>NC_090939.1:388853523-391253523 GCF_040938575.1 Ambystoma mexicanum
TCATTAAAAAAATAGGTTAAATGGGGTTGCTTCAGAGCCATGTCTCTATCACTCTGGCACTGCCCCTACCCTTTACCCATCTGAAGATGTTCAAAATATGCATTTAAAAAGGTCCGTGAGTTTTTTTAAAATATGAGAAAGGGCTGAGCTAAGAGACAGACATTAATAGTTATGCTTATAGGCTTTTTACGATGCGTATCCAGCACGTTAAGGACCCTGGGCATCTGCACTGATTTGAAACCACACTGCACAACAAAATCCTCAAAGAGAACTGACACCAATTGCTTTCTGTGCGATCCCTGCCACCCGTGTCCACAAAAAGTATACGTGTACCTTTATTAAATATGCCCATCACCATGCCGAAGTACCCAGAGTGTAGGGTGTTGCTCTGACACATTAGTTTGTGCAAGCCTCCCATTCATTGACTGTGTGGAACAGAAGATGGTAACTCCTGTGCTCAGCCATACACTGTCTTTCTTGTTCTTGTGTTTAAATGTGTTTTAGTGGTTGACATTGATTGAAGCATATAGGTCAGATAAAAGAAGTGGTATTATGGACATAGCACAACATAGGCCAAAACAACAAACTGGTAGGGTCTGAACTGCTAAGCTAATGTGGCCCATGTTTAGGAAACTCGAAAAAGAGTATCTGCTTTTTCACAAATATCAATAAGCAAAAAGTGCAAGGTTTAAGGTTTTCCCTCAGCCTTTTCTTATGATCCTTTCATCTATGTTCTTCTTGGTTCCTAAAGTAGGCTTAAGGAGCCCCAGGGGCCCTGAGGCCTGGACTTAAGGGGTTTCTGCATCCTACGTCTAGCTTCTCAGCTGTAGGCTGGATCATGCTGATGGACTATTTAGAGGTTTGTGAACATCAGCCCATTCCAGAAAGGCTCAAATCCACCAGAAGTCAGGAGACTGCCCAAAGGTCTTGACACGGTCCTCCCTATATATCTCCCTAGTTCTTCAGCCACCTACTCCATCTGTCTTCCTCCCTGAGTGGCTTGTCTCTATTCTTGCATGTATAGGACTGTCTTTGGAACCTCTCGCACTTCGTTTTCAGCTTCTTCTGCCTCTCTGTGACTACAACATTTCCCTCCTCCGCCTTACCCACCTTCTACTCCCTCTCCACACTGCTCTTTCTAACTCGTACTCCTTCCCATCTTTCATGTTCTAACCTTCCTCCTCTTCACCTCCTATGTGCCCTGTCTGTTCCACCACTACTTCTCCTTCCATATTGTGTTCACATCTCCAGTTATTTCAACAATGTTTCACCAACTTTCCCTCTTTACCCTATCTTCTTTCTTTTCCTTCTCCACCTCTTTTCATTGTTTACGACTCCAGCTGTCCACTCTCCTTCTCACTTTCTTCACCAATTCAGCTAGCTTTTTCCACTCTCTTTCAACAGTCAGTGTTCTACAATTCTCTGGCATCTTTTCCACCTTCACCACTAATATGGTTACGACACCCCTTCCAATCCTTTGGTGTCTTTCTCCACTCAGCACTTTTGGACTTTCTCCTTCAAGCTCTCTGGGCTTTTCTTCTCCCATCCCTCAGCATGCATGTGCTATCAGCTCTATGGGACACTCCCCTCTCAACTGTCTAGGCTTCCACTTCCCAGACCATCCAGTCTCTTATTTCCCCAACTTTTGGGTCTGTCTGTCCAAAGCTTCTTGGCTATGCCCTTCAGCCTTTTTGATCCTTACTATATCACCATTCTGGAACTCCTTTCCAGCTTGCTGTCACCTCATCTCCCGAGGCACTAAAATATTGCATCTAGTGTCATGTCTCTATTTTTTGCTCCAGCTCCATTGCAACCCCTTCTATTGATGTCTCCAGCCAAATTCAAATTAGCTTCTGCCCCTAATTCCTTCTTCCTTCTGGTACATGCCCTGAATTTTGGAGGTTTGGGCCAACCTTGAAGCCTTTTTTCTGGTGTAAGTAAAATCAGATGTGTAGGCTTTGTATGGGGGTTCAAAGTTCTCTGTGCCTGGGTGGGTTTCTAGGGTTTGCTGTAACACAGTTTGAAGTTCTGCATATGCCACCATCCTAAATCCCTCTTCCTCCTTAAGTCACATGTATGGAGATTGGCTGTTCATTCCTGCTCCTGATTATGGTTGTAACATGGAACTTGGGCTGGCTAATCTCTTCTCTTGAGTTATTTTATTTCTGGTTTCCACTCCCTACTCCTGCCCTTGGATTGAACTCCCTCATCCAATGTATTCTTAACTACACGAGGAAGGGGACCTTGTGTGAGGAGTGGCTGACTGAATTTCCCATCCTACTTCAGGTCCCTCTCTTCCCCTCTGTAGAATTATGTTTGATTTATGTATCCATGTATGTATAATCCAACTCTGAATGAGCTGCTGGGTCTGCAGGACAACTGCTCTTTGATGCCCTTAAAGGACCTGCAACATTTAAAATCATGTGATGAGCCTCTGCTTTCCTCCAATCCATTGTGAGGGTAGGGAGGAGGTCCTTCCCATGCCTTCCTCAGCCATGATATCATGTATCTCGCGATGGCAATCAGATGCCTTGGTGACCCCACCATCCACCAGTAAGGCCAGGCAACAGAATTCATCACACAATTCCACCTTCAGCTATCCCTCAGCAAATACCTCCCCTCTCGAGCTCTTCACTCCTCTACCTCTAACTCCCTCCGGGTCAATCGTTTTTCAAAGAAAAGAGCTGGGAGTAGATCTCTATCTTTGGCTGGGGCCCCCCTCTGGAACAGCCTCCCTGACACTCTTAAACTTGAGGAGAACCATCTCTGGTTCCGGAAGCACTTCAAGCCCTTCCTCTTTGCTTCTGCCTTTTCTCCCCTCTCCCTGGCTGATCTGCTCTCTCTTGGCACTGTGCACCTGGCCACCCTCTGTCCCCTGGGCACAGGTACCTACTCACCCTGCCACTCTCCTGCACTGCCTCCTGGCCACTGCTTGCACTGGGGATTGTATCTGTACCCATACATCCCCCCTTTTTTGTTCCTTCTTTTTCTGCACTTATCAGACTTACCCAGTCTGCTGCCTTAAACACAGCACTTGCCACTTGCTGGCTGCACTACCACTGTTTATTGCCTCCATTTTCTATTTATTTTATTTATTATTATGTATCTACTCTCCTCTGTTCCATACTTTCCACTCTCTCCCTTCCATGCACTTTTTCCCTTTTCCCTTTCCCATGCACTTGCGCATTCTCAATGTCACTGGGCCTAGTAAGATCTTGTTTTGTTGTGTTGCTTCTCCCCTGTTCCCCTTCCTTGCCTAATCGCGCTCTGAAACACCTGTGTATAAGCGCGATACAAATAAAATATCATATCATATCACTACTGAAAAGGGTGGCTTTAGTATAAGTTGCTCTGGAGGGCGACACCTTACAATTCCTTGAATTAGTATCAATTTGGGTTGACAATATAATGTTGTATCTTTGAGGCCATAGGACAAATTCAAAGATGTCGCAGGTCACTGTATCCAGGCGGTAATAAAGCCTCACCGTCACCATAAACAGTGTAAAAAAGAAAGGAATGCAGGACTCTGCGCCATCAAAATGTGTGTATATTTAATAATATTGCATAATCACACATTGAAAAAGAAGCCCATGTATGATAACATGTTTCGGCTCTGCAGAGCCTTTTTCAAATCTGGGCCGTATTTGCATGTAATCAATTCATAGGACTGATGTCCCTGTAGTAGTAACGGGGTAATATCCCCAGTATAAAGTCTGATTCCTGCAAGCAGAAAAAGTCTGCCGACGCGTGTCACTTTTTCTGCTCGCAGGAATCATATCATATCACCCTTCCTTCATGCTCTCCCATGTGCAGGATTTTGGCTTGCCTTTGAGGCCCATTTATAAGGATATACCACTCTGGAGTGAAATCTGTTGAACCTAGAAATTCTAGTAGCCACTCCCTATTTCCCTTCCCATGCAAACCATAGTTATCTGTGTCTGTTTTGATGTTCCCTTTGCTGTAAAAACATTCAGAGCGATAGCTGGCTTAATTGCCTCAGTGATCTTCTTGGCTTTCAGTGCCTTTGAGGGTGGTTTTTCCAGCGATATCCTTTCTGCTGTGCAGTTTTGGGGATCTGTTTTTCAGATGTTCTCCCAGAAGATGCTTTCCATTGGGCTTTCCACACAAGTCTTCCACTAGTCCAAATTCTTGGTAACTTTCTTGTGGAGTCAGATTTACTTGAGAAACTATTTCTAACATGTTTTGCATTTCTGCTTTCCAAGATGGATTCCATTCAGAGAGGCTTGTGTAATTGATTGCTCTCCACAAAATAGTTACCCAGCAGCTCTGCACAACCTACCCATTGGGTAGGGGTGTAGGATGCCTTAGATTTAATTATAATGATGCTGTTCTGCTGCCTTCTACAGTAACAGAATCCTCTTGGTGGATGCTAGCGGAATCTTATCTCCTCTTGTGGATGGAATCAAACTGGAAGGGTTTCAGAGTTTTGTAGTAGATTACTCTGACAAAGCACACATATTCCTCAGCCTTATGTGGAAGCCACTGGTTAAAAACAACAGACTTAAACAACACAGTTTTTTCTGAGGTTCAACATGAGAATGCTGCCAGCATATTCTAGCTTTGGGTGGCAGAGGTCTTGTTACTGTCAAGGATTCTCCAATCATGCACATCTCCCATCTGCAGAGGTTTGAATATCTTTCCCAAGTTCAGTCATGGGGACACAGCTTGCCCTCCCTTATGGTGGGAGTGAGCAAGTGGATATATGCTCTCGAAAAAGAAACAGCAGGGTTAGCCCTAGCAATAAGGGACACGAAGAGCCTGTTTGCAGCAATAAAAGGAAAGTGAGGAGACGAAATATGGGAACAAGCGGGGCACACGGGTGTACCATTAGGCATGAATGCATACAATGGGGCACATTTCAATAATGCCAATGAACACGTGTGGAAAGTGCTGAGGAATATGTACCGTGACACCTTTGATCTGGGGATTTCATGGCCCGTAACATGAAGCCAGATGAGAACCCCACAGAATACATGTGACTGGTACATTATCTTTGGATATTAGAGACACGGAAGTCCTGGGATGAATACATACCTCTTTTTATCATATGTTGGTCAAAGTGCTTCGATCAGATTTGCAGACTTTCCTCATACACTGTTGCAAGAGGAAGCAAGAAAAAGAGAAAGACAGTGGACAATGCCACAACGGCAGAGAATAAATTAGTTCAAAAGAAGATAGCAAAGTTGGCAAATGTGGCGACAATGCTCTTCCCAGATGCTGCAGCGGTGGGCCCTGTCCAACAAGGAGGGTTCCCGGAAGCGAGTGTCCCCCAGCAAGGGAGATACATGCAGCCACAGTACGTCCCACAATGGGGCCTCCAAAAGCCAGGGCCTTACCCACAAGGAGGGGGGTACCAGCAAATGGGCTACTACCCACAAGGGAGAAGATACACACAGGGGGGATGAATGGGGCAGGTAAAGAGGTGCGGGTATAGGTTGATTTGGCCAAGCTTTATATCCACAAGGGGGCGGTATGCTGTTGGGGCAGAAAATACTACTCCACTACACAGTAGTGACTGTTCTGGGAGGAAACCCTTTCCCATTCCTACAGAGCGTGATGCCCCAATAGGACTAAGATGTATGTGTGTCCATTCCATGCAGTAACTGAAGACCCCGACGAGAAACCCGAGGTAGCAGTAAAGATACAAAATAAAGATTTCTCCTTCTTGATAGATACTGGGGCCACCAAATCTTGCATAAAGGAGGGTGGGTTTCCAATGTCAAACAAAGTTATGTACACACAGGGCTTTTCTGGGGCTATTGTCACAGTTCCAGTTACAAAGGATTTACTCCTACCAATAGGGAGAAACACCTCATAGCCCCTCTACTGTATTCAAAAGACACCCCATAAACATCTTGGCAAGGGATTTGTTGAGCAAGCTCAATGCTACCATCCCTCTAACTGCCACTCTATCTCCTATCCTATCCTTCTCACTAAGTCTGACGCGTGTGTTGCTACATCTTGTTATTTCCCTTCACAGCGATCGAGGACGTACCTCTTCTTTTGGCAGCGGTTTTTCTTTCCCATGCTATTCGGACAGTGAGTTGCGCACGCTATTTTTCCCACTGCAGGTCCCCTTTGTATTGCATACCCATTTTCGAGGTCATAGCAGCCTGTGAGTCCCACGCGTATGCCTTTTTTTGTTAATTCCACACACGTGGGCTACCGGGGGTTGCGTGCACGGCTTTATTGCAGATTTGGGGTGCCTGAGCATTGCGTGACCTGTCATTTTCTCACAGGAGTCACATACCATCTTGCAGGAGCACAGTGGCGCTATTTACATCAGTACCCCACACCCTTCACCCCAATTGCCCAGGACAATTATTGTGTACACCTCCCATTGGAACTAGTACATCTGTGCCATGGTTGGGAAGCCATGAAAGGTGAGGGGCGCCTCAGTTGGGGCGTCTTCCACATGGTGGGTGTGGTCAAGGACGTGGCCGGGGGGGCAGGGAATAGAGAGAGTCCAGGGTGCCCAGGGTGGCTGCACAGGGGGAAGAGGCAGGGGTGTGCCACTTCGGCAGGAGGTTCTGCCACGTGTTGGTGCAGTCATGCCATCACCCCCTGCGGCTCCGGGAGATGCAGCTCTTGCATCTGACAGTTGCGCCAGGGTTGTCATCTGCTGCCCTGACCAGCTGGGTGTTGGCAACTGCATGGGCAGATGCAGCCAACACCACCCTGCCTGTGAGTCTGCCAGCCAGGACAGTCTCGGTCCCAGACCTTGGCACAGCGGCTGTTGCTGCGACGGGGCCAGTCAAGAGCACCCAGCACCCACTGATGCAAGTCAGGGCTTCTGTCCTAGTTCCACCTCCCACTCCCTTTGTCCAGTCCACCAGCGTCACTGCCCCTATTGATCAGGATGGCATTTGCCAGTCAGGGTCCAGACCGCTGCCTAAGAGGAGGAAGGTTGCTCCTGCACAAGATGCTGGGACCCCAGACACGGCTACGACCTCTGGCACATCGAGGAAGATGCCTTTCGGCAAGCAAGATCTGGACTTCCTTGTGGGCTACGTGTTAGAACAGGAACGTGATATGCTAGGGGACCCAAATTGTCACACTACGCTTGCCCAGGGTTGGGAAAACTGGAAGCATGTTGAGGAGGGTGTTAGTGCATTCAGACATGAGGCGCGCACAGCTCAGGACTGCAAAAAGCGTTGGGATGACCTCCGACGCTGTGCTAAGCTAAAGCGTGCCTCCAATTATGCCATGACTCTGGTGACTGTCAGTGGGCCAGCACCTGAGGAGGAAGAACTCACTCTGCACGAGGTGATCGCTACTGAGTTCAACCCCACACAATTGGTCGAAGGAGTTGGAGAGATGCTAGATTTTGATGGCCCGTCTGGTGAGTGTTGTAGCATGTTTGTCGAGCCCATGTGTGGTTTGCTTGTGTGATGTGTTGTGCTTGACTGCCACTACATGCTATGTGTACATGGTTCTCATGTGCGAGTCATGCAATGCTTCACAAATGCGTGCCTATTATGCTACATGCTGGACATGTAGAGCAGACGGGGACTGTCCTCATCACAACACATTGACCCTACTCACATGCTAGTCTCCCGGCTGACCCTCCGGTTCATGTTCGAGCTTATGACCCTTGCATGTAGCCTAGGGTGTCTTTCCACTCAGCACTCGGACTATGTCATCGCATGACTGACGTGCATGTGTGTTCAGCCTGCATGCGGGTACTCCACACAGGCATGCTCCCTTGCCCCTCCACCCCCCTGCACCTCAATTTCACCATGGCACTGGTGGGTAACATGTTGGACTATTGCAATGGCGTGTTCCACGCTCCTGTGTACATGAACACTTCCCCTTGCCAACCTGACAGAAACATACTGTGGGGTGCATCCTTTGTCCTTAATGCAGGGTGTCTCACTAGGACTGTGCAGATGGCAGATGCTCCCTGGGGACATAAGTGCCCATTCATGTTCCATGTGCATTCAATGCATGCCCCTATGTGTCCTTGGCAGGATGATCATTGTAGTACGTGTCCAGGATGACATACGTATCATGGCATTTGGTCATCCATTCCATGATCACTCTGGCTCAGCCCTTCATCATGCACATGTTTAGGGTGTCATAGTCTGTGTGGGGCACAGGCCTCCCCCTGTTGTAGGCCCCCTGACTCTGTTCAACTGGTGTAGTGCCTTCTGCACAAATGGGTGTACTACTGAGGGTTCATCATGTGTCCTGCTAAATGTCCCATTCTCATCTGCTGGGGTGTCAGTTGACTCAGATGATGCAATTGACGCTACTCAACACTGTCTGCCAATACACAGTTCTCTGGTCAACCTTTCATTGCCATGCAATGCCTCCTTGCATTTTCACTAAGGGTGGGGGGGTTGCCTGTAGCCATGCAACCCATTGCATTCACATTGCACATGATGGCTGAACTTGCCCTTAAACTGCCCTCATGTTTATTGATTGACATCATAACCTACTTGTTGATGTAGATAGTTGGTAACGTACACATGTCCTGCACTGCACCCACCCACTTCTGAGCCATGTTACACCGCTCTACATGCCTACTCACTGCTGCAATGTCAAAGTGACCTGGCATGTATGTTCAGATTGTCATCCCTTCACTGTCATGAAACGCACAGGCACAGGTGCATCCTGTGACACATGTACTCTGTATTGGAACACCCTAGCGGGTGTTTAGCAAAGTTGATTGGTCAATCTGTCGCGCCTATACTAACTGGTATAGGCTGCAGATTGATTATAGCCTGTCAATTGGGACTGTGCTCCAAATGACTGTGGAGCTGCCTGCACGTGTGTATGTGTGCACTTTCGCATACATAAAACCAAGCAGCGTTGTAGCTGCTTGCTTTGCTGTATAGGATGCTGTTCATATTCACCATACGGGTGCATATGAACACGGGTGTATTTGAACACTTTCACATATACATATGCAAGCAGCTTCAACATTGTGTAGTGTAACATTGCAGCTACTCACTTATGTGTGTGTGAAAGTGTTTATTTACACATGTGTTCACTGCAGCTTTTTTGTTGAATGACTAATATGTTGTTATTTAACGTAAATGCTTCTGAGATTTCTGCATTGCACCCGTTATGTTCAACTGGCACAATCCTGAAGGTGCACTGTCGTGCAGTACATGTACGCCCAGGCCCACTTAGCTAATCTGGTGGAGCCAGGCCATGATGATTTGACACACTGAATAATGTTTTTTAGCACATTCAATTCCCAATGTGCTGTATCAGGCCCTGAGGCGTATTCTGGAGGCTTCATGGACTGGCAGATTGGACCGTACTGAGCGTTATGGTCCATCATGCCTCGTTGCAGGCCCTCGATTTGCTCGCGTAATTCACTATCTCTTCATGGTCCATGACGCCCGGTATGGGCTGAGCTGAAGAAGGATGAAGCTATATTGGTGATATTGATTTAGTGATGCATGTGTAAATGCATATTACGTGTCATGGTGTGTTTTGATTCACTTGCAGCTGTGGCAATTTGGCTGTTCAGACATGCTTATGGTACGTGCCATCTCTTTATTGCCATCTGTCATTTCTGCCTGTGATATGTGCCTGACAGAGGTGGTGTGTGATGGAGGTGATAAACTACATTCAGTACATGTGGAGGCTTTGCAATTTACAGTTGTGTGTGACATGTCTGCTTCATGTGTTGGCTATCGATGTGATGTCTATGTGTGTGTGGGTTATGTGCTTCTGACATGTGTGCTCATGTTTGTTTTTTTCACGTTACAGGTGATGACGCAATGGAGCCAGAAGATGGTGATGTCATTCCAGACACGGGGTTGCTATTATATTAGCAACCCGGCACAAGTGGCGTTCGTGGGGTGGTAGAAACCAACAACCCAGTTGTGCTCCAGATTATCGTGTCCAGAGCTGGCAATCAGTCTAGCTCTGATGATCACTCTGAGCACAATGTTGAGTTGGATGCGTGTCATGTCCATTCGTCGCTGGTGAGTTATCCTGATGTGGACGATCTTCTGTCTGTGACACCTGCTTTGAAGGGCCAGACAGTGTTGGAACCTGTGCCTATGGTGGTTCGGGACACATGGTCACACTCCACACCAGTTGCTGATGTGCCTGGGGCATCATGTCAATGGAGGGATGTAGTCCTGCAGCCGCGGGCGGTGCCAATCCAGCGAGGACCACGGCTCCTTGGGCCCTGCGGGTGTCATGTCCGGCAACGCGGTGGGCGTGCGCCACCAGAGTATACTGAGTGGGAGCAATCCATGTATGCCAATTCAGAGCAACAGGGGGCAGCTATTGATAAAATCGCTCAGAGCATGGAACGTGTGGCCCAATCCATGTTCCCCCCTGCTAGGCAGGTGGAGCTCCAGTAGCGGGCACCGCAGTCCATGGCCCGCTCACTCAGGCTGGGCATGGCGGCTTCAGACAGGGCACACCGGGCTGAAATGGTGTCTCTGCGTCAAGCACTTGCTGCTCACACAGATGTACACATGGAGGCCCTGAGGGATGACCATGAATCCCTCAGAGCTACTCTGGGTGTGCTCAACATGTCCTAGATGCAGCGGTCAGAGGAAAGGTTGGAGCACTGGGTCATTTCAGATGTCATGCAAGGCCATGCAGGCAGAACTCTGTGTTACACATGCTACCTTGTAAGAGGAAGCACGCGTATCATGTGAGGTGCTGCATGCTGACCCATAGGCTTGCTGCCGTCGAGGGGCAAGCTACTCATAGGCATGGTCAGGGAACTGTTCCACGTCCACCTTCTGATTTCCATCTAGAGGGTGACCAGGATGACAACTTACCTCCCACACAGGTTGGGCTGTGCAGGCATTGAGCCCATGGAGTTTTGTTTTAAATCTCAACATCATTGCATGTGGGTGTTGAGGAGCACCCTGTACCTCCCCCCTCCTAGGTGCCCCCCCCAGGTCGTATGTGGCCATTTTGTTTTTTAAATAATATTGTTTGTCTATTGTGCATTCATGTGACGGTGTGTTGCTTTGTGACTTTTGAAAGCATCCACTGTCTTTTCCAGCTGGGCCCATTCAAGCTTGTCTCATGTATGTGTTTGTTGCTTGGGGTCCAGACACATATGTCACTCCTGCTTCCCCTTTCCATGGAATTGGAAGGATGGTTCAGTGTGACAGCAATTTACACAAGGGCATTTGACTTTCATCATATCTGTGGCCAGTCTACTGCTGTACTACTTGTGTTTACACCCCTAGTGGGGATTATGGATGTTTTCTCCACGGCATGTCTGAAATCAATTTTGGTGAGTACATTTTTTAACTGTCCATTTATTGTTGTGATGTTTTTCATTTCTTGCCTGTATACGTGCTTGATGCACTTCATGCTGTAGACGGTCGCCTGCACCCTTTAGCTGTCAAAGTCACACTGATGGTGGAAGGGGGCCGGGTGGTGACAATGTCAAGTTGGTACATGTTAAGTTCAGCCCCTGGGAATTGTGGCAAAGGAGGAAGCATTAGTAATGTGATCCAAGTTGCACAACTCACGGTACAGTCCTCACCTGAGATGTACGCCTGAATTACTTCTCCGCTCCATTCCATTTGGACGGCACGTTGTATCTGTCTTCCGTCTTGGACTTCGCTGCTGCCTGATGGCGCAGTTTTCCTACTGGACTACAGCTCCTTTACTCTTTTTTCACACTATGGTGCCTTTAGTCCCTGTTTTTCTTCCTGCTACTGTCCTTGTTGCAGATCTGTCCGCCCGTCTCTCGGGCAGTTATTTCCACGTACTCTTATGCTGCCTCGTTTTGCCTTGGTACACCTCTGTACCACAGCATCTCTCTCTCTCACTCCTCCTGTCCTTCATCTATTACATCCATACCTTTATGTTGATCATGGCCTTTTACCAATGCTATTCAACTGTTCTGGCTCTTAACTTGCTGTCAGCTGTTTCCGGCTATCTCGCATTCACTGTGCCGTTCCAGTCTTGTGTTGTCTCTGCCTTTCTTCGTTCACCCTATCAAGGATTGATTGGGTTTCAGCTCAACCATCCAGTTGTGCCAGCCTCAGCTCTACCCATCAGTTGTGGCATCCTCATTGATTATTGTGTACTCAAATTCCTATCCATCCTGTTTAACCATTGTACAACTGTGCAACCTTGGAAGTTATTCTATCATTCAGCTTGGACATATACTTGGCCATATTGTATGACTTCAAGTCATCTACTGGAGACCAGGGTTTTTTGGTGCCTAGAGGCTTTTTCCCGGGTTTGGGGGTTTTGCTCATTGGAGTGCTCTGCGATTTGCTATTTTTACCGGTCAAGGTGGCCTCTGAGGGGGCTAGACACTATTTACATGAAAGGAAGAACAAGGAGACCAAGGGGAAGGGGGAACCTGAAGCCAAGTAGACTAGAAGGAAGAAGCCGACGGACCTCAGAGAAAGTTCTTCTGAAGGTCAAGGTGATGAGGAAATGAGGGAGGGGCTTTTGTAGGACAGTACGCTTGGGCTACAGTGATTGGGCACTCTCTGACATTGTCATTGTGGAGTACTATGTACATGATGTGTTCTGCTGGTCAATGGCTGTTCCTGTGTTGGGTTTGCTTTTCAGGTGTCAGGGGATTGGTGTGGTTTGACACACTGGGGTGCCCACATGGGTAATGTTCACATGTGATGTGTACAGGACACTGAGGATTTCACATGCATGTATTGAGTGCATGTCCCTACTGACACACACACTTACACAATGCACCACCACACATACAACCACCCAATCATGCCCACACGTGCACACAGATTGCCTTCTCTGCCATGCTGTGTCCCTGCAGCGCATGATCACTTAACATTTTGGGATCGTGTACATGCGTCACTGGGTCATTTGTGTTGCTTGTTCTTTTTTATATGAGGCTCAAGGTGTATCCCCAACACAATGGTCACTGACTGTACTGTGTGCTGAGTGGTGTGTTGCAGGGGACACACACAGCACACGGTTTTGCGGTTCGCAGATTTGGATTGGCCAATGTGCATGCCAACAGGCATTCTGTCTTTTGTTGATGGTACCGCTGGTGGCATGCATTTGTGTATGACTTTGTAAGTTTGGGAGGTTGTTGGTCAGTCATTTCATCTGATTCCATGTCAAGTGTGATTGTCTCGGGCCTCTTCTCATTTATCACGTGGCACTTTGTATCGAATTTGTCATGTGTTGTGCTTTTCGTTTGCTCTTTTGCTGTTGCATGCCATGTCATGGTGTGGCCGATGAGGGTGATCGGGGTTGGGAGGATTTGGGTGACATGCAAGTGATTTTCAAGGCCTGTTTTGCAGGGGGGTGTTGTGATATGCACCTTGCATGTGTTCCTTTTGGTCACACCGGATTGGTTATGTTTAAGTAGCTAGGGAGGCACACAATGTAGCACTTCTGTGGAAACATTCTCAGGGTGGCAAGGTTGTGACAGTTGACTGTCTCTTTGTCATCAACGATTGTCACCTGGTATGAGCCAGGCCTGTGTGCACTCCGCAGGGGTGGGAGTTTAGGTGAAAAATGTGGCCACAAGCTGGGTCCGGGCTGCCTCGCCACGTGCCCTTTCCCCTCCCATGAGCAGTGCCTGTGCCTGCGGTTGGGTATGTGGGGGCACCACCATGTCCTCCGGTATGCACCGCCGTGTTGCAACATTGTGCAGGACACATGCTGCCACAATGATCCTGCAAACTACTGGGGGTGCATATAGTAGCTGGCCACCAGAACGGTCAAGGGAGCGGAAGCATGACTTGAGCACTCTGAATGTGTGCCCCACTATGCCCTTGGTTGCAATAAGGGCTGCGTTGTGTCTTACCTGGGGTGGTGTGGTGGGGTCCCGCATTGACATCATCATGTGGGTGCTCAGAGGGTAGGCACTGTCCCCTGGGGAGGTGATGATGGTTGTCATTAGTTGGGTTTGTATATTTGTCTGTGTGTGACATGCATGCATGTGCACAGACATTTGTACTCACCAATGATCCATGTGGCACCATGCTTCCCAGCTTCCAGGTCCCGGCTCAGGGCAGACATTCTGTATATGAAACTGCCATAGGTAGACCCAGGATAGTTTGCATAGACAGAGGTGATGATTCCATGGGCATCACATACAACCTGTACGTTGATGGAAGGCCAGTGCTTGCGGTTGCAGTAGATGTTCTCAGTGGCCCTAGGTAGATGCAATCTATGGCACCAAGCACTTTGGGGAAGTGTGCCACCCTGTAAAAGTCCTGGACCACGGCCTGCCTTTCTGCAGGTTTTCTGGGCATGTATATGTGCCTGCGGACTGAGGGGCGCGCAGTCATTATTGCCAACATCTGGTGTAGGAAGCGTGACTGTGTGGCCTCCAACTATGGCAGTTGTCCGCTGAAATGACCCAGTGGCCAAAAAATGCAGGACATTCAGCACCTTTTCCAAGGGGCTTAGTGCTTGAGAGCACAAGGTGGGGGATGTGAGCTCAACCTCCCACTCAGTGACCAGGTCTAGGATGATATGTGGTGGAAATCTATACCTGCCATAGACCTCGTCATCAGGCATCCCAAAAAGGCTGGTCATGGGCAATAAAATGCGGGCCTGGCTATTCTCCTCCTCCTGCGGTGTCCCACGATCACTGCTGCGAGAAATGGGACATTCATCATAGCTGTATATATGTGTTTGTTGTTTGCATGCACTTTTATACTGCACGGGTTCACTTCCGCTTGCCTTCATGTGGCGGACGTGTTTACGCCTATCTGTTTCTTTTGGTGTGCGCAGGTTTCCCCTATTCGATTCCATGAATACGTGTTGTTCGCGAGCGTGTGGGCGTTCCATGTATTTCTCAGCAGTACTTCCCCAGTTTCACCCTCATTTTCACGCGTTGTTCCCCATTCTGCATGTTCCGCCCCCTTTTTGGTGTGCTTTTGCTGTGCACGCTGCACATGGCATTTGGGATGTCGCAGTGACGTGTGCGCCCGTGTGCGCCAGGCGTGGTTTCAGCGCAGCTCCCTGAAAAAGCATGTGCACAGACTTTCAAGAATCGCTGCGCCACCGATTTCGGTGCACAATTATGCCATGAATCGGCCTCTTAATAATAAAAGAAAATATAAACATACAGGTGCAATGATCCAAAATCTAAGTCACTCCGTTTTGAATTGTAAACGTATTTTATTTATAATATTTTGTTTATACAAATATATGCTTAATACAGAAAGGAAAAATACATATGTAAAAACATTTACTGTAATAGAAAAAATAAACATGCAGATAAAAAATATACAAATATCCATAATCTCAGACACTCAGATTGAAAGGACATGGCGCAATTACAACTACAGAAGCACTGCGAAAAAGTACAGGACTGGTTGTGATTCTTGATAAAAATATTTAATAGCAATAGGGGCGTGTCAACCCTTCTGCTACCAGGGTTATTTTATCAAACACAACCCTGAGCGTCTTTTGTAGAGTGACGGTGCTAATGTCCCACTGTTTTTATCATGCACTATGGATGTGTAATGCCGATAGACTGTGGGGTGTCACACGCATCTCCCTGTGCACCACATCTTTTAAACTGTCAAAATATATGTGGGCTGTGTTGTTAACATTTAACGGTCTACCTCTTACTTTCATGTTGACAGTTTCTAAGGATGTGCAATAGGTGTATGTTTTGGGCCCGACAGATATGAACTCCAAAATGTATTCTTCAGGAGCTAGCTCAGAGTTCAGATTTCCTAGATAATTGCTGGTGGACAAGTTGACATCCCCACGGCGGCTGACTAAAATAACGCTATCGGTATCGTGATACAGAATCTGTTCTTGTAATTGCTCCATTACAGCAAACCGTTTTAAGCAGCTTGAGCAGTTGTGAACGCCGCTATGAATATATTTGTGTTGCCTGAAGTTGTTGCTTATTCTACGGTGTAGCGCCAACACAGACAAGCCATTTCATCATCTATGAACATGCAACTGCTCATGTCATAAGAATGATCAAATAGATGGAGGGGAAGCACATCAGGGTCTTTAATGATGGTTGTATTGTGCAAACTTACCCCACAACGAATGAAGGCATAGTTTTGCCAACATCCATATACAAGTGTATGCCCTGATGTTTATAATAATCATCATGGTAGGCCTGTTTAGCAGCATCGTCCACACACTCGGTAGGAAAGCCAGAGGCTTCTTGTTTCCGCTGTAGGAACATGGAAACATATTCACAGAAGAGCTTGAGATTGACTCTTTTAAAATGCCATATTTTTTGTACATGCCCCAAGTGGTAGCCTTGTTTCAGAGCTGCATGTATTTTGATTGTACACCAAGTGCTGGTTAGGCATTGCTCCTCATCACTGTGTTCACAACGGGCCTGTTTTGTCTCGACGCATGTGCGGCAAAGCGGAATCTTTAGTTTACCGGTGCATCTATAGGGTAACATGGGAAAGTAGAGGCCTCGGGTGGAGATAACTCACATATGATTAGACTGAAATATTGGTCTATATCACCAAAATGGTTACAGATGATCTCGGTATGTCCCATAGGGTAGGGTTTGTCATTATTTATAGAGGGATACAGAGTGGTAAGATATAGGTAGTGTATCTTCTCCTTCTCTGAGATGCTATGGTGTTGTTTTAAGCATTTGTGCGGCCCCGTATAGTGCATCTCAGGGAAAATGGCACACAACAGTATTGTTTTGTACCAGCGCGCTCCTTTCGTGCTCCTAGATAGTGACACTGCGAACACCCAGATTGGCTAGAAAACTTTGTTTCAACAGAGTGTATCTATATAACTGTTCGTAAGTAGTGCCAGTTAAAGTGTTGAAGCCACCTGGGGATAGCAATCAGGACAGCCGTGATAGAAGCGCCCATTAAATTCATAGGCTGCTTCCACCCTTTGAACCACCATATTACTGTCTAACAAGTATTGGCCGTAGTATTTTTCACCACCTCCAGTTAAGGCATTTTGTATAGAGATGTTCTCCGCTTTTGAGATGTGTATGAGCCACTGTATAGCCGGCGTGGTATAATGTTTTTGTTGACCATGAAGTGAATCATGGGGCAGCAGCGTGATTGTTTCTGGTTTTAGATATAGTTGTCTATAGATCTGCATACAACAATTAGGCAGGGTGATATTTTGAAAAGGGTTGATGTATGAAACGTGTATTCCACTCTTTATAGGTGTTTCCCGATGGGTCATTTGAATGATGCCATCCCTAAACAAATTAAAAGCTTGTCTTAAAAATGTTGACATCTTCTTGACAGTAGGCCCTTAACTCCTGTCAAAGTCAACAACGTTGTGTTCATGCGCCTTATACCATGTCATAAACTATTCTTTTTCGCTGGGCATCAAGTATTGAAACCTGTATTGATCCGGTCGTGGGACTGGGCCTATGTAGTTTTGGTTAGCTGAAATGTTAAAAAGATGTGCAAAGAAACCCTTTGAACCGGGGAAACTAAATGCCTTTGGAAGTTTGCTGAGTTTCATGAGTAAAAAGTTCAAGGAATCAATAAAACCTATTTGTAGAGGCACCATAAAGATGGCCATTAGCTTTGCACCTTGGGTGATAAGTTGTATTTAAATGTTTTCCCAAACAAACTGTCTCATCACAAAGTATGAATCATATCCTTTGGAATTATGGGCTTTAAAGGTATGACCCATGAATTTGCTTGTTACAAAAGGTACTTATAAATGTATCCACATAGGCGTCCTCTGTAAATTCCCAATAGCTATCCTGTGTTAGATGTCTGGCATAGATATAGTTAGGTTGATGGGTTATAATATCTTGGCGGGCCTCCATGTCATATATTGAGTAGTTCTCGGTTTTATTCTGAGGTCTGCTGGCGTCATGTATCACAGCTGTTCAACCATGTTGACAATGGAAACTTTACACAGGCTACACTGCATTCGACACAGTTGTGACTCTCGGAAAGACATTTTGGACACATTAGGTAATCAATGTGTGGCTTACATGCGACCGTCCCCAAACACGCCTTTTAAATGTGTGTGTCTAGCCAGGCACGAGACCTCGCGAACATGCGACACTTAGGACATGTTGTAGCTTTTTCCTTATGCTTGTGACATTCTTCTCTTAGACACAAGCGACAGTGGTATTGGCAGCTCTGTCTATGTTTGTTTTTGGATATGTGATGACAATGCTGGCAGAGATGTTTTGTTGCCAGAAAATCTTTTAGATTTAATACACTGTAGAAATGGTTGTCGTGGTGTAAAATATATAAAGTGTTTCTGGCTCTTATAGATGTTAGTGGGAAATATCACCACAACCCATTGTTAAAATAGAGTATTTTGATGGGTCTATTCAAATATGTATGAAAGAGATTCAGTTGTTCAAACCCTACCGGAGTGCCTGTTGGTAGTTTTAACTCTTTGTGCACTTGCAAAATTTTGCATGTATATCAGCGTCTGTTATTCTTTGTGGTTTGATTAAACCTCTAAGACTAGACACCAGTCATAGATTAAGGGGGATGTGATGGAAGTTTAATAACCAACAGCCTTTAGATTTTATGATGTGGCTGTGCAGAATCTTGCTCAAAGCCTTTTAAGCTCTGCCGGAGCATGGCCTGACAACTAACGTGACGATTCTCAGTGGTGCAAAAAACAACATCTCAGTTTTACTCTGCAGAAGTCTTTGTACATTTTCCAAAAACTGGAAAAAAAATGCATAAAAGTATCACACTGTGATCGCCTTGTAAAGAAGGGTCTGTTTAAACCATCAGCCTCCATTCTTATTTGAACAAAATCATTGGGACTAACAGTTTCCAAGCTGCCAGACTAAGGTTTCCACAACCTCCATTATCACCGTTATTCCGTGACCCAGAGAGTGTCAGTGTTCCAAGTTTATGATTCTAAATTCTTCATAATGCTCCATGGCTGCAAATCATTTATAACTTCTTTGATAAGTTTGCACCCTTTCCAAATACACTGGGGCATCCAGTTTCTGGGGCGTTGATATCTGTGGTGTGGTAATTCAATCATGTCTGGATATAAACAACCAGACTTCTTTCAAGATTTTAAATAGACAACGTCTCTGCGCTCGAGTCCAGTCCATATTAGGTTGTGTCTCCTGTTTTTAGAGTTTTGTTGGAGCAGATGGCTGCCCCCGCTTTGAACAATAGGTTTGTATGTAACAATGGATATGACAATGGCTGCGTTTTAAATTTGATGCAGTTTTCCAGAGCAGATGTCTGTGGGGGCTTTTTTTGTTGTATATTTTAGTTTTTTAATAGGGGGCTTTTTCCCAGGCTTTGCTATTTGTTCGCCATAACTTTTCGGGCTTCTCTGATATGTTTAATATTTGGGATATTTCCTGATCAGGGTTTGACAGCGATGCGTATATACTACGCCCCACAAATCTTTGTGGAAAATTGACTATACAGATGGTTAGTGCATTGTGTGCAGGACCCTGGGCCTTATTTTGCACTGTAGCCTGGTGCACCTCTGTAAACGTTTCAGTGTCCCCTCCTACCACTTCTGGGGTGTGTTAAAAAATGGGGCATCGGTTAGTGTAATATTGGCCTGCACCCCCGTGACTGCCCCATGAGGTGATGCCGCTATGGTAGTAGTATCACCCCCTAGGTGCTTTAGTAGCATCAAAACAGCCCCTTGCACATTTTCAAAAGCACTCTGAACCATACAGTGTACAAGCGGCTTCTTTTTACAACAGGGTTTTTAACATTTGACAATGCTCAATAATTTCTTATAATTATTTTTAAAGTGAGCTTTTTTTCTTGTTCTTTTGAATAACTGCTACACGTTCGCACATAACTGTTTCTGAAACACTGCCCCCGGCTCCCAAACCATGATCCCCTTCATTTTGCATGTCTGTATCACTATCCAACATTATTATGGGCTCATCGCAAAGAGTTTCAACAGATGTATTAGTGTTAGTGTATGATGTTGATTGAAGCTCAGTGACCCGTGTTTGAACACTCTGCACCGTAACATTTGAAATATTAACAACATCTGCAATGAAGACCTCTTCATCACTGTGCACACTAACCCCTTAATCATCATCCGAAATATCAATAACATTCTCATCATTATTCACACAACCCTCCTGAACACCGACGGAAGTTTCATCCCCACACCCATGGGCATGTCCCCTTTTACCGTTATTAGAAATATTAGAAACAGCTCCATCCTTATTCACACACCCCTCTTGAATACCAACAGAAGTCCCATCCCCCAACCTGTGGGCACTCCCCGATTGAGTGCCAACAAAAAAGTTTCAGACCCCACAATGTATCCACCCCCACCCTGAACATAAGCAGAAACAACATTGAAGCCAAGACCATTGTGTGGTCACCCTTCCTGAACATCAGCAGAAATAATATCAGGGCCAACACTGTTTTCTCCTCCATTCCAATATACACAGTCATCTTGACTATCAAGGAGTGGTGTATTAATAGCCCCGACATTATGACTCACAGCCACATTGCTATGCATACCTGCTTCATCAACTGTATTAACAATTTCAGCATCTGCTAAAAGCGCCTCCAGAGATATAGGATTGTTAGTAAACTCTGGATTCCACTGCATAATGAATATTTGTGCATCCAACTCAACTACTGTGTCATCCTGAATAGCAACTGTAGCAGTGTCCGGTCAAATGGTCGAAAATAAATGGTCGAATGACCATTTGATCGAATCAAAATGGTCAAAAAAAAAAAAGGTCAAATTTTTTATTTATTTATTTAAATATATATTTAAGTTTTGGTTGCTTTAAAAATATTTTTAATAAAGAAAAAGGGGGTTGGGGGGTTGGGGGGAACCCCCCCATAAAAAAAAAAATCGACCTTTTTTTTCCGACCATTTTACTTTCGACCAAATGACTGGTAACCAACTGTGGCATCAACCGGCATTGCTGTAATTCTTCCTGCATTCATCAACGCCCCCATGTCTTTCTGCAAAAACCCTAGAACCACTAGCAGCTCCTCAGGTGAAATCCCTGAAAACAAGATCTCATCGGGGTCTACTTCTGCATTAGATTGGTTATCTAGATTTTGAACGCTGTCCATGATGGTAGCGTTATTTCCCTCTTTACCAACATATACATTCTGCAGAGCATATTCTGATACATTTGTCTCATTGTTTGTCATCACAATTGTATCGCTCGTGTCAACCCTCAACTGTGTAGATTTGTTTATTTACCCCAGCCTCTTGCCTTTATTTTTCTTTAGTCGCGGTTTATCCCCATGCCCGGTGGTTGTCTCTCCCAAGCCATCGAAATATCTGTCTGAAAATGTGTGAACGCTCACTCCTGCACAGCCACAGTGTGTTTGAATATTTAAATGACCGGTAATATCCATCAGAGTCCTTGAGCGCCCCATCGCTGAAGGAATAACTCCATAATCAAGGTTCAAAAGCGGAGCATTCCCTATTTTGCTCAAGGGACGCTGATGTGTTAAACGCCATCTTGAGCCGGCAGAACATAGAGGGATAACTTGAATGCCTGGACCCCCCAGCCATTTTCCAGTTGCTCAGGCTCACGGTACAATGCTGGAACAGGAAGATTGTCATAGACAACCTTTAGGGTCTTACTGACTTTATCACTCAGTGGCCCACCAGACACTCCAGCAGCCATTGTAAAAACTCCCAAACCAGCAGAGCCTGTTGATTAATTCACAAAAGAACTGAATTATGCCCCCCAGATCCATTGGGCTTTACCGCTGTTGGACATCATCCATCGGTCATTGAAACATTCCAAATCTGTTGATACATGCAAAACAGGCCCTTTGCCAGAGACCGCAAGAGATCCAGTAGAGACAGGCAAACCCATCCCTCTGCTCTCAAAACATTCAGAATGTGCCTATACATACAAAGCAGATTGCCCCTTGAAGACTTTTTTATCACTTATTAGGCCCCTGACATTCCATTGGGCATTGCAAAAACTCCAGAACCAAGCAGCCCCAGTGATGATTTCACAAACGACATCTGTGGTGGCAGGGCCCACAAATCCTTTGATGGAGGAGAGAATAGCTCAGGGACAACATGTTCACCTTGGAAGCAAGGCAACATGGCGCACCACCGGTTCGATCACCGGGTCAGTGCTTAGAAACCTCTGGGTATTAAGCGCGTTATTGCCAGGTCACACACGTCCTAGGCGAGATTAATGGCAGGTGTGGTGCTGTGGGCATGGTCACTTAGCTTGCATGCAGGTGCAGGGGTTCGGGTTGGGCTAAGATTGGCCCACTGCACTTTCCCGGGATTCCCTCTGCTGCCCAGAGTGCTGCAGCACTTATCTGAAGCTGGCCAGGCTGCTGGTCCTGTAGGGCTGGGCGCGAGTGGATTTACTGGAGCCGCTCTGCATGCGTCCTTACTGCTCGAAGTCTCAAGCACAAGCCCTGTACCTTGGGACTTGCAAATGCGCGTTAGCATACCCCACCCAGTCCGGCTTCTCATTGGCTGCTGAATGCCCAAAGCATGCTGGGCAATGTGGCTCTGGTGTGCCTTTTGCCTACAGAGAGGGCAACACAGTCTCCTATAAGGCTTTATGCCTCCCAACAAGAGTTTAGAGGTGTGTGCAGTATTAAAGGGAATGACATGATTTAAAACTCCTGCAGTTCTTCTGTGTTTCACTGGTTTTGTCTGTTTTGTCTGTCATTTCCCTTGCTTGCCCATGACAGTTATAAATAACCTATGATATCATATCATATTGGCTCTTGCTGCTGTAACCAAAACAGTGACCCCATTCATGGGTCATTAAAACATCCAAGGTTTGTTGATCCAGAAACAACATTCTGTGCCATTCTAAACATTCTCGAGTTGTCCACCACCACAGGCTGTTTTTCCAGAAGCAGCTTGTTGCAACATCCAATTTTTGAGAGGTATTTCTACAAACAAACAACATATAGAATGTGTACATTATGATATTAATATCTACACCCTGAGACAAAATATAACATCCTGAATCTCAGTCACCTTAAACATTTTCAACCAACTGTATGATCTATGACACAATGGCAAAAGTGTAGATAATGCTGCAATATTTTTTTTTAACTCATGACACACAATTAAGAAAAAAACACAACATCGCCCACACAACCATCAGGGCCAGCACAACCAGCAGGGCCAGTTGCGCCACTTATTGGACACATAGCCAATAACCCAGGTTGGCCCTGATGGCTGTGCTGTACCTGATGGTTGTGCAGGGAGAGCACAACCATCAGGGACGGAACCAATGAGACCTTTACAACCCCCTTTGATAAATGATGCTCTCCAACCAGGCACTGCCTATAGTTGAATACACTCATTTAGAATGCAGACTGTAAGCACAGCCCGCCTCAAACGTGCAGGGATTGCCGAGAATATATTTGGTATAAACACTACTTCAAAATGCATTTCTGCTTCAGCATGCCTATATAAAGGCCTTGCCTATTCACTTTGTGAAGAAGCAACAATTAGAAAACCACCCCTCACAAGGGCCTATAGCTTGTGTGCACATCTGCTTTCCAAGAACCAAAAGTGTTGTGCACTTTCTTAATAGTTAAATATAGGCGTTTTCATTTTACACTTAGAATATCCCTGTTGCCTAAAACTTCCGAGGGCGTTTATCTAAAATGCTGAAGCCTATATGTCTAATAGCCTCTCCAACCAAAACAAATATTTGTTTTAAAATAATAAATGTGTTAAAAATAAAACCATGGCTGCTTTAAGCAAACTTCCCTATATCTATATACATGCCATGCATATTGGGTTTGTCAATCGCTAAAATGTGTTAATTTGCAATACTGCTTAAATCTGTATTTTCTTTTTAGTGGTATGTCATATATATTTTTTTTAAATGCGATTTTCTTCACAACTGGGCTTATTCAGGCATGTGTTGTGTGCCAGTTCACAATGCCTCATGCAGCTTGTGTGCATAGTCAGAGCTTGGCATTTAAAAAGGTTTAATTGCCTAAAACCAAATCAGTACTTACAGAGGTTTATAACTGCCATTATTGTGTGCCCTGAGGCAATTCGGCATGTGGAGATAAGGTCTTGCTCTAGTTTCATTTGCACAAAGAATGTCCCCACAGCCAGAAACTTCTTAAACAAGCACTCTAAAAATGCTGATAAGCCCAAAACACTAGCAGCCCTAAAACAAACATAAAATACTGATTACAAAATGATCCTGTCTCGCCTGAGACAGTTTCGCATGTAACTCAACCCTTGCATTCCACTGTTAACGCATACTTTACCTTCCATATATAAATATGTAGGCTGGCAGTTAATCCTGCCTGCCCCCAAAGAATAAACACATTTTGTTTTAAATTCTCTGTTTGTCCATTAAACATAAATACACAATGCTAAATTCTAGAACATACACTTTTAAATAATATGGCTTTTAAGCATGTTTAAAAAGCACACAGCACCAGTGATCCATCATTTTAGCAACAGGTGCTCTTTAGCCACAAACTCACTTGCATTCTGCCCTGTCAGCAGAAACCACATGTATTTTGTTTATCCTACACATTAAATAGCTGGGCTAAAAACCCTTGGAAACATTTGTACACCTTTTCCATGCTTAGAAAGCACATGTTAGCACCTTGAAACACTTTCTAGAACTAGATATACTCTTCTTTAGATTTAAAGAGTGTATACATATTTTACACTTTTAAAAAACACCCTGCCTGGTCAGAAAAACAGGTATTTATTTAAAAAAACGTTTACATCCCTTTACAAGGCTACATGAAATAAAGAAACAAAGCACATCTTACCTTATTGTTCTTTCAAAAAGGAGGCTTCTTCCATCACAGGACTGCTAGATGGTGGGGGGGTCTTAAGTTCCAACCGGTGTCCTCAGATCAAGCAAATCTACCGAAATCCACAGCGCTCTTCTGGCAGGCTTTCAAAGACTGGGTTTTAAAGACATCCAGTTAGTGCCCCACCCAGCCCCCAGCCCACTCATCAGAACATCCCCCATCCTGCATATTCCATGTGCAGTCTTCTATGGGCCTCTGAAAATACCATTGTCATTGTGAGTTTACAATGAATGGGCTCATTCAAATGCAGTTTAAACACATCCAGCACATAACATCTGGAGATTACATGCACCTCAGGGCTACAGTGACTTTACAATGAATGGGCTCATTGAAATGCATTTCAGATACACTCAGCACATTACATCTGGAGATTGCACACACCTCTTGGCTTCATTGTAAGGTTGCATCATTCTCATGTTGGTTTCATATATTTTCTAATTCATGGGCAGATACAACAGCTAAGTCAGACCCCAGGCCCACCTGTGTCTGTGAATTATTTGGCCTGTGCCGCTGTCTTCATAGATAAAGCCCAGCTGCTGTGTGTGTGTGATCTTGTCAGCAAAAACAGCAGTGTTAACCTGCTGTATTTTTAAGAAAGACACTTTTGTCTGTTTATGCTATACAGAATTTGGCACTCTGTATAACATTAATACACCACTGAAATTCAGCCTTTATGTGTGGCAATGTGTTTTGAACACTGTATATTTTCAAATGGTTTCATGTTTGCCTATGGACATGGTGCAAACGTAGGCAAAAGCCAATACCCCAGAATGTATGCCTGTATATATTTTCAAAGGTTTAATGTCCACGGCATAAACAAAACATGCCCGGGCATGCCCTGACATGCCTGGACGACGTGGCGGGGCATGTCCACACCATTACAAAATCATTTTTATTCAACTTTTATGGGTGCTAAAATAGCCACAAGCCTCCCAGACCTATCCTTAACATTATAAAATGGTAACAGCATGCCTAGAAAAGCTCAAAACACTTTTTAAATTAAATCTATATAAAATATATTATAAAACTCTTATAAAGTCGTGACATCACCCCATCTGCCTCGCTTTATATTACAGCTCTAATAAATCTATATAAAATGATGAACATTAACAAAGTATTTATACAATTATTCAAACACTTATCAAATATACAACAACCTTGTATAAAATCTATATAAACTGATGGCATCATACCATAAAGGCCACAACCCACTTCCTTGTCATCAAAGAGTCAACTTCACCTAACACTCACTGGCTAACTCATCACAACTCACTATGCCCTTGACCAAGCAACAGCGCACACATGCTCTCCCATATCAAAATCAATTTAATATAAACTTTATATTAAAATCATTGTTATATAAAGTTTAGATTTACTTTATATCAATACATATCTAAACACACAAACCCACGTTATAGCTGTTTATATAAATCTGATACCAATTATCTATCCATCTGATATCATTTTTATATTAAATTGATAGCAGAAATTAGGTCGGACTAAAGATACTAAGGCAGCGTGCCGACCTGTCAAAATTTACTGATGGGCAAAGGGGCCCGATATACTACTTTTATCATCTCATTGGCAACCAACCTGCTTCCCTCCTACATGTGTGCTAAGGCAACTGATGGTGTCTATTTTAGAAGAGAACCTCCTGCAGCACTCGAATACAGACACAGCCCTGAGCAGTTGGTTTTGCTACCATGTCCCCTGTTTCCATAGCCGCGGTGTGCAATCTGATTTCTGCACGACTGAAGGCGCTAGAGAGTGTATGTTCAGTACACACTCCAAAGACATAACAGACCCTTTATGCTGTTTTCTCTTGAGACGGCACAGTTTGGAAACCTCCCCCAGGTGTGCCTGCCCTTTGTGCCCATGTCAGCCTTCTGCAGAGACAGAACGGGTGCCAGCAGATACCCATACTTGCTCTCTTTCTTGATAAATAAGGAACACCAAAGTGGCAAAATAGTGCCTAGTTTCATAGGCAGCAGAGGCTGACGTTGCCCACACAGAGGGAATTCCCCCAGAGAGAGAGGAGATGAGCTGCGTTATGGATGTGCAATGCAGCACATTCATTTATTCGTTGAGCCGCCCATCCATGGTGGTGAGACAGCTTGCAGAGTCAGGAGCTTGCTAGCGAGATCTGCAACATGGCGACTAAGCTTTTCAACTCTCTGTGTGTTCTTGCACTGAGCAATAGTAAAATGTGCTATTTACATCTCCCACTCTTTCTCGCCAATTACATTGTGTTTCCGTCCACATCCTATCCACCATGCTGCTGTGTACATTTTTATTTAATGCCAAGTTGCCATCTTCCGGGCCTTTCTTTTATTTTTTACTTCTCGTGTCGAAACGTACAAGCTTGGGTGGTGTTTTCTCGACTCCGGATGAGGTGCTTTGCACCTGCAATCCCCCACGTCTGCGCCTAATGTCCTTAAGCACTCTGGACTGGATGTCGATTTGCAGACTTGTTGCAGCTCATGGATGCTTGTCGTGGCGTTGGCTGTCTGAACTCCCGTCAGTCTGCTCTTCGACTGTGTGGCCGAAAGCATGGACAAGGCAAAGCAAAACAAACATAGATCAATCTGCTGCTTACTTTAAACGTAGATTGACAGGAGTTGAACTAACAACAAGTATTGGTGCATTCAAATGAAAATCTAACAGGCATCTTCTTAAGTGCAGTCATTTTACTCCTACAGCAGTAGGCCGGCATATGTGTGCAAGAGGGTGAAGACCCTTTATCACCAACACCAGCAAGTTGCCATGCCACTGCCCCTGAACTCCCCTTTGTCCTTTTTTTTACATTTACAGTATCTATGTTTTAGCGATTAAGGTGACTTACTCCACCAAAGCACCAAAACCAAAAATGTAATTTGTTTCATATGGAGCAGAATGCAGAAGCAATCTGTTTGATCATTTGAAATATATTGGCCCTCATTACGACCCAGGCGTTGGACCATGGTGCTAATAGCACCATGGTCCATGCCAGTAACTTACCGACTCCGCAATGGCGGAATGGGGAATTACCGCCCCATTCCGAGGTTGGCGGGGCGCTTATTCCCCATGCCGCCATGGCCCTTCCCCATTCCCATTTTTGCCCCATAGGGCTCAATGGGAATGGGGAAGGCGCTAAGTACGTTGCCGCAAATTGCGGCACCGTACTTAGCACCAAGGTCCCTTTGCGGGTTGGTTTTTTAAAGCCTGCTAAAAGCAGGCGTTAAAGTGCCACCCGCAAAGGGACCTCTTAATCAGGCGTGAAGGGTTTAACGGCGCTGCCACCTTTTACGGCGCCGTTAACCCCTTAACGCCTGGGTTGGAATGAGGGCCATTGCCTTAAAACACATAGGGCCTCATTACGACCCTGGCGCTAAGGGGTCTGCGCCAGCGTTAGCTGCGCGGACCCCTTACCGCCAACTACGAGTTCCTGGAGCGCCATGGTCATTTTTCCGCCCGCTTTTTGCGGGCGGAAAAATCCATGGCGCTCTGGGACCTTGGTGTTAATTACGCCACCGTATTTTACGGTGGCGTAATTAACTCCTTCCCCACTCCCATTGAGCCCTATGGGGCCGAAATGGGAATGGGGAAGGGTAAATGGGTCAATGGGGACTTACCGCCCCGCCGACCTCGGAATGGGGCGGTAAGTCCGCCATCCGCCATGGCGTAAAGGGACTTTGCGCCATGGCCGGAAAGTCCGTCGATGGCGGAAAAAATCCGCCAGGGTCGTAATGAGGGCCATAGCATATCTCCCACAGGCTTCGGGTATAACACACACACACCTGCGCTGGTCATCAATGCATCAGAACCCGCATACACAGACACATTCACACATACGCTCATGTGCTTACACTAAGGCAGCCTACAGTGTCTCTCACAGAGGTATATGCAAACAGTAACTCCACAAAGAGGCATCGGTCATACATGCAACTCGAAGCTGATTTGCACTTTTGATAAAAACATACACGTTCCACACCAGTAAGAGGAGGCAGAAATCCTTGCATGCAAACCACGAGCACACATCTCCTTATGACCCCTTTCTCTCTCTGTCCCTCTGAAACACACACAAACACACACACACGCAAACAAGCCTTCCGTCACTAACTAAAAATAACAATGCCACTATCCAACAAGAGTGAGAGGAAGCTCAGCCCTGCATACAAACACCATCTCCACATTCCAACCTACAGTACAGGAACAGCCTCCTCCATTAGCTCATTGTGGGATCATGCAAAACATTAGTAAGAGAATGCAGAAACCTCCAAAATTATACATCAACACCCACCATCATTCACACCTAGAACAGACGCACAGACATGACTACACATAAACACAGTGTAATGAAGGTACACGCCCCACATAGATAAGTGGAAGCTCTGCCCTTACATGCAAATTACCACCTTGTGTCAATGCAAGTGTTCATGTTTCACGTTGTTAAAATATGAATTGATATTTAAGTTCTACACACCAACAACCCCAACACGCACACAGTCCCACAATAGCCTAATGTCTCGGGAGGACAGCGCAGCTGCAACATGCCCACCTTGGAAGCAAGATGACACGGAGCAACACAGGTTTGATCCCCGGGTCTGCGCTTAGAAACCTCTGGGTATTAAGCGCGTTATAAAAAACCTATCATATCATATAATATCATAATGACCATGCCACTCATAGGCTTATCCCCTGTAAACACTGCCACCCCAAACACGAAATGTCCATTCAAAATCACACAGAGAAACCCATTACAAGTTTGGCAGTATCCTGCCGATATTACCAGCAGGATACCCACAAACTGTCATACCCTTTCTGCCACTTGGTCTGCCCAAATTACCGGCAAATTCCAAGTGGCAGAAACACAGGTAAATCTCCATGGAGTTCCAGCAGTTTTTTGCCACTAGGGTGGTGAATATACCCCCAGCTCTAAGCTGGACGTAAATCCTCCACCCTACCTGCAAACTTATAATTGGCCAGTCCGGAAACAAGTGCTTGTACATGTATTCCTGGCGCTTTATTTCCAGACCGGCAAACTTATAATGAGGCCCAAATCCTCTGTGACCCAGAGCCCTCCCCAACACAGACAGACACACACACTTCCCTGCATTCACGTAATGCTCCTTAAAATTAACACAGAGCCCTTCAAACATACAAATTGCCCACCCCACCAACACACATCCTCAAGAGTTGCCACAAAATGCACGAAGCCCATTGTTTAAACAGCCAACAGTGACAATTGCACTGTGCCCAACTGTCATATGTGTAGCATAATGCTGCCCATCCCCCCACATATAGGTCTCTTTTTCTCATTTTGCCTAAAATTAGCCCGACATAATTCTTTAAAATGACGATTAAGTATTGTTTTATTTCTTCTTACCTAAAGCTCCGAGTGACATATAACAGAAATGTTTCACTGTGTTACATGCCATATTTCACAGTAATAGCACGAACCCATCCTTTCAATTCATTTTTGCACCATGGCGAATTTTGTCCAAATGCTAACACTTTTGGTGTTATACAGAAGAATCTTAACTGAGGAAAAAACAAAAAAAAAACAGATTACCTTCCCCACAATGAATAATTCATTTGTCAATTTTCGTAGCCTGGTGAAAAAGGAAGAAAACTGCAGTATAAAAATGAAATACGTTCTGATTATATTCAGCAATTTTAGGATGTCTGTTCCTTAGGGTTTTTCACATCTGTTACACAGTCATTTTCCTGTTGTTTCCTTCCTGGAGACTTACGGTACAGTTCCGCGCAGGTGCCGAAAGTGCTTATGACAGTCCATAAAATTGGCAGTACATGAAAGCAATTTAAAATGTGGCGCTTCGAGCGCATTTAAGAATGGCATACTTTTTCTGTCACACATGTAGAAGGAGCTCAGATGCGCCCAGGCCTGCACGGTAAATGCTGACAGGGCGAGCTTCACGGATGGAAAGTAACAATTTTGCTGCATTTGCTGTGCTGAATGAATTTAAGTGCCAAACACCTTAACAATATTCAATAGGAACCAATGCGTGGGAAACATGAGGTCGTCCGTTTGCCGTAAATGAGTGCTTTAGGTTAAATTATGAGACACAGAAGCCTGGTTCTCTAGCCTGGTGTGACGTAATTATGTTGACTTAGAAAATCCGCCCAGTGATAATATTGCCATAAGCGCATCTTAAACAATGAAGTAAAATGATTTACTTAAAAACCGGTGAAACGGAGGTGGTGGACGATCGCACCCCTCGCAAAGTAAACATAGAACGTAACTGCATGTAAAAAGAAAAAAGTAACATACCCAAATTGAGTACACCCTTTTCACATGAAGTCACTATTGTGGGGTGCTCCGGGGGGCACCGGAGCAGGATACAGGGTCCCAGGATCACCTGGGTTTACTGCGGGCATGCAGTAGGGGACACAATAGTAGCAGCTTCTGGCTGCAGGATCACCGGCTGCTCGTGGCACACTTGGGACACGCAGCACACAAAGCCCAGGCACAGTGGCCACACCGGCCCAGGCGAGTTACAGGGCCATGATCTCATGGCCTGACAGGCATACAAGCAAAGACAGGAGCCAAGGAGTTGCCGCTAACTGGGTCTCCACTGCAGTGCCGCACGTGCCTGCAGTGGCCCCTTTTATTAACATTCGTGATACAGTGATGACCCGTGTCTCTTCAGCAATCTCCACGCCCCTCTTAAAGGGGTACTACATTACATCTATGGTAAGGCATGTGTTTCTGTACGATCTCGCTAACGGTCAGATGAAGGCCTGGGTGCACACTCTGTCCTGAATATTCATATCTGCATGCTCTCTGTTCATCCACTCTTCAAAATATTAAATTGTATTATTAACACAAATTCAATTTTGATTTGCATGTCGATAGAGACCAGTGGAGTCATCCCCTGGTATCCTGTGTCTCATGTTATCGCCTCCAATTTTAGGCCTTCAACTTTGATGTTTGATCTTGCCCTGATCAGCCCTCTCCTTGACTCTTTTACCCTTTCCCCAGTCTGCCTTCTCCGTTTCTCGCTCTTCAATCTCCACGCTCAGGGCTGGAATAGGGGGAATCTAGAGTTGGCACTTCAGGTTACCATTGTGGATGCAGATAGTCTGTGCCCGAAGCCCCTCATGCACACCTTGCAATCCACTCTAGTGCAGCCTTGCTCTGTTTTGTGGCTTTATGGTCTGTTATTGTATGGATCCTTTCTCATGTTTAAGGCCAAGTCAGTACTGGTATTGGGGTCTTTGGTTTGAGCTTGTGTGCCATCCTGGTTTGTTTCAAAAAGCACCAACTTCATTGGTGAGTGAAAGGAGGAGTTGTGATGGGCGGTTGCTGCATGGCCTGAGGACACCGGAGTTCTTCCCTTTTCACCAGCCCGTGGCGATGCTGCAATCCTATGGCTGACACTTAGGGATGTGGGATATCCAACGTCATGGAGGCCTGATCAGGTTTAGATGAAGCCGAGAGGCAAAGGTTTCACAGAGGTTCAGTGGAGCTTAATGGTCATGATATGGAGAGTTGTGATAAATGAAATTCCGCAGTACCAGTGGTCCAAGGGTGAATATCGGTTTTCTAAACCATCAATCAGCCCCACACCTCTAATACACCAGAATGGATCAGAAGAGATAAGAAATAAACAAGCCTACAATTACAATTTTAAACCTCCTTCTCAAATTTTGGTAACGTGGATGGAACGGCAGGTTTATCTCCTCCAAAGGATGTGGATCGTTGGTTAGTTGGTTAGTTGGTTAGTTGCAACACAGCGAAAGTACAATTATTACCCATTAACAAAAGTAGTGTCCAGTCAAGGTTGTATAAAAATATCAACTTTATTATCACAACAGACAGTTTAACAACACTACTAACTAACCCTGTAAACTGTAAAGGAATGCAGAAGATAGTTTCAAAGAAGGAAAACGGTTGCACGCTGGATACTGCTCAATCCATCCTTCAAATCCTGAAAGAAGGTTTGACAGGCAAGGGTCCAAGTTACCTTCTTTGGCATTTTCTTCGAAGTTACATCATTCAAGGGCATGGCAATGATCCCACACCACTTGATAAATGACAAGTACCCTGTGAGATCTAGGAAGGTTCTCACCTGTGTCTGTCTGGTGTGGATGTCCCAAACCTTCACAGCCTGTACTTTAGCTTCAAGCGGTTGTTTCTTGCCTCCACTGACCAGGTGGCCTAGGTAAGTCACAGTGTCCTGCGCTATCTGACACTTTGTGATATTGATAGTCAGACCTGAATTCTGCAATGCCTGAAGCACTTGTTTCAAGTTGGAAAAGTGATCTTCCCAGGTTTGGCAGAACACAGCACTGTCATCTAAATAGGCGACACATAAGTTATCCAGTTCAGACAAAACCTGGTTAGCCATCCTCTGAAAAGTGGCAGCGGCATTCTTCAATCTGAAGGGCATCACAGTGAACTGATAATGTCCTTCTGGGTTGAAGATGCTGACCTCTCTATTGCTATGTCTGTCAAGCCAAAATGCCAGTACCCTGCTGTGAGGTAAAATGTACTCATTTACTTGGCACCGCTGAGTTTGTCAATTAGCTCATCTGCCCAAGGAATGCGGTGAGTATCTGTCTTCAAAACAGAATTAAGACCCCTCTAGTCTACACATAAGTGAACTTCAGTCTTCCCCCACTGATCTTTTAAGGGACCAGTACTACTGGGCTAGCCCAGGGGCTGTAGGATGGCCCTATCACTCCCAGGGCCAACATCTTGGAAACTTCTCCCTTGATGGTGTCCCTGACCTTATCGGACGTCCAGTGAATTCTGCTCTTCACCGGCTTACTTTCTCCAGTGTCCACATCATGGGTGCACCAATCTGCATGACCGGGAGTCAGCGAAAACAGACTGGCAAACTGTCCCACTAAATTGTGACAGTCTGTCAGTTGCTGTTCTGACAGGTCTGTTGCAAGGGTAACACCTTCAAATGACCTATCTGTGGCTTCAGTGTGCAGGAGGTCTGGGACGGGATCGGTCTCCTCCTCAGTCTGGCCATCTGTCACTAACGCCATGACCAAGTCATCCCAGCTCTAATGGGGTTTTAGCTGGTTGACTTTAGGTCCTTTCACGTCAATGAGATCATTAACCTCACTGACTTTTTCAAGGCCCAGAACACTTATCCTGAAGGGCACTGGCTTTGACAGGTTACATAATCCACACCCACTGGCCTGGAGAATAAACTGTGTCCTTCTGGTCATGCCAGTGCTTCATCAACTCCTGACTGGCCTTATGATAGTTTGTCGACTGTACCATGTACTTTGTCATTCTAGAATGAAGGCCAAGTACATAGTCCACATCTTGCATGTGGGGTGAGGGGTTGCCCTCCAATCACTCTCTCACTATACTGAGGGGGCCTCTTATAGGGTGTACAAACAGAAACTCAATGGGGCTAAACCCTACTCTGTTCTGTGACACCCCTCTGTAGACCAACAGAAAGCATGGCAGTGGAGTATCTCATTTTCTCCTCAGGTTCTCTACAAAGCCACCTATCATGCCTTTCAGGGTCTTGAACCTCTCAACAAGAACATTTGTTGATGCAAGAATGTAGAGAACCGGTAGGTGACTCCACACTCTTCCCACATTGCCTTAATGCATGCTGATTTGTAGTTTGTTCCCCTGTCAGAAATGACTTCCTTGGGGAAACCAACATGGGAGAATATCCCAACCAGAGCCTTCACTACCACTGGGGCTTTGATGCTCCTCAGAGGGACAGCCTCAGGGTACCTAGTGGTGTGGTTTACAACCACCAAGATATATCTGTCCCTTAGCTGGTTTGGGGATCCAAATGCCTCACAATGTCCATGCCTATTCTCTCGAAAGGCCACCCAACCATGGGTAGTGGAATTAAGGGGGCCTTCATGGCACCGCCTGACTTGCAAGAAGCTCGATAAGTCATGCAAAACCAGACCCATTCCTTAACTCTTATGCCAAACTGGGGCCAGTAAATGTGCCCAGACAAGTCTGATGTTGCAGTCACTCCCAAGTGACCAGCTAAAGGAATCTTTTTAGCCAAATCCAAAATCAACTTTCTGTGGCATTGAGGAATCACCAAACTCCTGGTACTCCAACCCTCAGAGTCTTTTGGCTCACTGTACAGGAGTCCATCCGACCAGTACACTTTGAACAGTCCAGGTGCCTCGCCCTTAGCCTGCTTCTGCAGGCCCGCCAGTGTCAGACACTCCATTTGTGCTTTAAATAATTCAGCCTGATCTGGGCCCCCAGCTGATGTAAACTCACCCAGCTTGGTCAGGCCCTTAAGGTCTGAATTTACCTGGTCCTCTACCTCAGGGTCCTGTGCTGTGCCAGACAACTCTGAAGTCACTGAGTCCCCTGCTACTAAAGCAGTGTTCTCAATGTCTACTGGCCCCTCCCGCAGGAGTAGGTGACTCAGCAGTCTGTGGAACTGGACCAGAGGGTACTCACCATGCCAGTCCCTCACACCAGCCCTCTGGAAGCACTCCAGGCCTTAAGGCAGTGAGAGCCTTCAATCTGGAATCCTATGTGGCCTTCAAACTGGTAGCAACCACAATTATCTCAGGGTCAGGAAGATCACTACCCAACAGACTTGGGACAGGGATCAAGTTCTTCACTGCTACACGTCACTGGGTGGTCTCGCCCCACCAGCTGAATTCACTATCACCAGGGGGCACTTACTCTTTCCATCACACCCACTGATGCTACAATCAGGCCCATCAATATACCGTCCTGGTTGTACCCACTGCCGTTTAACAGCAGTGATGCTATCCGCAGTGTCCCTGACTGCCTGACGATTGTTTCTATTGATATACACATGTTTTAAGAACAGCTGAGTATTGTTGGGAAAGGGGACCTCTTCTGGAGATCCAGTACCATTCCCACTCAGTGTAAACAGTCACATTAAGCCACTCCTTTTAATGGAGGGGTGGAAATTCCGAGGCCCAAGCGAAATAGACAGGCTGGGAAATCCTACTAAAAAATGGAAGAATCAAGGTAATTGACAAAGGCCTCTTTTATTAACAATCAAGATAAAACAGCGACAGCAGCAAACACAAAAACGTCTCCGCTCTCTCATTGTTATTGAGCTTGACTACAGTTTAAGAATACACAATACGTCACAACTGATGTCACATTACACTTTTGGTTACAAAAACCTATGGGAAGGTGGGATTGGTTAGGGGAATCATCTATATATGTAATACACAGGAATTAGTTTTCTCATTGGTTTTGCTTTTTCTGATGACTCCAACTGAGACCACTCCTAAATTGATTACAGGTAAAAAACACCATCAAGACAATTAACTATTGGCTAATGCAACGGTTGTAAGACGGCATAATTTGAGAACTGTGATTGGTTGGCATTTGCTTTACCAACCTTGACTACTTGGCAGGTCATCAGCAAATGAGCAACAACAGTGATAGGGAGAGTGACATCAAGGTGCTGTTTTTCCCAATTATAAGACACCATGGGCCTGATCACGACTTTGGCAGTAACGCCGGCGGTATTACCGCTGGCGGTATTAGCCCTACCGCTGAAATCCCCGGCGCTAATAGCGCCGGATCACAAGTTCGGCGGTAATGTTAATCCCCATTCCCCATTGAGCCCATTCGGGAATGCCCCATTCCCCACTGGGCTCAATGGGGAATTTTCGCTCTCTTACAGCTGGCGGATTTCCCGCCAGTGGTAATAGCGCGAATATTCAGCGGATTTCCACCCAGCTCAGAGCTGGGGCGAAATTCGCCGAAGTCCTGATTTGGCGGACCCTTAAATCTGGCAGTAATAGCGCTACCGCCGGATTTAAGGGTTACCGCCAAAGTCGTGATCAGACCCCATGTCTGATTTCCTAGGCCACAAGCCTTGACCTTTAGCTTTGAACTTGGCTTTGGCTTGTATTGTTGTTCTGATTTGAGGGGAGTGAAGTCATCAGTCTATCTGTGTCTGGAGTTAATGACTAGCCACTGTTCTCCAACTTTAAGTTGCGTGGGAGGAGACCACATTTTGAGTTATTCTGCTTGACTTTTACTAGGATATTAGCCTAATTTAATGCAGGTGTCTTTACCCTTCCTGTCACTGGAGACTTGCTCAAGCTACTTCTCCTACAATATTAAAACTTAGTTAGGGAGCATCTGGCTTTCGAGATCATAATCTAATAGAAATGTGTCTTACGCTTGGGAATTATTATCTTCTGTTCTCTTTGGTACAAGTTGAAATCTCCCCTTTTCCACAGTAACCTTGGCAGGAGTTGTATGGCTATTGTACAGCCTGCTCAGATCTGTATTTTTAAGTGCTTCAGCGAATCTGACCTTCCTGCAGCTTCAAACCTTCTTCGATACTTCCCATTCACTCGGACGTGGCAGCGCCATCCATTTTATCCAAATTGTCTGCTTGTTATTCTTACATTTCTACATTAAGCATGCTTTGCGATTATCTCATGTGCTTTCCGTTTCAGCGTATACATTGATTATTATATGTTTTCTAGTGTCTATTGGTTTCAGGTAACATTCTTCATGTCTAAATGCAGTTTGACCTAGTGACCTAGTGTCTGTGTATCTTTGCGGTGAGTGCATATCTGCTTCGTGTCTAGTGCATCTACGTATGTCTATTTTGGCAGTGATGTCACTTAATCTCTTCATCTTTGGTAACACATGTTCATGTCTGCTGGAGCTTGCAAATTCATCTCTTCTTCTATCGCTCCAGGATAAGGTCGGTAGGACTGTCTTAGTGAATAGCATTTCTCTTACTTTCGGTACGACAGTGGAGAGTGTTACAGATGCCATAAATGATGCTGTCCTTTCATTCCTATGCTCTAGAGGCAGGGGAGGGGCTGACACTATGAATGATGCATTTGTCTGACTCTCAACAGCCCAGTGGGAAGTCCTCCTCTAGGATCCCACACTAATGCAGGCCTCCTCCATGAGTCAAAAATTCACTATGGCTTGCTTGGGTAAGCCCTTGCAAGCAAGATCCCCTTTCCTATGGCCCAGCTCCTTACACACAAAACAACCTTTAGGCTGTGAGAACACAGGCATCAAGTGTAAGGCAGGCTGCGCTCTGCTTTTTTGTAGTGCATGGCTGAACTAGAGTTCTGGGATTTCCCTTAATGCTTTTGAAACCTGACCTAGAAGAGGAGTGTGTTGGACCTTTGTCCTTCCCATCCTTGTTACTTTTCTTGTCTGAAGATATCTCTTCTGGTTTGGGTGTGCACACCTAAGCCATTTTCTGAACTTGAGTAGGGTCTGTAATAGTCTTGTCCTAAAGATGCTGGTGTAAATCGACCTCACAATTCTTCAAAACATGCTCACACACAATCAAATTGTACATCCCTTTAAATATGTCAACTTTGTTGCCAGACACACACTCGCCCAGATATTTCAAGGATACGCGTGTGAATGCTTCAAATGTCTGCCCACTTTTCTTTCTTAGCTCTCTTAGCTCTCTGAAGCTCTTGAGGTACATTTCTGTGTAGAATTTCCTGGGAAGGACCTAATTCATGTTCTTATAAACAGGCCTTTCCTTAGAAGCTAACTGAAGAATTGCATCAGTCCCCTGGGTTAGTAGGCGACTTATCAGGGATGCACCCCAAAGAACCTCCTCCACCTCCTGTAGCTGAAAAGCAAGCTTGAGCGCTTCAAACCAATCAAAAATATCAAAGATATCCTTCTAGATAGAATTGTGAAGTGTAGCATGCATCACATATAGATAGAATTGTGAAAACAATTTGTGTAACATGGAAAATGGTGAGAGTACCAGGAACAGTTGGTTACCACACCAGGTTCCTCCTTAGATGTTTTGTATTTAGTAAAGTATGCCAGCTGAAGGGACCCTTAGGGCCGTGCTCTAGTACCCCAACTGAGGATTGCGAGGGTTTGTGTTTGGTTCCTACACAGTTGGCGCTTTACACATGTATGTGCTCCCTTTGTTTTAAACAATGAAAGGTTTGGTCCACTCATTTTGGTTTGATACCATTTAGAAGTTTTATTCATCACCGTGGGTACTGATATGTGTTTTGACCATTACACGGTCTTTATTATTATGTATACATTTGTTTGTTCAGATATTAGTCATCATATCCAAACATGACCATGCAAAGTGACAAGTGATTGAGTGCGTATGGAGTATGGTGACATGTGATATATGTTAACACAGGCAAGTGCTTATATCATGACATCATTACAACGTCATAATTGGTATACCATTATCAAATGCAGCAATTTATTTCAACCAATATGGTGTTATTGGTGTAAACATTACATTCAAATTGATATTCCAGTAATATGTAGAGGGAGAGACATGTATGCACAGGGAGAAGATAATAAGTTAGATGGTCGACTTAGTGTGTTTGAACTAACAGATGAGTCGAGTTTATTGGGGTTGTTGATAATGTTGAGAGCTCACCTAGAAAATTGTGTTTCTTCTGTGTTGGCTTGTGAAGTCAGGTCATTGATATCACTGAATTAGTGCATCTGAAAATATTTAAAATTAAGAATGTGGCATAGTTTGCTGCAAATACGAATTGTGTCATTCAAGCCGTAGTTCTGTTACAATTGACACATAGGAATCTGACTGGTATATGAGAGACCCAGTTGTGAACCCAATGTATTTGAAAGTTGAATTTTCCTCCTGCCCTTTCTGACACTCAATGTTGTCAACTAGCTGCAATGGCTCCACAAAATAATAGCCAGCACTGGTAGGGGCAGCAAATGTGTTGGCACTAAAGAAAATGAATTGAACATCAAAAATGGGGAGAACGTAGTACCTGGTATTGTACTTCAGTAGCCATCTCTTCCAATGCCAGTATACATTAATGACACCACAAGAAAAATGGGAATAATAAAACACAAATGGGCTCAATACTTGTTTGCCTGTATACAATAATAATGCTGCTAATTCCGGTTACTAACACTTTTAACATTCCGGCCAATTATGCTATTACTGGTGCTGGCACAAGCACCTCTAGAAAAACCAGCACCGGTAATACCGGCAATGGAATTTCCATTGGCCCAGACACCAGTGCTAATATTACCAGTACAACGGTATAACCGAAACAATAATGAGTTGGGGAAATGGCAGTAATACAGGTGTTTGGAGCTGATAATACCACCCAAACCAAGGCAGAGATACCTACAGCTCTTAGCAGGAGGTAAGCACACACAGGTGATGGAAATGAGGCCACAGGTGCACCCAATCTACCCTGGAGCACCAAATGCACATAGGAAGAGTACAAAAGGCCCACATATTCCCCCAAAACACTTCCCACACAACCATGCTGCCACTCATCACAGTGAACATGTTGATGGAGCTGCTCCAGGCCACATTGTGAAGGACTATCGGCTGGCCAAGCTGTTTCTGACACTGCACTGGACATTTTGTGCGATTTTGTTCTCGATCGGCCCACCTGGGACCTGACTGACGGCCCTGTCGGAATTGGGCCTAGCACTCCACCCGTACCCGGCGGTTGCCTAACATCCGGCCCTCCCACCTGGCCTGCCTGACTCCCGGGTCCCCTCCCTGCTCCCGCTTCCCGCCGGTCTGTGAAATCGCGGTGGGTGCCTGGGGGTCCTGCTGCAGACGCTGCCACACTGTGGATGCCATCTGCTGCGTCAGTGATCATTGCGACCTCCCCGGCTCCGACAGCATGGAGGATCTTATCGCCCCACTGCCGCGGTGGACCAGGTGAGCGGGGGCTGGAGCGTCAAGACCTCTGCCCGCTGTCTGCGATATTACGGGCCTGTACTGTCATAAGGAAGTGGCCCTCACAATACTGTCTGCCCACTTTCCCGCTGACAGTGTCGCCGCCTTTGCCCGCGCCCTCCTAAGAAAGATCCCGCTGGCACCCCCACGCAACCTGTACACATAAGGAGGCCGCCATCGCTCGCCATCACAGCCTTGCCGCTCCACCGCTGACTCTCTGCTATCCACGGTGGTCCCTCACCTGCCCTCAACTGCCTACCACCACCGAAGGACACTGCGTTTGAGCTTGCCGGCCCCGGCCCTTCTCAGCTCTCCATCCTACCCATAAGTGGGACCTCACTGCAACCGGGCCCACCACAACGACAATGCCTAGCAGAAATAAGGCGGGGGCCCAAGGAGGTACAATGGACAAGTACACTAAAGCGGTCCCTCGAGATGAGTCAGCCAGCACATCAACGCCACAGGACGAGCCAGACTTAACCCTGCACCGAGTGGTCCAGGCCAGGTGGGATAGAGGATCACCGAGGCTGAAAATAGGATCTCGGTGAACGAAGATGGCATCACCGCGCCCCAGGACACTGTGGCCTCCCTAACGCGCGACATCAAAGGTGTCAAGGAGAAGTGTGAGGATCTGGAGTCGCGCTCCCATGGGAACAACTTGCGCATCATCGTCGTCCCTGAAAATGCCCTCAAGGGGCGGATGGAGGACGCAGTGGAGAAACTCCTCAAGGACCTACTGGACGACCCTGCCCTCTCTCCGTATTTCACGGTCGAGCGGTCTCACCATGCCCTGTCTCCGCGCCCCAGACCCGGCGACATCCCCAGACCCATTATCGCCAAGATTCTCAACTACCGCGACAGAGATCTCATCCTCCGCCTGTCCCGGTAAAAAGGACACCTGTGATTTGAAGCCCATACGGTTAGAATCTTCCCGGACTTCTCGCTGGCGGTGCAGCAGGAAAGGCACCAGTTCTTAGGCGTCAAAAAGCTGCTCAGGGAGCGCAATGTCCCCTAAGCCATCCTGTTCCCGGCACGACTAAAGATTACCCATGATGGTAAGATCTTCTTCTTCACTGTCCCTGACGAAGCAGTGAAGTTCATTGAATTACATATACTTCTTGCCGGGCCGCGAGCCGACCACACGCCATAGACTACACAGTCTACGATGTCATAAAAATGTCCACGGATCCATGACTTTTGATGTGTTGATGGCAACCCCACCGTGTCCACTCAAGAACTGCGGCCTCTTGCCATGTGTATGCGGGCCACAGGCTAGCTCCTAAACTACTTCTTCACCTTCTCCCCCACTTGGCCCGTGGAGCTATCCCTGTGCCCTGCTCTCTCTTGCATTGTCATCTTGCCAGAGGGTCATCTCTGGTCTCGTAGGCTGTCTGTGATACCTGTTTTACCACAACAACACACTCGGGACAGCATCTGCTGCCCCACATCAAGCCACAAATGCCAGCCGTACGGCACCAGCGCCCCCCGTTGCAGTTGCAATGTTTGCTTTCGCTTTTATTTTGTTCTTTCTATTGACTGGCCCCTGTTGGGCTAGGATGTGACCCTATCCATGTTGGATCTGGTCCTCTGACCTCTGGTTTCGGGTCGGAGCAGGACCAAGGGGCTTCGGGTGTGTTTTGGGGTGGGAGATCTGCACTGCATGTTGGGGTTGGGCAGTGAGGGTGGGGGGTGGCGTAATTGGGGTTGTGTTAACAGTTAAAAACATGGCTGAGAGACGCATGACTTCAACTCAACACTACTGTGCACACGGCAAGTGCATAAGGAAAAATCCTAACAAATACTACCACTAGGATGTTCAATAATATATTGCTATGGCTCTGAACATTGTCACATGGAATATTCATGGCCTAAGCAATTTCACTAAGGCCCGCAGGATAACTGCCTATGCCCAGCGACATGGCGCCAAAATCCTCTTTCTCCAAGGAACCCACGCTCTCGGGCGCCTAGCAACATGTCTCGCCCCCACGTGGGGCAACAACAGATTCTATACGAAGTACTCCACCCAATCCAGGGGGGTCCTTACTCTAATCCATAAATCAGTTCAGTTTTCCCTGCGCTCCAGCCATATCGACCCTGAGGGTAGATACGTGATCCTCCATTGCTCATTCGCTAATGTGGAATGCCTCCTAGTGAACACATATGCCCCGAACTTCGATGCCCCTGAGTTCTTTGACGCCATCACCACCACGCTTCTGAAATATATTGGGATTCCCATCATTTGGGGTGGAGATATGAATTTGATCCTAGACAAAGACCTGTCACGCGCAGCCCATAGGTTACACGCCCATATTGACACACTAGATCTCAGAGATGCATGGAGAGCTCTCAACCCACAGGTTAGAGAGTACACTTTTTACTCTTCGGTACATGACAGCCTCTCCAGGATCGACCTTTTCCTCATATCGGGCTGCATGATGGGCAGGGTCATAGAGACCAAGATATTACCGTGCACACTATCGGACCATTCACCAGTAACACTCCAGATAACACTGGGACACGACCAGCCCCCCCGCTCCTCTTGGAAATTTAAGTCGGAGGCCCTGCTAGACATAGTCTTTGAAGCCGATATCTTGGCTGACATCAACACCTTCTTCGAGTGCAACAACAGGCACAACACCTCCGATGGAGTGCGCTGGGAGGCATTCAAGGTCTTCATCAGAGAGATGTGCATATCTAGAGAGGCTGGGGTCCTCAAAGCCATAAAAAATAGCCATAGAAAATAGCTTGCAACAGTCAGAAGCGAAATTAAAAGAGCTTGAGAGGGCATATGCCACCTCCCCTTCCCCGACCGCACTGGCACAGATTAGAGCGGAATTAGAAACGTTCGAGTCTCACGCCCTAAGAGAGGTTCGGTACTTCGCCTGCCCTGTGGCGGCCAGGAAGTATGGTGAGGGGGATAGGCCGGGTAGGACACTCTCCAGACTGGTCCGAACTGAGGGGGGCAGGAACCGCATTGATTGCGTCAAGGACACACGAGGGACCATGTGCTGGTCTGACTAGGATATCCTTGGGACATTCACCACATTCTATATGACCCTGTACGGCCCCCAGCAAGAACACAGCCTGCAAGACACTGACGCCCTGTTAGATCAGATCCCCATGACCCTCCTCTCCCGCGCGACCAGCGACCTCCTTGAGGCCCCTATCACCATCGATGAGATAACCACGGTCATCTCGAACTGCCCTAGGGGCAAAGCGCCAGGCCCGGACGGCCTCACCTTGGAGTTTTATCGGGAGCATGTAGCCATTCTGGCACCCAGACTCCTTGAGGTATGGAACGAATCCCTAGAGTCAAAAATCCTACCCCAATCCATGCGTGAGGCGCTTATAACTGTATTACCCAAGCCAGGTAAACCGTTGGACGAATGTGGGTCTTATAGGCCCCTTTCTCTGATCAACACTGACACTAAAATATTTGCCAAGATCATTGCCAATAGGTTTCTCCCCATTATGCCCCACTTAGTCCACCCCGACCAGAGTGGCTTCGTGCCCGGCAGATCCACCGCCCTTAATATCCATCGCCTGTTCAATGTTCTGGCTAGAATTGACCCCAACGCACAGGCTGTGGCGGTCACCCTTGATGCCCAGAAGGCATTTGATATGGTGTCCTGGCAATACATGTGGGCGGTGCTCCACAAAATGGGAATTGGCCCACGCATGAGGTCGTACATCAAACTCCTCCACACAAGCCCCACAGCCAGAGTCCTGGTCAACTCCAGGGCCTCTGCCCCCTTTGCTCTCCACACAGGTACCCGCCAGGACTGCCCGTTTTCTCCGATAATCTTTGCGCTCGCTATAGAGCCCATGGCTGATAACGTTAGGGACAAACATACGCGTAAAGGTATACGTCTCCGTGATACTCCCGAGATCATTTCTCTATATGCCGACGATGTGCTCCTGTATATTAGAGACCCGGCTGCCCACCTAGACCCGATATTGAGAGACATAACCAAAATTGGCACTTTCTCGGGCTTCACCATAAATTATTCCAAATCTGAAATCTTCCTGCTCACCCCGTCCACTACACAACCGTCCTGCGAATTCCCCCTCCGATGGTCACCGAGAGGCATCAGGTACCTTGGAGTGCAGGTGTCCCTCACCAAAGATTCACTGTTGGCTGACAACTATGAGGCTGTGGCACAGCTTGCTGAGGCTCAAATGTTGAAATGGCGCAGTCTCCCACTCTCTTTGTTGGGTAGACTATCTCTAATCAAAATGATTATGGTCCCTAAATTCCTCTACGTCTTCACAAATGTGCTGATCTGGCCCGGAAAGCGATATTTCAGGAACTTACACGCTGCGTGTGCCCAATTTCTGTGGCACTCGGGCGCGGTTCTTAAGAAATGGCAACACATGACTCTTCTCTATGGTAACGGGGGTTTCACCGCCCCCGATTTTGCCAAATATTGGACAGCTGCGCAGGCCCAACATGCCACATACTGGTACACGTTCTCCGACCCCCCACCCCGCATGTGAAGCTCGAGAAACTAGCGAGCGAGAACATTAACACCCTCTCCCTCATTCTCCAGCACACATATCACGTCAATGCCCCGGCAGACCCTGTAGCGGCCAATGTCAGGGCCTGAAAATATATCTTGCAGATACAACCCGACCACCACCCATACTACAAATGGCTGCCCATCTGGCAGTTCCCGAGCCTCAGCCCTAGATATGATAAGCTTTTAATGAAACACTGGCATGATCTGGGCTATCGGGCCCTGACCGACTTTTACCCTGACGGGAAGTTTATCACTCTGCAGACGTGGCGCCCCAGACAGCTAGGTACTGCATTGGAACTGCTACAATACTACAGGCTGAGGGCAGCGTTCCATGCCTGCTGGCCCTCATACCCAGATGAGCCCCCAGACTCACTTGAGATCCAGTATATATCCAACTCGGCTGGTGCTAGGGGGACAGTGTCCGCGCTGTACAAATAGTTGATGGCCGACCCCACAGACGTGCCAGTCAAGGCACGAGATACGTGGAGTGAGGAGCTGGGCCTCCCCATCACGGATGCAATGTGGGGGAAAATGTGCACACACACTCGAACCACCTCTCTGAATTCCAGGCATAGGTGCATGCAATACAAGCACCTTAACAGACTATATTACACACCTCAGAGACTGGACAGGTTTGCACACACCCAGGCCCGCACCTGCCCTAAGTGCTGTTCTCCTGCCGCAGATCATACTCATATGTTCTGGTCCTGTGACGCGCTGGGCCCATACTGGAAGGCCATAATTGAAGCTCTCTCAGACATCACAGCATCCCGCATCCCTGCAGAACCCCTAGCTGTACTGTTCGGCCTGTGGGATAGCCCGGAGTTGAGGAAAATGTCTAGGTTCCTCAATGTTGCCACCATAATAGCCAAAAAATGCATATTACAATGTTGGAAGCGCCGTTCTCCCCCTCGTTTGAGATGTGGATGAGGGCCCTCACCTGGACTGAAACGTGCGAGGAGGACTACATCAATACCCTCCCGCTGGCCTCCCGTCCCGGGAATGTGTGGACAGAATTTTGTACATATTTAAATAACAAAGATGACTTAGAAATATTGTCTTCCGCTCCTCCTGGTGATGTAAACTAATCCACTGCTTTGCCGCTTGGATCCGTGCAATGGCCCCACCGGTACCTGCCTAACATTCCCATGTATTGCACTACTATGTATGTATCTATTACTCTTGCTATGCTATACAGTGTGTTGATTGTCTGTTCTCTCACCATGCCAATAAAGAAAAGTAAAAAAAAAAGAACAGCCATATCACTGCTGGTCGAGCTGGTGTTGGTCCTGCACTTCTTGGCCACAGGCACAGCTCAAAACTCAGTGAGCCATCTGCATGGCAGTTTGCTGCCTGGCATCTCCTGAGTGCTAGAGGTACTCCTGTGTCACCTGGGCCAGCACATTACCCTCCCCACCACCCAGGTACAGGTGAATGCCACAGAGGAATGGTTCTACGCAATCCAGTACAAGACTCGTTAGATGCAAGAAAGCACAGAGCAGGCTGCAGGACTATCAGAAAGTCGAGCAGCATGAGGAATATGAGTAGAACACTCAAAGTTTAGAAAGGAACATTCCACTGTGTTAAGCACCATTTTTTTATCAAGCGGCTTTCAGCATTGATATTGCATGATGCACAGAGAAAGGAAAATAGAAAATTGCTCACCCATGAAAAATAGATACTAAGAGAACGAGCATTGACAAGTTTCATAAAGGAAAACCAAGAAACGATTCATCAAGAACTCAAGAAGTTCTACAATGCATACATTGAAAAGTCTAACAAAGCAAAGATCAGAATGTTAAAAAGATTGGATCATGCCACATCAAATAGTGTGAAATTATCCAGAAAGGAATCATACATTATTACATGTTATGGTATAGTATTGTTTATTTATAAAGTGCCTATACACAGGCAAGTGTTTCAAAGCGCTCAAGGAGGGTGGGAGCATGGGGAAAAAACAACAGTCGCTCAGAGCCCTTGAAATTCTGAGACGATAATAGTCTGCACAAGCAGAGTAAGGCCGTAGAATCAGGGACGTCATTTGGGGGTCGCCAGAGGTCGCAACTGCGACCTCTGGTGATTCCCTTGCGACCTCTGTGATCTTTTTGCGACCTCTGATTAAGCCTTGCTGCATAATTCTTTTTAAAATAATCAGGGGTCGTGAAAAGATTGCAGAGGTCCTGGAGCTTGCCTTGCGGGCTACCGTGCGTGCGAGTCAGCCTGCCAGTGCCTTCAACCTCTGATTATTTTAAAAAGAATTACAAGGCAAGTCACTGGCGGGCTGAATCGCGTGCACAGCGACTTGCAGGGCAGGCTCCATGATGCCTGCTTGGGGGCGGGCGCGGCTCCACTAGGTCTGGAGGCTGGCACGCGAGGTCATGGTTGCCTGGCAACCATGAACTTTGTCCGACCTCGCCTCCGCTATGTTTCCTGCATCGCAGAGGTCATGGAGTTTGCCATGCGGGTTGCCGTGCGCGCGAGTCAACCTGCCAGTGCCTTTCGAACTCTGATTATTTTAAAAAGAATTATGAGGCAAGTCACTGGCGGGCTGAATCGCGCGCGCAGCGACTTGCAGTGCAGGCTCCATGATGCCTGCCTGGGGGCGTGCGCGGCTCCACTCGGTCTGGTGCTGGCACTCGAGGTCATGGTTGCCTGGCAACCATGAATTTTGTCGGGTCTGACCTCGCCTCCGCTATGTTTGTTTCCTGCATTGCCCGGCTTTGATGTCATAGCTAGACACACAGACAGAATACCGGCTGCCGCGCGCACGCAGACCCCCAGCACACCTATTCTCCCTCTCAAACACCCCCCAAAGTATGTGTCCCCACTGCTGGCTGCTGATGGTGCTGCTGCTGGAGTCCAGGGCGTGGGGGCGAGGGGATGCCCCGGCTGCACCGGCGGAGATCTGGATGCGCAGAGGAGCAGACCACGCGTCCCGAGGAAGACCACTCGAGCGACCCCTGCAGAAACCCCTCCTGCCACAGAGCCCGGAGGAGCACTGCGACCAATCCTGCTACAGAGTGGCTCCTGGGGAGCCCTGCAACCCAGCCTGCTACAGAGCCCTGGGGGAGCCGTGTGGGGTCTACACTTCCAGCTGCGTGTGGGGCTGCGCTGCATCGGCCGGGCCAAGGAGAAGTTACCGCTGCAAGCACTGATGCACAGCAAGGGGGTCTGCCGGAACCACACTGCATCCGAGCAAGGTGAGGGCTGCATGCAGTGCGCACTGTTGGTACCACGGTTACTGTAGCACAGCGTGCAAGAGAGTGCGTGTTTTGTCTCCGAGTATCAGCCACTGTTGAGAACAGCCCACCGGAGAATCTGCATAGTGCCACAATAACGAGAGAGACAGCATTACAGCGCGACCAGGAAAGCAATATCAGCAGACGAAGGACCACACTGCGGTACCGGAGTGGGTCTTTCTGCATTGTAATGAAGTACTCCAAAAGACCTACAACTGTGGTGAGTAGCAACATTTGGTTTAGGGAGTCTCGTGCTCTTGTACTATGATCCCGCCTAAGTGAACATTATTCTCTGCCTTGTACTTTACCCTTCGTTTAGGAAGCAAGGCAGCAGGGGGGGACTGTGTAGGAATTCTAAAAGTGCTGGGCAGCTTCGCAGTATTTCCTCAGGCACCTTCTCTCCCCAATCCTGTAATTTGTCACTCCTGACAGGCACAAATATCGCTTTCACATCTGCAGGCTTGAGTGTATAGCAAAGACGTCCCTCTGCTCCTGTCCAGGTGGCAATAGGATTTTAGTGGTTTCCATTTAGCAAGAGTCAAAGGCGCTGTTTTTGTCCCTGGATCTTTGATATGCACATGTTTTGTTTCAAAGTTACTGCAAAGTTACTGCAAGTGCAAGTGCTTTTCACTTCCACGCGCCTTTTGTCTTGTCTTCTTTGGAGCCTGGAAACGGTGTCCTGCAGGCATGAGGCATGAGGCACAAGCAGTGCTTAAGTTCTATATATTAAAGCATCATTATCGTTTGGCCTTGGACATCTGCTTGCAATCACAGTGATTTGGTAATATGGGCCAATACGCACTGATATTAACGATACATATGGTGATCCATTCTTGTATGAAATGTACACCAATTTACAGGGTTATCGTGACCATATTGTTCGTAGTGTACTTAGAAACAATGCTATGTGAGGCCACTTCCTGTGATGGCACGTGGGGGCGTGGTCAAATGGCATCACTTCATGTGATGTCACGTGGGGAGTGGTCAAATGACATCACTTCCTGTGATGTTACTCTTGGGGGCGTGACATTGTGATGTCACTTCCGCGACCCCTGGCATTTTGGTGAAATGACGTCCCTGCGTAGAATACATTTAACAGTTACAATACAGCAAATAGGCCTGACAGCGATTCTGCAGTTTTACCGGTGCAATTAAGGGGTGAAGACAAAGGAGAACAGACAGACAATCTTCAGGCACGGTGCGTATAGATTGTGCAAGTTCAGAGACCGTCACAGGGAGCGGCCGGTCCAAGTGCACCCGGTCGGTGGAGACTGGCTTAAGTGCAGAGAGATCCCATCTCATTTGCTATTTCTAAAATGCAATGAGTGTGGGTGGGGTGTAGGGCCCTGACGGAAGTGCGAAAGATTACTGGCAGGGGTGCCAGGGACCTGTGAGACTCTGAGGTACCCCAGTTGGCCAGTCAGCAAGCTGCAATGAAAGAGTAGGGAGAGAGGGAAAGAGCAGAGAACTAGGTTAGCAGGGTAGAGGGAGAGAGAAGGAAGAGGAGAAGAGGAAGGTTTGGAGGAGATTCCGAAACTTAATAAGATCAGGCTCAAGACAGAGGGCGGCAGAGAGGCTATTCAGAGGGAGGCAACTGCTGAGGATAAGGATCTCACCCCAAATCTTTGCTTATAGAACCGGCTCACTCGCAGAAGGTTGGAGGTAGATGAGCAATGGGCTTGCGAGGGACAGTATTTAGGTAGGCAGCGTTGCAGGTAGGTAGGTCCCAGGCCCCTGAAAGCCTTGTGAACAATGCAGAGGGTCTTGAACTTGATTCTTGCAGCCACAAGGAGCCAGTGAAGAGATTTCAGTGCCGGAGAGATGCGGTCCATGTGCATGAGGCAAAGGATAAGTCTTGCGGTTCTGTTCTGGATGAATTTCAGAGGGTGCAGGGCAGAAAAGGGAAGATGAGGAAGAGGCTGTTGTAGTAGTCCAGCTTACAGAGAACGAGGGCTCTGGAGACAGTGAGGCACTGGGGGAAAGTGAAAAAGGGTAGAGTACCTCTGAGGAGGTGTAGCTGATAGTTGGACTTTTTATGGATGTCCGAAATGTGAGAGGAGAAGGAGAGAGTGGAGTCAAAAATGAGCCAAGGTTTCTTGTGAATCTGTGAATCATGTGAATCTTTATCCATTGAGTATTATTGCAAAATGTTGGAAGTGAGAAATCAATAATGCATCATTTTCTCATTTAAATCTTAAGCCCCTGAAGAGGTTCTGATGATTTTTCACAAGCTAATCAGGACGAAACATGTAGGGCACGCAATAGGGTGATTGGAATCCTAGAGGCAACAACAATAATATTAATGATGAGAGTAATCAAGTTGTTCCTTATTTCAAGCACTAAGCACAACAAAGTATGAGAGTGAATGAGTGAGGACTGGAAGAGGTTAAATTAATTAGCAGCACTTTGAGGCAAGGGGGGTCATTACGAGGTTGGAGGTAGCCATGGTGCTATTAGCGCCATGGTTACCCCCTTACTGCATACCGGGTCCCGGTTCCTTGAATGGGGAATTACCGGGCCATTCCAACCTTGGAGGACCCAGTATTTCCCCATTCAGGGAACCCCTCCCCATTCCCATTTGAGCCCCCATAGGGCTCAATGGGAATGGGGAGCATGCTAACAACGGGCCCGGTAATAACGGGCCCGTTGTTAGCATGCTGGTCCTTTAAGGGCTCCCACTAAGGGCGCCTGGTAAAACCAGATACCCTTAGCGGGACCCGCTAAAGGACCTCGTAATGCGGCGGTAAGGGGTTAATGGCACCGGCACCATTACCGGCCCGTTAACCCCTTACCGCCAACCTCGTAATGACCCCCAATGTGTTATATTGAAATAGGTGCTTATATGCACTATATGTGTGGATACAAGCATATTGAGTGGGTAATGTGATACTGGGTAACTCCAGTTATTGTTCATGTGGACCTTATACATTGTGTGTTGATTAAAATAATGTATTATTACCATTTAGCAGGTATTGTATTCACACATAGGTTGGGGTCATTGTAAGGTCATTATTCCAGGGGCACCCACGTGTTGTAGTACCCTGGGGTCTCCTGCTGTATGTTGTAAGGCTGTGTACTTTCTCCATGCTGCACTCACATCTATCTAGTGTGAGACATTGGCTCTCTGCCCCTTCCCCAGAAAGGAAATCACTGTCCAAGGCTGGATTATGTGGATTATGTGTGGATTCCTCGGCAAAAGATGAAATATAAAATGCCAAACAAGCTGGTTTGATGCATGGCATTTGTCGACCCCCAATATGGAGTTAGCATATAGTTTGCTTATATCTACCAATAGTTCCCAATGTAAAGGTATATTTATGCAATAGTGCCTGTTGGGTAAGATGTTCATATTAGTCATAAAACCTCCTCCTTGTGTCAACTGCAGAACCTTTTGCTTGAACTTGGTGATTATTTTCCCTTGTCCCTAAGTGAGTGGGAATCTTGTTCCCCTCTCTCCTATCCTTTTACTTTTTTATGGGTGACCTTTTAATGTCTCTCCCTAGTGTGTGTTTTGAGTTATAGTGCCCAATAAGTTTCGAGTTTAGCTGCGTTGCCCTTGGGGCTTCCCTTTGTAATTTCTCTTATTATCTTTTGGGTAAACTACTATTCCCAACAAGTAAAGTGGGATTCCCATCCCCTTTAGATTTTATATAGTGAGCCAGAACACCTCACCTCATGTGGAGTGTTCGGGATATACAATGTATCCCTTTCTCACTTACCTAGTAACATTTGTGTTACAATTACAAGTTAACTTAAATGGCTGGTGGCAGTGGTTTTACCTGAATTACTTTTTAGTCATGTTACTCACAGGCTTTCAAACCAGCAGCGGTAATGCACAGAAGGGTCACCATTCTGCTAAAATGGTGGGATCCTTCTTTGTTTTGCCATTTATCATTTACATCTTGTTTCTTAGGTCTTTTTCTGCTGTGCCAGGTCAAAAAGATCTTGGTTGAAGGTTTGTCTTTGGCATAAAGCCTTTGCATTTGCATTCCCTGCTGAGGCACCAGAGCGTCTTTCAAGGTAGGAAGCGAGGAAGTAGTCCAAAACTCTGCACCCCTTTGTCTTTCACCTTGCCTGAAAGAACCAGTTCCTACTGGGGAGTTGGCTGTTCTGATTGGACAGCAGATGCCCCTTTCTGTAAACTGCATGGAGTGTTTGCAGTAGTTATGCTGTAGCTCCTGATAAAGACTCTGATCTTGGAAGCTGTTGACAAGTTCACCACTGGAGCTGAATCCGAAGATGAAGATGAAGAAACTACAGCTGTAACCATTTCTAGTGACCAGATAGCCTGCTGTGTAACCAGAGCCTGATGTAACCCTTCCTTCCATCTACCCTAGGAGTCCCAAAAACAATGACTCCTTCCAAGATGCTGGTGAAACCCACTGAACTCAAGAAAATCTGCATTTTTAGCAATTCCTCAATGAGCTGTGACCTTGCTGGGCTGCAAACTACCATACCTTGAGCTTGAGCGCAGTGCAACATCTTTAGAATTCCGATTCCTGCTGAAACTGCCGGACCTCCAGAGACAGGATTTGAATCCAGAGTGCTGGACTGAGATAGCGAAGAGAATCTGACCAGTGATATTCACTCTTCATCTTGTTCCTGTAGAAGGGCACCAAAACCACAGAGCCATGAGAAGCATTGAGTAATCCTTTGTTGGAAGCCTTTTCTGATGACTGCTGTTTCAAGCTCCCATCTAAGGTCCTTTTCTTTCGTCACCAGACCAAGACTCCAGGGACCGGGCCTTGTGCTGCTGCGGCGTGAAGCCATCCACCCAGGAGCTCTTCATTTCTGCTAAGTTACTGTGTTGGCTTTGGTAATACCTAGGATATGTCTTGTGTCGATCCTGTGTGGCTGAGTGGGTGACTTGTGTGTTTGGGAGTTTGCCCATACTGTTCACCCAAGCCTAACGCTGGGATGCCTATAGGGAGTCTTCTGTGAAGTCCCTCAACACTTTGAACTAACTCTGAAGCTTATACTTGTTGAATAATATATTCTCTGCAACTCTGACTTTCCTGTACTTGAACCCTATCCTGACCTGCCTACAGCTGGCTCCTAGACCACTAGGGCCCATCTTCTGCCTCTGAGAAAACTCATGCTATAGACTAGTGAAGGATTGTAAAAAATAAGGCTTCTGTCTTGAAAAGTGTAAAAATACTTACTTTACTTGCAAATGAGTTAGTGTTGTAACTGTATCTCTGAAATAAAATAAGTTACGAAGTGTTACAAAAGTTATTTATTACCTTTAAATTGCTGGTTGCTCTGTTAAAAAGTATCTTACTTTGAATAGTGTTCCACTCTTCGTAAACATAATTGTGTTGGTACTGTTTGATTATTCTTAACTGTGTTTTATTATTAACTGAATGAGTGTAAACACTTACCAGTAGGGTTTACCTACCTTGAATAATTGTGGGTTCTTCTTAAAGTGTACCATTGAGTTTTGCTTTCGCTGATCTGCTTCTGTGCATTTCCAAAACTGTCTTGTAGCCCCTCTGAAAAGTGTATGTGTACTTACTTACCCTGAACACCTCACTGCCTTACTTAACATTCTGCTAAGAGTTCCTACCTACCTTAGAACTGTATTCTACACTTCTGTATCATTGGTTAAACTGTCTATTCCTTTAATAGAAATAGTGTAAGGGTTATACACCTATAGGTTATACTGACCTTGAATAGATGGTGCTCTTCTTAAACTGTAATGTTGGGTCGTGCCTTCCCTGAATTGCTTTAGTGTACTTCTAAAACAGTTTCACTAGGTTCTTACTTGTCCATGACTGGCTTAAGGCCCCTCTAGAAAGTACACAAGCTAGGTTATTCCCTCTGAGCTGTGTTCTTAAAAGTAACATTAGTGTGTAACTGCATACATTCATAATAGAAGGAAGTGACATATGTTGCAAGATATACTTGTAACAGTGTTGGTCTAATTAAGTGATTCTATAACTGAATAACACGGTATATTCTGACCAATAGGGTCTGCTGCCCTTGAATTACTCATGGTATTCTAAAAATCCAACTACTTTGGTTTTACTCCCAAAGAATAGCTTAATGCCATTCTGGGTGTGTTACATTAGGTTTGAATCACCTAGAACTGCTGATCGCTATTCTTAACAAGGTTATACGTTGGTTTGTATACCATGAGTATTAAGTTGGGTTTTAATGATTGTGCTGATATGATATGTGATAGTACTGCCTCATAAATGCTTTCATGAAGCTCTTAATTGGACTTTAGAAAAACTGTCCTAACAGCTCCCAATACAAATTGAATGATCTCTCCATTGAGCAACCATAGCCATGACCTGCACATTGACAATGGAGTAATTTTCTGAGCATAGTTAAGCTTTGGTGCAGTCATCTTAACCCACTGCACCTTCCCTCCAAGGGACAGTCCAAGACCACTCCATCTCACCTTGTCTGGAGTGATAATTTTTTACTAGGGTAAAGAGATTAAACAGAACTAAAGTACATGGGCCTGAATTAATTTGAATCCCTAACTACTTCATGTCCTTTAACACCTAATGAAAGTGGTGATGATGGATATAGTCAAGTACATGAGCCTGAATTCATTTTGATCCCTAAGTACTAAATTAAGCAATATGCCTCGAGCCGTGGGGGCATTAGCGAGTCAGGTAATGCCCCGGGGCCCATAGTTATAGGCCCAAGCAAAGCAAGGACCTTAATGAAGGCCCCGGGGCATTACCTGCCTCAGTAATGCCACTGCGGTGAGGGGCATATTGCCATTATTACCCCGTCTGGCAAGTTCGGGGTACTAATAGCAAATTGAAAGGAAATGGCCACTGGGAAAGGGAAAACAGAGTCCGTTTTCCCTTTCCATGGTGGCCATCGGGAGTGGAGACACTGGGAACAGAAATGTTCCCAGCGTGTCCGCTCCCAAAAAGGAGAAATACGAAGGTAAGTGGGGTTGGGATGGCAGGGAGGGGATTGTGTGCAGGATAGGGGGGAGAAAAAAAAAATCTTACCTTAATCCCCGGCGGGGGACGATGGCAGCTTCCAACCGTGTGGAGGCTCGGAGCAGGGATGTCTCATTGGCTGAGTGGATGCCACGCCCCCCAGCCGGAAACAAAGGAGTGGAATCCCGGCCGAGGGATTCCTGGGTGAGTAAAGCCCCTGCGAGGGCCAATCAGAATGTTTGTTTCATCTGGTTGACCCTCGCTGGGGTTCTAATGTCCTTTAACAGCTAATGAAAGTGGTAGTGATGGATATGTGCAAGTAATGGGGAGGACCTCACATTTATGTCAATATGTTTTATAGCCAGTAAACAAAGTGAATAAGCAGCTATAGTGTCCATCTGTGGCTCATTAGGATGTACAGAATCCTTAAGTATTACAAATGTGTCATCCACACGATTCCCTTTGTTGCACTAGCAGGCGCAGATACTCAAGTTGTGGATGATGTTGGATCACCATCGACAGAAATTCCAAAGGAAGTAGCAAACACAACAGGGTCAAAGGACAGCCATGTCTATTCATCCATGTGATGTCAACTTGTATAATATACAGCCATTACAACTAGCCCTAGTAGCGGTATTTTAGCAAAAAAAGTGCCACTTTATTGATTAAGTCTTCCCCAAGGGCAAAGAAAGATAAAATTCAAAACATGCATTGCCACTCCAGCCGCACTTTTTCTGCATTTAATGTCAGAGCTAGAGACAGGGTTTCCATATTCTTCTCTTGTCAAAGAAATTGAAGCAGTTCTAAGACTTTGTCCCAGTCCATACCTGTGCATACCCTTCATCTGATGAATGAATCAAAGAGAGAAGACATTTTTTGCAATCCAGTGGGCAGGTTTTTCACCAACATATTGTTGTCTTCAGAGTTGAAGGCAAGGGACCAGCTGCATCTGTTATTGTTCCTAGCATTTTTGGAATGACTAACACCAGATCCTTTTTAAATTGTGAGATTCCCTCATTTTCGAACTTGTCAAAAAGAGGAACCACAAAATCTTATGCAGATTGTGTAACATGTCAAAGGAAGCAACATCATGTACCAGTGACTTTCCAGCTGTCATATCTTCCAAGGCTTGTTTTAGTGCCAGTTTCATTATTGATGTTCCTGTGACCCATTTACATCAGTATTGGCAGTGGCATGGTTATGTTTGCTCATACAAAATGTTTCCCCAATCACATCAATGGGGGATTTTGCTGTAAAGAGGGCACGGTAAAAGGCTGCAAATGTATCAGAAATGTCTATAGGATGGAACACGAGTGCCCATCATCCACAATGAGTACATGGAACCCAATATCTGACTGAAGATTCTTAAGATGTAGCACCAGAAGTCATCTAGCCATTCCTCTTTGTTCATTATGATTTTATTTTTGTTGTTGCAGAAACGGGCAAATATCTGTTGCTCAATAAGAAAGTAGTCAGATAACCAGATAATTTGTAGCCATCCCACAATGTATACAACAAGGACTCTGGAGGTGACTGCATGTATTGAAAGGTCGGACATCAGACATATTTCTAAAGCACATCCATTTTATTTTTTTAAAACCAACACGTTTGAAGCATGGTGCAAATGAAATCTCCACCAATAAAGCTGATTTATGGCTCAGGTCTAAGTAATGTTTAATGGTGCCACATATCTGCCTGCCTTTATATTACAATATGTCTATAAAGACTAATATGTATCCTCCACCTCCTGAAAGCAGGTTCATCCATAGACATCGCCATATTTTTGGAAATGGATGCATGATCCAAATGACTACTCAGAAAAATACGACTATGGATCATCATTTCCAGTAATGAAGAAGACAATGTCAAAGTGTATTCTTGCTAGTACCATGTACACATAACAATAAATATATTCTCTGTCCTTGGGGTGTCAAAAGCTGCAAGGATCCACTAAGCCAATATCCTCATCTTTCAAAACACCTTTGCCACCATGAGCCACAAGATAAGGGAACAGAAATTCCAATGACACCCAAGTCTCACATGAAGTGACCCAATTTAGTGTTGGAGCATGTTTGCGGTATCCCTGCCACAAACATATGACTACCAATGCTTTCTTTAATGTGTGGATTATCCATTTCATTAAATCCTGTCATGTTTTGAGGATTTTACTTCCGAGAGTCTTATTGAATAAAATGGCTTCCCCACATATATTTCCTTCACACTTTCCCAACAGATATAGGGCTTATTTCCCACCCAGTCTTTGCATATTTTGAAGGCCTGCAATACTTCTTGACAGTTGCTTAGACTTTTTTATTCAGGGATTTCATCCTAAGCACCGACCACTAAAATAGGAATATAGTTTGTAAGTCATGTATTTGGTGTCACAAGAATCATGTCAACTCCTTAAACAAAGCAAATGAACCAACATGCTCCTTAGATAAAATCTTATTCCAGACATCAATTGACAACCAGAAAAAATCAGATTGGCCTATATCAAAGCTGATGTCTTTTGACAAAGTTGGATATGTCCAAGCTCTTATTCAAGAAGGGTCTGAAGAAGTGAATTCAATTATTTAATGGAAGTGATGTGATAGAATAATATAGACGGTGCCAGGCAACTATACAGTGCTTCAGTGAGGGCAGCAAGCATCACTTTAGGAAAGCATTATGTGCTGGTTGTTACATGATGAGGAATTCATCTAGGGATCAGAGAGAATGATGTTTGACAATGGTTTATCAAGTTAAAAAGAAGTGGAATCATGGAAAATCAGAACAATATAATGAACACGTAGAAGATTGTGAATCCTCATTGGTAAGTGTCCAGATAATTTTTGACCTTAGCAGAGATTGGGACTTGTACAGAATATGGTTGTCATTACAAGAGTGAGTCAGAGAGTCTTGTGGGTAAGTGGGAAAACACAAATCTATCTCCTTGCAGTTTATAGCAGAACCATTACCAGCAATCTTCTCTCTCCTTAGGTGGAAAAGCTTCCTGCAGGGATTGTGGTTTCTCTGAGGTTGAAGATACATCCTTTGCCACCTGTTCATATGCACAGAGAAAGATCTTGAGATCCGTAGGTTCCAGAAATTCATTAGTTCTGCCATCTTTGGCCAAATGTATGCACACCAGTCTGTGAAAGCCATACTTGAGATTACACAATTTGAGCTTTTGATATCCGAGCCTCTATATATTGTTGCATGTGACTTGTTACTTTATACAAAGATGTCAAGGTCATCATAGTGGAAAGCAATTTTCATCTTGAGCAGTGGCTGAAACAGTCAAGTAAGACTGATTCTCAGTAGCAGAGTAGGATGTGCTTGAGTGTGTTTCGTTTGGAGGGGTCAAGGTCAATTTATGTGCACCCTATGGATTTCAAGTGTCCAATCAAAGGTGGTACACTTTGGCAGTCATGCCTCCATGAAAATCACTGTAACTGTCCCTTTCATATTTTCACGGACAAGAAAAGGGTACATATTTTTGCAACCACTTCAATCCATTATGTCAGTCAGCTTTAGTTCCATGACATTACACTTCAGATATGCAGAGCCTTCAACTCTTCCTTACAAATAATATAGGCCTATGGTTTTCCTTGCTTCATTCTTTGATGGAATTGACTGACTACAATTAGGCCACCATTTGCCCTAGTAACAATCTAATGCTGATTTTCCTATATCGTGGTACTGGGGATCAATATTGAAAAGCAAGAGAAAGTGCCACTAGGCCAGGGAGTGTAACCGGTACCAGGTCCTTAGAGGGGCTCTAGTTCCTGCAAATACTCAGATATTTCTGGACAGTCTATCCATAAATGGGGAAAAATCTCCTGCTTTGCCTGATACTGTTACGAGTATCACAGCTGTCAGGTAAAAATGGATGGAGGAAGGGCAGTACATTCCAGGATCAAAACAGCTGGTATGAGGGTTTCATGGTCTGATTTGCTGTTCCTTGGCCATGGTAGAACATAGTTGGAGGGGTAACACCCGCCCCAGCACCATGTTGCAGTCAAGAACTTCATTCCAGTAGGGTTCTTGCTATTACAGGACCTCCCTGACTCAGACATAGTCGAGGCAGTGCTTTGAGTGCAAGCTGGAAGAACAGCAGAGAAGGAAGCACAAGAGGGCTGAAGCCCTGAGGCTTCCTCATTTGGAGAGTGTGAGAGACCGGTCTCACCGGTAGCTCCCAGTCCAAGTCTGAAGTCCCCTGAGGCTCCTACTCCTGTGAGGGAGGACCCAGCGGCCATTGAAGTGATTATGGAGTCAACATAGGATTCAGTGATCTAAAGGTTGCCTATGGGCATAGAGGAGATACCTGAGATGGCAGACAGGGGAGCTTCAGACCTGAAGGGCCTTCTAGAGCTGGAGAAGTTGTCTTCAGATGGAGGCCCAGGTCAGATTGACTTTTGCCTGGAACAAGGGGACTGTCCCACTCTGGTGAGTCTGTTGTGGCACATGAGCAGGTGCAGGGCGGAGGTCCTGAACCACTCCTAAAAGGGGAATAGGTTCAGAGCGAAGGCCCTGACCTATTCCAAAAACAGGAACTGGTGAAAGGCAAAAGCCCTGACCAGTTCACAGCGAAGGAGCCCACAAGATTTCTGGGGAAGGGCACAGTCAGGCACTGGTTGTTCACCCAGGCCCCAAGAGTTTCCTAGTGAACTTGGTCCCTGACAAACCTGTGGCCAACTTCGATGTGGCTGGGACATCTGACAGCTTGTCGGATCATTTCTGTAACCCCCTTGTGGATTTGGAGATGGAAACTATACCCTGCCTAGGTACTGACAGGACAGGCAAAGCATACACAATCCAATAAAATCCACTTTCCGTGGTTGTGCGGTTGTGCGAGAAGAGCAATACCTTCTCTCAGATGGGATCCCTCCGAGCTCTCATAACTGACAGGGACCCCTTTCAATCTCTGTGGCTGTGCAGACACCACAGGAACCTCATCTGGCCTCTGCCTGCCAAGCAACTTTCCAGCGCTGGGAAACTAATTTAAGCAGGTCCTGAGTTCTAGAACTCCCAACCTACGTGGTCGGAATACAATCCGCACAGGCATCTGTAAAACTGGAATCGGAGTACACTCAGTGCAGCTGATGTCACTGATCAGCCCCATTACCTGCGCTCACAGATGGCTGATGGGGTTAGAGAAAAAACTGGGCCATGGTTGAGAAGAATCCAGAGCTTGTGCATTGGGACATCTCTCTACAGAGAGTTAAAATGGACATGCAACCTAAGTCTGGGGCTCAACCTGCTTGCAAAAATGGCATCTGGTTATTTTCTCACCTTAAGGTTGGACCTTAATCTAAGAAGGGTTAGTCTCAACTTGTTTGGCTTTGGGGCATGTGACAGATTGCCATTTTTGATTTTTCTTTATACATAAAATGATTCAGGTAATTCCATCTCCAAAAGCACAATCTGCTGACCAGATTCCCCTTTTCATCAACTCCATGCCAAAAACATAGTTAGGCTTTCCTGTTTTCAGTGAAATCTGATAAACACTGAAAAAACGCCCTCCCCCGAAGAAAAAGGCGCCTCCTAGTTGTAAACTGGAAAACACTGTTTCTCCTATTCCAGTGGTCAGAGCTATTTTGAGAAATTTTAAACAAATGAGTGGTTGTCAATTCACGTCTTAAAATTGGCTAAAATAGCCCTTGACCACTGACAAATATTTGTATTTACAAAAAATAGTTTAACACAGATTTTTCAGTGTCTCTGTTTGTGCCTATAGATCCTTTGTGTATGTTAATCTGTCTGGAGGAGAGCTGAAAAGTGTCATCTTTCTGTTGGCTTTAAAAGGAAAGCAATGTGCAGCTTCTATGTATGAGGCTTGCGTGAGGCCATAGTGTCACTGTCACCGCGCAACCTCCTGTGGCTCTCTAGAAAACCAGCACCCAGCGGCTCATCAAAAACTGCAGGCCTCCTAATTACTACTTAGCACATTCTTTCTTCAAGAAGAGTTTTTAAATGACAAAACATTTATAAATGATGGCTCATTTAAGGGACCATTGCAAATGTTTATTTAATTCTGAAAGCACACAGAAAGCACAAGTTAGTTGCCTAAATCTATGCCCTCCTCCTGGTCAATATAACACAGAAAGGTTTTAAACCAACTAACTAGATTATTTTCAGATGTTCATATTTAACACCAAAAAGTGTTTATTTTCCGTAGAATGTAATATTTGTATCACATCATTGATGAACCCTGCATTTGTCAAACACTGAAACACAAACAAGTTTCACACATTCCATTTTGTTATAAGCATTTCAAAACCTCTAAGGCAATTTGTTTGCCTTTTGCTGAATTGCATTCTGGTATTTGAAGGCTGCCATTCAATATGGAGGTAATAATGTCAAAATATTGCACTTTGTGCCTAACATAGTTCTATAAGGATTTATATATTTGAATGAATACATTGCTATGGTATGTGTACTATTCAAGTTATCTTTAAAAAGTAAAGTATTGCTGAAAGCCAGACATTGGGTTGAAGAGGGGAAATGATGAGACGTCAAGCGAGTCATGAATATTTGCTCAACGTGTGGCAAGAGAGGTTGCAATCCTGGAGACTGGTGCAGTTAATTTTCCCTGATTGTCTCTGTTTTTCAGGGGACAAGTAAAGCATACATATGAGTGGACCGTGTAACTTTTTTCAGAGGGAGGACGCAACCCCTTGTATTTTATTTTTTTTTTGAGGTTGGCAAGCTTGCTCAAGAATTTGCGTACCAGGACTTTACACAGATTGTCATGTTCCCAGTGCAGACACTTAGCCACAGGACCACAAGTACTTGTATTGGGATTTTGTTTTCCATGGAATATTTAATTACAGATTGCTGGGTTTAAAAGGTGTGCACCTTGTATACTATGCCAGCATATTTGTTGGAACATTTCCTCTCTCAGGTTATTTTTCTGGTGTTCATTATTTAAAAAATGTCTAAAGCTCTTTTGTTTTGCACACTTTCTTCTAAAGAGAAGGTCAATTGAACTACATTTGTATATTTCACTTTAACATATGTTCACTTACTGTGCGTATATTCATGCGTGCCAGCTTCTGATTTTCGCTATGGAGGAAAAGTTACCACATAGAGTGAAGCGAGAAAGCCCAGTCAAAACAACACATTTTACAGCACATGTTGCAGAAGGAATAGGAAAAAAAGTCATACAATTTACAGGAAGGTAAAAACATATAATATCTAAGCCACAATCACCTAATGCCTTTACAACATTCTGCTATAGGATTCCCTGATATTCCCGCACCCGACAAACAGTGTTGGCTTGCTCAACCCTTCCAAGCAAGGCTTAGGCAATACATTAATGAGACTCCACTCTCATTTTGTAGTGAGCAGCACTTGATAAAAGTAGTTATTATCTGCTTGGAGTTTCTTTATTTTGACAGTCAACATAATCCTTATCTCCACCAAAGTGAGTGCTCTATCACCAAAGTCCTTTATCACACTATGCTTTATCTGTTAAAATTAAAAGTCACTTCAATATGGAAAGGTTGTTTGCACAAATGAAAGTCTTCTTGGGAATAAAAGAAAGGGCAACGATGGGTAAAGAGACCCTGAAAAAAGAGTTGCATGATTTTCAACAAGTGTTCATAAGATCTTGCACTGAGAGATATTACGCTACTTTTGCACGCAATAAAACAATACATTAATACTGTGTGTTTATAATGGGAAAAAAAGCTATCTGTGATTTTCTTAAGGGGTCAAATGGGAAAACACTGATAGACACAGGTTCTGAACATTTTTGAAAACACTGGAAAAACACCACTGGAAGTAAAAAATGAAAAAAGGAAACCCCAAGCATAGTACAGTCATGCCCTGCTGCATCAGTAACCTGATCCCCTTCACCTGCTCTACTTGTGGCATAGAGTGGGTTCGAAAGTCACACAGTGCCCACTTGACAGCCGCAGACACAGCCAAGTACCTGCAACACACAGGTGGCATTTAAGATATGCCCTTCTGTACCCAAAAGTATGATGATCATAAGTCACCCATGCTGGTTGCAGGGTAGACTCTAAATAAAGGTTATCCCTACTTTTAGGCATAGTGCATGATCCTACTTATTATCATGATCACCACATTCCAATTGATATTGCACATGTGACAGCTCCTTTGAGTCAGCAGCGCTGCGAAAGGTGATGTCTGTTCTGGTCAGCCAGGTGTAGCCCTCATCTTGAGGTGAAGAAGGAGCTGTTCAAGAGAGAATGAAGATCTGTCCCCTAACTACTCTCAGGGCACATCAGGAGTGACCAGTGCTGTGGACTAAAACCAATCACACTGCAACACACCTCGTAAGCTTGGAGAGCAGACCCTGAACGGAAGCATACTGTCCTTGAGTCCTTTGACCTCACAGCAACCTGAAGCTCCCTGTTCTGCCCCAACTGGTCGCTCCATGTTTCCCGCATCATGAACAAGAGGGAAGGTGCTGGTGACTTTGTTTTTCCATCCAGCCGAACTCGTGCTTGCATCTAAATCATCTCGACACTGTATCGTGTCCTAGAGAAGCATGTCACCGGCTAGGCCCAAAGCGACTGCTCAATGCCAGATTCCTAACTGAATCACCAAAGGTTCACTCGCCGACTATAACCATGGGTTACAACCATGGCTAGCCTGTGAACTGCCATCTCACTGATCACACATCGATGCATCCTCAATCACCACTTCGACGACAGTCACCCGCTGACTTGAACCGCTGGAGCATCACTCGCTGACTTCCTAGCAGCTAAAGCCCGACTCGGCCTGTCCAATTGTGAAGTGTTCCTGGGAACTCCCTGACCTGCATCTTTGAAGAACAGCTATTCTACCACACAGAGCACCCGCATTCGCCGCTACTTGACGTCTGCTTGCTGCCAGGGCCTCTATGGTTCTATGTACCCGGAACGAGCCTGATCAGCTCACATCAATGTTTCAAACCCAGGTTGGATGCATCAGCCCACCAAGAACTGAATCCAGATATTTCTGACACTGAACTTCTCCCACGGTCCACTTGGACCCTAGAGACTGCTTAGGTCACAATCACTCCTGTTTTCAATACAACATCCTTTTTATTTTAGTACCTTACATACCACCCCTTGAACCATGATCAGAATGCTACTCTGTTGCACCATCGCTGTACTTTCCATGTTTTATTTTTTTTGTTCTATGTGCAGATGGTGTGTTTGTTTAAAGTATAAATGTTTTTAAAGAGACTTGATTGGACATTCTCTTTATTTTGTACTGTGATACTTTGCTGTTTGGGTTACTACTTGTTCACCTTCCCAGCCCTCTTGAGAGTAAAGCCTTCCCTCGGCCCATGTTACCACAAAAGGTGAAGGAGGTATATCTCTTGATTTTCCCTGTTTTACATGTATGATTGCATTGTATTTTGGTTTGTAGAAGTGTGAAGTATGAGTCGGCCACTTTACATCACTTGTACTCCTGTGAGGCAGAATCCAATTATTCACACAGACTGCTAACAATGATGCACGGCATAATGATTCAATGGCAACAGCAGTCCTTAAACATGGATATATTATAGGTGGCGCAAATGAAGGATGAACTACTGCTTTGTTGCCGTTGTTTAATCTTGGGATCATGATGGTTACAGATGTGTTTTGAGGGAGAGTGCCAGAGAACAGCATTTAGGCAGCCAACTTTCATGACAATTCAACATGACCCTTAAAATGAGATATCTCTATGAAGCTACATACTTAAAATTTAAAGTAACATCAATCAGAGAGGAAAAACACTGAATCTCCATCGGAGAATCATCCTATTAATTCAACGGAATAGGAGTAGAAGATAGATGATCCAACAAAGCTAGCCAGGGTTTCTACTGTTGGATTTGTTCCCTTATAAGCACAACCGAACTTCACAAACAGCCTCTCACACTGTTCGTCATTGCTTCACTCAGACTAAGAACATGTCTTCTGCTCCCTTAAGAACTAGGATATGCCAAGGTCACATGGAATGGCCCATTTGCAGAGACAACAGGGGCTCTACGGGTAACAGATTCCAGCTAGTCCATGTGATTTCTTCCCGGATGAGCTGCAAAGGGGATCCCCCATAGACTCTTCATGTCTCTAACACCTGCATACATTATGAGTGAAGGTCACTCTACTCCTTGGCATCCCAAGAATTCACTCTTTTCCAGTGACTTAACCAGCCATAACGTGATACAGGTATAAGCCTACATTTTTATTTCTTTATTCTGTTAACGTTTTCAACAAACATTCCAAATGCATGAATCATTAAATGCAAATTATATATAAATATACATCAAAATGATTTGCTATATGGACAAATCATTATCCACTAATTTTGTCATATATATACTACAAACTCAATTTCTTCATCTATTCAAAACCCATTATAAAATCTATTTAGAAATCATAAAAATCATATATCTCATAATACTTTATATTTCAGGAACCTGTTTTTTTACTTTCATGACAGTCTCTTTCTCCTTTCTTAAGTAACCATCAATTCCTTACTAATTCTATCAGGGGTCAAACGTCTCTTTTTCTTTATCCATTTCCCCTGAGATTTGCACTCTGAGACATTATTCCAAAATTGTACAATTGCCCAAATTAATGAGATTTGCTTTCCTACATAATTTGTTCGCAAAATTCTTATGTATGAACACATTATGAGCAAAACAACCCACATTTTTTTCTTCCAACATCTTGGTCACTAAACATTTTACAACTAGGAGTCTCAAGGTTTCTTCTTCCATGTTCCATGTTGTCTTTATTACCCTAATGTTCTTCGAGTAGGGATCCAAAACCACCAAGGTTCCCAAAATGTGTGCTCTAAACTATTGATAAATCCATCTCTCTTTCTTTGAAAGGAAGTTACTCAAATTGGTTTACATCCTTCCTTGACATGGTAGTTTTTCTAAATATTTTTTTATTTTAATGATTTCTTTCTCAATTAAAAACAATATTTCACATGATCCCATTTTAACACTTCATTTGTCATATCTCTAAGCACCATTCACAGATCTTTTTGAGATGTTTCTTCATACTGAATATACCATACATCCGCCAAGAATCTCATACACCCTTGTACATACCATGCCAAAAATCTATCCTTTTATTTTGCTTCATTTCTTTTCAAGACCACCAGATTGTGTTTGTCTTTGCTGACCAGATCCGCAACGAAATAGGCATTTTCCTAAATTCAATAACTTTATTAATGATTTCAAGCCCAATTCCAATCATATCCACTAGATTGTCACACAGTTCGAAATGCTGAGGGTGGGTCTAAACAGACATCTGTCTATCTTTTCCAGCCAATTCTTTGAGTCATTATGGCACATCTCCATTGACAATGATTGCGTACTACTACCTTTGAAGTAATGCATGGAAATGCACCATACTCTGCTACTAACCCACACTATTGTTTCAATGTCATGCTATTAATATAATTTGTACTTTACCAATGTAGGACTTTTGCCTCTCTCTTTTTAAATTGTTTGGCTAGTTAATAATTAAACTTTGTTTTATGATAAATCTACTCTTGTGATCCTTTTGGGCTAGCATTTGTTCCCCGTAGCCTAGCTACTTTTGAGGTGTACCTACTGTGCATCTATGAATAGGGTTCACCGTTGACTCTATATTCTGTCTTGTTAGTCCACTACACCCTCCTGAGTCAGGCCCCCCTTTACAAAAAAAGAGGGTCCCTTTTTGCCCCACCATGTTCCTTCTTCTTTCTTACATCTCCATGACATACAGAATTGTCATGACTATTTTGATTTTATAGGCCTCAATAAGAGGGAGAAGGGTGTAACCCTCATATTTCCTATCAAAACATTTCAAAGATGGCTTAAGAGATCTGGTTTTGATCTTTGTTCTCTCCTTACTTCTAGTTTCCTATGGATTAATTCAAAGCCAGATACCTAGAAGTAGGAATACCGTCATTTATTTTGTCCAGTTTTGTATTTTCCAAATACTACTGCATCACTTTCACTTTTGTTTTCTTTGGACTTCCCAAGACATCATTTTATTTTCTGACTGAAGGAGAGTTAATTATTATTGTTTGCATATTTTTCCAAAGCTTCAAGATTTCTTTGGAGACCCACTCTGGTTAGATTGAACACCATAATATGGTCAGCATATGCAAACCAATGGATTAGAAGTGAATCTAGACTCAGTGGGAATGTATGAGTTTGTGAAAGGACTTGATCCAGGGCTCCTAAATACAAATTCAAAAGACATCAGCCCAGTACAAAGACATGTTTTAGGCCACAATAAGTTTTAATTCTATGTAAAGAGACCACCATCAATTAATCTTACTCACGCTAGGGTATCTGTATGAAGCAGCATAATTAATTGCAGTAACTCAACATCCATTCTCCATTTCACCAATTCTTGCCATAGCTGTGTTCTGAGCACTGTTTCAAATGCTGCCAACAATTCCTGGAAGGCAGTATGCATATGTCCCTTTACTGTCTCCTTGGTTGTTTAAGCTATTATCAACAACATGGTAATGTGCATGTCACATTCATAAACAAAAAAAACAGTCAGAGAAGGCAAAAGCTATTTAAGGTATACACATATTGTTCTCCACCACTATCATCAAAAGCCATGTGTATCACACATAAATGGTATGGAGCGTACAACATTCAATAAGAGAATACTTTTGTATGGAATCAATCCAGGAGAACAGAAGCACTGACCCTAAGCAGAAGAACATCCTGTCCCTTATCACAGGGTGCTGTCCCAAGATCAGTGGCAGTGTAGTTCTCCTGGATTGATTCCATGCATAAGTATTCTCTTATTGAATGTTTTATGCTCCACACCATTCTTGTGTGATACACATGTCACATTCATACCTCAATTCCACTTGAAAAGTGGGTAGGATGATCTTCTCTTCAATTAGCTAATTTATAGAATCCAAAAGTGGCCCTGAAAAACAGTTACTGGAGACATCCAGTGGGGTAATAGGTCAACATCTAGGGTCTTTCCTCCAATCTTTCTTATTTATAGGTATTATTAGGAATTCACCCCTGTTTTTAGACGTCTTAGTATTATTATTATTTTGTTTCAAAAAGGAGTTTTGAGATCAGATGCTCATTCTTCGCTATTGTTTTCATCACAGTGTTTTGCCAAACCATCAGGCCCAGTATCTTTAGACCTCCTTTATTGATTACATTTTTCTAAAATATTTTCACTAAATAAGCCCTCCGAACCATTTCTCATATTTAATTTAAGAGGAGATATCTTCTCGGACTTCAGTATAACATTTGTAATAATGTATTGGAACCAGGTTTTGGCTCCAATGTAATTAGTCTGCAAAATGATTGTGCTTGTGGTGGGCTTTCATAGCTGCATCCGGAGGGCTTTAGCATCCCCCATTTAAATAATAATATGAAGCATATTCTCCCAGGCGACTGCAAGGCATGTTTCTTTATATTTATTTTGACAATTTTTAGTCTGTTGTTTTAATCTTTTTTCATTATTGAAAAGGTCTATTCCAAAATCTTCATTCTTAACTTAATTTGTATCTAAGATTTAAGCTCTCATTTCTTTGTCACTATGTTTATGTCACAGGAGGTGTGCCTTCCCTCAGCTTTACCCTATAAAATACCCTCCTGATTGCTGCACATTTTTTAACTATCTTGTTATCTGATATACACATGTTTTGGGCTCAATATCATGCCTTCCAAAATATTTTTGAAATTGGTATTCTTTAAATTGTAATTGTACCATGACTTGTAAGTTTTGTTGTGAAAATATGATCATGCTTTTTTTTATTGTCTTCAAGTTCCCAATCATTCCCATGCTTTCCTTGTCATGGCAGTTTTGCTGGCACATTATAGATAATGTGGCATGATCACCAAACATATTTCTTTCAATGATTAGTATCATTACTTCATGTAATATATCCTGAGTAAGGAAACAATAATCCACAGTGCATTGATTATTTGCTTTTCAAAAGCTATACTGGTCCAGTAAGTCTCCCACCATACAAATATTCAGTACATATCAATCCTATTATTTTAGGAGGTTTTGACTGTTTTTTTCAGTGCAAATAAATTGGAGCAAGGAGATGTTAATCGAATCCTTCATTTTTCTCCAAATGTTTTCCTGTTTACTAAAACATGTGTCCTTTAAATCCCTGCATGGAATAATCATTCTCAGAAATCCCAGGGTCATCCAACTTTTAATGCTTTTTCCCAATTCTTTAATGATTAAAGAATACTCTTCCCAGAAGACTATGAATACAGGTCAGTAAATATGTTGCTCTTCTGTTAATGAGCCTTTAAAAATGACCCATGTCAATACCAAATTGCTGCTGCTTTATCTTCTAAACCTTACTAAAATAAATGTATTTCAGCCGCAATTATAAGGCCTCCACTCAGTCACCCATGCGTGCCTTTCCAAACTGGACAAACAATATCATTTTATCCATCCAAAATCGGGAAGTCCATTAGCCACATTTCTTCCAGCATTAAGATATCACGTTTATAGATATATTTAGTATCCTCATTCATGGTTAAAAGCTATGATATACTCTAGTGTTCAAGTAGAGCAGCAGCACTTTGTTATTTGTATCAGGGTCATCAACTTATCTCTTCTTGTAGCAGTTTAGGCTACCACTAAAGCTTGTCATGACAGTACTTCCATGCTTAAAATCTTTCACCAATAGACTCTTCTTTGGAACATGCAATTTTAAAATAATATTGTGCTATCTTCATTCCCGATTTTCACTGCCTCTCTATTGGCTTCCTCTGCCAATCCTCTTTATTATCTATATTGTTGTGTGTTCAGTAATAGATAAACCACGAATTCTTAGTTCTTCAATTTCCCATAAAAAAGATCTCATAATTCCCATTGTTTTAAAATGAATAATATTGTTTAGTCACGATCTCTTGTTTAGGAAAGTCTACTCATTCAATATCATCAGTTGTATTTACTTAGAGCATAGAAATACTACATAATAGATGCAGTTTTCTTCATCTATTCAGAGGACAATTGTATTCATAATTGAATAGTTCTTCCATCACATAAGTTAGCACCACTTCATCACGCGATAGCACTTATTTATATCCTACTTTCATCTTATTCCATGCATTTCCTCTTTGTTTTCACCATTGTCTTGTTCAATTTCCATAATGTCTTTTATATTAACTTGTGATGATTACCCCTATTTCAAAATCATGACATCTCTTATCACCCAGGTGTTCCCCTTTCCCTTCTTAAAAGGGGGTTTAATTTTCTCGCTTTAAGTGAAGTTGGAGCCGCCATGCACAATTGTCCTGCTCGTCTTCTATTTCCTATTAGATCTCACTCCTCTTTTTATTTTAATACAATTCTTGTTGGTTCCCCCTTCAGTTCTTTTTTCATTTCTTTTATTTTCACTCCAACGCTTGTTGCAAAATAATCTATTATTAGAAAAATAATCAATTATCATTCTCTTTTTAGATCCTGCTGCTACCTCTTCTGTAACTATTTTCTGTCCATCATTGCCCATAGTTGTTCATCCACTACTGTTTTCAAGAATTGTTTCATTGCTTGGTCTTGGTCGTTATATTCCCCTGCTTCTGAGCTATAAAAATAATTGTAATGTTCCCCTTTTTTTGCTGGGATTCCTGACATGGGCTCAATTTGTCAAGATCATTTACATTTCCTTGAGCTTCTTAAATTATATGCCATGACTTATGCGGGGCTTGAAAGAAATCTTTGTTTACGGCTTCCCCTTCCCCCAGGTGGGTTTTTGACACTCTGCCTCACAGAGGTAACTCAACCACCACCACCTTCAGTGCTTCCCGCAATTTGGGCCTCCTAGTTGCCATGCCGTACCTCCTTCACCTCCTGCACAGACTGCCTGGAATTCCCATACTTAGGCCTGCTCTTCCCATAGGCGTATTGTTTTTCTTCCTTCCAGACTCTATGTATTGCATTATGGATCCACCTCCAAAGTCCAATCTGCTGTGTCACCAAAACATCTGCAGATGTTTTCCTCTGCCTGCAGTGCCCACAATTAGGTCTGCATATCGTGATCATGCTTCACACAGGTGCAGTGCTTTTCGTCCTTTGAGCTCATGTATTGTGTTATGGCTGCCCCTCAAGAGTCCAAGGTGGTAGGTCACCAACAATTCTGCACAGCATTCATTTCTCTGCCCAGACTGCCCACACCTATGCCCCCACTCTTCACTCGTGTATTGCATGAATCTGGTGTTTTTCTTCCTTCCAGCCTCCATGTTTCCCACTACGGCTCTGCCTCCAAAGTCCAATGTGCTGGGTCCCCAAAACTTCAGCACCCCTAGCTTGTATGCCCTACATGCAACCAGCCCCATTCCAGACCTGTTTGCGAGGAGCAGGAGATGTGAACAGCAGAGAGAAGCACCAGCATGGAAATGCTATCTTTCTGAATAAACAGTTATCCCATTATTAGAACGATGGGAGAGGCTCTGACGATTAACAGTACTACCTACTGTCACAGCGGATATTCACCGGATGATTTTTTAAGGAATGAGTTAAGAAGCACTGCAGACAAATTGAGACTACTGGGAAGATCCCCCTGGTTCTACTTTCAAGCAGGAGTTTCCGCTTAGGAAGAGCAACAAGAGATATAGTGGGAAACACATGCTCACAACTAGCTTTTAGTTGTATTTTGACCCCTCAGCATGTGATTGTATAAGAACACCAAACAGCGTTATTCGCCACACCCAGCGCAAATGCATTTTGTCCTATCCAACACATTCACTTGCATGATGCTCACATAACACATTTATTTTCTTGCCTTGCACAAATTAATGCAGCACTAATGTGCACAATGATATACTCTTCCTGTAGAAACTGAATTTACAGTGAAGCATGTGTTGAGAAAACATTAATAAGAAAAACCTATTAGAAATTTGAACATTTTATACAATGAAAAAGGCAATGCAAAGAATTATGACTCTGATGGAATATCTCAAGCAATAATTGGGTTAAAGCATGTACTAAAACACTCACCTGAAATGGGAGTTTTGGCATACTGGCATTTTGGGCTCCTTCAACCTTCCATTCCTTAAAATGTATATATCTTCTAGCTGCCACAACAACAACTTAAGCTAGAGCAAAAGACCTAATCACATCAAACGAGGAGTATGAAAGAAACTGGACCTCCAATTTACCCAGTAGGATTCCTTTATCCAGACCCTCCTGCTTTCCGGATGGATGAGATTTCACTCCCCTGATTAGCAAATGGTAAGTGAAAATAGGTAAATACCAGTCCGAAGGTTAAGGTTCGAAGCAGCATCTGATCTTCTATTTATGGGATCACAGGGACAATCGTGATTGTTGGCATGGATGTCTTATTGAGTAGCAAAAAACAAGGGGGGTCCGGGGAGTCTCTCTGCCAGACCTTAGTCCCGGTTACGAGAGCCTTACCCAGATTCTTTAGCTCACTATCGTTCACATTGGCATTTTCCTGGCATATTTACGCCCAATTACCGCTGCATTTAAGGGCTATGGCCCAACTCGTGATGAGGCCCAACATGTGAGAGGGGTGACAATGTGCAACTGCAGCCCAACTTGCAGTCCAATCTACAAAAAGAACCCTTGTGAGAGCTTCTCCGGGCCTATCACTCAAATTTCTGAACCCAATCTTCCTAGTTCCCGTTTGAGGATTTTCTCTGCATAAATGTCATTTTTCTGAATTTATGTTTTTTATGAATAAAAATGAAATACTCGATGTTTTCACCTCAGAAATGTCGTTTTGCCCCTGAAACTTAATTTTTATGGAGTTTCAAGTGCTCGCTCCAACCAAGGGTGGAAACGTAATCTCGGAGCAAAAAAAAAAAACGACTGAAATGGTCAGAAAAGGGAAAAAGAAGCCCAGCCTGTAAAACAGCATTGGTGACCAGTAGCCACGATGCTGAACTAATACATAACGTGAATTCGGGCACTGCTTCCAAGTCTGGAAACAAAATACAATTTTGAGTCAGGTTGGCCCTGAGAATGTGGGATCCCCCTATTGGAATATATGACAAAAGGAATAGAAGCTATGACAGGATATGGGCACGCAGTGAAATTATTCTGGAAAAATTAGGAATACTGTAAATGAAGAGGTACAGATATGTGCTTCCTGAAAATAACTGATGTACAAAGGAAGACATCAATAATATCTCAACTTTAATATTGAACAGGAAAGCGTAACATAGATCAGAACTAAAAGAGAACAACAGCTGGTTTGGATCACTATGAGGAGGGAATGGGAGTGTTGGAATGGTCCGTGGATGAGAGGCTTATGTCTTTTGAAATTATATCTTCAAGAATAGAAATAGTAAGTGTAAATAATGGAGTGATGCGTTTAGCTGGGTGTTAAAAAGGGATTTGCCTGGTGCTGCTAAATCAATATGAAAGTTTAAAAAATCATTACAGCACACATATACTTGTGCACAGAATTTGCTTTTTTTAGAAAAAAGGAACATTTTCTGAAATGATCGCTGCAGAGATGAAGCAAGTTATTCCCATTTTTAACTTCACACGAACAGGGATCCATAAATAGGGCAAACCAGAAAAAAGTGTGAGAAAAACCCCAAAGCTAACCAGTCACTCTCAGTATGTACTATTGGTTAATAAAATAAGTATATCAGGTTGATATTTTCTCTGTATAATTCTCGAGCTCAAGACCTTAAAGTTAAAGTTGCATTTAAAATAAATCTTTTCAGTGCAAACAAGGTGAAGATTTAATGTTGAACAGTGAGGGAGTCCAATGAGTGTCTCATGAGTGCAAGACTCCTTCATCAGGGCAGAGCCCTTAATTCGTGTTGCAGACCAATCAAAATCAAAATCTCACATTTGAGAAACTAATGAGTACAAGCGCGCTCCATCCCACGTGCTGCTACAGCTGAAGATTGCATCCAGGTAGTGATCAAAATCTCTTGTGTGAGAAACAAATGAGTGTAAGCGCACTCGATCCCACGTGCTGCTGCAGCCGAAGATTGCATCCAGTTAGTGAAGAACGTGGGATTGAGTGCGCTTGCACTCATTAGTGTTCCTTTTAAAGGACTGAATATTCCTATGGCCCATTTTATGGCCATTAGTTCCTTCACAATGATGGAGTAATTCATCTCTGCTCCTTTTAAGACTCTCGATGTGAAGGATATCATGAGCTCTACTTACCTTCCATCTGTATAAGTTTGACTCTGAAATCCTTACTTGCTGGCATCTGTTATCATAATAATATTTTTCCTTGGCTTGAAGATTTTTCATAAGAATACCTTTCCCATGGCACTTTTCAATTAATTGAACTCTTCCTAACATGTCTTGACCCAGTTGAAGTTAACTGTCAGTGCATTCAGCAGAGCAAGCTAGAGTGGTAGCAGAGAGCTTTGTCATGCTCTCGTCGCCAGTGAAAATATCAACGCTGGGATTAAGGCGAGTTACTCATTTACTAACTTCGTATGAACTCTGATAAATAAACAAGGGTCCACCATCTGATCAGGTACTCCACTCTCAACTATCACTTACACTCTATTCAGCATTTTCTCTGACCTCACACATTCTAGAGATGGCCTGCCTGACATGAGAAGATCTGCAGATGCCACACATATATTTAATTATGTCTACTTTCTGAATTTAAAACATCTTCATTGTTGCTGATTACCAAACATCCACTGTAAAAGTAGCTATGTGTATTGTAGGGAAATGTAATAGGGCATTTCCCTATTCTGAATTTCAACAATGGTAGCACCACATTTCATCATCCACCTGTTAGCAAAGGTCTGAATTTTAACTAGAGCCAAGGGTGTGAGACTCGTGTGTGACTCAAGGGTGTGAGACTCGGGCTGAATCTAATAGATGATAATGTTGGGAATGCACAGAACACATGCTAGAAAAATAATCACTTTGCTCCACAATACCACAGTTGTGGGCTAAATTGAACTGAAAATAAAACTAACATGAACTAACATACACATTTACTTTATCCATTTAACATATAACAGATTCCCATACTAACATTTAGTGCAAACCAGTTCATGCCGGTTATATAAACGTGATGCAGATTGATGGAAATGCATTGTAGTTTGGAAATGAAACTAAATGTGCAGGCTAAAAGCTGCGCTGTGTCTGAATAGGGACGTGACAAATCAGAAGTGTGGAATGTGAGATCCGCTTTGCTAAAGACATTGCATTGTTTAAAACACTTTCAGAGCAGGAAAATGGCACTGAGATGTAGCTATTGTTTCCACTTCTAAGCAGTGGGGATGGACACGATCAGAAACATTCTTGGAATGGCTGACTGACAAAAAGGTAGGTGGTTTTGAATGACACATGAGGTCTTATAAAATGGCTTGCAGCAGGAAAGGGCTGGGGCTTTTTCACTCACTCACTGGCTCGGGAGCTGGCAGATGTCTAAAGAGGGTTCATTCCTGGTGCTCTTTTCCTCTGGCTGACTTCGGAAGCAGAAAATCTGGTAGAGAGTTTGTTCCAGGCGAAAAGGGAGTGGACCAGATAAAGAGTCATTCTGTCCGACAACTAGATTGGGGTCGTGAGCAGTTCAAGACACACACACCCAATTAAAGATTTCTTTGGAAAGTTCAGTCAATTTGAGGAACGTTCTGATGAGTGAATGCTTGATATTAAATAGTATAGAGTGGTTAAGTCATTTCATTTTTAGGTGCGGCACAATGACATTTCAAACATGTATGTAAACTGTGTTCATGTTTCTACAAGTTTTGTTGTGATAAAACTCAGATGTGACAAAAGCCTGTGCTCATCCAATTTTTGATGCAAAGTTCAAGGCCAATGTTGGCAGAACCCTGGGCATTATCGCAAATAGAATGTTTTGAAACCCACTGCAGGGAAGGCTTCACTTATGTTTGTATTACAACGTGAATGCACATGTCATTCTGTGTAATATTTCTAACTTCTGATAAAGATTAACTATTTGAAAAAGGTGAATTAGCCTCAGTGTACTTATTCTGTGATCAGCTTTATTTCTTGTTGGCATACAGAGAGATGCAGAACGAGTGGTGAAATATAAAAGCAGAGTTAGTCATTGTAATTTGTGTTACCCTGAGAGGCTCCGAATGAATGTTTGTGTTTCATTTACATGGTAAATGTATTCTGAGATGCAAGCTAAAAGGGTCATAATATGGTATTCTAGATAAGATACACAGAAGGAGATGAGTTAATTGTTTAAAGGGTACTAAGTCCAGCATTTGATTACCGTTAGTGATTCTGGTAAAATAACAATTATCAGGTGGTACTCTGAATTCAGGCTCACCACTATACCAGGAAGTACCAAAAATACCACTATACCAAAAAAATACAATTAAATATCAAAAATATAGCTAAAAAGATCTCTAACAATATATCTTCAATTATATAGCATACATTTAAGTCCTGGTTCTTTTCCTTAGGATATTGTAACATCAAAACAAAACCTTGTTTGAATGACCTCCCAATGGGAAGAATTTACAGACCTTTTTTAAACCTGACATAGAGGTAGTGAGTGCCAATTTGAGTAAGTGGATGATCCACATCCTACAAGTGCTGCATGCTCAATGACATTACCACATGATGTAGACATTGGGAGAGGGCTAGAAAGGAAATAGTACCCATGGACAGGCTACATGCACAATGGCAGCACTAATAAAGAGCTGGCAGTTGAGCACATGCAAGAGGTGCAGTGCTAGTTATAAATATAATTGTTCATTTATAACACACTTAATACCAGGAGTGGTTTCTAAGCGTGGGATCGGGATTCAAACCTGCATTGATCTGTGTTGTTTAGCTTCTAAGACACATTGGCCCTAAGCTATGCTTTCTCATTTTTAGTGATGCCAATGTGAAAGGTCAAGACCACAATGCATAAGAGGAGGAGAATGTTGTGGCAAAAGGTCCAAAGTATGCATGTAGTGAGAGGGGGACCATGGAGACTGACTCTGTGACTGACTCAGTGATGGAAAAGAGGAAGGGGGAAGAAGAGACACTCTTGCAAAAGACCAAGGGATGCATTGTAACGTGTCTGAAACTACGGTTTGTATCAGGAAATAGCTCGGAGTTTAGCCATTGAGACCCTGACACAAAACTCCCTGGAGTACCAACGAATCATACAGTAGGAAAAAGAAGCAAGTTTCATAAATACAAATCTGTTCATGTATATGCCTCTTCGTTCCTCATGTTCTAATTTTGTGCCGGTGGTGTCAAATTCCACGCCTAGCAAACATTTCAGATTTTCATGATATCCCTCATTAATATGCATGAGATAAATTTGAATACAATTGGCCTCATTACGACCCAGGCGGTAAGTTACCGCCTGGGCCGTGACTTTACCACCATGGCGTAAACTACGTTTACGCCATGGTGGTTGGCGGACTTACCGCCCCATTCCGAGTTAGGCGGGGCGGTAAGTCCCCAATCCCCATTTACCCTTCCCCATTCCCATTTTTGCCCCATAGGGCATAATGGGAGTGGGGAAGGCGTTAATTACGCCACCGTAAATTACGGTGGCGTAATTAACTCCATGGTCCCTTAGCGCCATGGATTTTAACGGCTGCAAAAAGCAGCCGTTAAGATCTCCATGGCGCTAAGGGACCTCGTACTCAGGCGGTAAGGGTCGGCGCTGTTTACGGCGCCGTAAACCCCTTACCGCCTGAGTTGTAATGAGGCCCAATGATTCTAAATGCATGCAGGTATGTCCCTCATTAATATCCATGGGATACATTTGAATACAATGATTCTGGTATGTCACTTGAACATTAATGAGAGACATGCTGAAAACCTGGCATGTTTGCGTCCCTAGAGGCCTGGAGTTCCATGCCCATCCTAACACTTCACCTGGCCACTACTAGTATGAAGCAAATGCCTGCTATCACACTGGAAAAGACTACTCAAGTTGGGACTCTGTGTGCTTATTTTCGCACTAAAGATCTCATTTTGTTTACAGAAACAATCGATTTGCTGTTCTTTGATTAGTCAAGCTGCTACTGCACTGGAATGCCACATTCTCCATCTGCTCCAGATAAACATGGCAGTGTTCACTGGGAAATCTCGGGGGTTACAATTTTCCCATAAAGAAAACAAAGTCGAATTTTACACCGTAATGTATATACAATGCTGACATGTTGTTGTACTATAGCACTGTCTTTTTTTAAGTGCTACCCAATATGCATGAGATTTGGTGCCTGACCCTTTATGGCTAGAACGAATATAGCAGCCCTGGCCGCACTCTTAAAGGCACATGCACTATTCAACAACTGTACGTGTGACACCTGCGACCACCCCACTCTACCGACACTAATCCTTACCTCGATTCCGCCGGATTTCATGTTTCCAGCCCAATCTCACCAAAGTAGTACATAAACGTGCTCACTGTATTTCCTGCCTAACACAATGAATAGGGTTTGTTTCCTTGTAGTAATTCCTACGTCTGTATGACTCATATCTGTAGAGTTCCCAGAAGTGGCTGCCAGGCAAAATAATGTATGCAGCGCTAGAGAAAACAAATGTATAAATGACATAAGGGCCTAATTCATGGAACGTTTTCCTATGGGATTGCACCATTATAAAGCACTTCCATGAATCATACCCTTAAGTGTGGTTCGTTTGGATACAGCACAGGTTCTGTCTGGAATTCTAGAAGGTTGCAAAGTAGTACTTCACCTGCCAAGGAGCAATTCGTAATGTTATGCCTGCTTAATACCATCACTTATGCCTATTTGGGGGATGTCAGTCAAGGCTATCTTAGTGCACCCTCTAAGTGAGGCATATGTTTCTGTGAAGCCATAACTCGTCACTACAGACATTACAGAGACATCTCTCCCCCAATCCCAAATCTCCTACCACAACCCCCAAACCCTCCACACCTCCCTCCCCATATTTTCATAGAAGTTCCTAATAGTCAAGAATTACCGCGGGACTGTGTCGCCATACACTGCACACTTTTTGTTCAATTGAAATGTCTACCTGTGAAGAAGAACACAAATCATGTGCAGGCACTGCATAAAAAGCAGAGGACCCTGAGGGCGGAAGTCATTGGCAGAGGGTGCTTCCCTTATTACACCTGGATAAACAAACGTATCCATTCACTTGAAACTACTCGAGCACCAGGAGAAAGCCTTGGCACAAATGTGGGCTTGGCCTGCGATTTCCAATAATGATTCGCGCTGAATCAGTGTGTGATCCGTTCATCTTGCTAAATGTAGCGCGTGGCACTAAGTGCATTGGCGCGCACAGTTAAATGATAATAAGCCCTACTGTTAAAGCTAATAGAAAATGGCCAGGTTCGCAGGCTATTGCCACTTACTATATTAGAACGGATCGCCTCCAATTGATATCTCATGCAGTCAGAGGGAAGGCTGCCCATTAAGGCACACCTTATATTGGATTTTAAATAAAAGGTTTACAGTGACACATACCAACTTTCGTTTTAAGATTATCCCATCAAAAAGAAGGGTTTCAATCAGTCTCATTGATTGAACAATATTATTAAACACCTAAAACACGTTTCAAACGACTTAGCTGATCATGAAAAGAAAATATGCAGTTTCAATTGGATAGGCAGACAGAAAGAATGTGGCAGCTTCCCCAGACAACTTTCAGTCCGTTTTTAAACATATGTTATGAGTGCTGTATGACTGTCTTTACTTAGAAAACACTTGACAAAATGGCTGGGTTCCAAGCATTCGGAATAACTTTGAGACACAACAGAGGAACTCGCAGGGAAAGAGCCAACCTTGTACTTGTTTGTGAATATGTAGCTGTGTACTTAGTGATAGAAGTGTACCAAAAAGTAGTGGAACTGTGACGCCGGAGGGGGACAGGGTAGGAAGGAAAGGAGCAACGTCCAACACATTTTTCAGTCATGCTGGTTAACAGCCAATTGAGCTGAAACAGATTTCAGGTCAGCTGTAACTGATATCTGGTATTAAAGTGGAGAAGCGTGCTTTAACTTCCCAAAGAAAAGTTCTGGAATGGTGAAAATGGTTGCAAAAAGTATTGGAGCTGTTAACAGTAAAAACAAAAAAAATTAAAAAAAAGTTGTGGAACACTGCTCACGACTATTCCCGTTCACTTGAACCACTGGCAGTCAGACGACAGAGTGGCGGGTGTTCCAGATGTCCAGTTTAGTACCAGAAAAGGTGCCCCAGTCTGACAGCCCTTAACAAAGGAGTAACCCTTAGACTGCCCCAGGAAGATGTACGTTAGTGCTCAAAGAATTGACAGCGGAAGTTCCAAGTCCGAAAACACAGATCAGGAGTATGGAAGTTGGATGATGCTGCAGCACGAAAGCCACCTGCTGCCCGAAAAAAGTGATTACACTTGCCATTGCTGCTCGAGATGTGTAGAATCGTGATGATTGTGACCATGAAATGGCAGTTGTTTGAAATCTCTTGTTAAGACCTGATTGCCACTTAGAAACATTACTTAAGCTCTGAAGGAGCCCTTATATATGAACCATGGTTGTTCCTTAGCCTAGTCAGACACGTACTCACATCATTGCTACTATTGCTTTGTATGCCTTGACATGTTATTCAATTGTATAATTGCTTATCCGGCATACATTTAGACTCATCTTTGAAAACTCACAGCATCTCTCACAGACAGCATAGACATCCATATATACACTCCTCTTTTCAGGCAAAATATAGGCCATTTTGAAAATAAAGAATGTTCTAATCTGGATGCTTTCAACAATAGGATGGATGCATACTGAGGTTGATGGCTGGATGCAGGGGATCGGAGGTGTCGTTTTGAGTGGTTCAAGGCTGTTTAATGGCGGTCTACTAGTGGCCCCTAGATTTTGCCTCCAGAGGTTTGGGGGGGCAGCTTTCTCTGTGGCTTCAGGTAGGCTTTGGAATGATCTCCTAACTCGTCTGAGACATACTATGAATCATTTGCAGTTTCATCATCAGCTTAAAACCCAGCTATTCTGAAAATACCATCTGGCCTACCCTCTCTGTTGTGTTTCTCGTGCCAAGATGGCTTTTAGGTGAACATGCTTGCTACAAATGCACATACAATAAGATAAGAAGACTCATAATTATTTAGCAAACTCAGGGGTTTCCTCAGGGCTTGAAGACCAATGGACCAGATTATCACTACTTCAGACCTATCCAACCTTCGTTGTTCCCTCTTTTGCTTTCGTTGGAGTCTTTTTTTATCCTGCTTGCACTTATGAGATGGGAACTCAGCTACTTTCTCCACACACAATTTCAGATATCTCTTTATCGTTTTCAAGTTTCACCTCTAGATTTTTATCTGCCTTGTGATTAATGACAGGGTCCACAATGATTAGATCGTCTTCACTTGAAACAATACTGGAATGTGGCATTGTAATGTGTGTCTTAAGTATGCTTATTAGTTCTCCTTGCGAGTCCAAACCCCTATTAAATAATGTAACATCCACGATACAAATGATTGCAAATGTTTGCTCCTTTTGGTCTTGAGCAGTACAAGAACCAAGACCAAATAATGCCTTCATGGTGATTGCCAGCTCGGATAATTCAGCATTGATCACATCTGTTTTATTTAGCAAGTCGTCAAACTCTGAGCAATTTTGAATGTTCTCTGTACCATCCAAGTCAGGTGATTTGGATAATCTGGGTTCATCTGTACCTAAGATTTATTCACATTCCTGTTAAAAAACTATAAGTTGTATTTCTAGTAGGGAGGCAAAACAATAATAGCTGTGGGCCATTAAGTGTACATGTGCCAATGCATTTCGGTAAAAACCATCTTCAGGGCTGTACACTTGTGTTGAGTATCAGACTCTAATTGCAAACCTGTAGCATCAAGCAGAACATCATTACAATAAATCAAAACATTTTGCGCAATGATCGTGGTGTTTTAGAATAGAAAAGTTCAAAAAATAACATACCAATGAATGCCATATCAACGAGTTCATTAACGGGTGTCATCCCAATTTGCAGTAAAGGAGAAAAGAGAGAGAATGCATGTCAACTCTAGTAGCTTTCCTTTAAATGCCTTCTTAAAGCTTTAATAATATGAGATGGAAATAACAATCGTACCTCCTTCTAAGGAAAGAAATACAACTTATAGTTTTTTAACAGGAATGTGAATAAAACAATTCCTGGTATAAACACAAAGAGTCCCTGTATTTTTCCAAAAGGACTTTACCCAGTAGTCCCATAAGGAATTGTATGGGCTAATTCTGGAAAGAAACGAATCAACAGTTATCATAAGAATCTGAATAACGAACGTTTAAACTCTTCTCTGCTCCTTCGGGGGCAAACTGAGAGCGCCAATTTTAATAGGGTGGTGTCACCTTATTTATTTTCGTTGTACATTTTTGGGGTCCTTGTGCCATAACACCTTTTTTGACGGGCAGCCCCAGGCTAAAACAACCATTGAAATCAGATTAGATGTTTTGAAATTTACATAATTTAAAAGATTGAGAAATAACGTGGTGCCCACCGCTATTGTTCATTTAGCAAAAACGCGTCATCATTGAGGTGCAATCTTAAAAACCTAACAAGCAACATGATTGGTTATAGGAAGGTAACTTCATCATAGGTACTATATCTGTATGTGGTGACAGGGAGCAGGGATTGGACACTCAATGTCAGGTGGGGCAACTAAGTCCTTCCTTCAAAATGGCCACTATGAATGTCACTAAAAGTACAACGTCCCATTGGCTCGACTCTCTATAGGATCATAGATTACACGGTCCACTATGATTGGGTTTGCATCAACCCCACTCATACGTTTCCACTTACGTCTAGCAGCATTACAATAAATCATCACCTCAGTGGTCATGCGCCAATTACTGCTTTGTAGTTTGGCCTCGAGTCTGCTTCTTGGTCTGAGAACTTTTAAGGAGTATGGGCATGGCAGAGATCCATGCATAGGTGTGAAAGTTTCACTCTTCCAGCCTGCCTTGTCACGTGACTAGGACACAGTGAAATCGACCTCTTCTTCATGTATTTTCATGTATTTGATTTAATTCTGCCAGTCTTCTACCATCTGGGACTTATCTTGACCTTTCTGAACAGGATACTCTGTTGTTTTCTCTTTAATTGTATCCATTGTTGGGCTTTTCCAACCAGATATGACCTTGGCTTCTTGGCATGGTTACCTTCAGCTGAGTTTCGCTCCATCTTAATTCTCGATTTGTTTGCTGCAACACTCTACTCTCGAGACCTTTAGTAACCTTTGTTTGATTCTGCTCATGTGCGTAGTGGAATTATACTCATGTATAAAGTGCTTTTGAGGTATACATATGTATATGTTGGTGCTTGCCGCAATCTATTTACTATTAAGCATAAGCCAGCTTAACGATTTCTTTGCTTCTTGTGGTTTCTTGCATCTGTACACGCTTAAACTAACTGAATATCTTCATTGTGTATGTGGCATAAGTTTCTTCATCTTGGGTTCAAGATGTCATTTATCCATGGTATCTCCTTTTAACTTTGTTTTCCATCAGCATTCTCTGGTCTTATATCATCTATGAGTGTGTCCATCCGATGTTTTATGGCGTTACCGTTCATCTTACTTTATTATCTTCTTGGTTTCCTCGGGTATTCCATTCTGACAACCGTCATTTTGTCTTGACTGTAGATATGGTTTTCTATGGGTACCTCACTGTCCAGGTTTTTATTAGGTGTTGGTACTTCAAAAGGAGCTGTTACTCTGCCCTTTGCTGGATTATTTGTTCTTCATACGTCACATACTTTGGCATGAAATTACCGGGTACTACGAAGGGGTTGCTGGAGTGTGGATGACACATGGCACTTCCTCTTCACTCCCCCATCTGGGCGATTCATCGACCACTCTCACATCCTTCTTTGTATCCACTTTAATTTCATCCTCTGGATCTAGACATCTAGGTCTGAAGAAATGCTTCCTTGGGATCCATATCTTTATGACTCCCTTCAGAAATTCTGATGCTCTCACATGCTCATCTTTGTTCCATGTCATTAGTTGACATTCTCCACTTGGATTGCAATAGATCCATCTTCCCACATATTTTTTATGTTTTCTTGGATACAGGAACTTTGTTCCTTCTAGTGCATAAATGCTGGCCTTCACAAAATCTCCTATTTCTTCGTCAGTCAGGTCCTTGGGTTTCCATCCTGACTCAACATCAATCATGATTTTCATCCCTGTGGCCTTTTTTGCAGTTTTCTGGCACTGAGAGATTATTAGCTTGATTACACAGAATCCAACCAATATCATCACCAACAGGGCTCCTAGGAACTTGAATGCATCTGCCATCCATTGTGGAACCCATGAAACTAGTGTTCCAAAACAACTATCATCATCAACTTCATCAACTTCATTTATCATCCGATTCTGTAGTTGTGTCAGCATACTGATGGCTTCTGTTAAGGTTCAATTTTTTTGTATGAATGTATAAATGTGCAACAAGATTCTCAGATGTTTGCACAAACACCTCCATCCATAGCTGTGATCATGTCTAGGACATGTCTGTTCTTGAGCGTCATTAGTAAAATTGCTCTTAACTCTTCTTTGATTGCATTAAATCATTTTATGGCCATGTTGATGGTCTGCAGTAACTCTCATCTGGTTATCTGCAACCATTTAGTATTTGCTCCAACCTGAATTCTCGGCATCAGAATTGTTGTGAACACTGATGAGGTTAAGCTGAACAACCTATGTTCATACGGGATTGCATTAAAGGCTTCTATCGATTTGGCAGACAAGTAATTTTTTCTCTTTATTTGGCTCATCATTTCCACATATCTCTTCTTCTTTAGGTGAGCATCTGCTTTCTGGGAACTGTCAATATTCAGATCACTTCTTGGAATCACCAATGGTGGAACATGGACATTCACCAATGTATATATACCTCCCCAATTCTTTGGCAGTGAGATATATGCTTTGGATCCACACACCCAATAATGATCCATGATTACTTCCATGCGTCATTCCTGTAGCATCAAAGCTTCGTCCACAGTTCTCATTCTCTCCCATTTTGTCTTGTGGCATTGTTTCTAAAGCATACTTTGGAACTATCAAAGGGCACTATCTGCAAGGGTCCTCCTCTGTCTTCGACCGATTTCAGTAGTCTTACAAGCCTCGGCCATAATGGTTTGCATATCATTTGTGCATTTTCAGTTGTTTCTTTATAGTATCCAATAATCAACCATGCTCTGCAGATCACCACTCCTTTCTCCCATCCTTCTGGTGAAAGCACTGTTCCCCAAATTTGGATTTGTCCTCTGTCCTTCCATCTTTGAGTGTCTTCTCTAGAATTTCCTTTGATGTTAAGTGTTTTGTTTGTTTCTCTTCTGATCTCTGATCCTTCCACTCCAGGTTTCTCATATCTAATAAAAGAGTGTTTTGTTTTGCCATTATTTCTTGTCTTTATGTCTCGACATATTCATTTTCATCTGGATCAGTTGCCCATTTGAGCAAAGCATCACTTCCCATGAACTGGCCTCTGGCCGTGCACATTGCTATGTGTGCTAAGCAGTGTGCTGTTTTGACATTTATCTCAACAGCTATAAAGATTTCTGACTTCCACATGCTGTACAGTAGGAGTGCACAAAAATAGCATTCGTCATCTGAACTTTTCCTTCCAACTTCCTTCATATGTTGGAACCATATGTTGTTTCCCAAGTGTGCTGTGCTATCCAGGTAATCATTCAGTTTGTTGTTGTCTTCTTGGGTGCTTCTTCTAATTCTGAACGTCTTTCTGAAGTTTGCTAAAACCACATCTTTGAACACATCTGTATAGCTTCTTCTGGCTGGTTGATTTATAGGAACATCCGCCCGGGTTCCCTGAGTAGTAGAACGCTCTGTTAGTCCTTCCTTATCCCTATGTCTCTTCCTGGTAATGGTTATAAATGGCCACATTGATCCTGCTATTATCTGTTCATGTGATTGTCTTGCAGGTCTTGAGCTTGAACCTTTCATCACTGGATCAGGTGTGCTTGTCGGTGCTGTCTCTGTTCATTCTCTAAAGTTTTTTTGTCTCCTTAAAAGTTCAGCCCCCTCCATTTGTCTCTCATTTTCTTTTGGCGTAAAACTTCTCATTGTTTTTTGTCTAGGTTTTCCCCATTCTCTGGAATGTGATTCTGAAGTCATTGACACTAGATCAGGTGTGTATGTGCCCATTATCTTTGTAGGTGTACCTTTCATCAATCCCTTATCTGATTTGCTTTGCTGACCCTGTCTCTGGCATTTTAATTCATTTGTTAACACAAGTGCCATGTGTGTGTGTCATTGTTTATCACATCCATCTCAAGCTCAGTCACCCTATCATTCTTATTAGGAACTGGAATGACAATGTAAGATCTGGGCACTTTTGTAGGTCTTATGCGTACATCATTAGGTGGGTGCACGGGAATCTGAATGCTTTGTGCACCGATAAAGAATGCAGTTCTAATCGTTAATGACCACCCTATGAGAATGAATACAATGAATGTGTAAATTACACACTTGTAGGTAATTTTACAGCATTTTTTCGTGGGCCAATATGAATGTCTCTCCTCATGTGGGAGGATTATGCTGCTGTTCTGGCTTCCAATCTCGAACATCTAAGAAAGCAAAACTAATTCTTTTAACATGCTAAACAGTGTTACTATATGTGGACTCTGCTGTCTCTGCTTGCAGGTCACGAGTGCTGGACCGATTAACCTCTTTGTCAGGAATAGGGTTTGGGGCAGCAAAAGGCGAGTAAAATGTGGGAAGTAGACTTTTGAACTACACTTCCCAGCAGCCTATGGGGCCTTGGGTAGTTCAGTGTCTTCACGTTGTGAGCCAACTAGGTGTGATTTGAAGGCGTATTAAAACCATTGGCCGCCTGTGCTGAGGTACGGATAATTAATGTTTGCAGCATGGCCGGTCACGGCTTTCGTTTGACTGAGCTCTGGGGAATACATGCAGCGAGAGGAATGCTGAGGTTATGCCCAGTCGGCGGCGGTGAGAAAAACAGCTCGAGCAGCAGCAGACGCTATTTCTTGGAAGGAAGGCTTGCTCGGCATTTCCACGGCGGTGAACAGCCTCGGCTCTGCCTGCATTCACGCTTCATTACCACAGTGCCTAGGTGTCGTTACAAGACACTCGGGCATTCAGATATGTGCTTCTGTAATTCCTATCTCTTGCGCAATGCTGACAGTTACCACTTGCGCTCACTGAGCTAATGTGAACTTGGGTCTTGCAGTCTGGCTCATGTTTATTTTGGGAACGCAATGTCACACATCAGTTGGAGCGAGTGTTTCTTATAACCTTGTGCATTATTGAGCTTGTCAACCAGTTGGATAAGCATACCATGGTCACACTCCTTTGATTATTATTTTGGTGAACATTAAGTGACCACTCAGGTTATTGTGATATTTAACAACACGTTATCATGGCTGATGCGGGAAACATTACATGGGGCATAGTGGTGCTCGGTTGGTTACTGATTAGGAAGAGCGCATTTAAATGTAAGGTTATGTGTCTTTATGTTGCTAGCCCAACGGGCCATGTGTATTTTCTTTGGTTTCATCATGGAGAGCTTCCCTTGTTTGTGTCATACAGCTTGATGTCCAACACATGTATTTCCTTTGTGTTTTGCATAATGTGTATGTTGGGCGTAATGTGACATCTTGTTTATAGGGACCAAAAATCGTTTTACACATACGTTTATGTTTGAACAATGCTGAGAAAGAATGTGACAGGATGTATGGGTTACGTTAAGTTGCAAGTCTGAGACTGAAGTAGGAGTTGTCAGGTTTTGGAGGTTAAATATAGGACTACAGGTTTTGGAGCAGTCGCAGAAGTATATGCTTATATGTATGTGTATGATTTTTCTTCCCTACCTTTCCCTTATCGGTCCACACCCTTTTCCTAACTTCTTCTTTCCCCTCATTGGCTGCCACATGGCTACCTGTGTTATCAATATCCAGGCGCCCGGGCCAACCATGGTGGGAGGGTCAAACTATTCAGCTTCTGTGGTTCGGGAGAGGGGGTTGCCGCCCCTTTATCCCTTACGTTTTGGCACTCTTGGTCCGAATAATAGACTGCCTCTTGGGTCTGGAAACAATTCTCTTTCCACTAACGAAAGTTCCAAATGAGGCAATAAGTTCAGTAAGTCTTTTATTGCATTTTCCATATAGACCAATTCCCAGTCTATGCCTCTAATCTGCTTCATTCCAGACGACATGTTATTTTCTTGTCAGCATAAATAAAAGTGAAGTCCTTGGCAACACTTTCATAATCTGTCCCTCGAAGGAAAGTTTCTGCACACTTCTGTGATTTCGATGATGACTGGAAAGTTCAACCTGAATCACAATGCTATACATGAGCATACTCAAATGTGTAGTGTTTGCTGGATCTCTGATGAAAGTGAGAACGTTGACATTGGCATGTCTCCCCACAAGATCTGGAAAGTCTTCAATTAAGTGAATAAATACAGCATTAGCTAGTCAGTTATTTTCTTGTGATAGGGACAGTTGTCTTGCCCTCGCTGTACTCTGGAAGAAAAATAAACTGTTCTGCAATCACTGTGAGCAGCCTCTTTATTGTCTTTTCGTTTTCAGGATCTTGAAGACACTCTGTTATGTTCGGGAGTGTTCCAACCAATGACGGTTAGGACCTCAATACTAACTCGAAATAGATCAGAATGTCTTTGGTACGGTCAATATTGCGTGACATCATAAGTGAGTCCAAACAAGGATTCTGTGGTGAAGGACTCTGTATACTCTTCCAGTTTATATATCGTCGATCAAAATTTGGCATATCTTTTCTTATCAAGGCTTCAGTGTGCCTCAGTCCAAAGTTCAAAATCAACAAGTCATTTTGTGGCTTAAAAATGTAATTCTCTTCTTCCACCCTGCAACTAGGATGCACAGAGTGTTCGTTTTTTGTTTCCGTCTACCCTTCTTTTGCTTTAAGGAAATGTCCAGAACTAAGCCACAACTTTGCACAAAAGTTTCTTGCCTTTTGCTTGATTGGTCATGCGTCCTTCTTCCTCGTCATGGTTCTTGTCTGCACATGCTGTGGTTCTTCCCTGTTGTCTGTAGTCTCTTCACAGTGGGGGTGTGGGCAGAGGGATTTTTCCGATACATGGCTTGATGTCACCAAGGAAGATCCAAGCTCTTCTTCCCTATAACTTGACAGCAGAGGGTTTTATTTCTTCTACAATAAACAGACTGTGAAACATTGGCTCGTCCCACTTTTTTCTTGTGTGATTCCTTACTAAGACAGTGTCCCCAGGGAATAATTGAGGTACATGTAATTCTGAAACTTTATCTGTTGTAGCATGTCCTTCCATGTTCTGTACTGCCCTACACCCTTCTTGTTGTCGCTGCAGCTGTCCTGAAATTACAGAAAAATAAAATGTCACGCAATTCAAGTCGTTTTGCATTACCAATCCTAACACATCTCCTGTTGACTGAGCATCACATCTAGCTCTTATTCAAGGTGTTAACAGCGTCCTCATCCTTCTGCCTATCATGATTTCATTCGGTGTGAGATGGTGATCAGATCCAGGTTGGTTTCTGAGAACATATAGTGCCAGTTGATGACAGTGTAACCATCCCTTCTTCAGAGTAAGCTTCAACCTGGCTATCCTTTCTTTTAGCAAGCCGTTGAGCCTCTCACATATCTCATTCCCTTGAGGATGATACGCCAATTAAAACTTGTGCTTTATACTAAGCAACAAGCTGATATGTTCAAATACTGCATTAACAAAATGAGGACCATTATCTGACCTCATCACTTCAGACACTCCCCATATGGGAAACACCTCCCTCACTAGGAATTTGGCCACACAGGTAGAGTCTGGGTCCTGCTTCTATCCATCTAGAGAATGGACACACCACAACAATTTAATACCTGTACCCGTTACATACTCGAATCATATCGACATAATGATATGCAAGTGCTGAAAAGGCCCATCAGGCCTTGGGATGACTCCTCTAATCACACGTAGTGTTTGCCCAGCAGTAAACTTCTTACAGATTATGCAATTTAGCATAAAAAATGCAACGTGTTCTGTCAAGTTTGGTATAAATCAGTCTTCGGAAATTGTTGCTGCTAGATTATCTTTTGTTATGTGCGCTGGATAGTGTAACTGTTCCAGTGGTATCTTCAATAAGACTAAGTATCACTGGTTTACCAGTACTGTCTTGTCGCCACAAGCTCTCGGAGGGGTTTAAAGAACACCCTCTTCGCTTCCATAGGTTCTTTTCTTATTGTGGTGCTTCTCCTTGGAGCTCCATTAACTGAGTTTTTGGCATATTGCTGTAGCTTGCCGGCTTACTTTGTGCAACAATCATTTTCTCATGCACATCAAACATTTCCACATTCATTATTATTTCATCTTCGGTTGTCACATGCTTGGCTTCAGTGTCTGCTTCTTGATCTCCATGTGAGATAAAATCTATCCCTTTCGTGTGGGCTGCGCATTTCACAACCGCTATGCCCACTGGGAGCTGTAGTGCTTTAATGAGCCTGTCCAATAAGGTGGCATGCTGCACTGGCGTGCCGTCCGCTCAGAGATAGCCCCTCCTTTTCCAGCATGCTAAGCCTGTGTGCACTGTTGACGTCACATAGGCAGAGTCACTCTACACTGTTAATTACTGATCTGGGTGATTCTCGAGTGCGAGTATCAACACCAATAATTCTGCAGCCTGTGCTGAATAATGGGAGGGTAACCGTGCACTAATGAGTACTGGGAATTCCCCATTCGCTGTGTGCTTTGTCACAGCGGCACCTGTATATCTTAGCCCATCTTTTTGATCGATCCTGGAAGAACCATCAACGAAGACGATTTCTCCTTCTGCCAATGCATTTTCTTTCACTCTGGGAATCTCATAAAATTCTTCATAGTTCGTGAATCATGTATTGGCTCTCCTTCGGTGACTGGCTCTGCTATAAACATAGCTGGGTTCACAATTTTACATCGAACTATTTTAATCATTGGATTTGATATGACCACTTAATAAGCAGCAGCTCTTTGAGATGACAATGTGCCTTTCGGTTCCTCTAAAATGGCAAATAACGCATGCTCGACGAATAATGTCATTGGACACCCCATCACAATGGTTGTAGCTTTCTCTATGGTGAATGTTGCGGCAGCCAACCTTTGTACGCATGGGAAGTGACCTCTCATTAGTGGGTCCAAATTCTCACTGGAGTATGCCAGGGGCTTGTACCCCAATGTGGTTTTCTGTGTAAGGACTGTTGTCATAAAACTGCCATTCGTGTGTGAAAACAGCTAGAATTCCTCTGCATAATTGGGAATCCCTAAGACTGGGGCTGTGCAAATAGCCTTTTTTAGTTCATGAAACCCTTCCTCCATGGTCTTAGTCCACTTGATTTTTTCTTTTGTTGCCTGTGCTTTCTTTAAGGCTTGTAATAAGGGCTTAGTATAGGAACTTTAATCAAAGACCCAGGCCCTGATGTAATTGCATAACCCTAGAAAACTCTGCATTTGTTTTGTCGTGTGTGGCTTAGCTGTTTTTGAAATGGCTTCAGCTCTTTCAGGGGTAACCCTTTTCCCTTTATGTGAGATCAGCTTGTCTATGTACAGCACTTCTTGTTGACAATATTGTAACTTCTCTTTGTCAACTTAATATCCTTTCTCTGCAAGTATAGTCAATAGCTGAATGGAATTTCGTCTACTTTTCCTCTGTTGTGCTGCAAATTAGAACGTCATCCACATATTGCAAGACAACATTCTCTAATGCAATATTGCTTAAGTCCATCTGCAGAACTCTATTGAAAATCGAAGGAGACTCACAATACCCTTGAGGTAGTCTTGTGCTTTTCAGACAAACTTGTCTGAATGTAAATTATGTCAAGTCCTGCGAATCCTTGTGCAAATGGATTGAGAAAAATGCATTTTTCAAGTCAATCACCGTGAAATATCTTGCTTCAACGGGTATATTACATAGGATCGTGGATGGGTTCGGGACTAGAGGGAACTAAGCCTCTACTATCTGGTTTATCGGGCAAAGATCTTGTACTAGCCTCCAAGAACCCCCTTCCCTTTTTTCACTGGGTAAATCGAAGTATTGCATGACAATTCTGACCTCACTAAGATGCTGTGATCCATCATGGCAGAAATGGTCTTCAACATCCCTTCATCTGCCTCCATAGACATGGGATACTTTCGTGCTTTTGGTAAAATTGCTCATGGTTTCAATTTAATCTTCACTTCTCTGACTCCTCAGTAAGCCTACGTTATAAAGGCCTGTAGTCCATACTGAGACAGGCACCTTTTCCATGTCATCATCAAAATATTCAGGACGTTTTTGTGCCAACATCATTCTCTGAGGCACTTCTCTTTTAATCATTTCCACCCATTAAATGAGATTTACCTCAACTGCCATCTCATCTTCACCTATTTGCTTTTCAAATAGATCGTCATCAGTGACGTCAGTCAATCTGTAACCTTCCCCAATGGTGATTATTGCACACCATTGTCTCCTTCATCATCACAACCATCAAGCAAAGCCATCTCTCCTCGAACTATGCCTGTTTGTATTATTAAGGGAAACACTTGTCCCTTTTCCTCATGCATAGGTATTCTTGGTCTGAATAGAAACTCATTGGGGGTTCTCATTGTTTTGTCTGCAGGGCCTGGTAGCCATGACATTAATATGCGCATTCCATATGCGAATATCTCTGTTTCCGATGGAATAGCTCTCATAGTCATTTGTCCTGCGTATGCTCTAATAATTTCACACACGTTCAAATAATGCATTCCTGGAGTTGAACATACTATGCCCTTCTCGTTGAACGAGATTGTCATATTTAGCTTTGTCATTAAGTCTCGTATATTTACAGGTGTCTGCCTCAAATATAGCAGTGGCACTTTCATGTCATATTCTCCTATGGAAACTAGAAGTTCTTTTGCAAAAGGAACACGGCTTGTTGCTCCTGTAAAGCCCTGAGTATTTAAAGTGTAGCCGGAAAAAGAAAACTAGCCTTCACGTATACACGAGCGCGTCACAACCTGTGTCAACTAAGAAATAATATTCATTATCCCCTATAAAGACATCTACCCTTGGTTCCTCATGAGGGTTCGGTGTCACTGATAGGATAGAACACATCAGGTCTCCCAGTGAGCTGTCCTAGTTCATATATAATCTTGTCCCACACTGAGTGAATGAATTTCCTCCATTACCAGTGGCATCTCCTATTTCAGAATTCAGTATCTGTCTTGTACCTGATGTTTGTGACAGTTGCATCAGAGACTGTTGATACTGCCCTTGTGGAAAATGTGTCACCTTCTGCTGCGGTTGAAAGCTTTGCTGTACCCTCGGTGCTTGCTGCTGTACTGTGTGATTCTGCACAAATCCATTTCCACCCTGCTGCGACAATGCAGATAGATTCACCATCCCTCCTCTTGTGAATTGGTCGTTTTGCACCATTCCTTAACTTATGCACATATGTGCTAGAGGCCCTGTCATCCCACACGTCCAACATGTTGGAGGTGGTCTGATTACTTACTCATTTTGCATATCCTGGTTTCCATTTTGCTTATTTTGAAAACCTCCCTGATTACTCTGAAAACCTCCCTGATTACTCTGCCATCCTCTTCCTCGAAAACCTCTTCCTCTTGGGTAAAACCCATTATTGCTTTGATTGAACTGCCTTTGGTTATTGACCTGTTGCGTATTTGATCCATCTGTACTAGTTATCATTGCCCTCTTAATGGCATAATTTGATAATTTTTTCTGCACTAATTTAGCCTCTTTGCCCTTTCGTGCAGCATCCTTTTTGCGATTTTTCTCTTGCAGCAGTCTGCAATAGTGCACGATGGTCAGCTCTGTTTCAGACCATGGCTTAGCCTCAATCCCTACCAATTTCTTGAGCTGCTTCTGTCCCTGTTCTGTAAGCCCTTGGCATAATATATGGTAAAACACGGGTATAGATTTCCCCCAAGATTCCTGCTTTCCAATACCCATGTGTCTTGGAAATTCTGAATATAAAGCAACAGATCATCTTCCTCCTTCATCTTGCATGTCGTTATAGCTCCCATATCAGAAGTGTCTGGGTATAGCACTCGAATAGCGGTTCTGCAATTGTTAAATGGTGCTCCGTAATGCGCGGTATTAACTGTAGTCACCCCAGGGTAACCTGCACGTGTCCACACATTGTCAGCTCTATCACCAAGTATGGCGATTAAAAGACCCTTAATATCCCCTATAGCAAAAGTGTTCCCTCCCATCTTTTTTTCTAACTTATGTATCGATTTTCTGGCTCCTGATGTCAACATTGGGAGCTTATTTTTCAGGTTTTCTCTATCCATCTGTGGCCAAGGTATATATTGTGGCCTTGTTCCTCCTTTTTCTAATAAGGGGAACTGTGACACATTAAACTCCTTTTCTTCTCACATCATTTTTTATCTACCACAGAGGTATTATTCCTGCATCGCCGTCTACCTGGCAATGTCCTTAACCTGCTCACATATGGTGGTGGAGACACCCTACTCTAACCATTTGACACTCCTTCATGCTGATCTGATTGTATGGTTAACTCTGGTGCTTTAAGTGCAGACCCTGTAGAATCTGACCATCTTATTCCCTTTCCCCTAGAGAAGCGTCTTTCATGACTTCTCTCGTCTTCTCTTTCTTCACATTCTTCTCTTTCTGCGTCTGATATTGTCTGTGCCCAACTCGTGCAACTTCTCTCATCCTCCTCATTTCTAATTATTGTCAGCCTATCTAAGGACAGTTCTCTATGTCTGCTACTTCGGGAGGCATCCTCAGTATCATACAACTGAGTGCTCTCAAGACACTCATCCTCTCCTTTCCCATGGGGTATCTTTTCTAGCCCCATCTCATCATATATTCTATCATTTGTCTTTCCGATACTTCTGGTGTCAAAGTCATCTTCTAGATTTGCTCTAGACGTGCCGGGTACTGAATCGTACTCAGGAAAGAATCCTTCTATATCTTCCCATTCTACTACTGGATCAGGTTTTTTAACCTCTCTTTTCAGATATTCGAGATCCTGTGCTCTGTTTTCGCTTGCATTCTATGTCATCATCAAATTCTCTATGTTTCCTTGCTTCCTCTCTGACCCTATCTTCTTCTTTTTTCCTCACATCTCTTTGTTCATGTGCCCTTCGCATTTCCTCATCTCTTTGTCTTTTTATTCTCTTGTCACATATTTGTTGTTCTTCTTCTTCTAGTCTCCTTTGTTCTATTTTATCCTGATCATCAGCTGTTCTCTGCTTATGATCACGTTTTCTTTGTTCTTCCACCTTTTCCTGTTTTGTGGCCTGCTCGTCATGATATAACTGCTCTCGTTTCTGCCTATCTTTATTCCTAACCCCTTCGTCTCTTAATCGTTTTTCCTTTTCCTTTTCTTTTCCTTTTAATTCATTCTGTTCTCCCCTTTGTCTCATATCCTAAATGCATTTACCATTGAGTTTCAATAAAATCTGACCTCCCATCCATTCATTCTGTGTGAATGCTATCTCATCAGTCCTATCTTCATCTCCTCCCCATCTCTTTACCTCTCTTCCCGTACCTCGAAATGTACTTGCTTGTGCTTGATCTCTTTTTTCCTTTTCTCATCTCTCCTTGTCCTTCAGGACTTTGGAAGTAATGTCTCATTCTCTGTCCTTTTCTGGGCTTTCGTCACTACTTTGCATAGGCGACTCATATGACGGGTTGCTATATCCCATGGCTAACTTAGTTCCCTCAACGGGTAAAATCCTTCGTCTTTACTAGCTTCGCTTTTTGTTTCAGACGGGGCGGGTGGCGCAGAAGGCTCTTCACCCATCAATCCATGCCATGCAACATTTTTCTTTATAATCGTGTAATTTTCATGCTATTTTTAAAAAGTTTTTTGTTACCTTATGACATCATAAATGAACTAAAACACATAAAACAGACAAACAGATTCTGGCCGGCCACACAAATGTTATGCCATCTGCTTCCTCTGATGCATCCTGCCCCTATTAGTATTTTGATATGGAATGTAAGCCCATCTCTTTCAGATTGTCTTTAATCTATTTGGTCTCCTACGTCATCCTATCAATTAGGACATTACATGAAGTCTTCTGCTAGCGCTCTTTAAAACCTAGGCACTGGGCATATACTCTTAATGCGGTCACACTCATGATATCTCTTTATATTGCTCAGCCACACTCAAGTCAATGTTTTCCCCTTATACATACATTTACATTATACTCTTACTCTGACCGTATTTTTGTCCCACCTCCCTCCGTTAACTTCCCATTACTTGTTTTTTTAAGGCATGCAAGCTTTTGCCAAACATTCAGTCTTTTCCACTCACCATTCGCATGTTTTTCCTCTCCGGATGCTCAGGATCACTGTCTTCGTTACCGCCTTCCCGTGCTGTTCGTTCGATCAGCTGCTCATAGAAGTGGGAAGGTTTTTTTTGGAGGAAATCAAAGGTTCCTTCATACCTAACCTGCAGGGTTTTCAATTAAACTAACTACTATCTACGGGGAGCTTCTCGTTCTATAAGCCAGATGGCTCATGTTTATTTTGGGAAACGCAATGACACAAATCACTTGGGGCGAGTATTTCTTATGACCTCATGCATTATTGAGCTTGTCAACCAGTTGGATAAGCATACCATGGTCACGCTCCTTTGATTATTATTTTGGTGAACATTAAGTGACCACACACGTTATTGTGATGTTTAGCAACACATTATCATGGCTGTTTCAGGAAACATTACAGGCGGAATAGTGGTGCTCGGTTGGGAATGATTAGGAAGAGCGCTGTTAAATGTAATGTTATGTGTCTTTATGTTTCTAGCCCAACGGGCCATGTGTATTGTTTTTTCATCATAGGGAGCTTCCCTTGTTTGTGTCATACAGCTTGATGTCCAACACATGTCTTTCCTTTGTAATTTGCATAATTTGTATGTTGGGCATAATGTGACATCTTGTTTATAGGGATCAAAAATCGTGTTACACATGCTTTTATGTTTGAGCAATGCTGAGAAAGAATGTCACAGGATGTATGAGTTACGTTAAGTTGCAAGTCTGAGACTGAAGTAGGAGTAGTCAGGTTTTGGAGGTTAAATATAGGACTACAGGTTTTGGAGCAGTCGTAGAAGTATATGCTTATATGTATGTGTATGATTTTTCTTCCCTACCATTCCCTTCTCAGTTCACACCCTTTCCCTAACTTCTTCCTACCCCTCATTGGCTGCCACAAGGCTACCTGTGTTATCAATATCCAGGCGCCCGTGCTAACCACGGTGGGAGGGTCAAACTATTCAGCTTCTGTGGTTCGGGAGAGGGGGTTGCCGCCCCTTCATCCCTTAAGTTTTGACACTCTTGGTCCGAATAATAGACTGTCTCTTGGGTCTGGAAACAGTTATCTTTCCACTAACGAAAGTTCCAAATGAGGCAATAAGTTCAGTAAGTCTTAAATTGCATTTTCCATATAGACCAATTCCCAGTCTATGCCTCTAATCTGCTTCATTCCAGACAACATGTTGTTTTCTTGTCAGCATAAACAAAAATGCAGTCCTTGGCAACACTTTCACAATCTGTCCCTCGAAGGAAAGTTTCTGCACTCTTCTGTGATTTCGATGATGACTGGAAAGTTCAACCTGAATCACAATACAATGCAGGAGCATACTCAAATGTGTAGTGTTTGCTGGATCTCTGATGAAAGTGAGGACGTCGACATTGGCATGTCTCCTCACAAGATCTGGAAAGTCTTCAATTAAGCGAAAAAATACAGCATTAGCTAGTCAGTTATTTTCTTGTGATAGGGACAGTTGTCTTGCCCTCGCTGTACTCTGGAAGAAAAATAAACCGTTCTGCAATCACTGTGAGCAGCCTCTTTATTGTCTTTTCGTTTTCAGGATCTTGAAGAAACTCTGTTATGTTCGGGAGTCTTCGAACTAATGACGGGTAGGACCTCAATACTAACCTGCAATAGATCAGAATTTCTTTGGTACGGTCAATATTGCGTGACACCATAAGTGAGTCCAAACAAGGATTCTGTGATGAAGGACTTTGTATACTTTTCCAGTTTATATATCCTCGATCCGAATTTGGCATAGCTTTTCTTATCAAGGCTTCAGTGTGCCACAGTCCAAAGTTCAAAATCAACAAGTTATTTTGTAGCTTAAAAATGCAATTCTCTTCTTGCACCCTGCAACTAGGATGCACAGAATGTTCATTTTTTGTGTCCGTCTACCCTTATTTTGCTTTAAGGAAATGTCCAGAACTAAGCCACAACTTTGCACAAAGGTTTCTTGCCTTTTGCTTGATTGGTCATGCGTCCTTCTTCCTCGTCATGTTTCTTGTCTGCACGTGCTGTGGTTCTTCCCTGTTATCTGTAGTCTCTTCACGGTGGGGGTGCGGGCAGAGGGATTTCTCCGATACATGGCTTGATGTCACCAAGGAAGATCCAAGCTCTTCTTCCCTATAACTTGACAGCAGAGGGTTTTATTTCTTCTACAATAAACAGACTGTGAAACATTGGCTTGTCCCACTTTTTTCTTGTGTGATTCCTTACTAAGACAGTGTCCCCAGGGAATAATTGAGGTACATGTAATTCTGAAACTTTATCTGTTGTAGCATGTCCTTCCATGTTCTCTACTGTCCTACACCCTTCTTGTTGTCGCTGCAGCTGTCCTGAAATTACAGAAAAACAAGATGTCACGCAATTCAAGTCGTTTTGCATTCCCAATCCTAACACTTCTCCTGTTGGCTGAGCATCACATCTAGCTCTTGTTCAGGGTGTTAACGGCGTCCGCATCCTTCTGCCTGTCATGATTTCATGTGGTGTGAGATGGAGATCAGAACCAGGTTGGTTTATGAGTACATATAGTGCCAGTTGAAGACAGTGTAACCATCCGTTCTTCAGGGGAAGCTTCAACTTGGCTATCCTTTCCTTTAACAAGCCGTTGAGCCTCTTGCATAACTCATTCCCTTGAGGATGATACGCCAATTAAAGCTTGTGCTTTATACCAAGCAACAAGTTGATCTGTTCAAATACTGCATTAACAAAATGAGGACCATTATCTGACCTCATCCCCTCAGACACTCCCCATCTGGGAAACATCTCCCTCACCAGGAATTTGGCCGCACAGGTAGAGTCTGGGTGTGTACATGGACCTGCTTCTATCCATCTAGAGAATGGACACACAACAAAAATTAAATACCTGCACCCGTTTCATACTTGAATCATATCGGCATAATCGATATGCAAGTGCTGAAAAGGCCCATCAGGCCTTGGGATGACTCTTCTAATCACACGTAGTGCATGTCCAGCAGTAAACTTCTGACAGATTATGCAATTTATCATAAAAAATGCAACGTGTTCTGTCAAGTTTGGTATAAATCAATCTTCAGAAATTGTTGCTGCTAGATTATCTTTTGTTATGTGCGCTGGATAGTGTAACTGTTCCAGTGCTATCTTCAAAAAGACCAGGTATCACTGGTTTACCAGTACTGTCTTGTCACCATAAGCTCTCGGAGGGGTTTAAAGAACACCCTCTTCGCTTCCATAGGTTCTTTTCTTCCTCTGGTGCTTCTTCTTGGAGCTCCATTTACTGAGTTTTTGGCATATTGCTATAGCCTGCCGGCTCACTTTGTGCAACAATTATTTTCTCATGCACATCAAACATTTCCACATTCATTATTATTTTATCTTCAGTTGCCACACGCTTAGCTTCAGTGTCTGCTTCTTGATCTCCATGTGAGATAAAATCTGTCCCTTTCATGTGGTCTGTGCATTTCACAACTGCTATGCCCACTGGGAGCTGTAGTGCCTTAATGAGCCTGTCCAATAAGGTGGGTTGCTGCAGTGGCGTGCCGTCCGCTCAGAGGTAGCCCCTCCTTTTCCAGCATGCTAAGCCTGCGTGCACTGTTGACGTCACATAGGCGGAGTCACTGTACACTGTTACTTACTGATCTGGGTGATTCTCGAGTGTGAGTATCAACACCAATAATTCTGCAACCTGTGCTGAATAATGGGAGGGTAACCGTGCACTAATGAGTACTCGGAATTCCCCATTCGCCGTGTGCTTCGTCACAGCGGCACCTGTATATCTTAGTCCATCATTTTGATCGATCCTGGAAGAACCATCAACGAAGACGATTTCTCCTTCTGCCAATGCATTTTCTTTCACTCTGGGAATCTCATCATAAAATTCTTCATAGTTCGTGAATCATGTATTGGCTCTCCTTTTGTGACTTGCTCTGCTATAAACATAGCTGGGTTCACTATTTTGCATCATACTATTTTAATCTTTGGATTTGATATGACGACTTCATAAGCAGAAGCTCTTTGAGATGTCAATGTGCATTTCGGTTTCTCTAAAATGTCAAATAACGCATGCTCGACGAATAATGTCATTGGACACCCTATCACAATGGTTGTAGCTTTCTCTATGGCGAATGCTGGGGCAGCCAACCTTTGTTCGTATGGGAAGAGACCTCTCATTAGTGGATCCAAATTCCCACTGGAGTATGCCAGGGGCTTGTACCCCAACGTGGTTTTCTGTGTAAGGACTGTTGTCATAAGACTGCCATTTGTGTGTGAAAACAGCTAGAATTCCTCTGCATAATTGGAAATCCCTAATACTGGTGCTGTGCCAATAGCCTGTGTTAGTTCATGAAATCTTTCCTCCATGGTCTTAGTCCACTTGATTTTTTATTTTTTGTTGCCTGTGCTTTCGTTAAGGCTTGTAATAAGGGCTTAGTATACGAACTTTAATCAAAGACCCATGCCCTGACGTAAATGCATACCCCTAGAAAACTCTGCATTTGTTTTGTCGTGTGTGGCTTAGCTGTTTTTGAAATGGCTTCAGCCCTTTCAGGGGTAACCCTTTTCCCTTTATGTGAGATCAGCTTGCCTATGTACAGCACTTCTTGTTGACAATATTGTAACTTCTCTTTGTCAACTTAATATCCTTTCTCTGCAAGTATAGTCAATAGCTGAATGGAATTTCGTCTACTTTTCCTCTGTTGTGCTGCAAATTAGAACCTCATCCACATATTGCAAGACAACATTCTCTAATGCAATATTGCTTCAGTCCATCTGCAGAACTCTATTGAAAATCGAAGGAGACTCACAATACCCTTGAGGTAGTCTTGTGCTTTTCAGACAAACTTGTCTGAATGTAAATTATGTCAAGTCCTGCGAATCCTTGTGCAAAGGGATTGAGAAAAATGCATTTTTCAAGTCAATCACCGTGAAATATCTTGCTTCAACGGGTATATTACATAGGATCGTGGATGGGTTCGGGACTAGAGGGAACTCAGCCTCTACTATCTGGTTTATCGGGCAAAGATCTTGTACTAGCCTCCAAGAACCCCCTTCCCTTTTTTCGCTGGGTAAATCGAAGTATTGCATGACAATTCTGACCTCACTAAGATGCCGTGATCCATCATGGCAGAAATGGTCTTCAACATCCCTTCATCTCCTCCATAGACATGGGATACTGTCGTGCTTTTGGTAAAATTGCTCATGGTTTCAATTTAATCTTCACTTCTCTCACTCCTCAGTAAGCCTACGTTATAAGGGCCTGTAGTCCATACTTAGACAGGCACCTTTGCCATGTCATCATCAAAATATTCAGGACGTTTTTGTGCCAACATCATTCTCTGAGGCACTTCTCTTTTAATCATTTCCACCCATTAAATGAGATTTACCTCAACTGCCATCTCATCTTCACCTATTTGCTTTTCAAATATATCCGTCATCAGTGACGTCAGTCAATCTGTAACCTTCCCCAATGGTGATTATTGCACACCATTGTCTCCTTCATCATCACAACCATCAAGCAAAGCCATCTCTCCTCGAACTATGCCTGTTTGTATTATTAAGGGAAACACTTGTCCCTTTTCCTCATGCATAGGTATTCTTGGTCTGAATAGAAACTCATTGGGGGTTCTCATTGTTTTGTCTGCAGGGCCTGGTAGCCATGACATTAATATGCGCATTCCATATGCGAATATCTCTGTTTCCAATGGAATAGCTCTCATAGTCATTTGTCCTGCGTATGCTCTAATAATTTCACACACGTTCAAATAATGCATTCCTGGAGTTGAACATACTATGCCCTTCTCGTTGAACGAGATTGTCATATTTAGCTTTGTCATTAAGTCTCGTATATTTACAGGTGTCTGCCTCAAATATAGCAGTGGCACTTTCATGTCATATTCTCCTATGGAAACTAGAAGTTCTTTTGCAAAAGGAACACGGCTTGTTGCTCCTGTAAAGCCCTGAGTATTTATAGTGTAGCCGGAAAAAGAAAACTTGCCTTCACGTATACACGAGCGCGTCACAACCTGTGTCAACTAAGAAATAATATTCATTATCCCCTATAAAGACATCTACCCTTGGTTCCTCATGAGGGTTCGGTGTCACTGATAGGATAGAACACATCAGGTCTCCCAGTGAGCTGTCCTAGTTCATATATAATCTTGTCCCACACTGAGTGAATGGATTTCCTCCATTACCAGTGGCATCTCCTATTCCAGAATTCAGTATCTGTCTTGTACCTGATGTTTGTGACAGTTGCATCAGAGACTGTTGATACTGCCCCTGTGGAAAATGTGTCACCTTCGGCTGCGGTTGAAAGCTTTGCTATACCCTTGGTTCTTGCTGCTGTACCGTGTGATTCTGCACAAATCCATTTCCACCCTGCTGCGACAATGCAGATAGCTTCACCATCCCTCCTCTTGTGAATTGGTTGTTTTGCACCATTCCTTGACTTCTGCACATACGTGCTAGATGCCCTGCATCCCAGACGTCCAACATGTTGGCGGTGGTCTGATTACTTGCCCATTTTGCATATCCTAGTTTCCATTTTGCATATTTTGAAAACCTCCCTGATTACTCTTAAAACCTCCCTGATTACTCTGCCATCCTCTTCCTCGAAAGCCTCTTCCTCTTCGGTAAAACCCATTATTGCTTTGATCGAACTGCCTTTGGTTATTGACGTGTTGTGTATTTGATCCATCTGTACTAGTTATCATTGCCCCCTCAATGGCATATTTTGATATTTTTTTCTGCACTAATTTAGCCTCTTTGCCCTTTTGTGCAGCATCCTTTTTGCGATTTTTCTCTTGCAGCAGTCTGCAATAGTGCACGATGGTCAGCTCTGTTTCACACCATGGCTTAGCCTCAATCCCTACCAATTTCTTGAGCTGCTTCTGTCCCTGTTCTGTAAGCCCTTGGCATAATATATGGTAAAACACGGGTATAGATTTCCCCTAAGATTCCTGCGTTTCCAATACCCATGTGTCTTGGAAATTCTGAATATAAAGCAACAGATCATCTGCCTCCTTCATTTTGCATGTCATTATAGCTCCCATATCAGAAGTGTCTGGGTATAGCACTCGAATCGCGATTCTGCAATTGTTAAATGGTGCTCCGTAATGCGCGGTATTAACTGTAGTCACCCCAGGGTAACCTGCACGTGTCCACACATCGTCAGCTCTATCACCAAGTATGGCGATTAAAAGACCCTTAATATCCCCTATAGCTAAAGTGTTCCCTCCCATCTTTTTTTCTAACTTATGTATCGATTTTCTGGCTCCTGATGTCAACATTGGGAACTTATTTTTCAGGTTTTCTCTATCCATCTGTGGCCAAGGTATATATTGTGGCCTTGTTCCTCCTTTTTCTAATAAGGGGAACTGCGACACATTAAACTCCTTTCCTTCTCACATCATTTTTCTATCTACCACAGAGGTATTATTCCCGCATCGCTGTCTACCTGGCAATGTCCTTAACCTGCTCACATATGGTGGTGGAGACACCCCACTCTGACCGTTTGACACTCCTTCATGCCGATCTGATAATATGGTTAACTCTGGTGCTTTAAGTGCAGACCCTGTAGAATCTGACCATCTTATTCCCTTTCCCCTAGAGAAGCGTCTTTCATGACTTCTCTCGTCTTCTCTTTCTTCACATTCTTCTCTTTCTGCGTCTGATATTGTCTGTGCCCAACTCGTGAAACTTCTCTCATCCTCCTCATTTCTACTCAGTGTCAGCCTATCTAAGGACAGTTCTCTATGTCTGCTACTTTGGGAGGCGTCCTCAGTATCGTCCAACTGAGTGCTCTCAAGACGCTCATCCTCTCCTTTCCCATGGGGTATCTTTTCTAGCCCCATCTCATCATAGATTCTATCAATTGTCTTTCCAATACTTCTGGTTTTGAAGTCATCTTCTCGATTTGCTCTAGACGGCCTGGTACTGAATCATACGCAGGAAAGAATTCTTCTATATCTTCCCATTCTACTACTGGATCAGGTTTTTTAACCTCTCTTTCCAGATATTCGAGATCCTGTGCTCTGTCTTCGCTTGCGTTCTATGTCGTCATCAAATTCTCTATGCTTCCTTGCTTCCTCTCTGAGCCTATCTTCTTCTTGTTTGCTCGCATCTCTTTGTTCATGTGCCCTTCGCATTTCCTCATCTCTTTGTATTTTTATTCTCTTGTCCCATATTTTTTGTTCTTCTTCTTCTATTCTCCTTTGTTCTATTTTATCCTGATATCCGCTGTTCTCTGGTTATGATCACGTTTTCTTCGTTCTTCCACCTTTTCCTGTTTTGTGACCTGCTCGTCATGATATAACTGCTCTTGTTTCTGCCTATCTTTATTCCTAACCCCTTCGTCTCTTAATCGTTGTTCCTTTTCCTTTTCTTTTCCTTCTAATTTATTCTGTTCTCCCTTTTGTCTCATATCTTCAAAGCTTTTACCATTGAGTTTCAAGAAAATCTGACTTCCCTTCCATTCATTCAGTGTGAATGCTATCTCATCAGTCCTATCTTCATCTCCTTTACATCTCTTTACCTCTCTACCCGTACCTCGAGATGTACTTGCTTGTGCTTGATCTCCTTTTTCCTTTTCGCATCTCTCCTTGTCCTTCAGGACTTTGGAAGTAATGTCTCTTACTCTGTCCTTTTCTGGGCTTTCGTCACTACTTTGCCTAGGCGACTCATGTGATGGGTTGCTATATCCCGTGGCTGATTTAGTTCCCTCAACGGGTAAAATCCTTTGTCTTTACTAGCTTCGCTTTTTGTTTTCAGACGGGGCAGGTGGCGCAGAAGGCTCTTCACCCATCAATCCATGCCATGCAACATTTTTCTTTATAATCGTGCAATTTTCATGCTATTTTAACAAAGTATTTTTACCTTATGACATCATAAATGAACTAAAACACATAAAACAGACAAACAGATTCTGGCCGGCCACACAAAAATATGCCATCTGCTTCCTCTGATGCGATCTGCCCCTATTTGTATTTTGATATGCAATGTAAGCACATCTCTTTCAGATTGTCTTTAATCTATTTGGTCTCCTACGTCATCCTATCAATAAGGACTTTAGATGAAGGCTTCTGCTAGCGCTCTTTGAAACCTAGGCACTGGGCATATACTCTTATCGCGGTCACACTTATGATATCTCTTTATATTGTTCAGCCACACTCAAGTCAATGTTTTCCCCTTATATGTACATTTACGTTATACTCTTAACCTGACCGTATTTTTGTCCAACCTCCCTCCGTTAACTTTGCTTTACTTGTTTTTAAGGCATGCAAGCTTTTCAAACATTTTCAAGCTTTCCAAACATTTGGTCTTTTCCACTCACCGTTCGCATGTTTTTCCTCTCCGAATGCTCAGGATCACTGCCTTTGTTAACGCCTTTCCATGCTGTTTGTTCGATCAGCTGCTCGTAGAAGTGGGAAGTTTTTTTTTGGAGGAAATCAAAGGTCCCTTCACACCTAACCTGCAGGGTTTTCAATTAAACTAACTACTATCTACGGGGAGCTTCTCGTTCTATAAGCCAGATGGCCAAGGACTTTGCAGAGGACCCGAAGTTACTTATGTTGACGGCCGATGGGTATCTTATCTAATTGAACCATCAATCTCTGATACCAAGTGAACTGGATGGTCTCCAGCCAGCCCTCTGACTGGGGATCTCCAAACAGCCCTTTAAGATGAGTAGCAGTACCCTCGAGATAGATGGGGATGCAAATTCATACTCATGCATCAAATAACTATGACAACTCAATAGTTTGGCAAAGGGAGTCCATTTAATGACAAGTACATAAAACGGTGAGTACAATGAACATCAGCAACTGCTTGTTCTTCTCTCTCTCTCTTCCAACTCCACTTAATTTCAGAAAAACACAGTATTTCGAGCAATCTTCAAAACCTGACATGCAATGTGATTGGTTATAGGAAGGTAACTTTATCATTGGTACTATATCTGTATGTGGTAACAGGGAGAGGGATTGGACACTCAATGTCAGGTGGGGCAACTAAGCCGTTCCTTCAAAATGGCCACTATGAATGTCACTAAAAGTACGATGTCCCATTGGCTCTACTCTCTATACTCTCTATAGGACCCTAGATTACACTGTTCACTATGATTGGGATGGCACCAATCCCACTCATACTTTTCCACTTACGTCTAGCAGCATGCAGAACTACCTGTCATCCGACACCGCCGTCGCGAGTGGCGGCTTCTTCCGCGTTGGAGACTACAGCGTGGGAGAAGGTTTTAGTCCCTTCTTAGTGTTTGGTGACCGCCCATTGGACAGACGCAGGACTGCCGGGAGGTTATCTGCCTCCTCCTCCCAGACAGTTGCTGCGTTGCAACCTTGCTGGATACGCTCCAGTGCTTTCGGGTTCCTTCGCTCAGTGCTGTCTCTCTGCTGGTCTCCATTCTTTGCTTTCCGGATCCAGCGGTCTGTACTTTTCTGCTCTCGTGCTTCACGCCCCTCGCGAAGCGGTTGTTTCTGTCTCTCTCCGTCCGCTGTCGCGCTCGCGGCAACGGGTTGGTTTCTATCCCTCTTCCCGCTGCTGCTGCTCTGGCGGCGGGTTAGTTTTCTCCCGTGTTTTCTGCTTACCTCTCCGCTATAGAGATTCTCTCCTCTACTGGCTCTTCCTCCTCCCTTCTTTATCCAGTTTCCTGCAGTTCTTTCCCCTCCGGCCCGTGCTCCTCGGTTCTAGCTGTATTACGGCTAGCATTCACTACGTTCATGCCGGTGTGCCTATTCACTGGGTCCACTGGGGGTTTTCAGCCTGTTAGGGAGAATTCTCTTCTTAGGCTGAATTTCCTAACCTAGTGAGTCACCCAGCAGCTTTGCTGGATTTCTGGAGTTTGTTTTTTTCCATCCTGCCAAGAGTGAGACTCTTTTTCTCCCACTCTTGGACATGAAGTGGTTAATTCCTTTGAATGTCAATGTGTTCTATGGGCTATGGGGTCTTTTACTCCATAGGGTCTCATATGTTTTGCTATGTATGTTACACCGCACCCTCCGTGCCGTAACACTGGGGCATCCTAGAGGATCCCCACCATAGACTCCATACCCTGGGACTGACTACTGTCTCCCAGGGCATGTAAAGTCACCATTGGCTTTACTAGACCTAAATTTACTAACAGAACTAGTACAAACCATCCTATTGTGGACGTAATAGTAGGGGTAATTTGATTGCCCCTGGGTCTGTTATTCGAGGGGGCACTGTCCCGTCCCCCCTTGTCGAGTTTTGGCTGGTGGCAGTGGAAACTACTTGTTATATTCAACCCCGAATATAACTCTATGGGATTCTTCCCATTGTTGGAGACTAATCCTTTTTCTCGTTAGTCTCTAACATACCACCAGTTTATTTGTCTTAAATAAATCTATCGGTTGGTATTTTCTGCCAGAACTCGGTTTTTAAAATGGAGTCTGTGTTTGTCTCTGTAACTCCGAACCAAAGGTTGAGCCCTTTGTTCCACTTTTGGCGGGCTTCTACACAGAAGCCCTCCAAAGTGGTGCCATTCTGTCTGGGTACCACAGGGGGTGTTGGAGGGGGTTTAGGCACCCTGGACTGAGTTGCCTTGCCAACTCAAGTCGCACTCTGGTGTGATTGGCCCAAGTGGTGAGCCACCCCGCTCACCACTTAGCGTGTTTTGATTGACAGCTAGGCTGAATGAATGGGGGTTTTCTGCATAAAAGCAGGGCTTTTGGGACTGGATCTTCAGAAGTCACCACAGGACCTAAGAATCCGACAAGGGTAAAGCTGAGCCGACCTGCAACGACAACACCTCCGGTGGAGCCCTGCTGAACCGACTCACCACTTCCCAACGACAGAGGAGATCTCCCCGCCGGAGAGTCTTCTTCCCCTGACTGGTAGGCACAACCAGTCCCCTTTGCTTTTTCTTCGCTTCCAGGGCGTAGTGGTCGAATTGCCCATGCTGAGCACCCCGGCAACCGGATAGCCACTAGCCCATACTGTGACCAAAAGGTGGTGCCTTGTGACGGAGCACTCTGCGGCTGGTCTCTTCCCTGGTGGTGCAACGATCTTCAACTTTCCTTCGACGACGAGATCATCTCTTCTCTTTGCAAAGCCCTGACTTGCATCCACCACCAGGAACAACTGCCCCCGCCGGAGCTGTCTCTCCACATACAAGGTACCGTGTCCGCCTGGCTTCCCTCGTGACGGTTAGCGTGAGGTGTTTTAATCCTTGCCTCTCCACTGAGTCTCCACCAAGCTTTCTTAACTTTCTGTTCTGAACTGGTCCAATCTTTCTGTGACAATTTGCGACAAAGACGCAAAGTGGATTTCCACTGTGATACTTTTTGGGACATATCGCCTTGCCTCTCTCCGAGTGGGCCTGGCCTTTGAACTTTGCAATCTACAGTAGACCCTGCCTTACTTGCCTTGCATTTGTTTCGTAAAAGTGTTGTTACCGAGTTGATTTCATACCCTGCCTTTTCTCTCCCGTTCTAACGAATATTAGAGTGCCATCTAGGTTAAGCATTCACCTCTGTCTGCAAATAAGTGGTGCCGTTGAACCTTGTCGAACTATTGTTAGAGGAGTGAGATACTTATAGTACTTGTGATTGAAGTTGTTTGCCGTATTAGTGCCAGTGTGTTTTTCATAGATGTGTTTTTATAAATAAATAACTATATATCTTTACACCGAAGCTCTGTTCCGTGTTTGCTTGTTCTACTGTGTAAATTGCCCTATTTTGTATACTCCACATACTGCCTAACTTTTCTTGAGAGAGGTCTGACTGCTCAGCCACAGCCACCAAGTGAATCTGTGTGGTACAGACTGCTACCAAGTGGGTTTACTGCCAAGCACCTGTAGTCCTAAATCTTTTGCAGTGGTCCCAGAGGGAACTGCACAGGTTTCCGCCTAACACAGCCTTCGGAGTTTCTCATCTCCTTCAGCCTGCAAGTTTGATCCTGCATCTGCCTCAATTCCCACCTGCTTCACCTTGGAACTATTGGACCTTTTTGGAGGACTCTCTTCTCGAAGGGTTTTTTATCCCAAGTTGGGTTTTCCCTTCTTCCGGCTTGCTCCCGGCAAAGGAGTCCCGGGACGGCTGCTTCTCAAAAAGGAAAGAGACTATCTGAGCCGCCAGAATCTACAGGACACCGACTACTCTGAAAGCTCAGGTGAGGAGAGTGTGGAGAAAGGGGAGGAAGAAGGGGTTCATCAGCACGAATCACCACACTACCAGCCAGGTGCAGGGAGTTAGTCTGCACCCAGCTTCCCTCCAATTATGTTACAATCAATCATCACCTCAGTGGTCATGTGTCAATTACTGCTTTGTAGTTTGGCCTCGAACCTGCTTCTTGGTCTAATAACTTTTAAGGGTATGGGCATGGCAGAGATCCATGCGTAGGTGTGAAAGTCTCACTATTCCAGCCTGCCTTGTCACGTGACTAGGACACCGTGAAATCGACCTCTTCTTCATGTATTTTCATGTATTTGATTTAATTCTTCCAGTCTTCTACCATCTGTTGCTTATCTTGACCTTTCTGAACAGGATACTCAGTTGTTTTCTCTTTAATTGTATCCACTCTTGGCCTTTTCCAACCAGATATGACCTTGGCTTCTTGGCAGGGTTACCTTCAACTGAGTTTCGCTCCGTCTTAATTCTTGATTTATTTGCTGCAACACTCTCCTCTCGAGACCTTTAGTAACCTTTGTTGTATTATTATTATTTTTACATTTTTAAAGCGCTCAAACAGCCCGCGGGCATCGAGGCGTTGTTACAGAAAGTGTTTGTTTAGTTGCATAATTGTTTTTTTTGTTGTGTGTCTTAGTTGCGTATTCATAACGTGCTTAAATACCCAGAGGTTTCTAAGCGCGGACCCATGGATCGAACCTCTGTTGCTTAGTGTCGTCTTGCTTCCAAGGCACGCACATTGCCACTGCGCTATCCTCCCGGGATGCGGGTTTGATTCTGCTCAACTGCTTTTGAGGTATATATATGTATATCTTGGTGCTTGCTGCAATCTATTTACTATTAACCATAAGCACATTTAACGATTTCTTTGCTGCTTGTGTTTCTTGCATCTGTACATGCTTAAACTAACTGAATATCTTCATCGTGTATATGGCATAAGTTTCTTCATCTTGGGTTCAAGATGTCATTTATGCATAGTATCTCCTTTTGACTTTGTTTTCCATCAGCATTCTCTGGTCTTATATCATCTATGTGTGTGTCCGTCCGATGTCTCATGATGTCACCATTTGTCTTCCTTTATTATCTACTTGGCTTCCTCAGGTATTTCATTTTGACAACCATCATTTTGTCTTGACTGTATATATGGTTTTCTCAATGGGTACTTTACTGTCCAAGTTTTCTTAGGTGTCGGTATTTCAATAGGTTCTATTACTCTAATGGGCACTGGGCAGAGCCCAACCGCTGCTCTTTGCTATTTTATTTGTTCTTCATACGTCACATACTTTGGTGTGAAAGTGCCGAGTACTACGAAGGGGGTGACTGGAGTGTGGATTACACTTGGCACTTCCTCTTCAGAAAAGCAGATGTTTAAATCAAATTGTTATTGTCAATAGAGGGGTTAGAAGGTGACCCATTGGCACTGGTAGGCCTATGTGAGGAGGTCACTAATTTTTCCAAATCACACAAGGAAGTATCGTCTGGCAATGCTGCTCCTTGCACAGCAAAAAAATATGTAATATTTCCGAGTTGGCCCACTGGGTCCGTTCGCTTCCCAGTTTCCACCACATACACAGGCAGATGTATGGATGTAAGGGGAAAGTTAAGGAGCAGTTGGCCACCCACTTTGGCAGTATTACAATGTTTAGCATCAGCTTTCCTCATAGAACTCCGCAATTGATTTGATAGCATGATACTATCACCAATATAGGTTCAGGGCAAAGACACAAATTCAACAGGCCCTAGATCATACCCCAAACAGTTGAATATATATAAATATGGGAGGATGAGAAATAATGAAGGGCAGACTCATCACCATTCCTGGGCTCTGCCTTCAGCCAGTCAGGCTGTCAGAACTCCTCAAACACTCCCTGAATGCGCACACACCAATTTGCGCAGCCCAGGGGTTTTATCCTCATCCTCTTCCTCTTCCTGGCCATCTAATATATGTCCCAGCAACTTAAAGGCACAAATATATTCACTGTCTTCCTTGTCAGCCTGTCAGCACTTCTGAAGCCCTCGCTGAATTCACTCACGCCAATGCGCTTAGCCCAGGGGTTTTATCCTCTTCCTCTTGCTGGCCACATGATATATGTCCCAGAAACTCAAAGACACACAGACATTTGTGGGGGTAAGTAATGGAACCATAATGAGCAGACTTCCTTATCAGCCTGAAGGCACTTGTGCCATAGCGCGTAGCCCAGGGGTTTTATCTTCTTCCTGGCCACGTGATATAAATCCCAGCAACTTAAAGGCACAAACATATTCACAGAGGTGTGTAACGGAACCGTAATGAGCAAACTTCCTCCTCAGCCTATCAGCACTCCTGAAGCAATGATTGCATACTATTCTCTTCTATTTAGATTGAGGGGCTAAAATTGATAGACAAGCCTGTCTATGAAAACTTCATGATTCATGTTAATTGATGTTCAATATATAAGGTCCCGAAGAAGGTGATTGAATTTAGATAGTGTTGAAACATTGATGACAAATGGCAGCCTAACTTGGTCAAATACTAATACATTCCAATTAATGATGAACCAGCAAAACAAACTACTTTAGTAGTGTAAAAAACTGTTAATGCTGTTCTGTTGACAAATGAACTAGCCAGATTTGGACTAACCCTATGATTTGTGATCCTAGAAGAGGTATATGGACAGAATAGCAGACTCAATGTAAATTAAAATGTTTACAAAATCACTAAAGACAGAACAAAAAAGAGTAATTAACTAAGCTTTGGTCACAAATGAATTGAAGAATGTTATTGTATGCCAGTGGTTTGAATGCATATGTGAATTTGGCAAGGCATAGCACTGTATTTAACTGTCTAACTGAATTGTTACTGCGCTGTGCTGTATTGTATGATGTTATTGTATGAGACTTACACAGTTACTGGACATTATGTTTATATGTTTATGTGAGACTAAAAGAATGAAGATGTTCATATATTAATGTATGTGTACATTTGTCTTGCTAAATTGTAGATCAGAATTATAATGAGAATACATTAAAATACATAGTTTTAATACAAGTTAATGGCGTGAAAAATTCTGTTGTATATTATTATTATTATTATTATTATTATTATTATTATTATTATTATTGTTGTATTTATTGAGTGCTGACTTAGCTTTGAGAAGCAACAGAGTGCTTTACAGAGTTACACAACAATACAGATACTTAACAGAGAGCTTTACAGAGGTATACAACTGTACACATGCATAAAAAAGCACTTTTCAGAGGTAACAACAGAAGAAATATACAGCAGGGAGTAGGATACAGAGGGGCACAGAGGAGGGTTCCAGCTGTACCGGGTGCCCAGGAGGAGAGGAACTGGGCGATCTAGCGAGTCAGTGGGCACGGCAGGCAACGTGATGGCATACGTGTTGAAGAGGAGAGATTCCTTGGTGGATCTTGAGTTCTTTCCTGAATTCTAGGAGTATGGATGCAAGTCTGATGCTGACCTGGAGGCAGTTGAAAGGTCATCGGACGTAGGCAGAGAAGCCTTGTTTTCTGGCCCTTTCTTTGCTGCAGAGGCAGATGTCAGCTCTGCATGTGTCCTGGCTCCTGGTGGTACACTTTACACCAGACATGCTGAGTTTCTCTGCAAGGTAGCTGGGTGACTTGAGGGTGACTGCCTTATAGAGGAAGCAGCAAGACTTGAAGGTGATTTGTGAATGCATTGGGAGCCAGTGAAGGTCGATGAGGGTGGGGGTGATGTAGTCATATCTGTGTAGACCCATGATGAGGCGTGTGGCCATGTATAGGACACTTCTGTGAGGCACAATGGTGCATGATGAGAAGCCGTCGATTAGTGCATTGCCCCAACCAGGTGAGATAAGACCTGTGTTGGATCTAAAGCTGTCCTGATGGGATCTTGACTTTCTGCAGAAGAGAGAGTTGATACTAGCTGGTATAGCTGTGTGCCATCGGCATATTGCTGGATGTGGATGTTGTGTGTGGCTAAGAGGGCTTCCAGCAGCTCCATGTATAGAATGACAACCAGTGGGGAGAGGATGCAACCATGCAGGACAACACAGGTGACGGGCAACATTAGCGATCTAGAGGACTCCATCTGAACAAACTGCTAGCGGTTGACAAAGTAGGACTTGAACCAGCATAGGAAAAGGTTGATCTCCAGGCACTGATGGAGGGTGTATTTAAGTGTATGGTGGTCTGCTGTGTCGAAAGTGGCCGAGGGGTTGGATAGAACCAGGATACTGAGGTGGCAGTCGTCAAGGATGTTGAGGTTGCCATCAACTACCTGTATGGTTGCTCTCTCCATGCTGCATCTCGGTGTGAACCCAGATTGGTATTTTATTTATTATTATTATTATTATTTGTATTTTTATTTTTTACATTTGTATAGCGCCCAGACCCAGGGGTATTACAGCGCTTGTACAGGACTTGTGAGAGTTAACAGCAGGGATGTAATTTCACCAAAATGCCTGGGGTAGCAGAAGTGACATCACATGACCCTTGTTCTCTGATGACATCACAGGACGTGATGTCCTTTGACCCCACCTCGAAGTGACTTCACGGGAAGGGATGGACCATGACCTTTCACCCTTGGCAAAACTGGAAGTGGCATCACATAGCATTGCTCCTAAATACACTGAAGCAATCATGAGTGACAAAATAGGTGTGAGTGCACAAACTGGCATAGCCAACCCTCATGGCACGGGTGGGGCTACTTCTACAAACTAGGTGTGGCATAGTCATTTCAGTTATGTTAAAGGATTAGCATTAGGATATGAGATAAAGGTAAGGTGTGATACAGACATATTACAAATATGGCAATAGGCTGAGTCCAACATGTTATATTTGAGGCAAAATGCTGCCATGTAATATATAAGCAGCAGACTGATGAAGGGTCAAGAAAGGAGGGTTGTGCAACATCATACAGCTGCAGGTCAAATCCAGTATACTACAGACAGGTTAAATTAAGTATCCAGCGTGATGCTGAGGGACAAGTCAGGTATAGTATAGACAATTTCAAAATATATAAACAGCACAGGGTTGCAGGACAAATCCAATATGTTACAGAACGGGTTACGTTATAGATTTACAGTGCAAGGCTGCAGGCGGCCAAGTCAGGTGCGTAGTAGGCAGATTCAAGCACATATACAGCACAAGGCACCAAGTCAAATGAGGTTCAAAACAGCTGCACGTAATGAGGTGCATAAGGAATAGAATGGGCGCCTGCTGCTGGGTCCAATGGGTTAAAGGGATCCTGGCACTTCTCTGATCTGTCCGGGCAAAAAGGTTGCACAAAAAACTAATGATCAGGGCGAGCCCGAATATATTCTGAACCAAAAGGATTTTTTGATGAGTTTACCTAATTTAAATTGGTAGACGTCAAAATTCCATTTATGTGTTTGGTGCAAAACATTCACATATAGTTATCGAGCAAAGTGTATCACAGGAGAAGCAATATACAACAACAATACAGTGGAAATATAGACAAATGAAGGTATACAAACTTCAAACATTAGTTTATACAAATGCAGGGAGATCCCTTTACATTTTCTTGGAACCATAAATCATTGCATCTGCTGACAGTATCAGCTTGGTGAGCAGGATGAACAATTAATACTTCGATGCCCTTTTTAGCAATAAAAGGGTCCCACTCTCAGCAGATAGTCAACATCTACACACTGTGCACGCTAAACAATCAAACTAGTTAGCATGACTTTTTTCTCTTTCACCGTCAGGCGGAGATACATTCCAACAGTGGCTAGCTCGACAACTTTCTACCTGCAAATAAGGATTCATTCAACCACCCTCTCCTTCAGTTAATTTGGTCTCTGCCTTCCCTGCTGAAATTACAGAGATCCTGTCTAAAGTGATACACACACTTATATATTCATATATATCCACAGATTATCAACAAACATGCACTAGTGAATCATCGGTTGCCGTGCATGAACTTTCTTGAACGGTAAGCCCTCCAGGGACATTTTCTTTTTTAAAAATGTTTTGAAATATCAAAAAGCAGTTGAAAGTTAATAGATATCATGTTGTTTTTAAAGATACCCGAATATACACCCACCTCACTCACAGACATTTCTTCACTGATTGTAGAGTCACAAAGGACTACCCATTAAGTGAATGCTCATCAACTTTCCCCTCCCGATGAAGGCCGTTCCACCCACAGCATATTTCAACTGCTCCCTGTGGCCAAAACACAATTGTGTCAACAACCAAATCTCTATACAGTATTGATTGTTCACAATGCCCACAAGCTGATACTTTCAGCAGATACAATGATTTGTGATTCCAAGAAAATGTTAAAGGGACCTCCCTGCATTTGTATAAACTAATGTTTTCGGTTTGTACACCTTTGTCTATGTTTACACTATATTGTTGTTATATAGTGCTTTTCTTGTGATACACGTTTCTCAATAACGATATGTGAATGTGTTGCACCAAGCTCATGAATGGAATTGTGAGGTCTACCATTTTAAATTGGGTAAACTCATTAAAAAATCCTTTTAGGTCAGAATATACTCGGGCTCGCCCTGATCATACGTTTTTTGGGTGCAATGAACAGTGTGTGACGTTTGCAAATTAGTTGTTCTGTGTAAAAGGAGTGTGAAAAAATGCAACTTACTGGTTCTGGCACAGTGTTGTGGCAGGACACAGCAGGCACATACAGGGAGCAATAGTAAAGGTTACCCGCTGGCAGAAGCTGCAACCATCGAACTGCATTGTGATGGGATGACTGAATGTTTTGTAAATGGATGTGTCCTGCCTGCTGGGACCATGTAGAATATGGTTGTGTAGACATAGCAGGCTAGTAACGGGAGAGGCAAAGACATGGTACGATGTGCGTGCAGGCCAGGTGTGAAAGGTACAGCGGAAAGCAAGATTGCCTGATCATCGCTAGGCTGAAATTGGCTGTGGCAAGTAGTAGGCGAGTAGGGCTCTTGGTCGGAGGGGATTGCAGTCACAGATAATTGGTTCAAAGTTCTTCAGGGTTGCAGAGGAGACAAGAGTCTTCTTACCTTAATGAGCAATGGGGAGTGTAGGGTATTTTGTGGAGATTTGGGGCCTGACGGTATTTTATTACCGCCGAAAAATAACTTAGCAATAATCACTCTTTGTATTCAGATTTGGCCATGTGCAACAATAATACAATGGACATGCATTATTTCAGCACCCAGACCTGCATATTTGGTATACGTGGTTGGTGGTATTTTGGTGAGCATAATTCCCTTGTTTTATTTGTGGCCCCAATGTCCAGAATCCCTTATCTTTGCTTAGATTTTTCGTGTGATCACTAGAGAGACCTCAGACCTGCATTCTAGGAATACCACATTTCCAGTGATAGTGTTGGTGCGCCACCATGGGCGAACTCACTGACTTATTTACGACAGAGAGCTATATGTGGTAGTCTTGTGGTAATTTCCACTACCTTATATACGGTAGGGAGCTATGTTCAGAGAGTCTCTCTTCCCGTTGGCTCATGTACCTCCAACAAGTTATGCTACAGTTACTCACAATTATTCATACTGATTCTGACATACACACATCTGTCTTAAAATGACCATTGCACTGTTTAAAAATCTCCCCACATCATTGGCATTGTAATGGTAAATAGAAAATAAACCACCCGTCTGTTTTCAAATATTTTCTGTATTATAAAAGTTGCATTTAGACATGATCTCATTCTTTACAGAAATAAATAAAATGGTACAGTAAAAGCATTTTCTATGTCACACTGCAAAGAGCGTGGCGGAGAACAGAACTCAAATTGCAACATTGGTATTTGATTAAGACACGCACAGGAATCCTACACTGACTGCATATTTTCGTGCACACACCCGGCTCCCACGCTTAGGTAATTACCTCATCTGAGTGTTCTTCAGTTGTTCTCTTTGTGAATGTGGCTCTCTTGGATTAACTCCAGCAAAAAGGAACGCTTGCCTTCTCAAGCCGGGGTCATTGCCTGGAATTCTCAGCTTTTTCAGATAGGAATGCCTCAGCCAGTGGAAAGGTTTTTCTTTCAGCTCTCCCCAGTCTCGACTGCAGCAGGACACCGGAATTTGCATTCAGTCAGGACCCCACAGCCAGGTCTTCTCCCCAGTAGTGCAGAAAGATGTCTGCCTGTCTTTTTCCCTGATACTGCCCACTAAAACTTTCCTCTCAGCCCTCTGTATGACGTGTCCCAATGAAATCCATCATCTCTCATCCTCCTACTCTTCAACAATAGCTTCGCTTATACATTTGCAATTGTTGCAAATCTGACTTCCTCCTTCCTGCAGTTACTGTGCACAAAAACACGGAGAATCAGGCAGAGAAGAGAAGAGAAAAATCTGCACACACATTTAAATGGTTTTCAGAGTATGCCTAATTCTGCAGTGGAGAACACATTTTTATTACAGGGTTATATTAAAATAAGGTTTTATTAGTCAGGTTAATGGTTAATAGGTTAGCTGTTAATTTTCAAATGTGTCTCTAGCAATATAGGCATTTCAGGTGAAAAATAGTGTGCATTTTTAAATGAACACGTGTGCTTTTAACTGTAAAAATAGATTTGCATCTTATATGTTAAAATCGTTTTTGACTGAATAGCCTGTCTTTCCTTGTTAATCTGGCAACCCATATAGCAATGCACCGCACCCTTGTGGTGGTGCTGCAAAAAAAAATGTTGCTACTTGTGCAGTAGCGCTGTACTCTGTGCTGTTTGCTAAATATCCTTACATATACCCTCCTTTTGTTTTTAGAACTTGGCTATAATCCAAGCCAATTCCTAAAAACAACTTGTTCTATTTTTTTTACAATATAGCAATCCAACAAAATGAAGATTCATGTGCATCAATGAAAATTTGCAATCAACATTTCATCTGAGTCCATCAGTTCATAAAATGTTCCACATTTGCCTTCTCAGTGGAAGTGGCATTACTTTAAGTTTAAATTTTCCAAGTCAATTAAAAACAATGAAATAAAACAACTAACTAAAACAAATAAGTAATATAACAAGTTAAAATAAATAATTAAAATAATAAATACGTGTAACTTCATATGCCGGAACTTTTGTTTTGTCTCTTTTGGTATGTCCCGACCAGCGATGCCATTCGGTTCATTCGAGTACTCTTTCATCTTGGCAATCTTGAATCCACAGTAGTCATCTCTTTTGGCATTCCGGTTATTTTGTCTTCACCTCCACCTGGAGGCAGGCATCTTTTGGTCTTCATCCAGGGGACTCCAGGACTCCATCGTCTCCCGTGGCCTCTGATCCCGGAACCTCCGACCAAATAATGTTAATTGTCTAAATCAAAATAGAAAATAAACAGATTAAGTACATAGCACAATACTAACTTCATCCTTTTGCCAAAAATAAAACATGCTTGGTAAAAATATTTCTTTTCTTTTTTTTTTTTTTCTGAAATTAAACACAAGTTAAAAGAAAACAAGCATATATAAAACAGCATTCAATATTTAATACACTTTCTCTCTGCACACCAACCATGAGCTTCCATTATATGTGCATTTATTTATTTATTTATTTATTTATTTTATATTATATATTTTACATATACTACAGTGTTTATGTGCCATCATAACAATCAACTTTTTTTAACTTCTTTGTCACTGCCTCCTGATTACACCCATTTATTTTCTCAAGGGACTCTATCCGTTTCCACATGCTCAAGCTGCCTGATCTCATGTCTGGGATGGCATGGTTTGATTTGATTTACATGGACAAACTGCTCTATTGCTGTTTCACCTTCATTTTTCAAAATTTTATACACTACAGGAGAGACTTTATCTATAATTCGAAATGGCCCCTGCCAGGCTGCTAGAAATTTAGAATTTTTCTGTTTACTTTTTCCAAAATGAAACTTGTACACCTGATCCCCTACACTGTATTCCTTTACTGATGTCTTTTTATCATAATATGACTTAGCACTGTCAGCAGCTCTTTCCAGATTTCTCTGCACAAAAGCAAATGCGTGTTGCAAATGCCTCCTCAGTTCATCAATATATTCATGAACTGTGGATGCACTCACTAGAGTTTGCTCATGTGTTCTGTATAGTAGGTGTTGTGGTAACACCATTTTTCTACCTGTCAAGACCTCATGGGGGCTAACACCTGTTGCTTTGGCAGGAGTCGACCTGATTGCTATCAGAACCAATGGTAAACGTAAATCCCAGCTGGAACCTGCTTCTGCCACAAATTTCTTTAAAATATCCACAACAGACCTATTGCTTCTTTCAACTGTACCTGAAGACGCCGCCCGATATGCGATATGTAGTTTCCTTTTCACACCTAGTATTTGCCATACCTTGCTCATTAGAGTACTTGTGAAATGACTTCCTCTGTCTGACTCAATTCTTTGCGGCAACCCAAACCTTGAGAACACATGGTTCACCAGCAATGTGGCTGCTGTTTGCGCACTACAATCTGGTGCAGGAATGCACTCAATCCACTTTGACATCAAACATACCACACTCAAAATATAACGGTGTCCCCTGCTCGACCTTTTTAAAGGACCTACATAGTCTATTTGCAAATCTGACCATGGAAGAGTTAGGCCTCTTTTCATCAATGGTGCTCTGTGCATTGGTGAAGCAGGTTTAAATTGGGCGCATACTAGACATCCTCTAGTATATAATTCCACATCTTGGGACATATGAGGCCAGTAAGCATAATCTTTTAGTATTTCTAATGTTTTTTGTGAACCTCTATGGCCTGCAGTTATGGCATCATGTGCATGGTGTAGCATTAGTCCTCTGAATGAAAGGGGTACTACCCACTGTATTTGTCCTGTTATGGACTCTCTAATCATGAGTCCATCCTGTAATCTGATTCGTGTTTTGTTCTTTAATAACACCCTCAACTCTTCTTTTCCCATACAATCATTTTCTGTTAAAGGATTTTGTTCAGGATCTATCAAATGATTATAATAGATTCCCAAAATTTGATCATTCTTTTGTGCCTCAATCAAATCTTGGTCTGGCGTGTCATGACTCCACTGCACCACCGGTTGATCTACCTCCTTTGGTGCTTTAGAACGTGTGACTGCATCAATTTGTATTTCACCCATTAAATAATCAATAGGTAGCAATTCTCCCATCACAGCCCCAATCTTAGCCAGATGGTCTGCCTTATCATTTCCCTCCTTATCCTCTCCTGGTGTTTTTAAATGCCCACAAATTTTTCTCCAGTATATTGTTAAATTATTTTCTGACACCAATTTGTCTATGGCTTGTATCATTTTTCCATGTTTAAGTGGTTTTTTGTTGTATGTAACCATGCCTCTTGCTTTCCAACCAGGTAAATACTCCACAAAGCTATTCCGTGCATAGTCAGGATCAGTCACCAGGACAATTTCACTGAACCTTTTATCAACTGCAGTAGCAATTGCTTTATAGATGGCTGCCAATTCCGCCACCTGACTGCTCCAATCTCCAATCCTCATCCCTATACTAGGAACGCCTTCACATTTCAACCAGACATTTCCTATTCCTGCCACTAATTGTTTATTACTGTCATTTTCAATGTGAAAAGCACAACCATCCACATATACAGTTGGCAAATCCTTGCATGTTTTTTCATCAAAAGCTTTGTGTGGTGATTGTTCAAATTCCTGTAAACTAGCTTCCACTTCCATTTCATTTGGTATTTGTTCAGCTGCACAGTCATGTAAGTCAGCTAACCCTTGAGCAATTGGGCTCTTTTTATTTTGTCCATATCTTACTTCTACGGGAAAACCTTGTAATGCCAGCGTCCATGAAGTGATTCTGGATTGCGCTAGATTGCCTGATCTAATTCTTTTACTCTCTAAAAATTGCAAAGGTTGATGATTTGTTTCAATAATCACCTTTTCTCCCTGAACAATGGGGCGAAAATGTTGTAGCGCCCACACAGTGGTTAATAGGGCCTTCTCACATTCATTAAATTTCATTTCAACTTGGGAAAATGCCTTACTTGCATATGCAATGGTTTTGTGATTCAAATCGTGTTTTTGTGATAACACTGCTGACATACAATGTTCAGAAAAGCCTATTTCTATAAAGAAATCCCTGTCCTTTATGGGGTATGCTAAACATGGTGCCTTTACAAGACATTCCTTCAATCTAGCCACTGCATCAGACTGCTCTCTTTCCCATCTCCAGGGAGTATTTAGTTTAAGCAGTTTAGTCAATGGTTGAGTGATTTCTGCATAATTCTCAATGAACTTTCTGTTATAGCCTGTCATCCCTAATAAACTTTTTACTCCTTTCACATTTTTAGGATCTTTTAATCTTTGAATGGCCTCTATTTTCTTCCTTTGTGGATTTGGCCCATGTTCAGTCACTTCATGCCCTAGAAAGTTCACTTTTTTCTTGCACCATTGTGCTTTTTGCAAAGATACTTTGGCGCCTGCTTTCTGCAATTGGCCAAGCACATGTCTTATTTCATCAAAATGGCTTTTAAGGTTTTCATTTTTTATCAGGACATCATCCACATAAACTATTGTTCCTCTTTCCGCTGCATCCGGCATGGCCTTTCTCAAAAATATGCCAAATTCACTCCCACTATTGATGTACCCGAACGGAGCTCTAAGCCAGGCATATTGAGTCCTGTCAAATGTAAAGGAAAATAGGTGTTGTATCTCCTCTGCCAATGGCACACACCAATATCCAGATGTGAGATCTAATGTGGTAAATACCTTTGAACCATGTATCTGAGCTAGGCCCTGATCAATGAATGGTAGTGGCCATCTAGATACTGGTACTCTTTTATTTAACTCTCTTAAGTCTGCACACAGCCGCCATTGACCATTTGGCTTTAACACACCTAAAATAGGCGTATTGGATGTGCTATGAATGGGCCTAATTATTCCCTGTGATTCCAAATTTTTAATAATCTCTGCCAATGATTCTAAACATGCCAGCGGTAGTCTATACTGGCGTACAAACACTGGATTTCTGCTACAACCTTCTGGTAGTGTGGCCACATGTAAACCAGTTAAACCACAATCATAAGCATCTTTTGCAAATACATCCTTAAACTCCATAAATATTTCCCTCAGGTCGTCTCGATCCTCATCGCTGTCACATGCATCCGCTAAGGAGATCTGCTCTTCTACCATTCTGGAAAATTCTGGAAACTCTTCTGGTAAAGGAATCTCAGCGCTTTCCTCTAACTGTGTGGCTGTGTCTTTTTGTAGAGCTGCCACTTTCAAATATTTTGGCATATCAGCTTCCACTTCAATGGGCTGATTTCCTGTTTCATTTTCATTTAAATTAAATATTATGCAATCCTCTTGATGGCAGCACACTGTCTCATTTGAATCATAAGGATACACAGAATGAATTTTAAATATTCCTTTGGGCTGAGAGTCCAGGTGTTCTGGCAACTCGCTCTTGGCATCTACATATTTTTCAGGAATATTCCCAATCACCATGTTATTTAAATCTGCCGTATAATGTGATTTTTGTATGGCCATTCCTAATGGGGAGTTTTCCTCTAAATGAATATCCTGACAACCTTTATTATTTACCATGATTTTTACAGATCCCTCACCAATGTCTACCAATGGAATGTATTCATAATCCAGGCCTTGCTGTTTTATGGATTCATTCAGGCATACAAATGCATCAGAGCCTTTCATCTGCTGTCCATTTTTGCATTTCAGTGTTATTGCAAACTGTTTTATAAATGCAGGAACAATAGTATTTTTCCTCATTTGTAATTCGACTGCATAAGGAACTAGTTGTGCACAATGATAAGCCCTTCTTTTGTCTTCAAATTCAGGTGCCGGCCCACCTAGGCGTGACCATATTTTTTGATTAAGGAAATCTAACACCATACACATTCTGTGCATGATGTCATTGCCCATGTAAAATTCATTTTGTGCTCCATTCACTATCCATACATTATGGTAAATTGTTTTCTGCCCAATGCTAATTTTAAGCATGCATCTGCCTGTAATTCGGTTTTCAAAGTCTGGACTGTCCAACCCAGAAACATATTGGTTTTTAATCCTAAATTTCGGGATTTCTTTCCTCTCCATAATTTTTTGCAACAATTTCTCATTAATGAAACTCCTTTCATGTTCAAGCGCTAAAGTGGCTTTTATTGTTTTAAGATAATCATTTATACCAACGTGAACCCATGGTTGCTCATCTTCCATGTGTATTTCTGCCAGAGTGGTAATGTGTTTTTCTGAATCTGTTTTAGGAACAATATTCTGTTTGCATGTATTCTCTTTTAAGTAAAAACGTAATGTGTGCTCATCTATAGCAGTCTGCCAATCTTTCCTTGGGTCCAAGTATATTTGTACAGGTAGTTTCTCATTGTCGCTCTGATCTTTGTCTTGACACATTAATATAACAGTGACACTAGGTATGCAGCTATTCTGGAGATATACCTCCACAGCATCATTTGTTTTGGCAACGGTGTGACATTCTTTTATATTGCTGTTTTGTGATTTTAGTTTCTTAGGCCTCAATGGTTTTTTGGTTAAGGACCACAGCACTCCATTCACCCCATCTATGAGAGGAGACAATCTTTTCAGGCAATCTGTCCCCATCAGAAATGGAATTTCACAAATAGATGTGATCAATACCTCTTGTTTCATTCTGTGCTTTCCTATTTTTATGTCAACCTCAGTTACACCTATGATGGGCACCTCCTCCCCATTAAAGTTATGCACTGGGCCTTGATTTGCCTTCACTGTGATCTGACTCTGTGGAGGCCTCCCTTCATTGATACTCTTTACCAGCTCCTTGGACATAATTGTGGCCTGTGCGCCAGTGTCAATCATAGCGAAGGTGTGGCATTTTTCTTCTACAGTGATGGGTGCATAATATCTGTCCTCAACTTCCTCTAATACACATAAGAAATGTGAATTCTTACTGATTTCAGGGCTCACCTTTCTCAGGTCTTTTTCACTTTTGGCTAAGCACATTGGTAAATGAAAAGACATTTTTCCCTCCTTTTTACCCATTTCTGTGCGAGATATTTTATTCATTTCTCCATGTTCAGAGGTTTTTTGGAGTGTGGCCACCGTTCGCCCATCCATCTGGGTAACATCAGAGACCACATTACAACCTTCCAACTGAACATGTGTAACAACATCATTCAGCAATTTGTCATTTTTTAATTCTGTGCATTTGTGATCATTTAGTGTAATACCAGCCCTTTCAGCCTCTTCAAAAATATGTGGCTCAAAGAATTTTTCAGGTGATTGACTTGTACCCTCCTTGTGAGTATTTCCTTTTTCTGTCTGTGTTTGGTCATTGTTTTGCTTGCCCAGGGAAGGAGCTATGGCATCCCCACTTACTCCCTGTTCACTGGTATTCCCCATGCATGAGTCATTTTTCTTAAATCTGTTCCTTTGTTCTTTTGGAATTCCTAATGTTTCTTTTTCATTTGTGCAAATCTTTACTGTTTTATTTAGCTCTAAGTTAAACCGTACCTCTTTTTTAGAAGTATTTGCACTTTCTGTCACAATTTCATTTACTGGTACTTTCATTTTTAATCCATTAGGCATCTCAGAGTCGTTATGCAAAATTATATCAGAGCAATCTGTCATTTTGGCACTGCAGTTATCATGAGTACTTAGTCACTTTTCGGAAGCCCCCCGGTCATTGCTATGGCCATCAGCCCCCTCTTTGGAAGGTTGTTTTTGCGCTGTATAGAGCTTTCCTATTTGCTCAGCTAACATTTTCACTTGGGCCTCAAGGCACTGGAACCTTTCCATCTCTCTAGGATCCTCTTTCTGTGGCCTAGGTCGATATTGGTTGTTTTCCCCCTGATTGGATCTATTCTGATACCTCTCAGGTGATTGATACCGGTTGGGATGGTTTCTGAACTCTTGATTCATTTGTGGAGGGGAGCGGGTTGCACCCATCCTTTGATTATAGTCCCCTGGTGGGGAATCATTGTACTGGCGTGGACTGTAGTTCACGTTTTGCCTCATGTCCTGTCTCTCAGATTGTGGGTACTGGCCCCTATGTTGATTTCCATTATCAATAAATCGATCCACATATCGGGGCCTATCCTGATTACCATATATCATGGTGTTGGGATCAAACCTACTCTGTGTCCCCAATGACTGGTAGGGACCATCGTTTCTTTGATCTTGATTTTGTCTCTGGTTATCGTTCATACCTGCCATATCAGACCGGTATCTTACCCGGGGTCTATCTCCTAAATATCTAGGGCTGATGTAGCTCTCTCTATTACTAGGATCATGTGATTGGAACATTGGTACAGGAAATGGCGATCTTTGTTGATTACCCCTTTGTTCAGGTGTCACATTATTTTTACCTTGGCTTTGAGCAGACTCAAGGGACATTTTGGCTGACCTGATTTCCATTACTGTGGCTGAGGGTTCTTTAGATTTAGGCCTAGTATCTTTCATTTTATCACTTTCTCTACCCTGACAATAGAGTACCTCATATAGCTTTGTGCTTTGATGTACAATCCATTCAAGGGACTTGTCACGGTCAAATTCACGGACCAATTGGGATATGATGTCTTTCTGTAGCCCATAGAAGTATGCGGTTTTAAACTCATTGGAATTTGAGTCAAAAGATACATCAAAGCGAGAGAATGCTCTTTTTAAGTCTTGTAAAAATTGGCGAGGGGATGTATTAGGTCCAGCAGTAATAGTGTACGCGACTTTCTTTGCCTCCTGCAATGACTGAAAAGGAGAAAAATGACGCCTAATTTCTTTTTCAAACTCCAGCCATGTCATATTCTGCTGTTCATTTAATCCCCTTATGATGCTGGCCGTCGGGGCATCTAAAGTTAAATGAAAATATTGTCTGTACTGTTCCTTAGGTATCTGGAGCGCTTTAAAAATGTCATGTACCGCTTCTAAGTGATCCTCAATGCAGCATTCACCTCCCTTTTTAAATGGTTTGATCAGGGCTTTAATGGATTTCATTATTTTTATGGGGCTACTTGTTGCAATGCATGGAATTGCACTATTTTGTGATTCAATCCTGTTTTCAGGTGTATGAGATTGGTGGCTGCCCCCAATGGGAGTATCAAATCCCCCAAGGGCGCTGCAACCAAGTTCAGTCACCGGCCCTGTCACTGGGGCACTAGCTCTTTGGGCAGAGCTAGAATTCACCTCCACTCCATTGAATGTGGTACCCTGCCGCCTCTCCTGGGACCTGGGAATGCACATTTGCTGTTCTAAGTCCTTACACTTTTTAAGGAGTCTGTTGGCTTCATCATGCAAATAATTATTTTCATCACTCATTTTATTAATCGCCTCCTGCATATCGCACATTTGCATTTGGCATTCATTGAACTCTTTATTTCTCTTGTCTCTTTCTTGGATCATTTTAATCATTTCTTGTTCTGCACTCTGGAGATCACCTTCTTTTTCGCAATGTTCTTTTTGTAAAATCTGCATTTCTGAAACAACCTCATCTTTATCCTGCCTAATGTGATCCACTAAGGCTTTTAAGTGTGTCAATTCTTGCTCACTATCTTCAAATTGTTTCTTGCTTTTGGATAACTGAGTATCAAAGTCTCTGCATTTTAATTGCATGTCTTTTTGGCATACATCCAATTCTGCTCTCAACATTTCCTGATTTTTACTTGCCCCATCTAATTCAGTCTTTAACCTGTTAATTAGCTGAGTATCATTCTCTTGCATTCGCAGGGACTTGTTTAAAATAAACCATATTTTGCCGCATAGCCGTATTAAACAGTCTTTCTCTGCACTTTTATCGGCTGCATTCAATAATCTTGTAAGGCAGACCTGAATTATGCTGCCTTCTGCAAAAATATTGTCTAGTTTTTCTTTCTGCACCTCACCCTGAATGCGGTTACTCCATTCTAACGTGGTATTCGAAGACCAATTCCCATGTGCAAATAACTTTGCCTCTAAATATTGCACTAGATCTGAGAATGTGGTTTCCCTTTGTGACATTCTGAAATTCGTTTTTAGTGGCACTCTGCTATTATAAAATGGGTTCCCTTTAATGTGTAAATGGCAGTGTGAGACACGCTTGCCACGCCCAGTAGGTACTCTATGATCACTTTCCCGGCCTGCAACGCACCATAAATATGTAGGGTATTTTGTGGAGATTTGGGGCCTGACGGTATTTTATTACCGCCGAAAAATAACTTAGCAATAATCACTCTTTGTATTCAGATTTGGCCATGTGCAACAATAATACAATGGACATGCATTATTTCAGCACCCAGACCTGCATATTTGGTATACGTGGTTGGTGGTATTTTGGTGAGCATAATTCCCTTGTTTTATTTGTGGCCCCAATGTCCAGAATCCCTTATCTTTGCTTAGATTTTTCGTGTGATCACTAGAGAGACCTCAGACCTGCATTCTAGGAATACCACATTTCCAGTGATAGTGTTGGTGCGCCACCATGGGCGAACTCACTGACTTATTTACGACAGAGAGCTATATGTGGTAGTCTTGTGGTAATTTCCACTACCTTATATACGGTAGGGAGCTATGTTCAGAGAGTCTCTCTTCCCGTTGGCTCATGTACCTCCAACAAGTTATGCTACAGTTACTCACAATTATTCATACTGATTCTGACATACACACATCTGTCTTAAAATGACCATTGCACTGTTTAAAAATCTCCCCACATCATTGGCATTGTAATGGTAAATAGAAAATAAACCACCCGTCTGTTTTCAAATATTTTCTGTATTATAAAAGTTGCATTTAGACATGATCTCATTCTTTACAGAAATAAATAAAATGGTACAGTAAAAGCATTTTCTATGTCACACTGCAAAGAACGTGGCGGAGAACAGAACTCAAATTGCAACATTGGTATTTGATTAAGACACGCACAGGAATCCTACACTGACTGCATATTTTCGTGCACACACCCGGCTCCCACGCTTAGGTAATTACCTTATCTGAGTGTTCTTCAGTTGTTCTCTTTGTGAATGTGGCTCTCTTGGATTAACTCCAGCAAAAAGGAACGCTTGCCTTCTCAAGCCGGGGTCATTGCCTGGAATTCTCAGCTTTTTCAGATAGGAATGCCTCAGCCAGTGGAAAGGTTTTTCTTTCAGCTCTCCCCAGTCTCGACTGCAGCAGGACACCGGAATTTGCATTCAGTCAGGACCCCACAGCCAGGTCTTCTCCCCAGTAGTGCAGAAAGATGTCTGCCTGTCTTTTTCCCTGATACTGCCCACTAAAACTTTCCTCTCAGCCCTCTGTATGACGTGTCCCAATGAAATCCATCATCTCTCATCCTCCTACTCTTCAACAATAGCTTCGCTTATACATTTGCAATTGTTGCAAATCTGACTTCCTCCTTCCTGCAGTTACTGTGCACAAAAACACGGAGAATCAGGCAGAGAAGAGAAGAGAAAAATCTGCACACACATTTAAATGGTTTTCAGAGTATGCCTAATTCTGCAGTGGAGAACACATTTTTATTACAGGGTTATATTAAAATAAGGTTTTATTAGTCAGGTTAATGGTTAATAGGTTACCTGTTAATTTTCAAATGTGTCTCTAGCAATATAGGCATTTCAGGTGAAAAATAGTGTGCATTTTTAAATGAACACGTGTGCTTTTAACTGTAAAAATAGATTTGCATCTTATATGTTAAAATCGTTTTTGACTGAATAGCCTGTCTTTCCTTGTTAATCTGGCAACCCATATAGCAATGCACTGCACCCTTGTGGTGGTGCTGCAAAAACAAATGTTGCTACTTGTGCAGTAGCGCTGTACTCTGTGCTGTTTGCTAAATATCCTTACAGGAGGTAGGAGGGAGCAGTCAATATTCTGCATGAAGTATAAATTATTGAAAGAAGGCGCATGTACATGATGTTTGGATTCAGCGATGACGGCGGGAATGACTGGACAGGGCCAGACAGGTAAGTGAAGAGCAGGCCTTATGGGAAGGTCTTTAACAGGGCTGCCATCATCTGCCAACTCCAGAGAGGATGTGGTTAAAAAAGCACACCCAGCCAATGAATGGTGGGCAGAGGCGGGACAACAAAGAGGGCCAAGCCAAATCAAACGGTCGTGTTAGTGTCGGCAGCCATGATAGCAGGGCAAAAGATCTTCTATTGCTGTAGCCCAACAGGGCTCACCTGTGGCTGCTGGTAGCATGGGATGTTTCTTGCTCGCACTCTTGTAGATTTGGAGGAGATTGTTGGTGTTGATGTGTGCCTGCAGTTGTGTAGCTACTGATTTCTCGATGATCTTACTTAGTTGGGTGATGGGTGATAGTTACCTAGGTTTTTGGGATCCATAGTGGGTGTCTTTAATAGAGGGAGGATTTGTCCCATTTTTAGGGTTGATTGAAAGGTGCCTTGAGTTAGGGAGCTGTTGATGATCTCCGAGTAGGGAGGGAGAGCTTCTGTGGGGAGGCTCTTAAGTATGAATGCTGGGAGGATATTGTCTGTATACGATGTGGATTACAGGGTTTCCAGGGTATCCATGAGGTCCTTTGTCAAGAGTGTCTTGAATGCTACCCAGGGAGTGGCGATTTCATGAGGATGGGCATGAGTTGGGTCTGTGGATGCAGAGCTGGTGTTTATGAACTAGCAAATCTTGCTGATTTTGTTGATGAAGACGGTGTTGATGTCAGTGGATTTTTCAATGCAGTGTGATATGACAGGGGTGGGGAGCAGGTTGACGCAGTGCTTGACCTATTTGAAGAGGGCTTTGTTTTTGTTGTCGTCTTCTGCTGTGGTATTCTGATACTAGGAGGCCTTGGCTGTGTTGATTAGTTGTTGACAGGTTGCTCTGTGTTTTTGAGTTATTTCCTGAGGACTCTTTTGCTGAAGTTGAGTTCTTTCGTGTACCAATGGGCTGATTGTTTTGATTTGCAGGTGCGTTGTTTCAGAGGCATGTGTCGGTTGATGGAGGCAGCGAGGGTGGCGTTGAATGCTTCCAGTAGTGAGTCGCAGTTCAGTTGGGAGTGTTTGGTCCGGTTCCATGTGATGTTACCCAATTTACAAATAACAAAAATAAGATGTACGAAACTGAAACTCTGAAAAACATACTGAATTATAATTCGTTTTTTGGTGTTGTCCACCCCGAAACGCCACGTTTACAACCCAAACCCAACCACTCCCCACCGCTTTTATCCCCTTACTCCACCCATATACATTGTTTAAAACTTTTTGCTGATTTTTCCTTATTTCAGTTTTGTTATAAATGTTGTTCATTATTCTGATTTCGGTAAACATCACTGGATACCCTTCGGTCCATGTAAGGTGGATGTTGGCGAGGTCTTCCATGAGGGCTTTGACCAGGATATTCTTTAAGGATCTGAAGGTTTGTCTGATGGGTTTCTGCTGGGAGTGATTGACTAAGGTGGTATGCAGGATGTTGAAAGGCACGGCTAGGTGTTCAGACCAGTCAAGCAGGAGAGGAGACCTGTAGTGGAGGGAAGACAGTGCAGACATGGTCAGGTCGAGGGTTTTATCTTTCTCGTGTGTTGGGTCTTTAGTGTGCTGTGTGAGGCTGAGGGTGTAGAGAAGGCAGAGGAGAGATTCCTTCATCGGTTTGGTGGCCTTGTTACTTGGGAGATTGAAGTCGCCTTGGAAGATGTTGTTGGGTTTGAGTGGTCTGTAGAGGAGATGGAAGGAGACTGTGTCCATCGGGGCGGGTAGTGGCAGGAGAGGACTTTGTTGACATCAATTCTGGGGCAGCGCCACAAGGTCTTGTGGATGACTGGGTGGCCTTTGCCTGTCTTGTTCGGCTGGTGGCTGTGTTGAATGTTGCAGCTGTCAGTGAAAAGGATGTGTAGGATGTGGGTGGAGGTGGGCGATGTCCGCTGCCTGGGTGTTAGCTGAGTGGATGTTGGTGAGCATCAACTTTGGTGTTGTGGACTGTGAGCGGGTGCTGATGGGCTTGGGGCTGATGTGGGTGAGGTTTCTGCATTGCGTAGTCCATGCCCTAGAGAAACTTGGTTACTGTCCTTAGTTCTGGGCCTAATAGATCCAAAAGTATAATATATATGCTGTAATAAAATGTCTCCTTCTCCTAGGGCCTCCATCAGAGTCGACTGGCACATGTGACTGCGATTGTTAATGAAGTTACCACAGAGTAGTATAGTTGCCAGTGGCTTAGTACCACTTGCACCTTTGGTAGATCTGCATAGGTGTGATTTACCCTGATGTAATCAAATGGGAGACTACCTTGCCTCTGCTGACCTCCTCCTTGCAAATGGCACAAACCACAATGTTGGTTTTGGTAGCATGGATGGAAAAGTAGGCCTAGATGACTTTGCAGCCAGGTGGTTACTGGATTCTGTCTGTGAGGACTCGACTCAAGCACTAGTGTTGGCAGACTCATGTTGCAAAACATTCCTGGCAAAGACACAATAAACAGCATTATGTGTCTCTCGGGCAGATGGAAGATTGGTCAGTGGAACCCTGGTTGGGGGACGGTGGATATTTCCTTCCCACACAGGGCCTTTCATTGAATCCTGGCTCTAAGAATTGTTTGAAGAGGAACTGATTGCCATCTCTGAATACCTGTGTTGCCTCCGCCGGATGTCGCTGGCTAGCTGATACTGGTGAGCATCTCTTCCTCTTTGCTGGTTGGCTTGAACTTTAAAACTATGGTCCAACTCGTACACTCTCATGCTGCACTTGTGGGTTTCCATATTTGTGGCTGAGCAGAATGTCTGCAAGTGCAATAGTGCAGACATGCAACACCTGGTGGAAGACATCCAAGCATAGTCCACAAAGCTGGCACACGTGTTGCAGAAGCAATTCACTGTGGAGTAGCCAGCCCCACCTCCCACATTTACAGTACAAAGGGTGGGCTTACGTGTAACTTTACAGGACCGTGGGCTGTGATTGCCAAAGCACTCTGAGTCTTAAAGGCTTTGCAAAGCACATAATGGCCCTAAACATATATGTGAATGTCTGTGAAATTTTACGAATGCCCACCGAAGCAATGATTTTGTGTGTTCAGTCGCACTAGACAATGACTTTATGTGTATTGGTCACAGGAACATGCAAAAGTCTGCAGTAACACATTTGTGCAGGGAATTCGGCAATGAGACAGCAAAAAGGCACTCCAAGATTGTGGAAATCCACAGCAGCTGAAAATTTGCAATAGCTGCATTTTTCCACGGAAGCTGCGGGTGTAAAACACATGTTTCAATTTACGGATTTCTATTCCGCTACAGAAACTTCACCCACTCCTAGTAGGAAGCCTTCTATGTAGCTGTAGATATTTTCAGCTGTCCTCCAACTTGCCAGCACTTCGAATGTGTGCCTCAGAAAAAACAAGAATTATTGAAATTAAGTGTACCATGGTATTTTCATACATTTCCAAAAGACTATGGCAATAACCGCTGAGCCAGCGGACCATTACCCTCTAAGGTAATGCAACTGGGCTCCAAAGTCCCTCGGGGACCCGGGGGCATCACCTTTAGGATGCAAAGGCCTGCTGGTGAGGCAGTTATTGACATTAGTATTCCGGAGTTTGTAGCCCCGGGCTACTAATGTTGTAGCGAAACCTTTTCAAGCGGCATTTCTTTTGCCATTTGAAAAGGCCTTGCAGCAGTACGCGTTAGTTCTAGGAACACTAGAATGTGCATACTGCTTCATTACTACGGAGCAGTAGGGTGCCATTTTGGGCCGAGTTGCTCCATAGTAATGAATGGGAGGAATGTTTTTTAAACATGCAATGTATTCTACACGTGTAAGGCAGTATGTGAAATGCAGTAATGTGCATTTCACAGATTGGCTTGCACGTGTAGAATACCTTGAACGTATTCTAACCTTGAACGTATGTACCTTGTACGTGTCGAAACCTACCTTCACACGCCGCTATTTCCCCGGCTACAGCAGTCGGGGAAATGGCAGTGTGCTAAGGTAAGTTTCGATACAACAGTGTACCCGGCGCGCGATGCACGCAAGTGCGTCCACAGGATTACACTGTGGTATGGCTCTAAAACAAGCCAATCCACATGAAGTGTATCCTGTGGATTTGTCTAGCCGGGTACTAACTACTAGGACATCCAATGCAATTTTGCCTTTGAATGCATGAAGAGCAACTCAGAAAAAAATAGTTTTTGAGCCTTGTAGAATTTACTATGGAGAGAAAACGAACGAAAGAATCAGGTAATTTGGGCTATGTTTGCTACTGCGTTGCAGCTGGGTTTTGGAATCAAGTTTGCTGAATGACTTTTATTTTCCTTTCAGAGAAAAAAAATACATATTGTGCAGTCCCATTTCAGTTTCCTATTTTCGTTCACCTTGCCTGAATGCGCAATCTCGCTGAACGAAGTTGGAACGAATAATGTACTGCTTGTCTGACCTGGCAGTTTCATAGCAAATGCGTTTGAATAAATGTTTGTCAAACTTTTCTTGCAGCTATTTCCCTACACTTCGGAAAAGAAATGTGCGCCTTGTATGCCTGACGTGTTTCGCTTTATCTTGTCAGCAGGCGCCATTACATTTTGACCCTGGAGGCGCGGAGGAGTCTCGCAGACCCAACCGTACATCCAATTCAGTTTTTAACCGGAAGACTGACAAAATGGTTGAGTCAGACAATCTAAACCGCTCTAGATTGATATGTTGCTACCAAAGTCAAAACAACAAAAGCGAGCAAGGTAACAACCCTGATTTCTTGAGATAAAAGACTTCCATGTCTGCACGAAATGGGGCATGCGTGGGACTCTGAATAACAGGACCGAGAGCCCTTCAGCAGCTGCTTCAAAGAACATCTCATTGAAAGTTCGTAAAAATGTTCACAGCCTGGAAAGCCCCACCCTTTCAAGCTTAAAGGTGAGTTTTCCTTCACTCATTTTGAGACCTTGAGATTTGTTTAATTTTCGTTTTGATTATTTGCATAGCCCTTAAGCCAAAAAAGCATATGACATTAGATGCGATGAGGAACTGATTCACAAAGCCAAAACATCTAGCACATCTGGGAATGCACACACAGAAAGGCAATTCACAAAGATGTGCCCCAGGATATCAGAGTGGCGTCTTTGGCTTCTCATGATGTGCTCCAGTGTTAGGCTATGTGTTCAGGTGTTAGTTAACAGGTATACATTGGAGGTGTTCTAAGGCTTCTGTTGGCTTGCACGCAAACACATTAAAGGACTATGGGTGGGTGAGAAACCTGTACCAAAACCCTTACATATTCAACAAAGACTGTACAGGTATGGTTGACTAATTGTTTTCAGTCATGTCATCGTGTACAACCTAACCTGCGCTTCAATCATGCTGACTGTACCCTCCTGTGGTAGGTTATCTCTAGATGTCGGTGAAGTGCTGCCTGTCTAGGGTGAGGGGGGGCTAGCCTCTGACTGGGGCAAGTCAAAAGAAAAAAACTGTACAGGTATGGTTGACTAATCGTTCGTCAGTCATGTCATCTTGTACAACATAACTTGCCCTCCAACCATGCTAACTGTAACCTCCTGTGGTATCTTATCTCTAGATGTCGGTGAAGTGCAGCCTATCTAGGGTGAGGGGGGTCAGCCTCTCACTGTCCCCTAACGGTAGATAGGTGGCACTTCATCGACATCGAGGGATAAGCTACCACATGAGGGTACAGTTAGCATGCTTGGAGGGCAAGTTAGGTTGTACATGATGACATGATGGACCAACGATTAGTCAACCATACCTATATAGTCCTTTTCTATTGACTTGCACCAGTGCACATCTTTATGAATTAGTCACAGCTCTTATTCAGCCTGCAAAAAACAGCCTTCAGTTCTCAATGTAAATATGCAGTTTTAATTCCAAAATACATATTCGAAAGTACGAAATATAGCAGTGGTGGTAAGAAGCATGCCTCCCTCGCAATGATTTAAGTTTCGTAGAATGTGTGTGTAAATTAATAGGCGTTTTTAATGGTTCAATTGCATCGTGATATTATTATGTGATGTTTCATCTTGTTTATGTTTGCAATTTGACCTTATGTATTGCGCTAATAGGATCAAGGCTTGAATAAATAAAACACTGAAAAAAGATGTAAAGTGGTAATTAAGACCGGTGGAAATTCGCTGAACAGTGTTTTTTCAAAACTTGAATCATTAATTAAAAGATATAAACCTACCAATAATAAAAACACACTTAGACGCTCACACAAAGCAATTAACAGGCCGTATCCCCTATAGAATGCATCACATAATTAAAAGTACAAACCACACACAAGAACAGGCTTCTAAAATTGGCTTCTAGTCAATCTGAAAAGCCCCCATGGAAATGACATGTTTTTTTTTTGTTTTTTTTTACTGTTTCTGGTTTTACCTGTTAACCTGATCAAACATCATGCTTCGACCACTGTAAGTATCGTTGGCTACGTTCAAGCTGCTGTGTGCTATAATGAGTTGTGCAATACTATTGGTCAAGTAAAGGACAAGTGAATGACTATTGCGAGTGGCGATTCAGATGCTATGAAAGACACAAAGTCAAGAGTTATGCTTTAACATCTTTACTACTAAGAGCCAGCAGCAAAGAAAATACACTTTCCCACATGCAAATAAGTTTTTCTTATTTTAAAAACATGCATAACATTTATGCATGCAAGCTTGTAGCAGAGTCCTGTAGCTTCACTTTATCCTTTTCTGGGATTGCAATTAGTTCTCCTGAAAGCAACCGAAAAGCCTACACCATGAAGGCGTCAACCCAATTGTCAGATGTTGAAGTCCTCTCTGGTACCCATCATTTAAAGCTAAACTGATATGCCCTGGACTTTTGTCTGCTTAAGACTGGAATTGCAAGAAACAAAATAAACAGGGGTGTATAGGAAAAATATTAACTCTGTAATTTAATAGCATCTAAACCCCCCATCCCCAGTTGTAGACGGGATGAGTCATTCTATGTCAGGGCAGGATGCTTCATATTATGTAAGTTTAAAGGCCTTGCAATGCCACGCGTTCAACACACTTTCAATAAAACACCTTAAAGGTAGATTAACTAGACTAATCAGCTGCTTTTACAGTGTGTTGAAGACACTCCCTGCCCAGGAATAATGATTTAGAGGTCGTGTTCCCCAAACAGATGTCACATCAGCTTGTTTCATGATCCAAAGAAGCCACAGAGCCAAAGTACGTGAGGAAACACCACGATCAGGGTTACACAGAGAGATCAACAGCTGAGAGGAGGCAGGAGGCCTAATAGTAGCAGTTTTCTGCTCATAACATCACAAACATTGCACCACACAAAATGTCTGATCTTCGTGAAAGGAAAGTTAAGAAACCAATGAGGGCATGCATGTCATGCTAAAAAAGTAACGCTTCATCTGAGTCCTCCTTATTTACTAAATGCAATTCTTCCCCATCGGACACATGCTTAATAGAAGGCAAGCACAATAACGTAGTTAGTTTGGCACATAGCTGTTGAGACAATCACTGGTCATTAGCAGGCCAGGATTTAAGCAAGTTGTGAATCAGATGGGCATCCCAGAACAGAGTACTTACCCACAATGTGTAAATAGTGGAGAGCTCTCCTTACCAGAAAATGCCTACCAACAGGTTCCTCTTGCACCAAGATATGGCCGGCTGGTATTGCTGACGTAAAGCCATTAATTATCTTTTATGCCAGGGTTGTCAAACTCTGGTCTTCGAGGGCTGGATCCATGCCGGGTTTTCAGGATACCATGCCTTAATATTCACGAGATACATTTTCAAACAATGATTCCACATGTATGCACATTTTGCCTCATTAATATTAATGTGCGATACCCTGAAAAAACCCATCAGGATTTGGGCACTCGAGGCCTGGAGTTTGACAACCCTGCATCTCAACTCATCGCTCGGTCATGCTCTCAGGCACACCCTAAGTTCTAAGGTACACCAGCAGTCACGCACACATTTAGTCCCAGCACAAATCTACCACTGACTGCTGCCACATGCTTAGATAATTCATTATGCTGCTAAAACCCTGCTCACACCCTGCAAATGTAACCCAACCTATTCTGCTATCCACTTCCGCATCTTTACCCTCCTGACCCACTATGACTGGATCACAATCCCAAAAATATTAAAGATGCAGCCACTTTTCAGGACTTCAACATTTCCTAGAAAAACATATTTTCCCTTAATGAACTGCTGTCACCTACATTGACATCACTCTGCCCTGCCCATGTGATCTTCTCCTGTCTTCCCATTTATACAAAAATGTAACCCATGTAGTGGAGAACATGACTACATTACTATCAATGCCCTCTGCATCAATTCCATCTTCTCCAGATGTCTAGATACCCCAGGATGCACTTTGCTGATCTCATCCCTCGCTCATCTGCTATATTTATAATGCATGTGGGAGATACCCAGATTGAGTTCAGACTGATTGGCTTTGATAGTGGTGTGCTCTGTATTTCTACGTACCTTTTTCATATTCACAACTGGATAAAAGACAACTACCACTGCCTACATGATTTTTGACAGCATGCTGTCCTTTGCTTCACGTGCCCTAGAGATCAGCGCTAAAGCCCCCTTTCACCGTCATGTTCTGGAGAGAATATTGTCAGTCTTCAAGCACCCTCAACATACTCAGATTAATTCAGCTGTAGTGCTCTCTGGGCTGGTCCACTGCAACTGCCTGTACCTCAATCTGCCAAAACAACTTTTCCATGACCTCCAACTCACCTAAAACCAAGCGGACAGGTTACTTTGCCTCTGACAACTTGGGAACATTTCACTCCAGCCCTTATAATGCTGCATTGCCTCCCTGTTGCCTTCCATGTCCACTTTAAATCTCACTTTTTCATTCATAGAGGTGTATGCGATATTCAATCAACACTACAGCCAAGTCAATGCCTAGTCTGGGATGCTGAGGAAAACCCTTATTAATGTATTTTTATGTCTAGTTCAATACTCTGGATGACCACCCTTGTATAACACCCCCCTCTTAGAATCCCCCTGACCCCACTGAGCCAAGAAGTAGGTTTGTTTTGCAAATTAAAAGGTTTATTTGAGAATTTAAACAATATATATATATCACACTTTATAATAAATTAATATCTGATAGTACATTTAGACATATGATGTTGATCAACAATGGGTAATCTGGCACTAGCACACTTCTTTACAATCAATGAGGAGTTAGTATAGGATGGATAAAGTAGCAAAAATACTTTTATGATTTCAAGGGAAAAGCAATGAGGAATAAAATGCAGTACAGAAATACTTGATATGATTTTAGCAAAAGATAAGATAATCACTTTTTCTCTGGCAATTCACCCCCCTCCCCTATGCAATGTAAGAAATGGAAGGAGATGGAAAGTGGAGCACACAGTTCTCAGGAATGCAACCAAATACAATACGAAATTCAGTTCCCCCCCCCCAGCAAGCTTAGAGGAAACAGGTAGGAGTTTGAAACACAGGCCCAAAATGCTTTTAAATGTGATGGCAATGGATGGGAAAATGTGCCAACTGATTTTAATTCCCTCTAGAGATGCAGGGTGAGTGGGAGATGCGTGTTGGTATTAGTTCAGGCTCACTTTAGCAATGCTCTATGAGTTATTACCAAGTTGCAAACGGATTTTAACAAAATAAAGAATGGAGCTGCTATTTTGACAAGTGGAGAAATTGAGCCAAAATCGCAAATCGCGGTAAATTTCGCGAGTGCGTGAATCGTGATTGCGGAAAAAGTATAAGGAAGTAGGAAGTCGGTTCTAGGCTTGTTGGAAAGGTTAGATTCTAAGCTTTCAGATGAAAGTTAAATCTCGTTCCTAGCCCAAACAGTTCCAGAGATACGGACAATTAAATAAAGGTAGTTTTTCGGATTTAAAGTAAAACTCGAAATGACAGGTGACAGCTTGCAGCTTCAGAATTGACAGGTGACAGTTGTGCAGCTTTACAAATGACAGATGACACAATTTCTAGGAGGCTGTTCTACTTAGGTTAAAATAGTTTGGATTAGATTATTTTAACTAAGAGATTGGTTCTGCACAGTTCTGCTAGGTACTCACAACATAAATTTGAACTAGGCTTTGTCACGAATCTGGTCAACACGTCCGGCTGCGGTTCTGTCTGCTCGGCGGGTCAATCAGGCACCGGTTCTGCTCACAGCGATCTGGGTCAGCTCTGCTCTGCTGGTCTAGCCTCTCTGGATTCAGCGGCCTCTGGTTCTGGATACTGCTCTGCTTTCCGGTCCGGATCAAGTGGATTCTTGATGTAACACTGCTTTCCGGGTACTTGCAAGAGTTCTTGGCAAAAGAATTCAGACAGCTCGCCCGGCTGTGGAATAGTTTGCAAATGATTTTGAGGCCTGCTGACAAATACTTTTGCTTGCAGTGGGCCTTCTTGGTTCAAAGTTCTGTAGTCTCTGTTTAGCTTGGAAGTCTAAGTGTTGGATCTCTGGATGTGAAGTCGTCGGTCAGCATGCTCCGCAGCAAATAGAATTGAATATCTCTACCTGTCCCAGCAGTCTCTTTTTATGTGTTTTGAAAATGGGTGTGTGCCTGGGCCTAGCTAAGCCTGCCCCTCTCTATTTGTCATTGGCCCAATTCTCCCCTCTCCCATGATTGGGGCAAGGAAATGGATTGTCATCATGATGAGGTCTGTTTATGGGTCAGAGGATCCTCCCCTGGTCAGTTTGCCCACAAATCTATATTTGATTCAAATACATCTTTCCCAGATATACAATTTGTTGAAATTACATGTGCACATTATATATTCCATATGGTCCGCCTCTGATCTTCCTGGGGGCTTGCATTAAAAAATGACAACATTTTGCGCTTTTTAACTGGTTTTGCAATATCGGACATTTACCCAAAATTACACACATGTGCGCAAGGAGTATGGACATTAATTGATGAAGTGTCAGATTTTTAACATGCAGACATTTGGAGTGAGACCCCATTTTCCGCTAGCAACCCCCCAGAATACACCACAGGGTCCTAACGCCTCTCAAAATGTTCACAGAAAAATCACAAAAATAATGATATTACTTATATAATTCTGACAAGTCCGCACTATGAGTTTTCTATCTTTTTAAAATTATGCCCTGGTCAAAAAGGGGTGTGGCTTCCCACATCACAGGGTGGAATAACTGGTTTATCCACTTCCCCCAAGCTCAGCTGCTAGCAGAGGCACAGCCCCTCCCAGTTTCCCTTACGAGGACGCCACTTTACAACGCCCCCAATATAACATTTGCCTGAGTCAAGGGAGTTGCATTGTTCTGTTCCTTCCAGTTCCCAGGTGCTCCACCCCTAATCTAATCAGAGAGGTGACAACTCCTTTTAGCAAGGGGCAGCAGGATGCAGCTAGGCCTGGGAAGAGTGGCTGAACAGGTTTCTCCTGTCGGGGGTAGTCGTCAGGCAGAATCCAGTTTCACTAAGCCAGGTTTCAGCTAAATCTCACTTTTTGTTCCCAGTTTTCTGCATTCAAATCAAACTGAAAATTTGTACCTATACATTAAATAATTACTTCCTTCAAGTTATTTCAGAATATGGTTTTACATTCTTCCACCTCTTAGCAAGTCTTTCCTTGGTCTGGTTTTGTTTCATTTGTGCAGTTTTACACAAAAGTCTGGTGGTTTTAAAACGCCGGCTTTCTGATAGTGGTGAGTACTGGTAATGCAACCATTTTTGGGATTAAGAAAATGAATTCCCCACAGTTCTGGGTTGCTTTTGGCAATCAGCATTGCCATTCCCAATGGTTTCAGGCTACTGTGTGTGTAGCCCAATGGTGGTTTTAGGCAGTGCCCTCCTGTGCTCACAACATAGGCAAAAATGGGTGGCAGCCTATTCTTCATGTTTTCCCTGTGCACTCTCTGGGGAGTTCTGGCCATCATGATGTTTTCCATGCCAGTACTGCACAGTTTTATGGTAGGGCTTGTATGCATGGGTAAAAACATCCCACAAGCCCCCCCTCTTGCGATGGCCATTCTGTCCTTTCGCTGATGGAACTCGCAAGATCTGGGATGTTCGCCTCCTCTTCTTCCAGTTCCATGGATGGCACAGTTCAGCATCTTTTCCTCCCTCCAGTCGATCAATCAGTTCTCCTTGCTGGTCCTGATGGGAGGATTGGGCGGTACCCTGGGCCCCTCGGATCTTTGCTCCCGGTCCTTGGATCGTTCTCCTTGGCCAGTCTCCAGGTTTTCTTTCTCCAAGGACGACAAAGGAAAAGCGGCAATACCTATTCGTAGACATTTTTCCATCACTACTAATGGTGTGGCAGACATATACATTTTATACTTTAACATACCTAACATTTTACTTTCGAGATACAAGTTATCATTCAAAGACAGTGGCTTACAAGAGTATAATATTTTAGAGACTATATGTAGGATATTTTAGGGTTGGAACTGAATTAATCTGGAGCGGTCCCCTCTGGTATTGCAGAGGACTCCTCCAGTTGCTGCAAAGTGTGCCTGGGATGGCAACACTTTAGCTGGTTAATATGGACCCACTTGTCTTCCCCTTCCGCCAGACTGCCTTTGGGGATGCAGATCTTATAGGCAACAGGGGAGATCTTGACTATAATTTCAAACGGTCCGTTCCATGTAGGCAAGAATTTTCGCTGTTTGGCCTGGTTCCTTTGAAAATTGTATAGATAGACCCGATCACCCACCTTATATTCCTTTCGGGTAGTTTTTAAATCATAGTGGGTCTTCATGCTCTCGGCTGATCTTTCTAGATTCCGCTGAGCATAGGCAAAAGCATGCTGAAGGTGTTTCCTTAAATTCTCCACATACTCATGAGTTGTGGAGGCATTTATAAGTGTCTGCTCTTGAGTCCTGTAGAGCAAATGCTGGGGAAGCACCATCTTGCGTCCAGTCATCAACTCAAATGGTGACATTTTGGTTGCAGATGAAGGGGTAGATCTGATGGCCATTAGGACCAGAGGTAATCGGATATCCCAAATTGGCCCAGAATCTGCCACAAACTTTTTTAAGAGGCTCACAATGGTTCGGTTATATCTCTCTACTGCTCCAGAAGAAGCTGGTCTGTAAGCAATATGTAGCTTTCTTTTGACCCCCAGTATCTCCCACATCTTTGTCATTACTTCACGGGTGAAGTGGCTACCTCTGCCTGACTCAATCCTTTGAGGTAGACCACAACGGGTAAAGATGTGGTTAATCATCAGTGCAGCTGCTGTTTCTGCCTTGCAGTTTGGGGCTGGGGGACATTCCACCCACTTGGTAAACAAGCATGTAACGGTCAACATGTACTTGTTTCCTCTAGATGAGCGAATTACAGGGCCTACAAAGTCGATTTGCAAATCTGACCATGGCAGTGTCATCCCCCTCTTTTGGAGAGGCGCACGGTGTGTGAGGGATGATGGCTGAAATTGTGCACACACAAGAAACCCCTTCAAGTATTGGTCGAGGTCCTGCCCCATGTGTGGCCAGTATGCAACCTCTCTTAAGATTTCCAGTGTTGTGTGAAACCCCCTATGACCGGCGGTGGCCGCATCATGGGCGTGACTTAACATCAGGCTTCGGAATGAGGTAGGAACCACCCACTGATCGTGGCCAGCTTTGGATTTCCTTACCAGCAAACCGCCTTGGATTCGGAACATTTTTGGACATTTCATTAACACTCTTAGGTCCTCTTTCCCAATGTAATCGGTATCCGTCAGGGGAAAGTTCTCAGGGTCCTCAAGGTGTTGGCAAAACTTACCAATAATTGGATCCCCCTTCTGAGCTGTAATTAAATCAGCATCAGGGGTCTCCTTACTCCATTGTGCAGTTGAAAGATCATTGTGAGCATTTGTCTGGGACCTAGTGATAGCAGTGACCTGGATTTCCCGCAATAGGGACTCTATTTATATTAGATCCCCTTGGATGGCCCCGGTTTTGGCCAGCTGATCAGCTAAGTCATTTCCAGTTTTGTCTGGTCCCTCTACTTTGGAATGACCCTTGATCTTTTTCCAATAGATGGTCATCCCATTCGAGGTGACCAGATCATCAATATTTTGGATTAACTTCCCATGTTTCAGGGGTTTGTTATTAGCGCATAACATGCCTCTGGTTTTCCAGTTGACCAGGTGCTCCACGAACCCGTTCCGTACATAATCCAAATCTGTGATTATGACCAGTTCGTGGAGTTGATGCTGGACAGCAGTGAGCATGGCCTGATGCACAACCATCAATTCCGCCACCTGACTACTTCGGAGACCAATTTTGTATCCAGCGGAGGGTTCTGGAAACTCCTTCACCCATGCATTCCCTACGCCGGCCACCAGTTCTTTCTCCCCGTTGTTGTCAACATGGTACGAGCATCCATCCACATAGACAGTGGGCATTCCCTCACACTTGTCTTCTTCAAAGACTTTATGTGGGGAATTAAGGTATGCCTCCATGTTGTCCTTGATTTTTAGACTTTCGTCCTCGAGACAGTTTTCTTTGGCACAATCATGCAAGTCAGCCAGACCTTGTGCGAGGGGACTCTTCTTGTTTTGGCCATATCTGACCTCCACAGGAAAGCCTTGCATTGACAGAATCCTGGAAGTAATTCGGGAATTACTCACATTTCCGGCCCGGATTCTGTCACTTTGGAGATGTTGCAGAGGCTGGTGTGGAGTCTCCACTATGATGTGTTTCCCCTGGATAAACGGGCGGTAATTCTTCAATGCCCACACTGTTGCCAGGAGTGCCTTCTCACAATCGTTGAAATTTTCCTCCACAGAGGCTAAAGTTTTGCTCGCATAGGAGATTACTTTATTGACCTTGTCATGCTTTTGGTATAATACTGCCGTCAAGCACGTATTAGAGAACCCTGTCTCCAGGAAGAACTCCTTGTTTCTGACAGGGTAAGCTAGGCAAGGCGCTTGTGAGAGGCTTCTCTTGAGTTGTCTTACCGCCTCGGATTGTTCTGGACCCCATTCCCACTTGACCCCCCCTTCAAGAGATGAATCAGGGGTCTAGTGATCTCTGCGTAGCCTTCAATGAGCTTTTTGCTGTAATTAGTCAGTCCAAGGAGGCTCCTTAGTTCCCGCAGAGTTGTGGGGTCTTTCAGTTTCTGGAGTGCTTCCACTTTCTTTTCTTGGGGACAAAGACCCTGAGGAGTAATCTCATGCCCCAAGAAATTAACACGGGTTCTACACCACTGTGCTTTCTGAAAGGAAAGTTTTGCTCCGGCGGCCCTCAACTGTGTCAGAACATAACGGATCTCCGCTATGTGTTCCTCCACAGATGAACTTTTGATGAGGACATCATCTACATAAACCAGGTTACCGCTCGCACCCAGGTCGGGCATGGCCTTATGTAGGAAAATGTTGAATTCATTGCCGGAGTTGAGGTATCCGAAGGGAGTCCGGGTCCAGGTGTACTGCTGGCCCCCAAAGGTAAAAGCCAGTTTGTATTGGTCCTCCCTACTGACAGGCACGGTCCAGTATCCATTGGTCAGCTCTATTGCAGTGAATACTTGTGACCCTTGAATCTGGGCCAGCCCTTGGTCAATGTAGGGCAGAGGCCATCGGGAAGTATGGACCCATTTGTTGAGCTCCCTAAGGTTGGCGCAGAGTCTCCACTGGCCGTTTGGCTTCAATATTCCCAGCACCGGATTATTGAAGGTGCTGTGTACTGGACGTATTATTCCCCGGGACTCAAGGTTCTTAATTATTTCAGTAAGGGACTCCATGGATGCGAGAGGCAAACGATATTGCTTCACAAACACTGGAGTCATTCCAGGGTCCGTGGGAATTGTTGTGGTGTGGATGTCGGTGCGACCACAGTCATATGAGTCTACTGCAAAGAGATCTTGGAAATCCAAGAAAACTTGTTTCAACTTTTGCTTCTGTTCCAGAGTCACACAGGCATCAGGTAGGTTGACTCTCTCTTCCACCATCTGCCTGAAGCCTGGAAAGACTTCTGGTTTGGCTATCTCAGCGGCCTCCTCCAGCTGGGTGGAGAAGTCCCTGGTCAGAGTGCTGATTTGGACTGGAGGCTTCAGGTGGGAAAGGCAGCCCTCATGGACCTGGAAAATCACCTCATCCCTCCTGAAGTCACAAGTCACATCTTCCTTACCATAAGGGCAAGAAGTGTACACCAGGAAGTTCCCCCCATGCCGGGTGAAAATCCTGTCTGCTGTTGTGTCGTCATCACTGTCACTGTCAAAACAGTCCTTGGGGATTGGTCCTAACAGTTCATTTCCTAAATCAATGGAGAAATGTCGGTCATCAACCGCCATTCCAATAATGGTGCCTGCGTCTAGAGTAATACTCTTTAAGTCGCTGTTATCCACCTCTATTGGAATGGTGTCATGTTCTATGTTGACTAATGGTGTTGGGTTTACCCCCAACCCTTGCTGTTAGAGAGAAGCATTTAGATGAATATAAGCATCAGGGTTTTTCAATTTTTGTCCTCTTTTAGCTTTCACTCCCAGGGAGAATTGTCGGGTCCTTTCTGGGATGGTGACTTCCTCTTTAATCTGAATTTCAACTGCATAAGGTAGCAATTGAGCTGACCTAAATGCTTTTTCTGAATCATCAAAGCCCATGGGATTATCCGCTAATCGGGACCAAGCTTTAAAGTTTATTAGGTCCAGACTAATGGCAAAGCGATTGAGAATGTCACTGCCTAAGTAAAAGGCGGCAGTGACGTCTCGCACGACCCAACAATTATGGACTATGCTCTTGTTGCCAATGGAGATTTTGAGCATACACCTGCTTGGCAGGAGATGTTTGGAATTAGGTGCTTCCAGGTCCATTTCCCATTTGTCTATCAGTTTGAATGTGGGAATGGCTGGACCTTTTGGGAGTTGGCGGAACATGGCTTCGCTGATGAAGCTCTCAGCGTTGTTCACACACACTCGAGCGAGAACAGAGTCCTTCCCATCATTTAACTGAACAGGGATGAACAACTGCTCTCCAATTTGCTGAATATCAGCTAGGCTCTGAGCTGACTTCACACCTTTCTGGACTATAGGAGTGGGAGTTTCTGATTGTGGATTAGTAAAGAATTTCACAGTGTTTCCTTCCAGTGTGGAATACCACCTTAAACTGGAAGGAAGGTTGATTTTCAGAAATAGAGAGGACCCCCCAACACTAGTCTGTTGTCCTACTGCTATTACTGTCACATCTGGAATTTGGTTGTTCTGGAAGTGAAATTCTAATTGGTCAGATTTTTGTTCAACCATGTGGCAGGTGCCATTTAAACTAACATGGTTGACACTCTGTTTTAATTTTATTGGTCGACTAGTCTGGGTCCAGAGGACCTTGTTTACGCAATCTATTAGGGGTGACAACCTTCTCAGGAGGTCATTCCCTAGTAAACAATGGGTGCCCTCTAGTCACTACTATGACCGGGTGTTTCACCTTGTGTCGCCCAATTTTGATGTCCAAATCTGCAGTCCCCTCGACAGGAATTTCCTTCCCGTCAAAGTTCTGCAGTTGTCCAGGAAGTGAGGTGAGAGGAATACGGTAATTATCCCCCCTTCCTGCATTTAGTTCATCAAAGGCCCATTTGGACAGAAGGGTAGCTTGGGATCCAGTGTCCACCAGTGCCGAAATTGTACCCTGCCCCTGTACTTGTACCGGGGCATAATATCTTCACTCCTTCTCCTCAAGGGGGCACAGATAATGCACATTTTTGGACAACTGGTGGGCTAACCTTCTGGTTTTGGACATTGCTAGCGACGAGATTTGGGCAGAATTCTGTGGAGAGTCTTGGGAATCTAAAAGAAAAAGTTGGCAACTGGAGATCAGAGCCATTGTGGGTTCCCCTGGTTCCGGTTCTGGGCCGCCCCCCCCCTTTTTGGAGGCAGTCACCAGGATGGGTTTGAACCAGGGGATTTTGGTATTGTCGGTTCTGGGATCAGATGATGGGCGGCGGTAGCTCAGTCTTCACATCTCCCCAGTCTGAATTGGCATCCCTTGGGACCCATTTTTCCTTGAGAGGAGTTCCCCAGTCTCTAATGGAGAAGATCCTTTCCCCAGGATCCTCTGAGGATCCCTCTCCCTCAAATTGGAAGATCTGTACCTCCTCCACAAACTGGGTTTGTTTGGGTCCTTTGTTTCTCCTACCCCCCCTCTGCTCCTTGGGAGGGAGGCTTTCAGGGGTAGGAGATTTTGTTTCCGGTTCCTGGTTTTCCAGGGGCTGTTTACAAGTTGGGAAGGAGGCTTCCTCCAAGGCTTTACACCCCCCTTCCCCTTGTGCCTCCTCCCTGGGAACCGGTGGGTTATCGGGGTGCTGCCCCCGTCATTGTTCTGGAGCACCAGGTCCAGAGTTTGGGGCATTCTGCGGTGGCATGCTCATCTGAGGGTTCTGTTGAGCCCTCAGTATGTGACCCAGATCCCGTGCCATATTTTGGACCTGGCGCTCAAGTTGTGAAACCCGCTCAGGCTGATACGGGGCTCTATTTTCTCCCCTGGGCTGATCCCGAGAAGGGTAGCTATCCCTTCTCTGGTAGTACCACTGGTTGGGAAGATTTTGGTACCCCTCCACCCTTGGCCTCCCCTCTCCCGGATTAGGTTGTCTGGGCTCAGGGAATTGGGGAAAGAAGGATGGATGATTTTGGGGCTGGAAATTGGGCGGATACCTGGGGAAAAAGTTCTGCCCAAGATTTGGAGAATTTCTGCCCTCCTGGGGGAAGTTAGGAGGGAAGTTCCCCGGGTCAGGTGCTTGGCTGGATCCCCCCCCTTGGGCTGGAGGAGTCCACACATAACCCAGGATTGGTCGGTTTCCCTTGTAGCGGGGACTTACATAGTCAGGGGAGCGGGGGACCCCATTTGTGGGACTACCTCCTCGACTCCCTGTCTGTGACTGGCCCGAGGGCCTTCTGGGCTGTGAATTATTTGGTGCAGGCAGGTTTTTAGGCCCCCCCATCTCCAAATCTAAAACGGGGGCAACCTTTACCTCTGCCACCTTGGCAGCAGCAGGGGTGCTGTTGGTTTTGGGGTTTTTCGGCGCATTATTTTTATTTTCAATGGGCTTCTGCACCTCATAGATCCGGGTAGCCTGTTCAATGACCCAGTCTAAAGATCTTTTCTCATGAAAATCTCTCACGAGCTGTTTCATTATGTATTTGGGTAAGGCATGGAAAAACGTATAGATAAATTCTCTGCTATCCGTGCGCACCCTTCTGGTGGTCTGCGCAAAAGCACGCTTTAATTCTTGCACAAACTCTTGTGGGGCCTCATCCTCCCCACATTGCAAATTGTAGGCTGTGCACAGAAAAATGTTTCAAGATGCCCGCCCTGTATATGGACCACCTTGAATGGTTTTGATCCTCCAGCCCCGCAAAGAAACTGGAGTATTCTGATGAGAAGGTCCACTTTACATATTGAATACAGCTTTGGCTGTCCTTCAAATGGAAAGTCTCCATCATTTGCTCATAGAGCTCCAAGTGTTCCCAAACAGAATACTTGGCGTTCTTATGATAAGGTGTGATGACACTCCTTATTGCCTTTATTTGTTTCAATGGGTCCTTAAGCAAGGCCCTTTTTGCCTTATTGGCCTTTTTGGTTCGGGTAACCCTGGTCCATTCATCCTCCGACTCAGAAGCGCTGCTCCCAGAGGTGCCCGTCTGATCTTCCAGGTTTTCCCGGATTCTGCGAGCCTGGAAATGGCTGGCAGAATGTGGGGACCTGGTCTCCTGTGTCCTGTGACACTCAGAGGAGTCTTCAGATCCCTCCTTGCTACCAGGATTTGCTGGGTATACCCGCCACTGACCTAACTGGGCAGAGGTTTTCAGGATGCCCTTAATGGGCCTACTCTCCTGGGGTTCCCCACTAAATTGCACTGTGCTTGGGTGCCCATACCCGAATACCCGCCCATCCATTCCTGGGAGGTACTGGCCTATGAGCCCCATACTTCTAGTTGGATAGTAATCTGCCATCCCCATGGCCCTGAGCTCATGTGTGCGAGGGGACATGGGGGTGGCAGAGTCCAGGGACTGGGAGAGATGAAGGCCTCTGGTACTAGGGCTCCTGAGGTTATGCTCAGGAGTTTCTCTTTCCCAGCGAACCTCATCTCTATCCGCCCCTGCTTCCTGTTGCAATGCAAGAGCCTGCGCTTTCAGTTCCTCAGTTAAGGCCTTACTAGACTCTATCAGTCTCTCCTGCATCGCTACCTGTTGCTGGAGCCTATCATTGTTCTGACAGAGAGCCTCATTTTCTCTCTGTGCCTCCCGATTGGTCCTGGAGTACTGGGCCAGTCTCTGCTGCAGGAGGGTTACCCCCTGAGCTGTGTCCCTATTGGCCTGCTCCTTTCTTGCCAGAGCATCCTCCACCCTCCTGGTGTGCTCTAACAAGTTCTGGTGTTCATTTTGGAGGTCACCCAGTCCCTGGAGGGCCAGGTGATTTTCTTCCATTTTTCTTTTTAAGTGGCAGATTTCCTGGCCTAAGGTATCCCTTTCCTGACTAAGAGCCTGCATCTGTGCCGCCAGGTCGTCGCTTTGCCTTTGGAAGGCACCAGCTTTCTGGCGCTCCTGATCAAACTCTGCCTGGGTATCCAGGTCTTTCAGAATCAATTTATTGCTTTCCTCTTTCTCTCTGTCTAATCGAATTTGCAGGGTGGCTACCTGCTCTGTGCATGCCCTGTTGAAGTCCAGTTGTTGCTCCAGCTTTTTCTGGCTCTGCATAAGGGAGTCCACACCTTCTTGGTACTCCTTCTGCAAGGCCAGAAATCTGGTATCCTGGTCAGCCTTCTCCTGTTGCAGTCTATCCATGTCCTCTTTTATTTTAATGATATACTGCCTACTATCATTTTCTGACTCCTGGCTCCTCTGCAGCCTCTGCTCAGAAGAGACCAGGTCAGATTGGGCCTTTTCTAACGCCAGCTGTTGCCTACTTGCCAGATCTTGGCCTTCAGCACATTTGTCCTGCATGGCTCCCATATATAGATACAAATATGCCGCTATCCTAACCATCTTGTCGTGTTCATCTTTAACTTTAGGAGCCATGTATAATTCATTCAGGGCCACATGTAATGGACCCTGATCTCTCCATTTCTCTGACCCTGTTTCAGTGACCTGTTGCGCGATTGCCTGCAACCAGACCGTTTGGTCCTGATGAGTCCACTCACCTATCACAAATAGCTTATGTAAGAAGTGCTCTCTGGCTATTTTCATATCTACCAAGGTTGTCATTCTGGAATTTGAGTTCCTTCCTGACTTACAGAAGTTTGTATTTTATTTTGCAAAACAGACCGTTTCCTTAGAGCGTTCCTTTGAGGAATGCTTTCACAGTGTAAAACAGCGTGGTGATCTAACCGGATATGTGTATCTGGTCAGTTGGCACACTGTATTAATCTGCACAAGTGGTAAACCCAACCCAGAGTATCCCGGACGAGCCCCCACTTTTGTAAGCGATATTCAATCAACACTACAGCCAAGTCAATGCCTAGTCTGGGATGCTGAGGAAAACCCTTATTAATGTATTTTTATGTCTAGTTCAGTACTCTGGATGACCACCCTTGTATAACACCCCCCTCTTAGAATCCCCCTGACCCCACTGAGCCAAGAAGTAGGTTTGTTTTGCAAATTAAAAGGTTTATTTGAGAATTTAAACAATATATATATATCACACTTTATAATAAATTAATATCTGATATTACACTTAGACATATGATGTTGATCAACAATGGGTAATCTGGCACTAGCACACTTCTTTACAATCAATGAGGAGTTAGTATAGGATGGATAAAGTAGCAAAAATACTTGTATGATTTCAAGGGAAAAGCAATGAGGAATAAAATGCAGTACAGAAATACTTGATATGATTTTAGCAAAAGATAAGATAATCACTTTTTCTCTGGCAATTCACCCCCCTCCCCTATGCAATGTAAGAAATGGAAGGAGATGGAAAGAGGAGCACAAAGTTCTCAGGAATGCAACCAAATACAATACGAAATTCAGTTCCCCCCCCAGCAAGCTTAGAGGAAACAGGTAGGAGTTTGAAACACAGGCCCAAAATGCTTTTAAATGTGATGGCAGTGGATGAGAAAATGTGCCAACTGATTTTAATTACCTCTAGAGATTCAGGGTGAGTGGGAGATGCGTGTTGATATTAGTTCAGGCTCACTTTAGCAATGCTCTATGAGTTATTACCAAGTTGCAAACGGATTTTAACAAAAGAAAGAATGGAGCTGCTATTTTGACAAGTGGAGAAATTGAGCCAAAATCGCAAATCGCGGTAAATTTCGCGAGTGCGTGAATCGTGATTGCGGAAAAAGCATAAGGACTAGGAAGTCGGTTCTAGGCTTGTTGGAAAGGTTAGATTCTAAGCTTTCAGAGGAAAGTTAAATCCTAGCCCAAACGGTTCCAGAGATACGGACGATTAAATAAAGGTAGTTTTTCGGATTTAAAGTAAAACTCAAAATGACAGGTGACAGCTTGCAGCTTCAGAATTGACAGGTGACAGTTGTGCAGCTTTACAAATGACAGATGACACGATTTCTAGGAGGCTGTTCTACTTAGGTTAAAATAGTTTGGATTAGGTTATTTTAACTAAGAGATTGGTTCTGCACAGTCCTGCTAGGTACTCACAATATAAATTTGAACTAGGCCTCGTCACGGATCTGGTCAACACGTCCGGCTGCGGTTCTGTCTGCTCGGCGGGTCAATCAGGCACCGATTCTGCTCACAGCGATCTGGGTCAGCTCTGCTCTGCTGGTCTAGCCTCTCTGGATTCAGCGGCCTCTGGTTCTGGATACTGCTCTGCTTTCCGGTCCGGATCAAGTGGATTCTGGATGTAACACTGCTTTCTGGGTACTGGCAAGAGTTCTTGGCAAAAGAATTCAGACAGCTCGCCCGGCTGTGGAATAGTTTGCAAATGATTTTTGAGGCCTGCTGACAAATACTTTTGCTTGCAGTGGGCCTTCTTGGTTCAAAGTTCTGTAGTCTCTGTTTAGCTTGGAAGTCTAAGTGTTGGATCTCTGGATGTGAAGTCGTTGGTCAGCATGCTCCGCAGCAAATGGAATTGAATCTCTCTACCTGTCCCAGCAGTCTGTTTTTATGTGTTTTGAAAATGGGTGTGTGCCTGGGCCTAGCTAAGCCTGCCCCTCTCTACTTGTCATTGGCCCAATTCTCCCCTCTCCCATGATTGGGGGAAGGAAATGGATTGTCATCATGATGAGGCCTGTTTATGGGTCAGAGGATCCTCCCCTGATCAGTTTGCCCACAAATCTATATTTGATTCAAATACATCTTTCCCAGATATACAATTTGTTGAAATTACATGTGCACATTATATATTCCTTATGGTCCATGCTTGTCCGCCTCTGATCTTCCTGGGGGCTTGCATTCATAAATGACAACATTTTGCGCTTTTTAACTGGTTTTGCAATATCGGACATTTACCCAAAATTACACACATGTGCGCAAGGAGTATGGACATTAATTGATGAGGTGTCAGATTTCTAACATGCAGACATTTGGAGTGAGACCCTATTTTCCGCTAGCAACCCCCCAGAATACACCACAGGGTCCTAACGCCTCTCAAAATGTTCACAATAAAATCACAAAAATAATGATATTACTTATATAATTCTGACAAGTCCGCACTATGAGTTATCTATCTTTTTAAAATTATGCCCTGGTCAAAAAGGGGTGTGGCTTCCCACATCACAGGGTGGAATAACTGGTTTATCCACTTCCCCCAAGCTCAGCTGCTAGCAGAGGCACTTCCCCTCCCAGTTTCCCCTACGAGGAAGCCACTTTACGACACCCCAATATAACATTTGCCTGAGTCAAGGGAGTTGCATTGTTCTGTTCCTTCCAGTTCCCAGGTGCTCCACCCCTAATCTAATCAGAGAGGTGACAACTCCTTTTGGCAAGGGGCAGCAGGATGCAGCTAGGCCTGGGAAGAGTGGCTGAACAGGTTTCTCCTGTCGGCGGTAGTTGTCAGGCAGAATCCAGTTTCACTAAGCCAGGTTTCAGCTAAATGTCACTTTTTGTTCCCAGTTTTCTACATTCAAATCAAACTGACAATTTGTACCTATACGTTAAATAATTACTTCCTTCAAGTTATTTCACAATATGGTTTTACATTCTTCCACCTCTTAGCAAGTCTTTCCTTGGTCTGGTTTTGTTTCATTTGTGCAGTTTTACACAAAGGTCTGGCGGTTTTAAAACGCCGGCTTTCTGATAGTGGTGAGTACTGGTAATGCAACCATTATTGGGATTAAGAAAATGAATTCCCCACAGTTCTGGGTTGCTTTTGGCAATCAGCATTGCCATTCCCAATGGTTTCAGGCTACTGTGTGTGTAGCCCAATGGTGGTTTTAGGCAGTGCCCTCCTGTGCTCACAACATAGGCAAAAATGGGTGGCAGCCTATTCTTCAAGTTTTCCCTGTGCACTCTCTGGGGAGTTCTGGCCATCATGATGTTTTCCATGCCAGTACTGCACAGTTTTATGGTAGGGCTTGTATGCATGGGTAAAAACATCCCACAGAGGTTAGTGGGATGTTGGTCCTGGTTATGTCGATACTGCGACCAAGAAGTGCTGCCCTCCTAGACTGCTTAGAGTCACAGGCCAAAGGAACATTTTGTTACACTCTTCAGGGAAAAGAAATCGAGTAGAAGAATTCTAGTATCCACCTCTCCTACATTTTTGAAAGTCGTGTCCATTAACTTCAGCTCACGATGTTCAGAAAGAAACTTAGAACTTGTCTCCTTAATATTTAAACTCTTCTCGCTGTCTTCACATTTGTTGGCCTGCAGTGTTTTCTTTTTTACTGTAAACATTTAATTGTATTTCTTCCTCTCCTGGCACTTCTATGCCTCCTCCATTTTTTTACGCAAATGCAGAACTGAATGCTTCCAATGCCTGTGAAAGATCCTGTCTGATCATGTCCCCAGCTTGCACTATAGAAAACATTATACAATTATTGTAATGCACATGCCCAATAAGCCAACATGGCCAAATAGAGTCTCAATCATTTCAGAACCCCCACCAAAATCACTATATGTCCCAGGATGCACCCTGTCCCATTCAGTATACAGATTCCTACCTGACTACATATATTAGAATGTACTATGATTCACTTAGGGGAGATGATCTATCAGAATTACAACCATATAATGTTCTCTGCCTTGAATGAGAGCTTCCCCTCAAGCAAAGCTTATTTATTTATTTTATTTATATACAGGAGGAACAATGCTCTTTTGATCACAAAATAATGTACAATAGATGAGAAATCAGAATTGATGGGAAGCAGCGAGTTTCATACAATTAGGTGAGTTTGAGGAACATTCTTACCAGGTTGTGAAGGGGAGAAAACGGAACAGTCACCGGGAACAATACATAAGTGAACATATATAGATTAGGGACAACCAACATTGCAAATGTTTTAGTACAGGTAGGTGGTACGGCCAGCTGTGCTCGGGATGTGACCATGATCGCTGAATTACTAGATTGGAGGCAGTGGAAGTGAGGGACAGAGGCAGGTTAGAGGCGAGGGAAATATTTTAGCTAGCAGGCAAATTGGAGGTAGGTTAAGAGGGTAACTCGGAAGCGAGGAAGTAGGCTTTTAGTTGTGTTTTGAAGAAATCCATGTGGACTCTTTCTTGGTTGTCCAGGATAAGAGAATTCCATGCAAGTGGAGCAAGAAGAGAGAAAGAGCTGAAGCAAGAAGAAGCACTAAGGGGAAGAGGAGCCACAAGAGTAGTCGAGGAGGCAGAGCAGAGTTTACGAGAAGGCTTGTAGAGTTGGATAGAGCAGGTTAGATACAGTGATGCCTTACTGTGGATAGATTTGTGAACCAGGAGAACACATATAAATCTGGCCCTGTTTTGCATCATAAGCCATCCAGCCTGGTAACAGTACGAGGTAATAGGTGTGAAGTGAAGAAGTTCAAAGAGAGTCCTGGTAATGAATTTAATAATCTTGTTGAGAGGACAGAAAGCATAGTCGGGAGACTAAAGAGGATGCTGGCACAGTAAACCAGTTTAGAGAAGAGAAGAGTGGTTAGGAGATGCTTGGTGGTTTTGAAAGTAAGGAGGTGCTTGATTTTCCTAATATTTAGGAGCTTGAGGTGAGCCGCTTTTCCAGTTTTGGAGATGAAAGAAGAGAAGGTGTGAGAAGGATCATAGATGACAGTGACGTTTCTAGCTGAAGAGAGTAGGAGAGAGTGTCAGGCGGGAACTGGCAGCGAAGAGGAGCACCTCTGTTTTGGTCGAACTTAACATCAGAGGGTGTGAAAGCATGAAATACTTATGTCAGAGAGACAGTTAGAAACTTTGATAGATTGATCAGAGTAGAGTTCAGGAAAAGAGAAGAAGATTTGGGTGTCATCCACAAAGAGTTGGTATGAGAACCTAAAGGAAGAGATTAGTGCCCCAAGAGCACAGGTGTAACGTGTAAAAGAGGAGCAGATGCAAGACAGAGCTTTGTGGAACACCAAGAGTTAGAGGAGTGAGCTGAGAGGTACTGTTGTTCCAGAAGACAGAGAATTGGTGAGGTGCAAGGTAGGATTCAATCCAGGCAATGGCTTGATTGCGAATACCAAGAAGAAAGAAAGAATTAAGGAGATCAGAGTGTTTGACAGTATCAAAGGCAGCAGACAGGTCAAGGAAAATAAGGATAGAGGATAGGTAGGAGTGCTTAGCAGAGGTGATGAAGTTGGACACATTCATATGAGCAGTTTCTGTGGTGTGACAAGACCAGAAACCTGCTCATATGGGGTTTCAAAGGTTGTGGTTATCTTGGGAAATTGGCAAGTATGCTGAACACAACCCTTTCAAGCACTGTAGAGTAGTGTGGAAGGAGAAACACAGGACCAAAGTTAGCCAGTAGGTTCGGGTCAGCCCCTTGCTTTTTTAGAAGAGGGATGACCGTAGCTGTTTCGAAAACTGAGGGAAAGCAAGCGGAGTCAAGGGACAAAGTCAAAGTCTGGTGATTGCAATGAATGTCAAGGTGTGATTCATGTAATGTAAATGTTGTATTCATGTAGTCATCTGGTTATAGTGTACTTTAAGACTTTTCATTGCATGTAGGACAGAAGACATCAAACGGCCACCCCATTTAAATTTATCCCAGCCCACACCTGTCACAAACATGAAACATTTATTCAAATCTATAAACAGAATGACCAGCAGGGCAGGCAGACCGGGACTAGGGCAACACATGTTATAGTCTCTCTGGGATCAATTTAAATAGGTGGCCGTTTGATGTCTTCTGTCCTATATGCACACAAAAGTCCTAAAGTATAACCAGATGACTACATGAGTACAACCTTTTGCGTTGCACACATCACAGGTTGACATTCATTGCAATCACCAGACCTTCCAAAAGTAAACATTTGCAATATAGAAACAAGCATCCAGAGATGGCCTGGTGTTGCATTGATGACCAGCCCGAATTGATGCAATGAGCACAGCTGAGAGAAAATTAGTAATTACGAATTCCATGAGGAGACTGGAGCAATAGTCAAGCATACTGATAAACAGAGTTGAGATTAGGTTCGTGGTCAACAAAAGGTAAGATATAGGCACCATTTTCAGATATTTAGTAGCTGCTGTGGTGGCAGAGATGATAAAATATTGATGCTTAAGGTCATTACAGAAGAGAGATCCCAGGTTTCAAGCCTTAGGAGATGGGTGGAGGAGGCCATGTAGGAAATCAATAGGAGAGGAACAATTGGTGGGGAATTAGCATCTAGTAGGAAGATAACTTCTGTTTTAGAAGAAGTCAGCGTTAGAGGGCAGTGTGCAGGCCAGTTGCAGGTGGGAGACATACAGTTGGGTATAGAAGATGATAGCTCCACAGTGATGTAGAGGAAGGAGAACATGCTTTGAGTCTGGTTAGCAAATAGGCAGTGGAAGAAGCCTAGAGAGAAGATATGCTTAACAAAAGTGGTGGTGAAAAGTGAAAAGAGGAGGGGACCAAACTTGATCTTTCAGATTGGGGGTGGCAATAAAGGTGCAGTTATTCCAGGTGATGCAGGGTAATGCTGCAGTCGATGCACACTGACCTTGGCTCAGTGGGACTACCCCGAACAAAGTCTTAAGAGTCAACACCTGCCTTTCTCACAAAGGCCTGCCAAGGGATGACATCAGTGTTGGGAAAAATAACCTATACATTTTCTAAACTACAACATGTTAAATGACAGGAGGACTCTATTCCCAAACCTCTCAATTGCACAAATATTTAACATTATTTGGCTTATTGTTTTTTATATTACTACAAATGCATTGTTTTGTGTGAATGAAGATTCGGTATGGATGTGATATGATTGATGTGAAAGCTGTATGTCTGCTGTATATTATTTTCCGGTCATCCAATGATATGTGTGTTTGTGGGGGAGGTTGTTTATTAATACATGACTAAACATGTTCTCTTAAATATACCTTTAGCCATTGTGGCAATATGCCACTTCTCTTCTGATTACGTTTGAGTATGTTAAAGCTTTTATGTTTATGAAAAATCCCCATTTTTGACAATCACACAGGACAGAGCAGCCATAGACATGCAGCAGTGAAACCTACCTAGGGAAGAAACTGTGAGAACAACAAAGAGTGGTGCTTAAAATACCCCTAAAATAACTTTCTGTGCCTACTCTTTTTTAGTCAACATGATTCTACCTATCGCCAGAGCTGTGTATTGGATGACAGGTCTGGATGCTTCCCCAGAAAAATTGACTTACATTTGCGTCCCCAGGTGACCTCTGGTAGGTTCTGTTTGTCCTTTGCAACTTGGGACAGATCTCAGGGAACCCCTTCTGCACCATAGCCATACACCACTAGAGCCTGAATAGCTGGTACGCAATACCTGATTATGGGGACAATAAAATGTACAGCTTGGGGATAAAATCTGCCAGAAAAAATGCATTTCTAAATACCATTTCCCCTTTTCCCCAGGAAGATTTGACAGCTGCAAAATGGCAACTGCTGATGCTTGAAATCTACACCTGTTGTCTGCATTGCTTTGCTGCTCTTGGTCTGAAATATCGACTTCTGTTATCCAATCCTTCTCTTTGAGCATCCACTTAGGAGGATGGGCTGAAGTACATGAAAATTAGAGACCAGACATCTCAATGCTTCATTGTAGGAAACAACGTTGCAACTTATTTTGCCATAAACACCCATATACTTTGTTCCTGAATAAGTCTATGATGGCCGCTGGACCTTCAGAGGTCTTCCCGGGAGTCCCAGGACCACTTTGGCTTCTGTGATCTTACAGCTGACCATGATCAAACTGTTGGTGCTCCTTCAAATCTTGAACATAGAGACCTCAGGTTTTGAAAAACAAGGCAAGCCTGTTTGGTAATAATTGAGGAGATTGTGGCTATTTAGAAAGCACCCTCATGTATATGACATAGACAAACTGAGGAAGCAATGCTGTCTATACACGCAGAAACTTGATTAAAAAGCTGCACGCGTCAAACGTCTCAGCAAGTACTAGATGTGCCGTTGGAGCATGTAAAGACTCCATAGGTTGAGAAACATGTGCAAGCAATGTCAGCAAAGAGGAAAAGCATCCTCCATGGTTCCACAGAGCACGTTACTGAAATCCAGCATCCTTGCTAGGATGGTCTCGCACCAGAAAGCATGTGGACTTCGTAGAAGGCTTTGGAAGTCAATAAAGCTGAGCTTATTGAGTGGAAGGCACAGAGGGATCTGGAAAGAGACAGAGCAGAAATGGCAGGCAGCTGTCTGGGTGGGAAAAGATACACATTTTTAACATGTTATCATTTGAGAATTACAATGGGGCACATATTTATTTGTACAGTCAATGTGTATTGAACATTGAAGTAAATGGGCCTCATTACGAGTTTGGCAGTAGCCGTGCCTGTTTTACAGCACATACTACATACGTACATACATAAAACTGGACTGTGCCGCATGAGTTGAACCATGTGGTAAAACAGCTAGAACTGGACTCTCTGAAGAGAGGACCAAAGTGCTCTATCAGCAACAACTAATCCCCTGGATCCCATGGATATCATAACCAGGGTCCAAAAGAACAGAGATCAGTGTGTATGTTTGCTGCACATCTATAAAAAGAGGCATCCGCTTTATAGGTGAAGGCCAACATGAGAATGTTAGAATGTATTATGTTAAATAGAGATGCCATCTTATCAGGGCTGACTTGTGGTGGAAAAATCTAACAGCGTTTTTCTGTGTGTGTGCAACACCTTTAAGAACTTCTTGAAAGGCCCCTGGGGGTGCAGAGCATTGGTGCGCGAGTCCAGTTAGAGTCAGTCACTCTCCCGTCAGACAGAAGTCAGTCGGGCTCAGCTGATTTGAGAGAGCTGCTCGCACCAACAGTAAATATGGATGAAGGGAGTGGCCGCCAAAGAACTGCAGCGCCCACTAGGGGGTGACCTCCTTGTGCCTTACCTCGCCTCCCTATAATGCAGCCTGATGATGCAGGAGGGCCGGAATCAATGCATTAATAGGCTCTTCCCCCCAGACCCACCAGCATAATGGACGCTATTGATGTTTCTGTTGCCACTGACACTTTGGGGTGGCACATGAGGGGGATGGGAACGGCACAGATCTAAACCACACATAAGTCAAAAGACTTGCAGGCCATAGAGGTAATGGGGTGTGAAGGGGACACCTGGGCCAAAGTCCCGTCGGGAAGTTGACGTGCTATCCTGGTCAAAGTTCTCAGAGGCCAGCACGGAGCCAACAGACATGATCAGTGTTGATGAGGTCAGACGGTCCACTGTTAAATCTGTGGGCAAATCTGTGCTGAGGACTAACCCCTACCTGGCATCTGAACATGATCTGAGTATTTCATGTTAGACAGATGCCCTCAAACATGCTCCTATCCCAGTCGGCCATTTGATGGTAACGGTTGTTGAGGAAATGGTTGTGGCTGGCTTAACAGGGTGAGTTGTTGAACTTATTAGGAGGTGCCACCCTGAGGGTTGTCCTCCCACAACCCTTGCTATTTGAAACTGAGGCATGGAAAAGAGAAAGCCCAGGTTGGACCTTGCTGTTCCACTCCTTTGAACAAAAACATTGGGCACAGTGCTAGGTTGCTATGTGACAGCAGAGAGGAGGGTGAGTCACTGCCCTCTGATTTAGTAAAGCGCATGGAACTCAAGCATAGAAGTAATATAACAATGCTCCTGTTTAAAAAGACTGATGTGTCTGACCAAGGTCCAACCGACTATTTTAACTGGGAGGCTGAAGATTCAGATGCTGTCCTTTTGAAAGAGGTGGAAGTATCGGGTGAGCAGGTGTTGGGTGGTGATGGGAGAGTATTGGCAGTGGTGACGCCTGAGCCCTCTCTACAAGGGATGGTTAATAGGGTCCCTGTCTATGTACCCAACACCTCTGCCCAAGTACATCAGTGGACGCCAGCTCTCTTAGCCCCTCCTTGCAAAACATCTAACCTTTCGCAATCAAATATGGCTGGAGGTGGAGGAAGTTGCCACCCTCACTACACTGCACTAGTACTCGAGGCTTTGAAGAATTGGTGGAACCTCAGAAGTCCACCAGATACTTGGGAGACATCTTTGAGATCAGATATAGCCAGGATCGAAAAGATGATTAAGTGTATGGAGCCCAGAGGTCCAACAGTATCTGATTTGGATCCAGAGGACAAAGCTGATCAGAGATCTCAAAACACGCTACCTGTACCTCCTATGAAAGTGCATGCAGGAAGTGAATGTGAAAACTTTGAGTTTCCAGATCCAATGCAGTGTAATGACAGAGACCGGGAAGAGGAGCAGAGGGTGGGCATTATGGCTTCTGTTTTGGATTCCTCTGAGGCCTCGTCAGCCTCCTCCTGTCTATCTCTGGATTGAAGAAGGGGTGGAGACCCTGGACCGACTTCACGAAACAAGCCTGTTTGACGATGGTGGATGCTCAAAGTATAATGTCCATGCTAATGATTGCCCTGGAACCTTTTGTGAAACTGTATGAATCGGTCAACGACACAATGAAGGATCATGCAACCCTCTTAGCCATGCTGCACTCCAAAATGTAATTAATTGAAAATTTCATTAACAACAATTAAGGTTCCGGAACAACAGCACCCCAGGTGACATGTATATTTCCAGGAGGATCAGAGTGTCCCTAGCCCTTCAACTTCATCCTCTATCCAGAAGGCTGCTGACATGGCTCTAAGGGGAATCTGTGGCCCTCAGGTTTGTTTATCAGAGATGATTATCCCTGAGGAGTTCATAGGGGACTTGGATCCTTTGGAGTTAACCAGCCCAAGGAGGAGGTCAGGTTCAGATAGTGCCGACCAATCGATCACCAGGAGTCCTAAGTCTGATTCCACTGTTATCTCAACTGAAAAGGATGACCAGACTAAGGACGGAGACTCTGACGGCACCGGTGAAACTCAGAATGAGAATCTTACAACATCCGACTCACTGTGTGCTTATCCAGTCTTCTCTCAGAGAAAAAGGGAAACGTTGGGAAAAGGTTCCCAAACTTTGTAAACATAGAATCAAAAAACTCAGTTACCAGTTTGGTCTAATGATTCAAGAAGTTTTCTGATGAACCTGCCAGTGGTAGTGGTAAAAAACATCACACACCTGCACAACAAACTAAGTCCACTAAGAAGTCTAAAAGAAACGAGGAAGCTATTTTTGCAACAACGGCAAGGGAACCAGAGTATGATGCTTCAGACGATGATGATGCTGGCTTAGAGACTGTTAAATCTGTCAGTATATACAATCGAAACATCTGAGGACATAGAGTGCGTGTCGGCTCCGGTTTCTGCCCCTGTAACCCCCAACCCCCCATTTGCCTCTTTTTCTTCATGTAGTAGACAGACCCTGGTGGAGACTATTGTGGCCCAAGTGATCAACAACCATTAAAAACAACGGAGGGAGTAGGAGTAACCAGTAGGAGGGTGGAATGCCTGGAGAGGGGTGTGAGTGAGTGGAAGGCGAGGATGTCCTAGGATTGGCTGTTGGCCACTGTATCGTGTCAACCCTCAGATTAAAAAAAATTGAGCAGGTTTAAGTACCTTGGCCCTGATTTCTTGGAACACCTAGGGACATAATCATCTCATTAAGAAGGGAGAAATAGTTTGGGAGGAGTTTGATCTAGTATTTCTCCAAGAAACCTGATTTAAACCAGATCTGGATGGGTTAAATTCTGGTGTGGGTGGGAACCGGGGAAGACTGAAAGCTGGCCTCCTCAGAAGTGTGCAAAATGGCTTAGGTTTGGAACTAAGAGAACTTAGAAATCCTACCCCTAACTGGTGGTGTTGCAACATTGTTGAGATAATGGGAAAAAGTCTAAACACAAAACAGAACATCTGGTGGTATTGAATTTATACTGGAACCAAGCTGCAGGTGTTAATCTCTACCGGCATCGACTCACTAGATGAGGTTCTCAGTATGGACTGTAACAGATCCATTATAATCTGCAGAGTTTTTAACTGTTTGTGTCTGGGAGAAATGGAGAGGTACTGAGGGTGTATTTGAAGTCTCTAAATTTGTCAGAAAACAGAGGGTGTGGACTGGAATCAGGCTATTGATTCAAAGGAACTAAAATTGCTTAATGGGCACACTATTGGGGGCCTTCCAAACAAAGCAACGTGATCAAGGGGCTCTCAGATGGCCACTGTTAGGGAGAATTCTCATAAATGGCTAATTTCCCTTACCTATTGAGTCCCTCAGCAGCTTTGCTGGATTTCTAGGATTTTTTTTTTCACCTGGTAAGAGTGTGAACCCTTTTCCCACTCTTTCATGTGTTTTGCCATGTGTGTTTTTACCATTTTGTGTGTTCTTGGGCTCACCTACTTCATGAGCACCACTTCTTTTGTGTGTTACACAGCGCCTTCAGTGCAGTTACATAGGGTTGTCTTTTAGACTTCCCACTGACTCCATTTTTCTGGACTACTGTCCCCCAGAAACATATAAAGTTGCCATTAACTGTATGTAGTCTTTTTAAACCACAGACCCAGTACACCCCATCTTACATGGAGTATTGGAAAGGGTTAATTCTTACCCCTTTTTGTCTGTGCCTCTTGGAGCCTTGTTTCGCTCCCTTAACATTAAGACTTGGCTGGTGGCAGTGGTAACTACCCTAACTTTTCTACAGCGATTATATTATATAAACGTGGTATTGTTTTAGGCTATTATATTAGCCACGAACATAAACCTGCTTGACCAAATACACTTTATTTTGGCTCTGGATGGGTTTTTCCGCCATTTCTTTTTGTTAAAGTCTTTCTCTTGTTTTTCTCTGTGCGCCAAACCGGGGGTGATTCCTTTGTTTGCCGTCTTTTCGCGGGTTTCTGCACAGAAGCCCTCCTTAGAGCACCTGATAGTCTAGGGAGGCTGGATGTGAGGGAGGGATCTTCGGACCCCTGCCATGGGTTCCCTCGGTAACCCAAGTAGCACTCTTGTCTGATTGGCTAAGGGGACTGGCCTTGGCAGGTCAGCCCCCTGCTGTGTGATTGACAGCCAGGCTGTATGAATGGGGGAAAACTGCATAAAAAGAAGGTCTCTGGGATTGGAAAGGCAGAGTCGCCACTGGAACGCAAGAACTAATGAGGAACTGGAAGAAGAGGACCCCTACCACGACTGAAAATCCTGGTGAAGCCCTGCTGCAGGTCCAAATCTCTGAATCGGACAACAGAGAAAATCCTCCAGGAAACTTCTTCCCATGAGCTGATGGGACCAACCAATTCGCCCAAACTGCAAGCCAGGACCCCTCCTCTGGTCGAATTCGCTGTACAGAGCTACAGTGGGCCAGATAGCCAGGAAGGTCGGACCCTGCTTGGATTTGAAGGAGCGCACCTTTTATTCATTGTTTAGCTCTGCTGCTGGCTTCTTCCCTGGGTGGCGCGGTCCTGAAGCGACCAGTCCGACAGTCACTTCAGGAACCGTGAGCCTGCAGAAACCACCAGGAACGTCCGCCTCAGCTACAGCTCCCTCTCTGTTTTAAGGTACTGTGCAAATCCAGTTGTCCGTTTCGTTCAACCGCGGTGAAAGTGTTTGAACTTTTTTGCCAATCCGAGGGCTGGTCCTTCTCTTCTCTTTGAACTAACTTTTCTACCAACCAACCTCATCCGGAATCTGTGCCACGAACTTTACCGCAAACTACCCTGAATTGAGTGATCTTGAGCAGAAGACTTTTGACCCATTGACTGTGGCCCTAAGCCTTTCCTGATCTCCTCACTGTAGTTTCTCTTGTTCAATTGCCCTGAGTACTTACCTGTTGGTTGTGCCTAATTTCTAATAACTTTGACTTTACCTCCCTTTTAAATTGCTGGAGTGCCATTTTGCTCCCACTTCATTTTGTCAGCTTAACTTGTCTGGAATTTAAGGGAAGTGGTGTGGTGTATTTATGATTGTGATTTCTTACTTGCTTAGAATAGTGTAGTAAATAAATATATATTCTTTTACTTAGAAGTCAGTGTTTGCCTGAATCATAGTAATTGCTGTCCTTTGCGTAACTATTTTTACTGCTCACTTACTCTTGAGATAAGACTGGCTGCCCCGCTACTGCTACCACTATAACTGTGTAGTACAGGCTTGTACCAAAGGTGAAATTGTACTGTCACTTGCAGTATTAATTGTGTGTAGTGTTCCCAAAGGGTACTGCATATAATTCTGCCTAACAGCCACCTTGGACTATGTGTTTGTTTCTCGTGACCTGTTGCCTAAAAGTAAAAGTCTAGAGGTAATGAACAGGGATACCAGTGACCATGGTCCATTGGCTCTGTTTTGGCAGGAGTCAAACTGCAAACCTAGTGCGACTATGGAGGTTAACTATGGAGGTTAACTTAGTAGTTGTAAAGGGGGGGTATAGGGTGAACATGACAGAGAAGAATAAAAGAGCCTTTATCACTCATTTCATAAAGCAGTCGCCAGGAAACTTAACCCCACATTCCATAATTCGGATGTAACCCACTTTCATAGTTACGACAGAGTGCTGGTCAAAAAAAGGAGAGAGCTAAAACGAGCACTGAGGAGAATTGGTAAAAGGAAAGGGGGAAGCTAGATGCTTCCGATCCATTAATAATCAAATTAAAGAAGGATTATTGTGCATGGGTCTGCTGCATAAGGCTAAATTGATTAAGCAAAATGTGCAGCTCTTGCTGAGAGTGGTTTGTGGTAAAAACACTAGAGAGTTATGGAGTGTGCTTAAAAACAAGCTTTCTGGTCAATCAGCACTACAGGCCAACAACGTCCCAGAGGCAGCTGGCTAGCCCATAAAAAATATACTCAGTAATGGGCCTTTGTGGTTTTGGCAGCAATAATCCCCCTGTGGGTAAGTGGACAGCCCCTTCAGACCCTGACAACATCAGGCTAAAGATTGTGAGAGCTAGTTAATCAAGGGCCCCAGGCCTGAACAGCTTGACAAATGCCATTCTCAAGAAGACCCAGTTCTGTGGGATGATTTCATGAGTTCCCCATTCAAGCAAATTGACGGGCTAAAAGTTATTCCGGACCCATGGATAAAAGCAACAGTGATTCTGATATTCAAGAGGGGCAATAGGGAAGATCCACAAAGCTACCATCCTATTGCTCTTCTTGATGTCACAGGTAAGAACGTTGGCTCACTATTGCTAAATCGGCTGTCTAGGTGAGCTTGTGAGGTAAATCATATGGACCTGTTTCAGCTGGATTTGTCAAGGGTCTGGGACCAGCCCTAGCACTGCTGTCTTGTCAATACTAAAAGGACTGTCCATTGGACTTAATTGAACAGCTTCAGTGTCTCCACACAGGAACATCAATGAGGGTAAGGTTGAACAGGGAGGGATCATTGTCATAGGAAATCCCAATGTATAGAGGCCTGAAGCAGGGCTGTCCCCTTGCTCCAGCCTTGTTCATCCTTTTTGTGGCTTATATTGAGTCTAGCTAGAGCAAAGAGTTTTCCATGGGATATCTTATATACACAGATGATTTAATATTGATTTATCAGACAGCGATTGGCTTACAAGGATAATAAATCAACTAGAGGCGCATGTAAGGGATAGCAATCCGGTGATTATTAACATGAAAATGAACATTTTGGTCTTGAAGAAACCATGTAATAGAACAAGCTCAAGACACTTGTGGTGGTTGGGTTGGTATAGGATTGAACAGGTGTCAATGTTTAAATACCTGGGCGTCTGGATCAACACAAGTACTGTAGAAGCAACCATGGTAAAACCAAGATGATGGCAAATCAAGCAAGACTAATCTGTAAAAGGTATTGCCTTTTTTTGTTGATTCCAATGCTGGAATTTTACAAAATGAAAGTGACTGCAACTGGGATCTATGGAGCAGATGATTCTTTTTTATCCCGGGTTCACTTTGGAGAGTGTTGGAAGGCCTTTTCTGGAAGAGGGTCTTAGCTTTACCAAGCCAACCCCCATCCAGATCATTCAAAAGAACTGGGGTTAATCTCCTTGAAAGGTAGGGTAGTCTGGGCTTCCCTGTTGTTGTATCGAAAAAGTATTCTGGAAGAAACCCCCTTGACTTTTGCTGCTTTAAAGGCTGAAAGAGTTGGAAATAAGGCGTGTGGGCACAAACAGTGGGTGGGAAAGTGAAAGGTTATGCTGGGCGAAGCTGGCTCCTCTGAGGAGCAACTAAAGGGAAACCCGAATAGTGTAAAACTAAATATGTGGAAGAATGATTGGATTCTGACCTCAAAGGAAGTCAACAAGTTCAAACATCTCTGCCAAAATGCCTTTCCAAATTTCCCAACAACCACTTTAGATCACAACTCATGAGAGTTAGATTAAATCTGATGCCACCCTCATAGACTTTGTCTGTGAGAAAGAAACCGAGGCCAGCAAATGTCAGCTGTGATCATTGCAAGAACCCCAGGGCAGCGGGAACCTTAAAACATCTAGTACTCTATTGTCTGGGATGCACAGCCTCGAGATCTGTATTTTTTTTAAAAATGTTTCAGGGAGGCACAAAGTCCTTTATCAGTGTAACATTGGTGGATGCTTTTAATTAGTGGGGAAAATACGTCATTGACTTTAGCAATGGTTTTGTTCTTAGATGTCATTTTTAAACCAGGTATGTATCAAAGACCTGTGGATGCTAGGGAGGTCAAATTGAGGTCTTAGGACGTTTTTAATAATGTTGATGTTAAATTGGAGAGAAATTTTATTTTTCTGTGATCTTTTGCTTTCTGTGATGGACACTGGTAATGGCATGAAGATTTGTCATAAGCCAAATGTTGTAAATAAAAAATAAATAAAAAAAGATGCCATCTTGTCATCTGGGAAAGTGTATCTAAAAAAAACAAGATTCGAGTTACTTACATGTGAAAGGGTGACTATAGTGTGTTGATCACGTAAGGTGTGTAGGTCAACCAACTTTTAATGATTTGTGAGAGCTTGGTTTGGTGTGTCTTGTGACTCATTCCCAATCTAAGAGTGCACATCCTGCTGAGGGGACATTCTTCCTTTAAAACAAACCAGAAATATGCATGTAACAGAATGTGCTTCATTACTTCTTGTTTGGCTCTAAGTTGGCTGATGCATTTATTGGGCAGACTAAAGGATCCCTAATACTACTACCAGTGTGGAAGTACTGTTTGGAATGCCAAGGATTGACCTTGTCAGCCCCTTTAATGTCAAGCTGTATCATGGAAAATATGCATATTAGGGGGTATTGATCACACCACTCGGTACCTATAAGAAAGTGTTTTAGGATGCAGGTGCATTCACTGCATTGCATTATTTTGATTACCCTGAGCGGATTACCCATCCTTTGTGAAACAAGGTTGGAAACGTAAATAGAGGAATTGCTACAAATGATGAAGTGTGATATCTGCTGGCCTCCCTAAAACAATGCCCTCCCTCATGAACAAGGCAATGTCTAACCTCAAGGCTAGAGATAAACTGATGAAGGAGTGCTATGATGAGAAGTCACCCCTGACCAGTGACCAAGATGGCTAAGAAGATCTTGAAATGAATGAAGGAAACCAATCTATAGCCTTTTGAGATCAAGTGTACAGGGCATTATACTGTTATTTCTACAAGTGGGGTCACCTACTTGGGTCACATAGAATGTCTAAGCAACATGCCCAGGTCATTCCTCTGTGACCAGGAATTGGCTGCAATCCTTTTATTCTGAGATGAGGAAGAGATATGCAGTGAGCGCCCCTACAACCAAAACCAAACTCCACCTACAGAGTGTTCAGTGTATGGAATTAAACTATTCCATCACACACAGTTGTCCTCTATAACTCATTCCAGAGTGAACGCATGACAGATACTGCAGGCATTCTTAATTTCAATATCAAGACAAACAGGATATCAGGTATGATTTTAGATTTAATAAATTCTGAGGCCACCAACATGCATTATTTAAGAGTGATTGCAAATACCAGTAAATCATGGCTACCATCAATTCTACAATAATTTGTGGGGGATAGAGCGTGATAATGTCACAGTTTATTGGACGGTCACTCTCAACTCAGGAAGGCCCCACCCCCAATGAAGGTGTTGCAGAACAAAGCGCTTAGCAGATTAAAATTTGGTTAGGCCTCCAACCTGTATAACACCATTCAGCAGATTCCCTCTGTATCACCAATAAGCTAGAACCCATGCCAGTATAGAAATAATAGTGTATATTTATTTACGTTTCTACAATTAATAATACAACAATCACCAGAACACCAGCAACCAACTCCATGGAATAACACAATAATCATAATTACAAATTACTTGCATCAATTGACTGACATGTATTTCTTTTTTTTTTTTTATAATTTTTTTTATTAAGGTATGTAGTATACAATCATAAAGTCATAACTTCATAAACATAATGCAGTGAAACTTTTTCATGAGAATAGATTAAACAATGGTAAAATGGAAGTGTTCCAGTAGAGCAATTAATTAATTACACTGTGTGCAATGTGAAATTGAGCATATAAGGAACAAATTGTCAATATAATTGAAAACTTACGCAAAAGAACTATAGCACAGTGTTGTGCACAACTTAGTATGGAACAAATTCTGCATTATGATGTCTAAGTGGGGGGGAGGACAAACATAAGACTGACATATGACAAACACGACATATGGGGGGAGGGGGGAGAAAGGGAGGTGGTAGGTGTTGATGAAGAGAGGCACATTGGCATATAATACAGTAAATATTCAGTTAAGTGTCCAGATTAGTATTCACATATAATGATCTTGGGAGCCTCAAAGGAGTGTGAGAGATTTGGGGCAGATCTTGAGAGGTGCTTTTTTTGATCACCTATATCCGCACAAATCGCGTTAAAGTCCCCAGTAACAATGATGTGGTCCAAATGGAAGTTTGAGGAGGCTTCCTCTAAGGTGTCAGTTAATAACTTTAGATATTCTTCATCTTTGATGGCCTCTGGATTCCAATATGTGTTTATTTGGGCAATGATTTCCTTGACCATGGGCCCTTCCGTATTCCATATTCGGTTCCATAACAGTACTGTAGCTTGAATAAATGGCGAAAGCAATATCTGGGTACAAATTTTGAGGACTGATCCTGAGCAGATTGCTGTTATAAAGCCTGCAGTTGGACGGCCTGTCAGGCCTTTTTTTGCTGGAATAAAAGTTATATCATAACCATCCAGGAGGGGCTTTGTCTCCTGTAGACAAATGATATAATTTGAGCCCAGGTCTGCATCATTAGAGGTTATCAAATGGTTGAATCCTCTTGTATTCCAAGATGTCATTTGGATGACTGAGGTATTTCCATGTGTGTCTGATCTTACTGCTCCTTCCTACAAAGTCTCCCTGTCATTTGCTGGTGGCTAATTGCCAGAACTGGGCCTCGTTGGAGGTGCGGTCCATGTCCACATTTTTGGATCAATCTTTCTTGAGAGGGGTCTTTTTTCCCTTTCCATTCTAAATCAATTCCCTTTTGTTTACTTCCTTGTAAGCCTTCTTTTTCTTGTCTTAGGGGCCCAAGTGGTGATCGCCTTCGCTCTTGCCTTTCTTCCCACCTTGAGCTTTCTCGTGGCTGTTTCGAACGATGTTGTTTCTATTTTGTCTTTCTATAGGCTCTTGTTTTTCTTCCGTCAGCTCGTATCCCAAGATGTTTAATCTCCGTTCTTCCTCTTTTAATCGATTTCATATTATTTTTGATTTGATGTGGAGATAGGAGCAGTCTCTTCTGCCAGTCTGACATGGTTCTGCTATCCAAATATCCTCATTTTTGAGTTGCCGAAGATTTGGTATTTGTTGAAATACACCCAGAATAGTCTTTCTGTTCAGGGTCAATTTATCATCTTAAAAACACAGTTACTCTGTATTTTTCTCGACATTTCGACTTTTGATCTATGCCCCCTTTCTTGCCATTCTGTTTGATTTTTAGGTGAGTTGCTTCTCGCTTCGGTAAGTGGCCGTTTGTTCCTTTCACTCTGATCCCAAATGGAGTTGCACAGGGATCTGCTTAATGATTTTCTTGGCTCCCTTGTCCGTTTTTTTATAACCAGTGAGATTTGTCTATCCCTGGTTTTATCTTTCCATCTGATTGTTCTTTGATTTTCTTTAGGTGGTCTTGGTAATGGTGCCACCACCTTTCTTGGACTCCTTCTGACATCTTGGACGCGTTTTACTTTGTTTGACTGCTTCATTTCTTTTTCTGAGAGGGGTGGTTCTATTATGAACACTTTCTTTTTTGGTTCTTCGTCTGCATGGGTCTTTCCATTACGGTTTGCTTTCCTTTTATGTTCCGAGGTTTCCTTTTGTTCGAATGACACCTCTGCGATTGAATAAGTGCTTAGATTCATCAGGTCAGTTATGGATGTGAGGCTGTCGTCTACCAGGACTGCTGATTGATTTTTTTTGTCATCTTTCCATTCCGGGTCATTGTGTTGAGGATCCCCTGGTTTATCATTGTCTTTTTTTGTTGTCTGCTCTTTTTGTCTGTTTCCTTTGGTCGTAATGTTTTTTGCGGCTGTGCCCGATCCTTTGGACATTTCGTTTGATTGGAGATGCCATAGGAAAATTGATTTTTCGAATTGGGTTCTTTATTTTTGGTCTGTTCTTCTAAAGTTACTTTTGTTATTTTTGAGGCATTTTCTTCTCCCTTCGAGATACATCCGTTTTCTTTCCCTGATTTTGTGGTGGTTTGATTCTTAGTCCCCAACTTTAGGGGAACTTTTGGTTGGGTTTTTGATCTGGCCGTATTCGCTGTAATAGGAGCTGAGTTCTTCTCATTTTTTCCCGAGCTTTCAACTCTCGCACTCGTGCTTGGTGGCGGGTCGTGCGGGCCAACCAAATTTGTTTGCGTTGCAACTTCATTGTAATCCTTTATTACCTTTCCCGGCATGCCCCGAGGGATATTTTGTGGTTATTTGTCATTACCAGATTGTATTTGGTTTTGGTTTAGTATTTCCATGGTGTCCCATCCTTTCGCCATGATATAGCCCTCGAGGAAGTGCATCTTGGTGTGCATCAAGGCGATCATCGTTGTTTGATCTTTTAATGTGTCGTTGATGCTCTCATACAATTTACTGAATAGCGCCAATGCGATTGTGACTGTGGCCATTATATTTAGGAGATCTGTTTTTTTCCCTGAGGTGTCTTTCATTTGAGAAGACTTGCTTTGTTCACATGGTTTCCTCTGAGGGGAGTATAGTTCTTCTTGTCTATGTAGGACTTGTTGCATGTTTCTTCCCGATAGTTTTTGGCTTAGTGGTGCAATTTGAGGCACACTTGGTATTTCCTCTTGGGGTCCGTGTCCTTTTTCCCTTAACTCCACTTGGGGTCCTCTGTTCCCAAGTGTTATTGCCAGACCCCTTGCTCCATCAAGGCCCTTTTTTTCCGCCACACCCAGCGGTTCTTGCACTGTGATTGGGCTTCGAGGTGTTTCAAATTGATCCCTTTGTGGCGCGTGACCATTTACCGCTATTACCTGTTGTTTATTCAAAGGTGTTGATTGCTCATTTCGGTTTGTGTGTTTTAAATGGACCATATTCTTTGGATTTTGTCCAAAGTGCCATCTTATCGGTGTCGATGTAGGATGCAATTGGTAGTCCTTCCGTGACTGTTCTGCTGATTCTATGGCCGAAATGTCCTGGGAGCTCTGATTCATTTCGTCTGACAAGACTCGCTGATTTGGTGAGTTGACACTCTCCAGCATGTTGCTGTCTGAAATATCATTAGTCGTTTTATCTGACTCCGAAATTTTCTTTTTAAAGAATTTCTCCAGCAAGTCATGATTCAGTGGTTTTGATGTGATTTTTTTTCTTGTTCCACTTTGCTTTCTGTCATTTCAATTGATTGCTAATATTGTCCGGGCTATCTCCTCCTTTTTAGGTATATCTATTAGTTTTCCCAAATGTTTGCTCACCTTGGTATAGGACTGGTTTTCATTCCAATTCTTTTTTGATGGCAAGGTTCATTCTTCTTTGCTTTCCACCATTGGTACTCTGTATGAGCACTCCCCATATTTTGGTATTTAAGTTGCTCGGAAATGAGTTTCTTTCTCCATGATCTCTTTATTGGCCGAAAGACTAGTTATCTTTGATGGTGAAATGGCCTTTGCGTCTAGCTCATTATTACTTTTTACCAAGTAAGACTTTTTTTTTGTTGGTGATGAGTCTGTCGCTTCCAACTCCATAATGCTTTGAATCGAGTTGTCTGTATAATGCAGGCCAGTTGAGGGCTGCCCACCCAATTTTTCTGGGGAGGTGGTCCTTAGATCTTCCACTTCATTATATGGGTGCACATCAATCTGTGCGTTTGCGCTTTGGGACAGGATTTTCAAAGCTTGTTGGCAGTCCGGGGGGCTATCTGCCTCCGGGATCTCTAGCTCATAGTCTGCGGGTGAACGGATGCCTAAAACGAGAGGTTCTCTGCCCATTGAGACAGCTCCGATGTATTCACCCTCCCATGGGAGGGGAATCCCCCCAGCCATCTCCTCGGCCTGGACTGGCCCCGTATTTGAGACCCGGTCTCCCGCATCCGCCCCATTCTCCTCCCCAGTTGACCCGCCCCCGCTGCTCTCCTCGTGTGCTCTCTGGAGTTCCGTTGGAATCTCTGACGGCATTCCAGTCTTGAACCTGCGTTTGCATGCAGGTTGGGGCAGATGTCAGCCGCTTCACACGGGAAGATGGTTTTAAGGGGCTCCGCAGTTCCATCCCCCAGTCTTCCCGTGACGGGCAACCGCTCCGTAACCATCTGTCGGATAGCTCGGACATTTCCGGGTGGTTGCACCATCAGCGCACCCTTGATGTCCTTTAATCTTGCAAAGCACTCCTCAGTCCGTAAGAAAAACAGTCTTTTAAGGGTAGCTGGTGAAAGGGATTTACAAAAAGCTCTCTGTTTCTAGGTTGTATGGGGTAGACTTGTGTGTAATCTAGATGGTTGAACTGTCCCTCTTTATCCCTGAACGCCCTTGTCAGATGTGAACTTCAGTTTAGGGAATGATGAGTTAATGTCAGCCCAAACGGTATCCAAGAAATGGCGGAATAGATGGGCGGGCTGCCAGCGCCCAGCAAAACAGCAAACAGTGGAACAGTGCAATGAAAGCGAGCGCCCTTGACTAGGTGTCCCTCTCTCCCTTTTCAATTCCGCTTCCTGGATTGGCAGAGCCACGAAGGTGCAGTCTCTTAAGGCTACAGTGCCTTCAATGCTGAAACGAAGTCTTCAGCCCCTCAACAAGCACTGAGCAGGGAATGCCACAGTTCAGGCAGCTCAGGCTCACGCAGCCTCCTGCACACGTGAATTCCAGGAGCAGGAGAAAGGTAGAAGCTGCAAAGTCCAGTGCAGCACAGTGAAACAGTGCGACGAAAGTGAGTGCCCTTAACTAGCGCCGGCACCACATTTATAAGTCTTTAGAGTATTGTGGGACTGCCCCTCTAAATGTGTTCCCTTTTGACAAAACAGTTCCACACTTTCAAAAACCATTCAGAATCAAGTCTAGAATAAAATTCCAAAATGTCATGCAGTGTGAGAACTGCTTTTCACCAACCCTGTACTGCAGAAATAGACACAGATGTCCCCGAACATTTGAAGTGTTCGCGAACATCATTGGAATGTACCCAAACATCCAGACTTTTCGCAGATTCTGGGAGTGAAAAACACCAATTTCTGGTGCTTCCTATGACCATATCCCATCCCATCCTCATCACCCCTCACCTCCCCAGAGAATGTTTGATAAGTTTGACAAGTGCAATGCTATGTTTTTATTATATGTTTTACTGTGGTGTCCGCGGACACCAGCAGATGTCCACGAATGCAACATGGCGGGCGTTTCCAAAAATCGGACACACTTCACGCTTTTCACCATCTAATCAGTGGGTACGTCCCATGTCTGTGGACACTACGTCACCCTCTAGGCCAATCGGTTGCTTGTCTGCAGACCGAACTGGGAAATGAGTCAGCGGACCGAATCCAGATATCACAATTTATTTTGACCTACTTTCTGGTCATTTAAAAAAAAAACGAATGGACGGATTTACACCAAAATTACAAAAGCACGCTTTCGGGACCAAGCTGCCACTCCTGACAGAAATCTGGTGAAAAACTGTCAGCGGTTTGGGCTCTAGACGTGAGCAACATTTCTTTCCATTGCTTCTATCGAAAAAAAAAAAAAAATGTTGGGAACCCCCTATAAATTTGCCCTCCCTTGACAATCCCTCACTAAACTTGCCATATACTTTTTTTTGCAAAGTTTGGTAAGGATTCGTCCAGGGGGAGCGAAGTTGTAAGCTGCCCAAAATGTTCTCTTCCTATCAGTTGAGCAACTTAACCATGACTACACAGCCGCTACAGCAGACCATGTAATGTACATATATTGCAAGGCCTGCGGTAGTGGTCCTGTAGTTATGGTTAAGTTGCTCAATTCATAGAAAGGCACTTTTGGGTGGCTTATAACTTTGCCCCCAGTGGACTAATCCTCACCAAACTTTGCAGAAAAAAGTATATGGCCCCCTTGGAACGGTGTTGTAAAGTTTGGTGCAGTTTCATCAAGGGGGAGCAAAGTTATAAGGGCTTCCCAAAATGTGTGGCAATCCTCATAGATGCAATGGAAAAATACTTTTGCACGCGTATATAGCCCAAACTGCTACCCACATTTTCAACAAATTTATGCCAGGAGTGGCAACGTAGTCCCAAAAGCATGCTTTTGTAAATTTGGTCTTAATCTGTCCAGTTTTGTTTTTTTTAAAGTGCAAAAATTAGGTTAAAAAAATGGTGATATTTGGGTCCAGTGCACACACTCATTTCCTGTTTTGGGGTCCCCAGACGCCTCTGGACCAATCAGGGTCTGGTGTGATGTCCGTGGACATCGTTCACACCTGCTGATTGAAGAGAAAAGGAGGCGGAAGGAGGAAAGTAGGAAGAAGGACTCGCCGTGTAGTAAGCCGAGCGAGCAGGGAAGCAGCCAGAGTAGCAGGTAAGGACCGATAGCCAAAGAAAGAGTAAAGAAAGCGGAATGCAAGGAGCGCAAACCAGAGGGATAGAGAGTGGCTAAGAGCAAGCCGTGAAAGTGGAAATCTAGTACTTGACCCAAAGAGAAGCGTAAATCAAAATTCAGGGGTTGCAACGCAACGGTCGCTGGGAGAGGAATGAATTAGTACCTCCCAGCAGCCGCCATCTTGGGCAACGACTAGACCTGCACAGCACGTATCATGGAACGTGCTGCAACTAGTGGTAGTGCCGTCCGCGACGGAGCCTCCAACCCAGAAGTAACCGCCAACCAGCTCGGCAGATGACAGCTTCATGGTATGCAGTTTGTGGGTTAAACTTGGCAACCGTATTTTCATTCTGTAAGACTATGGCTCACTTAAATTGTCGAGATATTAGTGTTGTGCATTGAGAAGGCAACACTTTGGGTTATATTAATCCAGTAACTTTGCAGCTTGACATAAAGAATATGCTGAGAAGCCTAATGGAACTGTTTCCAGCTGTGAAGATTATTTTCTCTCAAATCAACCCAAGGCAAATATGGAGATGTCCGCCTTTGTTTTCTTCACGAAAGGAAGAAGATAGGCACCTTGTCAATAAAGGTTTATGTGCTTTTTCATATGGTTTAGGGATGGTATCTTTTGAGACTGAAAATGTCAAGTTGGATGGTGTAAATACTTTTCAGAGTGCATTTAACTGATGTTGGCAATCAGAATTATCTTTGAAATTTCACAAATGCATTGAAAAAGTTAATGTGAACAAGTTTAAAGGGAAGATGTGCATACGTAAGCATTTCTTAGTAGGTGTAGGAAACTAAAATGAAAAACAAAAAACAAAAATAAATTGAACTTCCCCAAAAAAGGCTCTTTTAACAGCCACCATTGTAACATAAATGCTTTAAATTGAGTTTAAACATCTCCACACTCCTTCAATTGCTCATGCCATCCATGGACAATGCAGTAGTTTGCTGACACGATGGGCCTGAGTCACAGATGCGTTTTATGATGGTGCAATCTCATAGGAAAACATTCTGTGAATCAGGCCTTATATGTTCAATCCATGTATTTTAAGGATGGTAGGCATGGAAAAGGGTATGCTGTCTTTGTGGGTGTGGTGTACAGGAAGACTGGCCTGCAAGAATGATGGTTATTGTGTGCAGTGACGATGGCTATGGCTTTAAGAAAGCAGAGTGTCTGTTTATTGGGCGATTCTTGGGTCAATTACATTAAGATGTACTGTGAGCATTGAGGATTACCAGGGAAACTTGGATTTTAAAAATCTGAAGTTTCCTGTTTTGGACTTCGAGGAATAAAGTGGGTGGAATTTCCCAGTTTTGTGAGAGTATGGTTACTTTGAAGCATCCAGATGTCATTGTAGTTCACAATGGTGGCAATAGTTTGGGCTATGTCATTGGAATTTCATTACAGTTTGCAATGAAGGATACATTTTCATAGTTCATGGAACTGTTTCCACATTTGAAGATTGTTTTCTCTTGGATAGCTGAAAGACAACTGTTTGAATGTATTTTGTCCTCAAATTGAGAAAGCAAGGCACAATGTAAACAAAGGTGTATTTGCTTTTTTGCAGGATGTTGGAATGACACACTTTCAGAGTGAAAATATCAAGTTTCATATTGTGAACAGAGATGGAGTACATTTGACTGATGTTGGCAATCAGCTATTTCTTGAACATTTTCAAAATTACTTGTAACAGTTTCTGTGACATCGTGGGGGCATAGCTCAGCAGCAATGTGTTCACCTTGGAAGCAAGACGACACTAAGCAACACAGGTTTGATCCCTGGGTCCACGCTTAGAAACCTCTGGGTAGTTAAGCGCGTTATAAATACACAACTAAGACAAATTAATTACAATTACACAACTAAAAAAATGAAAAAATCCTGTAAAAGCGCATTGATGCCCGCGGGCTGTCTGAGCGCTTTAACAATGCAAAATAAATAAATAAATATAAAATATGGATTGAAATATGTTTAGTACTTGTAGTAAACAAAAGGTAGTCAGAAAGTTACAAAAAAAAGGTTATTTTAAGAGCCACCACTTTTTAATGAAAAACAAGTTCATTGATTTTAATTCCCCTGCCCCATGCCGGGAATTGTTCAGGTGTCTGTGCACTACAACAGTGTGGACCTTACAGCCTGTAAAAGGTCCTCTGATTAGTTTTATGTTCTATTTTTTAACTGTGAAAGGGGTCTCCAAAAGGATTTTTTTCTTTTCTGGCTTTTATTTTTTTTTGTCAGAGACGTGAGGAGGTAAAGTGGGGGAGGGAAGGGAGGGCAGGGAGGAAAGAGGTAGCAACCACAGATACAGAGGGGCAGGTGGACAGGGGAAGATGTTCGGCGGGCCTTAAACATAAGGTAGGGAGGGGGCAGTGTTCTTCGTGTTCCTTGACTGCTTCTTTGAAAACACTTTGAAACTGCTTCCCCTGAAGAGCAGTGTATCACAGTATATGCAGAGAACTGTGACCCCTTGAAAGGTAAGGATCGACAGCCAGCTATATGGTCTGTGAGGTTGCTTGCGCCATCCTCTGTTCCACAGGAGTAACAACTGGAACAGACCAACCAGCAAAGGGTCTTGGCACCCATGGGGACCTTCAAGGCCCAAAGGATTCCCTAATGGATTCCTGGACTCGGTCCTGGCGCCGGTGGCGCCAGGCTCATGCTGCCATCTCAAGTAAGGCAGGTTTCAAAGGGAGAGAACCACGTGCAGACCAGTCTGAGGCAGGCTGAAGGGACTACTTTACCAAGGGAAAACTTGCTAGGGTGTGGTTGGAGGGACTACTTTACCTGGGAACTACTTCTTGAAGGCTATATAAAACATGCCTTCAGTACAGAACACGCTTCGCGTTATTCTGCACTCCTGCAGTGTAACGCTCACCATATCTGCAAACTCCAGGTCTGTTTTCAGCCACGCCCGTCCCATCCTCTCGAGTTACTTGTAAGGAAAAAAGAGAGAGAAGAAAACAGAACAAGACTCTTACCTGATGCTCGATCTCTGTCACTCTGGAGTCACCGCTTCTGCTGAGCTGCAAAGGAAAAGACACCAGGTTAGCAGCGCAACACTAATACTTACCAGTAGGCTGCTCATTCCAGCGATCCATAGAAGCACCATCACTCGATCACCGCTCCATCATCCGATCGCTGCTCCGGAGCTGCCGCATCTGCAGAAAACAAAAGAAGACATCAGGTCAGAATTTAAAATCTTGCGCAGCGCCGCTACTCACCTGAAGGCAGCCCTTCCTCGCAGTCCCGCAAGACATCACCACGTGCTCTCAGCCTTGGATATACCGCACCTGCAAAATACAAGAACAGCAGGTTAGGTGCACAGAGAACCAATACTGTGTGGAGAGATTATTGCATAACGCTGCCGCTAGACCTACCTTGGAAGCAAGCTACCATTTCCGCAAGGGACCCCGCTCCATATTAAGCACTGAGGGGAAACCTGTAAGGAAGAGGCACAGGAGTGATCTTTTGGCAACTTGAACTCGTAAGCAATCCATACTTTGGAATAAAGACTTACCCATTGAGTCACAGTTGTCTGGAACTCTGCAGGATCAGTGAAGTAACTAGATCCTTGAACTACTACGCACCCCTGTACACAGTCGCAGGATGGAGAGTCCGCCATTTATAACATAAAGGTGAGACATAGCAGAGGGGTGTAAGAAGAGGTCACGGGCGGCGGGAGTTGCCCTCATCTTTATGGTTGGGTAACATTTGGTTTAACCTTTTAGGCAACCTGCTTTGGTGACAAAAAGGGGAATCAGAGGGGGACACGAGGAACTACTCTACACCGGACCGTCCAGCTCTGTTTGGCGCCCCTGTGGAGACCAGGTGAGCCTAACAGAACACAAAGACTTCCAAAAACCTCTACCTGGGTGCCATGGAAACCTCGGAGACCGAACAATTAGCCCAGCTTTTGGGGAACTCAGATCAGAGGTGCATTTGGCTCGCAAAGAGACTAACGTTCTAAGAAGAGAACTGATTGTGGCAAAAGAGCACACCGATGATCTAGCCCGGCAACTACTCCAAGCCCAGATTGGCCACACGCTGTTGCCAACAATGGGGGCATCAGTCCCAACTCAGTCAAGTAATCCAGTGCAAGTGGTCCTTCCTGGAGCCATACCTTTGGCTCCACCTGAACCCTTTGCGGGAGATCCTAAAAGGTTTGCGGTTTTTATGTACAAGTGCCGCCTACACGTCCTATGCAGGCCAGGGGCCTTTCCGAATGATCAAGCAAAAGTGGCCTTTGTTCTTTCATATCTCAGTGGCAGTGCTGCAGAGTCGTCCATACTACTAGTTAATCAAGACGACCCCCTTCTTCGAGACTTCCAGGGGTTTCAGCAAAATATGGAGAAGTTGTTTGCCCGGCACTCCCAAGGCCAAGCTTTGGATAACGAACTACTGTCTCTTCATCAAGGGAACCAAGATCTGTTAACTTATATTGCAACCTTTAACAGATTAGTGGTGGAAACCAGTTGGCCTGAAGACAAAAGGACCACGTTATTTCATCGTGGGCTGAGAGGCGAATTGAAAGATGTCTTGGCTCAAGTGGTCAACCCACCCCGGGATTGTGCGGAATACATTGACTTAGTGGTACAACTAGATCATAGACTGCAGAACCGGAAGGCTGATCGAGCTAGGATTGAGAATCGAGTGTTTGTGCGTCTGAAGGATAACACCGCCAAGACTACAGACACTCCTGAAACCATGCAAATTGAAGGTTTACGGGGGCCACTATCTAAATCCGAAAGGGATAAGAGAAGACAACAACAATTGTGCCGATATTGTGGCACGGCAGGCCATTTCCTCCGAGACTGTCCAGTGAAACCACCCAAGAGGGCAGTCGGGGTTTCCGACAAGGTCGGCACCGAACCTGAGCCGGAAAACTACTCTGCCCGGAAAGTGTAGACGTCCTCTTGTCGAGCGAGAAGAAGGACCCCGAGACAGGTCAACTTCACCCAGTGGCCTTTTGGTCATGGAAATTCACAGCACCAGAACTGAACTATGCTGTAACCGACAAAGAGCTTCTGGCCATCATGGCAGCATTCAAAGCTTGGTGACATTATCTCCTAGGAGCCAGACACACCATTACAGTGATTACAGATCACCAAAATTTACAATACCTAAAGTCGGCCAAGGCTCAGTCCTCTCATCAGCTCCGATGGGCATTATTTTTTGCTGAATACAATTTTGGGAGTACTTACCGACCTGGTTGCCGAAACGTTAAGGCTGATGCGCTGTCCTGTATAGGAATGGAAGAAGCATACTCAAATCCGGACTCATCATTCCAGGGGGGGGGAATCCTTGGAATTACTACTACACTGACGACATCCACAAGGAAATTTCGCATCTCCTCGATTCAAAGGCCTTACAAGACTGGTCAAACAAAAGCAAATATCATTCGGTTGCTAATCATTTACCTTATTTCCAAGGACTTCTCTACTTACCTCGTAAGGAACTTCAAAAACAGGTAATCTCAAATTGTTATGCATCGTTGGTGGAAGGCCACCCGTGAATTGCAAAAACCGAAGCCAAGATCAAGAGACATTTTTGGTGGCCGACTTGGCGTAAGGACATTAAACAATGTGTGCTTTCATGCGGCATTTGTGCTCAGAACAAGGCCCAGAAAAAGAAACCATCTGGTCTACTTCAGCCTCTAGATATTCCACCTACACCCTGGCACACATTATCTCTTGACTTTATCACAGATTTACCTCCCTGTAACGGCTTCAGCACCATATTAGCGGTGGTAGACTTATTTTCTAAAATGGCCCATTTCATTCCGTTAAAGGGTTTGCCCTCCGCTTCAATATTGGCAAAGGAATTCCTAGAACAAATTGTCCGAATACATGGATTCCCCTGCGTCTTAGTCTCAGATCGGGGAAGTCAGTTTATCTCTCAGTTTTGAAGAAAATGTTGTCAGTTGGCCCAAATTGACATAAGACTTTCGACCAGCCACCATCCTCAAACGGATGGTCAAACCGAGAGAACCAACCAAACTTTGGAGCAATACATACGATGCATGTTGCATCAAACTGAAAGCAATTGGAAAGACATTTTATGGATAACCGAGTATGCCTACAATAACTCTTTGCATTCCAGTATGGGACAAACCCCATTCTATACAATATATGGAATACACCCACGAACCTCAGAACTCGACCCACCTCAACATCTGGAAATGCCTGCCGTGAGCAGTCCACACACAACCATTACTCAAGCCTTCAAGAGGGCAACAGAACATTTAAAACAAGCTAAAGAAAGATACAAGAAATCTGCAGATCAACTAGGAGTGAAGCTCCAAAATACCAGATTGGAGATGAGGTTTGGTTAGCCTCAAGACATATACCACTAAAAGGAACCCACACATTTAACTGCAGGTATTTAGGACCATACACCATCAAGGCCATCATCAACCCTGTGGCAGTAAAACTGGAGCTACCTCCAAACATGTGAGTCCACCCCGTATTCCACGTTTCCCTTTTGAAACCAGTGCAACCAGGAACTCGGATAACGAAACCACCAAGACCCATTTTGGTAGATGGTGAACCAGAATCCAAGGTCAAAGACATTCTGGACTCAAAGTGGGTCAAATCAAAACTTTTCTATCCAGTTGATTGGAAAGGCTATGGTCCCCAAGAAAGGTCCTGGGAGCCAAGTGACTTTGTTCATGCACCACGCCTAGTAAACCGTGTTCATCTAAACTACCCGACCAAACCTGGAACAGCGGGACAAACCACCTTGGGAGGGGCCTTGGGAGGGAGTGCTGTGTCGTTACCTGCCCCCAGACACCTGGAAAAGACCAAGCAGCCCAGGGTATTTGCACCCATGGGGACCTTCAAGGTCCCAAAGGATTCCCTAAGGGATTCCTGGACTCGGTCCTGGCTCCGTTGGTGCCAGGCTCATGCTGCCATCTCAAGTAAGGCAGGTCTCAAAGGCAGAGAACCACGTGCAGACCAGTCTGAGGCAGGCTGAAGGGACTACTTTACCAAGGGACTAGTTGCTAGGGTGTGGTTGGAGGGACTACTTTACCTGGGAACTACTTCTTGAAGGCTATATGAACCACGCCTTCAGTACAGAACACGCTTCGCGTTATTCTGCACTCCTGCAGCGTAACGCTCACTGTGTCTGCAAACTCCAGGTCTGTCTTCAGCCATGCCCGTCCCGTCCTCTCGAGTTACCTGCAAGGAAGAAAGAGAGAGAAGAAAACAGAACAAGACTCTTACCCGATGCTCCATCTCGGTCACTCTGGAGTCACCACTTCTGCTGAGCTGCAAAGAAAAAGACACCACGTTAGCAGCACAACGCTAATACTTACCTGAAGGCTGCTAATTCCAGCGATCCATAGAAGCACCATCACTCGATCACCGCTCCCTCATCCGATCGCTGCTCCGGAGCTGCCGCATCCGCAGAAAACAAAAGAAGACATCAGGTTAGCCGTGCAGTGGGGGAAAGGCCTCCTTCAGACTTTAAAATCTTGCGCAGCACTGCTACTCACCTGAAGGCAGCCCTTCCTCGCAGTCCTGCCAGACATCACCATGCACTCTCAGCCTTGGATATAGCATACCTGCAGAATACAAGAAAAGTAGGTTAGGTGCGCAGAGAACCAATACCGTGTGGAAAGACTATTGCATAATGCTGCGGCTAGACCTACCTTGGAAGCCAGCTACCATTTCAGGAAGGGACCCCCCTCCATATTAAGCACCAACGGGAAACCTGTAAGGAAGAGGTACAGGAGTGAACTTTTGGCAACTTGAACTCTTAAGCAATCCATACTTTGGAATAAAGACTTACCCATTGAGTCACAGTTGTCTGGAACTCTGCAGGATCAGTGAAGTAACTAGATCCTTGAACTACTACGCACCCGGCGACGTTCGACAAATGGTCACCAAACTTTGTAGAGGCACACACTCATTGGATGTCTGAAAATGTGAGGCACGTCATAATTTTTGAAACAGTGGCCATTTTGGGTGGGCAGATCATAGCCTTTCACTGCAGACAGTGCAGTGAGGAAAATGAGTCTAGAAAATATATCTGGGGTTATTGCGTGGATGAAAGAGGGCCTAGAAAGGGTGGTGGTGTGGAAATAGTTGTTATAGAGCACTTTTTATTTGTCAAAAAAGGTTATATAGGTGCAAGGCATGTTCTAAGAATTGTTCTGTTTGTGGACATTATTGGGATTGGGTGTGGTGGGTGAGTATTGATATTTCAAGTTGTATTATACATGGTTTAATTCTATTGTGGTGGTTGTGGCCAATGGCCAGATTCTTAGGGGCATGGCCATAGGTCGTGCTTGCAAGAATCTGGCCACTGGCCACATGCACTTTAGTAATATGTATATAGTTAGTGTAGGTACTTTAAGGGGGGTATATCATATTTGTAATATGGTGAAATGATATAATTGAAGTGTATATGTTATTTCTGATTGTAGTACAATTGAGGATAGTGATCATTGATCTTTGCTTCACCTTTGACATGGTCAACCATTCTATCGTTATTAAACAGCTCCATGGTGCCTTTGGCATAATAGACCGTGCACTGGATTTGCTGACCTCTTCCTTCATTGACTGCCCTTTGCAGCTGCAACTGGGCCATTTCTCCTCCACTACTTCACTCTCTACTTGTTGCCATGGTTCTAGGCTGGACTACTGCAACAGTGTCTTCCTTAACCTCCTCCTTTGTTCCCCACACCCCCTTCAGCTAATCCAGATAGGGCTGCAAGACTTATTCTTGGCCTGAATCCCAGGAATCGTATCTGTGCAGCCCTAAGATGTCTACACATGATCCTGATGACCACAAGGATGAAATTGAAACCCCTGTGCATTATCCAAAAGGCTTTTTAGGGCCTGGGACCATGCTATTTACAACTGTGCCCCCCTAAATACTCCACTTCTAGAGTCCTCCGCTCCTATAACTTGAATTCTCTGGTTGTTAAACATTTGCTGAAACAGAGTGGGCAGCAGGTTTCTATGTATGGCTGGTGCCTCTCTTTCAGAAAGTCTCCCTGCCTCTCTTAAACTCGAGCCGGACTTCCTTCAGTTCCAGAAACTTCTCAAAATGTTGCTTTTCTCTTCCTCTTTCCCTCTCTCCCTTCCCTATAAACTCATGGAACTGCCATTGACACTGGTGGCCTGATCCTTTTAAAGTTGACAGTTTGCAGGCACTATACTTAGTCAACATTAGAACCCCACCCTTTCTTCAGCACTGTGCTTGCGGACCCACCACCTGGCGACTGTGCACGTCACTCTTGGGAACGCACTGCCCCAGGACTTAGGCAGTGCTCTCTGACTTTGGTACTCCCTGGAGCGTCATTCCCGGGCTCCCTTCAGCACTTGCGCATCCCTACTCCCTCTTCTATTAATACACTTCTCTCACTGGACAATGCATATGTGCATTTATAGCAGCACTGTGTACAATTGTTTTGTATAAGAAGAAAAATGTGAATGGAAACAATTTCTCAAACATAATTAAGATGCAGTTGATGTGTGGAAGTTTAATGTGTTGATAGGGTTACATGCAGATTTGTTGGAAGTGATTGCTGGATGGATGTGTTAGTGTTTCAATGCAGGCAATGATGGAGTGTTAGAAACATGAAAGTAAAAAGGGTAGGTGGTCTGTCCTGTGTGATGGTTTGCACATGACATTCGGGTCTTTAATGATGCCTGGCCATTAAAGGGTAATGCAGAGACAGTTTATAGTTATGAAGGTGCATGGATTATGGTCCTTATTGTATGCTGGAGAAAAGTATTTGTGATAGAAAATTGTTTGTTTCCTTTTTTCTTTTTCTCTACTATTCAATTATCCATTATTTCCATTAGCATAGTCCAAAATGGTAATGGAAATGTGGAAGAATCTTATTGAGTCTAACTACTTTATTGAAAAATATAAAGTAGATTGAATCTATAAGATTGTTTTTGTTCTATTTTTTAACTGTAAGAGGTGGCTCCAAAAGGAATGGTTTTTGTGTATTTTTTATTTTGTATTAATATTATTTTTTTGCAAGAGAGGCCAGCAAGTGAGGCGGGGGAGGGAGATGAGAGAAGTGGCACCAATAACAGATACAGAGGGGCAGGTGGATAGGGGAAGATGTTGTATGTGCCTTAAATCTAAGTTAAGCAGCAGAATTTCTTAAGCTCCTTGATTGCAGCCTTGAAAGCACTTTGAAAATGCTCCACACTGCAGAGTGGTGTGTTGCAGTATATACATATATATATAAATATACTGTTGTCTTGTAAAGATATGGAATAACAGCCACTTTTATGGTTTGGAAGCTTCCTGGTGGGATCTAATGCCCCACAGGATTAGTCTGTGTGGTGGCAGTATTGGTTGAGGAAGATGAGGTAGAGGAGCACAGCCTACGAGTTCCTGATAAAGGAATTGCCTTTCTCACGGCATCCCAGTGGTTGGATTTGGTGTGGTGGCGCATTGAGGTGGTCCCGTTGGTGTACTGCCCAGGTTTTCCGAAACTGACACCTTAGTAGCCTTAGCCTTCGCTACACCACCAAAGGTGGAAAAGATTTGTCACACCCATGATTCTTTCTGGCTGCTGGAAGTAGGCCTTTCATCTATCTCATCTTCCTGGTCCTCTAGATTCTTTTCTGCATCATTGCACTTTTTCTGTTGTCCAGGCCCTCCAGCTGGTGGGGATGGTGGTGTTGGTGGTGGCTCCTGGGGAGGAGGTATGGCCATGGCTGATGCCATTTTTTAATTTAAGCCGCAGTTGTGCTAATATTCTTTCACACGTGCTCTGCCTAGGATTGCAAAATAAGTAAGAATAGGTCCAGGAGCTGTGCAGGGGTACATTTTCAGCTTGAAACTTCCTTGATAAGCTCAAAATGCAGTTTCAATGTGTTTGCAAAGCACTGACCCGTTCACAAAGCGCGGACCCATCTGCGAACATGTCATCACCACATGTGTGCGCATTATCACGTGAGACTGTACGGAACATCAGCGGGGACGTCAGATTTTTGCGAACATCAGCGAACAAAAAACAGTGGGAAAAGTTGCATAAAGTTAATAGAAGTGTTAAAAAAAATTATATGAAGTGGGGAATAGTACAGCTTTAAGGTGAAACTTTCTAGATCAACCGAAAAATGCTGCTATATTGGGGCTAAGTATGATATTAGGATGTTGTAGCAAATGAGGGTGCACTGATAAAAACCCATGGAATTCAGTGAAAACACTTTTATAAAGGGGCAGTAGTGTTACGCTGGTAAGAAAAACCTATGAAATTCAGTGAAAAAACATTGTTAAAGGGATCTTATGGTTACAAGTAAAACTGGAAAACCGAAGAAATGTGCAGGTTATGTTAAGCTAAACAACCATAACTCGCACCATCACTGTGCACTGCTAAGAATAACACTCAGGACATCAAACATGACTTCACAAATGTCATATATATATATATATATATATATATATATATATATATATATATATATATATATATATATATATATATAATTGATATCACTCATAAAGGTCACACAGACACAATTAAGAGCTATACCTCCATTGCTATTTGTGATAATTTGGGCATAGGGCAGGCTTTTCTTTTAAGAGAGGTGTGAATGTGATTAGAGGAGCAACCCAAAAAGAAATTGTACAAGACTTGAAAATATAGGAATGTCCAATCAAGGCTCTAAAAAATATATATCTCTACACTTTAATTAAACACACCAATATGCAAACAATTAACTGTAAAAAAACACATGCAAAAACTGACCACTTTGGAAATAACACTGAAAATGCAAAACATGGCCATAAAGACTCTCTCTGCACTGTAACGGGACCAATAGCAAGAAACCACAGAAAGTGCAAACAATGGATTTGAAGGCACTCTGTGTACTGTAATGGTGGTGAAAACCAAGATATTGCAAGACTGTCACATGTAAATGATATGTCTTTGAGAAAAAGATGCACAAGAGTGGCTTATCAGTCACTATGCCCTCAACCGTGTTTCAGATGGAAGGGCCCCTCAAACGTACCTTCAACTATTCTTGGTGCTTGGGTTTCTCTGTTCAGTACTTGTGGGTTGCACTGGATTTGAATGCGGTGACTCTCAGCAATCCAGGTCATGAAACGGCATAGCACCAGGTTTGATGTGAAGCTCCAGGTGATTTGCTGCAGTGTTATAGTGGTGCAGTTCCAAGAGTCCATCAGGTTAGGTCCAATGCCCAAGCCGTTTCAAGAGAATGGGTACTGCTGGGTCGAGTCCACAGGCAAAATGATGCTTCCAGCCGTTTCAGTCAAGGTTCAGGTTGGTTAGATGCGAAGATCCTGACGGTTCAAGAAGCTGTTTGAATACACAGCCTGATGAAATGACTACTATTCTGCCTGAGTACAACAGTGAATGGTGGCTAAACCACCTACTCACCCCACACACTGCCACAAACCAAGACTGACTCAAATCATATATGTTAAACAGGCACAGTCAAGTCATTTACCCCCTTTACCTTTTGTGGGCCGAGGGCAGGATTTACTCTTAAGATGTTGTGAACGTGATAACAGTAGCAACCCAGACAGAAACATAAAGGAATGTCGAAACAAGGCTCTATAACAATATAAATATTTTAATTAAAAACACCAATTTGCAATATAACTGCACTAGAACAACTCTAACAAAAAAACACCCCTGTGGAAAGAACACAAAATAAGCAGAACGTAATTGTTACAAGCACTCTGGGTAATGTAGCAGAAGTAATAAGCAAGCAATTGCAACACTGTCACATTAAAGGATATGTCCTGTTGGAAAAAGGTACACATGGGTGGCTTAACCGTCTCTGGCATTCCAAAAAGAGGCTGGACCTCTCAAAAGAACCTAAATCTCTTTTTAGGAAGGTTCAACCGCATCAAACCAGGTTTCGAGATTCTGTCTGTGTGGTTTTGAATGCTGTTTGAATGTGGCAAGTCATATGGTCCAGGCAGTGAGACAGCTATGAGTGGGTTTGAAGTGGAGCTTTGTAGGGTTCAAAGGCAGCATTCAAGTTATGTAGTTCAGTGAGTCGTCCTGGGTATATCCCAAGATCAAACAGGTTTCATATGATGGTTACTGATGGGTCAAGTTGGAAAGTGACATGATGCTTCCATTACTTCAAATTATGTTATGCAGGAGAATGCTGATCCCCCGAATGTATGATTTACGTATTGCTTCCGTTCGAGGGGAATTACGTTGATGTGCTTTAATGTTTGTTTTGGTTTGTAGATGGAGATTTTTCCCTGTATGAATTTCGCTCCTTGGCCGTGGATCGTTCTATGTTCTGCAGAGTGTTTTGTATAATATTAGTTTCTTGGCCGCTGGCCAATGTAGTGTTCTCATTGCTGTTGTGATGTGTTCTCCCTGAGTGAGTCTGAGGAGCAGTCTTGCTGTTGCGTTCTGTATTGAATTGTAGTTTTTTTATAAGGTATTCTGGCATTCCAAGATAGATGCTGCTGGTGCATTCTATTCTTGGCATAACGAGAGAGATGATGGCGAGTGTTCTGTGTGGGAAGGTGCAGAAGGGGAGTATCCTCTTGATTGTGTGTAGGTGGAAGAAGCATTTTTTAACTACTGTGTTGACTTGCGGTTCTAGTGTTAGTTTGTTGACCATTACAATTCTGAGAATTTTGACCACTTCGGATGGTTCAGGTGGGCTCCTCAATTTGGTAGGCCATGGAATGTGGCGATGATTCGATGGGTCATTGGGGGCGATCATGATTCCTGTTTTGTCCGTGTTGAGTTTAAGGCTGTTGTCGCTCAGACAATGATTTATTTCTGTGAGGCATTTGGTAAGTGTTGGGTTATGTTCTTAGATGGTGTTGATTTTGTAAATGATTTCAGTATGTCTGTGTAGTTGTAGCAGGTGTGGCTGTGTTTTTGATGAAGTTAATCAGGAGAGTCATGTAGATGTGAAAAAGTAGGTTAGGGAGTGATGGACCTTGTGGGACTCCACATTTTTTTTGAGGGTGTTGACTCAAATGGTGTTTTCCAAGTTGTTTCCGTTCTTTTTGTCATGAAGGATTTTAGCTAGAGGAGTGCTGTGTTGCCAATTCCTACATCTTCGAGTCTTTTGAGGAGTTTTTTGTAGTAGACTGTGTTGAAAGCTGCTGATAGATCGAGTAGTATTAGTGCCAATTTGAAGCTGGAGTCTGTGTTGGCTTTTAGATCATCCTTTATCGATAGTAATGCTTTTTCCGTTCCTCTCATGGATCTAAAGCCTAATTGTGCCTGGTCCAGTACCATTGTTTTCTACATGTTCCGAGATTTGTTCGTAGATGTAGATTATTAGTAGCTTCACTGTGTATGGCATGTTTGAGTTTGGTCAGTAGTTGGTCACGTCTTACATGTTTTCCAATGGATCTTTAAGGTGTGGCTTGATGTATGACAATTTGAAGGCTTTTGGCGCAGTTCCCGTTGATAGTGAGTGGTTGAAGTGGTTGAGGAAATATTCTGCAGGTTTTTTCTGGGAGAGGATAGTCTTGTATATGTCTGGTGCGCAGGGGTCTACTGGAGAAACTGCTCTGTTGCTTTTTCTCACCAGGCTGTTGAATTCTTCTGCCGAGATTGGTGGAAGGTGGTTTAATCTAGTAGGCAGTTCCTGTGTTCACTGGTTTAGGCGGTTGCTGGTGATTTTAGGCATGATTTTAAGGACTTACTAGATGTTTGTTATTTTCTTTTTGAAGGGGTCTGCAAGGTCATTGCATAGTTGTTGTGATGAGGTTGGTGTGTTGCTGCATGCTGATCATTTATGATGTTGAACATCTCTTTCTTGGTGTTGCTTAAGTCTGCGATCTATTCGTAGTAAAATGTATTATTTGCTTTGAGTATTTAAGTTTTGTACTGTCGTATCTTTCATTGGTATGTGATTTATTTTAGTTGGTCGTAGTTCTTCCTCTATTCTTGTTCCAGTTTCCTATTCATTTTTTTACGGTTGCCTGATGTTGGCTGTGAACCATCTTGCCATTGTTTTCTTTAGAAAAAAGGTGAATGGCTTTTCAGGTGCAATGTCATATAATGTGGTTGTGGAGTTGGGAGATTGAGATGACATTTTTCCATCAACTCGTGCGTACATTTCTTTTGTTTCTGTTTCTCCGTTGAGTAGTTCAGAAGGGTTTTGTCTTGGATCAATGTTTTGTACAGGGTCCTCTCTCTGCTCACATTGATGATTCTTTGTGTCATGCCAATTTCCTGTGACACATGGTGTGTTGAGGTTATTTCATTTGGTTTACTGTCTGTTGGGTTTCTGTTATCCTCCTTATGGTTCTTAAGGTTGGATGGGTGTCCGAGTGGATGGTAAGTTGATTGGTAGCATAAGAAGAATGAATTTGGTCTTGTTCTGGCAAAAGGTCTCTTTTGTGGTGGATGGGTAGGTGTTTTATCTCTTGGTATAGGTTGGTTCCCGTGTGTGGTGTTTTGGGATTGTTCCAATTGGTTTATTTAGTTTTGGCTACTTCTTGTGCATCGTTCTTTCTTGGTGTGGTGCATTTTATGTTTGGGGTTTATCCCAAGAGTGTGGTCTATGCCAGGGGTGGGAGCTATCCCAGGGGTGGGGGCTTTCCCAGTGGCAGGAGCTATCCTAGGGACGGGGGCTATCCAAAGGGTGGGGTCTTTTTCAGGGGGAGGGGCTATCCCAGGGGCAGTGGCTAACCCAAGAGTGGTGGCTATCGCAGGGGCTATCCCAGGGCTGGGACTTCCTCAGTGGCAGGGCTATACCAGGGGTAGGGGATATCCCATGGGCAGGGGCTATCCCAGGGAGCAGGAGCTGTCCCGGGGTGAGGGCTATCCCAGGGGCAGGGGCTATCTCAAGGCCAGGTGCCATCCCAAGCGCGTGAGCTATCCCAGGGCTGTGAGCTATCCCAGGTTCTGAGCTGGCCCAGGGCCTTAGGTGTTTCAGGGTAGAGCTATCTCAGGAGTAAGGTTTTTCCTGGAACATAGCTATTCCAGTGTGGAATTATTCCCTGGCTCCATTATTCACAAGAGCTGGATTTCTGAGCGGTTAGATCTTACCATGTTATTGTTCCTGGTTGTAAGTTCACATAGTGATGATGCCTTGTATTGGTGAGTGACATAGAGTGGTTTTAGCCAACTGATGTTTGGCACTCTCATTTATGGGGTCCTGTATAGTTATCAGCTTCACAGTGTTGAAAGCCTCTCTGTGGTAGTTGTATGGCACACACTGCCAAAGCCTGCACCCTGTTTCTTGAACATGTCACAGAAAACCTTTCCTGTGTAGTCACAGAAGCATTGCATGCCCCGTGGGGACATTCCTCAACCCATATTTCACTAACCACCACAATGGATTTCATGCTTATCTCCTGGGGGCTGTGCACATATTATGCTCTGTTATATTACATGATTGCAGACTTTCCTGGTGCAAGTGGCGGCCATTACATTGGTTCATCTTTTTTTCAGGGTTAGAGATGGTATGCTGTACATCACATAGGGCTATGGAATGATGCAAGGTCCTCATGCTGCTGCCTTGCCTCCATGTCCCACATCTGTGCAAGGATGACCTCCTGGCTGGGCCTAATGTAGGCCAGGATCAGTTCCCTGACATGTTCCAGTTATCACAGGGGCTGGGAGGGCAACAGCAGATCTTCCAGATGATTTCAGAGGAATGGGATCTGTTTCCGTGTCAGTCTGCACATCCACTGTTTGGTGCATGCTTTTCCAAATGGGGTTTCTTCCATCATCACCCTCGGCCTCAGTCTCAATGGTGACTGGCACTTATTCATCTGGGGGTATGTTCTGCAATAATTCCTCAGACACCTTATAGGTGTAGGGCAGCTGGTACTTGCACCCCCCACAGGGGCTTTGCAGTTTGCTCACCTCTTGCCAATCATTTGCCACAGTGCGTGTCTCATCAGAATTGTGCATGGTAGAAAGGATGAGGACGTATAGCTCAGGGGCAAGGCAACGCGGCACAACACAAGTTTGAATCCCAATTCCTCGCTTAGAAACCAATTACTAGTATTAAGTGTGATATAAATGAACAATAAATAAAAGAATAAATAGGTTTGTCTTTGCAGTCACTGTGGTGGTGTTTGTGATACCAGCAGAGGTGGTCATAGCTATGGGTGCTCAGGTCCCAAAAGACAACCCTCTAGTTGGAATGTGGAAAACTCTCCCGATCAACGGAGAATGTATCTGTGGGGTATATAACAGGGTTCAGTGGCATTACAATACATCGGTGAGATGATACATGCATCTACTTGATTTATGTGTGACAGTGGCCAGCCATGCACCCTCACTGTCCTGTGTGTCTGGGATGACTAGTGGATTTAGGGTATCTGTTATCACTGGATGCTTGTTTGCGGTCCCTTGTGTGTACTTGTAGGTCCTTTGTGACACACTTTTGTGCCCATGTTAAGAGTCTTTTCAAGTGGGTTGTTGTATTGCTTTCTGCTCTCAAGGATGTCTGCAGACATGACTCTCATGTACGGTTGCCATTGATGGTTTAATAATGGCATTGTTGTTTGCACTAAACTGTTAGTTACACAGAACCTTTTTTAGACCAGGTACATATGCATCCTCCTATGCAGCCACTGTTAGGGACCGTGAGTGACATAGTTCAATTGGTATTCAACAGGCACTGTCTGGGGAAACTGCTCCAACTTCGGCATCCCCCGACCATACCACTCACATGAGGTCCTTGATCGGGCAGCCTCTAGCGCCAAGGGGTGCATGAACGTGTCATTCCTAATTGGTAATGGTCCTTTGATTTACAATAGACTAAGGTTCACTTGTGTTGCTTTGCTTATCATTAGGTTTGGGAAAACCATTACTTTATTACATGCATCACTTTGTTTTCTTTTAATGAACATCATTCCTAGTACGGCCAGTGCTGTCCCAGCAATCATCTGTTGATTCACTCCCAAGGTTTATCAGAGCAGGACTGGATTAGTCTCCCATCATTTCTATTTTCTTTTCCCTTTAGGACATCAGACTCCAGGTTTACTTACCTTAGTCCATCCTGACTCCAAGATTCATCAAAATGTGACCTCATTCTCTGCTGAGCATGAAGTGCTGGCTGTTGATGCTCTGTTGTGTTGCTGGACTGCTGGCACAGGACTAATTATGGGTGTGGAAGCAGGAGGGAGGTGGGGTACGGGAACAGCGTGGGATCCCTAGAGGAACCCAGAGAGGGGCACCAACCCTTGGGGAACAGTGAGGTGATTATGAGGGGCCGGACTAGAGAGTAGGGGGTTCATAATGGAACAGTGGCTGTGAGTTAATGAGGGTGAAGTGCTGTAGCGCCATGGAGACCAGTGCTCAAGGAAAAAGGAGAGCAAGGATGGTGGGGGAAAGAGCTGAATTAGGAATTCCGATTCAGAAATGGGTTTTGGATGAGGGAGCAGCAGTGGGCAGGATTCAGTGGGTGAGCATCAGCCGACGGGCAACACATTTAATGAGCAGGCACTTTGAAGAACTAAATAGACACCAGTCTACGTGTCAGCATGCATCAGTTCCCTAACCCTTAGTGTTTCTCAGGCTTAGCCTTAATTTGGCTACCTACATTTCAAGTGTTCATTTCTTTTTTACCTGCATACATTGGACTATGTGTCCCAACATGCATCAGTTCTGTCAGTAATAACATTTCATATACTTGACCTGGATTTGACTCTTAGCGTTCAAAATGTTAAAGACTCTAAGCTTATGGTCCAGTTTATTCTCTCACTATTACCATTTTCCACTAGTTACATTCATTTACTGTTTAAAACTCGGGTACAATACTTATAGCAATGTTCTGCTGTTTTCTCCATGTTTGCCCCTCATTTTCCATTTTATTAGCATGTGCGTATTCCTTATGATTGTTTCAGCATGCTTTGAGTGTGTTCCTATCTCTCATCAACCTCAGGTAGACCCTTTGTGTCAAGGCATGTGATATAGTTCACAGTCTTGACTAGCTAAATAACTCCTCCCAAACATCTTGACATGAAAGTATTGGTTGTTTGTGAATTGTGGTCGTGTTTCTTTGGTCAGCCTTCACATTCAGGGGAGTTTTCTCTGCTGCGTCTTTACTTTGCCTATTTACTTTGGGGTTTCAAATCAGTCAGCTGCTCTCAGTCTTGGTTCTCAGGCCATTCTGCATGGCTCAGTAGAGGAAACAGCTGGATTCCTAGTTCGTTCTAGGGTGCTTCTCCATTCATCCAACCCAATGCTCTCCTCCTTCTGCATGACATGCCTCCATGTTCACCTCCCCATGCCTCCTCCTTCAAGAATCAGTTCCGCTCTTTTACATGCCTGTGGACCTGGTCATGTGGAGAATGATACAAATGACAGATCTCTGGTCTAGAAGTATTCATTCATTACCCACCTCTCCCTTTATATCTTCAACATCTAACTTGGGAAATAGCTCATGTGAGATGTCTTCTTCCTACCTTTTGGTTTCCAAATTGTTATCTCCTTAGTCTGCCTATTCTCCCACCTACTGTTGGAAGGAATCTTAATTGGTGTGTGTTTTGTTCTTATGTTTTGTGTGCTTGGAAGGTTTTAAATGAAGTGAGGAAAGTTGGCCCACATAATTACTTGTTATAACTTGGGGATCATGACCTGGTTATAGGTTACTCCTAAGCCTGTGACTATATCTTGCTATCTCTGCATACAGAAATGATAGGAAGTACATCCCCACTTTGTATATTCAAAGAGTTTATCAATCCAGAGATATTCACTGTCCCTCCTGCTACCCAAGTGTAGCATTGCTTAAGTTGTTATTCACTATTAATGGGATTATATATACACATCTGGAGTTGTTGTTTGTAATGCATCTAGGGCTAATACTTTCAAAGTAATGTCACTGGTTCTCCAGCAGCCTGGGGATAGCTCTGGGTGTAGGCAATTAAAGTGTGTTGTATTCCCATCTTGATGTGATAAATTGTAATTATCCTCTAATCTTCTTACTCCTATTCCTCACTATACTGCCATGATGTTTCATTGGTGAAAGGGTAACACACCAGCAGTGGAACTGGGCCCCTGCAGTGGTGGGGGGAAGGTAGCATGAAGCAACAAATATGTTAAGAGGTTGGCGGTGGGAGGGATAGAGCACCATTTTGATTTGATTTTTGATTTTGTATTTGTAAAGCGCTCATGAGAAACGTAACCATATAGCAGAGCAGATGGAACAAAAATCGAACAAAGCAGGGAATGAACTAGAACAATTTCAGCAACAGGAATGACAACTCTAGTAAAGCATTCTGTTTTATATAAACAAGAACGTCTTAAGTGCTTTTTAAAATTTGTGAAGTGTTTCAAGGTTTCTGATTTCTCTGGGAATACTATTACACAATTTTGGAATAAAAATAGCAAATCCCCTGTCTCCCCTTGATGTACAAATTGAAGGGGGAACAGCGAAGAGCAGGCAATCTCTAGATCTTAGACATCTAGACTGTTGATAGTAACATATCTTATCTCTCAAGCAATCTGGGGCCAGTCAATTCAGGCATTTAAAGATAAGGTATGCTACCTTAAATTGAATGCGCACTTCCACTGCCAGCCAGTGTTGTGCACGATGAGATGGGGATCCATGGGCTGATTTACTCAGCCAACAGACCAATCTGATGGCCTCATTCTGGGCTATATAAACTCTCTGAAGTTGTTTAGCTGTAATGCCCATCTACTGGCTGTTACAATAGTCTAAATGGCAATTGGCTAGCATAGCATGTGCTTCATTTGGAATATATGTCAGGACCTGCCGTAGGAGTATCAGTGAATGAAAAACTGCCTGTACCTTGGCTTCTACCTGGCCCACATTTCCAAGGTTGTTCTGCCAAATACAACCCAGGTTCTTAACCTTAGAGGCAAACCCCAAATTATCACCCAAGAATGTAGGGATTGGCAATTCCTTGATGGTAGTGAGTAAATATCTGGGTCCAGACAGTATAAACTCTGTTTTAGACACATTCAATTGGAGCTGATTACTAGACATCCACTGACTGACTCCCCCCACACTGTGTTAAATAAAGGTTTAATCAAAGTTTGCAATTTTTACCAAGATTTGAGTGTCATCAGGTAGGAATGGTAATTCATCACATGGCACCTCAAAATCTTCATCGAAGGATGTAAATAAAGATTGAAAAATAAGGGTGGCAGTGAGGACCCCTGCGGTACTCCACATCTCTTGTTAGTGGGGCCTGAGATGTAATCTCCCAACCTGCCTGTTGTTGAGAGTCAAAAATGCTTCAAACCACTTAATATCATGACCAGAGACTCTGCCCACCACTATCAGTTGGTGAATTAAGAAGTGATGGTTGACCTTATCAAAGGCCGTGCACAGTCCCAGAATCACCAACAATGACAGTTTACCTCGGTCTGCAGCCTCTAAAAGGACTTACTGTACAGTGAGTAGGGCCATCTCGGTTCAAACGTAAGTTGGAAACCCGACTGAAAAGTATCTAACAGTAACTCTCTTTTCACAAAATCCTGCAACTGGAAGGTAGCCATCTTCTCAAGGATTTTTGCAGGCCAAGGGAGTCCAGCAATTGGTCGATAATTCTGGAGAGTCACTGGATCCAGAATAGGTTTTTTTAGTAAAGGAGTCAAGATTGTGTGTTTTATTCTTTTGGGCACTTTGCCCTGATTCAGGGATTTATTAATAAACTCGGGCATGAATGGTGTTACTTCCAGAGTTATACGCTTTGCTGCATAAATGGGCAAAGGAAATAAAGAGTCATAAGTAGGTTTCAGCACGTTGACTAGCGTATGTATGTAGTTCTCAGATACCTGATGGAAATTAAAAAGAGCTAATCAGTTTTTAGTCTGCAACTGTATTGGGCCTACCGAAAACGGATAATTCACCTGTCTTGGTAAATTAAGGACAATGGTTTGGATTTTGGCTGTGATTTCTATTTCAATGAGTTTAATTTTCTCATTAAAAGATGTATTAAAGAGATTGACCTGTGCCGAGGATGGTTCAATGGTACAGACCTTGCAACTGGGTTGACAAAACTTGGATACAAAGGCAAATAATTCTCTTGGTTTTTTACTTCCTGCCGATATTTCCTTTTGAAGGAAGTCTTTTTTAGTTTTGACAGCAGCTTGTTTATATCAGGTTAGGGCACTTCTTGCCCTGCAAGCTCTCTCTAGAGTTTTACTCTTTTGCCATTTCCGACCTGATAGACTGACCAGTTTACGTACAGGTGTCAGGTGTCGGGTGGACCAGGGTTTAGAGATCCTCTTCTTCTTAGGCTTTGAGGGTGCAGCATTGGAGCAGATTGCATTCAAGGTTATTACCTCTGTGGTGAGGAATTCCTCACTCTGCACCAAAGTATCAATAGAGGCCAGTGATTCCTTAACTTCAGCACCTAGAGATTTTATACAAGTCTTTGATTTTCCAGGTTAATATAGGGGATTATCTCTTAATATATGCCTTTTCCCCCATCCGGGTGGGGTGGGCAAAAAAAGATGATCTGTGGGTATTGTTTAAATTTTGCTCTCATGGTTTAAACAATGTTCAGTTAGCATATAACACGCTTTATGGTTTTCCTCCGGGAACATCTAGAAATGCTGGAAAAAGTGTCAAGTATGCTAATGTGTTTTCTTCTCTTTCAATTCATACTTCCATTGTAATGAAATGTGCTGGCACAATGATCTATAGTGCCTCAACCTGAGTTGGGTGGTAGCCCAGCTCTTACTGCGCCGGGATACCGCCCAATGCTATTAGGGTTAACACATTGCGTTACCGCATTATGCTGGATACCGAGTTGCGAGGGGGGTAAATCCCCATTCAATGGACCCAATGGGGGTTTCTTGGTGCTATTAGCACCAGCGCAATTAGCGCCAAGCTAATAGCAGCAGAAAAGTTGGAAAAGGGAGATTTTTACCTCAAGCAAAAAGCTGGCAATAAAACTCCCACTTTCCACCCAACTCGAGATTGGGCGGAGTGGTAAATATGGCAGTATTAGTGTTACCACCACATTTTGCCGCTCTGCCTGACTCATGATGAGGCCATCTTTCCCAGAAAATGCAGATCATGTTAACAAAGGCAATTCCTGACTTTTTAATGTAGCCTAATATGTCAAATCTACTCCTCCACCTTTCATCTGTACAATCTCTGAGAGATGGTGGTGAGATGTTGATAATGACAGCAAGTGGTACCATGTTAGTTGTGTTTATGTGAAAAGTAAATGCACAGACCTTTGAATCATCAAAACATTGTATTCAGGCAAACATGAATAGCAAAAGGATACATATAACAAATACATTCACTGATTGTTTTGGCTATTTAGGGTTTTCACAGATTTTAATAAGAACACATCAGATCCATAATGTGATGAATGTCTGTATCTGTAATTTACAGTATACTATCCCAAAATGTGCCTCTAACAGATCATGCCCTTTTTAGCTCCTGGGTGGCTATACAGGACTGTAGAAAGCAGTCAAATCTGAGGTCTTACACGTTGTGTTGCTGCTCACCAGTTCAGTAATGGCTAATGTTAATTCACTAACTCAAAGAAACATATCAGATATCATGCAATGGGATGATATACCTGTATATAGTACAGTTCGGGAAATGGTTGCAAAAAGGAGTGGAACTGTAAATTATAAGAGTATCTCCTGTCTCTTCGACCAAATACAATATGTGAGACAATTTTACCCTACCAATGTAAAAGGTGGACTAAAGTTGCAAAACATATTTTATCGAATCACGACGTGGGATGTTATTTCAGGAATGCAATGTTGTTTTTGTTTTAATGCAATCCAAGAGACTTCCTTGCCCTCATCCTCCAGTCTCGTGTCACAGTGGCAACAAAATTTTCCAGTTCATGTAAACTCTGTGTCTAGTGGACTTGTAGTACCCTCGCTCATATTGTGTTTATAGTGACATTACGGATTAATAGTTGACTTACTGTTCAAATATTAATTTGAGTCGCGGGTGATAGTTAGCTATATCCAGATCTTTACTTTCAGAGTATTTGAAATTCTTTTGGCATCTTATATTAGATGGGGATACAACTCTTATGATAGATCGTTTTGTGCTCTTTCAAGTATGTAGTTTTTCTTTACATGTTCAAACGTATACATTTCAAACTGGCCAATATGTAAATGTGAATCTGGTTAGTCATTTATGGGTAAGTATGGGTAAGTATGGGTTTTATCAGGCCAAGGTATTTAAAATAAAAACACAATTTCATGTTGTATTCATATGGGCAGCTGGGGTACTTGTCCCGCTCAAGTGGACAATATTTTGAAAAGATTGTAAAGAGGTCAAGAGAAATGCATAGAAACCTAAGATGTGTGTTTTAGTCCCACGGAAGAGATTCAAACCAGTCACAGTCTAGCATGTCTTTTCTTTGGGAGCCCTTTATTGGTGTTGTGGGGTGCCACATGTGGGTTGTGAGTCATAGATACTTTGCCTGTAACTACATTCTTTGGAACAGGCTGTTGGTCCGTATTAGAAACTCTTCTTGCCACCATCCCCCCACCAAATAGAATTCTGAACAATCTGTCTCTCTATCTGGGCTGCATACATCACCTTATAACTCAACGTATGAGCATGGGTCATGGCACTCAATGGGACTTATTACGTATTTGGCGGTGTGTTAAAAATGGCAGCTTCCAATCTCTGTAGACAACATTGGCATTCCCCTGGCATGGTTCAAAATTGAAATTGGTTGGTCTCCATTTCCAAGAATAGCTCCTTCAGTGCCTATCGACCTGTCAGGTTATTAAAAAAAAATTGTTGAGAGTTTTGAGACATCAGTAAGGATGACCTTTATTTTTTTAACAAAATCACACTCCACGAAACAGTGAACCTGTAGTTTAAGAAATGGATGGTACACAAAAGAATGTCACTAGCAAATGACAGAAGATGCTCGATAGTTTTGGTCACTCAAAGTGCATGATTTGGGGCAAAAAAGGCAGGAAGCCCATGAGCCTAATTATTTCTGAACAGACTTTCAATTTCCTGCCTCTTTACAATGGATTATTTCTTTAACCTATGCTGCCTCTCTTTATAGCGGTGCTGTCCCCTGCCCCCCTCAACGGAGTTCAGATAACATGATAGGCAGATCAATGGTTCCATTATTGCAGAAAGTATGTAGTTTTTCTTTACATGTTCAAACGTATACATTTCAAGCGCCTCTTTTAAAAATGGTTAGAAGTGCACATAGCTCTGCAGTATCTTTCTTAAAATAACCCAGGAAGTGAAGGGTGCTTTAAGTATCACACATTTATCATGAATATGTAAAAATATATTATAAAAAAGAGATACAAAGCAATACATGCTTAAAGATTTAAATAATGACTCCATGAAGGTAGCATAGTAGGCAAACAGAGAGATATTTTTAAATGGATGCCCAAGCACAAAATGCTGTCTAGCGTGAAAGCCCTGACTCATGCTGATAAGAAATGGCCTCTGGCAGCATCTTGATGTGAGATGATTTAATCTGGGAGACTAAACTTGGAACTTGGCAGGAAAAAGCAGACAAAACTCATGATGAGAAGGCATAATGTGTTGATGTCAAGTATGACTAATATGGCTTGGTGAGCTACAGATAAATCATCCAATCGTAGGGAAAGGAGGGTTTTTCTCTGGCTAACATTGCCTATTACATACATATTCAAACAAAGTAGTCAATTCCATGAGGGTGTTGCATCATCCAAATAAGCATATATAAGCAGGGGAAAGGCAGAATGACTGTGTGTTTTTTCATAAGTGTCTTGAATTTACATCCAATAAAAACTGCTGTGGAAACCACCCGGGTGCCTGTTTCTTTTGCTCCTGGTTCTTGCCTCAAAATGAATTCAGAGATTCCAGAAAGCTTAATGGGATGGAAAGGGAGCCCCTGTACACTTGGCAAACACAAGAAGGGACCCTACAAATCTTTCTTAAGATTCAAAGACAAGAACCTAGGCTTCATGTTGATGTACTTGCAGAGATGGGGAGATGCCTGAAGGAGAGACAAGGTGAGTGACAAAACTGCAGTGTGCTCTCATTTCTGTCAGAAGGTGTCTCCCCGTGATTGTCAGCATGACACACTTGGCATCTGTGAATTATGGTATATATAGTGGGGCAATTGTTCGCTAGAAAGCAGGTGACCAGTTTGTTTGTAGAGATGCACACGTTATTTCCTTTTCAAAGTCAATGTATGTTACCACCATTTAAATATGTTTTTCTGTACGTTTTCAGGTGCTCCTTGTTAGATCTGTGCTACCAGATCTAAAGCATAAACAAAGAAAAGGTACCTCAAACACCTCGGGATACAAACAAGGGCACAGCATAGACAACTAAACAGTTGTAAAGTTATTAGTTAGGAATTCCAAACAAGAGAACTTAAAGATATTTTTGACAAGAAAAGTTCACAAAACTAAGGGGGTAATTCATAGATTTCAGCGCAGAGGGAGCACATGCGAGCAGCGCAGAGAGGGAGCGTGTGCCAGCCGAGTGCGCTGAACATCATTCTGGCGCACAGCGTATTCATGGAATTCCCAAGCCATTTTGAGCGCTGGCACAGAGAACATCCCGCAGCACCAGTTACGCCCCCAAGAAAACCCCTTGCGCAAGGAAAAGGCATTGAAATCCCCAATGCAGCCCAAAGGGCTGGGCTAACCATGCAGCAGCTTACAGGGCCGGTACAATGTAATCGCGTGAAAATACTACGCGCACCCCGCTCACGACACCCAAAAGTGTGAAAATGTACTGGTGCACCCCTCTGAATACACGTACCCTGCTCGCGCCAGCTAAATTGCATAGAAAAAGCACCCCCCTGTGGTGTGGGCTGCCTGTGGGGCATGCCCAGGGTGGATGGGCTGCCTGAGGGGCCTGGGAAGGGTGAGTGGGCTGTCTGTGGGGCATGGCCAGGGTGGATGGGGTGCCTGGGGTGCCTGCGTGTATTTCGGGGGTGCACAGGGAGTTTCACACGCAATAGGCCTTGGGCGACAGCAGGGTACATGTATTGCGGGGGTGCGTGGGGAGTATCACGTGCGATAGGCCTTGTGCGAGCGCGGTATGTGTATTTGGGGGATACGCGGGAAGTTTCACATGCGATACTCCAAGCGAGAGCGGGATAGTGTATTTTGGGGGTGCGTGGGAAGTTTCACACGTGATACTCCAGGCGATAGCGGGGTATGTATATTTGGGGGGTACGCAGGGAGTTTCAAATGCGATAGGCCTTGTGCAAGCGGGGTACGTGTATTTTGGAAGTGCGCAGGAAGTTTCACACGTGATAGTCCTTGTGCGAGCGGGGTACGTGTCTTTTGGGGGTACTCGGGAAGATTCACACGCGATGCTCAAGGCGAGAGCGGGGTACGTGTATTTTGGGGGTGCGCTGGAAGTTTCACACGCGATACTCCAGGCGAGAGCGGGGTATGTATATTTGAGGGGTACGCAGGGAGTTTCACATGCGATAGGCCTTGTGCGAGCGGGGTACATATATTTTAGGGGTGCACGGGAAGTTTCACACATGATAGGCCTTGTGCGAGTGGGGTATGTGTATTTTGGGGGTGCGTGGGAAGTTTCACATGCAATACTGCAGGCGAGAGCGGGGTACGTGTATCTGGGGGGTACGCAGGGAGTATCACATGCAATAGGCCTTGCGCGAGCGGGGTACGTGTATTTTGGGGGTGCGCAGGAAGTTTCACACGCGATAAGCCTTGTGTGAGTGGGGTACGTGTATTTTGGGGGTGCGCAGGAGGTTTCACACGCGATACTCCAGGCGAGAGTGGGGTACATGTATTTGGAGGTACGCAGGGAGTTTCACACGTGATAGGCCTTGTGCGAGCCGGGTAGGTGTATTTTGTGGGTGCACAGGAAGTTTCACACGCGATACTCCAGGCGAGAGTGGGGTACGTGTATTTGGGGTGTACGCAGGGAGTTTCACACGCTATTTGGCATCGTGGGCCCTCCCGGGTGTGCGGTTTCCCCCCTCACCATGCCCTGCAGGCAGCCCACACCACAGGGGACTACCCTACAACCCGCACCATGCCCTGCAGGCAGCCCTCTGCACCCCCACCCACCCAGCAGTGTCGGTCACCTGCCAGCAGGCCCCGACGCATGTCACCCCCAACATGTCATCACGATCCACACTCATGGCCCTTATGGCCACCCAAATCCCACCCCACGCCAACCCAGTCCAAACACCTAAACAAGCATTCCATCCACTCCACATTGAAATCCCCATGTCATGATAGATCCCAAATAACAAGTATGCACATCAATACATGTCCGTCAGACACACACAATGGGGGCAAGTGAATTAGAAAACCCACAGCGTGGCATGCACAAAACCAATGAGAGAATACCACACAAATGAAGTATGAAATCAAAATGTATTAAATACCAAATCAACGGAATGAAAGAAAATCACACAAGAAAAAAAATAATAACTAAAAGGCTGGATGTCCAAAATGAATGAAAAATATATGAATGCTGAATCCAAATAAATCCAAATGAAAATGGTTCCAAAGGGTTTGTCCATCAAACCAAATCCAAAGGTAAATAAAATTGAAAACCATTGTTCCATGGGAAAAAAAAAATCAATGAAGTCAAATCCAGTCCTGAACTATATACAATGTAAAAATCCAGTGTCCATGAGCCCAACAATCCAAAGGAAACCTACAAAAAACCCTACCTAATAAATAACTATATACAAAAAGGTGGGGCATAGTCCATGCACCCCAAATGATAGAAAACTAGAAAGGAAACCGAACACTAATGAACTATATACAATGGCGGCGGGCAAGTCCTACGGCTCACTTGTTGATTTCCCGGGCCAGGGCATCATCGAACTGTTGTTCAACGTCCTGGAGGCGGGCCTGTTCCCTGGCCCCGAGGTCTTGCAGGGATGCCATGTACACCTCCAACTCCCTGCGAATTTCCTGGAGACACTGAGCCCACCTCAGTGCCCTGCGCATGGAGTTCTCCGCCCTGACCATAGTGAGACGTGCCTCTTCCGCCTGCCTTGGCTCTGCATCTATTTGCTGGCCCAACCGCTGCCACACAGAAGACAATCCCAATCTAGGGTCCTCCTGCCCTCCGGCCGATGCCTGCCCCTCTGATGTTGATGGCCCCGAGCCATCATCACTCCCACCTTGAGCTTGCTGCTACCGTGCATTTGCCCTGCCTGTTGATGCCTGCACGTCCTCCTCCTGCTGGGGTCCAGTTGTTGGGGTGGCCACCCCTGCTGGACCTCCGACTCCTGACTGTGGCAGGGATGTGTCCTCCACCAGCCTGGCCACTGGGTCAGAGGCAGCTCCACAGGGTGGCCAGGTGATACTTGGCCCGGAAGATGGCACGGAGGACGACTGGTACATAGGTGGTTCAGTTGAGGAGGGGGTCGGCACAAGGCCCAGCACACGGAGGAAACCAGCACCAGTGATCCCTCCTAGCCAGTTGAAGCGGTGAACAAGGCATCTGAAGTAACGTGCAGCATCCTCACGAGAACCCTGCACGTTATCCCGGATGCCAAGATGACGCAACACCACCCCAGCCAGGACAGGCTTAACACGGTCCAGGATTGCCACGTCTGTAGGGAGAGGAAGGCCAGTTGTTGTTAGCGGTTCCCCTCCCTGAAAACGGGTCTGGACAAAGGCATCCCTGCTGGTGCGGGATGATGCAGTCACAGGATCGGGGACAGAATTGCACACAGGCACCTCCGCGGCCGCCTGTGCTGCCTCCTGTCCCTGCCCCTGGACTCCACCAGCACCAGTGGAATCCCCCCTCTAGACCCTGTGTGTGGCCCTTCCACGGCCTCCTCCTCAACCAAACCCTCCACCAACCTGGATGACTCGGTGCCATCTTCCTCCATAGGTCCCTGTGGGGTCTCAGCTGCCCCTTCTGCTACCGAGGAGTCCAACTCCGACCTCTGCCTCTTGGACCTACCCTCAGCAGCTGCGGACGCAGCACCAGACCCCTCACTCCCCAACGAGATGACAACCTGGGAGTGGAGCTGGGCCTTGCGTCTCCGGCTGGCGGTGGGATCCCTGCCGCTGTGCTCCACAGCACTGTCTTCGCCCTCTTCATCAGTTGACGCTGTAGACAGGGAGAGACAGAACAAAGCCATCAGGGCACCGTACAATGGTCTGATACACACATGACAGTTGCACACGAGTGGCAGTGTCAAACTTCACACATGTCATCACAATCCCCAACACACCTATCATTTGAACCCACACACATGCGCAAATTAACAGGAATGTTGCAGCAGGCAGCACCATCCATACACATACAACTGCATGAGCATCCGAAGGTTAGCCTGACGTCACATGCAACACGGGGAGTGCCAAACACATGCACACACGCCACCAGACATACATGCATCTGTACATCTCCACCACCTGTTGCAGTTAAATCATCGGCATCCATGTCACATCTGCCAAACATCCTCCCACATGTCGGTGTCACATGCATCCATGGTGTATCACAGTGGCACACATGTCAAATACACACATACACACGTACATTGTGCACATACATGAAGGTGGAACCAGCATCCATGTGTCACACCACAACCATGCCACATTACATACACATAATTATACACATGTGTGCACCGACACATGCATTTGGGCACGATGCATTTGAACACATACACCATTGCTGTGCCTCACACATGACTGGACTCGCATGCGGCAGGCTCATGCCCCTGTACATACACATCCATACATGGCACTTCCAAGACATATGTGCAACCTGCACACTCCTGCCACACCTCAACATGCACAGCATCCAATCAGTATGCCTGGACACTTACCGCTCGACTCTGGATGGGTCTGCCTCTGAAGGATCTGGAAGTGGAACGCTGGGTGTATGCGTTCCAGGTCCCTCATCTAGATGTTGGTAAGGCGGACCCGGCACCCCTCTGCATGCTTTTCCCTCAAGAGGCGCCGGGCCTTGCTGAGGGTCCTGGACCTGAAGTCCTCCCAGTGCTTCCAGACATGTTGCATGTCGCGGGCCGCCACCCCCTCCACGTTGATGGCAGCCACAATGTCCTTCCAGATCCTCTTCCATCCTTCATTGTCAGCGCGTGAACTTCCAAAGAGGGCATCATAATGCCCCAGGACTTGCTTCACCAGGATGCCAACTTCATTGGCACTGAAGCTGGCAGCCCTCTGCCTCTCTGCTGGGGGGTTGCAACTGGTGCCAGATGGTGTTGTGTCGGACATGGCAACCCCTGAGGCAGGTGTGGGTGGGTAACTGGGTCCTGGGGCTGGGCTGTGAAGCGATGGAATGCTAGTCGGGAGTCTTCTGTTCCAGCAGGGGTGGTCACAGCAACTGGACCCCTGCAGATGGTTGTCATGCAGGCACCAAATAGCAGGGCACGTAGCCAGCAGGCAGGCAGGCAGCAGCAGATTGCAGGTGGGAGCGTTCTCAGGGCTCTGGGGGGCATGAAAATGGCCTTCTGGGCAGGAGCATGGTCTTCCGTGTGTTGTTGCGTGGCCAGCTTGATACAGAGTGATTTGGCATGTGAAAAAACTGCACGTCAGCGTGTAATTTGAGAAAGGCCCTTAGCGCGTAAGCGCGTCTGTGACGTAATGGTCATGGGCGTTTCACTCCACACGGGTGCATGTTGATTGTACACATGCAAAAACTGCACGTCCGGGTGTCACTGCGTGTAATTGGAGGAAAGGCCGTTAGCGCCTACGCACGTAATGACGTCGCACGGGTGGGCTGGGTTAAAAGGTACACGTAGGACGCCATTTTTTGTACGTGCTTTTTGTGGAGAGTGAGTGGGTGATTCTTGTACTTCTTGTCAGTTCACACGCGATTACTTCACAACGGTTCCAGTTCATACTCCTTGTATACTCAGACAGCGTTCAATTCTTCTTTTGGCGGGGTGTTGCCAACGCGCACGCGCACGTCTTTTTCACATTCTTTTTCCAGGCAGACGGTGAGTCGCGCATGTATTTCTTAACTGTGGTTGCCCCCGTGTGTTAATTCTGCCTGATTGATGAAATCCTTTACATGTTTACCATACATTTTTGTGCCCTTCTGCCCCAAATGTAACATACTTCAGACATAGATTACACCCCACAATGGCACACATGTTTCCTTATTATGGGAATGATGTCATCAATCAGGATGACTAAGTAATGTGCACCTACACATGGCCTGCACACAATCACTTCGGGGCCCTGTTTGAATGTTGAACATGACAATTGTCTTCTGTCATGTCGAGGTGACCAACCATTGATGTATCCATGTGCCTGCCATCACTGCATTAGTGATCACTGGCTTTGTTGCAGTATGTGGCACATGCGTGTTTTGTCACACTATTTTGCATGTTCTATTTCATGATGTCCATCTCACATGGATGGGTGACAGTACTGATTTGCTACCATCTGGGTGTCCTTGTCAAATCTGACATGGCTATGCTACGTGCCATCTGTGTGCTGGCATGTGTCATGTATGTGGATTGTCCATGCCACTCACAGGCTAATGTGTGATGCAAGTGACAGTAACTTACACAGAGGCATTGGGCTCCCATAAGTTGTGTGGGCAGTCTGTAGTCCAAACTGTGTATACATCCCTAGTGGGGATTGTTGTTCATTTCTCCAATGCATGGTGGATTTGTATATGGTTTTACATACAGGACTTTTTGCATATATACATGTAGCTTCTTCAGGTCTTAACGAGCCCGTCTCCTTTGCAGATGCAGTTCATGTTGTATGCAGTACACTGCCACATTTGCCTACCATCAACACTCTTGGAAGGGGTCAATGTGCTGCCTTAGTCAGGTTGTGACACTTGAACTACTTTAATTTTTTACTGTCATATGTTGCCACTGTTGGATCCTGTACTGATGTTTTGTCTTGCTGGTAAGTATTTGTTAATGTGTGCTGTTTTTTTTTTATTGGTAAGATTCAATTGTTTGTGGCCTGTTTCCATTTGGGACGGTGCACTTTGTGACACTTGTGTCATGTGATGTGCATTCATTTGGTTGCTTTCACATCGCATGCCATGGTGTGCTGGGTAGCTGAGATGGGGTCAGGGAGGGGTTGGGTAACATGTCACTATTTGTTTGTAGTGTTTTGCAAGGGGGTAGTCCTTTCTGCTGCATGAATGTGTGCCTTTTACTGACACAGCATTGGGTGTGTTTAAGTAGCAAGCAATGCACACAATGTAGCACTTCCAGGTAAACAATCTCAGGGTGGTATGGTTGTGACAGTTGACTGTCCCTTTTGTCATCATCATAAATTGTCAGCTGGTATGTGCCAGGCCTATGTGCACTCCACAGCGATGGGATTTTAGGTGAAGAAATTTGCCACAAGCTGGGTATGGGATTCCTCACCACGTGCCCTTTCACCTCCGATGCGCAGTGGCCGTGCATGTGGTTGGGGATGCCACCATGTCCACCGGCACGCCCCGCCAGGTTGCAACATTGTGCAGGACACATGCTGCCACTATGATCCTGAACTATACTTTGGGAACATATAGCAGCTTCCCACCAGAGCGGTCAAGGAAGTGAAAGCGTGACTTCAGCACTCCAAATGTGTGCTCCACTATACCTCGGGTTGCAAGAAAGGCTGTGTTGTATCTTACCTCGGGTGGTGTGGTGGGGTTCCATATTGGCGTCATCATGTAGGTGCTCAGAGGGTAGGCACTGTCCCCTGGGGAGGTGATAATGGTTGTCATTAGTGGGGTTTTCACATTTCTCAGTGCCTGACATGCATGCATTTGCAGAGGCATTTATACTCATCAATTAGCCATGTGTCGCCATGCCGCCCAGATTCCAGGTCCCGGTTTAGGGGTGACATTCTGAATATGAAACTATCATGGCTGGACCCCGGATACTTGGCATATACTGAGGTGATGATTCCCTTGGCTTCACATACAACTTGCATGTTGATGGAATGCCAGTGCTTGCGCTTTCGATAGATGTGCTCAGTGGCCCTGGGAGGACGTAGAGCCACATGGGTGCAATCAATGGCACCTAGCACTTTGGGGAAGTGTGCCACCCCGTAAAAGTCCTGGACGACAGCCTGCCTTTCTGCAGGTCTTCTGGGCATGTATATGTGCCTGAGGACTGAGGGGCGTGCAGTCATGATGGCCAACACCTGGTGTAGGCAGCGTGGCTGTGTGGCCTGTGAGACACCCCCGACTATGGCACTTGTCTGCTGAAATGGCTCAGTAGCCAAGAAGTGCAGTACATTGAGCACCTTTTCCAAGGGGCTCAGTGCTTGGGAGCACAGGGTGGGTGATGTGAGGTCATCGTCCCACTCCCTGACCAGTTCTAGGATTATTAGTGGTGGAAACCATGTCCACCGGCACGCCCCGCCAGGTTGCAACATTGTGCAGGACACATGCTGCCACTATGATCCTGAACTATACTTTGGGCACATATAGCAGCTTCCCACCAGAGCGGTCAAGGCAGTGAAAGCGTGACTTCAGCACTCCAAATGTGTGCTCCACTATACCTCGGGTTGCAAGAAAGGCTGTGTTGTATCTTACCTCGGGTGGTGTGGTGGGGTTCCATATTGGCGTCATCATGTAGGTGCTCAGAGGGTAGGCACTGTCCCCTGGGGAGGTGATAATGGTTGTCATTAGTGGGGTTTTCACATTTCTCAGTGCCTGACATGCATGCATTTGCAGAGGCATTTATACTCATCAATTAGCCATGTGTCGCCATGCCGTCCAGATTCCAGGTCCCGGTTTAGGGGTGACATTCTGAATATGAAACTATCATGGCTGGCCTGACATGCATGCATTTGCAGAGGCATTTATACTCATCAATTAGCCATGTGCCGCCATGCCGCCCAGATTCCAGGTCCCGGTTTAGGGGTGACATTCTGAATATGAAACTATCATGGCTGGACCCCGGATACTTGGCATATACTGAGGTGATGATTCCCTTGGCTTCACATACAACTTGCATGTTGATGGAATGCCATATACCTGATATACCTGATCATCAGGCATCCAAAAAAGGCTGGTCCTGGGTAGAAAAATGCGGGGCCTGGCTATCCTCCTCCTCCTGCGGTGTCCCACGACCACTGCTGCGAGGAACGTTACATTCATCGTAGCATATGAGCTTGTTTGTTGTTTGCACGCACATTTATGCTGCGCGGGGCTGCTTACGCCTGCTTCCTGCTGGAGTACGTGTTTCCGGATTAGCGCGTCTTTTTTGGCGCACGGGTTTCCCCTGTTAGATTCCACGAGTACGTGTTGTTAGAGTGCGTGTGGGCGATGCGAGCTTTACCTCCCGTACTTCCCCCATAACGCCCACATTTTCACACATTGTTCCCCATTCTGCATGTTACGCCCCATGTTCCGCCCACTTTTCTTGTGTGCGCTACATGATGTGCGCTTTCCCTGTGCACGTCGCGCACGTCGTTTAGTGATGTGTGCGTCCATGTGCGCCATCCACGGATTTGGTGCACATGCCAGTTTTTACAGGTGCAGCGCAATCCATGAATCGATGGACCGCTGCGTGCGCGGCTTTAGTTCGCCTGCGCTGCGATTTTCACGCTTGCACTCCCCTTTTCGGCACACATTTACCCATGAATAAACTTGAAAATGTATTATGTTATATTTTCTCAAATTTACAACACAACTAAATCATAAATACAGTAATTAAACCCCTTGGTAATTCAATACAATGCAGGGTAGTCTTTTACATCAATTTCATCGACAAAAATGATACAATCAAATGCTGAATTTATACAATTTACAAAGATAAACTCATAATTCTCTAAAGGGGAGAAAATATCCCTATATCTTGACAGGAGATGTCTGTCTGCATAAGGACTAGACTTGTCCACCTATCTTCTACTATGCGTTTCGGACATAAATCCCTTCTTCAGGTATGGATATCTGGAATACTCTTTCTGAAATTGTAATGAGAGTAAATACTATTTAGTGAAGGAACTACTTTTGATGTTGTTTCAGTAGATTATAACCAGAAGTTATATAAGGGTCACTGCACTGACCTGTGGAGGGACTCATATAGAGATAAAGTCCTTCTTTCATACTGCTTCAAAAGGAATATGAGTTATGAAAATAAAAAAGGCACATGACCGAAATTACTAAATCCATCAGAGTCACCAATCTGTTTCTTAAAAGGCAAAGGTGCTGGTCTCCAGCTGGACAAGTCGCTGAAAACGCGCTGTGTCCCACCGAGAGACCAGACTGCAGCAAAGGACAATCTTAGCTGCCATGTTAAATTGAAAATGACTCACCCGCAGTGAGGATGCTGTATCCTACTCCAGAAGGAATACTTAAGAATTACTAAATATCATGCTGAGTGGGTGAAAGTGCCTGCTGGGAGGATGTACCTGTCATGGCCACATGAGGGAACTGACTGTAAACATGTACTTCAACACCTGTGCACATATTTACATGCCACACACAAGGGCAAGAAGCTCAAGAACAGACTAGGGGTATTAGAACTCTGGAAGGCCTTTGAGGAAGAAACAGAGGGGCCTAAGATGGAATGGATGCTTAATATGTGTCAGGGGTAGAACGAACAGCCCATAGCACTGCTTCCCTCTCTCTCTGAGGAAAGCCCTTACACATAGCCAACAGCTCCACCAGCAGAGGTAGACAGCCACACACAATTCACAGTACTACCTCAATATGAAGAGAGCACAGCAGGCGCGACCATCCCAGGAATATACCCGGTACAAGCAGCACTGTGGGGTATAGTAACCACAGGTATGATACCCTGTACCCTGATGAGGAAGGGGATGAAAATAGGAGAAGGGTGAAAATGGTAAAAGGAAAGGCAGCATTAGTGCAAATGGAAAATGAAGCATGGCACAGCTCAGAGAGACAGTTAAGGGATGAGGAAGAATATAGAGGGCAAATAAAGGGGTAGACCTGCACTCACAGTCCTTCAGGTAAAGTATCTAACAATCAAAAAAAGGTGGATCAGTAGAATGGGATGACACTGGTTACATTAAATGTATATCAAAATATTTATTTGAAAAAACTCATCATATAGTCAATCATTTTGCTAGAATAAAATTCATAAAACATCTTAAATCAATTCATGCCTTCATCGAAACAGCCCAGGAAGAAACCAAAAAACAGGGGGAGGAGCTTGAGGTGTTGGAAAAAGCCTTTTTGGAAAGTACTACGGTAAAAGATGCCAAAAAACAACTTGAGGGGTTCGAAGAAGAAATTAAAAAAATCAAAGATCTAAATTTGGAAAGGAAAATTAACAAGCTGAAAAAAGATGTGGCAAATTACAATGAGGAAAGAACGTACCCATATTTGAGAAAAGGATTTTTCACAGACCCTCCCTTAGGTGGTTTTAACTATCGGAGGAATAACCGTTATACTAATTTTTCGAACACGTCAGGATCCTCCAGTGGATCAGACCCTTCTCTCAATGGACAACCTAGTACCAGTACAGGGATTGGTGGGAGGGGGCAAAATCAACAACAGGTTTTTTCAGAGGGGGACAACGAGGCAGGCCCAGGCAGCGACAACCACAATACGGGCAGGGACAAGGAATGAGGACCAGGCAGTGGTATTCCAACCAGTGATTCAAGGCCCTTCCGATCTACAGCCCATTTTCAATTTATCCCATTATCCTCTTGTCAAATCAGATCTGGATCTATTATCCAAAGGGCTTTCATATGTCCCCACGATGAGAGCTGATGCCTTTAATACGGAACTAGAGCTGCACACATTTTTTAGGAGCATAAGGCTCAAGCATTTTTTTGAGGTCTACCTGCCAGCGCATCCATATCAAAAAAGCTCAGTTTCAGATGCGGTACCCAATGTGAGCGGGTTAAAAATAAGATCTAATTTCATTCCTCCGCCACATACTTGTACACCCGAAATCATAGCTTTCGAGAACATTGTTACTCGAGAAATACTTGCAGCTATTAAGTCTAAGAACCATAAACCCGATAATTTGACAAGAGCAGAGAGACAAAGCCTCATCAGATTATGCAGTGAAGATTCGATCACGATAAAACCCGTGGACAAGGGGGGCGGGATTGTGGTATTAGACACAGTTAAGTATGAAGCAGAATGTTTGCGACTATTGGGTGATACATTATCCTATAAGAAACTAGAGAGGGATCCCACAGGTCGTCTCCAAGACAAAATAAAAAGTCTAACGGACCATGCAGTAAACGAACAGTGGATTAGTGAAGAAGAAGGTTGCTTCCTTAATAACACTGAATCGAAGAAGGTGGCCTTCTACATTTTGCCCAAGATCCACAAGAATATCACTGAGCCGCCCGGTAGACCTATAGTATCAGCCATTGACTCACTGCTTGAACCGCTGTCGGTCTATTCAGAGGTGTTTCTTAAACATTTTGTACTGATGATGCCATCGTATGTAAAAGACTCTACCCATATGATTAACATCATTAGAGACATTGAAATCGGAGAGGATGATATTCTGGTCACTATGGATGTAGAGTCGTTATATACGGCGATTCCCCAACTGAAATGCCTACACGTGCTTGGCCGATATCTGAAGAAAAGAACAAGACCACATCTGCCCCCTACTGAGTTTGTGCAAGAATGTATCAGGCTCGCCATGACAGAAAATGTCTTCTTGTTTAAGAAAAAACTTTACAAACAAGAAAAAGGCGTTAGTATGGGGGCTACCTTTGCGCCCGATGTGGTGAATTTATATATGGCCAATTTTGAGGATCAGTTTGTCCTTGGTGAAGACAATCTGCTTATGAGCCACCCCACTTTAAACATGCATCTGAAGCTTTGGAAGCGGTACATCGATGATGTTTTCCTAATTTGGAGTGGTTCAGTGACATCTCTCAATGAGTTTCATGCTTGGCTAAATCAATGTGACACGAATATCAAATTCACAATTGAACATAATTTTCGCCAGGTGAGTTTTCTTGACCTTGTGGTTAAAAAATCTGCGAGTCAACTAATAACGACACTTTTCAGAAAACCCACTGGTAAAAATTCCTTACTACATTTTGACAGCTTCCATCCTGCCATCCTTCGACAAAACCTACCTTATGGGCAGTTTTTGCGGATTAAAAGAAATTGTTCCGAAAAAGATGAATTTAAATCCCATGCGGAACAGTTAAAGGATAGGTTGAAAAGCAGGGGTTATCCAAGCAGATTAGTGAAAGATCAACTAAAGAGAGCGCATAATACCAACCGGGAAATATGTTTGGCCACTAGGGAAAGAAAGAAGAATGAACGCCTAGTATGTGTCACCACTTTCAATCCATTAAGCACAGAAGTAAAAAGAATTATCAATAAGCACTGGAACCTAGTCAAGCAGCCCGGCACGCTACTGAAAAAGCCGATGTTTGCATTCAAACGTAATCAAAGCTTAAGACAAAAACTGGTGCATACCTATTGAGAGCCCAAAAAAGAACCCACTATTAATGACCAATGGGGGTTGCCACCCATTATAGGGCATTATAAATGCGGTAGATGTGTTGCGTGCCCGCTTACGGAAACCAAGAAGGAATTCCATTATGGCAATAGAGTATTGAAGATGACTGTCACACTAATTGTTTAACGAAAAACGTAATTTACATCATTAGCTGTCCAAGCAAACTCCTCTATGTGGGTAAGACCACACGCGAGGTCAGACAACGGATATCAGAGCATAGGAGCTGCATACGTAATAGGGTGGCAGATAAGCCGCTGGTGGAACATTTTACTAAAATGCAACACAAGGACACAGATATGAAGTGGTTTATACTTCAACATATCAGGAATACCATGAGAGGGGGCGATATTGATACTAGATTGCATTATACTGAACAAAAATGGATACATACCCTCAACACAGTCCAGAAGGGACTAAATGTTTCAGTAGAATGGAACAATTTGGTGACAAAAAATTGAGAATGAATATTACTGCCTTCTTAGTGTGGGCAGAATATCCATGAACTGATTCTAGCATAACGATAATATACATTGGAACACATTTATCTTGTTCATTTTTCCCTCTGTTTTTAACAAGTTGTGATTTGCTCCCACATGTGCACAAACTATGTAAGCAGCACAACTGGTTATACATGTTGATATATACTGTGTCTCAATTGACTTGATTCTATCCATTTGGTCCGCTGTATCTTGGGGAATCAATGGTATCATCTGTTCATATGTTCACATAAATGCAATATGTACTTGCAGGATTATCATTCTGTATATCTCTCAGTTCCTTCTATCAGGGTGTGCAGTATATGTAATATTAACATTGACCATGTTTGGTTTAGTCCACGTTGTATGTGATAAACGTGGCAGTGAATCTGGGTGCACTTTCGCATTTTTTTATTTTTTTATTTTTTCATTATTTCTCATTATTTTTTCATTTTTTCTTTTCTGCTGTGTCTAGTTCTTGGTGTACACATGGAGTGTTTGGTGTTTGTCAAAATAAAAAAATGTTTTTCGTTAATATATTTTTCGTTAAAATATTTGTTAAAACAATATTTTTGTTTTTATATGTGTTGAACCTACTAGATCTCGTAACAAAGGTGCTTGTTCATCTTTTCTGAGCTGGCTGGACTGCCCGCTCGCTTTTCTAGTAAGTAAGTCCGTTTTTAGTGGTGTTGTAGCTGGTTGACGTGGGGTGCCGGGCTCCAGTGAGTTGAGTCCTTTGTTAGTTTCCATTGTTAGTGTTTTCGTTTACAATGAGGTTTGGATGCTACAAATATTGGTCCCCGGCAGCGGTCAGCACACACTTTTGTTGTCACTGTGTTGATGCCGCGTGTAAACAGGAGGAACAGACGTGAAGATTTGTTTCTCACTACGCACAGAGCTGTGCGGTAAGCTCAGGTAGACATACACGAGTGAACGCTAACTCGTGTAAATACACTTATTTATGGTGAATAGACACGAAGTGTCTGCGACGCGGTGTTGGGCTCTTCAGGAACCTTACTACATAGATTGAATATGGTCATAGCTGTAACTGAGTCCTCGCATGAAAGTGTTTGTATGACGCGCACATGAGGTGTTTGCTACTATATTATACGGGTGATGCCGCATTGACACGCTACATTGTATGGTGCTTTTTGATGGGTTTTAATATGCATTGGGCATTAAGTCCATAACACGGTATTTGTATCGGTGTGTAGACATGAGCACACAGTGAGGTCACCCCTTTTGTATGGGCTAGTCTCCTCTAATCAAGATATACTTGGTGACGAGTACATAAGGCACTATGCCCATCATGACATAATTAGTAGCGAGGTCCCGCATTGATATATGGTAATTGTGTTTCCCTTTGTTACAGTGTTACGGAGAATTTTTTGACCGATATACCACCTGGCGTAACTGTACATGGACTTGAGGTGTTCCTGGGTCTTTATGCACTATAGGAGTCTCCACCAGCTACGTTGTGTTTGTAAGTCCTTTTTCTTAGTTTTGTCTAGTAGTGGATGTGTTATAATGTTGCAGACAGGTGCATGAGTGGGTTGTTCTGCGACAGACACTTAGAGTTGTTCTTGTTGGTTCCATAGGCTCCACATAGATATTGATGCCAATGGAGGATTGATTTCCGTTGTCCTGACTTACCGTCCCGCAAGCCGGAACGTGGGGGTGAGTAGGGCTTTATGTTCTCATTTTTGAAGCATATTGTGACAATGCCTGTCACCTGTGTAAAGAAATAGGGATGACATTCTGGTTTTTTACATTTTAGATTTATTACTGGCCCATATACGTGGAGAACTGGGCGGAGCAATTGCTCCCTACCCGACATCCTGAAGAAGGTCTCTGACCGAAACATGTGTCGACGTGATCTCTATGAGAGATATCTGGTGATATTCGAAACCAGCTAAATAATGACACCTGATATTATGGACTGGGTCACTATAGGAAATGTTAATTGAAAATATTTTGGAATAATACAAATTGGTGTTACTATTACACTAGGGTGTTTTATTTATGGATGTTTGAATGTGGATACGTATGAAGGCATGAATTGATTTAAGATTTTTTATGAATTTTATTCTAGCAAAATGATTGACTATATGATGGTTTTTTCAAATAAATATTTTGATATACATTTAATGTAACCAGTGTCATCCCATTCTACTGATCCACCTTTTTTTTGATTGTTAGAATATAGAGGGCTACATAGTTTAGAAAAGCAGCCAAGAGCAGTCAAGGAGGAGCTCCGGAGAGTGAGAGGCATGCAGATAGAGGGCCACAGGGCAAGATGCATACCCATAGGTAATGGGGATAGTGAAGAGACAATGATGAAATCAGAGAAATGGGTATGGCGGGAAATATTGTTGAAACTCGATTGGAAAGGCACTGCAAATAGTTATGTGAAGGTAGTGGAGTAAGAAGAAATGAAGGAAGCAGCCAGGGAAGAAGTCAGGAAGGAGAACAGGAAGAGATTGAGCAAAATAAACAAAGGCAGAAAGAGAGGAAACTGAGAGAAGCAGCAGAGAAGATACAGAGCGAGGAACAGGAAAGACAAAGAAGGAAGAGGCAGGTAGGAGAAAGGGATGAGTATTTGAGGAGGCTAAAGGAGATGAACAGAAGAATGGCAAGAGAAAGGAAGACATTAAAAAAATGAGGAAGGAGATGAGCCAAAGAATGAACAGGAGTATGATGCCAGTGATGTGGGGAGAAGGGAGTGGGACAATAACCCCACACACCAGGGGCAGAGATGTGTTGCCAGAGATAATAAGTGGAACATATGTAAGGGAGCCTGTTAGGGAGTGACTTTTGATTTCATACTTGAGGATGACGAGAGTGAGAAAAAGTGACAGGGAGACAGATTGGGTAGACATGGATGGTGAAGAGGGGGAAGAGGAGGCAGTGCAAGCCCCACAAATGGGTACCACAGGACCAGGCATAGGAGAGATAGCAGATTTACTGGGGCCAAACTTAAGCCTGTATCCACCCCTCACATCAGTACTGCCCATAAATGAAGACCATAAATTACCATATTTCTTAAGAAACTTGCCAGAATGACAGCGGCACAGGGTAGCTGAGAGATTGAAATGGATAACTCATGCAGCATCACCTTTGCGCAAGAAAGGGGTAACCCAATTCCCACTGCTCCACAAGGGATAAGGGAATCCCCACTATACTCCATGGAATCAGACAGATAAAAATATCTTGATGGAAAAGCTGCCATCACTGACAGCAGGGGCCGGCTGCTTGATCTACAAACTAAAGCGAGAGACAGCTAGGCTAGCATTGGCCATAGATGACATGGAAAGCCTATTTGCATCCATATTGGGTTATCAGGCAGAAGACGTGTGGAAGCGAGCAGGCTATTCTGCAGTGACAGAACATAACATCAGTAAATATGACGGGTCACCATTTAATAATTGCAGAGCTAATGTATGGAAGGCAATGAGGGTACTATTTCAAGATCAATCTGACATGAATGCCATAATAACTAGAAAGATCGGGCCTACAGAGGCCCCCACGACCTATATTCAAGACATTAAAGAATGTTGGCGTTTGGAGACTAAAGACCATTGAGATAAAAATATACCAGTGTGTTATCATATTCTATGTAAGGGCTTACCTGAAGAAGTACAAAGACAGTTAAAAAAGATTGTGGAGATTGAAATGCGAACACGGTCAGAGATACAACTGATTAGTGTCCATCATTGTAGGTTAAAGCAGGAGAAGGATCAAAAGAAAGTAGAGGAAAGGCAAAAGGAAGAGGCTAAATTGGTATAGACGAAATTATCCAAAATGGCAGTAGAAGCAGCAGTTTTGATAAATACAGGAGGCAGGAATAATGGACAGGAAATTGTCATGCCACAGCAGGGCAGGGGTGGTTATTTTGCAGGAAGAGGTGAGAGTAGTTTTTACCCCAGAGGAGGAGAAGGATTTGGGTTTGGTGGGGGACAGCCCTGCTTTGGAGGACATGGGAGAACTGGAGTAGTATGTTGGACATGTGGTAAAGTAGGGCACATTTCACGGGTGTGTAGAAGTAGAGGAGCAATGCAGCAAAGTGCAATGCAGTATTGGCCAAGAGGGTGGGTGGCGTATTCAGCACCATATGGTGCATCACAACAAAACTATGAGTACTTTACACTCAATATTCACCAGATTAGGCACACACACAGCAGGTGCAGCAACCCCAAGGGCCACGGATACAGCCACAGACAATGCCACAACAACCACAGCAGACATTGACACAGACACCCCAGAGTGCAGTGCAATCACATCAAGAAGTGAAACAGTGGGATACCAATATTTTGCAGCAGACACCAGGGTAGGAGGAGTGACATCGATTGGGGAAACCCTTTGACAGGGACAGGACTGAACATCTGTCCCCAATAGGACAGCTCACATAATTGCTAGATATGCACCATCCTATCAGCAACCACAGTCACTGAACAGGAACAGAGGGTGGATGTATCTACAGGTGACCAGACTCTTTCTTTCTTATTTAACAATGGGGCAGCAACATCCTGTGACAGTGGGAGAATAGACGGTAGCTATCACATTCCTATATTCCAGGAAAACACCTGTTAACTTACTGGTAAGAGATCTTATGGCCAAATTCAATATGTCAATATCATTAACAGAGGACAGCATAACATACTGTACACCAGGCATATACTTCCAGACAGAAAAAGAATACATACAAGTCTTAAAATGAAAATAGAGTATACAGAGATGCCACAACAAATAATGCTAGCTAAAAAGGTACCATCATTTATGGAAAAAGATATGGCGAAGGTTACCCGGCAAACTTTGAATGACTAGTTCATATGCTCTGGGGTTGTTAAAAGAATTGAATCAGTAAAAATAAAATTAAAGAAAGGGTCAAATTTACCTGAAGTGAAATAGTGCCCAGTGTCCAAAGAAACAAATGCAGGTGTTTATTAGAAATAAAATTGCTCATTAAGCAGGGAGTGATAGTGCTATCAGAATCTCCTTGCAACACTGCTGTATATACAGAGAAAAAGTATAAAGGAGGTTGTGGAGATTTACTTATTTATTCATTTTACACTTATAAAAAGCACAAAACTTTCAGGCATCACGGGTTAGCAACATTATCAAGATTGCACCTGACTCCTTATGAGTTGGTGACAGGTTGTAGGATGCATGTGCCCATTACCTCGCCCATGCACGCGCAGACAGATTCCCATAGCACTGCGACTGTTTGTAAATGTGGTACAGGACTATTTGATGTCCATGACTAAATACCTCTCTTTTTCAGTTCTTGACAGGAAAGGAATGGCGGGAGGTATCACACAAAGCACAGAAAAAGACAATAAAATTTAAAATGAAAGCATTTGTCAACATTTTTCATTTTCTATGGGTCAACATAACAAATATAAGACGATAAAAGAGGGCCGCCTCCCTGCCCAGCTACCAGTATCCCGAGGGAGAAGAGATGAAAAAACAGACCCAGGACAAGAGCTCAAGAGCAAAATAAAAGGAATAATGAACTTGAGAGTAAAGTTGATAAATGACATTGCACCACTTGAGGAACACTGATGCTGAAGTATTTCTGCTGCTGAGGACTATCTTTCACAAGGACAAACATCTATAACAGAGCATTTTCTCTACATTCCTACCTCAAAATTTTATTGGGACTATATGATATATTATTTTTCACAAGGACAATCATCTTTAATGGACAATTTTCTCTACTTTCCTATCTCTATATTTTATTGGGACTATTTTTTATACTATGTTTCAAAAAAGCGTACATGTACAATATACTGTATTTCCTATTTTTCATCTTCACATTTTCTATTGGGACTATTTCCATTTTCCAATTTTTTATGTTTTTATATTTTAACAGCACTATTTTTATATTTTTATATTTTTCAATGAACCACATAATAGTGAAAGTGATTTGGAAATCATCAATCAAATATTTTATTATTGTCATTGAATGGAACATTCTAATTCACTACTGCCCGGTACTAAGCAAACTGTAGACATGTTTTCATATCCTTATATTCCTGATATCTTCATAACACCCTGGTACACAGCAGGACACATCTACACATCTACACATAATTGACATCATGGCTATTGCAGTAATTCTATTTTTTTTCCTTTCTCTTTTGTTGTGTTATTGCTTATTGTTTCTCACATTACATTTACATTGATTATGATGAAGTTAATGTGTCCCCATAAGGTTAGTGAAGAAGTTAGAAAACTAGTAGATTTCCAGTTAGAGCAGGAAATGGTATTACACACAATTGTGGAGACAGTAAGGGCTTGGAGAAACATTATAGATGAGTATTTCATGAGAAGGTATTTGGATAATTCCATAAATATTGAATGGAATTCATGATGTATGTCAATGGAAGAGGTGGAGAGAGAGAGAGAGAGAGAGGGAGCGAGAGAGAGAGAGAGAAAGAGAGAGAGAGAGAGATCAAGGGAAAGCTCTTTTGTTTGCTCACTTATCCCCTATGCCATGACAGCTTCTCAAGTATTTATACATCAGGAAGTACCTGAATACAGAGCACGCTGCTTGGTACATCTTGCAGTATGCCAGACTAGAGGACAATTTCAGGGACAATAGGCCATGATAAAGTATGCCACAGGATCGGGATTCCCATACGTAGACAGCTATGTAAAATAAGCACATATGATGGGGAATATGAGAATAAAAAGTAAGGTACTTAAGTACATACTATCAGGTCCAAAAGGAGGAGATGTTGAAGCAGTGGATCACCATAATTAAGGTGTAGAGATGCCCAATTTAATTTGATACCTCATTGTGTCGACAGACAGCAATTACAAATAAAAGGGAAAGCATATTCTTCAGGAGGATGGGTTGTTGGAATAATGGGATGCAAAGCAGAGGCAGTATGGACTAAACCAATAGAAGTGTTAAGAAACACTGACAGAGTGTGCCGGGAGGAATGGAAAGAAACTGCAAAATGTTTAACATGGGTAGAAGATGAAGCCGCTTTAGATATCATTGTTCAGTAAAGCTTGGTGACAATTAAGGTTGCAAACACATTATGTATTTGCCAGGAATTAAAGTTGGCACAGCTGTACTAATGGACCCTTACTGGGCTTGCTGTACAAGAGCTTATGTACAGTTTTCACCCAACTGGGGTGGCATATGTCCCCGCACATGATGAGGAGAATGGGACCTTGACAGAGGCCATATACTCCTTGAAGGAGCTACAGCATAGGAGGAAGTAAATGACATTGAGGGCGATAGCTGGTTCAGTTATCTATTGTCCTCGATGCCCACCTGGCTGACAGATGCATTCACATTTCTGTTGGCAATTTTGGTACTGGTCCTAATGGCTTTTTTCATCTTGAGAATAGCAATAAGCCAATGCAAAAGATTGTCAAAGAAGGCACTCCAAATGGCAGTAATGGTTAATGTGGCTGACAGTGTACATAAGTGCACCCAGCAGTGACAGGCACCTACCAGCAGGCCCCCACTCATGTCCCCCTGAACCTGCACCCACCCAGCAGTGATGGGCACCTGCCAGCAGGCCCCGACTCATGTCCCCCTGCACCCCCACCCACCCAGCAGTGACTGGTACATGCCAGCAGGCCCCGACTCATGTCCCCCTGCACTCCCACTCACCCAGCAGTGACGGCACCTGCCAGCAGGCCCCCACTCATGTCCCCCTGCACCCTGACCCACCCAGAAGTGACAGGCACCTGCCAGCAGGCCCCGACTCATGTCCCCCCAACACGTCATCACGATCCACACTCATGCCATTATGGCCACCCAAATCCCACCCCACCCACCCCAGTCCAAACACCCAAACAAGTATTCTATCCACTCCACATTGAAATCCCCATGTCATGATAGATCCCACATGACAAGTATGCACATCAATACATGTCCGTCAGACACACACAATGGGGGCAAGTGCATGAGAAAACCCACAGTGTGACATGCATGAAACTAATGAGAGAATACCACACAAATGAAGTATGAAATCAAAATGTATTAAATACAAAATCAACGGAATGAAAGAACATCACACAAGAAAAAAAAATAAAAAAAAAGGATGTCCAAAACTAATGAAAAATATATGAATGCTGAATCCAAATAAATCCAAATGAAAATGGCTCCAAAGGGTTTGTCCATCAAACCAAATCCAAAGGTAAAAAAAATTGAAAACCATTGCTCCATGGAGAGAAAAAAAAATCAATGTAGTCAAATCCAGTCCTGAACTATATACAATGTAAAAATCCAGGGTCCATGAGCCCAACAATCCAAAGGAAACCTACAAAAAACCCGACCTAATAAATAACTATATACAAAAAGGTGGGGCATAGTCCATGCACCCCAAATGAAAGAAAAATAGAAAGGAAACCTAACACTAATGAACTATATACAATGGAGCTGGGCAAGTCCTACGGCTCACTTGTTGATTTCCCGGGCCAGGGCATCATCGAACTCCTGTTCAACGTCCTGGAGGCGGGCCTGTTCCGTGACCCTGAGGTCTCGCAGGGATAATTCCATGTCCACCTCCAACTCCCTGCGAATTTCCTCGAGGCACTCAACCCACCTCAGTGCCCTGCGCATGGAGTTCTCCGCCCTGACCATAGTGAGCCGTGGCTCTTCCGCCTGCCGCCGCTCCACATCTATTTGCTGGCCCAACCGCTGCCACACAGAAGACACTCCCAATCCCGGGTCCTCCTGCCCTCCGGCCGATGCCTGCCCCTATGATGTTGATCGTCCGAGCCATCATCGCTCCCACTATGAGCCTGCTGCTGCCGTGCATGTGCCCTGCCTGTTGATGCCTGCATGTCCTCCTCCTGCTGGGGTCCAGTTGTTAGGCTGGCCACCCCTGCTGGACCTCCGACTCCCGACTGTGGCAGGGATGTGTCCTCCACCAGCCTGGCCACTGGGTCAGAGGCAGCTCCACAGGGTGGCCAGGTGATACTTGGCCCGGAAGATGGCATGGAGGACGACTGGCGCATAGGGGGTTCAGTTGAGGAGGGGGTCGGCACAAGGCCCAGCACACAGAGGAACCCAGCACCGGTGATCCCTTCTAGCTAGTCGACGTGGTGAACGAGGCATCTGAAGTAACGTGCAGCATCCTCACGAGAACCCTGCACGTTATCCCGGATGCCAAGTTGACGCAACACCACCCCAGCCAGGACAAGCTCAACACGGTCCCGGATTGCCACGTCCGCAGGGAGAGGAAGGCCAGTTGTTGTTAGCGGATCCCCTCCCTGAAAACGGGTCTGGATGAAGGCAGCCCTGCGGGATGATGCAGTCACAGGATCGGGGAAAGAATTACACACAGGCACCACCGCAGCCGCCTGTGCTGCCTCCTGTCCCTGTCCCTGGACTGCACCACTAGCACCAGTGGAATCTCTCCCTCCAGACCCCATGTGTGGCCTTTCCACGGCCTCCTCCTCAACCAAACCCTCCACCAACCTGGATGACTCGGTGCCATCTTCCTCCGTAGGCCCCTGTGGGGTCTTAGCTGCCCCTTCTGCTGCCGAGGAGTCCACCTCTGACCTCCGCCTCTTGGACCTACCCTCAGCAGCTGCGGCCACGGACGCGGCACCAGACCCCTCACTCCCCGACGAGATGACAACCTGAGAGTGGAGCTGGGCCTTGCGTCTCTGGCTGGCGGTGGGATCCCTGCCACTGTGCTCCACAGCACCGTCTCCGCCTTCTTCATCAGTTGACGCTGCAGACAGGGAGAGACAGAACACAGCAATCAGGGCTCTGTACAATGGTCTGATACACACATGACAGTTGCACATGAGTGGCAGTGTCAAACTTCACACATGTCATCACAATCCCCAACACACCTATCATTTGAACCCACACACATGCGCACATTAACAGGAATGTTGCAGCAGGCAGCACCATCCATACACATACAACAGCATGAGCATCCGAAGGTTAGCCTGACGGCACATGCAACACGGGGAGTGCCAATCAAATGCACACACGCCACCAGACATACATGCATCTGTACATCTCCACCACCTGTCGCAGTTAAATCATCGGCATCCATGCCACATCTGCCAATCAGCCTCCTACAGGTCGGTGTTACATGCATCCATGGTGTATCACAGTGGCACACATGTCAAATACACACACACGCACATGTACATTGTGCACATACATGAATGTGGAACCAGCATACATGTGTCACTCCACAACCATGCCACAGTACATACACATAATTATACACATGGGTGCACCGACACATGCATTTGGGCACCATGCATTTGAACACATACACCATTGATGTGCCTCACACATGACTGGACTTGCATGTGGCAGGCTCATGTCCCTGTACATACACATCCATACATGGCCCTTCCAAGCCACATGTGCAACCAGCACACTCCTGCCACACCTCAACTTGCACAGCGTCCAATCAGTACGCATGGACACTTACCGCTCAACTCCAGACGGGTCTGCCTCTGAAGGATCTGGAGGTGGAGCGCTGAGTGTATGCGTTCCAGGACCCTCATCTGGATGTTTGTAAGGCAGACCTGGCACCCCTCTGCATGCTTTGCCCTCAAGAGGCACCAGGCCTTGCTGAGGGTCCTGGACCTGAAGTCCTCCCAGCGCTTCTGGACATGTTGCATGTCGCGGGCTGCCACCCCCTCCACATTGATGGCAGCCACGATGTCCTTCCAGATCCTCTTCCGTCCTTCATTGTCAGCGCGTGAACTTCCAAAGAGGGCATCATAATGCCCCAGGACTTGCTCCACCAGGATGCCAATTTCATTGGCACTGAAGCTGGCAGCCCTCTGCCTCTCTGCTGGGGGGTTGCCACTGGTGCCAGATGGTGTTGTGTCGGACATGGCAACACTGAGGCAGGTGTTGGTGGGCAACTGGGTCCTGGGGCTGGGCTGTGGAGCGATGGAATGCCAGTTAGGAGTCTTCTGTTCAAGCAGGGGTGGTCACAGCAACTGGACCCCTGCAGATGGCTGTTGTGCAGGCACCAAACAGCAGGGCACGTGGACAGCAGGCAGGCAGCAGCAGATGGCAGGTGGGAGTGTGCTCAGGGCTCTGGGGGCAGGAAAAAGGCCTTCTGGGCAGGAGCATGGTCTTCCGTATGTTGTTACGTGGTCAGCTTGATACGGAGTGATTTGGCATGTGAAAAAACTGTCTGTGACGTAACGCACACAGGCGTTTCCCTCCACACGTGTGTATGTTGATTGTACACGTGCAAAAACAGCATGTCCGGGTGTCACTGCATGTAATTGGAGGAAAGGCCCTTAGCGCGTACGCGCGTAATTGACGTTGCACGGGTGGGCTGGGTTGAAAGGTAAACATAGGATGCCATTTTTTGTACGCGCTTTTTGTGGAGAGTGAGTGGGTGATTCTCGTACTTCTTGTCGGTTCACACGCGATTAGTTCACAACGGTTCCAGTTCGTACTCCTTGTATACTCAGACAGCGTTCAATTCTTCTTTTGACGGGGGTGTTGCCATCACGCACACGCGCGTCTTTTGCACGTTCTTTTTCCAGGCAGACGGTGAGTCGTGCACATATTTTTCAACTGTGGTTGCCCCCGTGTGTTGCGTAACCATCAGAGGTCATTGTAGCCAGCGTGTACCACGCGTACGCTTCTTTTTGTGTTTCTGGGTGCCACAGCGTAATGCGCGTTCATTATTCCACGCACATGGGCTACCACGGGTTGCGTGCACGTTACATTTTGTTTTCGGGGTGCCTGAGCGTTGTGTGACCCGTCATCTTCCCCCAGGGGTCACAGACAGCCTTGCTACAGCACTAGGGTACGTATTCCATCTAGTACCCTGCCCCTTTCACCCCACTTGCCCAGGACAATTGTTTACTGCACCTCCCATTCACACAAGAACATCAGTGCCATGGTTGGGAGGTGACCAAGCGGTAAGGGAGGCAAAGGTGGCCGACCTCCAAGAGGTGGGCACGGTAGGGGACATGGCCAGGATGTGCAAGGTGGCCCAAGAGGCCAGTGTGTGGAGGACCAATCAGGGACACCCATGCCCCCGCAATGGGTCAGGGAGATGCAGCTGACACCATCCCAGCTCAGGCCTTGTTAACCCGGCCCATATTGTTAACCGAACTGGCACAGGATGACTCCAAGGCTGACTTCCGTGTCACCAAGTCAAAGCCACGTGTGGCAATGAAAGTTGCTGTCACCAGGCCCTCTGGATCTGGGGCAGCAATATCATCTGCTGCCCCAAAAGGAATACGAGTTATGAAAATAAAAAGGCACATGCCTGAGTTTACTAAATCCATCAGTCACCAATCTGTTTCTTAAAAGGCAAAGGTGCTGGTCTCCAGCCGGACAAGTCGCTGAAAAAGCGCTGTGTCCCACAGAGAGACCAGACTGCAGTAAAGGACAATCTTAGGTGCCATGTTAAATTGAAAATGACTCACCCTCTGTGAGGATGCTGTATCCTACTCCAGAGGGAGAATTACTAAATATCATGCTGAGTGGGTGAAAGGGCCTGCTGGGAGGATGTACCTATCAGGGCCACAGGAGGGAACTGACTGTAAACATGTACTTCAACACCTGTGCACATACTTACATGCCACGCACAAGGGCAAGAGCTCAAGAACAGACTAGGGGTATTAGAACTCTGGAAGGCCTTTGAGGAAAAAACAGAGGGGCCTAAGAAGGAATGGATGCTTAATATGTGTCAGGGGGAGAACGAACAGCCCACATCGCCGCAGCCCTCTCCCTCTGAGGAAAGCCCTTACACATAGCCAACAGCTCCACCAGCAGAGGTAGACAGCCACACACAATTCACAGTACTACCTCAATATGAAGAGAGCACAGCAGGCGCGACAAACCCAGGAATATACCCGGTACATGCAGCACTGTTGGGTATAGTAACCCCAGGTATGATACGCTGTACCCTGATGAGGAAGGGGATGAAAATAAGAGAAGGGTGAAAACGGTAAAAGGAAAAGCAGCATTAGTGCAAATGGAAAATGAAGCATTGCACAGCTCAGAGACACAGTTGAGGGATGAGGAAGAATATAGAGGGCTACATAGCTTAGAAAACCAGCCAAGAGCAGTCAAGGAGGAGCTCCGGAGAGTGAGAGGCATGCAGATAGATGGCCACAGGGCAAGAATCATACCCATAGGTAATGGGGATAGTGGAAAGACAATGATGAAATCAGAGAAATGGGTAGGGCGGGAAATATTGTTGAAACTCGATTGGAAAGGCACTGAAAATACTTATGTGAAGGTAGTGGAGTAAGAAGAAATGAAGGAAGCAGCCAGGGAACAAGTCAGGAAGGAGAACAGGAAGAGATTGAGCAAAATAAACAAAGGGAGAAAGAGAGGAAACTGAGAGAAGCAGCAAAGAAGATGCAGAACGAGGAACAGGAAAGACAAAGAAGGAAGAGGCAGGTAGGAGAAAGGGATGAGTATTTGAGGAGGCTAAAGGAGATGAACAGAAGAATGGCAAGAGAAAGGAAGACATTGAAAAAATGAGGAAGGAGATGAGCCAAAGAATGAACAGAGGTATGATGCCATAGATCTGAGGAGAAGGGAGTGGGAAAACAACCCCAGAGACCAGGGGCAGAGATGTGTTGCCAGAGATAATGAGTGGAACATATGTAAGGGAGCCTGTTAAGGGAGCGACTTTTGATCTCATACTTGAGGATGACGAGAGCGAGAAAAAGTGACAGGGAGACAGATTGTGTAGACATGGATGGTGAAGAGGGAGAAGAGGAGGCAGTGCAAGCCCCACAAATGGGTACCACAGGACCAGGCATAGTAGAGATAGCAGATTTACTGGGGCCAAACCTAAGCCTGTGTCCACCCCTCACATCAGTACTGCCCATAAATGAAGACCATAAATTACCATATTTCTTAAGAAACTTGCCAGAATGCCAGCGGCACAGTGTAGCTGAGAGTTTGAAAAGGATAACTCATGCAGCATCACCTTTGCGCAAGAAAAGGGTAACACAAGTCCCACTGCTCCACAAGGGATTAGGGAAACCCCACTATACTCCATGGAATCAGACAGATAAAAATATCTTGTTGGATAAGCTGCCATCACTGACAGCAGGGGCCGGCTGCTTGATCTACAAACTAAAGCGAGAGACAGCTGGGCTAGCATTGGCCATAGGTGACATGAAAAGCCTATTTGCATCCATATTGGGTGAACAGGTAGAAGACGTGTGGAAACGAGCAGGCTATTCTGCAGTGACAGAACATAACATCAGTAAATATGACGGGTCACCATTTAATAATTGCAGAGCTAATGTATAGAAGGCAATGAGGGTGCTATTTCCAGATCAATCTGACATGAGTGCCATAATAACTAGAAAAATCCGGCCTACTGAGGCCCCCACGGCCTATATTCAAGACATTAAAGAACGTTGGCGTTTGGAGACTATAGACCTTTGAGATAAAATTATACCAGTGTGTGATCATATTCTATGTATGGGCATACCTGAAGAAGTACAGAGACAGTTAACAACGATTGTGGGGATTGAAATGAGAACATGGTCAGAGATACAACTGATTAGTGTCCATCATTGTAGGTTAAAGTAGGAGAAGGATCAAAAGAAAGTAGAGGAAAGGTAAAAGGAAGAGGCAAAATTGGTATAGAGGAAATTATCCAAAATGGCGGTAGAAGCAGCAGTATTGATTAATACAGGAGGCAGTAATAATAGACAGGGAGTTGTCATGCCACAGCAGGGCAGGGGTGGTTATTTTGCAGCAAGAGGGGAGAGTCATTTTTACCCAAGAGGAGGAAAAGGATTTAGTTTTGGTGGGGGACAGCCCTGCTTTGGAGGATATGGGGGAACTGGAGTGGTATGTTGGACATGTGTTAAAGTAGGGCACATTTTACGGGTGTGTAGAAGTAGAGGAGCAATGCAGCAAGGTGCAATGCAGTATTGGCCAAGAGGGTGGGTGGCATATCCAGCACCATATGGCGCATCACAGCAAAACTATGAGTACTATAACTACACTCAATATTCACCAGATTAGGCACACACACAGCAGGTGCAGCAACCCCAAGGGCCACGGATAGAGCCACAGACAATGCCACAACAACCACAGCAGACATTGACACAGAAACCCCAGAGTGCAGTGCAATCACAGCAAGAAGTGAAACAGTGGGATACCAATATTTTGCAGCAGACACCAGGGTTGGAGGAGTGACACTGATTGGGGAAACCCTTTGACAGGGACAGGACTGAACATGTATCTGCAATAGGATGGCTCACATAATAGCTAGATATGCACTATCCTATCAGCAACCACAGTCACTCAACAGGAACAGAGGGAGGATGTATCTACAGGTGACCAGACTCTTTATTTCTTATTTAACACTGGGGCAGCAACATCCTGTGACAGTAGGAGAATAGACGGTAGCTATCACGTTCCTATATTCCAGGAAATCATATGTTAACTTACTGGGAAGAGATCTTTTGGCCAAATTCAATATGTAAATATCATTAACAGAGGATAGCATACTATACTGTACACCAGGCATATACTTCCAGACAGAAAAAGAATACATACAAGCCTTTAAATGAAAATAGAGTATACAGAGGTGCCACAACAAATAATGCTAGCTAAAAGGGTACCATCATTTATGGAAAAAGATATGGCAAAGGTTACCCGGCAAACTTTGAATGACCAGTTCATATGCTCTGGGCTTGTTAAAAGAATTGAATCAGTAAAAATAAAATTAAAGAAAGGGTCAAATTTACCTGAAGTGAAATTGTACCCAGTGTCCAAAGAAACAAATGAGGGTATTTATGAAGAAATAAAATTGCTCATTAAGCAGGGAGTGATAGTGCCATCAGAATCTCCTTGCAACATGCTGTATTTATAGAGAAAAAATATCAAGGAGGTTGTGGAGATTTACTTATTTATTTATTTTACACTTATAAAAACCACAAAACTTTCGGGCATCACAGGTTAGCAACATTAGCAAGATTGCACCTGACTCCTTATGAGTTGGTGACAGGTTGTAGGATGCATGTGCCCATTACCTCGCCAATGCATGCGCAGACAGATTCCCATAGCACTGCAACTGTTTATAAATGTAGTACAGGACTATTTGATGTCCATGACTAAATACCTCTCTTTTTCAGTTCTTGACAGGAAAGGAACGCCGGGAGGTATCCCACAAAGCACAGAAAAAGACGATAAAATTAAAAAGGACAGCAGTTGTCAACATTTTTCATTGTCTATGGGTCAACATAACAAATATAAAGACGATAAAAGAGGGCCGCCTCCCTGCCCAGCAACCAGGATCCTGAGGGAGAAGAGAACGAAAAAACAGACCCATGACAAGAGCTCAAGTGCAAAATAAAAGGAATAAGGAACTTGAGAGTAAAGTTGATTAATGACATTGCACCACTTGAGGAACACTGATGCTGAAGTATTTCTGCTGCTGAGGATTATCTTTCACAAGGACAAACTTCTATAACAGACCATTTTCTCTACCTTCCTACCTCAACATTTTATTGGGACTATATGATATACTATTTTTTGGAGGGACAATCATCTTTAATAGACAATTTTCTCTACTTTCCTTTCTATACATTTTATTGGGACAATCTTTTATACTATGTTTCAAAAAAGCATACATGTACAATGGATGGTTTTTCCTACTTTTTTATCTTCACATTTTCTATTGGGACTATTTCCATTTTCCAAATGTTTTATATTTTTATATTTTAACAGCACTATTTTTATATTTTTATATTTTTCAATGAACCACATAATAGTGAAAGTGATTTGGAAATCATCAATCAAATATTTTATTATTGTCATTGTATGGAAAATTCGAATTCACTATTGCCCGGTACCAAGCAAACTGTATGAATGTTTTCATATCCTTATATTCCTGATATCTTCATAACACCCTGGTACACAGCAGGACACATCTGCACATCTACCCATAATTGAAATCATGACTATTGCAGTAATTCTATTTTTTTCCTTTCTCTTTTGTTGTGTTATTGCTTATTGTTTCTCACATTACATTTAAATTGATTATGATGAGGTTAATGTGTCCCCATAATGTTAGTGAAGAAGTTAGAAAACTAGTAGATTTCCAGTTAGAGCAGGAAATGGTATTAAACCCAGTTGTGGTGACAGTAAGGGCAAGGAGAAACATTACAGATGAGTATTTCATGAGAAGGTATTTGGATAATTCCATAAATATTGAAAGAAATTCATGATGTATGTCAATGGAAGAGGTGGAGAGAGAGAGAGATAGAGAGAGAGGGAGAGAGAGAGAGAGAGAGAGAGAGGGAGATAGCGAGAGAGATATCAAGGGAAAGCTCTTTTGTTTGCTCACTTATCCCCTATGTCATGACAGCCTCTCAAGTATTTGTACATCAGGAAGTACCTGAATACAGAGCACACTGCTTGGTACATCTCGCAGTATGCCAGACTAGAGGACAATTTCAGGGACAATAGGCCATGATAAAGTATGCCACAGGGTCGGTATTCCCATACGTAGACAGCTATGTAAAATAAGCACATATGATGGGGAATATGAGAATGAAAAGTAAGGTACTTAAGTACATACTATCAGGTCCAAAAGGAGGGGATGTTGAAGTAGTGGGTCACCATAATTAAGGTTTAGAGATGCCCAATTTAATTTGATACCTCATTGGGTCGACAGACAGCAATTATAAATAAAAGAGAAAGTATATTCCTCAGGAGGATGGGTTGATGGAATAATGGGATGCAAAGCAGAGGCAGTATGGACTACACCAATATAAGTGGTAAGAAACACTGACAGAGTGTGCCATGAGGAATTGAAAGAAACTGCAAAATGTTTAACATGGGTAGAAGATGAAGCCACTACCCATAACCAAAATACAAACAACAACATTATGCTTTAGAAAAAAATGTTCAGTAAAGCTTGGTGACAATTAAGGTTGCAAACACATGTATTTGCCAGGAATGAAAGTTGGCACAGCTGTACTAATGGACCCTTACTGGGCTTGCTGTACAAGAGTTTATGTAGTTTTCACCCAACTGGGGTGGCATATGTACCCGCACAAGATGAGGAGAATGGGACCTTGCCAGAGGCCATATACACCTTGAAGGAGCTACAGCATAAAATGGAGGAGGAAGTAAATGACATTGAGGACGATAGCTGGTTCAGTTATCTATTGTCCTCGATGCCTAAATGGCTGAGAGATGCATTCACATTTCTGTTGGCAATTTTGGTACAGGTCCTAATGGCTTTTTGCATCTTGGGAATAGCAATAAGCCAATGTAAAAGACTGTCACAGAAGGCACTCCAAATGGCAGTAATGGTTAATGTGGCTGACACTGTACATAAGTGCACTCAACCTGATGAGGAAGTTTACTGTCCCATGAACCCATTGGAGCCAACAGTAAGACTGCCCTGGCTTCCCCATAAAACATGGAATTACAAAATCAGAAAGAACACATTTGAAACTGCACTTTAAATCCTCCTGGAAATGCAGCTGGCACAAAGAATAGTTAGCTCTGCTACACAAGTAGGGACAGAGGAGGCATCAGCTTGCACAATTAGTGTATCCTTTTAAATAGAATAGACTAGGTGGCAGGAAAACGTGTACCAAGAGAGGCTCTCTCTGCACATATAGGGGCAGCATTGCTATAATAGGTAGGGTCATGTTGCAGCGTACCCATAGGCCTCGGTAGGGAGCAAATAAATGCAGAGCAAGAAACACAAGATGCCATTTTGAAAATTGCAGCAGCGGAGAATTCAGCTTTGCAACTTTAAGGAAAGCCCAGTTGAACACGCTTGAACAAATCTGGGAAAATGCTGTAGCCGGCTGGATGGTGAATAGCCAAAGGAATGTTGAGGCAAAGCGAGCCTTGCAGGAAGTGTACATGGTGGAATAAGATATTATTGTGTTTGATCAGCTGTCAGATAAATCAAGTTGCAAAGACACAGCAAACCATATCAAGCTTATAGCATTACAGTAAATCAGAAGGAGGTGACAGATTATTGTATTATGCTGGCTGGCGGTGGGATCCCTGCCACTTTGCTCCACAGCACCGTCTCCGCCTTCTTCATCAGTTGACGCTGCAGACAGGGAGAGACAGAACACAGCAATCAGGGCACTGTACAATGGTCTGATACACACATGACAGTTGCACATGAGTGGCAGTGTCAAACTTCACACATGTCATCACAATCCCCAACACACCTATCATTTGAACCCACACACATGCGCACATTAACAGGAATGTTGCAGCAGGCAGCACCATCCATACACATACAACAGCATGAGCATCCGAAGGTTAGCCTGACGGCACATGCAACACGGGGAGTGCCAATCAAATGCACACACGCCACCAGACGTACATGCATCTGTACATCTCCACCACCTGTCGCAGTTAAATCATCGGCATCCATGCCACATCTGCCAATCAGCCTCCTACAGGTCGGTGTTACATGCATCCATGGTGTATCACAGTGGCACACATGTCAAATACACACACACGCACATGTACATTGTGCACATACATGAATGTGGAACCAGCATCCATGTGTCACTCCACAACCATGCCACAGTACATACACATAATTATACACATGGGTGCACCGACACATGCATTTGGGCACCATGCATTTGAACACATACACCATTGATGTGCCTCACACATGACTGGACTTGCATGTGGCAGGCTCATGTCCCTGTACATACACATCCATACATGGCCCTTCCAAGCCACATGTGCAACCAGCACACTCCTGCCACACCTCAACTTGCACAGTGTCCAATCAGTACGCATGGACACTTACCGCTCAACTTCAGACGGGTCTGCCTCTGAAGGATCTGGAGGTGGAGCGCTGAGTGTATGCGTTCCAGGACCCTCATCTGGATGTTTGTAAGGCAGACCTGGCACCCCTCTGCATGCTTTGCCCTCAAGAGGCACCAGGCCCTGCTGAGGGTCCTGGACCTGAAGTCCTCCCAGCGCTTCTGGACATGTTGCATGTCGCGGGCTGCCACCCCCTCCACGTTGATGGCAGCCACGATGTCCTTCCAGATCCTCTTCCGTCCTTCATTGTCAGCGCGTGAACTTCCAAAGAGGGCATCATAATGCCCCAGGACTTGCTCCACCAGGATGCCAATTTCATTGGCACTGAAGCTGGCAGCCCTCTGCCTCTCTGCTGGGGGGTTGCCACTGGTGCCAGATGGTGTTGTGTCGGACATGGCAACACTGAGGCAGGTGTTGGTGGGCAACTGGGTCCTGGGGCTGGGCTGTGGAGCGATGGAATGCCAGTTAGGAGTCTTCTGTTCAAGCAGGGGTGGTCACAGCAACTGGACCCCTGCAGATGGCTGTTGTGCAGGCACCAAACAGCAGGGCACGTGGACAGCAGGCAGGCAGCAGCAGATGGCAGGTGGGAGTGTGCTCAGGGCTCTGGGGGGCAGGAAAAAGGCCTTCTGGGCAGGAGCATGGTCTTCCGTGTGTTGTTACGTGGTCAACTTGATACGGAGTGATTTGGCATGTGAAAAAACTGTCTGTGACGTAACGCACACAGGCGTTTCCCTCCACACGTGTGTATGTTGATTGTACACGTGCAAAAACAGCACGTCCGGGTGTCACTGCATGTAATTGGAGGAAAGGCCCTTAGCGCGTACGCGCGTAATTGACGTTGCACGGGTGGGCTGGGTTGAAAGGTAAACATAGGATGCCATTTTTTGTACGCGCTTTTTGTGGAGAGTGAGTGGGTGATTCTCGTACTTCTTGTCGGTTCACACGCGATTAGTTCACAACGGTTCCAGTTCGTACTCCTTGTATACTCAGACAGCGTTCAATTCTTCTTTTGACGGGGGTGTTGCCATCACGCACACGCGCGTCTTTTGCACGTTCTTTTTCCAGGCAGACGGTGAGTCGTGCACATATTTTTCAACTGTGGTTGCCCCCGTGTGTTGCGTAACCATCAGAGGTCATTGTAGCCAGCGTGTACCACGCGTACGCTTCTTTTTGTGTTTCTGGGTGCCACAGCGTAATGCGCGTTCATTATTCCACGCACATGGGCTACCACGGGTTGCGTGCACGTTACATTTTGTTTTCGGGGTGCCTGAGCGTTGTGTGACCCGTCATCTTCCCCCAGGGGTCACAGACAGCCTTGCTACAGCACTAGGGTACGTATTCCATCTAGTACCCTGCCCCTTTCACCCCACTTGCCCAGGACAATTGTTTACTGCACCTCCCATTCACACAAGAACATCAGTGCCATGGTTGGGAGGTGACCAAGCGGTAAGGGAGGCAAAGGTGGCCGACCTCCAAGAGGTGGGCACGGTAGGGGACATGGCCAGGATGTGCAAGGTGGCCCAAGAGGCCAGTGTGTGGAGGACCAATCAGGAACACCCATGCCCCCGCAATGGGTCAGGGAGATGCAGCTGACACCATCCCAGCTCAGGCCTTGTTAACCCGGCCCATATTGTTAACCGAACTGGCACAGGATGACTCCAAGGCTGACTTCCGTGTCACCAAGTCAAAGCCATGTGTGGCAATGAAAGTTGCTGTCACCAGGCCCTCTGGATCTGGGGCAGCAATATCATCTGCTGCCCCAAAAGGAATACGAGTTATGAAAATAAAAAGGCACATGCCTGAGTTTACTAAATCCATCAGTCACCAATCTGTTTCTTAAAAGGCAAAGGTGCTGGTCTCCAGCCGGACAAGTCGCTGAAAAAGCGCTGTGTCCCACAGAGAGACCAGACTGCAGTAAAGGACAATCTTAGGTGCCATGTTAAATTGAAAATGACTCACCCTCTGTGAGGATGCTGTATCCTACTCCAGAGGGAGAATTACTAAATATCATGCTGAGTGGGTGAAAGGGCCTGCTGGGAGGATGTACCTATCAGGGCCACAGGAGGGAACTGACTGTAAACATGTACTTCAACACCTGTGCACATACTTACATGCCACGCACAAGGGCAAGAGCTCAAGAACAGACTAGGGGTATTAGAACTCTGGAAGGCCTTTGAGGAAAAAACAGAGGGGCCTAAGAAGGAATGGATGCTTAATATGTGTCAGGGGGAGAACGAACAGCCCACATCGCCGCAGCCCTCTCCCTCTGAGGAAAGCCCTTACACATAGCCAACAGCTCCACCAGCAGAGGTAGACAGCCACACACAATTCACAGTACTACCTCAATATGAAGAGAGCACAGCAGGCGCGACAAACCCAGGAATATACCCGGTACATGCAGCACTGTTAGGTATAGTAACCCCAGGTATGATACGCTGTACCCTGATGAGGAAGGGGATGAAAATAAGAGAAGGGTGAAAACGGTAAAAGGAAAAGCAGCATTAGTGCAAATGGAAAATGAAGCATTGCACAGCTCAGAGACACAGTTGAGGGATGAGGAAGAATATAGAGGGCTACATAGCTTAGAAAACCAGCCAAGAGCAGTCAAGGAGGAGCTCCGGAGAGTGAGAGGCATGCAGATAGATGGCCACAGGGCAAGAATCATACCCATAGGTAATGGGGATAGTGGAAAGACAATGATGAAATCAGAGAAATGGGTAGGGCGGGAAATATTGTTGAAACTCGATTGGAAAGGCACTGAAAATACTTATGTGAAGGTAGTGGAGTAAGAAGAAATGAAGGAAGCAGCCAGGGAACAAGTCAGGAAGGAGAACAGGAAGAGATTGAGCAAAATAAACAAAGGGAGAAAGAGAGGAAACTGAGAGAAGCAGCAAAGAAGATGCAGAACGAGGAACAGGAAAGACAAAGAAGGAAGAGGCAGGTAGGAGAAAGGGATGAGTATTTGAGGAGGCTAAAGGAGATGAACAGAAGAATGGCAAGAGAAAGGAAGACATTGAAAAAATGAGGAAGGAGATGAGCCAAAGAATGAACAGAGGTATGATGCCATAGATCTGAGGAGAAGGGAGTGGGAAAACAACCCCAGAGACCAGGGGCAGAGATGTGTTGCCAGAGATAATGAGTGGAACATATGTAAGGGAGCCTGTTAAGGGAGCGACTTTTGATCTCATACTTGAGGATGACGAGAGCGAGAAAAAGTGACAGGGAGACAGATTGTGTAGACATGGATGGTGAAGAGGGAGAAGAGGAGGCAGTGCAAGCCCCACAAATGGGTACCACAGGACCAGGCATAGTAGAGATAGCAGATTTACTGGGGCCAAACCTAAGCCTGTGTCCACCCCTCACATCAGTACTGCCCATAAATGAAGACCATAAATTACCATATTTCTTAAGAAACTTGCCAGAATGCCAGCGGCACAGTGTAGCTGAGAGTTTGAAAAGGATAACTCATGCAGCATCACCTTTGCGCAAGAAAAGGGTAACACAAGTCCCACTGCTCCACAAGGGATTAGGGAAACCCCACTATACTCCATGGAATCAGACAGATAAAAATATCTTGTTGGATAAGCTGCCATCACTGACAGCAGGGGCCGGCTGCTTGATCTACAAACTAAAGCGAGAGACAGCTGGGCTAGCATTGGCCATAGGTGACATGAAAAGCCTATTTGCATCCATATTGGGTGAACAGGTAGAAGACGTGTGGAAACGAGCAGGCTATTCTGCAGTGACAGAACATAACATCAGTAAATATGACGGGTCACCATTTAATAATTGCAGAGCTAATGTATAGAAGGCAATGAGGGTGCTATTTCCAGATCAATCTGACATGAGTGCCATAATAACTAGAAAAATCCGGCCTACTGAGGCCCCCACGGCCTATATTCAAGACATTAAAGAACGTTGGCGTTTGGAGACTATAGACCTTTGAGATAAAATTATACCAGTGTGTGATCATATTCTATGTATGGGCCTACCTGAAGAAGTACAGAGACAGTTAACAACGATTGTGGGGATTGAAATGAGAACATGGTCAGAGATACAACTGATTAGTGTCCATCATTGTAGGTTAAAGTAGGAGAAGGATCAAAAGAAAGTAGAGGAAAGGTAAAAGGAAGAGGCAAAATTGGTATAGAGGAAATTATCCAAAATGGCGGTAGAAGCAGCAGTATTGATTAATACAGGAGGCAGTAATAATAGACAGGGAGTTGTCATGCCACAGCAGGGCAGGGGTGGTTATTTTGCAGCAAGAGGGGAGAGTCATTTTTACCCCAGAGGAGGAAAAGGATTTAGTTTTGGTGGGGGACAGCCCTGCTTTGGAGGATATGGGGGAACTGGAGTGGTATGTTGGACATGTGTTAAAGTAGGGCACATTTTACGGGTGTGTAGAAGTAGAGGAGCAATGCAGCAAGGTGCAATGCAGTATTGGCCAAGAGGGTGGGTGGCATATCCAGCACCATATGGCGCATCACAGCAAAACTATGAGTACTATAACTACACTCAATATTCACCAGATTAGGCACACACACAGCAGGTGCAGCAACCCCAAGGGCCCCGGATAGAGCCACAGACAATGCCACAACAACCACAGCAGACATTGACACAGAAACCCCAGAGTGCAGTGCAATCACAGCAAGAAGTGAAACAGTGGGATACCAATATTTTGCAGCAGACACCAGGGTTGGAGGAGTGACACTGATTGGGGAAACCCTTTGACAGGGACAGGACTGAACATGTATCCGCAATAGGATGGCTCACATAATAGCTAGATATGCACTATCCTATCAGCAACCACAGTCACTCAACAGGAACAGAGGGAGGATGTATCTACAGGTGACCAGACTCTTTATTTCTTATTTAACACTGGGGCAGCAACATCCTGTGACAGTAGGAGAATAGACGGTAGCTATCACGTTCCTATATTCCAGGAAATCATATGTTAACTTACTGGGAAGAGATCTTTTGGCCAAATTCAATATGTAAATATCATTAACAGAGGATAGCATACTATACTGTACACCAGGCATATACTTCCAGACAGAAAAAGAATACATACAAGCCTTTAAATGAAAATAGAGTATACAGAGGTGCCACAACAAATAATGCTAGCTAAAAGGGTACCATCATTTATGGAAAAAGATATGGCAAAGGTTACCCGGCAAACTTTGAATGACCAGTTCATATGCTCTGGGCTTGTTAAAAGAATTGAATCAGTAAAAATAAAATTAAAGAAAGGGTCAAATTTACCTGAAGTGAAATTGTACCCAGTGTCCAAAGAAACAAATGAGGGTATTTATGAAGAAATAAAATTGCTCATTAAGCAGGGAGTGATAGTGCCATCAGAATCTCCTTGCAACATGCTGTATTTATAGAGAAAAAATATCAAGGAGGTTGTGGAGATTTACTTATTTATTTATTTTACACTTATAAAAACCACAAAACTTTCGGGCATCACAGGTTAGCAACATTAGCAAGATTGCACCTGACTCCTTATGAGTTGGTGACAGGTTGTAGGATGCATGTGCCCATTACCTCGCCAATGCATGCGCAGACAGATTCCCATAGCACTGCAACTGTTTATAAATGTAGTACAGGACTATTTGATGTCCATGACTAAATACCTCTCTTTTTCAGTTCTTGACAGGAAAGGAACGCCGGGAGGTATCCCACAAAGCACAGAAAAAGACGATAAAATTAAAAAGGACAGCAGTTGTCAACATTTTTCATTGTCTATGGGTCAACATAACAAATATAAAGACGATAAAAGAGGGCCGCCTCCCTGCCCAGCAACCAGGATCCTGAGGGAGAAGAGAACGAAAAAACAGACCCATGACAAGAGCTCAAGTGCAAAATAAAAGGAATAAGGAACTTGAGAGTAAAGTTGATTAATGACATTGCACCACTTGAGGAACACTGATGCTGAAGTATTTCTGCTGCTGAGGATTATCTTTCACAAGGACAAACTTCTATAACAGACCATTTTCTCTACCTTCCTACCTCAACATTTTATTGGGACTATATGATATACTATTTTTTGGAGGGACAATCATCTTTAATAGACAATTTTCTCTACTTTCCTTTCTATACATTTTATTGGGACAATCTTTTATACTATGTTTCAAAAAAGCATACATGTACAATGGATGGTTTTTCCTACTTTTTTATCTTCACATTTTCTATTGGGACTATTTCCATTTTCCAAATGTTTTATATTTTTATATTTTAACAGCACTATTTTTATATTTTTATATTTTTCAATGAACCACATAATAGTGAAAGTGATTTGGAAATCATCAATCAAATATTTTATTATTGTCATTGTATGGAAAATTCGAATTCACTATTGCCCGGTACCAAGCAAACTGTATGAATGTTTTCATATCCTTATATTCCTGATATCTTCATAACACCCTGGTACACAGCAGGACACATCTGCACATCTACCCATAATTGAAATCATGACTATTGCAGTAATTCTATTTTTTTCCTTTCTCTTTTGTTGTGTTATTGCTTATTGTTTCTCACATTACATTTAAATTGATTATGATGAGGTTAATGTGTCCCCATAATGTTAGTGAAGAAGTTAGAAAACTAGTAGATTTCCAGTTAGAGCAGGAAATGGTATTAAACCCAGTTGTGGTGACAGTAAGGGCAAGGAGAAACATTACAGATGAGTATTTCATGAGAAGGTATTTGGATAATTCCATAAATATTGAAAGAAATTCATGATGTATGTCAATGGAAGAGGTGGAGAGAGAGAGAGATAGAGAGAGAGGGAGAGAGAGAGAGAGAGAGAGGGAGATAGCGAGAGAGATATCAAGGGAAAGCTCTTTTGTTTGCTCACTTATCCCCTATGTCATGACAGCCTCTCAAGTATTTGTACATCAGGAAGTACCTGAATACAGAGCACACTGCTTGGTACATCTCGCAGTATGCCAGACTAGAGGACAATTTCAGGGACAATAGGCCATGATAAAGTATGCCACAGGGTCGGTATTCCCATACGTAGACAGCTATGTAAAATAAGCACATATGATGGGGAATATGAGAATGAAAAGTAAGGTACTTAAGTACATACTATCAGGTCCAAAAGGAGGAGATGTTGAAGTAGTGGGTCACCATAATTAAGGTTTAGAGATGCCCAATTTAATTTGATACCTCATTGGGTCGACAGACAGCAATTATAAATAAAAGAGAAAGTATATTCCTCAGGAGGATGGGTTGATGGAATAATGGGATGCAAAGCAGAGGCAGTATGGACTACACCAATATAAGTGGTAAGAAACACTGACAGAGTGTGCCATGAGGAATTGAAAGAAACTGCAAAATGTTTAACATGGGTAGAAGATGAAGCCACTACCCATAACCAAAATACAAACAACAACATTATGCTTTAGAAAAAAATGTTCAGTAAAGCTTGGTGACAATTAAGGTTGCAAACACATGTATTTGCCAGGAATGAAAGTTGGCACAGCTGTACTAATGGACCCTTACTGGGCTTGCTGTACAAGAGTTTATGTAGTTTTCACCCAACTGGGGTGGCATATGTACCCGCACAAGATGAGGAGAATGGGACCTTGCCAGAGGCCATATACACCTTGAAGGAGCTACAGCATAAAATGGAGGAGGAAGTAAATGACATTGAGGACGATAGCTGGTTCAGTTATCTATTGTCCTCGATGCCTAAATGGCTGAGAGATGCATTCACATTTCTGTTGGCAATTTTGGTACAGGTCCTAATGGCTTTTTGCATCTTGGGAATAGCAATAAGCCAATGTAAAAGACTGTCACAGAAGGCACTCCAAATGGCAGTAATGGTTAATGTGGCTGACACTGTACATAAGTGCACTCAACCTGATGAGGAAGTTTACTGTCCCATGAACCCATTGGAGCCAACAGTAAGACTGCCCTGGCTTCCCCATAAAACATGGAATTACAAAATCAGAAAGAACACATTTGAAACTGCACTTTAAATCCTCCTGGAAATGCAGCTGGCACAAAGAATAGTTAGCTCTGCTACACAAGTAGGGACAGAGGAGGCATCAGCTTGCACAATTAGTGTATCCTTTTAAATAGAATAGACTAGGTGGCAGGAAAACGTGTACCAAGAGAGGCTCTCTCTGCACATATAGGGGCAGCATTGCTATAATAGGTAGGGTCATGTTGCAGCGTACCCATAGGCCTCGGTAGGGAGCAAATAAATGCAGAGCAAGAAACACAAGATGCCATTTTGAAAATTGCAGCAGCGGAGAATTCAGCTTTGCAACTTTAAGGAAAGCCCAGTTGAACACGCTTGAACAAATCTGGGAAAATGCTGTAGCCGGCTGGATGGTGAATAGCCAAAGGAATGTTGAGGCAAAGCGAGCCTTGCAGGAAGTGTACATGGTGGAATAAGATATTATTGTGTTTGATCAGCTGTCAGATAAATCAAGTTGCAAAGACACAGCAAACCATATCAAGCTTATAGCATTACAGTAAATCAGAAGGAGGTGACAGATTATTGTATTATGCGCCAAGCTAAGTGTGAAGGGAAGACCAAGAAGGCCTAAGAAAAAACAACTAAAATGCCTTGATGTAATCTTAACAGGATGACTTACAAAATAATTATACATAAATCCGTCAAGAGCAGGATGGCGATTACAGATTGCGAACAAGGCCTTGAGCATGGCATGAGGTATACATGGGCTATTTGATTTCATTAAAATAAGGCGATGCACTTGTCTCTCCCGCTCTCTCACCTACTCATTATGCAACCAGTTCATGGATAGTGTGACCGCATTTTACCCGATTAGCGCATGTCTTTTTTCACCGTAGAAGTAATTCAGGGCCTACCAACTAATTTCCAGATATGATGAGGTAGCACTTTTCTAGGAGAAGGTCTATGGGTGGAATTTTAGATAACGATTGTCTAATCCCTAGGTACACACATATAGGTTCCATATGTAGCTTAGTTGAGGGAGGCAACAAGCAGGAGCGATAGGTTTTCATAACTATGACATCACAGTGACCCTTTTCGTACTATATAAACTCCTGTTGTCTGTTCTGACTTAGGAGAATTCTGGAGTGAGAGCTTGGTTTTTATCTTGATTTCTTCCCCAGTCTATTGCAATAAACTGGTTGCCTTGCATTCAGCACACCACAATCTGTGTTGTCTATTTTTTTGACAAATTCCAGGGAGAGGGCAATTTGTCCTTTTCTGACCCTTTTATCATATGTATTATGGGGACAGAGGCATAGGAAAAAGAAAACATGTGTATGTATATATTAAGCGGATTGAGGTTATTTAGAAAGTAATGGGAAAGTAACGGGAGATTTTTTTTTGTGTAAAGAGAGAGAGAGTAAGCCATGATTCCTGACCTAAGGGGGCTCTAGAAAAGATTGTCTTACACCCTGATCAGGGTCACTATGCTACAAATGGGCAGGTCTATATAAGAAGACAATCTAAATCCTGTGATCAGGGTATTATTAGGGGCAGAGATTAAGCGTGATCACTAAGGTTTTTGTGTGAAGAGTCGACTCATCTGTTTGTCTGTTTATAGGTTTATGTTTAAATTAAGGTGTTGAAGAGCGACAAGTTGTAAAAAGAATGGAGATAAAGTTATGAAGTTACATTTTCCATCATGGAAGGTGATTGGCACCAATCTAAAAGTAGACAGGGATCAGTGAAAAGGCAGAGGCTTCAGCAGTGATTGATGGAATGCACTCATATTTGTTGTCTCAGATGTTTTGGAGACCTATATTTGAAAAATCTGTAAAGAAAAAAATAAATAATATGTAGTCAAATTGTGACTCTATTTTGCACCTTTAAAACAAGCAAGTAAAATCTGGTAAAGAGTTCAATGTATATACTTGTAAAGATAAGAATCTTAATAAGCTAAAATGTTTTTAACTATAGAACATAAAAACGAACGAAGGAACAGATATGTGTAGGATATTCTGCATGCATTTTTCATGGCTAGGAAAGAAAAGTGTGTAGGCGGGAGAAGGTCTTTAATTTGAGTTATGGGCCAAAATCCAACAGTAATTTCCCTTTCTGTTTCAACAAAAGAAGGTAATTGTGTACATGACATATTCTAAAAATGCATCAAGACAGAAATATAGTCACTTTTTGATGTATATATGTTTGCTATGAACAAATAGTGGGTTATTTGTATATTTTTTAATATATTCATATTTTTTGTTCCAAGCTGTAAGTAAGCCAAGGCCGACTCTGACCCTTATGGAAATATGATTTTTGAACCAGTACTCAATGAATTCATTTTCATTTGTTAAGGATTCTTTTGATATACCCATGTAATGTTTTTGAATAAGGAAGCTCAGCTGTAGGTCCATATGAAAATGTTAGTGGAGGAAATTGACAATTGAGTACACTTTGAAAAATAGCATTTTTCCATGACATTTATGTATGTTTTTGAAGTCAGGTGCTATATATGAGAATTTATTGTTTTACAGTAGACACTGCTTCCAGTTATTGCACAGGTATGAACTAGGGTGGTCCCATTGGGTCACTGGTTGGAAGTCACACAAGTCACTTCCCATTGTAAATGGGTTTGCTGGTTATTTTTGGAGTTAGTGTTGGATACTTTCTCTGTTAAGCACATATTAGCGTACCCCTGATTTGTTAAATTTCATTTTGAAGCAATGTGAAAATTTTCATTGATGATAAATGGGACATTTGAAAGAATCACAGATCATGAGGCATGCATGTGTCAATCACACGGACGAGGAAGAGAGGGGAGGTGTTTGCTAAGAGGTTTCAGTGTGTTACAAAAGGAAAGACAGATTGCAAATGAAAACACAGGAGAAGTGCCATAAGTAACCAGAACAGTGAGAATATTGGTAGTTAAGGACAGATAGAGGAGACATGTGAAATGCACCATAGTACAATGCAGAGTCATGGGGATGTTATTCATGCAGGCTCAGGCATGAGCACGAGGGCCACAGCAGATTGGGCTGGGTTTAAGAGTGGCAACATCATTTCCCCCACTGTAAACTATAGAGGCATTTGAAGAAGGAAAAGAAAAATGTGTCTAAGATCACACAGATCGTGAATCATGTCGCCGAGAATAAAAAATGGGACTATGAATGCAAATTACATTCAAAAGAAGATTAATGCAATATTGAATGATATTAAACTAAGCACAGTTAATGTAATATTGAATGATATTGAACTAAGCACAGTGCATATTTATGGAGAATAGCAAGAATAAATAAAAGAAAACACCTTTTTAGCAACAATATTAAAGGTGCATTTATGAATTCAAATATCATATTTAGAATGGGGAAGCAGTAAGTAATGAAGGGGAGTAATCTCAAATGTACTAAAGCTAAGGTTACATACAATATAGATGAAAAGCATGATACATGTAATGGTTGTATTGAGAAGACATTAGGTAGTAATTTTCAAAGAGCACACATTTATGATTTTCAAGAATAAGGAATGTGTTATTTAGATTTTTGCAGGGTTTGTGTAAATGAAACATATTTATGAAACAATACAAGCAGGCTGGGCACTGATAAAGAAAAACAAGGAAAACCTGACACAATTATTAAGCATGATATGAACTATTATTATGTATGATGAATTGATTTAGGTCAGAGTCCCTGTCTTGATTTGCTTGTAAGGAGAAGGGGAGTGATGCACATGCACCACACACATGCACATACAAACACACACAAGCACATATGCATACACAAACACACACATGCATATACACACACACACACATGCACACACACATGCACACACATGCACACACATGCATACACACACATGCACACACATGCATACACACATGCACACACATGCACACACATACACACACACACATGCACACATGCACATGCACACACACACATTAACGCATGAACAAATGCACATGCACACATGCGCACATGCATACATGCACATGCACACATGCACATGCACACATGCACATGCACAAATGCGCAGATGCATACACACACATGTACACACATGATCTTGTGGAAGTACAGGCAATCAATAAATCACAGGCTCAATTCACATACAAACACATATAGGTAGTCAGAGAAGGAATTCAATATTGCAATGAGCACACACGCAGACATTTAGGATGCCTTCCCTTTACATTAGGAATACTAGTTAGTAAAATTATGTTTTGCTAAAATATGATACACAAGAAGCTAGATTCTTTGGAGGATATAAATGGAAGAGAGATAGGGATATTAGGTTCACCCAAGATCAGAGATTGTATCAGATGCAAGCGCAGAGTGTGCAACAAGGTACAATAGCTAGAGCAAGTGCAAATGAATCCACTACAAAGGCCATCACAACAAGCCCCTATGCAGACCAAGCAATATACAAACGTGGGATAAATACGCACGCCCAGAATAGGAGGTGCCACTGTGGTAGGAGGAAAACCTTTCACAGGAATGGGAATATGCATGCACCCACAATAGGACTAAGGTCGACTTGATGTGTTCAGCACTACCATTGACACCAGATCCCAAGAGGAACCAATGGTTGTTGTGACTATAGGAGGTCAATCTTTTTCATTTTTAGTAGACACTGGGTCTACTCGTTCATGTATACAAAAGGCAAAAGTATCCAATGTCGGGAATTGCCATGAATGGTCAAGGAGCTACAAGCTGAGTTTATTTTACTGATGAATTACCAGTATCTACAGGAGAATGTGACATGACTGCTCCTTTGTTATATTTGCAACAACAAACAGTTAATATTTTGGAAAGGGATTTGATGACAAAACCTAACATGACAATTTCATTTATTGACCAAGGGATAGTGTGTTCAACTCCTGGAATACACAATTTAAACGCAAGTGAATTTATACTAGCATTCACATGGCAAGTGACTCTGTGAGGCGTTCCAGTGGAGCCAGAGGTTTTTCCTTAATTGGGCTGAGCATTTTATTAACATGGTTACCTGGTTTAGTGGGGAAGATTGTGAGGATACCTGACATATTCTTCTTCAGACAACAGATACTTATGGGCGAAGAAGGGGACAGACAATCCCTCTAGAGTTACAAGCAGCCATAGCACAAAGGGAAATGGTGATGCTCGAAGGAATGGACAATGAGGGTAGACCATGGAGGATTGTTATAGCTCTCAAAGAAAGATATAGGTTTGAAGAGGCCCCTGAGGGACTCTCGGGTGTGGAAACAAGGCACAATCACCACACACGAACTGACACGCAAGACACAAGGTTGTGTTCCCAAAATCTAGGGTTTATTGCAAAGCAAATAATCTCAGTTGGCCAACTGGGTCCCACGTCCCGCAACGTGTGTTTCCAAACCTCGGGGGATGCAAGAGAGCGACAATCATACAACAGTTACATATATACAAATCAAGCATCTTGTAATCAGTAGTGACACATCCAATACTGCCCCTAATATATTTCCTTTGAATTGGGCATGATGATTGACAATGGTGACGAGTATGACACCTTCGAACATTCATTTAGCAACAGTTTGCAATTTTTGCGAGCCTACAGACACAAGTCTTCGTTTAAAAGAACAAAATGCTTCTGTTCTTGCAAGCAAGCTCCGTGCAGGGGAGAAACACATTCCAGGCCTTGCTATCTCCTAGTTTCTAATTGTGCACTGGGGGTCAACTTGCTCTCCAGGGCTCCACAGGGCTTAGGAAAGGGGGGCAGCAAAGAAGAGCATAATTTAAGTCATTTAATGTTCATTTCTAGCATTTCTACTGTGTTTTCGAGACTAGTTGGCACCTGTGGACTGATTAGGATGCCTCGCTGCTTACTTCCAAGCAAACGCGAGGGAGGAGACCAGGCATTTCTGTCTGGGTTACTGCGTTATGTTTCAACATGTCTCTTGCGGCCTTGTGTTATGCACTAGTAGAGCAGAATACTATTTCAGCAAAGCAGTTTTAACAGAAAGCAAAATGCAAACATTAGAGGAAACAAAATGGTGATTTCAGTCACCTTTAAAATGGCCGCACTTTAGTCAAGCTTATGGCTATATAATTCTAATAGTAAACACATGAGGCGGTTGGTCTTTGGCCAATATAGTACATGGCCTTATGATTGAGGGGTGTCTACTTTTTCTGCACCGACAAACCCTCCTTTTGGCCGTCTGGCAAACATCTCATCCGTACATTGCATCCTCTTCTGAGCAAGTATCTGATTCTGATTCTGAATCTTGCGCATTATTAGTTTTCCTTTTATTGTCATCAATATTGATTGACATTAATTCTTGAACTGTCTTTAATTCCTCATTACCATGGGTACTTTATTTAATAGTGCTCTTTTTTCCATCATCTGTACCCACTCTTCACTCATTTCGGTGCATATCATGGGTAAGCAGTGTATGCAACAACAACATGTCATGAATATTCCTAGCACTGCTGCTAGGATCCCAAATAATTTCCAGCCCCATGAATATAATATCTCCCAGAACCAAGAGCCTATATCCCAACCCCCTTCTTGGGTATGGAGTTCAGAGCTCAAATCGTAGGGGAGGAGTCATTTACAAATACACAGCACGCTGATCCCACGATTTTGCAAACACCGCCACGATCAACCAGGTTCACATCAAGAGCCATTCTATTTTGACAGTGTCATTAATCTAATCCCTTTCTCCTCTATTGTCATGTTGTATAATATATCTGTTATTCCATTTATTGTTTTCTCTAAGATTCTGGATAGTTGTTGTATATTTTAGGAATGTATTGCTTGGGCCATAAATGGTACAATGATTTTGCTACATCTTCCAGAATCAATCTTCCTTCATTACTTCCCTGTGGCCTAGATCTAGATAGTTTGGCTATGTTTGTTGTTTTTAAAAGAAACACTCCTGGGAACAAAAGTCCTAAATAGCAAGTACCTCCCCAGTTTCTAGGCAACCAGGGATACGCTTTTTCTCCACAGATAAAATACACAGGATAACCTACATACACAGGTTCTACTTCCCTATCAAGAATCACTCTATTCATGCATCTAGTGAATGTCCCTACTGAATAGGAGCCTTTCTTTTCTAAGCAAAAAGGCACAGAACGTGGGTTGAAATTTTACTGTATAGGAGGGGGGCACTGCGTCTTTATTTAGTTCTAGTCTCATATGAAATGTGATTACAGATGATTTATATGGTGCAGAGAATCTATCTTGTGGCATAAATTTGGAAGGTGTAACTTTTGGTGTCATTATTCGTGCTCTATGAAATATGGAGCAACCTATAGGTTTCATGATTGTCTCTTCAAATTCATTCATGTTTGTGCTATCTAATTGACCCGTTTCACTCTTATTCCATTTCCCATAATATAAGGTACTCAGAGATGCACTGCATGTAGTACTCAATGTCAGTGGCTGCAAGTGCAAGGTAGGGTATTTTGTGGAGATTTGGGGCCTGACGGTATTTTATTACCGCCGAAAAATAACTTAGCAATAATCACTCTTTGTATTCAGATTTGGCCATGTGCAACAATATTACAATGGACATGCATTATTTCAGCACCCAGACCTGCATATTTGGTATACGTGGTTGGTGGTATTTTGGTGAGCATAATTCCCTTGTTTTATTTGTGGCCCCAATGTCCAGAATCCCTTATCTTTGCTTAGATTTTCCGTGTGATCACTAGAGAGACCTCAGACCTACATTTTAGGAATACCACATTTTCAGTGATAGTGTTGGTGTGCAACCATGGGCGAACTCACTGACTTATTTACGACAGAGAGCTATATATGGTAGTCTTGTGGTAATTTCCACTACCTTATATACGGTAGGGAGCTATGTTCAGAGAGTCTCTCTTCCCGTTGGCTCATGTACCTCCAACAAGCTATGCTACAGTCACTCACAATTATTCATACTGATTCTGACATGCACACATCTGTCTTAAAATGACCATTGCACTGTTTAAAAATCTCCCCACATCATCGGCATTGTAATGGTAAATAGTCAATACACCACCCGTCTGTTTTCAAATATTTTTCTGTATTATAAAAGTTGCATTTAAACACGATCTCATTCTTTACAGAAATAAATAAAATGCTACAGTAAAAACATTGTCTATGACACACTGCAAAGAGAGTGGCGGAGAACAGAACTCAAATTGCAACATTAGCATTTGATTAAGGCATGCACAGGAATCCTACACTGACTGCATATTACCGTACACACTCAGCTCCCACACTTCTCATTACCTTATCTTTTTAATTGTTCTCTTTGGCTGTTCTCTTTGTGAATGTGGCTCCCTTGGATTAACTCCAGCAAAAAGGAACGCTTGCCTTCTCAAACCGGGGTCATTGCCTGGAATTCTCAGCTTTTGCAGATAGGAACGCCTCAGCCAGTGGAAAGGTCCTTCTTTCAGCTCTCCCCAATCTCGACTGCAGCAGGACGCAGGAATCTGCATTCAGTCAGGAGTCCCACAGCCAGGTCTTCTCCCCAGAAGTGCAGAAAAATGTCTGCCTGTCTTTTTCCCCGATACTGCCCACTAAAACTTTCATCTCAGCCCTCTGTATGACGTGTCCCAATGAAATCCATCATCTCTCATCCTCCTACTCTCAACAATAGCTTCGCTTATACATTTGCAATTGTTGCAAATCTGACTTCCTTCTTCCTGCAGTTACTGTGCACAAAAACACGGAGGAGCAGGCAGAGAAGAGAAGAAAAAAAAAATCTGCACACACATTTAAATGGCTTTCAGAGTATGCCTAATTCTGCAGTGGAGAACACATTTTATTAGTGGGTTATGTTAAATAAGGTTTTATTAGTCAGGTTAATGGTTAATAGGTTAGCTGTTAATTTTCAAATGTGTCTCTAGCAATATAGGAAGAGTATGCATTTTTAATGTAAAAATGTGTGCTTTTACAATGAGGAACTGGATTTGCATTTTATATTTAAAATCATTTTTGACTGAATAGCCTGTCTTTCCTTGTTAATCTGGTGACCCATATAGCAATGCACCGCACCCTTGTGGTGGTGCTGCAAAAAAAATGTGCTACTTGTGCAGTAGTGCTGTACTCTGTGCTGTTTGCTACCTGTGCAGTAGTGCTGTACTCTGTGCTGTAACATGCCAAATATCCTTACATATACCCTCCTTTTGTTTTTAGAACTTGGCTATAATCCAAGCCAATTCCTAAAAACAACTTGTTCTTTTTTTTTTTTACAATATAGCAATCCAACAAAATGAATATTCATGTGCATCAATGAAAATTTGCAATCAATAGTCCATCAGTCCATAAAATGTTCCACATTTGCCTTCTCAGTGGAAGTGGCATTACTTTAAGTTTAAATTTTCCAAGTCAATTAAAAACAACGAAATAAAACAACTAACTAAAACAAATAATTAATATAGCAAATTAAAATAAATAATTAAAATAATAAATACGTGGAACTTCATATGCCGGAACTTTTGTTTTGTCTCTTTTGGTATGTCCCGACCAGCGATGTTATTCGGTTCATTTGAGTACTCTTTCATCTTGGCAATCTTGAATCCACAGTAGTCATCTCTTTTGGCATTCCGGTTATTTTGTCTTCACCTCCACCTGGAGGCAGGCATCTTTTGGTCTTCATCCAGGGGACTCCAGGACTCCATCGTCTCCCGTGGGCTCTGATCTCGGAACCTCCGATGAAATAATGTTAATTGTCTAAATCAAAATAGAAAATAAACAAATTAAGTACATAGCATAATACTAACTTCATCCTTTTGCCAAAAATAAAACATGCTTGGTAAAAATATTTCATTTTTTTTTTTTTTAAATTAAACACAAGTTAAAAGAAAACAAGCAGATATTCAATATTTAACACACTTTCTCTCTGCACACCAACCATGAGCTTCCATTATATGTGCATTTATTTATTTATTTATATTTATTTTATATTATATTTTACATATACTACAGTGTTTATGTGCCATCATAACAATCAACTTTTTAACTTCTTTGTCACTGCCTCCTGATTGTACCCATTTATTTTCTCTTTTTGTGTTCAAGGGATTTTATCTGTTTCTACATGCTCAAGCCACCTGATCTCATGTCTGGGATGGCATGGTTTGATTTGATTTACATGGACAAACTGCTCTATTGCTGTTTCACCTTCATTTTTCAAAATTTTATACACTACAGGAGAGACCTTATCTATAATCCGAAATGGCCCCTGCCAGGCTGCTAGAAATTTAGAATGTTTCTGTTTACTTTTTCCAAAATGAAAATTGTACACCTGATCCCCTACACTGTATTCCTTTGCTGATGTCTTTTTATCATAATATGACTTTGCACTGTCAGCAGCTCGTTCCAGATTTCTCTGCACAAAAGCAAATGCATGTTGCAAATGCCTCCTCAGTTCATCAATATATTCATGAACTGTGGATGCACTCACTAGAGTTTGCTCATGTGTTCTGTATAGTAGGTGTTGTGGTAACACCATTTTCCTACCTGTCAAGACCTCATGGGGGCTAACACCTGTTGCTTTGGCAGGAGTCGACCTGATTGCCATCAGAACCAACGGTAAACGTAAATCCCAGCTGGAACCTGCTTCTGCCACAAATTTCTTTAAAATATCCACAACAGACCTATTGCTTCTTTCAACTGTACCTGAAGACGCCGCCCGATATGCGATATGTAGTTTCCTTTTCACACCTAGTATTTGCCATACTTTACTCATTAGAGTACTTGTGAAATGACTTCCTCTGTCTGACTCAATTCTTTGTGGCAACCCAAACCTTGAGAACACATGGTTCACCAGCAATGTGGCTGCTGTTTGCGCACTACAATCTGGTGCAGGAATGCACTCAATCCACTTTGACATCAAACATACCACACTCAAAATATAACGGTGTCCCCTGCTCGACATTTTTAAAGGACCTACATAGTCTATTTGCAAATCTGACCATGGAAGAGTTAGGCCTCTTTTCATCAATGGTGCTCTATGCATTGGTGAAGCAGGTTTAAATTGGGCGCATACTAGACATCCTCTAGTATATAATTCCACATCTTGGGACATATGTGGCCAGTAAGCATAATCTTTTAGTATTTCTAATGTTTTTTGTGAACCTCTATGGCCCGCAGTTATGGCATCATGTGCATGGTGTAGCATTAGTCCTCTGAATGAAAGGGGTACTACCCACTGTACTTGCCCTGTTATGGACTCTCTAATCATGAGTCCATCCTGTAATCTAATTCGTGTTTTGTTCTTTAATAACACCTTCAACTCTTCTTTTCCCATACAATCATTTTCTGTTAAAGGATTTTGTTCAGGATCTATCAAATGATTATAATAGATTCCCAAAATTTGATCATTCTTTTGTGCCTCAATCAAATCTTGGTCTGGCGTGTCATGACTCCACTGCACCACCGGTTGATCTACCTCCTTTGGTGCTTTAGAACGTGTCACTGCATCAATTTGTATTTCACCCATTAAATAATCAATATGTAGCAATTCTCCCATCACAGCCCCAATCTTAGCCAGATGGTCTGCCTTATCATTTCCCTCCTTATCCTCTCCTGGTGTTTTTAAATGCCCACGAATTTTTCTCCAGTATATTGTTAAATTATTTTCTGACACCAATTTGTCTATGGCTTGTATCATTTTTCCATGTTTAAGTGGCTTTTTGTTGTATGTAACCATGCCTCTTGCTTTCCAACCAGGCAAATACTCCACAAAGCTATTCCGTGCATAGTCAGAATCAGTCACCAGGACAATTTCACTGAACTTTTTATCAACTGCAGTAGCAATTGCTTTATAAATGGCTGCCAATTCCGCCACCTGACTGCTCCTATCTCCAATCCTCATCCCTATACTGGGGACGCCTTCACATTTCAACCAGACATTACCTATTCCTGCCACTAACTGTTTATTACTGTCATTTTCAATGTTAAAAGCACAACCATCCACAAATACAGTTGGCAAATCCTTGCATGTTTTTTCATCAAAAGCTTTGTGTGATGATTGTTCAAATTCCTGCAAACTAGTTTCCACTTCCATTTCATTTGGTATTCGTTCAGCTCCACAGTCATGTAAGTCAGCTAACCCTTGAGCAATTGGGCTCTTTTTATTTTGTCCATATCTCACTTCTACGGGAAAACCTTGTAATGCCAGCGTCCATGAAGTGATTCTGGATTGCGCTAGATTGCCTGATCTAATTCTTTTACTCTCTAAAAATTGCAAAGGTTGATGATTTGTTTCAATAATCACCTTTTCTCCCTGAACAATGGGGCGGAAATGTTGTAGTGCCCACACAGTGGTTAATAGGGCCTTTTCACATTCATTAAATTTCATTTCAACTTGGGAAAATGCCTTACTTGCATATGCAATGGTTTTGTGATTCAAATCGTGTTTTTGTGATAATACTGCTGACATACAATGTTCAGAAAAACCTATTTCTATAAAGAAATCCCTGTCCTTTATGGGGTATGCTAAACATGGTGCCTTTACAAGACATTCCTTCAATCTAGCCACTGCATCAGACTGCTCTCTTTCCCATCTCCAGGGAGTATTTAGTTTAAGCAGTTTAGTCAATGGCTGAGTGATTTCTGCATAATTCTCAATGAACTTTCTGTTATAGCCTGTCATCCCTAATAAACTTTTTACTCCTTTCACATTTTTAGGATCTTTTAATCTTTGTATGGCCTCTATTTTCTTCCTTTGTGGATTTAGCCCATGTTCAGTCACTTCATGCCCTAGAAAGTTCACTTTTTTCTTGCACCATTGTGCTTTTTGCAAAGATACTTTGGCGCCTGCTTTCTGCAATTGGCCAAGTACATGTCTTATTTCATCAAAATGGCTTTTCAGGCTTTCATTTTTTATCAGGACATCATCCACATAAACTATTGTTCCTCTTTCCGCTGCATCTGGCATGGCCTTTCTCAAAAATATGCCAAATTCACTCCCACTATTGATGTACCCGAATGGAGCTCTACGCCAGGCATATTGAGTCCTGTCAAATGTAAATGAAAATAAGTGTTGTATCTCCTCTGCCAATGGCACACACCAATATCCAGATGTGAGATCTAATGTGGTAAATACATTTGAACCATGTATCTGAGCTAGGCCCTGATCAATGAATGGTAGTGGCCATCTAGATACTGGTACTCTTTTATTTAACTCTCTTAAGTCTGCACACAGCCGCCATTGACCATTTGGCTTTAACACACCTAAAATAGGCGTATTGGATGTGCTATGAATGGGCCTGATTATTCCCCGTGATTCCAAATTTTTTAATAATCTCTGCCAATGATTCTAAACATGCCAGCGGTAGTCTATACTGGCGTACAAACACTGGATTTCTGCTACAACCTTCTGGTAGTGTGGCCACATGTAAATCAGTTAAACCACAATCATAAGCATCTTTTGCAAATACATCCTTAAACTCCATAAATATTTCCCTCAGGTCTTCTCTATCCTTATCGCTGTCACATGCATCCGCTAAGGAGATCTGCTCTTCTACGATTCTGGAAAATTCTGGAAACTCTTCTGGTAAAGGAATCTCAGCGCTTTCCTCTAACTGTGTGGCTGTGTCTTTTTGTAGATCTGCCACTTTTAAATATTTTGGCATATCAGCTTCCACTTCAATGGGCTGATTTCCTGTTTCATTTTCATTTAAATTAAATATTATGCAATCCTCTTGATGGCAGCACACTGTCTCATTTGAATCATAAGGATACACAGAGTGAATTTTAAATATTCCTTTGGGCTGAGAGTCCAGGTGTTCTGGCAACTCGCCCTTGGCATCTACATATTTTTCAGGAATATTCCCAATCACCATGTTATTTAAATCTGCCGTATAATGTGATTTTTGTATGGCCATTCCTAATGGGGATTTTTCCTCTAAATGAATATCCTGACAACCTTTATTATTTACCATGATTTTTACAGATCCCTCACCAATGTCTACCAATGGAATGTATTCATAATCCAGGCCTTGCTGTTTTATGGATTCATTCAGGCATACAAATGCATCATAGCCTTTCATCTGCTGCCCATTTTTGCATTTCAGTGTTATTGCAAACCGTTTTGTAAATGCAGGAATAATAGTATCTTTCCTTATTTGTAATTCGATGGCATAAGGAACCAGTTGTGCACAATGATAAGCCCTTCTTTTGTCTTCAAATTCAGGTGCCGGACCACCTAGGCGTGACCATATTTTTTGATTAAGGAAATCTAACATCATACACATTCTGTGCATGATGTCATTGCCCATGTAAAATTCATTTTGTGCTCCACTCACTATCCATACATTATGGTAAATTGTTTTCTGCCCAATGCTAATTTTAAGCATGCATCTGCCTGCAATTCGGTTTTCAAAGTCTGGACTGTCCAACCCAGAAACATATTGGTTTTTAATCCTAAATTTCGGGATTTCTTCCCTCTCCATAATTTTTTGCAACAATTTCTCATTAATGAAACTCCTTTCATGTTCAAGTGCTAAAGTGGCTTTTATTGTTTTAAGATAATCATTTATACCAACATGAACCCATGGTTGCTCATCTTCCATGTGTATTTCTGCCAGAGTGGTAATGTGTTTTTCTGAATCTGTTTTAGGAGCAATATTCTGTTTGCATGTTTTCTCTTTTAAATAGAAACGTAATGTGTGCTCATCTATGGCAGTCTGCCAATCTTTCCTTAGTCCAAGTATATTTGTACAGGTAGTTTTTCATTGTCGCTCTGCATTTTGTCTTGACACATTAATATAACAGTGACACTAGGTATGCAGCTATTCTGGAGATATACCTCCACAGCATCATTTGTTTTGGCAACGGTGTGACATTCATTTATATTGCTGTTTTGTGATTTTAGTTTCTTAGGCCTCAATGGTTTTTTGGTTAAGGACCACAGCACTCCATTCACCCCATCTATGAGAGGAGACAATCTTTTCAGGCAATCTGTCCCCAACAGAAATGGAATTTCACAAATAGATGTGATCAATACCTCTTGTTTCATTTTGTGCTTTCCTATTATTATGTCAACCTCAGTTACACCTATGATGGGCACCTCCTCCCCATTAAAGTTATGCACTGGGCCTTGATTTTCCTTCACTGTGATCTGACTCTGTGGAGGCCTCCCTTCATTGATACTCTTTAGCAGCTCCTTGGACATAATTGTGGCCTGTGCGCCAGTGTCAATCATAGCAAAGGTGTGGCATTTTTCTTCTACAGTGATGGGTGCATAATATCTGTCCTCAACTTCCTCTAATACACATAAGAAATGTGAATTCTTACTGATTTCAGGGCTCACCTTTCTCAGGTCTTTTTGACTTTTGGCTAAGCACATTGGTAAATGAAAAGACATTTTTCCCTCCTTTTTACCCATTTCTGTGCGAGATATTTTATTCATTTCTCCATGTTCAGAGGTTTTTTGGAGTGTGGCCACTGTTCGCCCATCCATCTGGGTAACATCAGAGACCACATTACAACCTTCCAACTGAACATGTGTAACAACATCATTCAGCAATTTGTCATTTTTTAATTCTGTGCATTTGTGATCATTTAGTGTAATACCAGCCCTTTCAGCCTCTTCAAAAATATGTGGCTCAAAGAATTCTTCAGGTGATTGACTTGTACCCTCCTTGTGAGTATTTCCCTTTTCTGTCTGTGTTTGGTCATTGTTTTGCTTGCCCAGGGAAGGAGCTATGGCATCCCCACTTACTCCCTGTTCACTGGTATTCCCCATGCATGAGTCATTTTTCTTAAATCTGTTCCTTTGTTCTTTTGGAATTCCTAATGTTTCTTTTTCATTTGTGCAAATCTTTACTGTTTTATTTAGCTCTAAGTTAAACCGTACCTCTTTTTTAGAAGTATTTGCACTTTCTATCACAATTTCATTTACTGGTACTTTCATTTTTAATCCATTAGGCATCTCAGAGTCGTTATGCAAAATTATATCAGAGCAATCTGTCATTTTGGCACTGCAGTTATCATGAGTACTTAGTCACTTTTCGGAAGCCCCCCGGTCATTGCTATGGCCATCAGCCCCCTCTTTGGAAGGTTGTTTTTGCGCTGTATAGAGCTTTCCTATTTGCTCAGCTAACATTTTCACTTGGGCCTCAAGGCACTGGAACCTTTCCATCTCTCTAGGATCCTCTTTCTGTGGCCTAGGTCGATATTGGTTGTTTTCCCCCTGATTGGATCTATTCTGATACCTCTCAGGTGATTGATGTCGGTTGGGATGGTTTCTGAACTCTTGATTCATTTGTGGAGGGGAGCGGGTTGCACCCATCCTTTGATTATAGTCCCCTGGTGGGGAATCATTGTACTGGCGTGGATTGTAGTTCACGTTTTGCCTCATGTCCTGTCTCTCAGATTGTGGGTACTGGCCCCTATGTTGATTTCCATTATCAGTAAATCGATCCACATATCGGGGCCTATCCTGATTACCATATATCATGGTGTTGGGATCAAACCTACTCTGTGTCCCCAATGACTGGTAGGGACCATTATTTCTTTGATCTTGATTTTGTCTCTGGTTATTGTTCATACCTGCCATATCAGGCCGATATCCTACCCGGGGTCTATTCCCTAAATATCTAGGGCTGATGTAGCTCTCTCTATTACTAGGATCATGTGTTTGGAACATTGGTACAGGAAATGGCGATCTTTGTTGATTACCCCTTTGTTCAGGTGTCACATTATTTTTACCTTGGCTTTGAGCAGACTCAAGGGACATTTTGGCTGACCTGATTTCCATTACTGTGGCTGAGGGTTCTTTAGATTTAGGCCTGGTATCTTTCATTTTATCACTTTCTCTACCCTGACAATAGAGTACCTCATATAGCTTTGTGCTTTGATGTACAATCCATTCAAGGGACTTGTCACGGTCAAATTCACGGACCAATTGGGATATGATGTCTTTCTGTAGCCCATAGAAGTATGCAGTTTTAAACTCATTGGAATTTGAGTCAAAAGATACATCAAAGCGAGAGAATGCTCTTTTTAAGTCTTGTAAAAATTGGCGAGGGGATGTATTAGGTCCAGCAGTAATTGTGTATGCGACTTTCTTTGCCTCCTGCAATGACTGAAAAGGAGAAAAATGACGCCTAATTTCTTTTTCAAACTCCAGCCATGTCATATTCTGCTGTTCATTTAATCCCCTTATGATGCTGGCCGTCGGGGCATCTAAAGTTAAATGAAAATATTGTCTGTACTGTTCCCTAGGTATCTGGAGTGCTTTAAAAATGTCATGTACCGCTTCTAAGTGATCCTCAATGCAGCATTCACCTCCCTTTTTAAATGGTTTGATCAGGGCTTTAATGGATTTCATTATTTTTATGGGGCTACTTGTTGCAATGCATGGAATTGCACTATTTTGTGATTCAATCCTGTTTTCAGGTGTATGAGATTGGTGGCTGCCCCCAATGGGAGTATCAAATCCCCCAAGGGCGCTGCAACCAAGTTCAGTCACCGGCCCAGCCACTGTAGCGTTAGCTCTTTGGGCAGAGCTAGAATTCACATCCACTCCATTGAATGTGGTACCCTGCCGCCTCTCCTGGGACCTGGGAATGCACATTTGCTGTTCTAAGTCCTTACACTTTTTAAGGAGTCTGTTGGCTTCATCATGCAAATAATTATTTTCATCACTCATTTTATTAATCACCTCCTGCATTTCGCACATTTGCATTTGGCATTCATTGAACTCTTTATTTCTCTTGTCTCTTTCTTGGATCATTTTAATCATTTCTTGTTCTGCACTCTGGAGATCACCTTCTTTTTCACAATGTTCTTTTTGTAAAATCTGCATTTCTGAAACAACCTCATCTTTATCCTGCCTAATGTGATCCACTAAGGCTTTTAAGTGTGCCAATTCTTGCTCACTATCTTCAAATTGTTTCTTGCTTTTGGATAACTGAGTATCAAAGTCTCTGCATTTTAATTGCATGTCTTTTTGGCATACATCCAATTCTGCTCTCAACATTTCCTGATTTTTACTTGCCCCCTCTAATTCAGTCTTTAACCTGTTAATTAGCTGAGTATCATTCTCTTGCATTCGCAGGGACTTGTTTAAAATAAACCATATTTTGCCGCATAGCCGTATTAAACAGTCTTTCTCTGCACTTTTATCGGCTGCATTCAATAATCTTGTAAGGCAGACCTGAATTATGCTGCCTTCTGCAAAAATATTGTCTAGTTTTTCTTTCTGCACCTCACCCTGAATGCGGTTACTCCATTCTAACGTGCTATTCGAAGACCAATTCCCATGTGCAAATAACTTTGCCTCTAAATATTGCACTAGATCTGAGAATGTGGTTTCCCTTTGTGACATTCTGAAATTCGTTTTTAGTGGCACACTGCTATTATAAAATGGGTTCCCTTTAATGTGCAAATGGCAGTGTGAGACACGCTTGCCACGCCCAGTAGGTACTCTATGATCACTTTCCCGGCCTGCAACGCACCATAAATATGTAGGGTATTTTGTGGAGATTTGGGGCCTGACGGTATTTTATTACCGCCGAAAAATAACTTAGCAATAATCACTCTTTGTATTCAGATTTGGCCATGTGCAACAATAATACAATGGACATGCATTATTTCAGCACCCAGACCTGCATATTTGGTATACGTGGTTGGTGGTATTTTGGTGAGCATAATTCCCTTGTTTTATTTGTGGCCCCAATGTCCAGAATCCCTTATCTTTACTTAGATTTTCCGTGTGATCACTAGAGAGACCTCAGACCTACATTTTAGGAATACCACATTTTCAGTGATAGTGTTGGTGTGCCACCATGGGCGAACTCACTGACTTATTTACGACAGAGAGCTATATATGGTAGTCTTGTGGTAATTTCCACTACCTTATATACGGTAGGGAGCTATGTTCAGAGAGTCTCTCTTCCCGTTGGCTCATGTACCTCCAACAAGCTATGCTACAGTCACTCACAATTATTCATACTGATTCTGACATGCACACATCTGTCTTAAAATGACCATTGCACTGTTTAAAAATCTCCCCACATCATCGGCATTGTAATGGTAAATAGTCAATACACCACCCGTCTGTTTTCAAATATTTTTCTGTATTATAAAAGTTGCATTTAAACACGATCTCATTCTTTACAGAAATAAATAAAATGGTACAGTAAAAGCATTGTCTATGACACACTGCAAAGAGAGTGGCGGAGAACAGAACTCAAATTGCAACATTAGCATTTGATTAAGGCATGCACAGGAATCCTACACTGACTGCATATTACCGTACACACTCAGCTCCCACACTTCTCATTACCTTATCTTTTTAATTGTTCTCTTTGGCTGTTCTCTTTGTGAATGTGGCTCCCTTGGATTAACTCCAGCAAAAAGGAACGCGTGCCTTCTCAAACCGGGGTCATTGCCTGGAATTCTCAGCTTTTGCAGATAGGAACGCCTCAGCCAGTGGAAAGGTCCTTCTTTCAGCTCTCCCCAATCTCGACTGCAGCAGGACGCAGGAATCTGCATTCAGTCAGGAGTCCCACAGCCAGGTCTTCTCCCCAGTAGTGCAGAAAAATGTCTGCCTGTCTTTTTCCCCGATACTGCCCACTAAAACTTTCATCTCAGCCCTCTGTATGACGTGTCCCAATGAAATCCATCATCTCTCATCCTCCTACTCTCAACAATAGCTTCGCTTATACATTTGCAATTGTTGCAAATCTGACTTCCTTCTTCCTGCAGTTACTGTGCACAAAAACACGGAGGAGCAGGCAGAGAAGAGAAGAAAAAAAAAATCTGCACACACATTTAAATGGCTTTCAGAGTATGCCTAATTCTGCAGTGGAGAACACATTTTATTAGTGGGTTATGTTAAATAAGGTTTTATTAGTCAGGTTAATGGTTAATAGGTTAGCTGTTAATTTTCAAATGTGTCTCAAGCAATATAGGCAGAGTATGCATTTTTAATGTAAAAATGTGTGCTTTTACAATGAGGAACTGGATTTGCATTTTATATTTAAAATCGTTTTTGACTGAATAGCCTGTCTTTCCTTGTTAATCTGGTGACCCATATAGCAATGCACCGCACCCTTGTGGTGGTGCTGCAAAAAAAATGTGCTACTTGTGCAGTAGTGCTGTACTCTGTGCTGTTTGCTACCTGTGCAGTAGTGCTGTACTCTGTGCTGTAACATGCCAAATATCCTTACAGTACCAACCTGTGGCAAATGGGCACACACCCAACAATTATTCTTTCTCAGGATTGAATGTGTCATATTCATTATTTGCAGTAATGTATTGTTACCATATCCTTCCCTATGTCTTTCTTCCATTGGGAACATAGTGTAAGTAATTAAATGAACCGGGCTTTCAGTAGTGGAGAGCATTTCTAATGGGTGCATTTCTTCTAAGTACCATAATACCAGTGCTGTCGTTATTGGGGCTATTATATTTATCACACACATTACTATTGTTAAAATCAGCATACAATTTTTTCGGTAATCTATTTTGTGTAACTTTCCAGTTTCTATGTCTAATTCATTATCAGCAGTGGTGCAGGAGGAGGCAAAAGCTGATTTTGTCATTTTTCTCTCACGGTTCTTCTTCTTCACCAGTGTTTGTCGTGAATATCTCCCTTCGTTGAACTCGTTGGTATGTCAATAAGTTCGGTAAATGTCAACAGTCTGTTCTGCCAGTTTTTAGCAGCCTGGATTGCTTTGCATTGGGCAAGATCTCTCTGCTTTTGCACATTGCTCAAAGAACTCCAGAGCAGTTATCAATTGCCTTCGTACCATGTGAGCCCCTCTTGTCCTGGAGGAGCCTTGCTTTTTGGGCTGTCCAATTTGCACAACCCTCACGCGGCTCTCCTCTAGGCCTCTGGTTCCTACTTTATCCGAGAATAGGAAACAAAGATCAAAAGAAATGTAGATTTGATCACTCCTTCTTCTGGTTCCGCAGATTATACAGCCTTGCTCCTGGTATCGTGTCATCAATGAATAGTGCAGACGCACTTCCAAACTCAAGCTCGGAGTCAGCCTGTGGCGCAATAGCAGATGATGGTGGGTGCCACAGTGGTGATGCAGGTTTCGATTCAGGCTGCAGCACAATGAAAGAGGGTGGGCACCAAATCGGTACACGTTTTGTGTCAGCCAGCAGTGATGCAGATTCTGCTGGACAACGTTGGGGCACTCTTTGCCCTTCCTCTTTTACAGCAATCTTTTAAGGCTTCGTTTCAGGATCAGGCAGATTTTGTGGCAAAGAACTGGCAACTGTCTCTTTCGATTCTGGGACTGCTGTCTCTTTCTGGTCATCTCGATCAGACAGTTTTTCAGATGGTGTCGGGACCTTTTTAGCATGGGTTGCGTGAATCCACGCTTTCCTTCTGTCTACATGAATGGCCGTTTGCATTGTTAGGAGTATTAAATAGGGTCCACACCACCTGGGTGCAAGCAATGACTTCCGTTCAAGGTTCTTGATGAGGACCCAATCTCTGGGTTCCAGTGCGTTTCCCGGACCAGTGTATCCTATCAGTAATGCCTCCTGCACCTGCGGATTAATCAAACGCAATTTCTGTATTAAAAGATTACAGTAAATGCTGAGCACAGGGTATTCGAGTTCCCTCAGCCGTTTCAGCTGAGGTGCACACCAAACATTCGCCGGTCTCCCCATTACAATTTCATAAGGGGAGAGCCCAGTTCTTGCCTGCACAGATGTACGCATGCACAGTAACTCTAGTGGTAGTGCGTCTACCCAGCTTAACTTGCTTCCTGTGCATATTTTGCTTATTTTGGACTTCAAGATGCCATTGTGGCATTCAATAAGACCCGCACTCATGGGGTGTCTAGAACAATGGAATTGCTTATTGATCTGGAGACCTGCGCAAATCTGTAATATCACTGCGCCCACAAAATGCGGACCATTGTCTGACACGGGGCAGACCAAAACAGGAGAAGTATTCCTTCAACATGACTTTTGCAGTGCTCTTGGCGGTACAGTCTTTCAATGGATATGCTTACACCCACTTATTGAATGCACATATGACCACTAGGACATTCTTCAAGTTTTGGCATCTCTCCATCTCTATGAAATCAAAATGGATTACCTCGAAAGGCATAGAGGGAGGACGAAAACTGCCTGGTGGAGTCACCGTTCCCTTCCCCACATTGTGTTGTAGACACGTGACACAGTTCTGAACCAGCCTCTCAGCATTTTTCTTTATGTGTGCATTCTCCCATACTGTGGCTAGATGGTGAACTATCTTTTTGGCACAAATATGAGTAGGGCTGTGGGCCATCGTGACCATTGCAGTTACATAGGAGTTGGGCAGCATCCAGTTTCTACTCTTCTTGTCCATCCAGCAACCTTGTAGATCTAATTCTGCAGAGTCCTCAGCCCACTCTTGTATTTCATTAGCAGTGGCTTTTGCCTGCATCTCTTTCACAGTAGCAATTAAATTTTCTATCATGCAGGGTACCTCCGCAGACTGTACTGTCAACATTTTGGTATTCAAATCAGTGGCAGTTTGCTTCGCAATTCCGTCTGCAAATGCGTTTCCCTATGCCACTTTACATGTTACTTTTTTATGCGCCTCGCATTTCATTATTGCTAGGTGCTTCGGACACGTAAGTGCAGACAGCAATGGTATAATCAAAGGGTCATGTTGGATTCTGTCCCCATGTGATGTCAGCCCAAGAGGCATACCAAAGTTATGAACCCTGTCAAAGGCGTATTGGCTGTCAGTATATATGTTTACACTCAGATTTTCAGAAACCTCACAGGCTCTTGTTAAGGCTATTATTTCCGCTGCTTGCGCAGAGTTGTAGGGGATTATTTTACTTTCCACAATACTCTTTGACGTGGTGATTGCATAGGCAGCAGTTGATGTGCCATCAGGTAGTTTAAAACAAAAGCAGTCACAAAACAACTCTCCATCTGGCTCTATTTGTGGGGTGTCTGTTAAATCAATTCTTCCTTTCGTTTCTTCCTCAGTAACTCTTAAACAATCGTGGGGAGGTGATTCATTCTCACCAAGTTCTTTGTGGGCAGTGGCATTCATTCTGCAGGATTCAAAGTACTACACCTCATAATTTGGATGTGTAGCGCAAAAAGCACAATTTCATATCTAGTCAATCTAGCTGAGGTGAGGTGTTGCGTCTTCGTTCTATTTAACAGAACATCTATGGCATGTGGCACCATCAAAATCAAGGTGTGCGCCAATACCATCCCTTCCGTTTGTTTAACTGACTCAGCAGCCGCTGCAACAACTCGCAAACATTGTGGTAATGCGAGCTCTACAGGGTCCAGCGCAGAAAAAAATAGCCGCATGGCCTATTTCTGCCACCTTGTTCCTGTGTAAAAACAGCCAACGTGCAGCCTTCATTCTCATGTACAAACAGTCTAAAAATGTTCTCATAATTTGGTGTGCCCAAAACTGGAGCAGAACACAATGCAGTTTTAAGCAGATAAAATGCTCTCTGACATTCTTCATTCCACTGCAAAGGCATCACAACATCCTTTTTTGTCAATTCCACCATTGACTTCACAATCAAAGCAAAATTCACAATCCACTGCCTATTATTGCTCTGACTCCTTTTTGTGTTTTTGGAATAGGCATACCAGAAATGCTTTCTATCCTCTCTGGCGTCAGTCTTCTACCTTCTCTCGAAAGTAGGTAACCCAAATAAGCCACCTCCTTTCGACAATATTGGAATTTCTTTAAGCTCGCTTTGTGACCATGCGCTGCTAGGTGTGTTAATAGTAAAACAGTGCTCTTTTTACAAATCTCCTCTGTATCTGCGGCGATCAATAAGTCATCTATATACTGTAACAATACAAAACCTGCTGGTAATTCTAGCATATCTAGTTGTTCTTTCAATGCTCTGCTGTAAATACTCAGACTCTCTGTGTAGCCCTGTGGAATGCGTGTGAATATGAATGATCGTCCGCCTAACGTGAAGGTGAACAAATATCTACTTTCTTTGTGTACTGGAATACTGAAAAAAGCATTTTTCAAATCAATAACACTAAAATATTCGGCCGCAGCAGGAATCATTGTTAAAATTGTGGTAACGTCTGGAACCAATGGGAATTGAGGATCTACTACCTTGTTTAGTGCACGCAGATCAATTATGAAACGATACGGTACCTCATTACCTCCTTTCTTATACACCGGAAGAATGGGACTGTTACATGTACTGCCTGTAATCTCTTCAATCACTCCCAATTTTACCAAATCAGACTCAATACTTTTCAATCCTTTCTCTCCTTCTGCTGAGATTTTGTATTGTGGAATACACAGTAATGCTACTCCTTCTTTCAGAGCAATTTTCACTGGCTCTATCTTCAAGCATCCCATATCATTGTCATTCACCGCCCATATACAAGTTGGCACTTCACTCAATTCTCCTGGCAAAGGTTTGGACAAAAATTCAGACACTGGTACAGTCTGTGGTGAAATGGTCAAAAATACTCCATCTGGCATACAGTGGATAACTGCACTCAGTTTCTTCAATAGATTTAATCCTAACACATTTTCCTCGCAGTTTTCTGTTAAGAGAAATGGACAATATTCAGTGAATGGACCTAATGTTACTGGTACTGGTTGGGACACTGGATTTATTACTGGGGTACCTGCTAACCCTACTGAAATATTTCTTTGCCCTGACAGCGGTATCTCTGGAACCAAGTGATGATCTATTGAGCATTTGTTGTGCCCCTGTGTCTACAAGAAAGCTATGCTCTCTATTCCCGATGTTCATTTCTACATGGGGTCCTTACTGATTAACGGGAATAGGCACTGGTTCTGACCCCTGTCTTGGGCTGTCCTATTGGGGAAACAACACATCATCCGATGTGTAATCGCTGCTGTAATTATAGTATGCATTTGATTGGGTGTCAAAAATGTTTCCGCACCTCCCTCTATTCCCATTATGCGTGTTTTGATGGCTCTGATTCTGAGTAGAGGCAGTTTGATTCTGAGTTTGGTTCTGACTTTGGGCACTATTCCCTTGGCTATTTTGGTGCTGCTGCATGATATTTCTATTCTACCCACTTGTTCCTGGGTGCCCCCTATGCTGTCTTCTCTGGCTATACCCATTTCTATTTTGCAGATGTGGACATTGCGCTCACCAGTGACCTTCCTCTCTGCAATATGCACACTGATTCAATCCCAGAGGCCCTCCGTGCATGTTCGAATTACCTCTGCCTTGTGCATTACCTCTTCATCTATTGTGTCATGCCACTTGTTGGAGTAGCACCTCAACCATTTTTCATAGTGCTTCTATCCTCATTGGCAAGGGGTATTCATCATACATCTCATGTATTTCCATTGTGGGGATACTAGGATCTGAACTTCATTTTAACGCCTCCCGTATACATACTTTTAGTTTATCTTCCTCTGTGTTGACGACAGCAAAAATCGCTGCTGTATATAGGGCTCTACCGCTTCCTCCCTATCTCTCCCAATATCTTTACTCCTATACCCAGGCATGGCAAACATTTCAGCATATTCATTATCAAGTTCATTCTTTAATTCAAAAAGTCGGTCTACATGTTCCCTTATTTCTTCATTTCTCCCTCTACAACGTGCTAATGCATTCAAATCCAACAACCGTTGTGGCGGTAGCCTCCTAATTAACTGTTTCCATCCTATTCGGGCGCCATCTTGAAGGGGCCCCTGAGGGACCCTAGGGTGTGGAAACAAGGCACAATCACCACACACAAACTAATACGCCAGACACATGGTTGTGTTCCCAAAATCTAGGGTTTATTGCAAAGCAAATAGTCACAGTTGGCCAACTGAGTCCCACAACCCGCAACGTGTGTTTCCAAACCTCAGGGGACGCAAGAGAGCGAGGATCATACAACAGTTACATATATACAAATCAAGCATCTTGTAATCAGTAGTGACACATCCAATACCGCCCCTAATACATTTCCTTTGAATTGGGCATGATGATTGACAATGGTGACGAGTATAACACCTTCGAACATTCATTTAGCAACAGTTTGCAATTTTCGCGAGCCTAGAGACACTTCTTTGTTTAAAAGAACACAATGCTTCTGTTCTTGCAAGCAAGCTGCGTGCAGGGGAGAAACAAATTCCAGGCCTTGCTATCACCTAGTTTCTATTTGTGTACTGGGGGTCAACTTTCTCGCCAGGGCTCTATAGGGCTCAGGAAAGGGGGGCCGCAAAGAAGAGCATAATTCAAGTCATTTAATGTTCGTTTCTAGCATTTCTACTGTGTTTACGAGATTAGCTGGCACCTGTGGACTGATTAGGATCCCACGCTGCTTACTTCCAAGGATATGCGAGGGAGGAGACCGGGCAGTTCTGTCTGGGTTACTGCGTTATGTTTCAACATGTCTCTCGCGGCCTTGCGTTATGCACTAGTAGAGCAGAATAATATTTCAGCAAAGCAGTTTTAACAGAAAGCAAAAAGCAAATGTTAGAGGAAACAAAATGGCGATTTCAGTCACCTTTAAAATGGCCGCACTTTAGTCAAGCTTATGGCTATATATTTCTAATACTAAACACATGAGGCGGTTGGTCTTAGGCCAATATAGTACATGGCCTTATGTTAGAGGGGTGTCTACTTTTTCTGGACAGACAAACCCTCCTTTTGGCCGTATGCCAAACGTCTCATCCGTACATTGCATCCTCTTCTGACCAAGTATCTGATTCTGAATCTTGCACATTATTAGTTTTCCTTTTAGTGTCGTCAATATTGATTGACATGAATTCTTTAACTGTCTTTAATTCCTCATTACCATGGATACTTGATTTAATAGTGCTCTTTTTTTCTATCATCTGTACACACTCTTCACTCATTTCGGTGCATATCATGGGTAAGCAACAACAACATGTCATGAATATTCCTAGCACTGCTGCTTGGATCGCAAATAATTTCCAGCCCCATGAATATAATATCTCCCAGAACCAAGAGCCTATATCCCAACCCCCTTCTTGGGTATGGAGTTCAGAGCTCAAGATGTGTAATTTTCTTATCGCCTCAAAAATCGTAGCGGAGGAGTGATTTCCAAATACACAGCACGCTGATCCCACTATTTTGCAAACACCGCCACGATCAACCAGGATCACATCAAGAGCCATTCTATTTTGAAGTGTCATTAATCTAATCCCTTTCTCCTCTAATGTCATGTTGTATAATATATCTGTTATTCCATTTATTGTTTTCTCTAAGATTCTGGATAGTTGTCGTATATTATAGGAATTTATTGCTTGGGCCATAAATGGTACAAATGATTTTGCTACGTCTTCCAGAATCAATCCTCCTTCATTACTTCCCTGTGGCCTAGATCTAGATAGTTTGTCTATGTCTGTTGTTTTTAAAAGAAACACTCCTGGGAACAAAAGTCCTAAATAGCAAGTACCTCCCCAGTTTCTAGGCAACCAGGGATACACTTTTTCTCCACAGATAAAATACACAGGATCACCTACATACACAGGTTCTACTTCCCTATCAAGAATATTCATACATATAGTGAATGTCCCTACTGAATAGGAGCCTTTCTTTTCTAAGCAAAAAGGCACATAACATGGGCTGTAATTTACTGTGTAGGAGGGGGGCACTGCATCTTTATTTCCTTCTAGTCTCATACGAAACGTGATTACAGATGATTTATATGGTGCAGACAATCTATCTTTTGGCATAATTTTGGAAGGCGTAACTTTTGGTGTCATTATTTGTGCTCTATGAAATATGGAGCAACCTACAGGTTTCATGATTGTCTCTTCAAATTCATTCATGCTTGTGGGATCTAATTGCCCCGTTTCACTCTTATTCCATTTCCCATAATATAATGTACTCAGAGATGCACTGCATGCAGTACTCAATGTCATGGTCTATCCCTTTACCACCATGCTGTGGCAAATGGGCACACACCCAACAATTATTCTTTCTCAGGATTGAATGTGTCATATTCATTATTTGCAGTAATGTATTGTTACCATACCCTTCCCTATGTCTTTCTTCCATTGGGGACAGAGTTTACGTAATTACATGAACCAGGCTTTCAGTAGTGGAGATGTTTCTTACAGGCAAGAGAATTTATAATGGGTGCATTTCTTCTAAGTACCATAATACCAGTGCTGTCGTTATTGGGGCTATTATACTCATCACACACATTACTATTGTTATAATCAGCATACAATTTTTTCGGTAATCTTTTTTGTGTAACTTTCCAGTTTCTTTGTCTAATTCATAATCAGCAGTGGTGCAGGAGGGGGCAAAAGCTGATTTCGGCATTTTTCTCTCACGGTTCTTCTTCTTCAGAAGTGTTCATCGTGAATATCTCCCTTCGTTGAACTTGTTGGTATGTCAATAAGTTTGGTAAATGTGAGAAGTCTGTTCTGCCAGTTCTTAGCAGCCTGGATTGCTTTGCTTTGGGGAAGATCTCTGTGCTTTTGCACATTGCTCAAAGAACTCCAGAGCAGTTATCAATTGCCTTTGTACCATGTGAGCCCCTCTTGTCCGGGAGGGGTGATCTGCACATGGATCTTTTCTTTTTAGCACCGAGGAGCCTCGCTTTTTGGGCTGTCCGATTTGCACAACCCTCGTGCCGCTTTCCTCTAGGCCTCTGGTTCCCACTTCATCCGAGAATAGGAAACAGAGGCAACAAAGATCAAAAGAAATGTAGATTTGATCACTCCTTCTTCCGGTTCCGCAGATTATACCGCCTTGCTCCTGGTATCGTGTGATCAATGAATAGTGCGGACGCACTTCCAGACTCAAGCTCGAGTCAGCCTGTGCCGCAATAGCAGATGATGGTGGGTGCCACAGTGGTGATGCAGGTTTTGATTCAGGCTGCGGAGCAATGAAAGAGGGTGGGTGCCAAAGCGGTACACGTTTTGTGTCAGCCAGCAGTGATGCAGATTCTGCTGGACAACGTTGGGGCACTCTTTGCCCTTCCTCTTTTACAGCAATCGTTTCAGGCTTCTTTTCAGGCCAGACAGATTTTGTTGCAAAGAACTGGCAACTGTCTCTTTAGATTCTGGGACTGCTGTCTCTTTCTGGTCATCTCGATCAGACATTTTTTCAGATGGTGTCAGGACCTCTTTAGCGTGGGTTGCGTGAATCCACGCTTCCCTTCCGTCTACACGAATGGCCGTTTGCGTTGTTAGGAGTATTTAAATAGGTTCCACGCCACCTGGGTGCAAGCGATGTCTTCTGTTCAAAGTTATTGATGAGGACCCAATCTCCGGGTTCCAGTGTGTGTCCCAGAACAGTGTATCTTATCGGTAATGCCTCCTGCACATGCTGATGAATCAAATGCAATTTCTGGATTAAAAGATTACAGGAAATGCTGAGCACAGGGTATTTGTGTTCCCTCAGCCGTTTCGGCTGAGGTGCACACCAAACATTCGCCAGTCTCCCCATCACAATTTCGTAAGGGGAGAGCCCAGTTCTTGCCTGCACAGATGTACGCATGCACAGTAACGCTAGTGGTAGTGCGTTTACCCAGCTTAACTTGTTTCCTGCACATATTTTGCTTATTTTGGACTTCAAGATGCCATTGTGGCGTTCAATAAGACCTGCACTCATGGGGTGTCTAGAACAATGGAATCGCTTATCAATCTGGAGACCTGCGCAAATCTGTAATATCACTGCGCCTACAAAATGCGGACCATTGTCTGACCATATGACATGGGGCAGACCAAAACGGGAGAAGTATTCATTCAACATTACTTTTGCAGTGCTCATGGCGGTACAGTCTTTCAATGGATATGCTTCCACCCACTTACTGAATGCACATATGACCACTAGGACATACTTCAAGTTTTGGCATCTCTCCATCCCTATGAAATCAAAATGGAGTACCTCAAAGGGAAGGACGAAAACTGCCTGTTGGAGTCACCGTTCCCTTCCCCACATTGTGTTGTAGACACGTGATACAGTTCTGAACCAGCCTCTCGGCATTTTTCTTTATGTGTGCATTCTCCCATACTGTGGCTAAATGCTGAACTATCGTTTTGGCACATATATGAGTAGTGCTGTGGGCCATCGTGACCATTGCAGTTACATAGGAGTTGGGCAGAATCCAGTTTCTACTCTTCTTGTCCACCCAGCAACCTTCCAGATCTAATTCTGCAGAGCCCTCAGCCCACCCTTGTATTTCATCGGCAGTGGGTTCTGCCTGTATCTCTTTGACAGTAGCAATTCCATTTTCTATCATGCAGGGCACCTCCGCAGACTGTACTGTCAACATTTTGGTATTCAAATCAGTGGCAGTTTGCTTCGCAATTCTGTCTGCAAATGCGCTTCCCTCTCCCACTCTATATGTTACTTTTTCATGCGCCTCGCATTTCACTATTGCTAGGTGCTTCGGACACGTAAGTGCAGACAGCAATCGTACAATCAAAGGGCCATGTTGGATTCTGGCCCCATGTGATGTCAGGAAACCCCTCTCAGCCCAGAGTCGGCCAAAGTTATGAACCACGCCAAAGGCGTATTGGCTGTCAGTATATATGTTTACACTCAGATTTTCAGAAATCTCGCAGGCTCTAGTTAAGGCTATTATTTCTGCTGCTTGCGCAGAGTTGTAGGGGATTCTTTTACTTTCCACAATACTCTTTGACGTGGTGATAGCATAGGCAGCAGTTGATGTGCCATCAGGTAGTTTAAAACAAGAGCCGTCACAAAACAACTCTCCATCTGGCTCTTTTTGTGGGGTGTCTGTTAAATCAATTCTTCCTTTCGTTTCTTCCTCAGTAACCATTAAACAATCGTGGGGAGGTGATTAATTCTCACCAAGATCTTCTGTGGGCAGTGGCATTAATTCTGCAGGATTCAAAGCGCTACACCTCATAATTTGGATGTGTAGCGCAAAAAGGACAATTTCATATCTAGTCAATCTAGCTGAGGTGAGGTGTTGCGTCTGCGTTCTATTTAACAAAACGTCTATGGCATGTGGCACCATCAAAATCAAGGTGTGCCCCAATACCATCCCTTCCATTTGTTTCACTGACGCAGCAGCTGCTGAAACAGCTCTCAAACATTGTGGTAATGCGCACGCTACAGGGTCCAGCGCAGAAGAAAAATAGCTGCACGGCCTATTTCTTCCACCTTGTTCCTGTGTCAAAACAGCCAACGTGCAGCCTTCATTCTCTTGTACAAACAGTCTAAAAATGTTCTCATAATTTGTTGTGCCCAAAACTGGAGCAGAACACAATGCAGTTTTGAGCAGATCAAATGCTCTCTGACATTCTTCATTCCACTGCAAATGCATCACAACATCCGTTTTTGTCAATTCCACCATTGGCTTCACAATCAAAGCAAAATTCACAATCCACTGCCGACAATAAGAAGCCATGCCTATTATAGCTCTGAATCCTTTTTGTGTTTTTGGAATAGGCAAACCAGAAATGCTTTATATCCTCTCTGGCGTCAGTCTTCTCCCTTCTCTCGAAAGTAGTTAACTCAAATAAACCACCTCCTTTCGACAATATTGGAATTTCTTTAAGCTCGCTTATCTATTCATCTGATGAATGCAATTCTCGTTGTGGGTATATTTTTTCTATACTCAACTGATCGCGTCTATTTGATTTTCTCAAACTATCATTCCACTCCTCCTCCTCCTTTTCTTTCACTCTGTCTGCTTTCGATTTATGCCTGCGCGCATGTTTCTATCTACTTCTCCAATGAAGCATAGCTTCCCTTCTCCAGTCCCTAAGGACATCAAATGCTGCAGAACATGTTTTCTTTTTCATCAACACCTTCTCCAAGTTATCTATTCTCGTCATCTCAAAAGTCCCATGATTCGGCCACTGAAAATCTTCCTGTTTTCTGGTTTGCCTATGCCAAGTCTCACAAAACATTATCGCTCCCACACCAAATTTCACATACATCTCATACGCTGGCGTCCCCACAGGTGGCGCAACCTGGCCAGTTTCCAAAGATTGTCTATCGCAGCTGAAAAATCCCGCTAAGGTGGACAATACCCCAGGCATGTTTTAACCTTACCCTCGGCTAATCAAACTTACACTGGGTGTTTGATTTTGCAAAATCAACTCTCAACCAATCGGGGCACGACTCACCTGATCAATCAAGTTGTCTTTTCAAGACACAATTCGTCCGTATACTGACGCAACCAATGACGTTGTGTCTGCGTATCTTGGCTCACTCTGCCTTGTTTCGAGACCCTTGCCTCCTTGTTCTCTGACCGGGCATGTCAATCAGGGATCAGTTGTGTGCAGCTCTGCAAAGGAGTCTCTCATCGCTTCCGCAGGGGTGCCCCGAACATCTCTTGACCCCGGCTCGATCGTCCCATCCTCGCCGTTTTCTCCGCCTTCCTTGTTTTACAACATACACGACGGAACAAGTGAGGGAGGGTCCCTATTCGGCGCCATCTTGAAGGACATTATTGATGACGACATGTTTAAGAGAAGACTCAACAGATGATGAAGTGGTGTTTTTCAGTAGCATCACATGCTGGATTAAAATAGAGAAAAGGGAAATCCCACAGCGCATTATAAAAATGTGACAGCAACCAGCATATATTCAGGAAGACTTGGAGAGAATGACAAGTGTCACGTGGACCACAGGCCCTTATGACGTGGGTCTACTGAAAGGAATAGGGGAACAAAATAAAAGTACACACATGTGAGGGATCATAATATGTAATATATGAGGGTTTGTGTTGTAATTAGACAAATTAATGTAAGACAATCATAAACAGTTCAAGCTAAACGCACTGAAGTAAGAAGTTCAAAAAAAAAAGATTGACATTAATCCAGGGGATGAAATAAATGAATGAATGAATGAATGAATGAATGAATGAATGAATAGATATTAAAGCAGCACAAAACACAGGTTGGCAGAATGTGCAAATAAAGGAACAAAGAGTAACATTGTGAGACAAGGGTAATGTAGGAAGGTCAGGATAAGATATCCAGATTTGCAACCAATTAGCACAATGGGTGGTGCTTGTTTGAATAGATCAGTGAAGTACATTAGATTAAAATAAAATGTGCTTAATGAAAGGCCAAAAAAGTATGGATGGCCAAGATAAATCTAACAGTATGAGCGAACTTTTAGTAAAACTGCACAAAAGAACATACAAGAGTAAGTAACAAAAACCTTGTTTATCTTCATATGGAGGTGTTGCTTTATGTTTTACAGATTAATGATATTGTCACTATATGGCCTTAGTGGAGTATTACAATATAATGGGAAGAAACATCATATAAGTTATATATAAGTACTAGTAGACAAGTAGAGAATTAAAAGGTAAGTACCAGTTGACACAGCAAGTGTGGGAACAACCTTATTGATCATTATTAGGAGTAAGCAGACTGAGTAAAGAAAAAAAGGTAATAAGTGATATAGTCCTTTTGAATAGATAGCATTTTCCCAAGAAAGGTGCAAAACATGTGTGGGCATAGAATAGCATATGTATGCAAACATGGACATATTTAATGATGAGAATGATGAAGACTTTGGATAGAAGGTGGAGTAACTTTTTTGTAATGCTGGTGATAAGGAAATGCCAAATATTTGCATTTGGCAAATGCATGAAACTTTAAGGATAGGCAAAACAATGCATTTCTATATGTCACACTCGCATGCACTCGCATGCACCTAATAGAATCAGTGCTGGGTTACCACTAACATGGACAGGCAAGATTAGTGTAGGAAGGGCAACGCAAAATGTTGATTATGTCTCAACAGAATAAACACAGCAAAGAAAGAAGAGATTGGGGTCCCACTACATCAGGAGGACTTCAAAAGTACAGAGATCATAGCAGAAGAAACTAAAAACTGGCCTGTCACTACACTTATGAGAATTTGAAGGAAATTAAAAGTACATCCACATTTGTTTTCCAGAAAAGCGATGCTGGATTTTATTGAGCTGAGAATGCCAAGAGACGACCTCAGCAAACATCCTGATTGAAAAAAAAGGAAAAAATGCCTGCGTTAGGGAAATAATGATTTGATTTGCCAGCTTAAACATGGCTTTGCCTCTATTTCAGTTTCTACAGGGAGCAAGTACCCATACCAACGTCTGCTTCTTCAGCAACAAATGCACCAAGAAGAAAGAAAGGGAGCGACTGAAGAAGACACATCCTTATTTCGAGAAAAAAAAATGAATTTGTTATGTTGTTAGTTTGTCTTTTATTATTTGTATTATATAGAAGGAGACTGTATAACTCTATGGTGTGAAGATTGACAACCACAGAGAAAATGTTTCCTTTGGTAGTTAATAAGCACACTATACAATTTTCAGAAAAAAAAACATGAAAATATAGGGCAATGTCAGGAAAAAGCAAAAGTGTATATGATTTATGGTCTTGTGTTATAGCCAAAACCCGGTATCAGCCAAAATGTACGGAACATAGGTGATACTAAGATATGTCGAAAGGGAGAAGGAAGCGGCCATCCTATTGTATTAGAAAAAGAAAAAATGTAGTAGAAATTGTTTTTAAGAGGTAGAAATGTTCAAAGATAGAACATGGTTATTCTAATGTTTGTGTTTGAGCAGGCAGAACTGACGATAAAAATGCACTTATTTTTCAAGAAACTCCTTCAGCTTTTATATTACAGATGACGAGATGTACCTGCACACCAGGTAATTGACGGCAACCGATCCTGTGAGCAGGGGGAAAAACCCATTGTGAAAAGGATTTTGAGGGACCCAGCCAGATGCCCAGTTGCAACCCCCTTTGTGTTCCCCAGAATCAATCGAAGGACCACACTGACTATTGGATGTGAATAAAGAATATTGAAGTTCAAGTCCTCTGTGGTTACACACAAAACAAATAAAACTGTGAATCCAAAAATACTTGCGTATGAATTAATGGGACTTTGAACTTGCTGCAAAGTAGCCCAAAGGACCAATAAAACAAATGGACTAAGAATGAAGAAGGTCCTTGGACGCAGAATAAGGAAAATAAGATGAATCAGGTGGAAGATGTGCTGATGGATGACAAACAAAATGAGGAAGAAATTAAAATGTTTATGGGGAAAGGGCAGGAAACAAGGACATGTCATGGGGTGGGAGGAAGGAAAACGTTTATGCGAATAATTAAATGTTGCACATAGACGGAACAGTAGAAAATGGGCTGGTGGGTCCCCTCAAGAAATGGTCTCTCCCGATTCTTGTGGTGGCAGAAATCACTTGTTGTGCATGTTATGTCTATATTTAATTGGGTAATGGGGGTGAGATTAAAGGAGGGTGAAACATATGGAATGGTCTTTGAACACAAAAAAGATACATGTATGTCTTAGATTAGGAGAATACAATATGGTTGAAGACACTGTTGATTCTTATGAAATGTCTTTTTCATGATACCTCCCATGTTGAGATAAAGCCCCAGACTGAGAGGGGTGATTGAGTTAGTGATATAGAGGTTCCCTGCATATGGGGGAGGGTGGATCCTGGGTGTAGTGGTTGCATATTAAACAGTGGTCGAATATCGACCAAATGGGGGTTTGTATAGGGGTGCAGACCCCTCCCCACCAATTAGCACAATGGGTGGTGCTTGTTTGAATAGATCAGTGAAGTACATTAGATGAAAATAAAATGTGCTTAATGAAAGGCCAAAAAAGTATGGATGGCCAAGATAAATCTAACAGTATGAGCGAACGTTTAGTAAAACTGCACAAAAGAACATACAAGAGTAAGTAACAAAAACCTTGTTTATCTTCATATGGAGGTGTTGCTTTATGTTTTACAGATTCAGGGCAATGTCAGGAAAAAGCAAAAGTGTATATGATTTATGGTCTTGTGTTATAGCCAAAACCCGGTATCAACCAAAATGTACGGAACATAGGTGATACTAAGATATGTCGAAAGGGAGAAGGAAGCGGCCATCCTATTGTATTAGAAAAAGAAAAAATGTAGTAGAAATTGTTTTTAAGAGGTAGAAATGTTCAAAGATAGGACATGGTTATTCTAATGTTTGTGTTTGAGCAGGCAGTACTGACGATAAAAATGCACTTATTTTTCAAGAAACTCCTTCAGCTTTTATATTACAGATGACGAGATGTACCTGCACACCAGGTAATTGACGGCAACCGATCCTGTGAGCAGGGGGAAAAACCCATTGTGAAAAGGATTTTGAGGGGCCCAGCCAGATGCCCAGTTGCAACCCCCTTTGTGTTCCCCAGAATCAATCGAATGACCCCCCTGACTATTGTATGTGAATAAAGAATATTGAAGTTCAAGTCCTCTGTGGTTACACACAAAACAAATAAAACTGTGAATCCAAAAATACTTGCATATGAATTAATGGGACTTTGAACTTGCTGCAAAGTAGCCCAAAGGACCAATAAAACAAATGGACTAAGAATGAAGAAGGTCCTTGGACGCAGAATAAGGAAAATAAGATGAATCAGGTGGAAGATGTGCTGATGGATGACAAACAAAATGAGGAAGAAATTAAAATGTTTATGGGGAAAGGGTAGGAAACAAGGACATGTCATGGGGTGGGAGGAAGGAAAACGTTTATGCGAATAATGAAATGTTGCACATAGACGGAACAGTAGAAAATGGGCTGGTGGGTCCCCTCAAGAAATGGTCTCTCCCGATTCTTGTGGTGTCAGAAATCACTTGTTGTGCATGTTATGTCTATATTTAATTGGGTAATGGGGGTGAGATTAAAGGAGGGTGAAACATATGCAATGGTCTTTGAACACAAAAAAGATACATGTATGTCTTAGATTAGGAGAATACAATATGGTTGAAGACACTGTTGATTCTTTAGAAATGTCTTTTTCATGATACCTCCCATGTTGAGATAAAGCCCCAGACTGAGAGGGGTGATTGAGTTAGTGATATATAGGTTCCCTGCATATGGGGGAGGGTGGATCCTGGGTGTAGTGGTTGCATATTAAACAGTGGTCCAATATCGACCAAATGGGGGTTTGTATAGGGGTGCAGACCCCTCCCCACCTCAACAGAGTACAGATAACATGAGAGGCAGATCAATGGTTCCATTATTGCAGAAATCAAAGTTATAGCGCCTCTTTTAAAAATGATATAAAGTGCACATAGCACTGCAATATCTTGCTTAAAATGACCCAGGAACTGAAGAGTGCTTTAAGTATCACACATATATCATGAATATGTAAAAATGTGTTATGAAAAAGATATACAAAACAAGACATGCTTAAATAATTAAATAATGACTCCTTGAACACAGTAGGCAGACAGAGATATATTTCAAAACGGATGCCCAAGCACAAATTGGTGTCTAGTGTGAAAGCCCTGACTCATGCTGATAAGAAATGGTCTTTGGAAGCATCTCACTATGAGATACTTTAGTCTTGGAGATTAATCTTGGAACTTGGCCGGAAAAAGCAGACAAGACTCATGATGTGAAGGCATAATGTGTTCATGCCAAGTATGACTAATGTGGCTTGGTGAACAGCAGATACACCATCCAATCATAGGGAAGGGCGGGTTTTTCTTTGGCTAATAGGACCTATTGAACACATGTTCAAACAAAGTAGTAATTTGCATGAGGGTGTTGCATCATCCAAATACGCCTTTGTAACCAGGGGAACTGCAGAATGACTGTGTGTGTTTTTCAGAAGTGTCTTGAACTTGCATCCAATAAAGACTGCTGTGGAAACCACCCGGGCACCTGTTTCATTTGCTCCTGGTCCTTGCTTCAAAATGAATTTATAGATGCCAGAAAGCTTGATGGGATGGAAAGGGACCCCCTGTGCATCTCCATCAACCAGGATTTCAACATCTACACTTCAGTGAAACTGCCTTACTTTATATTGCTGTCTCTTTTTCAATTGCCATGGCACCCTTTCTCTTATTCTTGTCCTTCTGGATCTTTCTGCAGCTGCTATGGATCAACCTATTTTTTCTTTTCTTAGATTTTCTGGCTCCGTGCTTCAGTTTTCCCAGTCATATCACAATGACAAGAGCTACTCAGTCACACTAGCTGGGAAGCCCTCTCCCGTGCTTCCTTTACTATTTAGTAAAAGCTAAGGCACTGCATTATGCTCTCTTCTATTCTCTATGTACGCTGTCCACCTTTCCTCTAACATCTCTCTGTTGTATCTCTCTGCCACTTCTACGCTGATGATGCACAGATCTTTACACAATTCACTCTACCCCTTCAAGCTGCTTTCTTGGAAACCTGGTCAGGAGGAGTACTCTAGTTTCTTGCCTCATCAGCTAGTCCCATTCCTCTTCCCTCCATTCTCTCCCTTCCTCCGCCCTCCCTTCCTATTTCCTCCTCTGTTTGGAACCTCTCTGTCTTGTTTGACTCTACTCTCATTTTTTACCACATTGCCAAAACTGCTCTTTTCTGTCGCTGTCACAATTACATTTACAAAACCTGTCCCTTTCTTTCCTTTAAGGCATAGGAAAGAAAGTAGAACAACAGAACTGTTATATTGGCCTTTGTGACAATCCTACAGTGTAAGTGCAAGACAAGGTGGTAAGTGCATGGGGATGAGAAGGGAGAAGTGCAGGAGTGAGGTGCCCAAAGGGTCGGGGTCAGCAAGTGCTGGAGAGGGCCAAGATGGAGGATAAGTGCGGTGGACAGGGTGGACCAGGTTAGGGCTAGATACGAGAAGGGTGCCACAGGGCAAGTGCTGGCAGTGATGCTGGGGGGACTGACAGGGGGTCATCTGGCCCCTTTATGGCTCTGAAGGGACCAGGCCCCAGTCACAGTAGCAGAGGGAAAGGGAATGTTAGCACAGGAGGGTGAGGGGGAAGGAAGAGGAGAAAAGGAAAGTCTTGGGATGTTTCAGGAACTTAAGAAGTCTTGACTCAAGTCTGAAAGGCTCAGAGAGGCCATTCCAGAGGGAGGAATCAGCCGAGAAAAGGGGTCTACCTCCCACTTTCTATTTGGAGAAACATTTGACCTGCAGAGAGTTGGAGTCAGAGGACCAAAGCACTCTAGCTAGGAGATATTTGGGGAGGAAAAGCTGGATGTAGGGAGGTCCCAGGCCCCATACAGCTTTGTGAGTGATACAACAGGTCTCAAATTTGATCCTTGCGGTCACCACGAGCCAGTGGAGAGATTTTAGGGCTGGAGAGATGTAGTCGCTGTGCTTGAGGCAAAGGACAAGTCTTGAAGTCCTATTCTGGATAAGTTAAAGGAGGCGAAGGGAGGAAAGAGGAAAATTGAGGAAGAGGCTGGTGCAGTAATCCAGCCTAGAGATAACTAGGGCTATGGAGACATTGAGCTTCTGGGGGAGAATGAAGAAAGGCAGAATGCCTCTAAGGAGGTGGAGCTGAAAGCTGGACTTCTTGGCAAGGTTTGTGATGTGTGGAAAGAAAGAGAGAGATGAGTCAAAGATGATCTCACATATTTTTGCCTCACCATTGTGTGAGGGGAGGGGGCCCAAATTGGGTGGCCAGAGAGTGGGGGGGATAAGGAACAGGTGCCCCAATGAGAATGATCTCCGTCTTACTGGCATTAAGGCAGAGATCATTGGCAGAACACCATGCCTGAATAGCAGTCAGGTATGAGAGAGCAGGGGGAGGAGGTAGAGAATGGCAGCTTAAAGGAAAGCTGTGTGTTGTCTGCATAACACTCGAAGGGGGAGAAGGTGAAGTGGGCTAGAGAGGCCACGTAGATGTTGAAGAGCCATGTCGATAGGATAGAGCCCTGAGGAATGCCATAGGCAGAGAGTGAGGCGGAGGTGAAAAAAAATAACCAATTTGCACTTGGAAGGGTATGTTTAGAAGGAAGGAGGTCAGCCATGCCTGTGCCCGGTCTGTGATGCCTAGGTTATCATGGAGACAAATTATGAGAATGGAGTAGTTTACTGTGTCAAAGGCAGAAGAAAGATTGAGGAGGATCAGAACAGAGGGAGTGTTTGAGTCCAGATTTGAGAGCAGGTCTTCATGGGTGTTCAGGAGAGCAGTTTCTGTGCCATTTCTGTGTGGAAGGTCAGTTGGGGTGTGACCAGCTTCTCCATGAGTTTTCCCAAAAAAGGGGTGATAGAGATAGGGTGATAGTTAGCTGGGCAAGAAGGGTCAGCAGACAGCTTTTTACAAGAGGGTGCACAAATAGTTCTTACAGGGTTGTGGGAAGGAGCCAGTGGCAGAGGAATTCTTGCAGAGGTCAGCCAAGGCTGTGGCAAGAGAGGTGATTTTGTCCTTGATGGTTCTGGAAGAGCAGGGGAGCACCTGTTTAGAAGAAACTTTCATAGCACAGACATCTCTAGAGATCTCGTCTGGTGCAATGGGAGAAAAGGAGGAGAGTATTGGAGAGGGGGACCAAAGGAGGCAAGAGAAGGGGGTGGGGAAGGGAGAAAACAACAGTAAGGACAGACTGTGCAGAGTTCTGGAGGAGAAGTGGGCAGCCAGTGCACTGCAGAGGCTCTGGGGATAGGAGGAGGAGGCTAGGAGACTGCAGTAGGATTGGCAAGTTACTTGCACATTTTAAAAAGTTCAGCCATGTTATTGGTGGCTCCAGAGATGCAGGCTTGGACTTGAGCCCTCTTCTTGGAGCAGATGGAGAGATGATATTGTCTGTGGAGTAGGCGGCAGGGCAGTTTGTCAGTTGATGAGCTAGATGCCTGCCACTTCCGCTTTTCAGCTTTGCGCTTCTGTTTCAAAGCTTCCAAATCTGAATCATACCAAGAGTTTCATTTGCAGGTAGGCTTCATGTGGATCCTCATGACAGGGGCAAGGATGTCTGGGGTGTTTGAGATAGAGAGATGGAGGTTAGCTAGAACAGAGTTAGAAGGAGAGTCAACTGTAGGGGGCAGAGGAGAGGAAAAGGAAAGGCAAATGCAGAGACTGACAAATGCTTCATCAGTCAAATGACGGCGAAGAAGGAGTCTGACAGTGAGGGCAGAAGCATCATCAAGGGGCAGTGGAGGTCAAGGTGGGAAGAGAGGAGAGAGTGGTCAGACCAGGAGAGAGGGGTAGTTAGTGGTTTGGAGAGTGGGATGTCTGTTGAGATAAGAGCATCCAAGGTATGTCTGGCAGAATGGGTTTGGCCAGATGGGAGGATACTGAAGGTAAGAGAGTTGCAGAGGTCATGAAAGAGTACAGTAGCCATATCTGGAGAGTGGAGATGGATGTTGAAGTCCCCAAGTAAGATACGTTTGGGGAGGAGGTAAGAAGAGAGGAGGAAAGGCGCCCATTCTGGGAGGAAGATGTACAATGGTCCGGGCCCTATAGATGGTAGCGAGAGTAAGACAGAAGGTAGGCGAGACAGATAGCCTGCAGACAAGGCTTTCAAAGGATGAGTAGGTTTGGGTGGGTATGATGGAGGCAGGAACCCATTCTGGGAAGATCATTGCCACTTCGCCACCAGGCTGGGAATCGGACAGGATTGTGTAGCCCTCAGGGAGAAGAGCGTCAAAAGCAGTAACAGAGTTGGCCCTAAACCACATCTCGATGAGAGGAAGGACCTCAAGGTCAAGGTCTTCAAGGAGGAGACAGATGTCTGAGGAGTGTTTTATAGCAGAGCGGGAGTTGAGGGTAGCTAATTGAAGGTGGTTGCCCCCTTTAAATGTTTTTTTGAGAGGGCCACAGGGGAGGGGTGCTACCAATGGGGAGGGGGAAGGAGGGATGTGGTGTGGAGTGGTGGCATGAGAGGGAGGAAGTTGAAAAGAGATGGTAGATGCCTGTCAAGAAGGAGGAGGTTGGGATTAGAGCCATGGGCTATGATAGTGCCATTGTGATAGACATTAATGGTGCACTTAGAAGAACAAAAACAAAGAAATGATGGTTCGAAGGTTTAGAATGAATCAAAGTAAGCACTTCCCATCTCGTGCCACCAGTAATGGGTGGGGAAGAAAAAGGAGAGAGGACAGAAACCATATGGTGAGTTCATACATCAGAGAAAGGAACAGCAAGCAGAATGTCAGTGAAAGTCTGTCTGGAGGAGGCATTGATGTGGGTGTCTGCAATGGGCAGACCGAGGTTAGAACTCAGGAGTGTCGTTTTAAATGTCTACCTTCCAGACTTTGAGACTGAGGGAGGATAGGTGATGGAGAGCAATTAAAATAGATAGGGGAGACCAAGAGAACCATGGGGGCAAAGGCAAAACAGGGTGGAATGGTGGATAGCAGGGGAGAGGGTTAGAAGCACTGTGCACAATAGAATTTTCACCAGGGGCCAGGCAGACACAATCAATGGGCACACTAGAAATGCCCGGATTAAAAAATAATTGAAACATTGGAAAGCACACCTAAAATCGAATTTGCAAGAGTGCACTAAAATGCAGTACAAAATGGATGATGCACAGTTGAAAAGCACTCCAAAATTTGAATTTGCCCAGATGCCCAGAGAGCACTAAAATGCAGTACAACATGGAGGATCCACAGATGGAAGGCTCACCTGAGAATCAAAATTGAGTATAAGGTTTTTTTTTAAGCAGGGCATTAAGCAGGGCATTAAGAAAACAGCAGAGGCCCAACAGCAGAGGCCCAACAAGATGCATATTTCAATGGGTGCAGAGATTCGAATTTACAGTTAGGCAGGTAGGGAAAGGAGCAGGAAGCAACCAAAGCAGTCAGAGTCTCAAGTGAGATGTGTAGTACAGATCTATGCGATCCATGTTGCTTACTGGAGCGATGGAAAAGCAGGTTTTGTTCATAGGCAGAGCGTGCAGGGGTCTATGTCAGTGTGCATTGGAAGCATTGCCAGGATCTTAAGGGTCATGGTGTAGCATTGTAGAGGGGGCTCCTTCCAATGCTGGACATGGCCAGACAAGCACCTAGTGGTGGGCCTTTGTCGGGGGCAAACTCAGCTTGCCGACTCACTGATTGGGCTTAAGGCTCAAGGGAAGGCGAATCACAATGCAGGTGAGGCGGGGCGGCAAGGAAATGCAATGTGGGACATGCCGCAGGCAATGTATGAAGATCCCTGCATACAGACTTCAACAACCCCTGTGGCCTGCTGTGGTGACAAAAAGCAGCAAAAGTAAATGTATGTGCCATGCCAAAACGAAATATGTGGAAGGTGCCCATGCGCAATTTCAAGATGGTTCAGCATAAAATATTCATTTTTTTTCAAAAGCGCACATAAATTCAACAGAGCTGAGCTTACCTGCACTGATCTGCGGCCAACCTGAAGTTTTTCTGGAGCCTCTTGGTCTCGTGGAGGCTTCTTGTGCTGCCGGCTGAGATGGTGCCGGGGAAGAAGTGAGGAGGAAAGCTGCAACACAAGGGCCTAATGGTGGCCCTTTTTCGGGGGCTGGTTCAGCCTGCCGGCTCCCTGATTGGGCTTAAGGCTCAAGGGAAGGCCAATCACTATGCAGGCCAGCCGGGCTGACAAGGAACTGCAATGTGGGACATGGCGTCTGCCATGCTTGAAGATCCCCTGCACATGGACTTTAACAACCACACTGGGCTGCTGTGGTGACAAAAAGCAGCAAAAGTAAATGTATGTGCCAGGCCAAAACGAAATTTGTTGAAGGTGTTCACGTGGCAATTTCAAAATGGTTTAGCATTAAATCTTCTATTTTTTCAAAAGCGCACATAAATTCAAACAGCCCAGCAGCGCTTGCCTATGCTGAACCACGGCCAACTTTAAGATGTTCAGTAGCCTTGTGGTATCGTGGAGGCTTCTTGTGCTGCTGGCTGAGATGGTGTTGGGGACAAAACGCTTTACAAATCTCAATAAAAGGCAAAAACAAAATTCAAACACTTCAGCACAAGAACGATCCAATAAGCTAGCGCTGTATGACCTGGTGGAATCAGTTGATGTGAACACAGTTGCAAAGATTATCATCTGTTGGACAAACAGTAAGGCCCATCCCTAGAGTGATTAACTGTGGACCTATTTAAGCACTTCTTAGAATGGTGTGCTCCCTTGTTTATTAACAGTATTAAAGGTATCCATACTACTCTCAGTGTCCCTAAAACATGTACGCAAGCCATCATTGTGCACATATTCATGAAGGGCAACCACATATACTTAAATGGTGGACTTTGAAGAGAATGGGAAACTTCCTACTTTTACATCTGGAGAATTGGTGTCAGATAAAGAAGATCCTGACAGATGTATTTTACGGTGTCTATGGAAAGTTTCTAAACACCCAGTGAAAACTGTGGAGAAAAATCAAAGTAAAAATCTGTTTCCCCTCCCTCCATACTAGTGTGACTGACATGGTAACAAAATGAGATACCTGAAAAATTACTTACTGGGAACCCTGCTGTTTAAATTATACATCAATAGTGTACATATACTTTAATTTAATGTAAAGGGACATATTCCAATAATATGATGTGATATGGAATGATGTGGCATTTATAACGTGACTGTACACAAGTGTTTCTAGGTCCGACAAAACAAGGAGGGGGAAACAAGGGAGGACAAAGTAACAACCTTACTAGCCCTTGTGTCATTCAGATTGTGCAAGTGCCAGGAAGAGGAGAAGTGCCAGGGGGGATGGAAGGGGGAAGTGCAGTTAATTCACAAGTCCAGCCGGTGGGTAGTTCATAGGTGCAGAGAGAAGGGACTATAGGGTTGCAGATACAGACCCTTAAGTGCTGTGGAGCCCGGGCGCAGTGCAAGGGCAGCTGGACATGTTCAGAGAGTGACCAGGTGACCAGTCCACGGAACATTCAGGTGCATCAGCAGGGGAGAGGAAGAGAGAAAGCGGAAGTGAAAAGGAAGGTTGTGAGTTTCTTCCGGAACCAGTGGTGGGTTTGCTCAAGTTTGAGAGAGGCGGTGAGGCTGTTCCAGAGGGAGGTCCCAGCCAGGAGATAGATCTGCCCCCAACTCTGTGCTTGGGGAAGCCTCTGACCCTCAGAGAGTTGGAGGTGAATGAGCAGAGAGCTTGAGAAGGAAGATGTTAGCGGAAGAGCGGTACCAGGCCCCAGAAAGCCTTGTTGACAATGCAGAGGCTCTTGAAGTTGATTCTTGCAGACACGGGTAGCGAGTGAACAGTTTTCACAGCTGGAGAGATATGATCCCTGGGCTTCAGGCAAAGGACAAGTCTTGCAGTCCTGTTCTGGATGAGTTGTAAATGTCGAAGAGTAGAGACTGGAAGATTTAGAAAGAGGCTGTTGCAATAGTCCATCCTAGAGAGGGCCAGAGCTCTGGAGACAGTGAACTTCTGGGGGGAAGTGAGAAAAGGAAGAATACCTCTGAGGGTGGAGTTGAAGTAATAATACATATTTTCTAATGTGTATATACAGGAACTATGAGTATTATCAAAGAGTGATTTTTATAATCTAGACACTATGGATTTATGTTATATCAGAATGCATAATTACTGTTCAAATCGATTACAGCAATGAATTGGAAGACTTTGAGATAATATGAAGCTGTAACCACAGATAGAACAATTGGTTTCTAAATATGGATTGGGTTTGAATATGATGTATTAATATGATGTATAATGAGATCGTTCTCAATGTATGAAATTATTGGATTTACTAAAATTACTAAAATTATATTATTTGATATGTTTTGTAGAAATTATTTGAAATATGCGCCTGATGAAGAGAAAGAATATCTCAAAACGTGTTGGGCTTAAAAAATAAACACGACTTGTATTTAATGAAAAACTGTTTTCAAGAGTAAATTTGTGTCAAGTAACTATTGATGAGCAACAATTGAAGTGTACAATAAGATTAGATCAACTGACTGCCTAAGGACTTGATTTCTAAAACGTTTGGCTTTATTACCCAGCCCATATATAGTGTGCAAGGGACGGGGGTTCGCCTACGGGAACTTTCTTGGGTCTGTAGCAGGCAATCAGTCTGGCCAGAAAAACATCCAAACAGTCTGGTCCTCCCACCCTGAATATTTACTGGGTCTGTCTAGGATTGGAAAACTGATGAAGCTGGTCATAACCATGCAAGAAGGTGCAGGGGTGGGCTCAGAGTGAGCCCATGTTTGCCCAATGGCCCTTTTGGACCGTCCTCATGGTGAAGCTAGTCCTAACCATGCAAGAAGGTGCAGGGGTGGGCTGGGAGTGAGCCCATGTTTACACAATGGCCATTTTGGACCGTCCTCATGGTGAAGCTAGTCCTAACCATGCAAGAAGGTGCAGGGGACGGGCTCATAGTGAGCCCATGTTTGCCCAATGGCCCTTTTGGACCGTCCTCATGGTGAAGCTAGTCCTAACCATGCAAGAAGGTGCAGGGGTGGGCTCAGAGTGAGCCCATGTTTGCCCAATGGCCCTTTTGGACCGTCCTCATGGTGAAACTAGTCCTAACCATGCAAGAAGGTGCAGGGGTGGGCTCAGAGTGAGCCCATGTTTGCCCAATGGTCCTTTTGGACCATCCTCATGGCCTCCACAGACACAGGGGTTGCAAATGCATAACTAACCCAACAGCTACTGTACTGGTACATTGGGCTACTAAAAGTGTGAAACCTACTGCACCCATGGTGAAGCCAAAACTAAATTACAGCTGCCACCAACCTACTCCACAACACAAGGGTATTGTGATATGAGCACCATAGTGTCAAAATGTGGTGCATAAAAAGCTCCCCTGTCATAGGAGCCACATGGACTACCACAGTCGTGCATATCAAAAAGTAAAAATAAGGGGAAAACAAAGAAAACAGCCAACAGGAAAAGGCAAACCTTTTAGGGGTCCCATAACATGAGAAAGAGGACCTCTTAAATTGGAATTCTGCCCTAACCCCATATTTCCTAGCCCTAAGTGTCACCACACGACCTTGTTTTCATTTACAGTATCTAAAACATCCCCTGGTATTTATTTAATGTATGTATGTGTTCACTTGTAATGCACCCGTGCCCGCAGGCATCAGAGCACAGAGAAAGAAAACAAGAGACAATTGAAGAGAGTGGAGCGTTGGAGAAACAATGGTAGGTAGCACACACCGTGCAGTGAGTGGTGATGAACAGGCAGACTGCATGTTCCATTTTTCGGCCACAAACACACAGCTATATGAGAAGAAGAATAACTGTATATGGTTATAAGTAGATAGTGATCTAGTTATGTTTGATTAATTACATTTAATAATGTCACGTTGTGCTCAAAGGGAACGGCTGCATAAAATGCATTACGCTCCGTACCCATCCTTAGCTTATACTTTTTCAATGTAAAACAAAGCATAACAATGCAAAGCAATGTATAAGATGGGTGACCTTTAATGTCCTGTAGGTTCATCGGTGTAATTGGACACCTTACTTAGTTTAGTTGTGCCCCAAAGACCCTTCCCATTCCAGGATAAAATGTATAAAAGGCTTTGCTTTTCTCTTCCCCTCCAATCCAGGTATTTCATAGCTTCAAACTTCACCACGATGCCTGCAACCCTGCAGCGGAAATGAGTCGGCTGCCCTGCCAAGAGCTGACAGGCCACTGAAGTATAGACAGAACACAGATAGTAGGCTGCTAGGCACCCTACAATTTATCGAAGCAAATATGAGACGGCTGAGTGGCAAATTACCTACGCCGTTCACAAAGCAGCGGGCTGCCCGGCTTGCCAGCCTTCCACATTGTTTCTGGGCAATTTGGCACATCTCTGCTTTGTTGTGCTATTTCTTGTGAAATTACTTTGATTCTGGCGAGTTTCCCGCGGTGCAGTGTCTGTCCAAACCCAAGCAAAACACACGAAAGCAAATTCGAACAGCGGAGCCCAAAATACTTTTCTAATTTGAGCCACTTGGCCAAATAAGGCCGACATCGCCATCATTGTCCAATTATTACAATTTCACGGCGGCAACATTGAGAGGGTTCGTTTTCAGAGGAGCAACACTATATGGGTTTCGTAAAATGATCGTAGTTCTGAGGTTAGAATTAAAACCTCTGCTTCGAAGCCCTGTTGTTGGCGAAGCACAGGATGTCATCTGCTGTTTTCACAAGTAGTTGCAAACTGTTCACCTACATTTGTCCAGAAAATCATAATCTAATATAAACACTTGGGGAAGTTGAAGTGCAGTCAGTTAAAATGCCGCTGGGTTTTAATGCATTTTTGCCCCCTGTGCACTCTACTCTCCACGACCCTCGCTCTCCCGCTCCCTCACACTTCAAAGAAGAGTGTGTGCAATTGTGTGCAGTACAGTAGTTCAAATACGTACACATGAGCTTCCTGAGCATGTATTGATTTTGGAATTTAAACCAGGATTATCACCCTTTTTCACGCGTACAACAAATCTTAAAACCCAGCGGCATTCTAGCGAACTGCACTTCAATTGTATCCCCACAATCCAGCTTAATCTGCTCTCCACCAATGATATGAGGTTCCGGTTTATCACTGGACATAACAAAGGGTTGCAGGTGATGGCCTGGACCATCAGTTTACAGTTGATTCCAGAATGGAAAAGATTTCAGTTCCTCACATATGTGCAGAAAATGGGCAGGGGCAAGAGCTAGGCAAACCATGTATTTGGCAGAAAATGCGAGATTGGGAATACATTCAAGCCATATGACACCACTGAACTGTCATCCTTAAATCAATCCACCCCACTTTCTTGGATGCAGTGATTCCTTCAGTAGGTGCAAAGGTTGGTTGAAAGACATTGTAGGTTAAGCTAACATATGGATTCAAAAGTCAAAAAGAAATGGATAGAATTACCTCCCTTTTTTAATCTTGTGGCAACTAAATCACAACTTTCAAATATACCATCTTCTGGTAAGGTGGGTGAGTTAGCTACGGCCTCAGAGCAAACTCTGGTTAGTGAACAAAGCCCTTCTGTTTCCGACAAAGCACTGTTAAGTAACTCCGACTTCATCAATCCGGAGCAAATGAGGAATGAGCAAGGACCTCATGAAGTCTCTCCAGATCTTGTGGAGTTGGCACTACATGACTTAGCCACTACAATGTTGTCATATGCATCCACTCCGGCTCCTGTCCCTCCCAGGAGACTGTCCACTATGTGGAGGCAGGTTGATAACAAACTTTGAGAAGGAACTGGGCAGGGTCATGATGGTCTATTACACGAAATTAATCAGCTTTTGTTTGTCCTAGTAAACTTATATGAGGGATTAAAAGTCGATTCTAGGATTCAGACTTCTTTATTAGAGTCTTTACTTTTCAAGTTCGATCATATTGAAGTGTACAATACATTGAAAGAATTCTTAAAGTCAAATCAGAAGTCAGCAGGTATAGGGCATGCGACCAAGTGAGTACGCAATGACAACTACTCTAACCATGATCAACAAGTGAGCATAAAAAGGCCTGGTCTGATAGATGTTTTGGAATAAAGTTCTGTCTCTCTGGTTAAGACTCTGGAATCATGGAATGTTGCTAAAACCACAAAGGTGAAGCCGCGAACAAAGTCGGGGAAAATGCGAACAAAGTCGGGGAAAATGAATAAAGTCAATTCAGTTGGAGGCAATGGTGTTGAAGTGATGGATGAGGACTTGGCTGGTGGGTCCGGAGCTGCCGCCTCATTGTATGGCTTGTCTCCAAAGACAGAAATGATAACGGCAAAACCATGAGAGAAAGCTCAAACTAAAACCCAAATGTGTGAGAAGAAAAAGGCAAACATTAGACCAAGGTGTAGTCAAGTAAAACAATCCTCTTGGAAATCTTTTTGCACACTAGCAAGACAACCAACAGCTTTAGCTGCACTTAGAAATGTGCCATCCAAAAAATGTGGTGTGGTAAGACAAAGAATGCTTGTGGTGAGATCCTAAACGATGAAGAAATATTAGTGATGTTGATGGACCAGCTGGTGTACATAATTACAAAAAAGCATTGTGTGTCGAATTCAGTACAAACACATTATAAATTCATCTTAAATAGTTTTATTGGAGTGTCTTTTACCAGAGAACAGATATTTTATTTCAAATAGATCTAAACTATTACGACTTTTAAGAGATGTCCCAGATTTAATAACGCTAACTTCAAGAGAACTTGAAAGGGTGGATTTTATTGATTTGCAAAGGACAGACAGGGCAATAATGTTTATTAGCTCTATACTTGTGCTTGACAACATTTTCAAAGAGATACAATCATTGAGGCAACTAGGCTTTGATCTAACAATGTACGATAGCAACGAATCAAATCGGTATGTTAAAGGAAGTGGGTTTGTGCCTTGTTTGTTACTTAGTGAGATAAGAGTGTCAATCGAGTCAAGGGATGCAGTAAGGTGATACAGAGGTGTGAAGCTAGTATATGGATTTGTGTTGGCTGTTAGATGCTTTGCACAAGTTAGGGCCGGTTAAATATCCATAACCAACTCGCAGTTCCTAGTTCGGGCAGGAAACTCACACTTATTTCATGGAATTCTAGCAGACATTACGATTTATTTTCCAACCCTGTATGGGTAAAACCTTAAAATGTTACCACTTTATATTGTTACAGGAGAGGTGGCTAGTTGAATGCCCTTCATTTGATGGTATGTTGCATTACATCAGTCAGCCTGGAAAGGTTTTTGGTACGTTCTTCCATAGGGTTACTGATATTGATTACATCTGATGATGGTATGTAGAGGATTATTAGTCACATATGTAAAAGTAATAGAGGGGGACAGTGTGATGAATCTGTTTTTCGTAAATGTGTACTGGCCCAAAGGAATCTGACATTTGGATTTGGCCCTTGATACCATGGTATCATTTGTAAATGATTGGTGCATTGGGGGTCCTCCTATAGTGGCAGGAGATCTGAAAGCAGCACGTAATGAGGCTGATGTCAAGACAGCCCTACTGCCCACTCTACAAAAATGGATTAAATAACCTTTTCAGGTTGCCATTGGTGAAGAGTCTATAGGGTTGGGCTTCAGAATAATGAACATGTGGTAAAAGGAGGCATACCAAGTAGTACTACATGGATAATGGTGTATCTTGCTCCATTCCTGATTACATCTTCATTGGGGATTGGCTTTTTAATTGATGTAGTTTCCTAAAGGTCAAGAATACAGTTTTAAGTGATCACTTTTATGCTAACTGCAGAGTTCAACTTGACAATGGTTATTGATGACTTGAATGGTCCAGTAGTCCTTACAGTGAATCCCACGGGTAACAAGAATAAATGGAATCCACAAACCATGAAATTAGTAAATGATGCGCTCATTTTATGTTTAGAGGAAACATCACTAGTTTGGATACATAACACGCTTAGGCCTGTATTCACAGAGTTTTTTCCAATAGGGTTTTGCCATTTTAAAACACTTCTGTGAATTAGGCTCTTAGAGTGGATTCCTTTTTTAGATGATTGTCTGACTACCTCTTTGAATCTGCAAGGGGCCAATGGTTGCAAATATACTACAAACATGTGCATAATAATGACCAGAATGTTGTGGTGAGGAAAAGCCTCAAGATAACTCAGATGCAAATATTGAAATGAAGGAAAGACCTTTACTCCAGAGGAGTTTGTAAAATACATAAAGAAGATCAAATTAAACTATAAAAATTGGTTGAGGGGAGATAGAGTGCATATGTTATGAAGAGATTCTGAGAGAATACTTATAGTTCTAAAAATTAAAAATTCACAAGACCTTTGAAGGATGAACAATGAGACTGGGTCTTCTCAAGTAAATTATCTGATCAATGCAGTACCAGAGTCTGAATGGGCGAATTATTATGATGAGGTATTCTGTGCAAAGACCCTTGCTCAATCTGTATGACCCCTTTGTGAGAGAAACGTAGAAAGTAGATGGAATCTTAGAGTTGACCATATGGAGATTGATGGTATTCTGAGTAGAATTAGCTCTTCACAGACTCCGGGTCTGAATAAACATTTCAATGCTCTATTCGAGAGCTGCCCAGAGATTTGGTCAAAAGTACTATTTTACTTAGACAACTAGTTGAGACTAATACTTTCCCTAAATCTTGGAGAGTAGGTCATATCATTCCAATATTCAAAAAAGAAGAGAGATCTGATCCAAAAAAGATATATCTTTCTCGATACTTGACGCCAACAGTAAGGTATTTGCATCATAGTTGTTAGGGCATTTAGAGAAGTGTGACTGTGATACGGGCCGGTTAAATAAGAGACAAGTTGAGTTCCGAAAACTCATGTTGACATCACTGAATGGATTTGTACTGAAAAGCGTTGAGTCACTTGCCTGATCAAAACATATGAGTCTGTTTATATTTTGACTATAGATCTTTCTGCCACATTTGACACGCTTAATAGGAATCTCTTGTTGAGTAAGCTTCAAGGTTGAGGAATGCCACATGAATTGTTATGACTAGTTATGTGTTTACATGAGCATTCAGTTGTGCAGGATAGGAGCTCTGCCAAGGATAATCTCGACATATAGGGTTGTTAGATAGGGATGCGTGCCTGTCTATTTAATGTGTTTATGTCAGACATGGGTGACTATCTGGAACCAGTTGTTTCTGTCTCCCCTAAATTGAATCACCTTGCAATAACATAGATGAGTTATGCAGATGATTTCCTTACTTTAGACTGCACTGAGATAGGTTTACAGTGTCTGATCAATGCTTTTGTGAAGTTTGTGGCAATTCATTCTTAGAAGATTAATTCACCGAAAACTAAAGTAATGCAATATTCCTTGAGGAAAAAAGCTACCTCAGTTCCATGACAAGTTTTAACAGAGTCCTGGGAGAGGGTGGATGATTTCATTTTTTGGGAATTTCCGATACTCTCCTAGACCCATAAGTCCCAGGTGAGGGACTGGTTGAAAACTCGTGTGATAGCCCTGTTTAATCAGATGATTCAGGTGGCTGCTAGATATGAAAAGTTTTCACTAATTCCTACCCTACGATTTTATGAAGGGACGAATATCCCTAAGCTCCTTTTTGGAATAGAAGTGCAATTTTTAAGGTTGTTAGATTTTTTTATCTTTATTCGAAAGGATAATTTGGCGCAGAGTTTTACGGTTGCAGAACACAGTACCACTAGTAGCAATACAGTATGAACTGGATATTAATTCTCTTACCTCCAGGGCCAAGTGGACATTTTTATCGTTTTATATGAAAATCTTTTCTCCATTGGAGAATTCTTATATTCCGACCTGCATATTTTAGCCCCAAACAAAAAGGTGGGTTTTCTACGAGACTATGTGGAATTTTGTACAAGTCAGTTTAGTGAGATGGGAATGTCAGAGGATGATCTCATCATTAATCCACTGAGGGTTAAGCAGGGTTTGTATAGCAGGGATTGGATATCGCTTATGGAGTGTCTCCATGGTTATGACTTGCATCATCTGAGAAATGATCATAAAAGGTGAGGGATTGTAGCACCATTTTAACCCATTTAACCAAGTAGATTTGTTTGAAAGTTCTTCCTGAAATTTAGATCGAATTTACATTTAACAAAACAAATCAATTGCCCTGATACCGTTGGGTCTGGTGCGCATTATAAATAACAAAACAAACAAACAAACAAACATCTTTATCACCCAGATGTTGAGGAAGATATATGGAATGAGTGCTTGGCAGGTTGAACTACCTCAATAATTATAACAATAGTTGGTTTTTATAAAAGGTCTACAATTTGATAAGAAAGTCTGAAACTTGTTAAATTGTTCTCTCAAGATGGTATTCAGAACATGTTTCTTTGTATGATAGAATTTGTTTTTCTTTGAATTTAAAAAACTGTTGGGATTCATTTTCCTTCTTATTTAAATGTGCTAATTAGTTAAATATGATGAGTTGAATGTTTTAGATATTGGTGTAATATTCTTTTTTATGTTGTATGGGTGTTTGTATTTGTTAAAGGTTATTTAATTAACCATAAATCTATTTTTATAAACAAGATTTCATTCCAAACTGGTTCTGACCTCTTACTCTGAATCCCAATGTCTACATGTTCCCATTGACCACTGTTTTCTCCTTCTAAAATACACGTCTTTGCACCCTATTTCCAGCTTGGATTAACAGGAATGTAGATGTGCTGACCCCTTCATGCAGGTTTGATTGTCATTGAGTTCTTCTTTCTTGCTGCTGTGCTCACTCTCCTAGTACCACAGGTCAAAACATGTATCTCTGGAGAACCTCACCTCTTTCCGTCGGGTTCCACCTGTGTTACAAATGAGCATTCTTCTGATCTCTTCCTATTAGTCACAGGTGCTTTCATCATCCTCTCTAGTGCTGACAGATTATTTATCAGACTTTCAGATTTGAATATCCAAAGGTAGCCCTCTTTCCTACCCCCTCACAATGTCCCCAGTGAACTAGGCTGGTGATTGGGTCGTCAAATCACTTGTGCAGTATGCATCCCCTATAGATATAACTCTGTGAAACATGTGTCGTACATGGCATTGAGAGGAGATCAGATCAAGAGAGAAGCACTGAGCCACATTTTTAATTGTTTGAGTGCACTTTAAATACTTTTGGGACACACTGAATTGAATAGCCTCCGTTATCCAAACTCTCATCACAATTACACAAACCCCAGACAACACGTTGCCCCTTATTGATCTCCAGTTTGATATTGAATGCCCACTGTGTGCTCATCATAGTATTCTGAGATCCCCCATACACTCCAACATGGTGGCTCCACAGGAGTTATACATGGGATAACGTGCCATGGGACACTGTGTCCCACTTACCTAGCAGGATATTTTCACAAGGAGACTATGCATCCCACAATCCCACAGTGTTGCCATCATCCTACTCAGTTCTCAGATATACAGACTATACTCTCATGTAATATGTATCAATTAAAGACATGACTTGAAGACATAGGATACACTCCCCTTCCTCCCCAGAAATCAAACCTGGTCTCTTTAATACCATAGTTAACTAATATCCATATAGAAGCACTGCAGACACATTGAAATCCCCATTAATGTAGCTGTATGACTCATAGGTCCATTGACAGCGGATCTGCAGAACCTTCTAACACTGGTTTGAAGAAGCCTAGCCCTGGTGGCTCAACATTCAAGGGGGAGTTTCAGAGCCTCAGGGATACATATGCTCAAACAAATGTTCAAACGCTAGTTTTTTGCAAACAGAATGCAACTAGGAACAAACAAACTGCCCAAGTGGTATCCAAGATGGTTGCATCAACTTGTGTGACTGTGGCAGTGCCTGGCTATCCCTTAATGGAACCACCAGAGTTTTTTTAAATTTTTTTTTTTATCATGACCTATGCGTTTTCACAGAATCCAGGTGCAACCTATCCGCCAAAGAGCCAACCCTGGAGATAGGCTTGGATACTACAAAAGGACACAGAGCCTAGTCAGAGTGAGGCTTGTTGGGGCAATGATATTCTGCCCAGTATGATTTTACATATATGTACAGGAAACTGTCACTTTTTAGCCACTCTTATATGTTGCCCATTGAAATTTTGGTCCTAGGTAAAGCCCACTGTGATATTGATTCTGGGTAGGACTCACTGAGATGTGGTTACTAAGAACACCCCTGAGCAATATATGTTACTGCAATATCTTCTCATAACAACAGGGCACTGTGAATATCTGCCTCCTACATTGTGTATTGTTATACTTATTATTTTGTCACTGCTATTTGCTTTGCACAATTTAATTCCTACTTGTCTCTCTGTGATTTCTGCCCCTTCATGAGGTCCACTATAGAACCTAACCCATAATAGGGTACACTGTTTTATTTTCTCCCCATTATCCCCACCGGAGCATAACCTTTGAATCTTTAAGGTTCTTGAGGCCATATTCAATTAGGCCTGCATATCCACCTCTTCTTTGTGACAAACATGGGGCAACAGTCGACAATAAGAAATTACCACACAAGAAGTAGAAGCACCATAGCACACAAAGGGGCCGATTCATGGAATAATTGTGCGCCGAAATCGGTGGCAAAAGCGAGAAAAATCCAGTGCATGCGTGCGAATCGCACGCAAGTGATTCATGGAAGTCTGTGCGCGTGTCTTTCCTGGGAGCTGCGCCGAAGCTGCACGTGGCGCACACGTCACTGCGACATCTCGAAAGCACACAACGTGTAGCGCACACACCAAAAAGGGGGCGGAACACACGGAATGGGGAACAACACGTGAAAATGAGGGCGTAACGGGGAAGTATAGTTGGGAAATATACGGAACACCCACACGCTTGTGAACAACACATATTCATGGAATCGAAAATGGAAAACCTGCGCACACCAAAAGACACGCACCAGCGTAAACCCGTCCACCACACGAAGGCAAGTGGACTGTGTGCAAACAACAAACACGCATATACAGCTACGATGAATGTCCCATTTCTCACAGCAGTGATCATGGGACACCGCAGGAGGAGGAGAATAGCCACGCCCCAAATCTTTTTGCCCAGGACCAGCCTTTTTGGGATGTCTGATGGCGAGGTCTATGGCAGGTATAGGTTTCCACCTCATATCATACTAGACCTGGTCACTAGGTGGGAGGATGACCTCACATCACCCACCTTGGGCTCCCAAGCACTGAACCCCTTGGAAAAGGTGCTCAATGTCCTGCATTTTCTGGTCACTGGGTCATTGCAGCGGACAACTGCCATAGTTAGGGGCGTTTTACAGCCCACGCAGTCACGCTGCCTACACCAGGTGTTGGCAATCATGACTGCATGCCCCTCAGTTCGCAGGCACATATACATGCCCAGAAGCAGAAAGGCAGGCCGTGGTCCAGGACTTTTACATGGTGGCACAGTGCCATAGAATTCACCCCTGTGGCCCTACGTCCACCTAAGGCCACTGAGAACATCTACCTCAACCGCAAGCACTGGCATTCCATCAACGTACAGGTTGCATGCGATGCCTTGGAATCATCACCTCTGTCTATTCAAACTATCCCAGAATGTATGCCCTGAGCCGGGACCTCGAAGTTGGGAAGCATGGCAACACATGGCTCATTGATGAGTAGAAATGTCTGTGCACATGCATGCATGTCACACACAGACAAATACACAAACCCAACTAATGACAACCATCATCACCTCCCCAGGGGACAGTGCCTACCCTCTGAGCACCCACATGATGACACCAATATGGAACTCCACCACACCGCCCCAGGTAAGATACAACGCAGCCCATATTGCAACCAGGGCCATAGTGAAGTGCACATTCGGAGTGCTCAAGTCATGCTTCTGCTCCCTTGACCGCTCTGGGGGGCCGCACTAAATACACCCCCACAGTGTGCAGGATCATTGTGGCAGCATGTTTCCTGCACAATGTTGCAAAACAGCTGGGCGTACCGGTGGACATGGTGGTGCCCCCACATCCCAACCGCACGCTCAGGTGCTCCTCATGGGAGTGGAAAGGGCATGTGGGGAGGCAGCCCAGACCCAGCTTGTGGCTACATTGTTCACCTAAACTCCCACCCCTGCGGAGTGCACACAGGCCTGGTACATAACAGGTGACAATCGATGATGACAAAGAGACAGTCAACTGTCACAACCTTACCACCCAGAGAATGTTTCCACTGAAGTGCTACCTTGTGTGCATCCCTAGCTACTTAAACATAACCAATCCGGTGTGACCAAAAGGAATACATGCAAGGTGCATATCCCACCACCCCCCTGCAAAACAGGCCAAACCCTCCCAACCCCCATTAACCTCGTTGGCCACACCATGACATGGCATGCAACAGCAAAAGATCAAACGAAATGCACAACACACGTCAAATTAGTTACGAAGTGCCACATGATAAATGGAAACAGGCCTGAGACAATCACACCTGACATGGAAAGAAAAGACTGACCAACAACCCTCCCACAAATACAATGTCATGCATAAATGCATGCCATGCCACCAGCGGTACCATCAAAAAAAGACAGAATGCCTGTTGGCATGCACATTGTGCAATCCAAGTCCTCAAATCCCAAAACTGCATGCTGTGTGTGTCCCCTGCAACACACCGCTCAGCACACAGCACAGTGAGTGTCCTTTGTGTTGGGGATACACCTTGAGCATCATATAAAAAAGGACAAGCAACTAAAATTACCCAGTGACGCATGTACGCAATCTGAAAATTGTAAGTGATCATGCGCTGCAGGGACACAGCATGGCAGAGGAGGCAATGGGATGTGTGGGCATGGAAGGATGGTTGTGTGTGTGGTGGAGCATTGTGTAAGTGTGTGTGTCAGTAGGCACATGCACTAAATAAATGCATATGAAATGAAGAGACCCTCAGTGTCCTGTGCACATCACATGTGAACATTGCCCATGTGGACAACCCGGTGTGTCAAACCAATGTCAGACAGTGACCAATCACTGTAGCCCAAGCGTACAGTCAGACAACGAAAGGCCATCCCTCATTTCCTCATCACCTTGACCTTCAGAAGAACTGTCTCTGGGGTTCATTGGCTTCTTCAATCTAGTGTACCGGGCTTCAGTATCCCCCTTCTCCTTGGTTTCCTTGTTCTTCCTTTCGTGTAAATAGGGTCTAGCTCCCTCAGAGGTCACCTTGACTGGTAAAAATGCCAAATTGCAGAGAACCCCAAGGAGCCAAACCCCAAACCAGGGAAAAAGCCTCAAGGCACCAAAAAACCCTTCAAGAGTCTCCAGTAGATGACAAGAAGTTGTGGAATATGGGCAAGTACATGTCCAAGCTGAATAATAGAATGACTTCCAAGGTTGCACCGTTGTAGAATGGTTCAACTGGATGTGTAGGAACTTGAGTAGACAATAATCAATGAGGATGCCACAACTGATGTGTAGAGCTGAAACTTGAGTAGAAAATAACCAAGGAGGCTGGCACAACTGGATGGTTGAGCTGAAACCCAATCCTTGATAGCGTGAACGCAGAAAGGCAGAGACAGCACAAGACTGGAAAGGCAGAGTGAATGCGAGATTGCCGGAACCAGCTGACAGCAAGTTTTTTTGTTTGTTTGTTTGTTTGTTTTATTATTTATAATGCGCATCATACCCGAAGGTAACAGGGCGCAGCGGTTACAAGTATATGCAAAGCTTAGTTGCAACAAAGGTATAAAATTAACATACAGTTATTAATACATAAGGGAATATACATAGCGGGGTATATACAGGGGTTGTAGGGTATTTTGTATAAACTTGGGCTTGGCTGTATTTTCTTACCACCAAAAACAATGGTCATTTGACAGTGACCATTCCTTGCATTCAGATTGGGTTTGGCTTTATAGTGGAATACATTTTGTTGGTGGTATTTTGGTGAGCATAATTTCTTTGTTTTATTTTTGGCCCCAACATACAAAACCCCTTTCTTTTGTTTAGACTGTTATTGTGATCTCTAGAGGCCTCAGACTTCTACATTATTCAGAAACACCACATTTTCATATGGAGTGCCACCTATGACTGTTATCACTAATTTATTTACATTAGTGAGACAATGTTTCCATGGAGTATTCACAATAACATGTGGTATTATCACTAATTTATTTACATTAGTGAGACTATGTTTCCATAGGGTATTCACAATAACATGTGGTATTATCACTATTTATTTACATTAGTGAGACTATGTTTCCATAGGCCTCTCTCTGCTGATTCATATACGCTCAGAAGACTATTGCATTATATTCCACTCAGTAGCCACACACACATACCCTGAGTGGAATCACGCGCACAACTGTTTATAATGGCTCATGACATTGCTTCATCTGTATAAGAAATTTGGCACATTAAACATCATTCCCTCCCCTACAGAGTATTGTCTTTGTTTTTTTATAGGCACCAAATGAAGAACAGAAGCAAGAATACTCTCAGGCAAACTGTGTTATCACAATTTCATTTCAAAATGATACATTACCATTCTGGTGAGACAATTCTTTCTGAAATAAACATAAGAGAAACAAATGCAATAATACCACGAATTTCATTTCATGTTTGCAACAAGCAAAAGAGAGATTATATCATGTGTCTTGCAACATTATAACGTGGCAGTTAAACACAGGAGAATTCCCTATCGCTACACTGCCTGTCTAATAGTAGATCATTCGTCCGGCAGTCACAGCAATCTCACTCCATTTTTATATTTACCAGCTATTTGTAGCTTTTCAGCACGCAAAATCTCCTGGCTTGTCGTCTTTGAGCAGTGACCCAGGGCTCTCTTTTTTTTTCATACTTTAAAGCACCCAGCGAGAACATGCAGTTCAATCTGCAATCTACAATTCTCAATCCGGTGCCAAGTGACTAGGAAACCCCAGTCTCTGAAGGTCAGTGGTCCAGCTCCTCACAGCAGCAGAACGAAGGCGACCTCACTGCAACTCCGCTAAATGTCTTCTCCCTGTAATTCTGTCAAAGACACTCCAAGAAACCTCTGTTACCTCCCCTAAGTCTACGTAGATTGTTGCCTCCTCCTTCCTCAACAATAGCTCACTTTTACAGAAAGCAACTGTATCTAACTGATTTCCTTGCATTCAAATTTTTCTTCCTGTAAAGACAGTGAACAGGGCAAAGAAAAATTGCCCGTTCAAAAATGAATCTCAGCCTGCCTCATTTTGCACATGGAGAACACATTATAAAGTTAAGTAGTTAGAATCGTGTTAGTATTTGTTAGTTAAGTTAATTAAGCAAGTATCTAATGTGTCTCCTGTAAGTAAGGCATTTCAAGTGAAGAAAAAAAAATGGTGTGCTTTTAAAAATAGACAGCCTGTCTTCATATAGTGCTTTTAAAATAGATAGCCTGTCTTCATATACATGTCCATATGTTACCCTAGCAACACATGGATTGCTGTACCACAGCACGGTAATAATGTGATCTCATGCAGTGGCAATGCACTCAAAAACACGCTAAATTATGCTACATATCCCTTCGTTTTTCTGAGAATTTGGCCATGGTCCGAGCCACAATTGGAAGAAACCCAACTTGCTCTCTTTCTTCTTTTAAAATGTATGCGTATCCAACAAAATGAATATTCATATGTGAAAAATGAAAATTGAAAAATCACTGTTCAATCATCATAATATCAAAATTCATCTCTGAGTCCATCAGTTCTTATAAATTATTTCACATATTTCTTCCCAATGGAAGTGTCCATAGTCCAGTGTCTTACTTTTATACTTGAAGTCAATCACAAAACAATAAAATAAAACAAATAGTTAAAATAAAGAATTAATATAACAGATTAAAATAATTAATTAAAATAATAAATACGAGGAACTCTATACTCCGGGACACTTGTCTGCCTCTGACATGTCCCGACCAGCGATGTCACATCATTTGGTTCATTCGGGTACTCTTTCATCCTGGCACTCTTGGATCCTTTTTCCATAGGAGTCATCTCTTTTTGACATTCCGGTTACTTTGTCTTGACCTCTACCCGGAGGCAGGCATCATTTGATCTTCATCCAGTGACTCCAGGACTCCATCGTCTCCCGCATCCTACGGTCTCGTGACCTCCGACCCAAAATACGTTAGTATTCTAAATCAAAATAGAAAAGGAACAAATTAAGTACATAGCACAATAGTAACTTCTCCCTTTTGCCAAAAATAAAATTATATATATTCATGCACTCCATAAATCATGTTGCCCTCTTCCTCTCGCTTTCTGAAATTAAGCACATGTTAAAGAGAAAACAAACATACATAAAATATCATTCAACATTTAATACATTTTCATTCTGGAAACCAACTCCACTAATTTCAGCTTCCATTTTTTTTTTTTATTTTTATTTTTACCTATATGCATATGTAATAATCAATCACCTCTATTTTATTTCTCTGCTGTTGCCCTTTGACTAAACCCATTTACCTTACCTTCTTTTATGTATTCAAGGTACTTTATCTGTTTCTACACACTCAAGCCTTTTAATTTAGTGTCTGGGGTGCCATGGTTTAATTTGGTTTACATCAACAAACTGTTCTGTTGCTGTTTCACCTTCAGTTTTCAAAATTTTATAAACCACAGGAGAGACCTTATCTATAATTCGAAATGGCCCCTGCCAGGCTGCTAGAAATTTGCAATGTTCCTGTTTACCTTTTCCAAAATGAAATTTTTACACCTGATCCCCCGCACAATACTCTTTCACTGATGTCTTTCTATCATAATATGACTTTGCACTGTCAGCAGCTCTTTCTATATTTCGCTGTACACAAGCAAATGCATGTTGTAAATGCTTCCTCAGTTCATCAATGTATTCATGAACTGTTGATGCGCTTACAAGTGTCTGCTCATGTGTTCTGTATAGCAGGTGTTGTGGTGATACCATTTTCCTACCGGTCAAAACCTCATGTGGGCTAACACCTGTTGCTTTGGCAGGAGTTGATCTGATTGCCATCAGAACCAAAGGTAAACGTAAATCCCAGCTGGAACCTGCTTCTGCTACAAATTTCTTTAATATGTCCACAACAGACCTATTCCAGCGTTCAACTCCCCCAGAAGAAGCAGGTCGATGTGCAATATGTGATTTTCTTTTCACACCCAGTATTTGCCATACCTTACTCATTAGAGCACTTGTGAAATGACTCCCTCTGTCTGATTCTATTCTTTGTGGTAACCCAAACCTTGAAAACACATGATTCACCAGTAATGTAGCTGCTGTTTGCACACTAAAATCTGGTGCAGGAATACACTTAATCCATTTCGACATCAAACACACCCCACTCAAAATATAACGGTTCCCCCTGCTCGATCTCTTTACAGGCCCTACATAGTCTATTTGCAAATCTGACCATGGAAGAGTTAAGCCTCTTTTCATTAATGGTGCTCTATGCATTGGTGAAGCAGGTTTAAATTGGGCACATACTAGACATCCTCTAGTATATAATTCCACATCTTGGGACATATGTGGCCAGTAAGCATAATCTTTTAGTATTCCCAATGTTTTTTGTGAACCTCTGTGGCCTGCAGTTATTGCATCATGTGCATGGTGTAGCATTAACCCTCTGAATGAAAGGGATACCACCCACTGTATCTGTACTGTTATGGACTCTCTAATCATGAGTCCATCCTGTAGTCTAATTTGTTTTTTATTCTTTAATAGCACCCTCAACTCTTCTTTTCCCATACAATCATTTTCTGTTAAAGGGTTTTGTTCAGGATCTATCAAATGATTATAATAGATTCCCAGAATTCGATCATCCTTTTGTGCCTCAATTAGATCTTGATCTGGTGTATCATAACTCCATTGTACCACTGGCTGATCTATCTCCTTTGGTGCTTTAGAACGTGTTACTGCATCAATTTGTATTTCACCAAGTAAATGTTCAATAGGTAGCAATTCTCCCATCACAGCCCCAATTTTAGCCAGCTGATCTGCCTTATCATTTCCCTCCTTATCCTCTCCTGGAGTTTTTAAATGCCCATGAATTTTCCTCCAGTATATTGTTAAATCATTCTCTGACACCAATTTGTCTATGCCTTGTATCATTTTTCCATGTTAAGTGGTGTTTTGTTTTATGTAATCATGCCTCTCGCTTTCCAGCCAGGTAAATATTCCACAAAGCTATTTCGTGCATGTTCAGAATCAGTCACCAGGACAATTTCACTAAATTTATTATCAACTGAAGTAGCAATTGCTTTGTAAATGGCTGCCAATTCTGCTACTTGACTGCTCCTAGCTCCAATTCTCATCCCTATACTGGGGACGCCTTCACATTTCAACCAGACATTTCCTATTCCTGACACTAATTGCTTATTACTGTCATTTTTAATGTGAAAAGCACAACCATCAACATATACAGTTGGCAAATCCTCGCACGTCTTTTCATCAAAAGCTCTGTGTGGTGATTGCCCAAAATCCTGTAAACTAGATTCCACTTCTACTTCGTTTGATACATGTTCAGCTGCACAGTCATGTAGATCTGCTAAACCTTGAGCAACTGAGCTTTTTTTATTTTGGCCAAACCTCACTTCTACAGGAAAACATTGTAATGCTAGCGTCCATGAAGTGATTCTGGACTGTGCTAAGGTACATGACCTGATTCTTTTACTCTCTAAAAACTGGATTTGGTTGATGATTGGACTCAATAATTACCTTTTCTCCCTGAACAATGGGGCGGAAATGCTGTAGCGCCCACAGAGTGGTCAAAAGGGCCTTTTCACATTCACTAAATTTAATTTCAACTTGGGAAGACGCCTTACTTGCATAGGCAATGGTTTTGTGATTCAAATCATGTTTTTGTGATAGCACTGCTGACATACACTGTTCAGAGAAACCTATTTCTATAAAGAAGTCCCTATCGTTTATGGGGTATGCCAAACATGGTGCCTTTACAAGACCTTCCTTTAATTTAGCAACTGCCTCAGACTGCTCTTTTTCCCATTTCCATGGTGTATTCAGCTTTAACAGTTTAGTTAATGGTTGCGTAATTTCAGCATAATTTTCAATGAACTTCCTGTCATTCCTAATAAACTTTTTACCCCTTTCACATTTTTAGGGTCTTTTAATTTTTGTATAGCCTCCACTTTCTTCTTTTGTGGGTTTATTCCATGTTCAGTCACTTCATGGCCCAGAAAATTCACATTTTTCTTGCACCATTGTGGCTTTTATAAAGATACTTTGGCGCCTGCTTTCTGCAATTGGCCATGAACATGTCTTATTTCATCAAAATGGTTTTTCAAGCTTTCATTTTTTATCAGTACATCATCCACATAAACTATGGTACCTCGTTCCGCTGCATCAGGCATGGCCTTTCTCCAAAATATTCCAAATTCACTCCCACTATTGACATAACCAAATGGAACTCTAACCCACGCGTATTGCGTTTTATCAAATGAAAATGAAAATAAATTCTGAATCTCCTCTGCCAATGGCACGGACCAATATCCATAGGTGAGATCTAACGTGGTAAACACTTTTGAACCATGTACCTGAGCTAGGCCCTGATCAATGAATGGCAGTGGCCATCTGGATACTGGCACTCTTTTATTTAACTCCCTCAAATCTGCACATAGCCGCCATTGACCATTTGGCTTTAACACACCTAAAATAGGTGTGTTGGATGTGCTATGAATGGGCCTGATGATTCCCCGCACTCCAAATTTCTAATAATCTCAGCCAATGACTCTAAACATGCCAATGGTAATCTATACTGGCACACAAATACTGGGCTTCTGCTACACCCTTCCCGTAGCATGCCACATGTAAATCAGTTAACCCGCAATCATAAGCATCTTTTGCAAATACATCTTTAAACTCCATAAATATCTTCCTCAGTTTATTTCTATCCTCTTCACTGTCACATGCATCCGCTGATAAAAATCTGCTCCTCTACCATTTTGGAGAATTTTGGAAAATGTTCTGGAAGCGGAATCTCAGCGCTTTCCTCTAACTGTGTGGCTGTGTCTCTCTGTAAAGCTGCCACTTTTAAATGTTTTGGCATATCAGCTTCCACTTCAATGGGCTGATTTTCTATTTCATTTTCATTTAATTTAAATGTTATGCAATCCTCTGACAGCACACTGTCTCATTTGAATCATAAGGGTACACAGAATGAATGTTAAATATTGCTTTGGGCTGAGAATTCAGGTGTTCTGGCAACTCACCCTTGGCATCTACATACTTTTCAGCTATATTTCCAATCACCATGTTATTCAGATCTGCAGTATAATGTGATTTTTGTATGACCATCCCTAATGAGGAGTTTTCCTCTAAATGAATATCTTGACAACCTTTATTATTCACCATGATTTTTACAGACCCTTCACCAATATCTACCAATGGAATGTATTCATAATCCAGGCCTTGCTATGTTATGGATTCATTCAGGCACACAAATGCACCAGAATCTTTCATCTGCTTTCCATTCTTGCATTTCAGTGTTATTGCAACCTGTTTGGTGAATGCAGGGATAATAGTATCCTTCCTCAGATGTAATTCAATTGCATATGGGACCAGTTGTGCGCAATGATAAGCCCTTCTTTTGTCTTCAAATTCAGGTGCAGGCCCACCTAGGCGTGACCATATTTTTTGATTAAGGAAATCTAACACCATACACATTCTGTGCATGATATCATTGCCCATGTAAAAGTCATTTTGTGTCACACTCACTATCCATACATTATGGTAAATTGTTCTCTGCCCTATGCTTATTATTAGTATGCATCTTCCTGCAATTCGGTTTTCAAAGTCTGGACTGTCCAAACCAGAGACATATTGGTTTTTAATTCTAAATTTCGGGATCTCCTCCCTCTCCATTATTTTTTGCAACAATTTCTCATTAATGAAACTTCTTTCCTGTTCAAGTGCTAAAGTGGCTTTTGTTGTTTTAGAATAGTCATTTATACCAATGTGAACCCATGGTTGCTCATCTTCCATGTGTATTTCAGCAAGAGTGGTGATGTGTTTTTCTGAATCTGCTTTAGGAACAATATTCTGTTTGCATGTTTTCTCTTTTAAATAAAAGCATAATTTGTGCTCATCTATGGCAGTTTGACATCTTTTCCTTGGGTCCAAGTATATTTGTACAGTCTCAATGGTTTTTTGGTTAAGGACCACAGTACTCCATTCACCCCATCTATGAGAGGAGACAATCTTTTCAGGCAATCTGTTCCCATCAGAAATGGAATATCACAAATGGATGTTACCAGTACCTCCTGTTTCATTCTGTGTTTACCTATCTTTATGTCAACCTCGGTGACGCCTATAATAGGCACCTCCTCCCTGTTAAAATTATGCAATGGACCTTGATTTTCCTTCACTGTGATCTGATTCTGTGGGGATCTCCCTTCATTGATACGCTTTACCAATTCTTTAGACATAATTGTGGCCTGTGCGCCAGTGTCAATCATTGCAAATGTATTGCATTTTTCTTCTACAGTGATGGGAGCATAATACCTGTCTTCAACTTCCTCTAACACACATAAGAAATGCAAATTCTTACTGATTTCAGGGCTCACCTTTCTCAGGCCTTTTTCAGTTTTGGCTAAGCACATTGGTAAATGGAAAGACCTTTTGCCCTCTTTTTTGCCCATTTCTGTGTGAGAGACTTTATTCACTTTCACATGTTCAGAGGTTTTTTGGAGTGTGGCCACTGTTCGCCCATCCACCCAGGTATCTTCAGAGACCACATTAGAACCCTCCAACTGAACATGTGTAACAACATCACTTGGCAATTTGTCATTGTCTAATTCTGTGCATTTGTGATCATTTAGTGTAGTACCAGCCCTTTTAACCTCTTCAAAAATATGTGGCTCAAAGAATTCTTCATGTGATTGACATGAACCCTCCTTTTGAGCATTTCTTTTTACTGCCTGTTTTTGGTTATTGTTCTGATTGCCCAGGGAAGGTGTCAAGTATTCCCCATGCCTGAGTCATTTTTCTTAAATCTGTCTCTTTGTTCCTTTGGAATTTCAGGTGTTTCTTTTTCATTTGTATAAATCTCCAATGTTTGATTTAGCTCTAGGTTAAACTCTACCCCTCTTTTAGAAGTATTTGCACTTTCTGTTACATGTTCATTTACTGGTACATTCACTTTTAAATCATTAGGCATCTCAGAGTCATTATGCAAAATACCATTAGAGCAATCTGTCTTTTTGGCACTGCCGGTATCATAAGTACTTAGTCACTTTTCAGAAACCCCCCGGTCATTGCTAGGGCCTTCTGCCCCCTCCTTGGATGACTGTTTTTGTGCTGTACAGAGCTTTCCTATTTGCTCAGCTAACATTTTCACTTGGGCCTCGAGGCACTGGAACCTTTCCATCTCTCTAGAATCTTCTCTCTGTGGCCTAGATCGATATTTGTTGTTTTCCCCCTGATTGGATCTATTCTGATACCTCTCAGGTGAGTGATTTCTATTGGGATGGTTCCTGAACTCTTGATTCATTTGTTGAGGGGAGCGGGGTGCACCCATCCTTTGGTTGTAGTCCCCTGGTGGTGAATCATTGTACTGACGTGGAGTGTAGTTCATGTTCTGCCTCATGTCCTGTCTCTCAGGTTGTGGGTACTGGCCCCTATGTTGATTCCTATTATCAGCAAATGATCCACATATCGGGTCTATCCTGATTACCATATATCATGGTTTTGGGGTCAAATCTGCTCTGTCTCCCCAATGTTTGATAGGGACCATAATTTCTTTGATCCTGATTTTGACTCTGGTTATTGTTCATACCTAACATATCGGGCCGATAGCCTGCCCGGGGCATATCTCCTAAGTACCTGGGGCTGATGTATCTCTCCCTATTACTAGGATCATGTGATTGAAACCTTGGTGCAGGGTGTGATGACCTTCGTTGATTACCCCTTTGTTCAGGTGCCAAATTATTCTTACTTGGACTTTGAGCAGACTCAAGGGACATTTTGGCTGACCTGATTTCCATCACTGTTGCTGAGGGTTCTTTAGATTTTGGTCTAGTGTCTTTCATTTTATCACTTTCTCTACCCTGACAATAAAGTACCTCATATAGTTTTGTCCTTTGGTGTACAATCCATTCAAGGGACTTGTCACGATTAAATTCACTAACCAGTTGTGATATAATGTCTTTCTGTAACCCATAGAAGTATGCAGTTTTAAACTCATTAGAATTGGGGTCAAAAGATACATCAAAGCGAGAATATGCTCTTTTTAAGTCTTGTAAAAACTGGCGAGGGGATGTATTAGGCCCAGCAGTGATTGTGTACGCGACTTTCTTTGCCTCCTGGACAAATGACTGGAAAGTAGAAAAATGACGCCTAATCTCTTTTTCAAACTCTGCCCATTTCATATTCTGCTGTTCATTCAATCCTCTTATGATACTGGCCGTCGGAGCATCTAAAGCTAAATGAAAATACTGCCAGTACTGTTCCTTAGGTATCTGGAGGGCTTTAAAAATGTCATGAACAGCTTCTAAGTGATCCTCTATGCAGCATTACCCTCCCTTTTAAAATGGTTTGATCAGGGCTTTGATTGATTTCATTATCTTTATGGGGCTACTTGTTGCAATGCATGGAATTGCACTACTTGTTGACACAACCCTGGTTCCAGGTGTATGGGATTGGTGGCAGCCCCCAATGGGAGTATCAAATCCTCCAAGGGCGCTGTAACCAAGTTCAGTCACCGGCCCAGTCACTGGGGCACTAGCTCTTTGGGTAGAAATAGAATTCACCTCAACTCCATTGAATGTGGTGCCCTGCCGCCTCTCTTGGGACGTGGGAATGCACATTTGCTGTTCCATGTCCTTACACTTTTTAAGGAGCCTGTCTGCTTCATTTCGCAAATAGTTGTTTTCATCACTCATTTTATTAATTACCTCCTGCATGTCACACATTTGCATTTGGCATTCATTAAATTCTTTGTTTCTCTTGTCTCTTTCTTGACAAATTTTAAACATTTCCTGTGCTGCATTCTGGAGATCCCTTTCTTTTTCATAATGTTCTTTTTGTAAAATCTGCATTTCTGAAACCATCTCATCTTTATCTTGTCTAATGTGGTCCACCAATGCATTTAAGTGTACCAATTCTTGTTCACTTTCCTCAAACAGTTTCTTGCTTTTGGACAATTGAATATCAAAATCTCTGCATTTTAACTGCATGTCTTTCTGACATCCTTCTAATTCTGCTCTTAACATTTCCTCCTTTTTACTTGCCCCATCTAAGGCAGCCTTAAACCTGTTAATCAGCTTGGTATCATTTTCTTGCATTTGCAGCGACCTATTCAAAATAAACCAGATCTTGGCGCATAGCCGTATCAGGCAATCTTTCTCTGCATGTTTATTGGCTGCATTTAATAACCTTAGAAGGCAGACCTGAATTATGCTGCCTCTGCAAAAATATTGTCTAGTTTTTCTTTCTGCACCTCACCATGAATGCGGTCATGCCATTCTGAGGCACTGTTCGATGACCACGTCCCATGTGAATATAACTTTGCCTCTAAATATTGCACTAGCTCTGAGAATGTGGCTTCCATTTGAGACATTCTGAAATGTGTTTTTAGTGACACACTGTTATTATGAAATGGGTTCCCTTTAATGTACAGATGGCAGTGTGAGACACACTTGCCACGCCCAGTAGGTGCTCTATGATCACTTTCCCGGCCTGCAATGCACCTTAAATATTTAGGGTATTTTGTATAAACTTGGGGCTTGGCGGTATTTTCTTACCACCAAAAACAATGGTAATTTGACAGTGACTATTCCTTGCATTCAGATTGGGTTTGGCTTTATAGTTGAATACATTTTGTTGGTGGTATTTTGGTGAGCATAATTTATTTTTTATTTGTGGCCCCAAGATACAAAACCCCTTTCATTTGTTTAGACTGTTCTTGTGATCTCTAGAGGCCTCAGACTTCTACATTATTCAGAAACACCACATTTTCATATGGAGTTCCACCTATGGCTGTTATCACTAATTTATTTACATTAGTGAGACTATGTTTCCATGGAGTATTCACAATAACATGTGGTATTATCATTAATTTATTTACATTAGTGAGACTATGTTTCCATAGGGTATTCACAATAACATGTGGTATTATCACTAATTTTTTTACATTAGTGAGACTATGTTTCCATAGGCCTCTCTCTGCTGACTCATATACGCTCAGCAGACTATTGCATTACATTCCACTCAGAAGCCACACACATGGAATCACGTGCACAACTGTTTATAATGGCTCATGACATTGCTTCATCTGTATAAGAAACTTGGCACATTAAACATCATTCCCTCCCCTACAGAGTATTTTCTTTTTTTTATAGGCACCAAATGAAGAACAGAAGCAAGAATACTCTCAGGCAGACTGTGTTATCACAATTTCATTTCAAAATGATACATAACCATTCTGGTGAGACAATTCTTTCTGAAATAAACATAAGAGAAACAAAAGCAATAATACCACAAATTTCATTTCATGTTTGCAACAAGCAAAAGAGAGATTACATCATTTGTCTTGCAACATTATAATGTGGCAGTTAAACACAGGAGAATTCCCTATCGCTACACTGCCTGTCTAATAGTAGATCATTCGTCCGGCAGTCACAGCAATCTCACTCCATTTGTATATTTAGCAGCTATTTGTAGCTTTTCAGCACACAAAATCTCCTGGCTTGTCGTCTTTGAGCAGTGACCCAGGGCGCTCTTTTTTTTTCTTTCTTTAAAGCACCCAGCGAGAACATGCAGTTCAATCTGCAATCTGCAGTCCTCAAGCCGGTGCCAAGTGACTAGAAAACCCCAGTCTCTGAAGGTCAGTGGTCCAGCTCCTCACAGCAGCAGAATGAAGGCGACCTCACTGCTACTCCGCAAAATGTCTTCTCCCTGTAATTCTGTCAAAGACACTCCAAAAAACCTCTGTTACCTCCCCTAAGTCTACGTAGATTATTGCCTCCTCCTTCCTCAACAATAGCTCACTTTTACAGAAAGCAACTGTATCTAACTGATTTCCTGGCATTCAAATTTTACTTCCTGCAAAGACAGTGAACAGGGCAAAGAAAAATTGCCCGTTTAAAAATGGATCTCAGCCTGCCTCATTTTGCACATGGAGAACACATTATAATTTTAAGTAGTTAGAATCGTGTTAGTATTTGTTAGTTAAGTTAATTAATCAAGTATCTAAGTAAGTGAGGCATTTCAAATGAAGAAGAAAAATGGTGTGCTTTTAAAAATAGATAGCCTGTCTTCATATAGTGCTTCTAAAATAGATAGCCTGTCTTCATATACATGTCCATATGTTACCCTGGCAACACATATCTTGCTGTACCACAGCACAGTAATAATGTGATCTCATGCAGTGGCGCTGCACTCCAAAACACGATAAATTATACTACAGGGTGCAGATTTACAGGTAGGGGAATAGGAACGGTATATACAGATGAAACAGATAGCGTACATCAACAATGAATACCTGTAGGTTGTAAGTAGGGTATACAAGCAATGGGTGGGTAGATGTGGTTACCAGGATGAGTCAGGTTAGGGATCGTGGAGGGTGAGCTCCAAAGCAGAAGGTGTGTCGGTAGTGGGTCCTAACAGTTAACTAAGCAGGAGATTATCATTTAATAATCAATTGGATTTCAGCCACATAATGATGTTGGATCTGAAGTTTTGGTAGGATTGGTCGATTCACAATGTAGGAGGTAGGGAATTCCACAGTTTGGCTGCTTTCACAGGGAAGCTGTTGCCTCTGATAGTGGATCGTTTGAAAATAGGGATAGTGAGGTGGCCTCTATAGGCTGTTCTGGGTGTTCTCAAGGAGATCTGTTTGTGGAATCTGTCTACCAAGTAGCTAGGGGCAGCATTGTTAAGTGCCTTGTGGGTTAGCGACAGAGTTTTTAGGAGGATTTTGTCATTAGTTGGAAGCCAAATGTTTTGTCGGCTGCTCTCAGAGATGGGATCTCTTCTAGATATACTTAATGCCGCCTGGAGGGTGTTATTTTGTAGTATTTGGATTTTTCTAATAATGGCTATATTTGATCCTAGATAGGGGGCATTGCAGTAGTCAAGGCGAGACAGGATGAGGGCTCTGGCCAAGATGGTGCAGCTGGTGTCAGAGAGAAACGGTTTACCAGTGCGGATGAGTTTGCACTTGTAAGCCGTAGAGGACGCTAAGGAATTGACTTGTTTGGAAAAAGACAAGTTTGAGTCGAGGTAAAAACCTAGTGTTTTTACCACTTGTTCTACTTTGATATTATTGCCATCGATTGTAAATGAGGAGTAGTCAGAACCTAGTTTTTTTTAAGTTGGCAGGGGTGCCCAAGATGATGAGTTCAGTTCTATCATCATTCAGGCATAGCCCATGCATGGCCATCCATGCCTGGATGATGAGGTACACTTTGTTCACCAAGGCCAAATCCTTTTCATTATCTCCTGAAAGCGGGAGGAGGATCTGAGTATCATCTGCATAGTTAGTGTAGGTGATCCAGTTCATCGGAAAGGGGCTTGATAAAAATTTTGTACAGTGTGGGTGAGACACAGGAGCCCTGAGCCACACTGCAGGTAATAGGTATAGGGTTGGCCGCTGCTATGGTTGAGAGGACCCTAATAGTTCTACCATTTAAGAAGGATCTGATCCATGTGATGGCGTTGTCAGAGAAGTGTGCTGCTGTGTTAAGATGGTTGCATAAAATAGTGTTATCGACCAGGTCGAACACAGCAGAAAGATCTATTAGGAGGAGTAGGGCTGATTTGCCATTGTCCTTGAGCTCATCCACTTGGGTCTTAAGGTCTCTGAGGGCTGCGTCCGTACCATGTTGAGGACAGAAGCCTGATTGTCTGACACCAAGAAGGTGGTGTGATTCCAGGTGCTTTTGTATCTGTACATAGGCTACTTTTTCCAAAATGTTCAGGAGGAAGGGCACTGTCTTTAAGAATAGTGAAGAGTTCCTTCATGTTGGACTTGGCATGGGATATGTGTGTATCGAAGGATATTTGTTAGGCTAGACACATTTCTTTTTTGTACAGGGAGGATAGTTTAGTAAGTTTAAGTTTGTTGGCTGCTGAAGGTAGTTTTTTCTAGCAGCTTTGCAGTTTCTTTTTTGTTGCCTTAGGCTTTTCAGGAAGGGGTGAACCATTTGGTCAGGTGGGTTTTAGTCTTACTAGGTCTAAGTTTCAAGGGGGCGATCAGGTCCAGGGAGGTAGTTGTGATTTTGTTATATTCATCAACCAAGCTCTCGGGATCTGTTTTGTCTGGGAGCTGAATTAGAGTAGGAAGTAGGGCCGGGATGAGCCTATCTGCAGTAATGTTCTTTTTGTTTCTGGTTAGTGTAGGTGGGGTACTGGTGACAAGCGGAGGTGAGGTCTATTAGTGGAGAGCCTGAATGATACAAGGTGGTGGTCAGTCCAGGCTAGGTGTGAGATGGTGAGGATATTGGCTTGACAGTTATGGTCTTCCACCTAGTCAAGTATCCTACCTTTGTTATGAGTAGGTGTTTTACTTCTTTGGGTAAAGCCAAGATTGGAAAGTACGTTAGCTGTGGTTAGGGCAAGCTGGTCTGATAGGTCGTTAAAGCCCATATTGAGGTCACCCAGTACAAGTACTTGAGAGGAGTTTTTGAGATTGTTGGATAGGATGGTGTTGATATCGTCATCAAATGTCCCGGGCGGGCCGGAGGGGAGATAGATCAGGTGGATATTAAGGGGTTGGGTGTTAGTGAGAGATATTTTAACTGATAAGAGTTCACATGAATGGACGTCGATAGGGGTGACTAATCTCATAGAGAGGTTACATTTGTAAATGATGGCTATGCCTCCTCCCCTAGATCTTTGTCTATCTTATCTCAGAATGGAGTAGCCGTCCGGGACTGCTAACATGAGCATGGGACCTGCAGCAGGGTGTAGCCATGTCTCAGTGATGGCAAGAAAATCTAAATTCTCACTTTGGATCAAGTCGGCAATTTCTGTAGCATGTGCTACTAGGGATCTGGAGTTGATTAACGCTCCATTTATCTGAGGGCTCATGGCACTTGGAGTAGTTAGATGGGGGGGTTGTGCACGTTTGGGATTGCCATATTTGGTTATACTATTTGTTGACCTGAGGCCAAGTCTTTGGGTGGGATTTGAAGTAGTATTAATTCTGCTAGGCAGAGTGGGCGGAGTCCTTGATCCTATTTTGGTCGTGATGGATCTGATAGGCGGCTCGTATATTTTGGCTAACCTTGCTCTAAGGCTTAGGTTCCTAGCTGTGGTAGGGCAGGGATTGCTTGGTAAGACATTTTTTACGCTTTTTGAGTCCATGACTGAGCTTGTAGTACTATTATTCAGGTTTGTGATGGGTGTCAGGGTAGGTAGGTGGAGAGCCATAGTGTAGAACGTGATGCTATGTAGGAGGGCCCAGATGTGGGCCGCGTGGCTGGTGGCAAGGGGGTGCATGATAGAATAGGGTGGTGATGTGCTTTCTAATGAATATGTGGTAGAGGTAGGTGGTGTCAGGATCTGAGATGCGGGTTGAGAGGTCAAATGGTATTTAGGTTAGAGTAATTAAGGTCAGGTTGTCATAGGGCCACACTGTAGAGGCTTAAGTGAGCAGTTAGTCCTGAGTCAGGGTAGGTGTAAGGCGCTAGCCACGGTCTGTACAGCCAGCTAAGGCACTTGTAAGCAGTCAAACAGAGGTAATGGCACAATTTGAGCAACAAATGTAGGTGGGCAGTCACCAGAAGGCACTAGCCACGTAACTACTAATCCAGTGAAAACTGGCAATGACATGCAGGCATTCATTGAGGCACTGGCCAAGGTATGAGCAATAGGTGCAGGTGGGCAGCTGGAAGAGGCACTAGCCAACAGGAGGCACTGGCGTTTGCAGGACAGATATGGGCAATATCATACAGGCAATCACTGGGAGGCACTAGCCACCGCGTAATTATTAACCAAGCAAGTTAAGACATTTGTAAATAGTCACACAAAGGCATTGGCACAATTTGAGCAGCAGATGTAGGTGGGCAGTCAACAGAAGGCACTGACCACGTAAATACTAATCCAGTGAAAACTGGCAATGGCATGCAGGCCTTCATTCGAGGCCACAGTATGAGCAACAGATACAGAAAGGCAGCTGGCAGAGGCACTAGCCACAGAAGGCACTAACGTTTGCAGAGCAAATATGGCCAATATCATACAGGCAGTCACTGGGAGGCACTAGCCACCGCGTAATTATTAACCAAGCAAGTTAAGACATTTGTAAGCAATCAAACTAAGGCCTTGGCACAAATTAAGCAACAAATGTGGGTGGGCAGTCAACAGAAGGCACTGGCCACGTAGGTACTAATCCAATGAAATAATGGCAATGACATGCAGGCATTTGTTAGAGGCACTAGCCACGGTATGAGCAACAGGTGCAAGTATGCAGCTAACAAGGCACTGGCTACGTGAGGCTAATCAAATAAAATGATGGTAATAAAATGCAGGCATTCATTATAGGCACTAGCCACGGTATGAGACATAGGTGCAGGTATGCAGTCAGCAAAGGCACAAGCCACGTTACAAATCAAATGGTGTGACACTGGCATGCAAGCAGTCAATGGGAGGTATTGGCCATGTTCTTGTGCTGATTAAGAGGATGCCTCTGAGCGTGATATAAGGTAAGTTGAGGGCATTAGCATGTCCTGCAGGCGTTCGTGGTGTACAGTCTCAATCATTGAGGAGCGGCAGGAGACAGGGACCTAGTCACAGTGCCACTGTGGTTCTCCTTGCAGCTACAGCTGTGTAGATAGCACGTAGGTCTCAAAGGGGGCTTGTATCAAGTGTCAAGGAACGTCTCAGACTGTAGTTCGTCGATCGGCTAGATAGAGGTGAGGGGCTGCGGAAGCCCAATATGGGAGAATGGCGCTGATGCTAATTGGAGAAAGGGGGACGGGCGGGGCCGGAGGAGCGATGCTCAGGCTGGCATACGGTAGGGGATAGGATATGGAGAGGAGTTGAGCATAACTGGGGTAGGGGTACCAGACTTGGGCTTTGGCAGAGGGGACCTCACCTTGTTGGAGCCGTGGCTGGTGCAGAGATGAATGCAGAGTGCCAGTGCATGTCCAAGCTCAGTCAGGCTCAGTCAAGTGGAGCCTTTTTCGGATTGCCTTTGGCGGGGGCCAGATTACGCCTGCCGGTGCTCCCCGATAGGCTATCAAGCCAGGGCTAGCCTATCGGGAGGCAGTGGGTGGCAGTTGGGCTTCAGATGGCTTCAGAAGAGTTTGAATCAGGCAGAAATGCGGCGGTGGCCATCTTGGAAGGGCAAAAACCTTGTGTTTTTGCTATTTCGAATTTAGGTGCGGTGGAATTCGTTTCCTAGCTGAAGCAACACAAGGGGCTAGGAATGGGTAGGAAAGCAGCACAAAGTAGCAGCCTTAATTAGCAGATAAAAATGATGATTTTTCAAAGTACTGCAAGGACAGTGCCTAATACCAATGGTGCAGCCTCCAGGCTTACCTTTGGCCAGTCAGTGCTTGGGGCAGCATGGGGCTGCTCCAGCAGCTGGGTGAAAGAGGGAGCTCCTGCTCCAACCTCTGCACGGAGAATGGTCATCCAGAGCCAGAACAGTTGAATAGCTTTGGTAAAAGGCTGAAGTCAACATAAAGGTATGGATGTAATAGATGAAAGATAGGAGGAGCGAGAGAGCGCGAGAGAGAGAGATGCTGTGGTACAAAAGTGTACCGAGGCTAACCGAGGCAGAGTACGTGTACGCGGAAAGAACTGCTCGAGAGACCGGCGGACAGATCTGCAACAAGGACAGTAGCAGGAAGAAAAACAGGGACCAAAGGCACCAGAGAGTGAAAAATGAGTAAAAGAGCTGGAGTCCAGTGGGAAAACTGTGCCGTCACGCAGCAGCAAAGTCCAAGAGGGAAGAGAGATACAACGTGCCGTCTAGGCGGCCATCTCAGGTAAGGACTGGACCGTGAGTTGTGGTTCTTGGGTCACCTTTCTTATGCTTCCACCTTTGCCACAATTCCCAGGGGGTGAACCTAACACATACCAACTTGACATTGTCACATCTGGCCCCACCCACCATCAGTTTGGCTTTGACAGCTAAAGGGTGCAGGCTACTGTCTACAGCATAACCTGCATCAAGCAGGTATACAGGGAAGAAATGAAAAAAAATCACAATCAACTTCAATAAAAGCACAGTTAAAAAATGTACTCACCAAATTTGATTGCAGACATGCCGTGGAGAAAACATCCATAATCCCCACTAGGTGTGTATACACAAGTAAACATGTGTTTTACAGGTACATCTTGGAAAATCATCCAAACAAATTACTTCTCCCCCACGGGAATTCCTTGGTGGTCCAACAGTGACACTAACCAACTTACTGTGTGGTATCACAGATGAAGATACGGCAGGTACATTTTGATGCACATGTTGCATGATAAGAACTTTTTTTTAGAATTCAGTACTCATTCTCCGATTTTAATTTAGTTTTTCTCTACCGTTTTTCTATTATTTCTACAGGTTGCATACCAATCATGCTCTAAATACAACTTTTTGGTTATTCTTTGAAAAGACCCCCATCATTATCAAGATAGGAGATTTGACATTGAACATCCAGGTGATTATTATTATAGATATGGTCAACAAATAGAACATGACAGAGACCAATTAAGATGGAAACTGAATGTTGTACTGAATATTGAATTATATATTATAGGTGAAGAACAAAAGGAGGAATAGAAAGAGGGCAAACAAGTCTTGAAGAAGGGGACAAAACCAACCCCGAAACGCGTCGAGTAATATATGTTAATGCTCTCTATGGTTAATAGAAAATGTGTTAAACATACTGTGTGCCCACGAAGAATATTGAGCCTAAATTGAGTGTGACAGATAAATGTGCATGTCCACGCGTAATAAGTAAAGTTGAAATTGCATCAGTATAGATGATAAACATCTAATGAATCAATATGCAAATGTGTAGCTTGTATTTGATAGCAACATTAAATTGATGGTTATTTTTTAACATAATCATTGTCCTAAATTGTTTTTCACAAACATTTTTCAAAAACAAATTGTTACAATTGTTAATTTATTGATTGTTTTTACAATTGATTGGGTGTGCAGGGGACGGGAAAGTTCCACAAGAGTTTGGACATCTGTTGGTTTTACATAGCATCTGCTATCTTCACAGTCCAAGTGAGACACCCTGCAACAATGACAAAGGATGTACCCCACAGTATGTGTCTGGAAGGTATGCAGGGGGAAGTGTGCATGTGTCTAGGAACTTGGAACAGGCCATTGCAGTAGTCCAACATTTTACCCAAAAGTGCCATGGTGAAATTGAGGTGCAGTGGGGTGGAGGGGCAAGGAAGCATGCCCACGTGGGGTACCCGCATGCAGGCTGAACACACATGCACGTCAGTCATGCAATGACATAGTCCGAGTGCTGAATTGAAAGAGACCACAGACTACATGTAGACAGGTCAGTGAGCTGGATCGTGGACCAGAGGGGCAGCCAGGTGACTAGCATGTGAGTAGGGTGCATGTGTGGTAATGAAGACAGTCCCCATCTGCTTCACATGTCCATCATGCATCACAACAGGCAAACATTAGTGAAGCATTGCATGACTCGCACATGAGAACAGTGTACACATAGCATGTAATAATTACAAAAAACACAGTCACACATGTAGTGGCAGTCAAGCACAACACATCACACAAGCAAACAACACATGGGCTAGACAAACACGCAACAACACTCACCGGGCGTGGCATCATAATCCTGCATCTCTCCCACTCATTCGATCAATTGTGCCGGGATGAACTCTGCAGCGATCTCCTCGTGCTGAGTGAGTTCTTCCTCCACAGGCGGTGGCCCACTGCCAGTCACCTGAGTCATGGCATGATTGGAGGCACGCTTTTGCTTAGCACAGTGCCGGAGGGCATCCCAATGCTTTTTGCAGTCCTGAGCTGTGCGCACCTCATATCCGAATGCATTAACACCATCCGCAACATGCTTGCAGTGTGCCCAACACCGGGCAGGCGTAGTATGGCAATTTTGGCCCACTAGCATATTGCGTTCGTGTTCCGACACATAGCCCACAAGGAAGTCCAGTTCCTGCTGGTTGAAAGGCTTATTCCTCGACATGCCGGAGGCCGGAGCCATGTCTGGGGTCCAGGTCTCTTGTGCAGGAGCAACTTTCCTCCTCCTGGGAAGTGGTACAGACCCTGACTGGCAAATGCTGCCCTGATCAGTAGGGGCAGTGGCACTGGTGGACTGGACCAAGGGAGTGGCACACTGCGACGGAAGCCCTGTCTTGCATCAGTGGCTGCTGGGTGCTCTTGACAGGACACAGCGCAGCAACAGCCGCTGTGCCAAGGTCTGTGACAGACACAGTCCTGGCTGGTAGACTAACAGCCGGGTGGTGTTAGCTGCATCTGCCCATGCAGTAACCAACACCCTGCTGCTTGGGGCAGCCGATGACAACACTGTCCCAGGGACATGTGCATCTGTCAGAGCATCCCTGCGCGCACATTGCTTGTGCCTCCTGACCACCTAGAATTCAGCCTGGGAGTCATCAGGTGCCAACGCATCATGTACTGGCTGACCCTGAGCCTGGGTGGTGGTCACCACTGCTGCACCTGCAGCTACCACTTCCGTTGGGCACGTGACAGTAGATGAAACTGACTGCCGGGTCAAATGGGCGCCAGTGTCAGATGCAAGAGCTGCATCTCACGGAGCCACAGGGGGTGGTGGCATGACTGCACCAACACGTGGCATCCTGTCAAAGTGGCGCACCCCTGCCTCTTCCCCCTCTGCAGCCACAATGGCCACCCTGGACTCCCCCTACTCCCTGTTCAACCCAGCCATGTCCCTGACGATGCCCACCATGTGGAGGACACCCAACTGAGGCGCCCCTCACCTTTTGTGGCCTCCCATCCATGGCACGGATGTACTAGTGCTCAACAAAATCAAAGGGGACTACTTATGGGTATCTCAACTGTGTGTTGCCCAAAAACGTTTTCACACTAGGGAGGACACAGTTATGTCGAGTGGGGAGGAGTTTGCCAAAAAGCCAAATTAGCTAATTGCGCTTTCCAAGAAGTCTTATGTGCACACGTGTTGTGCTAAAAAACACATGCTCTACCGCCTTGGTTGTTGCATGTGTTAGCTGTCATCCAAATGAAAAATGAACATTAATTTTAATAGGTTTTCTCTGGATGGACAGGTGCAGGTTAGAATTGTAAAAAAAATGAAGAATTTTGCTTCAGCAATGTTCTCTCTGGAGGTAATTACAGGGAAGACCCCTAAAGACTTGGACAGGGGGTCCTTAATCTGAACGAACGTGACCTGTGCAGTTCATGTTGTGCACTAGGTATGCTCGTTTTCTAGCCAACCGGTTTCTGTGGAACAAATGAGTGGGCCACATTCATCAGGGCTTTGCAGGGCATCTGGGTCTGTGCCTGCTGGTAATCACGTCTGTATTTCTTGAAAAACACTCCCCGCTCCGTGTGGTTAGCACGGTGGGTGAGACGGCCCGAAACCTTGGAGCAATCGTCTCTGTTGGCCTAACGGACCGCGCGCGAGAGATGTGTTTCACATTCCTGTGCTCCTGCAAGTCTGTATGTGACCCCTGTGAGGAAATGACGGGTCACGCAACACTCAGGCACCCCAAATCTGCAATAAAACCGTGCATGCAACCCCCGGTAGCCCACGTGTGTGGAATTAAACTCCCACAGTATGCAGTGGCACCCAGCGACACAAAAAACGCATACGCGTGGGACACACAGGTTACTAGGACCTCAAAAACAGGTATGCGATACGCAAGCGGACCTGCAGTGGGATAAATAGCGTGCACGACTCACCCTCTGACTAGCGTGGGAAAGAAAAACATGCATAGGCAAGACCCCCACCAAAAGAAGAGGTACATCCTTGATCCGCTGTGAAGTGATGGCGTGTGAAACAACAAGAAGTAGCAACAAACGCATCGGTCTCCACGAAAAGCACGTACAGCGAACTGTTGGCCTATGCTCACCTTTAACCCATGCCGAGGGAAACGCCTGCATGTATCACGCCACTTACGTGCTTATGTGCTAAGACCCTCTCCTCGAATTACACGTTGCTGTGCTGTTTTTTCATGTGCTAAATCACACTGCATTGAGCTGGCCACTCGACCACACACAAAAGACCAAGCTCCTGCCCAGAAGGCAATTTTCCTACCACCCAGAGCCCTGAGCAGCCTCCCATGAGCCATCTGCTGCTGCCAGTCTGCCTGATGCCCACGTGTCCTGCTGTTTGGTGCCTGCACATCAGCCATCTGCAGGGGTCCAGTTGCTGCAACCACCCCTGCTGGAACAGAAGACTCCTGACTGCTGTTATATCACTTCACATCCCAGCCCCAGGACCCAGTTGCCCACCCACACCTGCCTCGGGGGTTGCAATGTTGGGGCAAACACCATCTGAGACCACTGGCAACCCGCAGCCAGAGAGGCAGAGGGCTGTCAGCTTCTCAGCCACAGAATTTGGCATCTTGGTGGAGCAAGTCCTGGGGCATTATGATGCCCTCTTCAGACGACCATGTGCCAACAAGGAAGGATGGAAGAGGACCTGGTTGGACATTGTGGTTGCAATCAACACGGAGGAGGTTTCAACCCACGACTTGAAACACATCCAGAAACGCTGGAGGACTACAGGTCCAGGACCCTCATGAAGGCCCGGCGCCTCTTGCGTGCAGCGGATGCAGGGCGGCGCTATGTCCAATTTACCATCGACCAGATGAGGGTCCTGGAATGCATCAACCAACTGCTTCACCACCAGTTCCTAGAGAGGCAGACCCGTCTGGAGTTGAACATTGAGTGTCTGGCTTATCCCATTGCACAAAGTGCATTTTGAGGTGTGGCAGGAGTGTGCAGCTTGGACATATGTCTGACATGGCCCATGTATGGATGTGTGTGTGCAGGGACATGCCTGTGCTGCATGTGAGTCCAGTCATGTGTGATGCACATCAATGATGTATGTGTTCCAATACATGATGCCCAACTGCATGTGGAGATGCACACATGTTTGCATTTCTGTGTATGTACTATGCAATGGTTGGGGTGTGACACATGGATTCTGGTCCCACCTTCATGTATGTGCACAGTGTACATGTGCGTGTGTCTGTTTGGCATGTGTGTGACAGTGAGACGTCATTGATGCATGTGACCCGGACATCTGGGTACCTGATTGGCAGATCTGACATAGTTGCAGATTATTGCACTGTGACAGGTGGTGGAGATGTACAGATGCATGTGTGTCTGGTGGTGTGTGTGCATGTGATTGGCACTTCCAATGTTGCTTGTGATGTCATGCCAACCTTTGGATGTTCATGCAGATACATGTGTATGGATGCTGATGCCTGCTGCACAATCCCAGTTTATTTGTGCATGTGTGTGGGTTCAAATGACATGAGTGTTGGGGAGTGTGATGCCATCTGTGATGTCTGACACTGACACTCATGTGCAACTGTCATGTGTGTAGCAGACCATTTTACGGTGACTGGAGGCCTGTTTTCTGTCTCTCCCTGTCTGCAGCATTGACTGATGAAGAGGGCGGAGATGGTGCTGTGGAGCCCAGCAGCAGGGATGCCACCGCCAGCCGGAGAGGCAAGGCCCAGCTCCCCTCCCAAGTTATTATATGTTCCAGGAGTGAGGAGTCTGGTGCCGCGTCCATGGTTGCAGCTGCCGAAGGGAGGTCCAAGGAGCCAAGGTTGGAGGTGGACTCCTCGGCAGCAGAAGGGGCAGCTGAGCTCCCACAGGGGCGCACTGAGGAAGACGGCACTGAGTCATCCAGGTTGTTGGGGGATGTGGTTGAGGAGGAGGACGTATCAGCTCCACGCATGGAGCCTGGAGGGGGTGGTTCCACTGGTGTGAGTGGTGCAGTGCAGGGGTAGGGGCAGGAGGCAGCACAAGTTGCCACAGAGGTGCCTGTGTGTAATCCTGTCCCTGATCCTGTGACTGCATCATCCCGCACCAGCAGGGATGCCTCTGTCCAGGCCCATACGCAGGTAGGGGATACGTCTACAACAACTGTCCGTTCTCTACCTGCGGATGTGGCAATCCATGACCATGTGCAACCTGTCCTAGTCGGTGTGGAGTTGTGCACACCTGGTATTCGGGATGATGTGCAGGGTTCTAGGCAGGACAGTGCATGTCATTTTGAATACCTGCTTGGCCGCCTCGACTTGCTAGGACAGGTCACTGGCACACGGTTCATCCGTGTTCTGGAAGCTCTTGCGACCCCCTCCTCAACTGCATCCCCTGTGCGCCAGTCATCCTCCGTGCCGTCTTCCCGCCCATGTATCACCTGGGCCCCCTGTGGAGCTGCCCCAGAGCCTGCGGCTAGGCTGGTGGAGACCACATCCCTGCCACAGTCGGGAGTGGGGGGTCCAGCAAGGGTGGGTAACCCCACCAACTGGACCCCAGCAAATGGACGATGTGCAGGCATCATCAAGTAGGACACAGTGCATGACGGCGCCGGGGAATTCCATCAGCCCGGAGGCCGTCGTGGTGGCAGAGGAATTTGGCATTGAGGCAGCAGCAGGCTCGGTGTGGGAGGCATCATCACTCGAGGCCAACAAAATCCCGTGGGCAGGCATCAGCCGACGGGCAGGAGGACCCAGGACTGCAAGTGTCTTCTGTGTGGCAGCGGTTGTGCCACCAAATCGATGCAGAGCGGCGGCGGGCAGAGAGGGCATGGCTCATGATGGTCAGGGCAGAGAACTCCATGCACCCGGCTTTGAGGCAGGCTGAGAGCCTCGTGGCAACTCGCAGGGACTTGAAGTAGTCCATGGCAACATCCCTGTGAGCGCTCAAGGTCAGGGAACAGGCCCGCCTCCGGGGCATCGACGTGAATTTCAATGATGACCTGGCCCGGAACATCAAGAGATGAGCTGTCGGACTAGCCACCGCCTTTGTATATAGTTATTTAGGCATAGGTTTCCTTTCGTTTAATTTATGATTTGGAGTCCACGGACTTTGCTCCTCTTTTTGTATATAGTTGTCACGACCCTCGCCCAAAACCCCCTCTGGCAAACCCATTGGCCAGGTGGAGTCAGGACTCAGGCCTATAGAGCCTGGCATCCTCTTCAAAAGCCCTCAAGGGGGCCAGTCATGGCGCCTACGGACCAGGCTCATACACCATGAAAACAATGTGCTTGGGAACTACTTTATTGTATTGTCAGCCAACATGGAGGCATCCACATAACTTGGTTTCTAAGAACCAAGCTATGCGGTCTAGTGTTTTGGGTGTGGTAGCCTAGGGACTACTTTACCTGGACTATTTTGTTGGGGCTATTTAAACCACACCCAAGCAAGACAACACACTTTGCGTTACTTTGCAGCTTGCAACGTGATGCTCACCGTTTCCAGCTATTCCCTCGAACCTCGGAGAAGCAGAATCTGCAAGGAGACAAAAGGAACATCATTAGCAGCAGCATCTTACCTGCAGTCTTCATCTTTAAACACTTGCAGCTACTGAGAACAGCTTCCTCGAATCTGCATGCCTCCCGGACAGAACGACCTGAAAGAGGAAGATAGAGGCAACATTAAAAAAGCAGTAGAGACATTTACAATTACGAACTGCTCAAAAGGCTTACCTGACTGGTTGCCTCTCGGCTGGCACCACTCCGGACATTCCACTCGCGCTGAAGAACACCGCGACCTACAAGGAAAGAAGACACAGGTTAGCAAAGGCAAGACTTTGCAGTGCTGCACATAGCGCTTACTTACCGCATCATAGCGCTCTTAATGCGCCATCATTTACCAGCGGGGCTCAACCAAGCCAGTTCGCCGCGCTGAAGCTCTGCATACCTAAGGGAGAAAAAAGAGACATTTTAAACAAAGAAAGGCATGCAGGATAGCAACAAAACTAAAGAACAGCAGTAAGACCTACCTGAACAATATCAAACGGGCCGGCGTCAGTGAAGCAACTGGACCATACTCGCCCATGAAAGACAACGCGCCCCTGCAAAGAAGGCAGGATGGAGAGCACGCCTAATTCTACCACAAGGTGAGGAGAGGGCGCCAGAGGGACTGAAATTATACAGGGGTGGAGGGAGGATATTTACCCCAGTCGGTCAGTCTTGAACACAGTCCTCCTGTATTTTCAGGCAGAACTTTCCCCGCAGACCACATCATGGAAAAGCTGAGAAGCATACCAGCGAATAACCCGGCTGGGTGGCGTCCCTGTGGATACCAGGTGAGCGTAACGAAACGCGAAGACCACCATACCAAATCCACCTGGGTGCCATGGAGACATCAGAAATGGACCAATTGGCCCAATTACTAGGACAGCTTCATGCTGAGGTTCATTCTGCCCGACAAGAGACTAATGCCCTCCGGAGAGACCTAATAGTGACCAAAGAACGCACTGAAGAGATTAGCAGGCAATACGTGCCATCACAGGCAGGACAGACGCCTCTACCTGGAAGTAATCCAATGATGCAAAACCCTGCCATACCACCCACTCCGGTCCAGATCACGTTACCTGGAACAGTGCCCCTGGCACCACCAGAAAGGTTCTCAGGCGACCCATGGAAGTATGCAGCATTCATCAATCAGTGCCGCCTTCATTTTCTTTGTAGGCCTGGAGCATTTCCAAATGACCAAGCTCGGGTAGCTTTTGTTTTATCATACCTGAGTGGTAGTGCAGCAGATTGGTTGGTGCCATTGGTAACCCATGACGATCCTCTATTACATGACTTTGGGGAGTTCCAGAGAGAAATGGAAAAACTTTTTGCTCGCCATACCCAGGAACAGGCAGTAGACAATGAATTCGTGTCCCTCCGACAGGGGAATCAGGACGTGTTAACGTACATTGCTACCTTCAACAGACTGGTTGCCGAAGCTAGGTGGCCAGAAAATAAAAGAACCATATTATTCCATCGAGGCTTATGAGGCGAATAAAAGGACGTCTTATCCCAGGTGGTTTATCCACCCAGAGACTGTGCAGAATTCATAAATCTGGTTGTGCACCTAGACCACCGGTTGCAGGATCGAAAGGCAGACTGGTCTAAGACGGACCCTCGGACCGTGTATGTTCGACCAAGGGAAAACGCATCCCGTGTACCTGAAAATGTTGAAGAACCCATGCAGATTGGAGGGATACGGCTTCCATTAACAAAACAAGAGCGGGACAAAAGAAGACAACAACAGCTTTGTTTGTATTGTGGGAAACCAGGACATTTCCTGAAGGACTGTCCAGTAAAACCCCCAAGAAGAACAGTCAGGGACACAGAGAAGGATGAAGCTAAGGAATTGGAAAACTACCAAGCTCAACAAACGTAGAGGTCAGTTTGTCGAGTGAGAAGAAAGAGTTGCTGACCTCGCATTGTGCAATACCAGTGATCTTAACCACCAACAGTCGTCAAGAATGCATGCCGTTGAAGCATACATCGATAGCAGAGCAGTTGGAAATTATATTGATCAAGAACTGGCAGCAGAGATGGGGCTTCCTTTGTGTTCTAAGCCAACTATGGACAAGGTAACCATCGTGGATGGGACAGAACTCGCTTCCGGACCAGTAACACAGTGCACAGCCAGGGTAACCTTGCTATGCCAGGACGGACATCAGGAGTCTATTTCATTCGATCTCATCAAGGCACCTCAGTTCAGGCTAATACTAGGGATGCCATGGTTAGTTGCTCACAACCCTTTCATAGACTGGCGGGCATGAAAATTAAGCTTCCCCAGTGACTGCTCCCCTGCCTGCTATTACCAAGAGAAGAAACCCGAAGTCTGTATCCCAGTTACTCCCGGAGCGACAGTATCAACCTTGGGAACAACTAATACTTTGCCAAGTGAATACCATGATTTCCAGGATGTTTTCCGAAAGGACCAAGCCAATACATTGCTGCCGCACAGGCCCTATGACTGTCAGATCAACCTTGTTCCTGGTGCACAAATCCCTTGCTGCAGGATCTACGCTCTCACAGAACCAGAAAACCTTCATTTGAAATCCTATTTAGACCAGTACCTTGCAAACGGATTTATCCGTCCTTCGAAATCCCCCGCAGCCAGTCCTTTGTTGTTCGTACCGAAAAAGGAAGGAGACTTCAGAACCTGTATTGACTACCGCGCATTGAACCAGATCACCGTGAAGAACCGCTACCCCTTGCCACTTATCCCTGAGATGCTAGACCAAGTTAAAGATGCCCAGATTTATACCAAATTGGACCTTCGAGGAGCGTACCACCTGGTCTGAGTCAGAAAAGGAGATGAATGGAAAACCGCCTTCCGTACTAAGTACGGCTTGTTTGAATGTCAAGTCATGCCCTTCAAGTTATGCAACGCTCCTGTGGCATTCCAATATTTCATGAATTACGTCTTAAGGGAGTACATAGACGACATCTTAGTATACTCAGCCTCAGAACAAGATCATGTCAGGCACGTTTGTTCAGTCCAAACCAAGCTCCGTCAACATCGCTTGTTTGCAAAGCTTGAAAAATGCTTTTTTCACGTCACTGAAGTAGAATTTCTTGGTTTTATCCTTACTCCAGGAGGCATCAGAATGGACGTGCACAAGGTAGATGCCATTCTGAAATGGCCTTCACTACATCTCTGAAAGGGGTACAAAGCATGCTGGGCTTTGCGAACTTCTACCGCCGGTTCATCTCAGACTTCTGTATAACAGGATGATACTAACAATTAAGAAGAGGTGGCCAGAGTGGCCAGAACAAGAGGGCACAGAAGTGAAGCTGGATACATGGTACGATATAGCAGAAAGGGGACACACAACCTCAAGGCTATATGAACAACTGTTAAGATCCAATAATTCACAGGCGTCACACACAAGAGGAAGCTGGGAAGAAGAACTCGGAAGACCCCTCAGTGACCAGGAATGGGCCAGGGCGTTGAGATATCCCAAAAAAGTATCAAGGAACGCAAGGTTCAGGCAAGCACAATTATATGTCACGCACAGGGCATACCTCACGCCCAAAAGGATGAATACAATGAAGCTGGGAGACCCCCGTACATGCCCCCGCTGCCCAGAGGAACAAGCAGGCATGATACACATGTTTTGGACCTGCCCAGTGATACAGGTCTTCTGGAACGAAATCAGACACAGGGTGGCTGAAAGCGGTCTTCACATACAAGAAGGAAATCCTGAATTCTACCTACTGGGCCTCTTCCCAAGAGGAGATAGACATAGGTCGCATCTCGCAAAAATGAAAGACCTAATATGCATATTGGCCAAACGGCGGATAGCAATAGCGTGGAACTCGAAAGAGGGCCCAAGAATAGACTCATGGTGGGCAGATTTCAAAAAGTGGGCAATGACAGAAACAGCGGTGTGGATAAGGGCGGCACAGAAAGGAGAAGGGGGAATAGGACAAAAAATGATGGCATGGAACTCCCTGATGCAGGACCTATTTGAACGAAGAGAGGACAGTGAAGGGGAAGACCCGAGAAGGGAGGAAAAACAGTAGAAGAAGACACTCGAGGCACCCCCCAGAACAGGAAGGCGAAACAGAAGAACTGCTAAACTGCCACAAGGACAGGGGAAGCCCAAATGACAGGAACACCTGCCCACTCGGAGGTGTAGAGAGGAAGGACACTTATGCAGAGTGCCAAGTAGCCAGTCAAGTTACATGTTATATGTTATATGTTATGCTTGTTTGTCTTGTAATGTTATCACAAAAACCAATAAAGAGTTTTAAAAAAAAAAAGATAAAACAGTGGTTTTGTGGAGGGCAACAGTGACCAAGTCCGACAACAGGTACAATGGCGTGTCCAGCACAGCTGGACATGCTAGGTTAGGGCTCTCCAAGTCTCAAAGGTACGTTTGATCAACTGTGATGTATTGATTTATTATATATACCTGCATGACATACACATACATGGTACTTACGTTGTTAAACTCTTAGGTGATTATACTATTTGTAAAGTGAATGCAATCCACTGCACACACCTAATGATTACCAATATGTGAAGTAATTTCCTTACAGGTCACATTACAGAAATATTTTGCATTACCACATTGTCGGACTGCAATGAAGGCTTCAGGTCAGAGCCTAAATCTCAATTTATTATAGGCAGGATGATGCTTATAAGCCCATTTTCACTAATGACTTCCGCTGAGTGTCTCTGTTTGGATAGTTTATGGTTTAAGCACCTACCTCTGATATACGGCAAGGTAAGACTTTACAAGTTCCTACCCTAGCAAGGCTGACTAAGCCCATCATTGTTCTCAGGTGATAAATTCAGTACAATTAGATTGGGATACGATAGCAGCTATTTTTGCAGTGCTTAGAAGCAGGGTGAATCTGGAATTAAGTGCTGTATTAAAACCGGATATTAGTAATGAAATTCCTGCAATGTAATTTGTTTCCAAAGCATCAATAGCATTTTGGAATGTACAACCTCTTCATGAGCAAAACATATCATTGTAATATCAACTATTTTTTTTTTCTCTGCCTCACTGTATCCCAGTGTCAAGTATTATTTAAAAGTAAATGCTCATTCCTTTGTAAATGTGAACTTGCATCTCCCTGTTAGTTAGATGGCTCAAAATACCTGTTGCACAAACATAGCAACTAATATATTTTCACACATAATCTAATTGAATAATGTATACACTTCACAGTTTCCAGACGCCACAAGACAAACTGGGGCGGGGGATCATGGGAATTAAGAAATTAGAACAACAAAAACGGTTATATTGGTCTTGTGACACTCCTACCGTGAAAGTGCATGACAAGGTGGCATATGTAAGGGGAGGGGGTAGAGGGAGAAGTGCAGGAGTGTGGTACCAGCAGTGGGGGCGGATAAGTGCTGGATAGGCCAAGAATGTAAGTGGTGGGGGAATAGGGAGGGGAGAGAGCATGAGTGCATTGGACACGGAGGACCAAGTTGGACTAGCCCAGGAAAGGGGAATCCAAGTGATTTGCCCGCGGCTGAAAGTACCGCGGGCAAATCGTTCGCATGAGAAAGGTGCAAACTACCAAAAGTTTGCACCTTTCTCATGCAAACACACATACATTCACACACCCACACACACACAACACATCCACAACACACCCATAACACACCCCCACCCACATCCTCAGCACACCCACACCACACCCACACCGCCAACATCAACAAACCCCACTTACCTTCATTTTCACACTGGGTTCCTGCAGCACCAGTTCCCTTTCACTTCCGTGATCAGGAACCAACGCTGCAGGCTCCTTTTCTTTTCTTTTTTTTTTTTAAACGGAAGGCTCCGGGGGTGTCCCCCAGAGCCCCGGCTCACTATACCATGAAGTATATTGAGTGGGGCGATGTGGAGGACACCCTGCAGCCTCGTTTTATTTTTACAATGCTAACAGCAAAGGTTCAAACTTTTGGTGTTCGAACCTTGTGTGGTAGCATTTTTAGAACAAATGGTCATTGCAACTGTTTGTTTTCGGAAAAATCATCCTGTAAGACTCTGAAGGGACCAGACCCCAGTCCCAGTGGCAGATGGAGAGTTAGCATGGGAGGGGGAGGAGGAAGAAAGAGGACAAAAGGAAAGTCTGGAGAAGTTTCCGGAACTTAAGAAGATCACGCTCAAGTCTGAAGGGGGAGGGAGACCGTTGCAGATGGAGGAGCCAGCAGAGGAAATGGATCTGCCTCCTACTCACTGCTTGGAGAAACCCTTGACTTGCAGAGAGTTGGAGCAAGAAGACCGGAGGAGGGGGGGTATTTAGGGAGGGAAAACTGAAAATCAAGTTTTGTGAGGCCTGGTTGAATTATTGGTGCCCAGTTAAGGGTGTAAATGTTCCAAATGGGGCTCTCAAAAGGTTGTGACACTAAGTTGTGGAACACACAGACTTTGAGATTGTGTAAAAACAGGGGCTTTGAGTATGTTATGTTATTTTATTGTGACTTATACCACGCACCACTGCCATTTTCATGGTGTCCAAGTGCCCAGGCTGATCTGAAAAGGAAGGGGTTGGGGTGGGGGGTGGGTGGCTTGTATGGATGAGAGAGAAACATACAAGAGAGCTTTCATGTGTTGTTGGTGGCTTCAGTTTGGAAACAAATGGTCACTGTGTGCTAGTATGTTTTTGGTTGATTGACGTTTGTGTGGTGTTTGGTGGGTGGATGTATGCTTGTGTTTTATGCGGGTCTTGGGTGTTGTGGAGAGTTTGTAGAGTGTCGTTGGTTGGGGTGTTTGGTGGTAAAGGTATGTGGCTTCTTTCTTCATTGTTGGGCGGGGGGAATTAAAGAGTTTTTAATAAGGTTATTCAGGGTTGTCTTGGTCTTTTTCTGTGCGTTGGATTAATCAATTGTGCTAGTCTTATTCTATCGAGTTTGGGGTTGGGTTTTCTTTGGTTGATCTGGTTTTGCAGATTTGTTTTCAGTTGGTAGTTTTTCTCTCTCCAGTGTTCTTTCTTTAGCTTGGTATGTTAAAGAGACATGTTTTTACTAGTTTCCTGAATTATAGGTAGTCTTCTGTTATTCATATTTACTTTGGGAGCGAGTTCCAGAGTCTCACCACTATGCAGGAGAATGTTGATCCCCTGAATTTGCATTTTGCGTATTGTTTCTGTTCGAGTCAAATGTCGTTGCTGGACCTTAGTGTTCCTGTTTTTTTGTAGATGGAGATTTTTTCCTGTATGAATTTCACTCCTTGGCTATGGATTGCTCTGTTTGTTGCAAAGTGTTTCTAAGAAGGTTTATTTTTTGACTGGTAATCCATGCAGTGTTCTCATCACTGGGGTGTTGTGCTCTCTCTTAGTGAGTCTGAGGAGTAGTGTTGCCGCTTCATTCTGTATTTGTTCGTACTTTCCTCAAAAGATATTCTGGCATTCTGAGATAGATAATGTTGGCCTAGTCTATTCTTGACATGATGAGAGAGATGACGGCGAGTGTTCTGTGTACGAAGGTGAAGAAGGGAAGCATCTTCCTGATTGTGTGTAGGTGGAAAAAGCATTTCTTAACTACTGCATTGACCTATGACTCTAGTGTTAGTTTGTTGAAGAGTAGTGGTGATTCAGACACCAACCCCCAGCCCGATCTTGAAGCTTGTCTCCTAGATATCAACCAATGGATGACAATAAACCACCTCCTCTTAAACCCCACAATAACTGAAATCATGGTATGCAGCAACTCTGCGCTTCTACCTCAACCTCTCCCTTGTCCCACATCCCTGGGCCAACCCTCCACTCCCTCCAACACAGTAAAAAAAACCTAGGCTGCACTATGGACTCTGGCTTACCCCTCTCCCGACAGATCAACAGTGTGTCTAAATGCTGCCACTAACATCTGAAACTTCTCAGACGCATCTTCCCCTACCTCTCCTTCCCAAACAGACTGTTATGTGAATTGTGATATCGAGACTGGACTATGCCAACTCCCTATACCTAGGAGTCCCAGCATACCACCTTAACAAATTCCAAAGAGCCCGAAACACTGCTGCTAATCTGCTCCTCGCCCTTGGTCCAAGAGACCACACCTCTCCTGCTCTCCGAACCCTCCACTGGCTCCCAGTAGGACGAAGAGCCACTTTCAAGATTCTGTGCATCACTCACCGTGCAGTGCACAAGACTGGCCCATTATACCTGCAAGAAAAGCTAAAACCTTACCTCTTAGCACGCACCATAAGATCAAGCACTGCCCTCCTTTTGGTGATCCCTACCACTAACTCTGTCAGGATTGGAGGGTCTGCCTTCTCATTCTTGGCCCTGACTCTGTGGAACTCGCTTCCCCCACATATTCGACACACCCAAGACTATATTACATTCTGCAAAGTACTAAAAACATGGCTCTTTCCAGAACACCAACCTCAACCTTAAGAAGCAACTGGAGTTCCAAGTCACTGAAAAATGAATACTCTGTGACCGAACCATGTCTTCAATGAAAACGAACATTGACTCAGCCATAGACAACCCTATCCCTGAATAAAGAATAATGGATCTCCTTGGATCAGCACTCATCCCAAGTTGTGTACCCAGCCCTCCCTGTCTACATGTACCGTTCCTGGCATGTCCCCACTGTCCGTACCTCTTCACTTGCTTCAAAGCACAATATGCTTAGGCGCTTTATGCATGAACCATCATATCATATCACTGTGCTTACTCTCCACTCTACACCATCACTCAAGTAGAGTACAGCTATACCCCTCGGTAAATTTGACCTAGCTGCTCACATATGAAGACTAGCCCACGAACACCTCATCATTATAATAAAACGCAGCTATATCCTATGACAAACCGGCCTAGCTGCTCACATAAGCGTGCTACAGGCCTATCGCAGCCAGAACCCGGTCTGGGTTTCCAACCACCAGACTGCACACATTCAACTGATATTTCCACCACCACACCTTATGCTAGGATGCAGCTACCATCAGGCAATCATTCCAGCGTCTAATATAGCTGGTGCACCCACGCACCTTACAACACTAACTCTCTCTATCCGCTCTACTGACCTGGACTGCGGTCCCAGAGGGCGTTTAACCTACCAGCACTTTGAGGTCATACCAATGATATATAGAGCGCTATATAAATGCCAAATAACATAACATAACATATCAATGAACCCCGTGGGACGCCACATGTTGTTGTTCTAGGTGCTGACTTGAAACGTGCTATCCAAGTTGATTCCATTCTGTCTGTTAAGAAGGAGGATTTTTGCCAGAGTAGAGCTGTGTTGCTGATTCTGATACCTTCTAGTGTTTTGATGAGTGTATTATGGTTGACTATGTCAAAGCCTGCTGACAGTTCGAGTAGTATTTGTGCGTAATTGACGTTGGAGTCTGTGTTGGTCTTTAGGTCATTACATATAGATAATAAAGCAGTTTCCAATCCTCTCATGGGTCGGAAGCCTACTTGTGCTTGATGTAGTATCTGATTGCTTTCTACATTTTGCAGGATGTGTTCATAGATGTAGCTGTATAGTACTTTTTCTGAGTATGGCATATTTGAGATTGGTTAGTAGTTGGTTAGGTCTTCCATTTTTCCTGATGGATTATTAAGGAGAGGCTTGATGTATGCCGATTTGAAGGCATGTGGCATGGTTCCTGTTGCTAGTGAGTGGTCAAAGAGGTTTATATAGCTTTCTGCATGTGCTGTGAGGATGGTCTTGTAGACGTCTGGTGGGTAGGGGTCTGCTGGAGAGCTGGCTCTGTTGCTTTTGCTCACCAGGCTTTTGTATTTGTCTGCCGAGATCAGTGGGAGGTAGTTTAGTCTAGTCGGTGCTTCCAGTATTGGCCTGTTGAGATTGTCAATGAGTCTTAATGTTTTGTTCTATATGATTTGCTGGATTATTGTGATTTTGTTCTTGAAGTGGTCAGCAAAGTCATTGCATCATTTTTGTGTTGTTGCACACTGATGTTTTTTTTAGCTTGTTTATGATGGTGAACATCTCTTTCTGGGTGCTGCTTGAATTTCTGATCTGATCTGTAGAATGTATTTTTTTACTTTGGGTATTTTGGCTTTTTATAGCCTAATCTGTCTTTGGTGATTTTTTTGGTGTCGGTTGTAGTTTTTTCTCCATTCCTGCTCCAGTTTTCTGTTAATTATTGTCAGTGCTCTGAGGTGGGGTTTCAATTAATTTCTTAAGTGAGGGGATGAATGTTTTTCTGGTGCAATATCATCCAGTGTTTTCGTGATCCATTTTTGGATTGTGTCTGTTCTTTCTTCTATGGTGGCTGAGTCTAGCATAGTGATTGATGCTTTTGTAGCTTCCAATCTCGTGTTTAGGAGCATCCTGTTAATGGATTTCCAGTTTCTTTTCAGAATTGGAGGATATTTTGGAAGGTTATCAGGTATCCATGCATGTGCTTGGATCACAAAGGGTACAAGGAGGTGGTCGCCTCAGAGGAATTGCATTGAAGGTGCAGTTTTTGTTGCAGAACATTTTATCTAGCATGTGGCCTGCTGCGTGTGTCACTTTTTTCACCAGTTGCTGTAGATGCGTTGTTGCTAGTTGATTAGTTAAAGGTTTGGGTGAATTGAAGTTCTTTTCTTCGAACTGGATGTTGAAGTCTCCAAGTATGATCAAGTGATCATGTTTAAAGGTGATGTTGGTGATGGCTTCCACAAAGGTGTCCATGAAGGTAAGTCAGTGGCCTGTAAATAAGTAGAAACGTTAGATTGGTTGATTTGAGGACCTAAAGCTTGATGCAGGAGGAGTGATTTGCAGTTTGGAATGTTTACCTGTGGTGCTGCTGTTATTGCTAGCTGGTCCTTGTATGCTACATCAAGAACCCCCCTCCTCTTTTTCCTTCTCTATTGGCTTGTTTAAGTTTGAAATTGTTAGGTAGGCAGTCATGTCTATTTCCTTGTAGTTTTGAGTTAGCCAGGTTTCAGTGAGGAATCGGATGTCTGTTGCCCCATCATTTAGCAGTTTACATATTTCTGTTGTGTGTTTGGACATTGATAGTCTGTTGAATAGGTTGCAGTCTATCTTTTTGTTTTCTGTCTGAATCTGAGAAACTTAAGAACTTAACAGTTACAAACATCTTAGAGAAAATTGCCAGAGTAGACTGTATACATTTTAGTATTAGTAGAGCAACACAACAGGACAGTTGGGTAGATACACAGCAGACAACACAGAACAAATTACGTTAATCCATTACCACCTAAACCAAGGGAGAGGGTATTGAGATACTGTTAGGGAGAACTTTCATTTTAGTGCTAAATTCCTCCCACCTTAGAGACCACATGATCTTTTGCTGGACTTTTTAGTTTTAACCCTGGGGTGAGTGAGCCTTTTTTTTAACTCTCTCGTCTGTTTTGACCTGATTTGGAATACCCGTTTCCTTTGTTTTTTGGAGTCTGACAAACTCCATAGGCATTTACTTGTTGATTGGTGACACACAGAACCTTCAGTGCAGAGACAAAGAGAAATCCTTTAGATTTGGATTTCTCATAAGGTTTAAATACCCTTTCTTGGGTGAACTACAGTTCCCAAGAATGGAAATGTGAAATTGACTTTACTTATCTTTTCTCTTTGTAGGTCCAGCACACCCCATCTTATGTGGAGTGCTAGGGCGTTACTTAGTAGCCCCTTTTCCAACTTACTCATGTAACATTTTTTATGTTACCCTCACTACTTTAAATATCTGGTGGCAGTGGTTTAATTTTCCTACCATTGGCCTGTTCTTCCACAGGCTGAATCCCCAGCTGCTGTACAGCACCCATTGGTGAACATAGTGTCAAAATGGTCCCGTCTTCTTTTTTCACCATTTTCTGTGTCTGAGGTCTTTCCTGGGATAAACTCTGCATGCCAAACCAGGTTTAAGCCCTTTGTTCATTTTGCTTTTGCTGGGCTTCAGTACTGAAACCAGCCTCTGGCTCCAATTGTATCGAAGGGCAGGAAGTGAGGGAGTTGCCCGAAACACCACCCTGCTGTTTGAGTGACAACTAGGCTGTGCATGAATGGAGAAATCTGCTTAGAAGGCGAGGCTTCTTGGACTGAAGACAGAGTCGGTCAGTGGGAAGAACAATCCGATGAAGAAATTGTGAATGAACCTTGCTGCATCCTCTTGGACCGATGAACTGCCCGGTGAAGCCCTGCTGCTGTGCTTAAACTCCTTTTTCTGATCAAAAAGAGATGCTGTGGAGAGGATGACTTCTTCCCTTGGGTTAGTGGGACACACTAACCCTGAGACGAACTTGACTGGAAGACCTTCCCCAACTGGCCAAAAGCTCCAGGAGTCTCCTTAGGACCCACCTGAAGCAGGACGACCCAAGCTCAAGTCACCTCACCAGAGTGCTGGACTCAAGAAGTGAAGGAAGCCCAACCGGTGTCCAAGATCCGCAGTGGTGCTGTTTACCAAGCGATGAAACCGCAAAGTGCAGCTGATCCGAAGAACTCTCATAGCTGCTGCCGACCTTTGAATTGCTGTGCAGGAGTCTTCCAGATTTCCTCTCTCTTGTACCCACGACTGAGGCCCAGGAACACAGGATCTGCATCACTGTAACCAGCCCGAAGCCAGCTGGATCCTCTTCTTCTTACCAAAGATACTGTTCTGACTTTGGGGTACTTACCTCTATGTCTGTAGTTCTGCTCTTCTCAGTTGAGACTTGCAGTAACTGCTTTCTAGAGTTGATTTCATCAGCTCTAACTTTCACAAGTGTAACAGCTTGTGACCCTACAGTGATTTTTCTTCAACAAAATCTTTAACTTTGTTCAAGACCTTGGGCCTCATTACGAGGTATGCCGGTAAGGCAAAAACAATGCCGGTGTGGTAATACCGGCATCGTTTACCGTCCCGTTGCATTCCGACCCGCAAACCCGGTATTAGCGAGACACTAAACAATGGTGCCGCTAAAAGCGGTATAGGCGCGTACACGCGCCCCTTCAGGGAGCAAATACTGGCATGCCGGTGATAGGGGGTAATTCCAACCCACTCATACATGCAAATACCGGCATCGCGAAGCCGGTAATCACGGCCTGCACGATGCGGGCCATAGAGGCATCGCAGACCACCCGAAAACAGCAAGAAGGATACAAGGCAGCTGCCACAGGTGCACACAATCCCCACAGGTGGAGTCAATGGAGGCAGTGCCAGTATAAACTGAGCACACCCACACACGACAACCCCCCCCACAGGTGTAGGCAATGTAGAGTGGCCCAGTACAAAAGGAGCACACCTACACACCACACCCCTTCCTACACTCCTACACCAAAATTCTACCACTAGCAGTTGCAATCATGGCACTGGAGGACATGCCTATACTGCTACAACTACAGCAACAACAGCAACAACTACAGCATCAAGAACAGGCTGCACAGAGGATATGCAGGAGGAGAAGGAGGGTGAGACAGGCCCACCAATTACCACCAGCACAGCCACCAGTGCCTCGTAGGCAGCCACCAATCCCTCGCACCAGACCCAGCCCATTCAACCTAACCCCTGAGCAGATCCACACCCTGTACCTGTTGGACCGTGACACCATCACCACCATAGTGGACATGATACAGAACGACATTGCCAGCCACATAGAAACACGCACTGCCATCCCCCCACTACTAAAGGTGGTGTCTGTGCTACACTTCCTGGCCACAGGCACCTACCAACACACAGTGGGCCAGCTACATGGCATTTCACAACCACTATTCTCATGCATGCTGAACCAAGTGTTGGATGCCCTCCTGAAGCACACAAGCACCCACATATCCCTACCACGGACTGCCCAGGAGATACCCAAAACCAAAGTAGGCTTCCATGCACTGGCAGGCATGCCCAATTGTATTGGTGCCATCGACTGCACCCATGTGGAATTGGTATTCCCCCATGCCATAGAGGCGGTGTACCGCAATCGCAAGCAATACCACTCCATCAATGTGCAAATGGTATGTGACTCCAGCAAGATCATCACACATTGCTGCGCCCGATTTCCTGGATCCACACATGATGCCATGGTACTGCGCAACTCCACGCTACCCCGCCACATGGAGCGGCATGCTGGACCACGCGCCTGGCTGCTCGGTGAGTTGCACAACAGGACCATGGCCATGCTGTGGGGTACTGATGTGTGTGGATGCAGAAGGGGGGAGGGCCTACTGCACCCGGGTGAGAAAGGGGGGGATAGTGCACCTGGGTGGGAAGGGGGGGAATAGTGCACCTGGGTGGGAAAGGGGGGGAATAGTGCACCTGGGTGGGAAAGGGGGAGAATACTGCACCTGGGTGGGAATAGCCAGTGATTGGAGAATGCATGCAGAGCCAAACACTCCTGACCTGAACCAGTCAAACGGTACATGACACTTCACTGGGCCACATATCACAAATAATGCATATCGATGAGAACAAGTAAGAGGCACAACCAGGCCACCATGGTGATGGCAAGCAATGCATGAATGAACAGGATGGCAAGTGTGGCAATGTGGGCAGTGTGACCATGCATAGTAAATAATGAACAGCATGAATTGGAGTCAAAACATTGTTGCACTACCACAGCATATCTGCCTCAGCATGCATGATTACACCCTGCATCATCTATTGAACGCCATCCAGACTACCACACCTCATGACAGTATAGATTGCACCTAGATAATATTTTTACATGCTTACAGGGACATGTGCATGGCCACACCAAATAGCTGCCGCCATGACTGTGCTCCCTGAATGTGGCAGTTCAGAGTGACACACACCCATTTGAATCTGCTTGCAGGTGATGGAGGATATCCCTTGAGGCCGTGGCTACTCACGCCTGTGCGTAACCCACAGAACAGCCATGAGGAGGAGTACAATCGTGTGCACACCCGTACCCGTGTTGTGATTGAGCAGACCTTTGGCCTGGTGAAGGGCGGTTCCGCTGCCTCAGCAGGTCTGGTGGGGCACTCCTATATAGGCCTGAGAAGGTGGCAAAGATCACCATGGCCTGTGTCATGCTGCACAACATGTGCGTCCGGAGAAATGTACCACTGCCACCTGACATTGACATGCATGGGGCGGGTGAGGATGATGAGGATGGAGACGGAGGTGAAGTAGCCCCCTTGCCAGTACATGATGCACGGGATGGCCATGCTGTACGCCAAGCACTAATTCACGAATACTTCTGAAACACAGGGACTATGAAAGACTTGTGTCAGTCAGACACTGGCCCAATGTGGACATGCACACAGGGAATGTTGGGAGTTGGGCAGTGAACACTGTACCACATTAAATGGATGCACACAAAAATAACTGTGTCCAGCCATGGATTTTTCTTATCACAACGTGTGTATTATTTACAACAGCAAAAATGTGCCCACTCCCCCCTCCCAGAGTCCCGCAACAAACTCCCTGACCCCCCCAACAAACCCCCTGATCCCCCCAACAAACACCAACACCCCCAATAGACTCCACAAGAGGCACCCCTTCAACCCCAACCTTGTGTCCCACTACCATTGTCCCCCCACACTACTTTCAGGACTTCTTCCTGTCCAGAGGTGGCATTTCAGTGTGCCTTGCACTCCTACGTGTGTGGCGCAGTGGGCTGGTGGGGACATATGAAGCTGGTGTGGAGGTAGTAGGTGATTCGCTGGCAGGTTCCACACCTCCTGCAAGCCGTGGCCGCTGCATATGAAGCAGCATTGAGGTCAGCACCTGTGTCACTGCCCCCAGGCAGTCCCTCATTAGCCGAGCTGATGCATTGACAGCGGCTGTGTTTGCTTCGATGGCCGCTGTGGTCCCTGCAATTGCTGTGGCAATACCCCGCCTGGATTCCTCCCCGTCTGCTATGTACTGGTGGAGTAGGTCTAACATGTCCTCCTGTTGGGTCTCCACCATCGACAATCGTGTCTCCAAGGTTCTGGATGGGGCTGGAGTGGTGGGTTGTGCAGTCACGTGGATGGCATTTTCGGGACTTGACTCCTCAGAGGTGGGTAGGTCACAGTCACGGAGGCAGGGAACAACTTCATTGCAGGTGGGTGACTGCAGGTGTCGGGGCGAGGGGGTGGGCATGGGGCTCGGGGTGGCCGGCCATGTCACCTCGGTGTCTCCCTCAGGCTCCACACTGGCATCAAGTTCTTCCCCAGTGGAGGCGGGTACTTCCAGGGACTCCCCTTGGACAGGTGTGGGTGTGGCCTGCTTGTCTCCAGCGGAGGTGGTGGTGGTGGTTGCCCTCTTCTTACGGTGTGAGGTTGATGTCCTCACAGTTGTCTCCTGGGTTGCTTCTTCCTCATCAGTGCCTGGGGGGGTAGAAGAGATGCAGGGCATCAGTGATGGTGTGACATGGCAGTGGCGGTGCTGTTCAATATTCATTTGATCATGCTTTCATGTCTTGCAGATGTGTCACGCAGGGTATTCAGAGGGGGCATGTAAGCATTCACTGCATGGCAGGTGGCATGCCGTTGATTTTGGGTTTGTGTGGAGTATCACATGGGCAAGCTCCAGGTGTGTTGGCTGTGTGTTGGTTAAGGGATGGGCACTCAACATGCATTTCAGTGTGGCAGCGTTTGGCCCGCCATCTGTATTTGGGTATGGTCATGTGGGTGTTGGGACATACATTGGCTTGCCTAGACTCTCTACCACTTCACTTGTGCTACTTCATGGTCTCCCCTACAGGGATCTGGAGGGTCACTCAGCTCCTTCCGCGGTTGATGCCGCACCCGTCTCCATCTCGCATAATCCCTCGATGGACTCAGGACTGATGAATCTGCTGGCCGTCTCCTCCCAGGGCATCAATTTGGCAGGGGGGTGGGCATCCCCACCTGTGGCCATGGCCTCCCTCAGATTGGTGGCCATGATATTGCGTACCCTCAACCGGAGGTCATCCCACTGCTTCCTGCAGTCCCTCACACTGCTGGGGTGGGACCTACGGCTGATACCTTGCGGGCTACCTCCTGCAAGATTTGCCTCTTTTGTTGGTGCACCTCCCGCTTCTTGTCATGGGATTGTATTGTGTCTGCATGTGCAGCTAGAGTGTCCGCTAATATGGTGAGCTCTGCGTCTGAGTAACGCTGTTTACGCAGCCGGGGGGTGGTCTTCCTGGTAGCCTTTGACATCCTCTATGGATTTCCACTGTGCTCTCCGAGTATCGACTGGTGGTTATGGAGGATGGCAATGGATTGTGTTTTTAAAGATGGCCACCGGCCCATTTCCCATTCCTGCGTGATGATGTAATTTCCGGGTCCGTTTTTTTGCGAACACGGTATTACCATGCCGGGTCCCGCGATGCCGGTATAGGGGAGTTGGAGGCCCTTTGGTATTGCCACTACCGGCATGGGGGGAAGCGCGTGCTTGCGCACTCGTTATCACCCGCTATTAGCGGGTTCATACGAGCACGGACCCGCTCTTTCCGGCATGCCGGTAATGAACCCGGTTTTACCGGGCAACTCGTAATGAGGCCCCTTTTCCATCTAAGATGTGCCTCAGCTCCACAGACTTTGCGCCAATTGACTTTGGCTGTCCTGGCTTCCTGCAAACTCTTTTATTCCATTGACTTTTATTCTTACTGTCCCTCATAGGTGGTACATTGGTTTTTAACTAATATGGCTGGAAAAGGTTTTTATCTAGACTTCTTTGGAAGATGAACAGGCCAGTTCATAGAATCAGGCGCAGATGTAGCGCACGCAGCTGGCGCAGAGAGGGAGCGTGTGCCAGCATGCGCCAGCCGCGTGCGCCAAACAGCATTTAGGTGCACTGTGTGTTCATGGATTTCTCTAGCCATTTGCAGCCATGGCACAGCGAACATCCAGCAGCGCCAGTTACACCCCCAAGAACGCCCCTTGCGGCAGAAAAAGCCATAGAAATCCCCAATACGGCACGAAGACCGTGCTAACCCTGGACCAGTTTACAGCCCCCCTACACCGTAATCACATGAAAAACTACACGTAGCCCGCTCGCGGCAGCCAAAATGTGTAAAAATCTACTTGCGCACCACCTTGAATACGCATACCATGCTTGCGGCAGCCAAAACGTGTCAAAATCTACTTGTGCACCCCCTTGAATACACATACCCCGCGTGTGCCCGTCAAATCATGTGGAAAGTGCTGTGCGTGTGGTGACAGGTGTTGGGGGGTGTCCCCATGTGGTGTGTGCTGCCTGCGGGGCATGGTCAGGGGTGTAGAGGGGGTCCCCTGTGATTTATTATTTATTATTTATTTATTTGTTTATTTGTATAGCGCTGACGGCTTGCGAGCATCGGGCGCGTATAAAGAGACGCGGACAGACGAGAAATGACAAACAAGTGACGGGACAAGCCAATTACATTGGAGTTTGGGCAGGTTGAGATCGAGTAATCTTTATCGGGTTTATTTAAAGAGCAGGGTTTTAAGTTTTTTACGAAAGGAGTAGAGGTTTGTTTCCAGCCTGAGACTGGTCGGCAGTTTATTCCAACTAGCTGCCGCATGGTTTGGAAAGGCTCTCCCTAATCCAAGTTCTTTTTTATGTTTCAATGTAGTTATCAGGCCTTTAGCTTCTGATCTTAGAGTCCTGGTGGGATTGTAGGGTGTAAGTTTAGCCTTTAAATAGGTGGGTGCTTTGCTATATAGACACTTATGGGTTAAGCATAAGGACTTGAATTGTACGCAATCCTCCATTTTCAGCCAGTGAAGGTCATGTGTAGCGTCACTAATATGATCCTTTCTTGATATTTGTTTAATTACTCTTATCGCATGATTTCGAATCAATTGGAATTTGTGCAAATTTTGCTTGCTGGCACCTGCAGGGAGTGTGTTTCCATAATCTAAGCACAATAAAATGGTGGCTCTAGCAATAGTGGCACAATTCTTTTTGCTAAGTAGGGGTCTGATTGCTTTAAGAAGTCTAATGTAGTAGTTACAGTTTTTACTAATATGCATAGCTTGAGCATCTGCATTAAGGGGTGCTTCCAGGGTCATGCCGAGAGTTTTGACCTTACCCACTACTTCTATATGGGATTCATTGATTTGGAATGTCTGGTAGTCTGATGAGAGTTTGGCGCGTGCCTGTGTGGATCCGAAGACCATTAACTCGGTCTTATTGCTGTTAAGGCACATCCAATTGTTGTTCATCCACTCTTCAATGTTCTTGTAGAGGGTGTTCAATGTCATACTGTCTTTTGCGCAGTCCCCTCTCAGTTGCATGACCAGCTGGGTATCATCAGCGTAGTTGGTGAAAAACACCTGGAGTTGTTCTAATAACTCACACAGGAATCATATGTATAAGTTAAAGAGCAGAGGTGATAGTCTAGCTCCTTGTGGAACCCCACAAAAGATGTTATGTTCAGAAGAAAATGTATCTCCCCAGTGGACACGAGAGATTCTATTCTCAAGGAAGGAGATAAGCCAGTTTATTGCTTCCTTGGAGCAATTTGCAATTTTAGCAAGAGCTTGTTGTAGCAGCTGATGGTCTAGGAAGTCAAATGCAGCACTTAGATCTAGAAGCACTAGTAAGCCGGTTTTGCCCTTGTCCATGATTTCCAGCATTTTCGTTTGTAAATCTAGCATTGCTGTCTCTGTACTATGTACAGCTCTACACCCAGAGTGTTGTGGATGTAGGATCTCGTGCTTTTCCACGTATTCCTGGAATTGTGCTGTAGCTATCCTGTCCATGATTTTAAGTGTGAAGTTGCAATTTGTGATTGGCCTCAAGTTGTTCGGGTCCCGTTGATCTAAATTACGTTTTTTTACAAGCGGGGTGATGGTGAGTTTTTTATGTTTTCTGGAACTGATTTGTCACGAAAAGATGAGTTTACAATGCTTGTGAAAAGTGGGGCAAAGATGTTTGGGTGTTCAAGAATTATCTTAGGAGGGAGCTTGTTTTCTGCGCAAGATGATGGTTTAATGGATGTCAATGTTTTCATCATGACTTCGACAGAGAATTGTTGAAATTGAAATGTCCCTATTCCCTTGATAGTCGTCAATTTGACTGAGGGGTTAAGAGCAGAGACAATTCGCTCTCTAGCTTTAGTAATTTTATTGACAAAAGCTATCTGAGTGTTTTCACATTCAGATTGGGAGGGGGTGAAATTGGGGGCCAAAGCCTGAGGTTTATCAATGGATTTAAGGATGTCAAAGTGTTTACTGGCAGAGTTCGAGGATGCTTCAATTTGGCTATTGAAGTAGTTCCTTTTGGCCTCGTTAATGTAATTTTTATAGGATTTTTCTAGTGCTTTCCAACAGGTCTTATTGTCATCTGCTGGATTTTTTTGCCATTGTACTTCCCTGAGTTTTTTTCTTTTTTAAGGCTAGTTTTTCCAGTGTAAACCATTTTTGATGGTTGGAATTAGGCCTGACTGTTTTTTCGCAAATAGGAGCTTTCTGGTTGATCAAACTGAGCATCTGTTGGACATATTTGCTAATGACTCCCCCCCAGGAGTCCATTTCCGTAATGTCAGCAAGAATACTATTGACGCAGGATTGTAAGTCCGCACTTTCAAAATTTTTAAAGTTTCTTGAGAACACTTTCTTTGCATCGTTAGCAGGTTTTTTGCTAATTGGGGGGCTGCCTGCAGGGCATGGCCATGGGTGTTGGGTGGTCCCCTGTGGTGTGGGCTGCCTGCAGGGGATGCACGCGGCTGATGGCAGCACGCAAGGGCCTCACCACATGCGTGCACAATTCCTGGGTTATGCGAGTGCGCAAAACATGCGATTTAGCTAGCGCGAGCAGGGTACGCATAGTCAAGGGGGTGCACAGGGAGATTTACATGCGTTTGGCTGCCGCGAGTGCGGTACGTGTATTCACCTGTATTCAGGTGTATGCGAGGGCACTTATCACGCGATTTGGCTGGCGCGAGCGGGTAGGCATAGTCAAGGGGGTGCACAGAGATTTATACACGTTTTGGCTGCCGCGAGCGGGGTATGTGTATTCAGGGGTACGCACGTGCGCTAATCATGCAATTTGGCTTGCGCGAGCGGGGTAAGTGTATTCAGGAGCACGGAAGTGCACTTATCATGCGATTTGGCTGGCGCGAGCAGGGTACGTGTATTCAGGGGTTCGCGAGTGCACTAATCACGCAATTTGTCTTACACGAGTGAGGTACGTGTATACAGGGTTACGCGAGTGTGTTTTACACACGAGTAGCCTGTGAGGTGCACCTTCCCCTCCTCCCCATGCCACACAGGTAGGCCACGTCACAGTGGACCCCCCCATCTCCCCTGACCATGGCCGCAGCAGCCCACTGGTGGGACTATCTCCTTGGCTCCCTGCTTGGGGAACCTGCTGTATGGTTCAAAAGTTGCAAAGGTTTTAGTAGAGGTCGATTTCAAAAGAGTCAAGGTTTTCAAATAAAAGATGTGCTTTTGAATATTACAAACAATAATTTTCTTGGCACTAAGGATGCTATGAAGATGCAAGATACTCAACGGTACAGCCACCAGAACAGGGCGTCTCCGCTCTGACTTTTGCCTGCCAAGACACTTGTCTTTCTTCAGCAAAACATATTAGTGCAAATATGATATTATCACTACAATGACTATATGGATGAGGGTAAGATTCAAGAAAAGACAAAAGAGATTCTACAATGCAGTTCTGGATATGTTGGAATGGATTGGATGGGCTTACTTAAGGATAAGAGATTGGCTATGGACAATTCTATGCTAAATACTCACAAGTATGGTTTTGGAATAGGCCTGTCACTATCTGTTCAAAGGTTTTGGACTGGAATTCGGTTAGCCCACCAGACAGGATTCAGGCACCCGGTTCTGCACTCAGCACGGCACTCTGGTCTCTGCACGGCAGCCTGGACTGGATCTGACGGGTTGGTTCTGGAGTTTACAGCTATCCGGTTTCAGCTCTGCCCTACTGGTTTGGATCTCTGGGTTCTGGTAAGAGTTCTTGGCAAGAAGCAAAAAAAAGCACAGCCAGGTTGTTCAATTTTTGATGTGCTCCTTGGAATTCTGGGGTTAAAATCAGGTTGAAAGATTTTAAAGGCCAGCTGAGAAAGATTCAGCTTTGGAATTGGGCCTTCTGCTTTCAGAGTTCTGAAGTCTGGATCTGGGTTCTCCTGCAGAGCACTTCACCAGTAAATCAGTTGATGGGTGAATCTGTGTGTCTCTAGGTCCTAAAACAGTTCCTATTTATGTATTTCCCAAAGGGGTGGATAGGCTGATTATACTAAGCCCACTCTCTAGGAATCTGATTGGTCAGAATATTCCCTCTCTCCTGATTTGAGAAGGAAACAGAGTGTCATAGTGATGCTGCAATTTACAATCCAGGGAAAAACCTCCCCTTTTTTCTACACAGAAAATCTATTTTTCATAGAAAGCATATCTACAATATCACCAACTTGCTAATAATACATATTCACATCAAATATTTAATAAAGCACGTATCTGTCCAAGTCCCATCTTCTTGAGAGCTTTGGTTCAAAACGGACAGTTTTTCGCTCTTTTGGTTGGTTACCCAGAGTCAGATCTTTACACATTTTTCCACATGCATGCGCATGACATCTGGGCATAATCCTGTACATTTTCATATTCCTAGCATGATCACAATTGCTACAATATCAACATTTTAGTAGTCCGTCTCTGAATATCACACAGGGTTCAGAGTCGTCTCAAACTGTGAGCATCATTTTCTTATTAATAACCTATAAAATACAGATTTTTCCAAATTGTTCACAGTTTTCTATGAGTCTCTTCCCAAAAAAGATATTTCCTTGGAATTTCAGATACACATATCAGTCTAGCTCCGCCTCCAAGGTTTGGCTGGGCCAGAGCAACCTGAGCCTCTCTTCCTTCGGCAGTTGGTTTCTGACGACACCCAAATTTGCATTTCCTTTCAGTCAAGGGAGCCTTTGGTCCCTACTCAGAGCAACAGGCCAAAGTCTCCTCCCACTTCCATTAACACCTCAATGCCAGTTCCTAAGCAGAGAGCAGGAGGAAAATTCCTTTGTTTGGGAGCATCTGTGGAATGTCTTTGAAGTTCAGTATGGCTGACGTTATTCACTTTAAAACACTGTTTAAAAATGGGCTTTTCTAAAATACGATTTACATTTTCTACAAATATACACACATATCTCTTCATTCCAATCTTTTTAAAACATAGAAATTGAATTGTAGCAACCCATATTGCTATTGATGGCAAGTCTCTTCTTTTCTACAATTTGATTTTAAGACACAAGTTTTAAACTGACAGTATAAGTAATGACAGCTAGGACGCATGCGAGCGACGGTACTGCGCCCATTTCTGACATATTTTTCCCATGCAAGCACCTTTTGAATGTGGATTTTTTTTTATGATGAAAGGTGTTTCTCCTGACATTGTGCTTATGGGGATTCCTTAATAAGGTAATGGGGAACACCCCACAAGTATGTTGGATCTTCTCTGCAGTTTTGGGACCATGATTTTGCACTTTCAACAGCCAAGGAAAAACAGATTGTAAGCACTAATGGATTTTCCTGGCAATGCAGCACTACCTTTTCAAGCAGTATTATTTCACTCAGTGGGCAGCCCAATGATAGGTTTTGGCAGTGTGGTCTCCTGTTTTACCACTGACATAGGCAAAATGGATTGGTGGCCTTCTTTTCAGGTTTCCCTGCGCACTTCTCACAGATTTTTAGTGCACATAAGGCTTTTTGGCGGCCATACTGTTGTTTTTGATGAAAGCAACACACATTAATGTTGCAGGGCAGAGCCAGTGGGTCAGAACATCCCACATCCTCATTCAAGGAACATAGAAGAAATTATTTCAAAATCCAAGTGGATAAAATAGGCGACGCACAGATAGATCTGTGAAAGGACTTGATTTAAACTCCCATCACAGTATTTTAGGAGCTAATTGAAAGGAGGTCATGGCGTTTATGTAAAGTCGACTGTGTGTCTGTATGTGAATTTTATGTTTGAAGAAGTGTTAGGAGAAAACGGCAGAGATAGGCTGTGTTGTATAGAGACAAAAGGTCATTACTCACTTTAGGTCATTGTCAGCACTGACTAAAGAAGTATGTTGATTGAAGAGTAGATTGAAATTATTGAGACGTTAAGGCTTTGAGCGGCGAGCGTAGAGCAGGCTCATATTGATTGTTTTTCTGATATGTACTTTTGTGTAAAACCTGGTAAGTACAGACAGTCAATTGAGACTTGTCAAAATGGGAGAGGGCACACCACTGATGCACATGTGCAAGACACTGCCCAAACACATGCCCAAGATCAAACAGTACAGTTCAGAATGGGTGAAAGGCATGGCAGATAAGATGCTCATGCCATGGACACAAGGGAGATCACTGTTGAAAGCAGTTTTGAAACACATGGCCACAAACCTGCACACAGCATTCACAGGGATGAAATTAGAGAAAAGATTAGCTATTTTAGAGCTCTGCATGATATTTCTATTTCTATTTCTATGTGCTTGCAATGCACCGACAGCCCGCAGACATCAGGGCGCGGAGAAACCTAATAGGAAAAGATTTGCATGGAATGTGATGGTCGAAAGAGGGAAAAAGGGTTCTAGGCTAGCCGTAGCAATACCTTGAAATGCCCTAATTAACCTGGTGATTACTGGAATAAGTACGTTTTCAGTGATTTCCTGAAATTGATGTAATTCCCTTCCTGTCTCAGGTTCACTGGGAGCTTATTCCAAAACTTGGCTGCCCTGACCGGGAAAGCTCTACCTCTACATGCTGCCCGCCTAACCTCTGGGATTACCAGGAGGCCTATATCGGCTGATCTAAGGTTCCTCATAGGTGAGTAAAGCGAGAACTTCTCTTTGAATTAGCTTGGCGCCACACCATATAGGTATCTATGTACAATCATCATGGCCTTAAAATTGACTCTCTCTTCTATTCTAAGCCAATGAAGATCTTTCCTCCCTACCGATATGTGTTCTTCATATTTAGTTCTCTTAGCAATACGAACGGCATCATTCTGCATGACCTGACATCTCTGTAACTCGCTCTTGGTAGCTCCCATTAACAGCGCATTGCCGTAATCCAGGCGAGACAGTATAATGGCCCTTGCGATATTGGCAGAATTTGCCTCGCTAATGTAGGGTCTGATGGCTCTTAACAAGCGCAGGTAATATGCGTTATTTTTAGTTAAGTAATTTACTTGGGCTTCAGCACCCACAGATCCTTCCACCATCATCCCTAGTGTTTTGACTTGTGGTAACACTGGGATGTTGGCTTCTTTTATCACAAACTCTGTGTATTCATCTCCTAACTTGGTTCTTACGTGGCAAGATCCGAAGATCATAAGTTCTGTTTTACTATTATTAAGACACATCCAATGCCTCTGCTTCCAGATGTCAATGACCTTATAGACCTCCTCTATTTCGATGTAGCATAATCTCCCGTTAATTCAAAAACCAGCTGTGTATCATCGACGTAATTTGTGAAAAACATGCCGATGCTTTCCAGTAAGTCACAGAGGCTTTGCATGTATAGATTAAATAACAGAGGAGACAGACTGACAAATAGGATATGGGCTGCTTCTGAAAATGTATCTCCCCAGTGAATTCTTGCCTTCCTATCACTCAGAAAGGACGTTATCCAAGCTAATGCTGGAAGAGAGCAGCCTACAATTTTATCTAGTGCGGCTTGGAGCAGTTGATGGTCCACTAGGTCAAACACTGCGCTGAGATCCAGCGGCATGAGCATCCCTGGTTTACCCTTGTCAATCATCTCTAGCATGTGTGATTGTAGGTTGAGCATGGCTGACTCGGTGCTATGAGCTGTTCTAAAACCTGATTGCAGGGTGTGTGGTATCTCCAGCGTTTCCACATATTTTTGTAACTGATTCGTGGCAATTTTGTCCAATATCTTCAGTACAAAATTCGAGTTAGGTATAGGGCACAGGTTGCTTGGGTCTTTAGGATCCAGACCCGCCTTCTTGGCCAGAGGGGTTATTGTAACCTCTTTGATGGTGTTTCGAATTTTTCCCTTCTGAAAACGAGGCATTGATTATTCTGGTAAGAGTGGGTGCGAAGGGCTCTTTATTGTCCAAGATAATCTCTGTGGGCAGAATGTTCTCTGCACAAGAAGTAGGTTTCATTTTAGTCAGCACCCGACAAAAGTCCTCCTCGGTAACAACTTCGAAACTGAAACTTTCTCTATTTCCTGATCGAGGATTTTCAGTGGTGCAGGTTTCTGAGCCAGTGGACTCCCTTGCTTGTATTATATTAGTTCTGGCCTTTAAAATTTTTTCAGCAAAAGCCTCTTGTACTCTATTACAGTCTTCTTTGCATGGATTGTGGGGTAATGAAAGTGCCTTAGGTTTTTCAATTGACTTAAGAATTTTGAAGAGTTTGCTCTTTGAGTTAGCATCTGTCTCAATTTCTTTATTATAGTAGTTTAATTTGGCTTCTTTGACTGCCTTTCTATACTTATTGTCTATACGTTTCCAGTCGTTCCTGTTCTCTTGAGTTTGGTTCCGTAACCATACTCTTTCTTTGGCACGTTTCGCTTGTTTAAGTATATTGGTTTCATTGTTATACCATTTGCTTTGGTTGTTATTTTTCCTTACTGACTTATTATTTAAAGGGCGTACTTGTCTACTAATTTTTGCAAATAAGAAGTATATTTTGATAGCATGATCTCACAGCTGTCATTTTCTGCAAATTACTCTAAGACCTGCTGTAAACAAGGTTTTAGGAGTTCGGGCCATAAATTCTTAAAGTTTCTGCTCCGGATTTCCACATGTGGATTTTCCTGTCTTTTGAGAGGGGGCTCTAATGTTATTAAAGGCGAAAGATTTATTCGGTTTGAAGAGAAACCAGAGTAATGTTATTTCAAAAGTGACCAAGCTATGGTCAGACCAAATACAAGGCTCTGTGGAGACTTGCGCTAATTGTTGGTACAAATCCAATCCAGCTGCTTCCCTTGAGGTGTTGTGGGGTCATTGTTGATTACATAGAAACCCATGTTAGTCAGGGACTTTTCCAATGCCATAGCCTCTTTATCTACCGGGTTCCCCCTCCTCCTGTTCATGTCACCTACTAATACGGTGGAGGAGTTTGCCGAGACTAGCTTACTGATTTGAACAGCAACCTCATTTTCGAATTCCGAGGTTAGTGAGGGGAGTCTGTATACCACAATGATATTCAGACAATTGTTGGGTGTGTAGGTCAGTTTTAGTTGGATAGACTCGCAACCTGTACATTCAAAGCTAGCTCTGAAAAGATGTAGAGCTTCTTTGGCTATGACTGCCACTCCACCACCCTGTCCCTGGTCTCTGTTTTTATTGTACAAGATGTATCCCTCTGGGACAGCGGTTGAGGCAACTGGGCCAAGAGGCTCCTTCAGCCAGATTTCTGTTAGGCAGAGGAGGTCTAGATCCCTCTCTTTAATTAGATCATGGATGCTCAGGGCTTGTTTGTTTAGTGAGCACGCATTTAGGAGGCCTATTTTCAGGGTTGCAGTGTCTTGTGTGCAAACTTTGCTCTGCCTTGCCTTAGTATTAGGCTGTTTTGTGGAGAACTCCGTGCTCCCTGTGACACACTGTTGTGCTGGTGTATTAGAATGTTGCTGAGAGTCAACACCTTCCTGCTTGTTCCTCATCTCCATAGGGGACTCCACCATATCTATTTTTATAGCCTGCTTTCTACTTGCCTGAAAACCTAGTAGACTACCAAGTGTGCAAAGGGGACACTGCTAGTTGTTTAAGCTACACTTATGGGATTATCAGGGGCGCTATATATCAGGAGGAGCAAGAGGATCTGCACCCTGAAGAATGGATGCCTAACCAGAGCAAGTAGAAGGGTGTTGAGCCTTCTGCCCCCCCTACTCCATTGGAAATAAACGGCGGTAGTAGAGAATATATAGGGCTGTATCCATTAAAGGAACTGAAAGCGGTGACAGGGTATACTAATCTGATATATGAGCCACCTGCATATAGCAGTGGTGATAGTTCGGAAGATGGTAAGAAAAAAGAAGACATCTTTAAGGCCTTGTAGGACAAGGATGAGAAGAGTAAACAATCAAACTTGACCACAGAGATAGAACGAGAGATCAAGCGATGGAAAGGAAAAAAAGATAAAGCTGACGAGAGAATGCTTGTGCAGAATGAATGGATGGGTGTACAGATATTGCTTAAACTTGATAGGAAAAGCATGGAGGAAGTAAAGCAAGGGGAAGATCAAGCCGAACAAGATAAGAAAGACAGGGAACGAGAAAGAACGTTGAGGGAAGATGAGAACAAAAGAAAGAATAGACAACTGCAAGCACAGATATATCAGGAAGAACAGCAGAGAAAGGAAGAGTGGGCAGAGGAACAAAGGAAACATGACAATAGGCAGAATGCACTCAAAGAACAAGATATACTGGAGAGGAAAAGAGAAGAGGAAGAAGAGCAGAAATTCCGAGATCAAATAAGGCAAAGACAGAGAGATGAGGAAATACCTAGAGCAAACGAAAGAAGGGAGCAAAGAGAGGAGGAAACATTTTGATGGGAAGCAAAGAAACAAAGAGAACTAGACAAAGAAATGGAGTGAAAAAGGAGACAGGGGGCACGCAACATCGATCACATTCAGAAAGAGCTTATGGAACCGAGTCCAGTAATATAGTGGAGCCATATAGAGATTTTTCTCCCGTCACAGAGGTAAACAATAGAACTGCTCAGAATAAACTTAGAGGAGTTTCTTCCATTAAAGAAAGTAAGGCCTGGGTCATCTAGAAAAGACCTAGAGGAAAACTTTCAGATAGGATGCATCAGAGATAGAATCAATAAGGTTTATCAAGAGATGAGGACAAAGGGTGAATTGGGAACCAGGGGAAAAGAAGATCAATCTATAATTGCCCAATCAAGAGGCAAGGAAGGAAGCATGTTCAGTTTCGAGCACAGAGCCTTGTCTTTGGACAGGTTAACTTTGGATAAGAATGACAGGGATGAAAGTCACACTAGTTGGGGACTGGATATGTCAGAAGAAGAAAGGCAGGGGAAGAGGGGGAAAGCGCATGTGGCCCAGAAGGATGTTTGTTGTCAGACAAGGAAGTAAGAGGGTCAGGTCAAGAACAATGTTGATGTAGAGATAAAACACCAGAACCTATGGTATGTCCTGAGTGCCCTAAACAACGAGCGCATAGTGAGAGAGGAGAATCGACACCACATGTGAGCAGGTTAAGGTAATTTCCCACTAGAAGGCAATGCAGAACCATTGTCCCTATTATGGATAGGTAGACGATGGGAGCCGATGGTGTGGCTGGGTATACGCAGTTCTCCCTATTAGAGAAAGGGGGGCCAGGCCACAGTATATTCCATGGCCGCAGATGGATAATGATAATTTAAGGTGTAAACTCCCTATTTTAATGGCTGGGGTGGGGAAATGGAATTATGAGCTAGAGAAAATGACAGGAGGAAATACTCTAGCTGTAGGGGATATTAAAGGTCTCCTAGCAGACATTCTTTGGGATAGGGCAGATGACATTTTGACACAAGCAGGTTATTCTAGTGGCACGGCACAGAATACAGCACCATTTAACAATTGCAGAGCAGATTTTTGGAGATCTCTGATAGTACAGTATCCTGATACCTCAGATATGGGTGCAATTATGGCATGTAAAATGCAACCAGATGGAGATCCGCTTGCACACATTCAATCCATTCAGGATCAATGGTCTTTGGAAACTCGAGCGCCTTGAGGGAAATCAGTGGTTGTATTTTACCACATTTTATATCAAGGACTGCCGGAGCAAGTACAGAGGCAGCTCAAGAAATGAATGGGTATGGAAGAAAATCCATGGACAGAAATACAGTTGACAATCGTGCACCACTGTCGACTGTTGCAGGAGAAGAATAAAAATTGGGAAGAAGCTAGGAAACTCGAAGAAGCTAAATTAGTGCAGAAAAATCTGTTGAACTCCTCTCTAGAAGGAGTAGTTTTGACAAGCGGAAAAGGGCTAGGAATTAAGCTACCTATAGGTGCATCACAGGTGAACAATCCACATCAAATGGACCAAGGGGGAAGTGGGTTCATGCAGCAAGGTCAAGGAATGTATTTTCAGAATAATCAAAACAGTTTCCAGAACATGCAAAGGGACAATCAGAATATGCAAGGAGGACACATTGGAAGAGGCCCCTTGCGTGTTGGACGTGTCGCATGACAGGCCACATTACTCGTATGTGTGGAAACCAAGGCTATGCACAGAATGGGCAATTTTCAAGAGGGGGGACAGCTTACCCTCTGGCGTGCAGCCCACAAGTTAGAAATGGATTTGCACAAGATCAGACAGTGTATCAGCAACAAGCGCTGCAAATACATCAGGCACAGCAAATGCAGCAAGCACCATTGAGTCCGCAGCAAGGGCAGTCATAGCACGCACCCATGCAAATACAGCAGAACACAAACACGGGACAATTAATGACACCTAGAGTGGGGGATGCTACTGTAAACTGTAATAAATCGAGATCCTTTTACGGGTACTGGGATGAGCATACATCCACAATAGGACAGCTCAGGGGGTGATTTGATGTGTTCAGTACAATCTGTAACAGCAGATCCCCAAGAAGAACCGAGGGTTGATGAATCAATAGGAGGCAAATCCTTCCCTTTTTTAGTAGACCGGGGTACAACTCGCTATGTATACAGGAGGGAACATTTGTATTATCGGGAAATGCCATGAATGCTCGAGGCTTCTCTGGAGCTACAAGCAGAGTTTCCCCTAGTTCCAAATCCTGCAGCAATATTGTGTAATATTCCCATTGAGGCACAACATTTTATAGTGATTGACTTGTAAAATATGTTTTTTTTCTGAAGCCCGTTGCCTAAAGACTCTCAAGATCTCACGTAATTTATGTTCTGTCAGACAAAACTGAAAAGCACACATTACCTCAGGGGTACTGTGAGTCTCCATCAATTTTTAAAATTCCTTCAGATAGACCTAGGCAATGTTGAATTGAAAAGGGAAAAGTATTGTACTGCAATACGTAGATGATATTTTAGTTTGTAGCATAACAGAAGATGAGTGTAGGGAAGAATCGATACCGTTAATGATTATTCTTGCAGAAAAGGGATGCAAAGTAGACAGAGAGAAGTTTCACTACTGTCAAAATGAAGTATTGTATGTAGGCCAGTTAACTTCACATGAGGGGAAAAAAGATTACACCTGAAATAGCTAGGGCAATTATGAAAACGGCAACACACACAATAGAGCAGATGCAGCAGTTTTTAGGATTTGTTAACTATGTTAGAGCATGGGTATATGATTATAGTTCATAGACAGGACCACTTTTAAAGGCTCTTAAAAAGGCACAGAGGAGCACAGAAAAAACAGAATGGACTGAGGAAATGGAGGAAGGATTTGCCGTGTTAAAAAAGGCAATTTACACAGCATCAGTTATAGGGACTCCCAATCATTCTGAAGAGTATTACCTGTTTTTTGCACACTAATGGAGCAGTTATGACAGCAATGTTTACACCGAGAACTACTCTGGGGCATATTATAGTGGGATTTCCAGTTATGAAAGCATACTTTCCTTGTGAACAATCACTGGCTGTTGCTGCATTCGCTATTGAGCAGGCTATGAATAAAGTGATGGGATGCTCTATGACGTTATTTGCTGAGCACGCCTTGTTTGCAATTCTAGAGAAGCCTAAGGACAATGTGTCCCTAAGCCTAAGGACACATCGACACATCAAAGAAATTCTGCATATGAAATAGTTATAGTGAATCCTGCGATTAAGATAGCCAGATGCAGGATAGTGAATCCTGCCACATTTGTAGCTGAGCCGCTGGCAGAATGAGCGCAAGTGCATGATTGTTCTATTTATGAGGAATCGTATGACAACATACCATATGTAAATGAAAACTCATTGTTGGGGAGAGATTCTCTTTATTGACAATTCGTAAAAAATGTATCAAAATAATGGAGAAAGATGGACTTGGTCAGCAGTAGTGAGATACAGGGAAAAGGGGAGTTTTAAGCAGTGGCAAGCGTAAGGCTGCCCATGCACTTTTCAGCACAGGCAGCAGAATTGGTGGTGCTAATTATCGCGCTTGAGAAATATGAAGGAGAGGAAGTGATGGTGTACAGTGACTCTGCCTATGTGACGTCAACCGTACACACAGGGCTAGCATGTTCGAAGAGCACGGGCTACCTCTGAGCAGACGGCACTCCAGTGCAGCATGCAGTATTATTGGACAGGCTTATTAAGGCACTACAGCTCCCTGCAGCCATTGCAATAGTGAAATGCACCGCATATACTAAGAGGACTGATTTCATTTCACGCGGAAATGAAGCCGCAGACCTAGAGGCCAAAAGGGTTGCAGATTCTTCAAATATTTCAGGTTTTGATACCCCAGTGTAAAGAGGGGGGTGACCATGGCTATGATAATGCAAGAAGGATTTAATCATTTACTGAAAACACAGTTGATGGAAATTCAAGGAAATGCTATACAGGTTGAGAAGTAGTTATGGGAAAGGAGGGGTGTTTCTTATACCCCACTAAAGCCTTATGGTGCAAGATAGCACTGAAAAGCCAGCAATTCCAGTAGCATTGTTGAGGGTAGTGCTTGAACTGCTGTACTACCCTGTGCATGTAACTAGGGAGAGTCTGGCTGCAACTATTGCAGAAGACTGGCTCCTACCAAACCTCCTAGAACACATTGCATTTTATGTAGTAAATTGCATTGTATGTCAAAAGTTTACTGCTGGGCATACCATGCGAACAGTCCAGGGAGTGATCCCCTGACCGAATGGTCCTTTTCAGCATTTACATATTGACTATGTTGATATGCTGAAGATATAGAGTGGATATAGGTATATGATAGTGGTACTGTGCCCCTTTTCGAGATGGATTGAGGCTGGTCCATGCACACATCCTGACGTCACTTGCGCAGCAACGTTTTTAGTCCAAGAAGTATTTCCAAGATGGGGAATATGTGAAGTATTGAGGTCCGACAATGGTCCACATTTTGTAAATGAATTATTTGAGCAGATAAGTTTGTTATTAAATATTATACACCAGTTTGCTTCTGCTTATCACCCGCAAGCGAACGGTCTATGTGAAAGACTCAACGGTCTGCTCAAGGAGTGAATAGCTATATTGAAATTAACACTGAAAAAGGGATGGCTGTATTGCCTGCCCTTGCTATTATATGCATTAAGGAACAAGTCTGGGTCGGACCACCACCTCACACCCCACAAACTAGTAACAGGGAGGCGAATGAGAATGCCCCTGTCTCCTCCATCGATAAGAGATCGGAGAAGCAAGCTACATATATTATATAGATTGCAGCTGGTGCCACCAAGGTATATATGAAGCATAAGAAACACTAAGGTATATATAGAGTATAAAAAATCTGGTTGTTCCACATCATGTTTTGAGCAAACTGGGATCCCATGAATGAAAAAGTCTGAGATTGTGTCGCAGTTGATAAAAAGTGGCTAACGAGCAAAAGAGAATCGAGGAGGCTTGTCTGGCCCAGTGTCAAGAAAGCCAGGGCAGCCAAGAACTGGTTGGGTATTCAAAGGATACAATTAATACAAAGAATGAGCCCAGATCCTACCAAGGTGCAGCTAAGAGACAATGGGCCTCATTCCAATTTTGGAGGTAGCCTTGCCTGTAATAATGGCAGGCTACCTCCAAACTTGCAAATACTTCCAGCATCAGTGAAGGGGCAATTACCAGGGCATTCCAGCCCCACCGGACCCGGTTTTTGCCCATTCGCAGATACCGGAATAGGATGCTCCTCATTCCCATTTGAGCCTCATAGGGCATCCCAGTCCTTCCCATAACAGCGTCACCTCGTCTTAAAGAGCCCTTTATACGGGTTCAATGTGTTCCATGTTTCCCATCGTAAACATGTCAAGTACATGACTCTATGCCTTTGGTGTCATTCCAAAAAATAATTCATGAGGAGAGCCTTCTCAGTTGCTGCTAAATTGACCCTATGGCACCTCCACCGTAATGCATGCTACTGTATAAAATGCTATTGAAATAGACACAACCCCCAAATTGTTTGCTTTATTCAAGTTAAATCTTTAGTGAGGCAGAATCTGGCTGCCAGAATTGCTCCTTCCACTCAAATGTCAACTATCTTTGGAAAAAAAAGGTCTGCAGCACACACAGTGTATTTGCTCTTTCCAGTGTATTCCAAGAGGTCTCCATAACCCTGGCGGTTATGTGTGGATTGCATTGTCAATGGACTGTGATGCTGCAAATATTACAGTGATTACACATGACTCAAAACCTAGCTTAATGACAAGCTGGTCAGACGCCCATTTTCATGCATTGGTGGCATATTGAATTGCAAAGGCTGAATCCCTTCTAGACTCAAACACATCTCAATTCCCACTTAGATTCCAGTCTTAGGCTTGCTTTGTCATCATTTGTTTTGCTGGATGGCCCTGAAGGACTTTTCTGTTGCACCCTGACGAAGACGTGTTTCAAACTAACTGCAGCACACGTCGAAACAGGTCGATGATTTCCCTCTTATTACTGAGGCCTGACTTTGCTGAAAATAGATGTCCCTTGCATTTTAAAAAAATATATATATTTGCAACACATAAGAAAATGATGTTTAAGCTTGGTCCAGTACAAGCTTGATTCATCATTAGATTTTTTTAACATGAATAATTTAGATTTGGTTGGAATTTTGTTGTATATTTGCTTGTGTCTGTCCATGAAAACAATTGTTTTCATTGTCATTTGTATGATGGAATGTTCATGTTCACACATGCATTGCATATTTGATGACTTTTTTTGTTTAAATATGACTTTCTCTGCCTTGCTGTCTAAGCTATGAACTTCTACAAATATTTATTGTCATTAAAATAGTTTTGTAGAAGGTTTGTGTTTTATAATTATTCCATAGGCATCCTTTTTTCGTTCAAATGTTTAAGTTCCCAAGAGGCCTATGGGTTACGGGTAACCTGCTGTTGCGTGTTTAACTATCCTCGCATGTTCAGACTTGGAAGAATGTAGTACTTAATCTTATTGCGGCTTAATATAAAATGAAACCAAAAACCTACTTAGTAAGTTTCCATTTAGTTCACTTTGCATTGAAAAAAAAACACGGCATGAAATTATGTGTTCTCTAAGGATACTTGTGTTTACTTAACATGTATTAATGCAATGTGTGTATTTCATCGAAACTTAGCATTTATGGAGGCTCTTAGAAACCTGTTCCTACTTCTCGGTTGTGTGCAGAAGTAATTATGCTGCAGTTCCCATGGGTGTGCAGTTTAACAATTTGCAATTGCCAGAAGACGGTGCCACTCTAATTTTGAAAATCCCAATGTAATCACATTCCCCACTGCATTGAAGGTACTAGAAGGCTATTTATCTGGCTAATGATCAAATGCTGCTTCCACGGCTATGCAAACGGTTCTCTGCAGAAATTAGTTAAGCCAATATATCTTTTGCTGTCCAGAGAAAATAAATAGCAATTGCTCTTCATTTCCCCTCCTGACTCTGCATTATGTTTTATTAGAGCCGTGTTTGGTTCTTTTATTCTAGTCCGGAGAATACCGTAAAGCTGCTTCCTATTGCTTACATCTATTTAGAACAGACAGACTGATGAAAGTGCACACTCCTGTATCAAACTGTCATTAGCTGTCATTATAATTATATCTATTGAGTGGGGGTGATACTAGGAGGCAGCTTAACTCTCCAACAGCAGGGGGCACCAGATTAATCCCACGAGCATCACATATACATTGTACTAGGTGAGGAGAGCAACACCTTGTCAGTTTACATAATACATCTGACCATGTTGGGTGCTATTCTCTATTTTGCATCCTTCTTCTTTTACATACCTGAAATCATGTAATGTATTTTTGTATTGGTAGATACAGTTGTGCATCAGCTTTCAGATGGTTAGATCTTTAGTCCAAGAAGTATTTCCTAGATGGGGAATATGTGAAGTATTGAGGTCCGAAATTGGTCCACATTTTGTAAATGAATTATTTGAGCAGATAAGTTTGTTATTAAACATTATACACAAGTTTGCTTCTGCTTATCACCCGCATGCGAACAGTCTATGTGAAAGACTCAACGGTCTGCTCAAGGAGTGAATAGCTATTTTGAAATTAACACTGAAAAAGGGATGGCTGTATTGCCTGCCCTTGCCATTATATGCATTAAGGAACAAGTCTGGGTCGGACCACCACCTCACACCCCATAAACTAGTAACAGGGAGGCGAATGAGAATGCCCCTGTCGCCTCCATCGATAAGTGATCGTAGAAGCTAGCTACATGTAGTATATAGATTGCAGGCGGTGCCACCAAGGGATATATGAAGCATAAGAAACACTAAGGTATATATAAAGTATAAAAAATCTGGTTGTTCCACATCATGTTTTGAGCAAAGTGGGATCCCATGAATGAAAATGTCTGAGATTGTGTTGAAGTTGATAAACAGTGGCTAACGAGCAAAATAGAATCGAGGAGGCTTGTCTTGCCCAGTGTCAAGAAAGCCAGGGCAGCCAAGAACTGGTTGGTTATTCAAAGGATACAATTAATACAAAGAATGAGCCCAGCTCCTACCAAGGTGCAGCTAAGAGACAATGGGCCTCATTACAATTTTGGAGGTAGCCTTGCCTGTAATAACGGCAGGCTACCTCCAAACTTGCAAATACTTCCAGCATCAGTGAAGGGGCAATTACCAGGGCATTCCAGCCCCACCGGACCTGGTATTTGCCCATTTGCAGATACTGGAATAGGATGCTCCTCATTCCCATTTGAGCCTCATAGGGCATCCCAGTCCTTCCCATAAGAGCGTCACCTCGTCTTAAAGAGCCCTTTATACGGGTTCAATGTGTTCCATGTTTCCCATCGTAAACATGTGAAGTGCATGACTCTATGCCTTTGGTGTCATTCCAAAAAATAATTTATGAGGAGAGCCTTCTCAGTTGCTAAATTGACCCTATGGTACCTCCACCGTAATGCATGGTACTCTATAAAATGCTATTGAAATAGACACAACCCCCAAATTGTTTGCTTTATTCAAGTTAAATCTTTAATGAGGCAGAATCTGGCTGCCAGAATTGCTCCTTCCACCCAAATGGCAACTATTTTTGGAAAAAAAGGTCTGCAGCACACACAGTGTATTTGCTCTTTCCAGTGTATTCCAAGAGGTCTCCGTAACCCTAGAGGTTATGTGTGGATTGCATTGTCAATGGAGTCTGATGCTGCACATATTACAGGGATTACACATGACTCAAAACCTAGCTTAATGACAAGCTGGTCAGACGCCAATTTTCATGCATTGGTGGCATATTGATATGCAAAGGCTAAATCCCTTCTAGACTCAAACATATCTCAATTCCCACTTAGATTCCAGTCTTAGGCTTGCTTTGTCATCATTTGTTTTGCTGGATGGCCCTGAAGGACTTTTCTGTTGCACCCTGACGAAGAAGTGTTTTAAACTAACTGCAGCACACGTCGAAACAGGTCGATGATTTCCCTCTTATTACTGAGGACTGACTTTGCTGAAAATAGATCTCCCTTGCATTTAAAAAAATATATATATATTTGCAACACATAAGAAAATGATGTTTACGCTTGGTCCAGTACAAGCTTGATTCATCATTAGATTTTTTTAACATGAATGAATTAGATTTGGTTGGAATTTTGTTGTATATTTGCTTGTGTCTGTCCATGAAAACAATTGTTTTCATTGTAATTTTTATGATGGAATGTTCATGTTCACACATGCATTGCATATTTGATGACTTTTTTTGTTTAAATATGACTTTCTCTGCCTTGCTGTCTAAGCTATGAACTTCTGCAAATATTTATTGTCATTAAAATAGTTTTGTAGAAGGTTTGTGTTTTATAATTATTCCATAAGCATCCTTTTTTCGTTCAAATGTTTAAGTTCCCAAGAGGCCTATGGGTTACGGGTAACCTGCTATTGCGTGTTTAACTATCCTCGCATGTTCAGACTTGGAAAAATGTGGTACTTAATCTTATTCCGGCTTAAAATAAAATGAAACCAAAAACCTACTTAGTAAGTTTCCATTTAGTTCACTTTGCATTGAAAAAAAAACAAGGCATGAAAGTATGTGTTCTCTAAGGATACTTGTGTTTACTTAACATGTATTAATGCAATGTGTGTATTTCATCGAAACTTAGCTTTTATGGAGGCTCTTAGAAACCTGTTCCTACTTCTCGGTTGTGTGCAGAAGTAATTATGCTGCAGTTCCCATGGTGTGCAGTTTAACAATTTGCAATTGCCAGAAGACGGTGCCACTCTAATTTTGAAAATCCCAATGTAATCACAATCCCCACTGCATTGAAGGTACTAGAAGGCTATTTATCTGGCTAATGATCAAATGCTGCTTCCAAGGCTATGCAAACGGTTCTCTGCAGAAATTAGTTAAGCCAATATATCTTTTGCTGTCCAGAGAAAATAAATAGCAATTGCTCTTCATTTCCCCTCCTGACTCTGCATTATGTTTTATTAGAGCCGTGTTTGGGTCTTTTATTCTAGTCCGGAGAATACCGTAAAGCTGCTTCCTATTCCTTACATCTATTTAGAACAGACAGACTGATGAAAGTGCACACTCCTGTATCAAACAGTCATTAGCTGTCATTATAATTATATCTATTGAGTGGGGGTGATACTAGGAGGCAGCTTAACTCTCCATCAGCAGGGGGCACCAGATTAATCCCACGAGCATCACGTATACATTGTATTAGGTGAGGAGAGCGACACCTTGTCAGTTTACATAATACATCTGACCATGTTGGGTGCTAATCTCTATTTAGCATCCTTCTTTTTTTACATACCTGAAATCGTGTAATGTATTTTTTTATTGGTAGATACAATTGTGCATCAGCTTTCAGATGGTTAGATCTTTAGTCCAAGAAGTATTTCCTAGATGGGGAATATGTGAAGTATTGAGGTCCGACAATGGTCCACATTTTGTAAATGAATTATTTGAGCAGATAGGTTTGTTATTAAACATTATACACAAGTTTGCTTCTGCTTATCACCCGCAAGCAAACAGTTTATGTGAAAGACTCAACGGTCTGCTCAAGGAGTGAATAGCTATATTGAAATTAACACTGAAAAAGGGATGGCTGTATTGCCTGCCCTTGCCATTATATGCATTAAGGAACAAGTCTGGGTCGGACCACCACCTCACACCCCACAAACTAGTAACAGGGAGGCGAATGAGAATGCCCCTGTCTCCTCCATCGATAAGTGATCGTAGAAGCTAGCTACATATAGTATATAGATTGCAGCGGTGCCACCAAGGTATATATGAAGCATAAGAAACACTAAGGGGTTCCAGATAGAAAATCTGGTTGTTCCACATCATGTTTTGAGAAAACTGGGATCCCATGAATGAAAAAGTCTGAGATTGTGTCGCAGTTGATAAACAGTGGCTAACGAGCAAAAGAGAATCGAGGAGGCTTGTCTGGCCAAGTGTCAAGAAAGCCAGGGCAGCCAAGAACTGGTTGGTTATTCAAAGGATACAATTAATACAAAGAATGAGCCCAGCTCCTACCAAGGTGCAGCTAAGAGACAATGGGCCTCATTACAATTTTGGAGGTAGCCTTGCCTGTAATAATGGCAGGCTACCTCCAAACTTGCAAATTCTTCCAGCATCAGTGAAAGGGCAATGCCCAGGGCATTCCAGCCCCACCGGACCTGGTATTTGCCCATTTGCAGATACCGGAATAGGATGCTCCTCATTCCCATTTGAGCCTCATAGGGCATCCCAGTCCTTCCCATAAGAGCGTCACCTCGTCTTAAAGAGCCCTTTATACAGGTTCAATGTGTTCCATGTTTCCCATCGTAAACATGTCAAGTGCATGACTCTATGCCTTTGGTGTCATTCCAAAAAATAATTCATGAGGGGAGCCTTTCAGTTGCTAAATTGACCCTATGGCACCTCCACCGTAATGCATGCTACTGTATAAAATGCTATTGAAATAGACACAACCCCCAAATTGTTTGCTTTATTCAAGTTAAATCTTTAATGAGGCAGAATCTGGCTGCCAGAATTGCTCCTTCCACCCAAATGGCAACTATCTTTGGAAAAAAAGGTCTGCAGCACACACAGTGTATTTGCTCTTTCCAGTGTATTCCAAGAGGTCTCCTTAACCCTGGAGGTTATGTGTGGATTGCATTGTCAATGGACTGTGATGCTGCACATATTACAGTGATTACACATGACTCAAACCTAGCTTTATGACAAGCTGGTCAGACGCCCATTTTCATGCATTGGTGGCACATTGAATTGCAAAGGCTGAATCCCTTCTAGACTCAAACACATCTCAATTCCCACTTAGATTCCAGTCTTAGGCTTGCTTTGTCATCATTTGTTTTGCTGGATGGCCCTGAAGGACTTTTCTGTTGCACCCTGACGAAGAAGTGTTTTAAACTAACTGCAGCACACGTCGAAACAGGTCGATGATTTCCCTCTTATTACTGAGGACTGACTTTGCTGAAAATAGATCTCCCTTGCATTTAAAAAAATATATATATATTTGCAACACATAAGAAAATGATGTTTACGCTTGGTCCAGTACAAGCTTGATTCATCATTAGATTTTTTTAACATGAATGAATTAGATTTGGTTGGAATTTTGTTGTATATTTGCTTGTGTCTGTCCATGAAAACAATTGTTTTCATTGTAATTTTTATGATGGAATGTTCATGTTCACACATGCATTGCATATTTGATGACTTTTTTTGTTTAAATATGACTTTCTCTGCCTTGCTGTCTAAGCTATGAACTTCTGCAAATATTTATTGTCATTAAAATAGTTTTGTAGAAGGTTTGTGTTTTATAATTATTCCATAAGCATCCTTTTTTCGTTCAAATGTTTAAGTTCCCAAGAGGCCTATGGGTTACGGGTAACCTGCTATTGCGTGTTTAACTATCCTCGCATGTTCAGACTTGGAAAAATGTGGTACTTAATCTTATTCCGGCTTAAAATAAAATGAAACCAAAAACCTACTTAGTAAGTTTCCATTTAGTTCACTTTGCATTGAAAAAAAAACAAGGCATGAAAGTATGTGTTCTCTAAGGATACTTGTGTTTACTTAACATGTATTAATGCAATGTGTGTATTTCATCGAAACTTAGCTTTTATGGAGGCTCTTAGAAACCTGTTCCTACTTCTCGGTTGTGTGCAGAAGTAATTATGCTGCAGTTCCCATGGTGTGCAGTTTAACAATTTGCAATTGCCAGAAGACGGTGCCACTCTAATTTTGAAAATCCCAATGTAATCACAATCCCCACTGCATTGAAGGTACTAGAAGGCTATTTATCTGGCTAATGATCAAATGCTGCTTCCAAGGCTATGCAAACGGTTCTCTGCAGAAATTAGTTAAGCCAATATATCTTTTGCTGTCCAGAGAAAATAAATAGCAATTGCTCTTCATTTCCCCTCCTGACTCTGCATTATGTTTTATTAGAGCCGTGTTTGGGTCTTTTATTCTAGTCCGGAGAATACCGTAAAGCTGCTTCCTATTCCTTACATCTATTTAGAACAGACAGACTGATGAAAGTGCACACTCCTGTATCAAACTGTCATTAGCTGTCATTATAATTATATCTATTGAGTGGGGGTGATACTAGGAGGCAGCTTAACTCTCCATCAGCAGGGGGCACCAGATTAATCCCACGAGCATCACGTATACATTGTATTAGGTGAGGAGAGCGACACCTTGTCAGTTTACATAATACATCTGACCATGTTGGGTGCTAATCTCTATTTAGCATCCTTCTTTTTTTACATACCTGAAATCGTGTAATGTATTTTTTTATTGGTAGATACAATTGTGCATCAGCTTTCAGATGGTTAGATCTTTAGTCCAAGAAGTATTTCCTAGATGGGGAATATGTGAAGTATTGAGGTCCGACAATGGTCCACATTTTGTAAATGAATTATTTGAGCAGATAGGTTTGTTATTAAACATTATACACAAGTTTGCTTCTGCTTATCACCCGCAAGCAAACAGTTTATGTGAAAGACTCAACGGTCTGCTCAAGGAGTGAATAGCTATATTGAAATTAACACTGAAAAAGGGATGGCTGTATTGCCTGCCCTTGCCATTATATGCATTAAGGAACAAGTCTGGGTCGGACCACCACCTCACACCCCACAAACTAGTAACAGGGAGGCGAATGAGAATGCCCCTGTCTCCTCCATCGATAAGTGATCGTAGAAGCTAGCTACATATAGTATATAGATTGCAGCGGTGCCACCAAGGTATATATGAAGCATAAGAAACACTAAGGGGTTCCAGATAGAAAATCTGGTTGTTCCACATCATGTTTTGAGAAAACTGGGATCCCATGAATGAAAAAGTCTGAGATTGTGTCGCAGTTGATAAACAGTGGCTAACGAGCAAAAGAGAATCGAGGAGGCTTGTCTGGCCAAGTGTCAAGAAAGCCAGGGCAGCCAAGAACTGGTTGGTTATTCAAAGGATACAATTAATACAAAGAATGAGCCCAGCTCCTACCAAGGTGCAGCTAAGAGACAATGGGCCTCATTACAATTTTGGAGGTAGCCTTGCCTGTAATAATGGCAGGCTACCTCCAAACTTGCAAATACTTCCAGCATCAGTGAAGGGGCAATTACCAGGGCATTCCAGCCCCACCGGACCTGGTATTTGCCCATTTGCAGATACCGGAATAGGATGCTCCTCATTCCCATTTCAGCCTCATAGGGCATCCCAGTCCTTCCCATAAGAGCGTCACCTCGTCTTAAAGAGCCCTTTATACAGGTTCAATGTGTTCCATGTTTCCCATCGTAAACATGTCAAGTGCATGACTCTATGCCTTTGGTGTCATTCCAAAAAATAATTCATGAGGGGAGCCTTTCAGTTGCTAAATTGACCCTATGGCACCTCCACCGTAATGCATGCTACTGTATAAAATGCTATTGAAATAGCCACAACCCCCAAATTGTTTGCTTTATTCAAGTTAAATCTTTAATGAGGCAGAATCTGGCTGCCAGAATTGCTCCTTCCACCCAAATGGCAACTATCTTTGGAAAAAAAGGTCTGCAGCACACACAGTGTATTTGCTCTTTCCAGTGTATTCCAAGAGGTCTCCTTAACCCTGGAGGTTATGTGTGGATTGCATTGTCAATGGACTGTGATGCTGCACATATTACAGTGATTACACATGACTCAAACCTAGCTTTATGACAAGCTGGTCAGACGCCCATTTTCATGCATTGGTGGCACATTGAATTGCAAAGGCTGAATCCCTTCTAGACTCAAACACATCTCAATTCCCACTTAGATTCCAGTCTTAGGCTTGCTTTGTCATCATTTGTTTTGCTGGATGGCCCTGAAGGACTTTTCTGTTGCACCCTGACGAAGACGTGTTTTAAACTAACTGCAGAACATGTCAAAACAAGTCGATGATTTCCCTCTTATTACTGAGGACTGACTGCTGAAAATAGATGTCCCTTGCATTTAAAAAAAATATATATATTTGCAATACATAAGAAAATGATGTTTTCACTTGGTCCAGTACAAGCTTGATTCATCATTAGTTTTTTTTAACATGAATGAATTAGATTTGGTTTTAATTTTGTTGTATATTTGCTTGTGTCTGTCCATGAAAACAATTGTTTTCAATGTCATTTGTATGTTGGAATGTTCATGTTCACACATGCATTGCACATTTGATGACTTTTTTTGTTTAAATATGACTTTCCCTGCTTTGCTGTCTAAGCTATGAACTTCTGCATATATTTATTATGACTTAAAATAGTTTCATAGAAGGTTTGTGTTTTATAATTATTCCATAGGCATCCTTTTTTCGTTCAAATGTTTAAGTTCCGAAGAGGCCTATGGGTTACGGGTAACCTGCTGTTGCGTGTTTAACTATCCTCGCATGTTCAGCCTTGGAAAAATGTGGTACTTAATCTTATTGCGTCTTAATATAAAATGAAACCAAACACCTACTTAGTAAGTTTCCATTTAGTCACTTTGCATTGAAAAAAAAACACGGCATGAATGTATGTGTTCTCTAAGGATACTTGTGATAACTTAACATGTATTAATGCAATGTGTGTATTTCATCGAAACTTAGCTTTTATGGAGGCTCTTAGAAACCTGTTCCTACTTCTCGGTTGTGTGCAGAAGTAATTATGCTGCAGTTCCCATGGGTGTGCAGTTTAACAATTTGCAATTGCCAGAAGACGGTGCCACTCTAATTTTAAAAATCCCAATGTAATCACAATCCCCACTGCATTGAAGGCACTAGAAGGCTATTTATCTGGCTAATGATCAAATGCTGCTTCCACGGCTATGCAAACGGTTCTCTGCAGAAATTAGTTAAGCCAATATATCTTTTGCTGTCCAGAGAAAATAAATAGCAATTGCTCTTCATTTCCCCTCCTGACTCTGCATTATGTTTTATTAGAGCCGTGTTTGGCTCTTTTATTCTAGTCCGGAGAATACCGTAAAGCTGCTTCCTATTCCTTACATCTATTTAGAACAGACAGACTGATGAAAGTACACACTCCTGTATCAAACTGTCATTAGCTGTCATTATAATTATATCTATTGAGTGGGGGTGATACTAGGAGGCAGCTTAACTCTCCATCAGCAGGGGGCACCAGATTAATCCCACGAGCATCACATATACATTGTATTAGGTGAGGAGAGCGACACCTTGTCAGTTTACATAATACATCTGACCATGTTGGGTGCTAATCTCTATTTAGCATCCTTCTTTTTTACATACCTGAAATCGTGTAATGTATTTTTTTATTGGTAGATATAATTGTGCATCAGCTTTCAGATGGTTAGATCTGCAATTTACTGATTAGAAGTATACTCTTCTAGCAGTAGGCAATACGGTACAATTCGCACAACTTCATATGCCATATGTTGGGGTTTATAAATGACAGTTTGTACAATTTTATTTTTATTAACACAAATATAGACACCTGTTTTGTGTAACCTGCACTTTTTCAAGGCAAACTTAATAAATGGTTCTCCTCGTGTTACCCAAGAATTACTAACTGGTACTAGGTGCATTTCCTCAAGTATTAGTGCTGGTACACTTTAGACAATCTGGCCTAGGCTATCCCAGGCTTCCAGTATATATGAACTCTTAGCTTTGCTCATATTTGACCCCAACTAGGGATCAGGTATTCAATATTTTTTTCAATAAGGCCTTCAAGGTTTTCCTGACCCGTCAACTTGCCCCTATTCCTACAATGTGTGGCTGCCAATGTTTCTGCCCCTTCATCCTCAAGCTCTCCTTAGCACATAGTTGGCTAATGCTTTTCTGTCCCATCTGATTGTCAAGGTGTGTGCCCACTCAAACCCCTTTGTTTCTACAACGTCTGGCTTCCCTAATGTAAGACTCCCAGGTTATGTTTTTTGTCCAATCACGTCCATGTTTCTTAACTGAAGTCTGCATTGTTTGCACTTGTTCTGGTTGTGCTGATGTTGTGCTTCTGTCAGCACACAATGCCCCCTTAGCCAACTGGCCAACATCACTGACTGCTCCCAGTGTATGTGTCTCCCATTTAATATGTACATTGCAGAGGTTGCAAACTATGATGCAGCATCAGCAGAAATTACCATATCAAGTTGCCCAGAAAAAAGTGGGCGGTGGGCTCTGGAAAGAAGTGGGGGCACTCCGTCCACCCACGTGTACCCTCGACTTGAGCCCTGATGTGGAGTACCCTAAAGCTCTAGCATCATGTCCTTCTCTTCAACATTCCCATGAACCCCTCCTCGAACTCTACAGTTGCACATGTCTGACATGTTCAACTATGCAGATGACATGCAAATTCTGTACGATCTCAGCATCCAACAAAAGTCACGACTAACCTCATTACAACCCCAATGACTATCATCCGGTGCTCCTGTGCACTTGATTTCTAACATTGAAGTTGATCTCAGACACACTCTTAGTTGTCCTTAACGTGCCTCCAACCGCCGCCCAAGACCGAACATGAGACACTGCTCGCAGCTTTGTGCTAGACACCCAGCAGCCAGTAACATTGCACTCCCCTTTTGGCCACAACCGCCTGGCAGACAGGTGCACACCCCATGTTTCACTACTGAAACAGGCCATAACAATACGGCTCTCCCTCACGCTCGGAACACATTTTGCCTCATATTCAAACAAAGCTATTGACATTGTTCTCAGCCCCATACCCACCCACTCACCCGCCCACCTACTTGATCTCGACCTCCGCCCAATAAGTCACCAAGGACTACCATGCTATTTCCTCGTGCCATCACACAGACAACCCACACATGCCCCCAGGCACTTCTATCAAGATAGGCACCCACGGGTATCACGTCTTTCCTTTTTGCCATCACCCAGCTGATTCCCTCCATCCCCCATAGCACATGGGATAATTAGTATTGCACTGGCTGCCCGAATCAAACCACCACGCAAGAGACACCTTAATCCTAGGTGAGCGCGACAATTTACTCCCATGCCCACCCTGTTGAGCTATGCACTTTGACAATACACACAACACATGTAATTTAACATGTTTGTTCTTTTCTTTCCTTCCCTCCCTTGTGCATCTACTGCTCTCCTTCTATTTTCTCTCCCCAACAAAACTAATAATAAATGTTGCTTGTGATGTATGCTTACATTATCGTAAATCTAATATATACCCATTGTTACTTGACAACAACATTGTGATTCTTTGTGCATATAATTGCCCTACATATATTCTTTCCGGGCTTTTCAACATAATGTATGCAATTTTAACTGTTTCACCTTTTTGCACTCAATCACCGGTCACTTTAGACCCTTCACAATAATGTCTGTATATGATTCTTAACATCTTAACTTAACCTCTGTCAATGGTTGTAGCCTTGATAAAGACCTTCAGATGGTCGAAACACGTGTCGGCACCTTTGGTGATGAAATAAAAATCCACAATGGTTTCAAAAATAAATGAGTGGACTATGCCTTGTATGATGAACAGTAAACAAGGCATGCATTTATAAGGATGTGAACACGCGCCATTTATGTAGGAACCCAACAACAATCTATCTAATCTAATCTGGATTTGGGGCATCAGAGGCACAGGCCCTTTGGTTCCTGCAACCAGCTGCATGCACAATCAAACCTGGTATTTCATTAGGAATTAAGCGTAGCAACCAGCAGTTCCTAGTGCTCTCACCACTTCCCTAACCTCAATGTATGCCTTGCACAGATGGACTCATGGGTGCCGATTTACAGACTTAAGCTCATCCAAAAGACAGTGCCTTATTTGTGGTGCGACATAACCTAAACCTGCAGTAATCCTCTCGCTGGAAACAATGGGTCCTTGCCCTCTTTCTACTTCTATTGTAAGACATCTTGGAATCACTACATTTACACTACAACAACAAATGAAATCCACTGTAAAGTGCTGCTTCTTCCAAATCTGAACCCTACGACACGACACACCATGCTCTACCAAAATTTAACACACATAGCCGTGCCAGTTATCTCACTGATACTACCTACACCACCAGAATGTGTCTGGGACTCTGAGGATTCTTATTTAAAAGACTTGAAAGAGTTAGGAAAGTGGCAGAGTGAAAAGATTCTGCACACTCCAATGGCTCCAAATAATAAAAAAGGGCTCCCTCCAAAACTGTGTGCATTGACTACTATCATGGAAGGGCCCCAGAATCCATCACAATGAATTTCTCACACTACATAACTTCAGGAGGTTCCATTATTTTTAAATGTATTTATTGTATATATGTAAGGAGTCTATACAACAACTTGTGATTCAAAGCACCACAAGACAAAAAACAAGGGGGGGGACAAGGGAGAAAGATAACAATAACCGTCCTATTAGGCCTTATGACATTTGCATTGTGCAAGTGCAGTAAAAAGAAGTGCGAGGGAGAGGGGGTTGCCAGTCTGTGCGAAATGCAAAGTGCTAGGGTGGGAAGGGAAGTGCAGGGTAAAGAGGAGAAAGTTCAAGTGAAAGGGGGGGGCAACATGGGCTAGGGAGGTGCTAAGGGGAGGCCAGGAGGGAAAGTGGTAGGGACTGGATGGGGTGCTGGGGGTGAGAGTCCACATGCTAAGTGTGAGGGGGGGCGTGGACTGGGCAAAGGGGCCTGGTTCCCTGTAGAACTCATAGGGAACCAGGAAGCCAGCCACAGCAGCAGACTGGGGTGTTAGCAAGGGAATGGGAGAGGGAAGGAAGAAGAGAAAAGTAGGGTCTTGAGGAGCATCAGGAATTTAAGCAGATCCGGCTCGAGCCGGATAAGGGCAGGGTGACCATCCAGAGGGATGCTCCTGTGAAGGAGAGGATCTACCCCTCACTCTATGCTTAGAGAAGCGTCTGATCTGCAGAAAGTTGGAGCTAGAAGACCAAAGGGCTCTAGCGGGTGAGGTATTTAGGGAGAGAGAGTTGGATGTAGCTGGGTCCCAGGCCCAGGAAATCCTTGTGGATGATGCAGAGGGTCTTGAAATTGATCCTAGCAGCAACCGGGAGCCAATGGAGAAATTATAGGGCTGGAGAGATGTAGTCTGTGGACTTAAGGCCTGCCATAAGTCTTGCAGTCCTATTTGGGATAAGTTGAAGAGGCGAAGGGAGGATAATGGAAGATTGAGGTAGATGATGTTTAAGTAGTCCAGCTTAGAGAGGACCAGAGCTCTGGAGACATTGAGCTTCCGAGGCAAGGTGAGCAAATGGAGAATGCCTCTGAGGAGGTGCAGCTGATAGTAAGCCTTATTGTCAAGGTAGGCGATGTGAGGAGAGAAGGAGAGAGAAGAGTGAAAGATGATACCAACATTCTTTGCCTCCCAGGAGGTTGAGGTGAGGGAACACATAGAGGGGATACACAGAGTAGGAGGGAAGGAGGGAGCTGAGGTCCCAATGAGAAGGATCTCAGTCTTATCTTACTGGCATTAAGGCAGAGATCATTGGCAACACACCATGCCTGACAAGCAGCCAGACAGTCAGGAATGAGAGAGGAGGAAGTAGAGGGAAGCTTGAAGGAGAGATATGTGTCATCTGCATAACGCTGTGTGGAGAGAAGGAGATTAGGTGGGCCACAGGAGCAAAATAGATGCTGAAGAGCCATAACAAGAGAATAGAGCTGCTGGTGGAGAGTGTGATAGGGGAGTTCCCTCTCTTAACAACCAAAATCTGAAACTTTCCATCTAAAGATCTCTGTATGGAAGATGAACAGCCAATTGCCAAAAAATAGATACAAATCACACTTTTCAAAAAACACTAATTTTGAGCACAATAGCTGAACTATACAACTTTACACCAAGTCGCCTAAACTTCACCTTATGGAAGGCACATTTAAAAAACAATAATTAACAGGAACACATACGCATCTCACCGCGCAACCTAATAGAAATTGGTTCACTTGGATTGAATTCCACACTACAGAAAGGGAATAGCATGATTACCACCACAGCCAAATGACAAACCACCTATTCACTTCACAGGAGGCCCATAATATCTGAGTATATGCATACTGTACCACCCTAAGGAGCATCTAACAAAAATGATCTCCCCCTACTTGTACCATGTCTGTCTACTCCTATTGAATAACCACCTCCCTTCAAAACTTCCTACCACCTTACACTACACTCACCCATCTCCCAAAAATGAATGCCACAAGCACAGCCAATACCAATTTACTTTACCAAGGTATTTTTAAAGTGCCTTCCTTTAGTTTTATTACACCCCCTTATATCAGTGGGCATCATTAACTAAAGCATATTCGCTTGGACTCCCCCTTCTGGATAACATACACCCAATAATCTCTGCCATTCCCAGAGGAGCATACTGGCACGCCAAACCCAGTTACTTCCAACCTACAGCCCTGCACAGTGAGGACCACATGGAATGGAACACAGCCACTGTACAAGACCACATTACCTACTTACCAAGGATATGGAGATGTTTCCATACATATCTAAGGTGGATCCCACTGGGCAAATTCAAACAGATACACACAGCTACATGTTCATGCCCATCTCTCAAGATGTATGCAGATAACTCAGTATGCGCGTGCATGTAGACATATTTGTGCAAAAAGAGAGTCATGCTGCAAGCTGCATGTACATGTGGCAGCATTCACATCTAGATGCAGGGGCTTGAATAAGCACCTCCTGAAAGTAAAACTGCATAAGACAAGAAAAGCACAGGTATTTCATTGCCTCAGGAATAAACGTTATGCTTGCACAGAGGTGCAGCAACAATCACAATCTGGCAATAAAAACAAGTAGCCATATACAATATCATACACATTTCCCAGAAATCTCATACACCAGTGGAAGGCACACAATGCATAACACCTTTAAACTCAGTAACAGAATTGTGGCCTAATATAAAAACTTGACTCAACATATTGTTCTACATAAAATGAAATTGTCATCACATAAGTAATTCAAACAACAACATCCAGATAACTAGTGGTGATTTTTATTATAAACATGAAAGCATTAATTGAACATGCGATTGTTAAATGATTTAAAAAAATGTCAATTCAGTGACGTCTTCTCTGATGTGGTTACTATTCTAAGTTGATATCCTAAGGCATCTTGGTTGAGACACTGTTGGTGAACATCCTAAGCAACCTCCTCATTGTCCAGAGTGTGGTGACATTTCTCCTGCCTTACTCTGCTCCTAATGAAAGGTCACTTCGACATGCCCATTGCTGCCAGTGTTCTTGCCTGCCTATCTCTAACAAAGTCCACAGTCCTAACACTACCAGTCAATATGTTTCTACCACTTCACCTTATACCTATCAGTGCTGTAAACATGTATGTCCAACGTCCTAAACGTAAAAAGAAATGCAGGCTGCGTGAATATTATTGAATTGAGCATTTCCGCCATTTTAATTGAGCTTCATTTTTTTGAACATTGCTGAATTGAATGTTTCTGACATTTACTGAATTGGATTTCATCTCTGCAGCATCCTAGAGAACCATTCACAGGTTTCCAGGTACACGACAGGATGGCTGGCTGCTCAAATTTTAGTCATTGTTCAAGAATTAGGCTTAGCTTGGATTGGAAGGAGGGGAGGTTGTGTTGAATTTTGGCAAGAAAATAATATTTGGCAGAGTCCCTTCATAAGCCATGGAACAGCCTGTTCCATTAACTTAACAATAGGACAAATACAAGTAAATGTAGCAACATTCTACATCACAATGTCCTGTGTATGAGGCAGCATTTAAAAAGAAGATCTGAAACGAAATAATCAACAACTCTCTCACCAACTGAGGGAGGAGCCCAGCTTTTTACAAAAGGGCTAATCCTTTAACAGCAACTTCACCATAATGCACTCTCACGTGCCTCACGGAGAGTTGACTGGACACAGGATCCCTATAATACTGATGTAAGAGCTCTGGCATAGTACTAAAACTGTATTAGCAATAATTGATAAAGGAACCCCTTTTGTTTACATAGATAAAAATGGGAGGTACAACCTATTTTCAATGAATGAACGAATTTAATCAATCAATCAATGTATTCTTTATTTTGGAACTTTTAACATTGCATAAAAAAGTGCATATAGATATAATAAACATAAACATATTAACAGGCTATAAAATATATCTCCAGATAAGAATGATTCTCTAAGTTATAACTGGCAAAATGAGACATTTGTTTCCTGATTTCATTACTTATTTCATCAGCACATTTGGTTTTGTCTGGAAGCTGTGATGAATTTGGACAGTTCATCCCTTCTCCCGAAAGGGGAGCACCCACTTTGAGGCAAGGGAGGTGACCCGGCTAAGTAGGACCCTCCCTAGGGGTCTGAGCAAGAGGGACCTCACAGGGAGTGACTCCCCTCTTTGGGACAATGACTCCCATTCCACTAGTGAACTCCTAGTTTAAACCACCCTCTCCACCTCTATGGATGTTGGAAAGACTTTGACATCTCCGCTTTTGATTATATAATAAACAAATATCATTCTTTCACTCTATTCACTTCCGGTAATGCTGATCGTAGTCTGAATGCATGATCAAGGATGACAGGCACAATTCATTTTGGTGAAATGATGTGTAGAAGGAGAGAGGGGATTGTGAATGGAGAAGATACTCCTATGGAGGGAGGAGAGCTACCGATATGTAGAGGCGAGTCTCTGTAGTAATGACATCCTGGAGGGGTGGAGCTACGTTAAGCTGCGGAGCCAGCGGTGGCGTGAATAAAGCAAGACAGGCTAGTTGGAGGTTGGACGGAGGGTGCTTTGACTGAGGAAGAGACTTCCATCAGGGGAAGAGACACGAAAGGAAGACAACTGTCTACACTGGTGGCATAATCACTGAAGAGAAGTGGTGGGACTGGTGCCCAGCAACCGGCAGCAAGACCAGAGACAGAAAAGGAGCACTGGACCCCGAGTTCCACCCGGCAAGCACCTGTTCTGCTGAGAGAAGTACCAACGGGAACACAGACGCTATTGATTTGTGGATGCCAATGAAGCCTATCACTGTTGTTTTCCAGAAGTATCAAAACCGACACAGGTACGAGAAACAGAGCTAATGGATACGTACACGGCCCTGCCAAAACAGAGTGGAAGAGATACGAACACTGTATGTCATGGCTGGAATAGCTGCCAAAAGCACAAGAATTTAGGAGAAGCTAACAGGCAGACAGCACCGCTAAAACAGAGGGGACGATATACAAACACTGTATATCAAGGTTGGAATAGCCACCTAAAGCACAAGAACCTAAGAGAGCTAACAGGCATACAGCCTCTCTAAAATAGAGTGGAAGATATACAAAGACTGCATATATTGGCTGGAATATCAGACAAGGCTACTAAAGACGGACATACATTAATCCTACGGGAACAGAGTCGAAGGAAGATGAATGTTCTGGAGCAAGGCTAGCAAAGTGCATGAGGCCACGGAAACCTGTCATACTCAAGCTAGCAGACACCCTAAGTTAAATATTGCGATTAAGAAACAAGACACCCACTAAAGAGACAAAGGACTTTGGGGAGTCCCAGTGTCATGAAGGTGGGAGACAGAAAAGTGTCCTTGCAAGTAATCCTGGTCGGATTTGGGACATTTGATATACAACCTAAGAAAAATAAGAAACAGTTGTCTTCATCAAGGGGAGAGTGAAACACATGCAGAAGATAATTATAATTTTTATCAGGTGACTCTACACGAAGATTGTGAAGACCTTACCGTTATAGGAACTTGGAGACTGAAAACAAGTCAATTAAAAGTTGGGCCAGGCAGGCGCCCATACCAAGGCTATTGTACAAGCCTCCCTTTTAGCCCTTTAAGTTAGATGTTTTCTAAAGTGCCAAGGCCAGTTAGTTGTTTAGGATTTGGACAGAGGACTTTTCTACTTTGGATTTGACGACACTAAACCTAAACCTGGTATAATGAATATGAATTTATATTTATAATACTGTTGGTGTGTAATTAAAGTATTGGATGTTCCGTTTAGTTTGGACTGTGTTACTGTGTTGTTTGCTGATTAGTTCTGTTATGTGTGTGGATTCCGAGAATTCTACTTTGCTGGCAAAAAGAGCCCACTCCAGTGGACCTTATTAGGTTTTTAACTGACCTTCTTTTGTTTTTGTTATGCTTTCATTTTTACTCTTTCCCATATTTTGTATTTCAATGTTACAAAGGGACGTTGCTATGTGAAAATGTTACTTGCATGCAGTGTTTATATTAGTGACCAGTATTCACGTACTGGACCTGAAGGGCGGTCTAGTACCCAAATCTTCCCTTGGATATCATGTTTTCATACTTGGATTTGGGTATTTTCTATTCTGAATAATTTCCTGAAAACACCGATTTTGCAAAGCTTTGTTGTTTGTCATAAAAAGGCTGTCCTCGAAGTGGAACAATATTGACTTTATTGGGTTTCCCTTGAGGGCAGATGTTTCTTAAAAAGACCCACTATTACCTAGTTGATGTTTTTACTGGCAAGTGGGAATATTTAATGCATTGTGGACCAGGGGTCATCGCGTCAATTTCTTTTTCTTCTTTTTGTTTTTCTCTTTTCCTTTTTCTTAATATTAGCAATATAAATAATTCCTCTCTATATCCCTGTGTATTGGGTACACAGTAAGATCCTTGATCAATCCTTGTCTTTCTTTAGATAGATATCTGGCATATTACATTCAGTTGTGCAGATACAGTATTATAATGGGCCGACCGGTTTCAGTGGTGGAGACCACTTTCATCAGGGCTGAGACAGCTGACAAGTAATTACGCTGTTGGTGTTCAAAGTGGCTTGATATAGCTTCCTTGAATTCAAATGGACCAGTCTGTAAGAATACAGAACGGGAAGGGGGAACGGGAGGGGAGGAAGTTGGAAGGGAGGAACAAAATACAGAGATAAGTTGTGGCGGGGCTACACAATGTGTTCGTAAGGCGCCTGGTTTGGTAGACATCTTACCCTCAACTTGGGTGTCTTCTCTTCTTGGAAATGATATGATATGGCATTTGTAATGCGCCTATACACAAGTGTTTCAAGGCACGACGAGGCGGGGGGAACAAGGGGAGAACAGACAACGATCCTACTAGGCCAGGTGTCATTCAGATCGCGCAAGTGCAAGGGTAGGGGGACTGGGAAAAGTGCAAGGGGAAGAGGAGAGGGGAAGTACAGTACATGGTTAGTAGAATACAAGATAAGTAATAGGGCCAGCTGGTGGCAAGTGCAAGGAGAGTGCAGTACATGGTTAGTAGAATACAAGATAAATAATAGGGCCAGCTGGTGGCAAATGCAAGGTAAGTGCCAGGAGAAGGGGCTGTAGGATACAGAGACAGTCCCGTAGTGCAGGTAGGCAGTGCAGGGAAGAGTGGCTGGGCCAAGGACTGAGATCGGTGAGTGGCCAGTTGCAGATTCAGTGCAGGTTCAGTTTTTTTAGCAGGGGAGAGAGGGAGAGAAAGCGGAGGCAAAGAGGAAGGTTTTGAGGTGCTTCTGGAACCGGAGATGGTTCTCCTCAAGTTTCAGGGAGGCAGGAAGGCTGTTCCAGAGGGAGGCCCCTGCTGCGGAGAGAGATCTACCCCCAGCTTGTTGCTTGGAGAAGCGGCTGACCTTAAGGTAGTTGGAGGTGGATGAGCGAAGAGCTCGAGAAGGAAGATATTTAGGAAGAGAGAGTTGAAGGTATTTTGGCCCAAGCCCCCAGAAGGCCTTGTGGACAATGCAGAGGGTTTTGAACTTAATCCTCGCAGCCACTGGGAGCCAGTGTAGCGATTTCAGTCCTGGAGAGATACAGTCCCTGGGCTTGAGGCCAAGGACAAGTCTCACAGTCCTGTTCTGGATGAGTTGCAAAGGGCGGAGAGTAGAGGCAGCCTCCTAAATGGTCCTAAAAGTGTGACTGTGGAGCTTCAGTGCCACTGCAGATGCTGGCGTGGTGCGAACTCCAGCATAGAGTACCTAGATGTAGACCACATCATGGTTTATATCAATCCAGGAACCTATTTTTATGACATAACTTCTCAGCCACTTTAATTACTTTTAATTGGCAATGTTCACAAGGAACACAAGTGTACCAACAGAACTCTAGATAGATGTGTGTAAGGTACATGTGTATCAAACCTGGTGGTTAGCAACACAGGGGTGCTCTACACTAATGCAAGTAAATACAGAAACTAACATCCAAAAGATGGTGCAGCAATTATCTCACTATATAGCTTAAATAAGTGATCGTATTGTATTAAATACATGAGATGAATAAGACAGGATGAATTCTAAACCGCAAAGGGTTGTGCAAGAGAGGCAGAACTAACCTGTTGTTCCTCTAACTGTGCTCGCTGGTGATTTGGAGCTAGTAATTGGTTCAGGTAGGTGATGGTTGAGGAGCATCACACTGACACCACACTCCCCAGGCTACATTCCTGGACCTGGTGCAGGCTAGACAGTAAACACAAGTCCATTGCTTCCACCTTCCGCCTTCCGTGTCGGCTTCCAATGATTGGTTGGGCTGCTGAAACCTGATTCTGCACAGAAGTATTTACTCCAATAAGATTAACTCCAATCCTTTTACCCTGTCTCTGTTTTTGCCAGAAAAACAATGATTGGCGTTCTGCGGCTACTGTCATCTGGCGTTTCTCAGAGATCAGCCATGCAACGGGCTTGATGTTTATTTCTGTAACTGTTTTATGTACAGTTTGAGTGAATTAACTCTGCTAATAATGAAACCCAGTGCACGACACAGGAGGAGGCCGGAGAAAATATAACAGAACAGCCGAGCTGCTGAGGGAGAGGTGGCCACCAGCCACTGTGCAGGGTGAGCGCATGTCAGATCGACTTACTGGTGCTCCTACAGTTTTCTCCATCCTTCGCAGAGTATCATGTTGCGCATTGCTTGGAACTCATTAAAGCATGGGAGAAAATGGCAGAAGCACAGTTCCCCTTGAAAAAACAAGGCCCAGCTGGTGTTTCGTCCATTTCACCACCAAGCCTCAACAAGTTGCCATGCCAGCGCCATAGACTGCTCCCGAACTCCCCTTTCTACTTTCACTTTTACAGTACCAATGTTTTGGCATTAGGTGGTGCTAGCACCACCAAATGCACTAGAACCAAACATGGTAGTGGTGGAAGGAACTGGTGGTAGGACACTGCCACTCCAACAACAGGTGAGAGACCCAGTATCACAGGGATAATTCAGTGCACTTCTAGAACTTTAGCACTTACCCCGTTCCCCTGTCCCTTCTCTCTCTCTGCACTTGCATGATCCAAATGCTCACAAGGCCTAGCAGGACAGTTTTTATTTATTTTTTTCTCATCATTGTTAGCATGTTCCATTCTTTTGCTGTTCCCTTTCCCTCCCTTTGGGGAGCATTGAAACACACATTCTTGATGTATTAGCGCCCTACAAACGCCCAATAAAATAAATAAAATGAAAGTGTGTGAAGGTGTTTTTTGTTGACATGGAATGTGCAGAGGCATGGGTGGTTTGCTTCAGCGGCCAACATATGTGGACCACATAGAACGTGGCATCTCATGGAACTCACCAGTGGGTTTGTGTGCTGTCCCTGCACGTCCTGCACCCACCGCCCTAAAGATGTGAGTATTTATCAATTCATGATGACAAATACACATGTTCATCAACACGCCAAAGGTGTAATCATCAAACATTACTTGCCAAATGAAGTGAGATCACAAAAGTGCATTTAAAAGGTAAGTGTGAACGGCCAGCTGTATAAACGGAAACATGATGGGAAGTGACATTTAAGGTACTTTACATACCGCTCCATCAGAGTAGGCAATGTTGGCCATGAACAGTGACAACACTTTCCAGATGGCAACATTTGCATCTAGTGGGTTTTCACATTATTTTGACACATTCCCCATTTCCTTCACAGGTGTTACAAAGCAGGATACAGCTAGTGAAGGAGAGGACCCACATATGCTGTCCTGGCAGGGAGATGATGAGACAGTGCTGGTGGTACACACACATATGGAACCCAAAGGTGATGCATGTGAGCAGACCTCTGTAGTCAGATAAGTTGCAATTTAGCCACAGGATGATGAGGTCAGTGCAAAACCACCCATAACCCCCATCACCACGCAACAGGATGGGTCAACACCAAGACAGCCATGGAGGAGGGCATGCATGAATAGCCCCTGCATTACCCCAAACTCCACCTGGGAGGAGGACAAGTGACAACACTAAGTCGCAGTGGGCACCCAGCTGACTTCCATTTGGGTGAGGACCTATGGGCTGTCTCAAGGACATTGTAGAAAGAAGGCAGGCCCTGGTGATGGATTTCAAGGTTATATGAAAGTAGCAGATGGTGACCCAGCAGGAGCTCAGGACAACATGGGAGGAGCACAGGGCAACCCAGGAGGAATTGGGAGAGTTGTAAAGGAGTATGCAGTGTCATACATTGTTCACAGAATACTCTGAGTCTCAGAGAAAGTTAGCCATTGTTTATTAAAAGATTGTTCAGGGCCCTAGGGCTGCCCCCATCTCGCTCCTCTAGAAAGCACCAATCCTCTGCAACAACCATATGGAAACCCAGCCACATTACTCGGACCAACTGTGAGAGTAAAATGAGGACCAGTATGCCAAGTGACTGGCAGAAAACCAGACTTTCACCCTGCCAAGATTATAAGGTCTTAAGCATGCAGAAAACATGGGCTACTGTTCCAATTTTGCCCAGACAAACCTCAAGAGGAGTTGATGGAAATTGGACTTCTCCCTCTTACTACTCTCCTCCTTCGAACTCTGCCTACCACCTGTTCGTCTACTTGCTGCTTCTTCCTACTCTGTCCATCAGATGTCCCCCACTCCTTCTAAGCCTTGCCACCACCTGCTGCTGTTACTACTCCCTGTAGTACACTACTACTCCTTTCCCAAGACCCCCCCCCCCATAGAGGCAGAGAATTTAGCAAATGAACAGAAGAAGTGGTCGAGCCAGAATACATCGCAAATTGGTTCCAGGAGGATGATGAAGTGGTAGAACCAAGGGCGTGGAGAGTGTGTACCATGGGGAGACGGATAACAGAGTGGTGGTTCAAGATCTTCCTCTTCCTGCCAAGAACGTCCTAGATTCAAGGAGTAAGAAAACCATGTTCAGGTCAGACATGGTCACTTTTGATGAGTTACAAATGTGATGCTTGAACCAGATTGCATGTGCTCATGGGGGCGCGGATTTATGCCTCCAAGGCAATATCACTGACCAAATATTAAAACGGGAAATCACAATGCTAATGATTGCCCTGAGAAAGTTGGAAAGGATTTCCCATTGTTCAACCTTTGTCTCCAGGAGGTAAAACAATCCTGAGGAGTGCAGAGATAGGTTAACTTGTGGCCAGGGTGGGATATAAAAGAAAGGGTGGAGGTGTGTAACAAGGTCAATGCCCTAAAGTTGCCACAGGGCATGGGAACCCATATCAGCCGGGGATGAGAAGCCTAAAATAGAGGAATCCAAAGACAGCCTTACCCTAGTAGGGGATGGTGGTAGTCAGAAGGGACCCAATTTCTGTCAACCCACCCACCTGCCAGTCTTTATATACGCAGTACAAATTTGCAGCACCCCATTCTTCAGTCCCCAAGAGCTGACCAAATTTATCTTTATTTTCTAGAGAAACATTAGACATGCGAGAAGACCATTCTGAAGACAGCAACCATCACCGCCCCATGAAGATCCATAGAAAATACCTGCTGGGGAGAGACAGACAGTTTGAAGAGAGCCAGAGACCCTGTACACCTTTGAGTAACCTGGTGCAAATGACTTCCAGACAGGAATGGTTGAATGGAAGGTACAGATGGAGTAGCCAGAGCTCATAAGCAGATGTTGCTGATATGGTGCCCTGCACACAAGCCTCAGCCTGCCAGCTACCAAGACCGATCATACATCAGAATGCTAGGAACAGAAAGCTAAACCCCACCAAATAGAGACTGGACTTAATTTAGGTACAGCCAAACCAGAACCCCTGAACTGTGGGACTGTACAGCACAAATCACCACTGTTGTTATGTGTGGAAGAAGGGGACTGGGCTTTAAGCATGTTATCAAAACATTCTTGTTCGTAACACATCACAGGCGGGGAAGGTAGGGCCAGATCGGCAACGGACAACAGTCCAACCAGAGGGTATGGAGGGGGTTAAAAGAAACCCCTGGATGCAGGCAGCTGTGAGTTGTTTGAGTTAAGTCAGAGGATGCAGAGGTGACATACCAAGATACTATCAGGAGGATGGGTGGTGGCGTGGATTGTGGAACTGATTTTGCAGCAGGTGAGTTTTTGGTTAGTGAGTGGAAATGGTACTGTCTTGTGAGCGTGCATGAACCACTGATGAGTGAGATTAAGAGAGGGGGTGTATATAGTGAATGTGAAGTGCTCATGTAGGTACAAGAAGGATAGCCAAGTAGTTGTGTGGAGGAGGGAGTGGTACTGTGGAGGAGTAGTAGTGACGTGGAGGAGGATGTAGTGGTGGTGGATCAAGGAGTAGTAGTGAGGAGAAGTTATTAGTAGTGTGAGAAGGAAGTAGAAACATACTTGAAGGAGTAGTAATAGTAAAATGTGGAAGCAAGGCTTAGAAGGAGCGATAGAAATCTGAGGGACAGAGGATGATGAAGCTGCAAGTATAAAAAGAGGAGGTAGGTAGACTTGGAAAAAGGAGTAATAGAAAGAGGGAGAAGCACAAATTCCATGGCCTCCTCCTGTGGTTTCTCTGGGCAAAATGAGAATGAGAGTCCATTTGTCCTGCATACATAAGACCTTATCATTTCAGGTGGGGTGAAGGTCTGGTTTTCCATCACTCAGTTGCCGTAGTGGTCCTCAGTTTACTTTGGAGTTGGAAAGGCTGGGTCTCTGTATGGTTGCACTCTCTTTCCTCATTCACACCACCCATCTAGTTTCATTTGGGTATCTGGGTCCCCACTGGCTTCTTGGGCCTACATGCCTCTCTGGTGGGCATTAGATGCATGTATGGCTTCTTCCAAAGTGAAAAGGGTTAATGCAGCTGCCATATAGCTATCTGTTGAAGGATGTCAGAACATCTATTTCTTTTTCCAGAACTAGCAAGTATTTTACTTCTTCATAGCTTTTGTCTGTGTCCACTGACTGAGCACTCAACAAGAAAGTTGCCAGGGTGGTCCTCTTTGCCATAGTCATAGGTGACAAACCCTCATGAATTAGAAATGTTCTCTGTCTTGCCCAAATCCCTCCAAAAAGGCCCCTCTTCAGCTCTAAATAAGGAGTCCTTCCATCAGGACTAAGGGCTTGAAGTGCTTGTTGGGCTTCCCCAGTAAGGAAAGCAGTGAAATATTTAGCCCAAAAATCACAGTGCCACCCTAATGTTTTGGGGACCCTCTCAAAATTTATTGAAAAAGGCTGCTGGATCTTCACCAGTGCCAGAGTTCTGTGGGTTGCTCTTGTCTTTCAGTGAATATACCCTGCAATGCCTTTACTGCTTCTTGATGTTGTCAAAAGAGGGCCAATTGGTCATCCCCTCAGCAGGATCTCCATAAAGATGTTACTTGGTTCTTGGTGAACAGGGGTCTCGTCAGAACCGTCAGATACTATGACTTCCTCTTCCTCATCTGAACTGGTAGTGCTTCTCCATTGCTGGAAAGAATGTCTAGCAGGGAAGTTTTTTAGCTCACTTCCACTACTTTTAATCCTTGTCCAATGGATGGTTCTCTCTCTGGTCTCCCATATTTGACCTAACAAACTTCTATTAGTACCTTCTGCTTGGATGGTGGATTCTTTCTTTCTAGTGTGCTCAAAGAGATTAGGTTCAGATGCAGCATACAGCCAGGAGTCTTATTTGTTGATGTTTTGCCTAGTGATCTGAGGGGCCACACCAGTCTCAATACCGGGCAGGCTGAGACTAGAGTGTGGTGCATAGCAACGGCAAAAGCCGCATAGCAGTGCCAGACCTTCTGTCTGTAGTTTCTGTTCACCAGGCGCTGTCTGGTTGTCATTCATGCTGGGTTCCTTACAGGTGAGCAGGCCCTCCACCTCTTTTCTGCTGGCTGTCACCTTCCGGTGGGAAGTGTCCAAGACATTTTCCTTGAGCACTGATGGTTTGCTGTCTTGTGGTCTTGTGGTCTTCCCCCCATGTCTGTTGTGTCTCTGGAAAAGAAATATGAAACCACTTGGGTTTCAGAGGCATGGGGTGATACAAATGTATACTGCACATGTATAGACTAGCACTTTGAGAGGTGACAGGAAATTTGGCATTTCCAACTGCTACTGTCCCCCTCAGGGAGGGACTAGCTTTGGATGCCTCGCTGGTAGGCATCCCACCCCAGGTTGAGAGGGGTTCCCATCCCCTCTCCACAAGGTCCAGATACTGACATAGTCATAACAGCAATTGGGTGGGTCATGCGGTGGCCATGTCACAGGTTAAGCAATCCCTGATTAAGACAGTGGGAATGCTGCATGATATTTCATATGTGTAATCACCACACTGGGAATGTGTAGGTGGTCCCCGAATTGACAAATGTCCTTCATTTAGCCATTACCTATTTCCATGCTCTGACCACTTGATTGGTTGTTGTTGGTCAACAGAACTGGGGCTGGGATGACCATTGACATAATGTATCGGTAGCACACCTATGCAGTCACACGCTTGTCAGTAACACTCAATGGCCAATGATCAGAGAAAATGACAATCATTCAAGCACAAGAATCACAGATAATGGGCCTGTCCACCAAACACTATGGCCCTCATTACGACCCTGGCACTGACGGAATGAAGGTGGCCGATACCGGACCCCCCCCCTTCATTCCGTCAGGGCTGATTACAAGGTTCCCTTTGCGGGACACAGATCAGACGTCTGGTAAAACCAGACCTCTTTTCCGGGTCCTGCTATGGAAAGATGGAGGTAACAACGGGACACTTGTAATGTGCTTGTTGTTACCTCCCTCCCCATTCCCATTGAGCCCTATGGGGGCTCAAATGGGCATGGGGAATGGTTCCTGCAAGGAGGATTTACCGGGTCCTCCTATGTCGGAATGACCCAGTAAGTCCCCATTGCAGGAACCCGGTAATGGGGCCCGGTTTGGAGGAAGCCATGGTGCTAATAGCACTATGGCTAGCTCCAAACTCGTAATGAGGCCCTATGTCTTAGTTGAAGTATCTAACAACCAGATCATCCTGTAGGGCATCTGCTACGTCACTCTGCTCAATGTCTGCATTATATGGGACAGGTGGTTGTGGTCACAAATTTGCACATAGCTCCATTTGTAAACCACATTTGAGGACTATGTTGTGCAGCAATGGACAGGCAGCTTTCATGTCAGGGGAACTGTGTGACAAAATGACTACTACTCTGCAGTAGTGCTGGGATGAGTGAAGACTAAACATCCTACTTAGCCCCACTTTAATACTAAACCAACTGTGATTCCAATCATAAAGGTAAAACAGACGGAGCCCGTTGGAATTCCTCTCTTCACCTTTCGTGGTAACCTGGGCTGAGGGCAGGCTGTACTTCTCAGGTGTGTGAGGTGATAACAGTAGCAACTCAAAAAACAGCAGTAGCAAATGATTTGAATCCGAAATAAAAGAATATCCAATCAAGGTTTTATAAAATATATATACTCTAATTAAACAATAAACGTACACACAACTAAACATGCAACAAAAACAAACCCTTGAAAATAAAACACTGACACTGCAGACTGGTGTACTATGGCATTATGGGTACTGTTGGGATACAGGTGTAATGGCCCAACCGTGGAAAGAGGTTTAGGCAGCGTAAATTCTATTAACAAAGAGAGTTGGTCATTTTTCCATTTTGGATTGGCATGTCTGCACACGCGTTATTTGCAGTTAGCATTGACACACTTTAGAAAACATCACAGGGCCTTGCACAATGAAAGAAGGAGCAACAATGTAAAAATTATGCATATTATATTTAGAAGTTAGAGTTACACGTGGTCAATAAGTGGTCAATATGTTTTGTAGCATGGAGTAGTGATTGATGTAGGTTTGGCTGCATTAAGGAGATTTTAGAATATGCTGTCACATTGTATAGTTCGGAAAGCTCTTGGTAGAAGGTTAAAAGGTAGCTGAAGTGTCCAGCAGTGAGACAGGGTAAGGGTAGTGGTGTATCAACCTGAGAGCTGTGTGCCATGTGAGCAAGAGTTTCGCTATTTTTGGATTAGGTCTCGCAAGAAACAGTAGCTAGAAAATAAGGTTGATCGCTGGAGCTTCTGCTTTGTCCATTTAATTAGAATTGACATAGGCTTCACCCAGCGAGCAAACCGACGGCCAAGGTTTTGTCAGGATGAGCAGTTTATGGGAGCTGGGAATGGAATGAGAGTCTTAGATGATTAGATTAGTGTTGCATCTGTGGAGGGCGAACTCTATGAGAACAGGGCATGGTACAAGGCACTGCCAAGCTAGGTTTGGAGCAATAGAGCCCCCAGTGAAAAACAGCCAGACCATTTGAACCGCAGGTGTTTTTATTAACTAGAACAAATATGAGAAATTGTTTCCCAGGAGTTTTGCCCCCACTATGTTATTTATAAGTAACTGGTTCCCAAGAGAGATAGAGTAAAGGCCTTGTTTGCGGTGCAATGTGTTCATAGATAGGAGTAGCAATAGGTCATGCCAAAGGAATACAGCTGCAAGGTCAGATAAACCATTCAAGAGTACCAAAGTGTCTGGTCTCATGAGTTATCCCTTGTATTATCAGGTAGGGTTGACCTCATTATTCACACTAGCTCCCTGATTGGGTCCTCTCGGGGGGTATGCACATCACAAGTTGTCCAAAGTTGTCTTGGCAAATAAGTACATTGTTGTAACAATTTACCTGAGTATAATGAGCCAATCATATTACAGTTTTTCTGCTGATGTCATAATTAGGTTATATTGTAAAGGGTTGTATTTAGAGATGCATGACCAATGAGGACATTAATTATAGGGGATATTTAGATTGTTTGTATAGGTGTTTGCCAATGGGGAACATGGAGTTAGATGTAATTTATAACAGGTGTGCCGAGCGTGGTTTTAGTTTTCAGTTCTACAGGACTGACACTCTGCCATTATTTGCATGTAATAAAATATTTGTTTTATCATTGCAAGCCATGCACTCATTATTAAACCCTCCTGGAGTGATGTAGGGTCTGCCCTACAGTAATTGAGCAGGAGTGTTAAGGCAAGACATTGCATCAATGTCACTGTTTAAAATGATATGTCTTAGAAGGATAAGATGGACAAAAGAGATTACATGTCACTATGATCACAGAAAGTGGACCAGGGTGACAGGACCTTTTAACAGCATCAATCCCTCTTGGCAGTGGATCAGCTGAGTTGATGCCAAGACGATGTGAGTTTATGCAATCCCAGTGGTGGTTGGTAAGTATGGAGTTGGTTCGATGGTGCAGAGCCTTGAAGGGTCAAGGCAGCATTTGAGATAGCAAATTTGTGTCTTCCAACAGTTTGAGCAGGGGTCTAGTAACAACGAGATGTTGCCTACTTCTGGGTTGAGTTGGCATTCGCAAAGGTGAGTTTGATAGTTTCCACTAGGGCGAGTTGGTGCTCAAGTCAGTTGCTCCCATGAACTTCAAGCCCACAATTCAGGTAATTTGAGACAGTCTGCTGCAACGGGGTTCAGCCAGATTCTGTGTGACAAAGTAAGCAGTTCCATTTGCATCAGTTGATATGACATTACCAATTGGGAATTTTCCAACAAACCTAACAATTTGGTGACCGACTTATGACATTGGGGGCGGGGGTGACAATTGAACAAGCACACCTTAAAGGCAAGGTTTCAGAAAACTTGCTTCATAGTATTGCATTAGGAATGCCAGAGCAGAAGTGTGTCCATCAAGTGAACATTCTGGGGGATTTTTCATCAAACAGGTATATGTTTGGTAAGCAACTCTCCATTAAACTGGAATGGCAAGCAGAAATATTGGACACTGATATGCTGATTGGTCTGATGGGGAGCTGGAGAAGCAGTCTGAAGAACTTGTCATCCCTTCCCTTGACAGTCCCCATCATTTGACAGGGAATGCCCTTGCTTGACTTAAAATAGCCATGCAGTACATTGCTGAGTAGTAGCCTTGCTTGAATTGAAAGCTGCTCTAACCTTTATTCAGCGTTCACTGCTATATTTTGATTTTGCATTTTAAGATTACAATTTGTAGTACTATCTTCAGCCTACATCCAAAGCTCACCATATTAGTTGATTTCAACGTCTGGTTTGACTCCACTTCAAACCCCATTACCCACTCTCTCATAGATAACCTAGAAGCTTTCAACCTGACACAATCTATTTCTCTGCCGACCCATTTTTCAGCACAACACACATCACATTCACTCTGCCTTCAAGCCCCCTAACATAGACTGAGCACTCAGCAATCTTCTTCTCATTACCATCTTTGCCACGTGCCACATCCAAAGGCAAAGCCAGGACTCCACCTACCCCCAACCCCACCCTACTCTGGAACAAAGTTGTCATCTCCACCAACCTAGCCAATTCCCTCCTCAATTCTCTCCCAGCACTCTCCCTCCAGAAAGGCCTCCCATCAAACTCTTTGACCACTGGCACTCCAGCACCCTCATGCCCCTCATTTCAACAAAATGGACCTCTCAGAGATGATTCCCCACACCAAATGGTACACCACACACCTCATACCTCTGAAAACTCTCAAGGACTGTCTGGAACAGACCTGGAGAACCAACCCAACTGCTCTAAACAACTCCCCCATAGCAAGACTAACAAGGGCCTACAAATCAGAAATTAGAAAAGCCTAACAAGCATTCTATGGGAAGAGAATCTTGAACTCCGGCAACCCAAGTAAGGAACTGCATAAAATAATCTCTGAATTCGAGTTACCAGGCTGCTTAACCCCTCCTCCACTTAACTCCCATTCCCTATGCAATGCCCTATTTTAACATTTTCTCAACATTGCTATCGACAGACATACTTCCATCATCTCCAAAATAGCAACAATGCCCATGCATGCTCCCTGCCTACCCTCATCCCTGAACTCCCTCCTGATGCAAACCTTTGCCTCTTACTCCCTGATCTCACATCAGGAGATCCTCTCACTCCTAGCACAAAGCCACCCATCTAGATCGCCTGAGGATCCTTGCCCGCCCACTCTCCTCAAAACATCCTAACATCAACCTGCACAGACAATAGTGCATGCTCAACCCTCACCCATTCCCTCACATCAGAAATCTTACTGGTAGCCTTCAAAACCTCCTATATCAAACCCCTCCTGAAAAAACCTATGCTCGACCCACTCATTCCCCAGAAATACCGGCCCATTTCCAACACCCGGTTCATGGCCAAACTCAAGGACCACGCAGCATACATATATCCAACAGGTCGAACCCATAATGTTTTGTTATTGAGGGGGTCTATGATATAATAGGGTAAGTACAACGTAATATATAAGAATCACAGACTACCACCATCTCCTGTATTTCACAAGTTGTTAGACCCAACTCAGCTATACAGTATTGACCCACATGTCAACGGGCATGGACCATGTGGAAACCTACATTTATTAATTTCACAGAAGTTTCCTTCACTCAAAGTGTATCATTTAAAACAACATATAACACATCATGATTTTCATAATCACAACTGACTATTGTTCTCATACTTCATGTGTTAGTTTACAAACAAGGGGTATTTTTCTTATACGATAGAGACGCTGATTCTACCAAAAAAACACAATGGGCCTCATTACGACCCTTGCGGAATGGGTTTACCAGCACCGGTAATGGTGCTGGAGCCGGTAAACCCATTCCGCCCTATTACGAGGTTCCCTTGCGGGACCCGGAACAGACGTCTGGCAAAACCAGATGTCCTGTCTGGGTCCCACGAGGGGACCAAGGACCTAATAAGTGGCCCGTTATTAACGGGCCCGTTATTAGCTCCATCCCCATTGAGCCTTTACGGGAGCTCAAATGGCAATGGGGAATGGTTTTGGAATGAGGAATTACCGGTTCCTCCAAGGTTGGAATGACCCGGTAATTCCTCATTCACAGACCACGGACCCGGACATTATTTCGGAGGCAGCCATGGCGCTAATAGCACCATGGCTACCTCCAAACTTGTAATGAGGCCCAATATCTTAGAAGTTCACTTAGTTCCTGAACATCTTATGACAGAGCAACAAAAAAGGCTCAGAAACGTGGGGGCACAGTCACAGTGTTATTACTCTCAAGTTCTATTTCACATGGATAGCATGTTCTAGTAGATCACATTTATCAATGTTCAGACATTAATGACCTGTCGGGTTGGGGACGAACAACTGGAGAGAATAAACTCATTGACCTACTTAGCATATGAGGTTGCAAATACCATTTCCATCCAGTCTGTGTTCCAACATATTGACGCCAAATATAGGCCACTTTTATCAAAAATTTAATTAATTTATGCCCAGCTATGTCACTATACTCTGAAGCCATGTATACAGTTCCACCTGTTACAGGTGGAACCTACTATATTATATGGCCTTGACATCAACTTAAATGTCTTGAGTGACAAGCTAAATACCACACAGGGCATGCTATGGAAAAAGACCTTGGGTTTAGCAACCTGTTAGGGGTTTTGTCAGTGGGCTATTACATAACTTGGGTGGTATTTTAGTATTGTGGTAAAATAATGGTTATGTGGTAGCACAGCATATTTATAGTAATGCCCTATAAGATGGGACAAGACTGCCTCTTTCGTAATATTTGTATTCTGTTTAGGGTTGGCTGTAAGTGCAGGTTAGCAGACTTCGCACTTGCAGGGACAAAACAGCACTATCTGTTTTTCCGGACACTTATTTACAAAACCGGATTACCGTCTTTGATGGATCTGCTCAGCTGTCAGCATGCACAGCTGAGACATTACACACATACAATCTGTCTATCTATGAAGTCACAGTAAACAAATTACACAACCCAGATCCTGGGAACAATGAATCAAGACGCGCAGTAACTTTTTCAAAATGTGCATTTATAATTGAACTTACCGATTGAAAAACAACAACATTGAATAGCGACACAAAATATTAATTGGAATACAACTCAGCAAGAATGAAACAGCAAGAGAGAAAATTAAACATGAGAACACAGTGTAAGCTTCACCCACTTCAACCTTGGGTTGTGCACACTTGGCAAGAGCTACGTTTAGCAGGAAGTACAATTTCTCCAAATGACATTTAAAATGTGCTGAATTCTTTTACATAAAAATAACATTTCCCTAGCTATCATAGAACACATTCACACACGTGCCTCACTGTACAATTATACTCACTTCAAAAAAGAGAAAATAAGTCTGTTCCATCTGACTTTATTACAGAATGTATAAGGGTGGTACTCACCAACATTTTTTTTATTGTGGAAGGTACTTTTATCAACAACTCCATGGCACAAGCATGGGTCCGATCTTTGCCCCCGACCTGGCGAACTTGTTTATGGATGATCTTGAGAGTAGATCCATATATGCCAGCACCAATCCTTGTAAACATCACATTAAGGCTTGGTACCTGTATATTGATTACATCTTTTTACTATGGGAAGGCAGTATAATTGGTCTACATGCCTTTATGGATTGGCTGAACCAACAAGAAACATGTCCATGACCTCAGATGAAAAGAAAATCTCTTTCCTAGAATTAGAGATATACAGGGCAGATAATAAATCACAAACAACGCTTTTTAAGAAACCAACAGATAAGAACACCTTGCTGTTATACAAAAGCTATAACCCTCAAAGTCTATGTGAAAACTTACCATATGGACAATTCCTGCGCATTAGGCGTAATTGCTCAACAAAAGAAGATTACGATTTTAATAGCCCACCATACTAATAGAGAAGAATGTTTGGTCAAACATCTGAAAATAAAAGAAGATAAGATTACTTGTGTATCTACTTTTACACCAATCAGTAACGATCTACAACGTAGCATTTAAAAAAATTGGTCAATGGTTAATTAAGAAGATTTCTGCTTTAAAAAACCACGATTTGCATTCAAACGATCGCCCAATCTTTGGACAAACTGGTACATAAGTACCCTTCGAAACCTCCAACAGAAAATTGTACACAAACACTGTGGGAGTTTCCCCCCATGAATGGGCATTTTAAGTGCGGCAACTGTTCGCTGTGCCAACTGACTGGCAACATCAAGGAAACAGACTTGAAAGGCCGGAGATGGCAACTAAACAAATTTACCAACTGTAACCCAAATGGGCAATCTACGGAATTAAGTGCCCCTCCGGCCTGTTGTACATTGGCAAGACAAAAAGGCCCATAAAACAGCGGATTTGTGAACATAGGTCCTGTGTGAAAAATATGGTAGCCGATAAACCCTTGGTAGCTCATTTTAAACTGGCCAAACACACTCATGAAGACATTTTCTAGTTTATAATCCAAACAGTTGAAGCACACCCTAGAGGGGGTAATAAAGACCTGGCTCTAAGAAAATCAGAACAAAAATTGATTTATGATCTTAATTTGGTTAAGGAAGGCATGAACATTGCGATTGAATGGAGCTTGTTCATCCATTAAGCCTTGGAATACTACCATCTGCCCTTTTCCTGATCGGGTAACCGTGCCTTTTGTTCTAACTTATAACATAGCCAATAATGTTCTAAGGTTGATAACAATAATAATAAATATAAGAACCTATGAGATGTTTTTTGATACATACACCCATATGTGCAAAAAATAAAGATCGATGGGAGGTTCACATAAAAAAATTGTTTGGGTCTGTAAACATTTCGTTGTTGTGCTCTTTTTTGCGAGTTATGGTGGAATTACCAGAAGTTGCATAACACCGTGTTAATACCTAACACAATCTGTGTTTGCAGAAACAGAACTGAGAAAATGCTCTGCAGACCCTGAGCATGATTTAATAATGCTTGACCGTGCGATTACAAGCAAAGGTAAATATTAGCTGGTGTTAATAAAGCAGACCTATCAGTAATCCCATCCAAGATGGCGGACAAACATCTGTTACGTTGACGTAAGGCAAGTGTTAGCATTAAACTAACACCTGAAAACAGTCATGTGATGCTCTGTGCCAGTAGAAGCAACGTTGAAGTATGCCGTCTGTGCCGGTAAATTGAAAGAAGCCATCTTTATACACACAGCAATGAGCTAAAATATGCAAGATAGATAGACTCTAATACGGTTTGTTTAATACATAGGAAAAAAATCCCCTGGAATATATTGCGGAGACCACGCGCACTTGCCCATTGAAAAAGGGAGAGACACACACTGTGAAACTATTATATTAAGCGGCAATAACTACAACGTTGACCGAGCACTCATATGACACTAGTAAGTGCATCCTTATAGGTAAAACGTTATGTGATTGAATATATGACATGCATAGCACCTTGTTTGGGCATACAGGTCTACGAAAAAAAATGTCAGATGCACTCACGGCAAATTAGAAAGGGAGCCATCACAGTTCCACTTTGAGCAATTATTACTGCGTTTTGTGATTTGCCATCAAAAAGGTAACACTTTTTCTTTCAATCTGTACCAATAATAAAAAAGAAGAAAATCGGCATGATAACAATGAAAAGTGCATAGTGAACAGGCTATTGATCTGTTATTGCAATAACGCCACACTAATTGACTAGGTGATTACACTTTTTAAGAAAAGGATCTGCTGGTTTCTTTAAAAGTGTTGTTGTGTCATTGTAAGACATGCCCAGAAAATAAAAAAATTAAAACATGAATAGGACAAACGAAAATCACGCTTGTCCTTTACAGATGGGAGAGAAATCCTAAGCCAACAGTGAACATTCAAAACATTGCCACTCCTCACGCGCTGTAAAGAAATTTAAGGTCAGTCATGTTACAGCCTAAACTCGAAACACTATGACAACAATAGGGTATATGTAAATAATAATGAATATATGTTTGTTTGGTTTTTAGATGACCACGAAATCTTGAAAGCTAAGCCATTAAACATGATGAACCATAGTGGGCTGGTCAAAATTTAAATAGTGTCCTGAAGAAAGGTCCAAAAGACATGTGATTTAGAACAATCCACGCATGTGCTGCTGAAAACAGTTGGACCTAAAAACACATCAAATGGTCGACACTATGTTGCTGTTTCAAAAGCATTTGAAAACATGCCAATGATGAGACAAAAGAATGTTGAAACAAGCCAATGAATGTTAGGCATGTATATTCACTCACGTTGAATTACTAACCTCACTTTTACCTGCCAATATTGAGTTGTGATAGGCAGGTTTTTCTCATGTGTTTCGATTGTTTTACTTATAGTGATTTGTTTTCCTGATTTTTTATAAATTGTTTTATGTTTTGTACGAATATGTATTATATAACATAAAAATGTGTCCTTTTTTTATACCCCATGGTACCCTTATCTATATTAGATATGTCAGCTACATAAGTGTTTTGACTGTGGTCTTTTGATGCCTGTGCGTGTTAGGATGGGTAGCTGGTTTGTGGTACTTTTGTTGCTTCACATCAAATATGAAACAGATTCTTTGTTGTCCTGCCGGCATGCAGCAGTATCATGACTCCCGTGCTCAGGCAACCCAAAGACAAGGCCACAACCTCCCTCGACCCGATATCTTGATCAACTGCCTGGCTCTTCCCTCTATGCTCAGCTGGTGGCTGCAATTCTGGTCTCCTCTGGACAGAAAAACGAATCCCCTCCACCCCTTTCTATAGCTAGATTTATACCCTAGGCATGTCAATCTTACTGAGCCTGCCCTTTTCCTTGACATCTTACATCACCCCAGCTATTTTTTCTAGAATCATGGCATTTCTCTCTTCGAACACCACCTCCCAAATACAATTGTATCTATGACTTCCTGGAGCACAACCTCCTTCTGAATGAAAAGACAGCCAATGCATTTTGCATGCACTCTTAGGTCCACTGAATAAAAAAAACAGAATCTGCCATCTGAATCACCTTGCACTGCTCTGTTAAAGGCACACTACTAATCACTGGGGATGTTATTTGATGGGAAAGTGTTAGTTGATTAATTTAGGTTAGCATAGGTAATCAGTGCAAACTGGATAGATGGCCTATTCAACATAAAATAGATTTCAAATGTGCTCACTTTGCTGTCTGTCTTCGCATTCATTTTACTGCCTCCACAAAGGTAATGCATTATCTTTCCCTACAAACTCCCTCCTTTGTCTTCTGTAAGGATCGCCTGTGATATCGCTGCAGGGGACACAAAACTGTTTTAGAATGCGTGTGCCACAGGGCATCTGTCCTTCCCCATTGCTGTCAGAATTAGAACTAACATCCTCATCTTAATGGTAAGAACAACTAGCCATCCCCCATTAAAACCATTGAAACTGCCAGAATCACCATACCTCTTTCTACCCAGGACGCCAAGTTGAATGTGTGTCCCTCAATCAAGCCCAGGCTACTCACAGTGATTTTATCTTTCTTTAAATTCATCCTGACAGTATGCACCTTTTTATGGCTCAATAAGAATTCTATATCCAGATCCATAGGGAACAGGTTTCTCCAGAAACATTCAATAGTCTCCACTTTTCCCTCCCACAAATCATCAGCAGCATGAAAGTAGAGTAAATCCCCCTATTGACACCACTGTATCCTTTGGAACAGATGTGTAGAACACACTATGTTTCAAATGTTTCACAATGAAAGACCCATGATTCAGATAAGTAATTGAGTGAGAAAAGAAGTGCTCCCCAACCACCTATTTTTAATCAACCTGGCCTGGGACAGTTCCTCAAACCCATGATTGCTCATGACCCCTTCACATGCCCCAGACACCCCAGGATCTGATTTAAATCCGCAAATAGAATCTGCCACGTCAGGAACTAATGGTTTGCCCGGGCACATGTAGTACTGCTCTTTGAATTTTACACATGTATCCAAATTTGGAATCAGATAAACATCAGGTTCCCAGGATTGAAACGCCACTACCTCCAGGGTTTTGATTTTGACATTTTTATCATTCTGCCAAAATCCCACATTGTACACCAATTTGGTCTGGTATATCAACTCAGGAGCAATGTATGGGATGCATAATAAAAAAAAAAAATCCATCCTTTCAATGTTTATATAAACGCATAGTGCTCCCCATGTCAAAGGCAATTTTAAATTGCACCATTTCCACTTCTCTTTGTGTGATCCTTGCTATCATTTGCTGGATGATATCAGATGACACAAAGTACAAGGGTATGTGCCCCTGAATTAATTGCGATATTGCACTTTGAACTTCCCCCAGGTATTTCCCGACTATGCTTTCAATTGGATTGATCACATTTATAATATCACTCAATACGTTATCATATTTAACCACATTTGTGCTGTGCTGCAATATCTCAGCCTGTTCATTTAAGATGACAACTGTTTCATTCACATATTTGACTGGCTCATTAAGACTGCCTCTAATTCCATCTAATGTTCGCTGTATTATGTCCAAATGGTAGGTTAACTGCGCTGCCTTGGCGTTTAATGTTTCCACAGATATAGCATTGGCTGTAGACATTGTTGTGCCCACCACAGCCCCAATAATAGTCATTACAACAGAGGCCACGAGCAAAACTGTCACACGCTTTCCCCTTCTTCTTTTCACAACAGATGAATTTACAAACGTTTTTTACAACTACATGGCAATATCACTGATTGATTTCTGAGCATCCTCCCCTTTTGCAGTTCTATCCACCCTCTCACCTGATCTGATGCAATTACAGTTTCATTCACACATTTCTCAACGATAAGATTTACTTTGATGTATATGTTCTGATATACTAGTCTTATATTTCCCAGGATGAATCCAGGTGCCTCTTCCACTGCAATTCCGGATGCCGGTCCGTGGTCTATGACGACCTGTGCTCCTGTGGTTTTAACTCCCGACACAACCAATATGAGTAGCATGATGAGCATCCAATTCCCCGGTCGGGTCATCATCTCTAAAGACTTTGTCTTCACCCCCATTCTTTGGTCTGGGGCATTTCCCGGGGCCTCTGATGACATGCCATCCTCCAAGGGTCCAGCGCTCCAAGGATTTTGCCCTCCCGGGGCAAGGAATTAGTCAGCTAGAGTAAAAGAAATAAAGCAGATTAAGTACGTAGCATAAAACTATTTTCTATCCCTCTTCTGCTACAAGGCCTGAACATAAAATTGGAATCATTGTTAATGCATGGTGGCTCCATGGGGTTGCCACACTGGAACATCTGGAAAACCTGGAAACAAGCTCATCAACACAATCTAACACAATATAAACAACATCCCACATCATGCAACCAAAATAATTCCAAAAATACACACACCCCCATTATATTTCTTCATCTTAAAGCTCCTTACCATTCCCCATTATATCCAATGAAAAACAGGTGTATTTACCTTGATTCCTGTTAACTATATTTTTAATGCATGTATTAACTTCTTTCAACTTGCTCAAGCCTTCACACCTCATGCTTCGGGAGGCAGGGCTTAATCTGATTTACATGGACAAATTGCACCAAAGATACTTCACCTTCCTTTTTGACAATTTTATACACCACAGGGGAGACCTTGTCTATGATTTCAAATAGCCCTTGCCATGCTGCAAGAAATTTTGAGCTGTTATGTTTATTTTTCCCAAAGTGGTACTTGAAAACCTGATCACCTACCTTGTATTCTCTTACAGATGTCTTCCTATCATAATAGGTTTTTGCACAATCAGCAGCACTCTCCAGATTTCGCTGCACACACACATGTTGTAAATGCTTCCTTAATTCTTCCACATATTTGTGAATTGTGGAGGCATTCACAAGTGTTTGCTCATGCGTCCTGTACAATAAATGTTGTGGCAACACCATCTTTCTCCCTGTCAGTATTTCCTGAGGACTGATATTTGTAGACTTAGCGGGAGACGATCTAATGGCCATAAATACTAATAGCAGCCAAAGATCCCAACTAGAACCTGCCTCAGCTACAATTTTATTTAGTATGTCTGCTATAGATCTTTTGTTTCTCTGAACTCCACCTGAAGAAGATGGATACGAGATGTGCAGCTTCCTTTTTACACCCAATATCTGCCAAACTTTACACATCAATGCGCTAGTGAAAGGACTTCCCCCGTCTGATTCTATCCTTTGGGGTAATCCAAACCTTGAAAATATATGATTTACTAGTAACGTGGCTGCTGTTTGCGCACTGCAATCCGGTGTGGGAATGCACTCCACCCACTTAGACATCAGACAAACCACAGTTAATAAATATGTATTCCTCTGGTTGATTGGGTTTTGTCGAACGAAAATGCAAACAAATTTTGTATGTCTTCAGCCAGTGGCACACACCAATATCCAGCTGTAAGATCCAATGTGGTATAGACCATTGGCACGTGTGCCTGTGCAAGACCCTGATCAATAAATTGAAGTGGCCACCTGGAAACAGGTACTCTTTTGTTTAACTCGCTTAAGCATGCACACAAACACCATAGACCATTTGGTTTCAACATGCCCAAAATGGGAGTTTCCGGTGCTATGAATGGGCCTAATAATTCCTCTGGATTCTAAATTCTTAATTATCTCAGCTAATGACTCCTAACATGCTAGTGGCAACGGATATTGACGCACAAAAACTGGTTCCCTACCTTGTCCCGTCTCGCTGGCAGTGTTGCAACATGCAGATTGGTTAGGCCGCAATCATAAGCGTGCTTGGCAAAAACCTCAACTCATTCCTTTGCTCTTCATTCATGCATGCATCTGCAGTCTGAACGTGTTCTTCTACCATTTTTGAAAATTCAGGGAAATCCTCCAATGGAGGAAACTCTGTGCTCTCCTCTAACCGTGTGGCTGTATCTCTTTGGAGAGTAGACACATTTAAATATCTTGGAATCTTGACTTCCATTTCAACATGCTGCTTTTCCATCTTATTTTCATTTAAATCAAATAATATGCAATTCTCTTGATGACAGCACACTGTTTCACCTGACTCATAAGGATACACAGACTGAATTTTGAGTATTCCTTTAGGTTGGGAGTCCAAAGACTCTGGTAATTCACCCTGTGCATCCCCAATCTCAACCAGTGGCATATAGTCACATTCTAGCCCTTGCTGCCTCATGGATTCATATAGGCACACAAATGCATCAGGATCCCTCATCTGCTGTCCCTTTCTGTGGTTTAACATTATGGTAACTTGTCTGGTGAATGTAGGAATAGTAATCTTGTTCTTCACCTGTAGCTCAATTGCATATTGTACCAACTGTGCACAATGATAAGCCTGTCTCTTGTCCTGAAACTCAGGTGCAGGTTCCCCTATCCTAGACCACACCTTGTGATTAAGGAAGTCCAACACCATACACATTCTGTGCATAATGTCAATTCCCAAAAAGAAATCACTCTATGTCCCACTCACTATCCACACATTGTGACTGATAGTTTTCGGGCCAATGTTTATCTTTAGCATGCATCTTCCTACGATTCTATTCCCTGAGTCCGGATCATCCAATCCAAAAACGTGTTTTTTTTTTCTTCTGAATTTTGGGATCTCCTCCCTGTCAATTATTTGCTGGAGTATTTTCTCATTAATGAAACTTCTTTCCTGCTCAAGTGCTAAAGTGGCCTTTACTATTTCAGATTGACCATATACATGGATAGGGATCTATGGCTTCCCATCTCCCATTTGTATTTCAGAAAGGGTTGGCATATGTTTCTCTGTGTTCATCTCTGAAATGACAGGTGGTTTGCATTTCTCTTCTTTTGAGAAAATGCGTAATGTGTTCTTATCTATTTCAGATTGGCATTTTCTCTCGGGGTCCAAATAAATCTTGAGAGACTGTTTCTCTTCATCACCTCGCATTTCACCCTGACACATTAGAATGACAGTGACACTAGGCACACACTCATTCTGGAGATACACTTCCACTGCATCATCTGATTAAACCACAGTATGGCATTCTTTTATGCTGTTGTTTTGTGACCTCACTTTTGTAGGCCTCAATGGCTTTTTGGCTAGGGACCACAAGACCCTGAGTATCCCATCAATGAGGGCAACAACCTCTTCAGTCAATCTGTCCCCATCAGAAACGGAATTTCACAGAGAGGTGTGATCAACACTTCCTGTCTCAACCTGTGTTTTTTTATGTTTATGTCAACCTCAGTGACACCTTCGATAGGTATCTCCTCACCATTAAAATTGTGCACCAGGCCTTCATTTTGTTTCATTTTAATCTGTCTTTGTGAAGATCTTACTTCATTGATACTTTTCACCAATTCTTTAGACATGAGTGTGGCCTGTGCACCTGTGTCAATCACTGTGAACTGCATTGCACTTCTCTTCCACAGTGATAGGAGCATAATACCTGTCCTCAACGTCTTCCAGCACAAACAAAAAGTGTGAATTTTTACTGATTTCAGGATTCACCTTTCTCAGGCCCTTTTGACTTTTTGCCAAACACAGGGGCAAGTGAAATGATACCTTTACATCCTTTTTGCCCATTTCATTTTGGGAATCTTTGTCTATTTTTTCATTATCAAAACCCATCTGGAGTGTAGCCACTGTCCGCCCCTCTGATCGGGGACCATCAGTGTTCACACTGCAGTTTCTTGACTGAGCATCCTCACAAAAATCATGTGGTAGCTTGACTTTTCTGGCTTAGAACACCTATTTGCATCTTGCATGGTTCCTGTCCTCTCTGACTCTTGGAATATGTGTGGCTCAAAGTACTCTTCTCATGGTTATATGCATGTTTGAATCAGTGTTTGAATCAGTAGGTAATTCAGGACCGTTACACAAAACTGGTTCATGGTATTCTGTACTTTTATCAATGCAGGGGCTATTACATAGTCACTTGTCAGAACGCACAAGATCACTCCTATGACATTCTGCACCCTCACTTTGTGGCTGTTTTTGAACTGCACAGAGTTTTCCTATCTGCTCAGACAACATTTTAACCTGGGCCTCAAGGCATTGAAAACTGTCCATTTCCCTGGATTCCTCTCTTTGCGGCCTAGGCCGTTACTGGTGAAATTCACCCTGGTTAGATCTGTTTTGGCATCTCTCAGGAGATTGATTCCTATTTCAGTTATTTCTGAATTCTTGGTTCATAGGAAGTGGAGAACGTGGTGTGACCATCCTTTGGCTGTGGTCGACTGGTGGTGGTGACTGATTATAATGGCACCGGACATAGTTCATGTTTTGTCTTTCATTTGATAGGAACTGTCCCCTTTGATGATTTCCATTTTCAATGAACTGATACAAATATTGTGGTCTGTCTTGATGGCCATATAGCATAGTGTTGGTGTCAAATCTGCTCTATGCCCCAGCGTCTGGTATGGGCCATTGTGTCTTTGATTGTTATTCATGCCTGACATATCCCACCCTAGGTCTGTCGACCCCAAATATATAGGACTAATGTCATTTTCTCTATTGCTCGGGTCATGTGTATTTGAAATACAACATTTTGGGGTGGCATCCTCTGTGGTGGCACGCCCTTTTGATCAGGTGTCATATTGTTCCATTTCTGATTTTGGGCTGATTCAAGTGGCATTTTGGCAGACTTTATCTCTATTACCATTGATGTGGCATCTTTAGATTTTGATTTTGTCTATTACTATAGATTACCTCATATAATTTAGTCCCTTTTTCAACAATCCACTCTAGAGATTTTTCTCTATCAAATTCGCAAATTATCTGTGATATAATGTCTTTTTGAACACCATAAAAGTATGTGGTCTTAAATTCTACAGAATTAGGATCAAAAGACACACCAAAACGAGAAAAGGCTCTTCTTAAATCCTGGACAAACCAGCGAGGTGACATTTCTGTCCTTGCTGTCATTGTATACGCTGCTTTCTTGGCATCTTGCATCGACTTGTATGGTGAAAAATGGTGTCTGACCTCTTTTTTAATGTCTGCCGGTTGACAGGTTCTCTTTTTCATTAAGGCCTCTAATAATACTCAAAGTTGTCAAATCAAGAGTTATGTGAAAGTACTGTCTATACTGTTCTCTAGGTATTTGAAGGGCTTTAAATATATCATGCACTGATTCCAAGCGATCTTCTATACGACAATCACCTCCCTTTTTAACAGTTTAATCAAAGCTTTGATGGATTTCATTATTTTGATAGGGCTACTTGGTACCATATTTGGGAGTGCATATTCTGTCGCTCATTCCTTTTCTCAGGTGGACAGGGTTGATGGTAACCAGCGGTGGGTGAATCAAACTCCCCAAATGGGCTACAATCAGGCCTAGCCACAGGTATAGGCATTGGTAAATTCTTCCCTTGTGCAGAGTTGGGACTAATCTCAATCCCATTAAAGGTGGTGCCTTGTTGTTTTCCCTGAGATTTAAAACTAGATATTTGCTGTTCAAAATCTTTGCACCTTTTGTAAAGTTGGTCTATCTCCCGTCAAATATTAGAGGTCTCACCATTAATCTTATTAATCACGGCTTGCATTTCATTTATTTGCATTTGGCATTGATTAAACCCTCTATCCTTCTGGTCATTTTCATCTAGCATTTTGGCCATCTCTTGTTCAATAGTGTGAAATTCGTTTTCTCTCTCCATGTTATTCTTTTGAAACATTTGCATCTCCAAAATGGTGTCATCTTTGTCCTATCTGATAGCATCTATGACTCGGTTTAATTGTTTCAGTTCCTGTTCACTCTCCTCACACTGTCTCCTTCTCTGAGACAGCTGTTTTTCTAACTCGCGGCATTTAGACTGCATCTCTGTGTTACGTGACTCCAATTCAAATTTTAAACTTTTTGCCTGCTCGTTTGCCTCATCCAACCTGATCTGTCATTTATTAATTACTTCAACATCATTATCCTGTAGTCTTAAAAACCGATTTAAGAGCAACCAAATCTTTGCACATAGCATTAATAAGCAATCTTTTTCAGCATTCAAGAGGCATACTTGGACAATGCTACCCTCTTCAAAAATGTCATTTAATGGCTCTTTTTGCACATCCCCACAAATCCGATCTTGCCAAAGGACAGCATTTTCTGATGACCACACCGCATGGGCAAATAGCTTTGCCTCCAGGTAGTTCACAAGCTCAGAAAAATGTACCTCAATCTAGGACATAATGACACTGTGCTCAGTGCCACACTATCACCTCACAGAACTAGTTCCCTTTTAAGTGTACCAAATGGCTGTGCGAAACACCTGCCATGTGAAGTAACTACCTTACAGTCTGTTCCCGGCCAACGCACCAAAATATATAAAGAGGTTTTGTCAGAGGGCTGTTACATAACTTGGGTGGTATTTTAGTATCGTGGTAAAATAGTGGTAACATTGCAGCACAGCATATTTATAGTAATGCCCTATATGATGGGACAAGACTACCCCTTTCCTCATATTTGTATTCTGTTCAGGGTGACTGTAAATGCAAACTAGCAGACTTCGCACTTGCAGGGACAAAACAGCACTATCTGTTTTTCCGGTCACTTATTTATGAAACCGGACTACCGTCTTTGACTGATCTGTTCAGCTGTCAGCATGCACAGCTGAGACATCGCACACATACAATCTGTCTATCTATGAAGTCACAGTAAACAAATGACACAACCGGGATCCCAGGAATAATGTATCAAGATGCGCTGTAACCTTTTAAAAATGTGCATTTATAATTGAATTTACCGAAAAACAGCAAAATTGAATAGTGACACAAAATATTAATGGGAATACAACTCAGCAAGAATAAAACAGCAAGAGGGAAAACAAAACATGAGAACACAGTGTACGCTTCACCCACTTCGACCTTGGGTCGTGCACACTTGGCAAGAGCTACATTTAGCATGAAATACAATTTCCCCAAATGACATTTAACATGTGCTGAATTCTTTTACATAAAAATAACATTTCCCTAGCTATCTCAGAACACATTCGTACACATGCGCCTCACTTTACAAATATACTCACATCAAATATGAGCCAGATTCTTTGTTGTCCTGCCAGCACGCAGCAGTATCATGACTCTTGTGCTCAGGCAACCCAAAGACAAGGCCACAACCTCCCTCCAACCCGTTTTCTTGGTCAGCTGCCTTGGGAAGCTTGCCTCACTGCACTGCCTGGCTCTTGCCTCTCTGCTCAGCTGATGGCTACACTTCTGGTCTTCTCTGGACAGAAAAACAAATCCTCTCCACCCCTCTATCCAACTAGATTTATACCCTAGGCCTGTCAATCTCACTAAACCTGCCCTTTTCCTTGACATCTCACTTCACCCCAGCTGATTTTTCTAGAATCATGGCATTTCTCTCTCCGAACACCGCCTCCCAAATACAATTGTATCCATTACATCCTGGAGCACAATAGCCTTCTGAATGAAAAGACAGCCAATGCATTTTTCATGCATGATTACTTCCACTGAACGAAAAAAAACAGAATCTGTCATCGGAATCACCTTGTACTGCTGTGTTAAAGGCACATTATTAATCACTGGGAATATTATTTGTTGGGAACGTGTTAGTTGATTAATTTAGGTTAGCATAGGTATTCAGTGCAAACTGGATAGTTGGCCTATTCACCATAAAATAGATTATTTCAAATGTGCTCAGTCAAAATTACTTTGCTGTCTGTATTTGCATTCATGTTACTGCCTCCACAAAAGTAATGCATTATCTTTCCCTACAAACCTCATTGCTTAATGTAGTGATAAGCCATGAGTTTGGGCTTGTATGGCTGTCTACCAGAGCAACTTGGAGGAGGCTACTAAATTACACTAAGTTGCTAAACCCACTCGCCACAATTTCTGTATGAACGATGGTGCACAGAACAAAAGCGTGATTCTGGGTCTTCAATCACCAAACTGAAACAAAAAATGTATGATCTTTTGATAGACATAGGCTCCTCCAAAGAAGAGTTGATAACAAATCCAACTAAAGCAAAAAAGAAACTATTCCAACATGAGTGGGCCAAAACTAAAGATGAGTGGGTTAAATACAAACTTTGCAAGGAATATGCAAAACTAAACAACACAAGGGTACAGCTTGCAAAATACCTACTAATCTTTTTTTGCCCAAGAACATGAAGTTGTAGCTCTGATTTAGAATAAATCAACTGCCGACTCTAGAAGAATGAGAGGTTGGACTGAGGTGAGGGAAAATATAGGATGCAGGCTCTGTGGGAGGAGTGACATGACAGAAATGATAAAACATCTGGTAATGGGCTGTATGGCTTTAAAAGAAGCCAGACTTAAATACCTCAAGACTGAGGTAGGGAACAAAGCGTTATGGAGCAGTCTCATGAGAGGGAACCTACAGAGTTTGATTCTAGCCCTGTGCAGTCTCCTCTTGACAATTCTGAGAAGACTGGAAGACACATAACTGGGGGTAGTTGAGGGAAGATAGGAGGAGGATATGAGATAGGGAAAGGAAGGGAAAAGAAGAAGCTGAAGCCAAAATGTGTGCTGTATGTTGGCCTGTAACACCTGGAATGTTTACTTATTTTTTTCCTTCTCCTTTTTTCTTTTTCTGCTTTCTGTGCATGCTCCTGCCCCTTTGTATCCTCTTTTCTACTGATTGTCCTCTCCTTTCCTTTCTTAGTTGTTTTAATATGTTTAAATAATTTCCATGAATTGTTTATTTTATTTTCTAAGAATGTCTTAATTGTTGTAGTTTGTGAAAGGTTTCTACATGCTGTTTGTGGAAATTAAAACACAATAAAAAAATGGCCCAACCTAATTGTCAGGGGGCTTACCCAAGCACTCAGAGCTCTCTACTCATAGGTTTCACCAATGGTAGAAAGGAGATGTGCCTGTTTGACTTTGGCTATTGGGCCGAAATGCACTCTAATGGCCTATGGGGGTATGAATAGAGATGCACTAAGACACACTTAGATGGTTCTTTACACGGAGGACAGGAAACTATACCATTGATCTTACGCCCCAGGTGGCAAGATCTATTTAATTTGTTTTCCTATTTCACTCAAAAATGCCACTAGTCCAAAGATAGTAGGCTAGCCCCAGAGAAAGATGCACTGAGACAACCATGCTGTCACCATGAGATACCTAAGAAAACGACACTGCAGATTAAATCTGTCCGTGTCTAAGATATGTATAAATCACACCACATCTGTGGACACATGCTGCAGGCATGGCTCCCCATCCATGCATTCTTGAATGCAGCTACGTCAAATTGGGTCTAGCAGCTCGTATTGCCATCTGCACTGAAACCCTGAAATGCCTCAACAACCCAGCCATTAGTATACATCGACAACCTATGTAGAAATTATGTATTTCTGGGCACACATTGAATTTCCTGCAATAGCTCTCTATCTTAAAACTCTGGCAACACCCACCCACATGCCTGTCCTCCGGGTTGCATACTAGGGTCCAGCCAGCCCCCTAAGTCCTAACCCGGCAGGGTCCAGCAGACTCTCTAACCTGGCAGAATGCACACATGCATCTTAAAGTAAACTCTTAGAATGTTCACATACATGGACTTCAGTCCCCAGGGTGGTCCAACCACAAAGCACATTGAGGCCATACAAATGGTGAAATGGTGCTATATGAATTATGACTACAATACATTTCTTAAACAGAGTCTAGTATTTTACCATTGGTTATTATTGCTTATACCTTTGGGTTATTGCTGAGAAAGAATGATTCTTAAGCTTTTATTGCATTATTGCATTCGCCATACAAGACTGCATTTCTTTAGCATTGAGCAAAACACACATAGTTTTGATTTAGTTCACTTTAAATGGGTAGCAAACAGCATTTTGCAGGTATCCAGGTGACTGAATTTGGCATTGTTTGATCTTGGCATTTCAAAGAGAAAGTTATGCTTTGTCTATTGGAGGCATCGTGAAAGGTTGCAGTTATTGTGTATTGATACTTTGGAAAGAGTTTTACTTTCAGCACCTGCTCATGATAAAAAGTGACTTGTGAATTGCACACTGTAAGGGACTGATCAAGATTTGCTACACTGTGGCATTAAAGTTGAAGAGCTGGTATACTGTATTTTTCATAATAAAATGTATTGATTTACAGATAATGGTCAGTGCATTCATTTGTCTCCATATTCAACTTGGGAAATGTCATGCCAATATGCTATACCATGTATTCTGTTTAATTTCTGTTTTGTTCTGCTCATGAAATGCACAATGTATGAGCTATCACTTTAAGGTTTCTGTCACACACTGACAGTTCCCATTTACGGTTGGACCTATGAGCTAAAAGGGTGGGTGACGAAGGGCGCTTACATTTTCCATCTGATAAAACTACCCATCCAAGAATCCGCATTGCTCTACACCTCTTAATCATAAGTACTTTGTTGCAGGCACAGAAAGGGATGTGCACTAAGACACCGTTGAGACATCTGCCCAGACTTCTCAGAGTCACAGCCCTGTGCTACATGTCGCATTTTACAGATTAGTGGGATCTTCCTGTTCAATCATAGGTGAGGAATTTCCCTGTAAAGACCAGCATAACCTAAGCTAAACCAAGCCAGATAGTTTCAAGGAAACACACAACATTGACTATCTGTGGAGCTCTCACCATTTAACTCAATTCTTGTATGAAATTGATTCTTTGCTGAACTGTCCATCACTTTTAATTATAATCGTTATGTATATCATGTTGATGTGCTATGTACAATAGGCCATGTGTCATGGTTATGTTATACTAATAATAAATAAATAAATAAATACATAAATAAATACATAAATAAATACGTTTTATGGAACCTAAACTGCACATTTTGTATTTTGGAATCTTTGTGCTATGGCTGTTTGGGTTGCTAATGTGATCACTTCACACACCTCCTGTGAGAATGGATACCCTGCACGTGGACTACATTACCACAAAAGGCAAAGGAAGTATGCCTGACGGGCTGTGTCTGTTTTACCTTTATGACTGGGATCGCTGCTGGTTTAGTGGTACTTCAACGGTTTAGCCACTACTCATCCCTGCGCTCCTGCAGAGCAGTAATAATGCCACGCACACAAGATTAATTTACACTTTGATTTCCATGCTCCATAAAAAAGTATTTTCATAACAAAAAGCAAGACTATTTGGAAAACTTTCAGTAATCTCCAATATATGGCAATTCTTAAATATTATATCTTCATTTCAGGGAGTGCTCATTCAGGCAAAAATGCAACATCAAAGTGCTGTGCTGAAAAGGTCAGCGTTTCCCTTTTGCATCAGCGATGGAAAACAAAGACTCATGATGGGCAGGTTTTATCTCCTAGGCCACTTTACCTTAAGTGCAAAATCTCTGCTCCAGGCATGATAGACATCACCCCTGTGTCGATGGAAATGAAAATATGGCACATAGATGACATCTTTTGATGAAGAAAAACGCACTCAGAAGATGTTCCAGACTCTCGAAACTGCAAGTGATAGCTTTTTAGGCTTTGTACTTTGAACTTTTGCAGAGGTGTGCCATTAATGCTGATAATCACTGTCTCGGACTCAATACTTCACCTAGGCCAATAACAGGGAGGAAGGGAACCACACAAGACCACTGTACTTACATTCCTGCAGCTCATCACCATTTGAAACTCAGCACTTTGTCCACTTCTTTCAAATTACATTGTTCTCACAGATTCACTTGACATAGGATAATTTCCTTTCTCCCCTCGAGAACACTTCACGACAAAGAACTAAAATAATGCATATGCTTAGTTATGTTATTTTATATTATATTTTATTTGCATAGTGCATCCTGCCTTATGGCATGCCATTGAGGTGCTGTGAGTGGATTGGCCCTTCTGGAGATTGCAGTCAGAGAAGCTGAAAGAAAGATGCATAACAGTACATTTCACAGTAGTAGAAAAGAGGCAATGTGCAGACATATTTAGAACTATACAGGACAGGACGAATGTCTGGTGTAGATGAGTTGGAAGGGAGAGGGTGGATAGTGAAGGAGAGGCGAGTCGTATTGAGCTGAAACTCAACATATGAACAAGTAGCGAGGTTGCTTGCTCGGGTGTCAGGATGCTGAGGTCTTTGCAACAACATCTTTGCCCTAAACAATAAGACTGGCACAATGTAGGATTAGGAATCAGACCATGTCTACTTCATGAATATGTACAAGTAGCTCAGATTAATACTCCCTTTAGCAAATACTAAGCATTCATACCCGATCCGGCGTTTAACGCTCGAGCATAGTGAGAGAGTAACGAATGCTATTAGCACCATGGGTTGCCAATCCGGTAACATGCAGTGCTGAGAGCATTGCATTTTGTTTGTATGAACGGGACGCCTTGTGGGCTTTCAGGTTGCTTGAAACTCGGGCTTAGATCAGTAGTTTCAGCCCGTGTTCCGAACAACCTAATTGGTAGCTGCCCCGGGTGCTAATCTTAGTTATTAACTTCCCAAAGTACATCTATGGGATTCCTATAAGTCTGCTTGAGTTGTAACCGTTTCAAAGGTTAAATCAACAGATGTGTTTTCAGAATTACAGACACTGAGACGGGTCGAAATGAGGACTAGCCAAAGACCATTGGACCTGCCACAGGAGGACCTCTCCAAGTTTATGTCTCTATTTTACTACTGAAGATTCTGATCTTCAGGGTTTGCCCATGGGTAAGGTTAGTAAGGCTCTTACTGGAAATGTTGATCTTTCCCTTGACATGACAGAGAGAGATCTCTGACTGACCTACATGCTGTGGATCCTGGGTTTCATCCCCCCTCTGCACAGGCATGGGGTAAATTCAGGGTGATTGCTGCTACACACTCAAGTGGTGGCAGACATCAACAGGGGTAGTGCTGCCATTGATTTTGTTAAGTTTCTCATGGATCAATATCACGCACAATCTCTCAAAAGCCTTTGAAGCCATGGGACCTGGAATATCCATGTCTTGTGGCATGGCATGTTTTTGCATGGATGCATTATTTCAAATCGATGGCCATGAAACACTGATTATGCATACAGAGATATTTTACATGGTAAGATGTTTTTTTATCAGTTATAAGCCATATTTTCAAGCTTCAGAATAAGGCTATGGTTACTTCCAGAGTTCTGTGCATGTTACAAAATATATACGGTCATACGTAAATCAGATATGCAAAGAAATTAACCGAGCTATCAAATGCAATTATTGTTTTTAATAGACTTTCAATGCATATCTTTGACTATATAAGGTGCTGTTCTCCCCCTAGAAATGTATACATATGAATATTTTAATTGTACTGTGAAGTACTGGAATCAGACTACAAGGAATGGGAAGGCAGGAATAAAGCAGCCAGTAAAAAGAGTAAATACATTTGTAAAAGTCAAACGAGGATCTTTTTGTGCAATGCAAGTATTTGAACTGTGTCATCTGACGGAGCAAGCTCCAGAATGGTTCTGTTTTGATACAATCCTGGTTTAGAATTCAACGTGTTTGCCTCAACAATTCAGTGCGCACAATGAAAATAGAAGTCTGGCATTTTCATCCACGAAGCAGAAAAAGACTGCAAAGTCAGAAAGAGCATCGTATTATGCAAACAAAGGAGGTGATGGACTTGTCACTGAACATGTAGAAAGCATAACCTGGATAAGCTTTTGACCCACGTTCTTTAAATAGTTGGTTACGATAGGCCAGTAGACGAGACTAGGACTGGCAAATAAATGCAGGCCACAATGCAAGCCTGTCACTATGCCTGGTAAAATAATCTAATCCGGCCGAAGCATTACCGATTCCAAAAACAGATGACATGCAGATGTGGCGGGTTTATGACGGCGGATGTTTCATGCAAATTTGGCCACACTTCCCTAACAAGCAATCTCCATATGGCAAATTATAATTACAGAGATGGCGGACACTGGGCAGAAATCATACAGTTTTGTCCCAGTTTTAAACCCATTCGAAACTAAGCTTTTTTTAAAGGGGAGACCCGACATGTCTTATCAACACCTACACCATGTGGAGACTTCATTTGCACCTCTGCAATCCTCAGGTAAAAGGCGACAGATGCCCACTCTGCAATGGGGAGCCCCTAGTTCCCCCTCCAACAAACTGAGACATTTCAGCTCGGTTGTCCTTTGGCCAACCGGGAAGAAAGGTCTGGGAGGATGTGAAGAAAGGTCTCTAATCCCTTTTTCCAGCCCACCTGTGTGAACCTGGACTTTTGTGACCTAACTCTGTCTGGATATCTTCATCCAACCTAAAGATATGCCAGCTGCTTTACTAGCTGACACATAGGACTTAATGAAAACATTTTAGAACACAGGCATCACTGATATTGACTGTCAACAACACTGTAGAAATTCAAATGCCTGAATCGAAATGTTTTTTAGAGCTGTTTATGGGAGATGCTAAAATATGTAAAGTTCTTTTCGTGGACGTTGAAATCTTGGGAATAACCAGATGTGCCCCTTGTGGCAATACAATATCCATCATCTTGGTGACCCACCCTTAACATTTTCATCTTATAACTCTGCTCTTTCCATGCTGTGGCGGGTACACAGAAATGTCACTGCCGATGTGTGGCGCCTTAGCCATACCAAGATATCACCTTCCCTACCGTCCAGCATTGTAAGCAATGTATTCCATCCCCAGGATTGGATCTAGCACACTTTGACTTACTGTGCTCTGTTTTTAAGTTGACATACTTGCATGCCTGTTATGAACAGGGCATTGGTACTGTAAAGGTTTGAACATTCGACTTGGAAAGGGGAACCTCCTTGGGAGCTGGGTCTGAACCTCCCCAATATTTTCTGGAATTGTAATGAACATTTTAATTGCACGAGCACGAGGCCTCATTCACAGAAGTATAGCAAACCATCATCAAACAAGACACACACAATTCATTATTGGTAGTCCTTTTCACAGACACAGGTAATCACAGCCTAATGGTCTGGCACGCAACTCACTATCATTTTCTAGGGCAAGTACAAAGCTGTTCTGTAACAATATATCTTTTAATATAATTATAACACACAATGAATGACAAGTGGCTCACCACTCTTGAAGCAATCACATTCTTAAACATTCTGGCTCATTCTTTCTTTCTTTGAACAATTACAATACAGTTCCATTTGCAATACTCAACCAAAACCCCCACACACATTTCTATTCGGGGGGTGGATATTTGTTCAGAATAAGACTGCTTAACAATTCGGGTAAAACAAAATCACTGCATACTTTTTCCTTTTACCTTTTAAGTCCTTTGTAAAACAAAGGGCATTTCAATGTATGACATTTCACACAATCACAAAGGTAGGAGATAGAAATCAACAAGGTATTCACTTATATATGCCATCACTTTGACGTCTGTGCTGAAATCACAATATATGTTCCTAAGGAAAAATGCAGGGGTGAACTTTACCCATATACACATGCCTATGGGGATTTTGTTCCCCTTTCACCAACCTCCTTTAAAGTCCCTTTAAAGACGAAGAAAAACGCTAATTTAAGCATTTTATGGAAGCTATGGCCAGAAGGGGGGAAATTACCAAGGGTTTTTAATCACTGTTAATCTGTAAAATGGATTAGCTGCCATTATCCAGGTCCCCCCAAAGTCCCCTGCCCCCTCCACCCTGCCACCATTGGGTTTATTGGGGCTCAAGAGCACATTAAGATGGCCGCTGCAGCGGTAACAAGGAACAATATGATGTGTGCATCCAGGTTTGCACACTGTGATTGGTCAGACCTTCCAGGCCTGCATCTAAGGCCTTTGTCCCTCTCTGCTTCTCTCCGCTGCGACCCACCTGCACTGTCAGGACTGACTGAGTCGTTTATTCAATCCAGCAAAATGACTATATTGTAGCAATGTGACCCCCCCTGACCCTTTGTAATTTCTTGCCACTCTCCCGCAACACATTTCAGAACCCTCTCCCCTTTGCAAAGCCCCACCATATTACAGCACTGTGCGACATAGCTGTGCCTGCAAAGCCCTACCACAAGCATTCCGTTCAGAGCTACACTCAGAGCCTGAACGAGTCGCTGCTTCATGCCCGCTCTTTCACTGTTATTGCTTCCAGTGTGCTTGATCCACAGACCTCCACCCCACAGTACACATTGCATCTTTCCAAGTTCACGTCCGCTGTTGCGGCACCTGTATCACTTACCACCTGCTCCCCATTTAACTGCACCTCCACCTGCCCAACTGGCACGCAAAATATGCACTCACCCTCTATCAGCAACACCACTGCAACTACCCTTACGTCCAGACCAGTCCCATATATCCTTCAGTACCCGCTCAATCTGCTCTCAGTCTGGGCTGCACAGGCTACAGCACTTTTCAACCCCACCTCATCTATCCCTATGTCTCAGAATCACCTGCTCACAGCTCCCTTGCGCTCCAGTCTACATGAAGAAGAAGAGGGCCATTGGCCCTTAGCACAGCTCCACACCCTTCCCAGACATGCTCTCTCCCAGCCAGGCAGCCCTATGAATCCCTCTCTTCACCGCAAAATCATAGCACACATACAGCCATTGACCCACCCCTGCAGCCCAGGTCAGAATGATCACAGCACACCCTTATGAGCACCTCTAGTCTATTGGCTGAGCAGCCTGTTCCCATTCCCCTCCCTGACGCTCCATGTTCGAGCACTGTTCATCAGAACAGCAGGCTCTATTCTAGAACCTGCCTATCCCTGCCCACATCATACCCACAGTGAAGTCAGGTAAGAAACGGGCGACTAGGAGAACACTCCTACCCTGCAATGTCTCTGAGACCCAACTTGAACTTTTCTTACACCAAATCTTGTTCTTTCTCTGAACACTACACGGCCAAGACACAGTGCTCATTCCACCATTACCAAAGCATATCCAGACCCTGCTCTTCGAACACTCAAAAATCCTAAACCCAATGGCAGAAGAACTTACCAGGTCCCAGAAGGTCACTCCTCTGGCTCCCGTGATCCCAAGCCTGAATACACCGCCCATGCCCAATAAGCTGGACTGACCCACCACTCTTCTAAAAGGGGCCCTGATCAATGCCAGATCTATCCCTGGACATGCCTTCGAAATAAATGACCTCTTCAGTACCCTAAACCTAGATTTTCTTGCCATCTCAGAACCATGGCTGCACCCAGCCTCTGGCCTAGAACTATCCCTCACCATCCCCTCTGGCTATGTCATCTATAGAACTGATAGAGCTTCCACTAGAGGCAGTGGGGTAGCATTGATTGCCACAGAATCCATCCCTATCAGACACGCTATATATAGTACCTATGGCTGGTAACTAAAACCTACTCTCAGCTAAGATGTCCCTCTCACACACTGACACCATGACCATATTTATTGTCTATCGACCTCCTGCCCCAGCTAGACCTTTGAAGAAGATTTCATGCATGGCTACCAATATCAAGCCTACCTCTACAACAATTCTAGTAGGGAACATGACCCTTAGCCTCAATGACCCGTCTGACTTGCATGCATCGACCTTAGCCAACTCACGAAGTGCCCTTCGTTTTCAACACTGTGTCCTGAATCCTACTTATATCATGGGACACACACACCAGATTGGGTAGTGGACCTAAACTGCCATGTAGCCATCCATGCTAACACACCTTACCACTGGTCTGACCACCACATTGTTTCTTTCACCATCTCGCCCCTGGTGCACAAACCACACATGCCTGTCCCTCCCTACACCCAGCATGGGCACATAGCTCCTGCAAACTCATGAAGGACAGCATCACTCCTCTATTGCAAGCCCTCAAACCCCAACACCTGCATTCCAATGAACCCTACATATTCACTGAATTATACGCAAGCACACTCACCACAGTGGTGGATGTAGGGGAGCTATTAGCACCAAAACAACCAGACTGCACAGAGAGCGGTGTCAAGAAGTTAAGCTTCATGCGTAGTGCCCCCTACCAGCAGGAGAAGCAAACCGACTGTGAAAGAAGTTTAAAAGAAAACCTTTACAACTTCAACAATATCAAAAAGAAACCCCGAAGGTGAAAAGGGCGGACAGTTCGTGTGCCGCTGTCTTGCTGTTGTGCTGGAGGTGTGGGGAGCGGGGGCTATATTTAAAATATCAGTGCAACAGAGAGACCAGATTCAGTCGTCGAAGGAGAAAGGAGGAGAAAGGACCAGTGTCTGTCTCCCAGACGTCGTGAGTGGTAAGTTGAAATCCAATAAGATGCTGGCAGAAATCAAACCTGTGTTGGGGGACCACTCGAACAAAGGGAGTTTGACCTCCCCACAATCTCCTATAACCAGCCTATCGGGACATGTGGTGGGGCGGCAAAGACGGGTGAGGATGCACCACCCTTGGGAGAAAGCGACACCCCGGTAATGATGCCCGACCGGGGGTCAGTATCCAACAGTAATGAAACACAGTGTCCATTTATGATTGATGTAAATATGTAAAGTCCACGGCCCATAACATCAACACACTACTTATATAGATGCAAGCAGAAACAAAAAGGTCAGACTTACCCCTTACACCCAAGACTGGTCAACCCTTAAGTCGAGTTGCTCAGGTGGTGAAATCATTTGACACCCCACATGAAATAGATATACAGGAGGAAGTAACGAAAACTCCAACTCCCTGCATAGAACCTCATCTAAACAAATCGATTTGCCTGGAGAAACTGCAGGAAACCAGCGCAACTCCAATAAACACAAACAACGTGGAGGAGAAGAGAGACACTAACTATCCCGGCCTCAATCCTATAATAACTACGTTGATTAGTGAAAATTTAGACCTTGTGGCCAGCACCCCGAAAAGGTCTCCAGAGGTGGTGAACCTTCCCCTGGAATTGAGGGACGTGATGGATATCCCCCTTGAACTGAAGGAAGTTACGCTGACAAAAACGGCAGACAGGGCAACCAGCCCAACGGAAAGATACATTTGGAAAGGACGCTCCCAAATAAGCACTCAATCATCAACAGCTCAGACATTTCCATCATGGAAACAACAATCTAATAATGGAGAAAGGGGAAGCCTGAAACCAATGAAATAACAATTTATAAGGTTTATTGGTTGTGATAAAAATATTTGGAGACCTCAGAAATTATCACTAACAGATGGCCTGGACGTTCCTAATTTCTGTGGCCAAAATACACCTTCAAACCCACTTAATGGCAGGTTAGGCCCCCAGGATAACGTGCACCGAAAGCAAAGTCGGCAGAATATTGAAATTCCAGATGCAATATTGTTGGAAAAATCAATAATGATGGAACAAAATAGCCAGACTGTGGAAACATCTACACAAACGATTCTTGAGAAAACTAACAATCAAACGTCACAAACCATGCAATCAGGGGGAATACAGGACATACATTTGCCTGTACAATTGCCATCAACAAACATACATTTCCCGTTACTAATCATCGATAGCCCTAGGAGTGACGGACAGCAGCAAACACGATCTGAAAAAGACAACTATCATATGGTATCAATCAACAATGGCAGCAATCCTAGACCCTTTTATGAAGTTGCACGAAGATGCAACCGACACATTGAAGGATCATACCACTCTCCTGCCTATGGTACACTCGAATATAATCTTTATTGAGGGTTTCATCACAGCGTTACAAAATAACATGGATAATATTGAACATAAAATCTCCCAACTCTTGCAGACTATCTTGTAACCAATCATGAAGGAAAAGAGAGATAGATGGAAGAGCTTGAGAAGAGAATCGGTAGGGGGTTATCCAACCCGGTGATCCCAAATACAGACACAGAGGGCATACAGCCTAATAAGGATATAATGAGTCACCTACCATTGAGAGGGGAGAATATACCAATGGCAGCACAGGAGTTGACTAAAGAGGGAACCCAAAATAACCCTGAAAAACCTAATGTTTCAGTGAACGAGGAGGCGGAGGTGGGAAATGACAGAAATCCGGAAACACAAGCAGAGCAAATAATCCCTGCACATTTTGACGGTAAAGCCATGAACAAGAACCCCAAAGTTCAAGAGGGTAACCTGCCTCACCAGAAATCACAATGTGCCTCTAGCAAAAGAAATAGTCCAATTATAATGCCCATTATAGAGCGAGAGCCAAGCATTGACGGAGAGCCCGTAACAAAGGGAAACAGTGAACCGAAAATATGTGAAATATTTACAAAAAAAGTTAAGATTGTTTCGAACAAAACAACAATGCCGGTGAGGGAGAAGACAGCAGGGAGGGTCGAATGGAAATTAAAACCACCCCGAGTGCCACAGCTGACAAAAACATTTCAAAATCAAACTCAGCAAAGGGCACGTAAATCAAATAAAAGCAACGAGTTTATTAAAAGCCTGACAATGCCTAAAGAAAGCAGCTGTGCAAAACCTGTTAATATACAAAGAAGTGGGAATAACATAAATACCCCGAACAAAATAAGCTCTGACCCTGACAAACCACATCTGAAGGACAACTCGACAAATCGACTTAATGGAGATGGCAACATACTCAATATCAGAAGAGGAGAGTCGTACACCAGAACGTGGTCAGGTTTGTGTAGATTCCTCTGAGACTGAAAAACAAAAGAGTAAGTCCTAAACATAACCCAACACCTAACAAGATCTTGATGCATAAAGCAAATAGAACGGCAAAACCAAAACAAGGGAAATTAAACAAGGTGAAGAACTGGACACAAACTCTGGAATGGGCCGAACTAAGCAAGATGTAACACCACCATAAAATCTTGGGGATAAACAGTTCACGGCAGTGCCAAATTTAGAAGATTCCAATCACAGAAAGCCCAACACAGAGAAAGTCGTTAAGACAACCATAAACCAGAAAAGGGGCTAAATAATGGACCGGAAGACCAGCCGCCTATACCGCTGAGGCCTGCCAGTTCTATGCAGACCGGCGCAGAAAAAGGCAGACTGCTATCTCTTGAAAGAATTTTACACCTAAATGATGGGCTGATTTTAAATCATCCCAACGTGCTAAGACTATTCCATCAGGTCCCGGCACTTAGTCTAATCAATTCAACTGATGTTGCCCTAATAGAATTTCCTGATAAAATGCACATGGACAGAGTACAAATCCATATTGTTTCACACGTAGTGTATCAACTACTTTTGGTGGAGGTGCAGACTCTGAAGGCTTTGACTTAAATGAAAAAACAATCGAACGATGTGAAGTGGTGGAGAAAGAACTTGGAAATCAAACAAGGAAATCCCACTTTCAAGAAGCCTATGAGTCCCACAAAAAAGCAATGTATCAGTCCCAGATGATTCAGACCTTGGACGAAGAACAGGCAAGATGGAAATGGCTGGGCAAACTGGCTGCAGAGTCACTTACTAACTAAGAATGTATTTGCAAAGGAAGACCCAGAAGTCTTATGTCTTCAAGAAACATGGCTAAGAGAGACCCCGACGATGGAAGGATACTGTGTCTTTGTAAACCAAGCCGTGAAAGGGTTAAGCCATGTAAACCAAGCCGTGAAAGGGTTAAAAGGAAGACCAATGGCAGGGCTACCTATAGCAATCAAGGAAGATTTAAAATGGATGGTGCTGAGCTCTCCTAATCCGTCACCCTACATACAGATGCTGGTGATAAAGATACCAAAAGCCCAGGTGATAACTCAAGATAAGATCTTAATGTTAATAAACATATATTGGACCCCAGGGAGCAATACAAATAGTTCCCTACCAAGGGACATCTTAAGCCTAATTAATCAACAAAGAGAATAATGGCAGGATCCCTTAATATTAATCTTTGGAGACCTCAACTGTACTTGCGTAGATAAAAGTAACAACACAATCAGCAATGAATCAGTGATAGCTACACCTAAACAAAAACGAGGGTTAGCATGGAGAATGGCAATGCAATCACGGGACTGCTTAATCCTAATGGGATTACAAACGGGGACATTCCAGGAAAGGTGACCTGGCACAGGGAAAAATCTGATGCAATATTGGATTATGTTACTGTTTCATCTAATATGTCAAGGTTCATTGATAAACTAGAAGTAATAACTACAGAATCAAGTGACCATCCAGTGAAGCTAACATGCACTTAATTGACCAATAAAAACTAACAACAATTGTATGGTCACGATCTGATAATCAATCCAGGAAGAAATAGGTTAAAAATCCAACCAATAAAGATTCCGGCTCTGACTAACAATTTAATGACTATCATTACACAAATCCAACAACAAAATCCTTTGCCGACTTTTGATTACTTACCTTTGCTTAACATCTTCCAGATTACCGCAAACCATGGCTCTACCAAACAAACAATGTCTCTTCAACACGTAAATGACAGGGCAATTGTTTTTAAGAAAAGAATTTGAAGGAAAAACCTTAAGCAATTAAACAAATATAAACTGATGACTAGATCAGCTGAGATTAAAAAAATTAAGCAAAAATACCATAATTGGTTAAACATACACAAGAAGACAATGCTAAACCATGACTCGCAACAAATGCTATCGTCCATCTGCAAAAGAAACACGACGGCACCTGGGCACTACTAAATGAAAAGGAAACACCACAAGATGCATTAACAGCTAACCCAATCCCGGAAAGCCAATTGTGCATGTACTATAATAAACTGCAAGAGCCAGCTCTCTCGACACCCAATACTCTGGCCATGAGAAGAGAAGATCAAAGCCTTTTATACATAGACATAGTAACATTTGAAAATCTCATCAGAAAACTAAAGAATTTGAGAGCTTAAAAAGTGATCCAGAAGGGTAAAATTTCTCCCTAAATTGTTCAAGTATGTCCTAAAATCTGGTAATGTCCCGAAGTCATGGAAGGAAAGTGTAGTGGTTCCGAACTTTAAAAAAGGACTGATAACTATCCCAGAAAACTACAGGATGATAGCCTTAATGGACTTGGCAGGAAAGAACTTTGCCTCCATACTGCTAAAAGCACTAATCAAATGGGTTGAATCATCAGGACATAGAGACCAATGGCAGTCAGGTTTTAAAGGGTAGGGTAACTCCCTTAAACATCTTTATATTAAACTTTCTTGAAGCCAAAACATTAAGAAACAACGGAGTGAAATTCTATGTGGCTTTTATTGACCTATCAAAGGCTTTTGACATGATTAAAGACCAGAGCTTTGGGAAAAGCTAACAAAGTGGAATTGCCTTGAAGTTATTCTTGACAACATTAAAGAGCTATATGAGGATACATCAATCAAAGTGAGTCTAAATAAAAAAGGTTTGCTGTTTGAGAAGATAGTCACCAACATTGGGCTAAAACAAGGGTGCCGGTTGGCGCCGGAAATATATAATCTCTTAACATCTGATATTGAAGACACCTTTGCACAATTAAGAATCTTCCTGCCAAACATAGCAGGAGTTCCAGTAGGAAGATTAATTTATGCAGATGACATCATTTTGATTGATCAGACCCCGGTAGGCCTCCAACATCAACTGACAGTGTTACAGAACTATGTCAATATTAACATCATGATTATCAACCCAGAGAAATCGAGAATCTTAACACTTGGCAAGCCAACTAGTGGAAAAAACAACAAAATAAAGGATGGACACTAAATAACAAGAACATCTTAGAAGTCTCCTCACTAACTTACCTGGGTGTCTGTCTTAAAAACGACAGAAACGAGGAACCAAGAATTACTGATCTTAAAAGCAAGGTAAAAATCTGGCAGCCCAAGCAAAAATATTCTCCAAACAACTCTGTAGATTCCGTCGGTGCCGGTGGTGGCTTTCTATAGAGGTAAAGTCGTTCCAATTTTAGTCTATGGGGCAGAAACCTCCCTCCTTCTGCCTGTCAAAACATGGTCGTTATTAGAAGGAACCTTCTGGTGGAGCATACTTCAGTTGCCCAAAACTTATCCGATTCAAATTATCTGTAGAGAATTGGCTTTAAAAACATTAAAAGCAATATCAGAGTAGAAAATAATCCTCTTTTACAGAAAATGTATAGATGAAATTTCAACTGTGGGATTCAAAGTTCTGAAGAAATCCATGGATAATCACAATGAGCCCATATTGAATGGGCCACAATTTGGTAAGTGATCTTTGGAAACATGAACGAATCAGAAGACTCCTTATTAAAAAATCCTGACAGAGTGAACAAAACATTATTTGAACATGACTGGATTCAGATGTAGGAAGAAGTACAGAGGTACCATTGTCAAAAAGATTTTTGGTCCAAACCCCGCAAATTGAACAGATTGCCAAAGTACCTGTTCATTTTCCCTATTTGGTTTCTGCGATCTTCCTATATAAGATTCCTCCACAACCTGTGGCCCTGTAGAGATAACAACTATAGGAAAAGGGGCAACGACGATTCTAAGTACTGCAGACTCTGTCACGATACGAAGGTCGTAGAAACCCTGAAACATTTAACACTTCAATGTCCAACTCTTCATCATGAAAGACAGCTTTATCTTGGAGACATGTGGGAAAAATACCGTATGAGAGAGACTGACACTGGTGGAGAATTATCCTTGAAGGGGAAGAAAATGGCAATCAATTTAGTAGTGACAAAATGTATGCTGAAAATCTTTGAGAAAATTGCAAACATAACAACGGAAACTGAAATGGAAACAAGAACAGTAGACTCTTAAAATGGCAAATCTGAAATTAGGGTGCACATGTATTTACTATTGGGACGTTGTGAGAAAGAACTATGGATCAACGAACAGAATGGCAGTTTGTTCGGCACATGCAGAGACTTTTATTTATTTTATTTTGCTGTACCTTGCATAACGAAGCATCTGCCAGTAATATGGAAGTTCTATGAATTGAATAGCAAAAGGTTATTTTTCCTTTCTGTTTGGATAAACCAAAGTGCTAATAAAAAAAATAAAAAAACAAACACGCCAACTCCTGGTTTGCCCCTGAACTCACTGAGCTATGTAAATGCCTGGCCAATGCCAACTGGAAGAAAACACCCACTGACCCCCTGAAACAGAAATTCGCTGCAGCAGCGAAACTCTATAGACAAGCGATGATAATGGCCAAGTGTACCAGCTATAATCAGAGAATTGCCAGTGCAAAATCTAATATTAGAGAGATTTGCACAATTCCAAACCTCAGCCACCTCCCAACCATCATCGTCAACGAGGAGGCCTGGTGCTCCAAAATTCAAAAATCCATGTTGGATAAGATTGAGATCTTACACAAAAAATCCTCTACAAGCTATCCCAGCTCAAATCTCCCTCTGTACCTATGTCCTCCCACCACCCTGTGACTACACTAGAGACCAACCAACACCCTATGTTTCACTTTAGCATTGTCTCTGAAACTGAAGTTGCCTCTGCTCTAAAGAGCCTGAAACCCTCCAGGTGTAAAGGTGGTATTTGCCCTGCATTTATCATTAAGGCCTGTGCAGATTAACTGATCACATTCATCACAAAATTCATTAATGCCTCATTCTCCTCTGTCCAAGTTCCATCTAACCTCAAAGAAGCATGGGTACTCCCTCTGATCAAAACACTCTCAATCGATCCTGCAGTTCCTAACAACTATCGGTCCATCACCACTTTTCCTTTCTTTCTAAAAATACTGAATAGAGCCGCCTACATTCAGATCCAACAATCCCTAGTAATCCACTACATCCTGGGCGCACAACAATCCTGCTTCAGGCACGGCCATGGCACTGAATCTGCCTTGCTTGACCTCAGAAACCAGCTTGACGAGATCAGAGGTCAGGTGAAACCTGCCATCCTCCTTCTTGATCTTTCAGCTGCTTTCGACCTGGTCAATCACCAGATCCTCTGCCAACACCTCATTCTGGCAGCAAGCTTCTCGCCCAAAACCACCACTGCAATGCCTTCTTTCCTCGAGATCAGGTCCATGACCAGACACCTCTTCGATCTATTGGTATATCCTACACAAACTATGCCAATTCCAACAGATCCTCCTACCTTTCTCTGGCAACTGCTTAGAAGACACCCGCTCACTAAACAATGTGCATCCTACAATACAAGTCTAGATGGCCACTCACTGTCTCTGTCTGAATGACGAAAAGACAGAGCTCCTCCTTGTGGGACCGCAGGCGGTAATCAAGAATCTGAATCTCCAATACACATCCTTCTGCATTGATGGCATCCAAATTATTGTCTCGTCATCAGTGAAAACCCTTGGCACATACCTCAACACCACACTCTTGCTCACGCACCAAGTGAATGCTTTTTCCCTCTTCTTCTGCACACAACTAAACTGATTAATGCCTCCATGTCCTTTCTCTCCCAGGACAGCCGTCTCACTATTGTTCGTGAAATCATAGGATCATGGCTGGATTACTGTAATGCCCTATTTGATGGCATTCCTTGTGGAACATTGGCAAGCTACAGGTGATCCAGAACAATGTCATTTGAGCGGTGCTCAATATCCCAGAAAACAGTCATGTGTTGGCCGCCAGGAAAAATGCTCACTGGTTACCGATCAGACAGCATATTATCTTCAAGTCACTTTCCATCACACACAGATGTCTGTCCAACTCTGTTATCCCCTACCTGACCCAGAAAATCACCAGAGATCCTTCTAACAGACCCCATAGAGCAGCCTACACCAACAAACTGCTAGGACAGAAATACAAACAAGCTAAATCTGGTGTTGACAGCTTTTTAACCTTTGCAGCAAAACAGTGGAACTCGCTCCCCTCCGCCATGAGAGCAGAGAAATCTTACTGGGTCTTCAGGAGATCAATAAAAACTTGGCTATTTGCATAACTGCACATGGTAAACTTTGCCTGAACTCTTATCACAATGATCGCTTGTGTATGTGTAACTGGTTTTGCAACAGTGCCTTGATGCCCTGAATAATTAAATAAATAAATACATTGTTTACATAACCAGATATATTTTTACTTCACTAAAAACCAATGGCATTACTAAATTTCCATTAAGCAGAGACCAGCATTCCCTGCGCTCTATTAAATTCTTAAGGAAATGGCAGAAGCAAACCAGCACCATCCTTCTGGACTCCAATAACCTGGCACTTGTCAAGAGAAAGAAGGGTCAGTCACTGCAGCATGGAAAGTGCAAGATGCCGACCCAGTTTCCGGTGGGGGGGGGGGGGCATTACAGAGACAGTTGAACTTGCCACAGAGCAAAAGGACACATGGCTAAACAGGTTTTCATGTCTTTAAAATGGAATGACCCCCCCGCGGGGATACGACAGATACTGACGGGGTCCTGGTGTTAAGTGCAGTGCATAACCAATGAGGGAAGGTGGGAGTAAGGAAAACCAGGAAGACTTGTGTATAACAAACCTGTGGAGACTGCTGTATGAGAGAGGGTGGTACCTGGTGTAAAGATTGAAACTAAGATTTGGAAAGTGTATGGGTGGGTGAATGGTAGTGGAGGGTGAGGGTGTATAAGTGTGTAGTAGAGGGATTGTGGGAAAGAGCCAGAAGACCAGAAGGGTAGGAGAGACAACAGGTGGGGGGGAGAGCGAGAGGGGGGAGAGAAGGTGTGAGAGGAGAAGAGGAAGAGAAGGAATAGGAGCAGAGAACAGGAGTGAAACACAGGAGGTACTAGGTGGCAAGAGTAGAAGGTGGAGAGAACAGGATGGGAGGTAGTTTGGAGACAGAGTAGAAGTAGCAGGAGGGTAATAGTATAGTGAGACATGAGATCAGGGAGAGGAGTGAATGGGAGTGAAAGGAAGAGAGTGCATGGTAGAGTGGCTGAGATAATTCTGTAGTGAAAACAATAATTGTAAAGGGATTAAAGTAGGGTGCCCCTTAGGAGGTCATGGAAGACATAATGTAGAAGAGACCTCAGTGTTTAGGCCCTCCGACAGTAAAGATGCCATTCTAGAAAGCAGGTGTTACCAATTTCTAGTGTGTCATTAGACCTTGAGTGTCAGGGTAGCTTGGGTTAGGGGGTGGGAGCCCCAGGGAGGCTGAGGGACCAGACAGAATATACCTTTGTTCGTATTCAATTCAAGCTAATAATATAGCTGTGCAAGTACCATAGAAATAAGAAAATAAAAACAATTGAACCATCCATTGTATTTATAAGGTTCTTTATGCCAACTGTGACACAATATAAATTCGAGAGATCAAAGCCATGGCTGGAAAACAAGAAAGGTACATTCTGAGTCTTCAACAAATTGTGTCACAGAAGATCCTTTCAAAGGGTGATTCGTATCACCTAAAACCTTTGATACAAAATCTGCCTTACCTAGTAAAATGGCTTTAAAATGGAAGTCCGAATAATTATACAAAGTGTAACTGTTTGCAAATACAATGTATAATTATTAGGGAAGATGTATAAGAAACAGCAGATATTAATAGGGAAAAAAAGCCTTATGTAAAGTACTTCGTCTAAGTTAAAAGAGTACAAAAGTCAGTTCACATTTACCAGAAAAGTTGAAAAAAATGCAAGCGAATATGCCAACAGAATTAGGAATAACTGAGCACTTATCAAAACCGATGTAGAGCTATAGAGATTGCTTCCACAATTGCCTTTATCTACCTATAAGGAACAAAATAAACAAAGCACTTAATGCAATGTTGATCAGAGCTGTTGAGTTAACCAGAACAGATTCACAAACCTGTAAAAGTGTCTTAGCTCAACATTAGGCTACCAGTAGACTACTTCTTACCTTTTTTAATTTATACACAACAGGTAGAGAAAATAGCAAAAATATTACATCGAATAAACTGTTTATAATCAATATACCAATTACTTACATCAACCTAAAAGCCACCTTTCCGAAATCCTATGTAATGCTACCTGAATAAATATCTAGTGTATACAAGTCTACCAGGTTCTTCAATGAAAATAAGGTTCTCATGGTCTGTTGATCATTTTCACAATGTGTGTTCCTTAAAAAAAGAACTAACCAGTATGCTTCCTTATTCAGCACACTAGCTACAAAACAACAGAACATTTGTTCTGTCTACCTTTAGAGCAGTGGTATGCAAACCTTTTCCTACATAGCCTCCCAACCCACAGGAGTACACATTTTGCTTATGGGCACCTCCAATTAGGGGTGGCCCCCTCTCTAGGGGTCCCAAAGTACGTCCAAATGAGGCCCGGGCTCTTTAAAATATAATTCGATTTTCTACTGTTTTTTTCTGTTTTAAATAGTCACCATAATCCCTTTTTATATTAAAAACAGTAATTGTAATCCTTTTCAACAGAGTCTGGGCCCCCCATGTGCCCTACAGTTTGAAGTCCACTGATTTAGAGAAAAAAACACATTCACAACCGAAATTCATAGTATGTACAATTTTCCATCTCTCAGTATTGGCCTTTCATGGTATTTGGCCCAGAAACACGTTTGTAGTCAGTACACAATCACTCGTTACTGGTATAACATCAAGATGCAGTAAGAATATATCAGGTGCCATCATTTCATAATACCTCCTGGCAGATGAAATGTCTGGACGCTATTTTGCTTTGCTACCCTTACAATCTCCTGTATGCAAGCTCAAAATATGGATTTCTCATTGTTATAGATTGATCCTGTTGATTCAAACCACTCCACTTCATGCTGAGATGCCAGAATCCATCTGACATGTGATAGCTAAGGGGTTTTGCCAACCATGGACAAATCATCACAAATAAGATATGTGTAAAAAGAGGACATATTTCATTATGATTAAATATCATATACCCATCTGATTCACTTTATTGAGAGTAATTACATTAGATATTGAATTCCCCATGCATAGTTGGCCCTAGCACAATTTTAGTTTGCTAGTATTAAGACAGTCAATATCCCTTGTTCCCCAGAGCTCAACATTATAAAATGTTTGTGCTTTGGCTTTAGCCTTAAATACGTTCATCACTGTTCTTACCCATGATCCCCCAATTTTCTAAAACAGGATATGACTGCACCCGCAGCTTGGATCATCCTTGTCTTAACCCTGGCAATCTGAGGGGACCGAGATGAATTATAGAAAAATGAAACATCTGAATAGGCATAATCTTTTCCAGTGTGTGCCCTTTCAAAGATAACCTAAGTTTGTTATAATTCCATTGGCCTACAATCAAAGGCTTTGATTTGTCAGCATTCATTGTTAAGCCATGGTCCCCATAGAATCTTAAAAAACCCAGGAGCAGAGACCGCAGAGCCAATTCAGTTTTAGCAATTAGCACACGAATGATGAAAGTGGCATAGGCCTTCTTTTGATCTTTGGAACAATGTACCTCATTGAGGCACCTGAGAAATTTGTGATGATTTACATAAATGTAATCTGAGGGGAGCACAACTAAAATATTCTCTATTGTGATTAGGTACAGTGGTGGATAATAGTTTAGATTTCAGAACGTTGCTTTTAAAACATTCAAGGGCATCTGAATTGGGGATTGCTTTGCACTGTTGTGTGCCAATACCTTTATGCAAACATGAGAAGATAAATGCATTTTGAATACATACAATTGAAAGCAAAAGGGTTGCCTTAATGAATTTATTGATTATGTTTTTGTTTTGTAGTGTAGTTTAAACTGTTCATAGATTACAATACAACGATTCATGAAACTACACAATTCACAGTAACAGTATCAACTCCAGAGATGAGTTACCTGGATATTATGGTGAGAACGGTAAACAAGTAATGTGTATTCTGAGTCTTCCACATATTGTGTGACAGAAACTCCTTTTGAAGGGTGGCTTGTAGCAGCAAAAGTGTTTTATACCGAATCTGCCTTACCTATGAAGATACCTTCAAAATGGAAGCAGAAAGTATACAGAAAGTGCAACTGATTGCAAATACAGTTCCCGATTATTGGAGAAGATGTATGAGAAAAGAAAACATATTTATTGAGAAGATATTTTGGGCGTTTCTGGATCTAAACTTAACAAGTACACAAGCCATTGGAAATGTATAACACACTGGTCCAAATGCCAGTGACAAGGCCAAAATTATTAGGAATACCTGAGCAGTTATTCTAAAAGGTGTAGAATTCCCATTACTCAGGTATAAACAAACAGCAGATCAGCCACCTCCAAAGACTTCAAAACCCGGGTGTTTGAATGATATAGAACATGGGATATGGGAAACATATAACCCCCTTGCATAAAAAGCTACAATGGCTCCCTGTCCAGGCAAGAATCAATTTCAAGATGCTGACCTTAATCCATGAAACACTATATAACCTAGCCCCCGATTAATCTAAACAAATTCCATACAATTTGGGAGATCAGGGACAGTGGTAGGGAGTAAACACCTGACCTGCTATGACTGATCCCTATCACTGCCCAATAATTAACTACAGAGCTGTTGGTCACTTTTCATCCTTATTTTGAAGTAACCGCAAATAGAAATATTTCAACAATTGCCTTTATTCACCGATAAGTAACTAAAGAACTTTAAATCTATGTTGATTAGAGCTGATGAAATAATCAGAAAATGATTCACAGACATTTACACCAACTTCAAAAACTCAGGACATAGCCATATTTATCATGTATGCCCAGAATAACATGATCATGAGCACAATGTTGCATCATCCAATAACCGGACAAGTAAAACAACCAAAAGATTGCGCAACGTCTTTGTCTAATTATGCAATATATGTTTTGAAATATCTTAATGGGAAAATGTTCATGAAAAGAGAACATCTGACCAGGTAGCAAGTCATTTTGATGATCCAAACCATCAAGTAAGACTACTGAATTTCAAAATATAGAAACAACAAGGACGAGCATACTCGTCCTTGGCACTTAATGGGTTAGGAGGGAACAGACAAAAACGTTTGATACAGTAGAATGATAAGTACAATATTTAATTTTTAAATTTCAAAATAAATATAAAACAATTGTTTCATGACTGTAGTAATATGTGTGCACAACTGGCTAGCATTTGAAAAAGATGCAGACACATACTCAAACATTGTTAAGGAATGTTAATTTCCACTGCAATAAAATGACATATCAAGCAGGGTTATGTTATTCACTCAATGTTTTGCATGTAACGTGGGATGTGTCCAAACACTAAAGCACGGCAAGTGTACTAAGTGGTACCAAGTGTGAAAACAAAGAGTGATGCTATTGCAGTGGAATTTCAAAATGTAAGATTCAAAGGCACACAGTTTGATAAATATAGGATATTCCTTTTCACATCTTCCCTGCGGGGTCCAAAGCATACCACATGTACAGTGGGCTTACATTTCCAATGTTTCAACAAGCCTCTATTTTTTTTAACTACAATGTGTATTCCCATCTTCCTGGCAGCCACATCCAAATAATTGGCTGCAGGTATTGTAGTGATAAAACAGACTAAGAATAGTTTGATGCACCAGTCCGTTGAGATTAAAACATTGTCAGAGGCAAGTCTATGTTTTTGAATACTCCATGCTGTGCTAGTGTTGTGCAGAGGTGCAAACTGAGTTACCTAGGCCTACTTGTATTTATATGTTCAAACCAATAAAGACATAGGTGGCCACCCTGAGTTTGCCGGTATCCTGGCGGTAAATCTACCAGGATACTGGCAAACGGACCTATCAATCCCTGTACCTGATATCCCAGTATTACCAGGATTTTCCAGGTGCCAGCAACAGAGGTCCTTCCCCATTTCATGGAGTCCCATAAGACTCCACAGAGGGTATTGCTAGTATTACCGGCACCAGTATCACTGGTGCCGGTAATACCGGCTGTTTTTTTTGTCAGTGGGGTCCTGATTTACCTACAGCTCTTGGCTGGAGGTAGATCAGTAAACTCCCACGGGAAAACGTATGCTCTCCGGGCTGAAAAAGTGCGGTTATATGGAAATACTGACACTTTCGGAATGAGGCCCATAGTCCCTAAGCTTCTATGGTGCCCAACTTTATCCTAGTTGTGCCTCAGCTATGGCAGTGACTTACTGACTTACATGCAAAGTGGAAATCACACAAATATGTTTCCACTTTTAGAATAGTGATATTTCCACTCTTGGCAGAGCGTGCCTCTTCCCCGATAATAGATAAACAACATTTGTGCTCAGACATCCAAAGACAGACATACATGCTGCGTGCGTCCATACTCATTAGGGATTATGAAACGTTGTGTCCAAATTTGTTATGTGAGAGATGATAATGGCAGGTTGCCTTCAGTAACAGGAGATATGGTTGCCTTGAATGTCCCAGGTACAAAGTAAGCCATGCTGTGTCATAAACCCTGTATTTGTGTGCAGATCAGCCTTTTTCAGGGTGATAATCTTCAAGTACTTGAGCGCCATGATCTTCTTTTATGGTATTCGAGATGCCACATTTAGCACCATCACTGGCAGGCGGATGTGCCCATCATGTGTGAAGTGTTGACAGCTGGTGATTCTATTTTACAGTTCACAATGGTGTACATGTGCGGGTTGCTTCTTTCATGTACTACCTTGCATGTCTGGCCAGCATACTTTCCTGTTGGGCCTTTCTTGCATTGGATGGCGTATAACACATTGGATTATTCCAAAATTGTATGTTCCTTGTATCTATGATGTTTGGTTCTGGTGAGTTAACACATATTATTCAGTGCAGATGTATTGGCAGTTCCTGCATCTTTTCCATGGAAAAGTCCTGCAGCTCCTCATCTCTATTAAATGTTGATTGTAGGTATTTCAATATTCTATTCACTTATGTTATTGTTGGATGATAAGTGATAATCATGTGTGTTCTTTCCGTGGTTTCACTGTGTCTGTATTAAAGCAGGTAATTTCTGGGTATTCTCAATGTCTGCCAAAATTCCCTTTAAATGTCCTTGATTGGGTGACCCCTTGCAAAACGGATTTACGCAGTGTGACACATTGATTCTCCCTTTTCTTGATGTTGCTGTATGCACTTTAGTATCGGATGACCTGGCAGTAGACAATAGAATGTTTTGTGTGGCTTGGATGAACACGTGTATTGTGAAGATATTTGTTCATGTCAGTTGGTTTCCTGTATTTAGCTGTTTCTAGGTGGTTGTTCTTTCCGTCAGCAATTGTGTTGTCCCGGAAATGTAACCTTCTCTTGGAGAATTCATGGTAAACTTAATGCAATGGTGGGAGCCATTTGTGGATTCAAATAATTGTTTTTGGGAATGTTTGCCTTATGCCTAAACCTAGAAAATGTCATTGATGTACCACATGTATGTTAGAGGTTTCTGGGATTTTTGTTATAAAAACCAATGTGTAAGATCTGCCATGAAGACGTGTGCATTCTGGGGCACCCGTTTGGGGAATACTGTGAAACATTTCAGCATACCTTTCACGGAATAGCATAGAAACTCCTGTCTAGATTACTTTGGAAAATGACCTCCCACTTCATTGTGATCTAGCAGTGATGTGGCTACACTATCTGACATGGCTCAGGTGACCAATCTAGCATAGTCTAGTATTCTAGTCTCTAGATCTACCTACTTACTCTTACAATGTCTCTGGGTCTACGCCTGGAGCCTAATGCTAAATTAGATACTGCAAACCAACCATGGTGCCTTGTGTGAGGGTTGCAAAGTCACTGTACACCAGTGTACCACAAAACTATAACCCAAACTGTTTCTCTCGTCCCCAATCATAAGTCAGGATTTCATGAGATCTTGTTCCTAGATGGCCAGCACGTGCTACAGGAGCTGACATCAGTAGATGCCCTAGAACTTCCTGTTCCTGCTCGGCCCCGATATCTAGCAAAGTAGTGCCATTGTTTTCAACCATACAATATGCATGGGCCATTTAGTGCCCCCTCTTCTGTGTTGGTAGTCAGCAGTAGTTGTGCACTGCTTTTAATGCAACAATCAACAGGAGCAAATGTCAAGGTTGACTTTAGCCAGGTAAAAACACTGATATCGGCTTCAAAGAATGAGGCCAATGTACGTTGGTCGCTTTCGAATGGCAAGGACTAGCACTGTATTCAGATTGTTTTTTCCTACTTTTTAACGTGCTGCACACAACAATCATGTAATGTCGCTTTTTTTCCCCGAACATACTTATGTTGCAATGTGAAACGTACAGGATAGATTTATGTGCGGCACATTTTTTGCCCTTGGACACACATTTATGTCTTTTCAGAATTGTGTAATACAACATGTCTCATTGCTTTACTGTGTCTGCACACCATGGCTTCTGTGCCAACAATAACCTCAATGCAACCCTCTTGTTGATCATGTTGAGAACATATTTTGTAACAGTTTGACAACCGAGGCCAAGCCGAGTACTACCCTGCTATGCAATGGTAATGATCTGACAAAACACTGCCTGTGACAGAGGCACAGGTAATACAGTTCCAGCTGCCAAACCATGCAGTATAATTTTCAAAACGCACAACAGTGTCACAGCTGGGCATGGACTGCGCTTCCCCATATTCAGAAGAATAGTGTTGTAATTTGCAGTTTGTTCACATCGCAAAGTTTTGGTATGCAGCAAGCATCAATTTTACGCCATTAAATTCTACAGCAAAGATGCTTAACTTCTAAATATGATGTAGAATATTTTGAACAGCTGCGCCCAGAAAAGGAAAGGCTTTAGGACGTTTACAAAATGACACTTTTTTAACATTTAAAGAAATGAAACATAAAGAAAATGAAAGTGTACAATAACTGCCCTCTACTTATAACGTTACCCAAACATTAAAAGGCACGTCTATAGCGACATTCAAAATTGCATGTTTAAGATTCAGTACACTTGGGAAGACAGGCTTCTGTTGTTACTGTTCACTAGCAACTAAAATGTGCATTGTTCTTTCTGCTATTATAATAAAGTGGAATTTAATGTAGGACACATCATACCTCAAAGCCTGTCCCTCATTCTTGGTGACATCAATATATGTTATGTAGGTGTACGCCAACTACACACTGATCGACTCAGTTCTAGGTTTACCTGGTGGTTACTGTTATATTATATCTCCCTGTTTGCTGGAGGCAAGGTGTGTGTGTGAGTTGACACCTCATGGGAGAATGTTGAGTGAATGTGTAGAGTGTTTATACATGAAGAGACTTCCAGAGTCTGGCAGTTGAGAGATGAGAGCCTGGGTGGTGGGAGCCAGTGAGTCTCTATGGCGCTTTTATAAGATCCTACTTTGGTAACATAACAGAAGGACTTTTTAGTCAACCTTCCTGATCTCCCAAAGCATCCTTCATTACAACAATGGCGAGGAACCTGTCTGAAACTGGACCCAGGAGTGCTGAAACCTGAAGAAGAGGGAGAAAAGAAGGAGTTCCATGCTAGAGAGGGTACAGAAAGAAGATTGTAGACCCACTGCCCTTAAAAGTGAGAACTCACCACCCAGGGTGTAAGGCAAAATTGTAAGTGTGCTCTGAGGGTGCCCCATGTGCTAGCAGAAGAGTGTGCTGGCTGAAGAGCCAGGGTATAAAGTGGAGGCCAGAGGAAAAAGGTACCCAGCCCAAAGGACTAAGGACGCAAGAAAAGGGTGCCCATGAGAGTACACTGAAGGCAGATTGCAAGGGGCCCTGTGGTTGGAGAGTGTCCTGTCTGCAGCTCCAGGACACCCAGAAAAAGCACCTTACTGCATATGGCTGCATCTGCCAGTGTGAAGAGAGACTACTAGTACCATCCATAGCAAAATGTATCAGTGCTGGCAACTAGCATGGGCCCACTTGCCAGAAACATCAGATACCAGAAGGATGCACAGGGAGCGACAACGAGGACACTCGGCAGGTGTGACTTCTGGGGCTTACTCTGTTTTTTAACTGGCAGGAATGACAGCTGCGTAGAAGAGCTCAGTCTCCGTGTACCATTGTAATAGCCCCCCCAACAATGTCTGACTACAGATGATACCAGTCTCTTGAGGAACGGGTCAGAGTGATTTGGCAGTGTCATACCCGCTCAGTAACGAAGAAAGCGAACAGGACTCACATGGCGGCCGTTGGTCCGGAGCACTCTCCGTAGCTTAGGGTGTCCAGATTTACAAAGTAAAAAACCAAGACACGGCAACTAACATAAAAGTAGGATTAACTCTTGAAAGTGGCTGTCAAGGCTCTTTACTTCCGTAGCGCTTGGAGGAGAAAGGGGTTTAAGTGTCACTGTTCAAATAAACACATATAATTAATTTATCACAAACTAACACTATCTTAAGTTGTAGAATGCAGCATTCCTGCTTACCAAAAACCGGTACCACTGCAGTTTCCAGTGGGAACATGATCTTGAGAAAGGGGGACATAGCACCAAATACTGGGACAAACTGGTCACCCTACCATAGCTCCGTCAGGCTCCCTGAATGATACCACCAATGACGATGTCATGATTCATGCTTACAGTGTCACCCTCTGAATCTTTTTTTTTAATTGTAACATCTTGTTAATACACACTTTTATTACACATAACACCATTCACTTCAAGCCTTTTGGCTTCAACCTAAAACATCTTCAAAACGGCTTCAGAAAAAAGAGAAACAAATTAAAATAAAAATCCTATTAATAACATCATCTTCATCGTCTTCCTCATCGTGATCATGTTCTTCGTCAACAGTTCCCCAACATCTGATATAAGAGTCGCATGCTACTTCTCGTCTACATTACACGGGAGCCATTATTGCATCTATAAAATCCATCACAGCACAGGTTAATTTAGTGTTTTTTCCTGCCAACATCAAAAACCACCAATCCTCCATAATGCCAGTTTGGGGGACAAATTTGCTGAGATCAATTAGTCTTTTGGAATTTAATTCTAAGCATTCCGTAATGAAGTGCTATGATGATTCAACTGAGACAAGACAAAATCTACATAGATTGTTAGAAGTTTCTTTATCATGCTTTAGGTACAACATTTCCTTGTTCTTATAAGCATTTAGCCTTAGTCTCAGTAACTGGTCACTATGATGCCGCGATGGAAATTTTGTTAAATACTGCAGCAAGTGATCGACTCCACATGCAGCCGTTCCAAGATAAATAGACAAAGCTAACATATCACTTTTTTCATTGTTTTGTATCCAGTTCCATCTCTTTAACTTTTTCTTTGCTGCCTGTGGATTATGAAGAACCATTTTCATATCGACATCAGCAAAGTTCAGGATCGTGTACATTTTTTCAGCCAAGTACTCAATAACCTGGAGTGTGGAATTTTGTTGGAAGCCGCTAAGATTCTACAGGGCACAGCTGTATTTAATAGGCACATTTTCCTCAACACTGCTACTGATTTCCACAGCACTGTTCCGTGCAGGGAATCCAGACACAGCTCATGTTGGATAGCTGTCATAGAGATGTTAGCCAGTAGTTTTAGAATTTTTTGCCAGAAAAGACCCTCTAAGTATGTCCGGAAGTCTTGAGTTATGTTCCAGTCTGCTTCACTTCCAAAGGTAATCCTTGGAACAACCTTGTATAAGTAGAACAACAGTATTGGTGTCATTGTGAACTTTCCATAAGCTGCATGCAGCTTTGCTCCCTCTAAAGCAAATTTTCTCATACGGAGTGACAGATCACCTGACCAATCCCTTTCTTGAATTGACTTATTAAACAAGACTTCCATGTATCATATACAATGTGTAGACTCAAGCGACTTTCTATCAACTGTCCACCTAAGTGACCTGTCTCTTTTGCCGGCTTTTGGACTAAAGGCCACAATTTGAGATTTTTTTAGCATTTATTTCAAGATCGTTTAGGTGGAAATAGACTTGAAGATCATTTAAGAGTCTTTGGAGTCCAATCTGGGTGGTATCTATCAGCAACAAGTCATCGGCATAAATGGCCTTGCTAATTTGCTGGCCATTTATTCGAGGTGGAAAGGATTTTGTAACTTTCAAGGCATTCGGTAGGTCCACAATGAACAGTCTGAAAAGTAAGGTTGCCAACGGGAACCCTGTTTTACACCTTTTTTTGTCGGGATTTCCTCCGCTAAGTCTCCATTTTTATAAAGTTGAACTCTGATTGAGGTTTTTGAATGTAAGGCCATCACTTGATATAGCAGATCGGCAGGGCATGCCCGATTCTGTAACTTTTGCCATAGCAGGGGTGTTTATGCTGTCGAAAGCTTGCTTTAGATCTATAAAAGCAAGAAATTACTTTTTTGCCCCTTTCAGTGCTTCCAACTTTAAGATGTTTGGTACAATTAAGTTTACGTCAATGCCGACTCCCCTTGTAAATCCAGTTTGCCGATAATTGAAAATTCCAGCATCCATAACCCATGATGACAATTTTCTTTGGAGAAAAGCTGAAAACAACTTCCCGATAATATCAAGGAGGGCAATTTGGCATTAGTTCGAGGGATCGCCCCAGTTGCCCTTCTTGAAAATCGGCACAACCACCGCCGAGCACCACGACACAGGAAGTCCTTTCACTATGGCAATCCTTTCGAAAAGTACCTGTATAAATGGTGCCCAGTGGTTTTTAGTCACCTTTAACATGATGTTTGCTAGGCCGTCTGGCCCAGCAGCACCTGAATGTTTTAATTTGTCGATTGCCAGAAGGATATCCGCACATGTCTCACACACGTCCCATCTTGTCGGACCTTCAGGTCTGCTTTCGATTAACACTGTTTTTGGATCTTGAAACACCAATGTAAAATGCGATATCCACTGGGAAGCACCTACTCCAGTTGCCATCGCCTCGTTTTGATTCAGTGATCCCTCATTCAGCATAGCCCATATATGTCTGGTATTGTGTTTCACGATGAGACTCAAGATTGTTTCTGCTCTCTCTTGGTCGCGAATCATCCCAAAGGATTTGAGCCAATTTCAATATTTTTGATGTCTTTCCCTTATTTCTTCAACAGCATTAATCTGCGGCAATTTTTTCAGGCCCCCTATGTCATGATGTAGAGCCTTTTTTTTGCTGCATTACCCTTCACAGTAAAAGGGTATTTATTGACCTGCGAGGTTATTTTACCATCGCATTTCCCAGCTTTAAATTGTGTGAGCAGCGGAGCATAATTTGCTTCGGTGGAAAGCGGTAGCGCTTCAGAAAACATTTCCGCGGTGAGAGAAACAATTAGATGGTCATTGATCCGCAAACTGTTCCTCCCCTGGTAAATTACCAGGTGTCCATCGTGTGTTTTTGAAGTTTGACTGGCACACATATGCCAAGTAAATTTGAGGGTGTAATGGTGGCTGTTTTTTATTTTTAGCGTTTTCAATTGATTTACTTTTGATAAAATGTTTTTGGATGACCAAATGTAATCTAAGGCCTTATGGATCAAATTCTGATGCCACATATAAGCTGGGGGAATATCACCCCTGCTTTGACAGTTCAGCATGGAGCAATGTCTCAATTTAAGTTCTGAGTACCACTGTTGTCCCCGATTTGCTTTCTGTAATGAATTATTTCCATCATAATCAATTGGTTTCCTGCTGTTGTCAAACCTAGAGAAATTCATGTCTCCACAGATAATGATTGTGAAATCTTCGTATTTATTCATACATTAATCTATAATGGAAGTCACTGAGTTTATAAACAGGCCAGCAGTGATCATTACAGGGTTCCAGTATAATTTTACAATAAGCAAATGATTACGCACATTTGGGTCCGAAGATATGTATTGTAGGGTTGTGGCTTGTACGAATAGATTAGGATTATTCACCTTTACCACTTCCCAGCCATTGGGGATCTTTATCATTGTCAGTAAACCAGAATACGTGCATCCTGCACAATGTGTCTTGGCTGCATTTAACAGTATGAAATAACTGTCTCGGACAGGAGCTTCTCAAAGCCATGTTTCCTGGAGGTAGATCACAAAGTTGTCTTGAATGGTGTGGCAGGCTTCCATGAATAAATGTTGAAATCGCGTGTATTCCAGGAAATCAGGGAATATAGCTCCTCCTGTTGTTGGCTACCTAACTAATGTCTAGCTTTCAATGGAAGGAGACAACAGATGGTTTATTTTGCAATGCCAGGCATCGATCTGAAGTATTACTGTCTGGATACTTATATTTTATGTGGTTTTTCGCAGAACACTGAGCCTTTGTTTGTTCGATGACTTGGTGTTAACATGTTGTTTGGTATGAAGTTCATTCTCCTCATTCACCAAGGAAAGCTCAAAACCAAAAAATGAGCAGCTCGTCCTTTGCCTCTCATAATGTTTTTATAATATATTGGGATTTGATGTGTAATATCACCCAATCAGTACGCATTTCGGTGGCATATTCTATGATGACAATGTCATCTGAGGTCATTGTACGTAACGAAGGAACACAATGCAGAAATGTCACTATGTTATGTCTATTCAAATTTACCTCAGTTTGGTCTTGAAGAATATTTCCCAGTTGTAGTCTAGCATGTGATGGGGTCGCAACAGACTTCAATTTTTTTGTATTCGAAGCTGGACAAGCCCCTTGTTTGACTTGTTGTGTTGTAGTTACTTTCAGATTTAGGTTTCGAATCAAGGTCCTACCATTGGCCTTGGTTGGGATTGCTGTACCAACCCGCTCTTTTTCATATAGATGATTACTGGAAAAAATCTTTGATTGGCGATTTCTCCGTGGGTCAACCTCACTTTTTAAAGTATCAGCATTTGTCTTTGTAACTGGATTTGGAAGACATGGAACTTTGGGTGGCTGATTATTGTAAACACTTACGTCACCATTCACTGTTGTGTCCTCGGCAGAAACGTCATCGTCGGTGACTGAATAGGTTGACAAGTCGCATAGATCGAAGGACGATACAGAATTTCGACTCAAGGAGTCTTCCAGGTCAACTCGTGGTCTTTAATTCGGATTATTTTTATCCGATAGCGGTTGATCCAATAGTCTCGTTGTGTCAGAGGTTTTTATTTTTGGCTGATCAACTGACTTTACTGGACGTTCAAATAATCCAAGTTGTGTGGGGGGGGTAGATAAATCCCTTATGAATTTTTTTGCGGGGTTTGATCGTATCTTTAGCCCACTATTATTTTGGTCCTTAATTCATTTTGGTGGTTTATGCAAGTTCTTTTGAGATGCCACTGCTTAGTCAATTGTCAAGGTTTTTGACTTGCCTGCAAATAAATGAGGGCTTTTGGGTCAAGTTTGGTACCGCCGCTGCCACTTGTTTTTTAGGGCTTTGTACAAAGGGACTAATGCTATCATCTTGGGTAAGAGCCTCAAGCCCATCAGAATATTTTGTTGAACTCTTTACTGCGTGCAGAACTTTGTTTGCCTTGGAGTTCCGACTTGGAACCGTTGCAGAGGAAACCTTACAATTGTTGGGAATGATTTAATGTGAGGCACTGTCATCTGTGATTAACACAACTGCTTCTCTTCCATTAGACAATTGGCCTTCAGAATTTGCCAAGGGTATTACGTCAACTTTAGGGGGTACAGTTTGATTTACTGATATCATTCTGTCCATCTCATACGGCCAATTTTGATGTTGCTTGATGGAATCTAGTGAGCTAAGCAGCACAACGGGCGACTTGTAATTATGGCACATTAATTTTGTGCATTCCAGAACTGCTTCAATCAAGTCTGTTTATTCTGCCAGTTCAATTCTCGCTAGATCACTTAAGCAACTTTGCCATTTCGCTGATTGTTCTGCTTCTCCAGCGTAAGCGTGACATTTTCCAGCGTCATAAATTTTGAATTAAGAATAACTGACATCGACCCTTGTTCTTCCAACGTCTCGTGAATTGATTCGTAAAGCTTCGTGAATGACATAAGCGCTATTGAAGTGGCTGCTAATTCATTATTATTAATTTGGATGTCAGCCGCTATTGACAAGTTGCTTTTGTTGTTTGCACCAGATTCGTTGTTTGCTTGAGCCCCTGAAGAAGGATGACTATTTACATTGGATTCCAAGACCAGACTACTTTGTTGGTACTTGTCAGACCGTTGTCTGTCGGTCTCATTTCTGTATGGCCCTACAGTATACTTGCTCACCGCCCTGTTTCCGTCGGCTGGTGTCATTGTAAAAGCCGACTTTATAAGTGGCGTGGTCGTCAACTCTTTGTGTGAACAAGACAGCCTAGACACATATGTCGTTGCAGCCTCTATCACGTTGGGCAGCACTTCTCTCGATCTTCCAGGTGTGTAGCCGCTAGTTGTATAGCTGCTTTCATTCAGCCGGTCTCGCATCTCTAGAAAGTCAGCTTTTAATCACTCTGTTAAGCGAGCTTCCCGTGCTGCAAGATCAATTGTTTTTATATTTGGCAGGTTAGATAACGGCATAACTGATTTTGTCAGGCTATGTGAATCAGAGATTGTTGCGGGCTTAGCAACCAGCGGCAAATGTGAGTTTTTTTTTAATAATACTAGAGTGCTCAAATTATTTAATTAATTCTTGTTCCTCACAATTCACAACATGGGGAGCAGCGCAGTTGACAGAGAGGCACATCATTTCCTCATTATTGTCACTCCTTGTGTTTTTCCCAACGAGTGCTTCTGCCACCGTGGAATATCCGACAGAAGGATTCACAAAATGGAATGTTCTGCTTTGCAATTTTTTGTGCATTGAATTGAAGGGAAATTAAACATCGAAGCACGTCTTGGCGTACCTGAAACAATTTGAGCGGCGTTTCTTAAATGGTTGGTTGATCATTTGTTGTTGCTACCCACCACATCGTCCCTTTGAAATACAGCAGGCATGTGTACTTCTAATAGTTCTGTGTCTGTAATATCAAAGGAAGACGGAAACAAGTCCAGGTTCACGTCCACTGATTGCACTCGTACCCTCCCCTTAGTTCCATTTGGTACCAGTAAAACATCACAAATGATGAGTGGGTTTGTAGATTCGAGTGAAGGAAATTCAGTTGCAGTGTGTGAGTCAACCATTTTAGCCAGGTGTGCAGTAGCTAACGCCGAAAGAAGAGGCACTGGTAAGCAGTTAACGTCCAGGTTCTCAGGAGGTCATTATTTTGAAATGTTTACATCTGGTGCAGGGACTTGAAGGGACTCATTCCCTTTCCTCCGCGACGCAGCATGCGCTTCTGACTTGTCAGTGGGCCTAAAGTGTCCGCCACTGTAGAATAGATCACACGAGTTTCATGGACCTCATAGGTCTAAAGTACACTGAGCTCTGCACTCCGAGCGGGATTCCAAGGAGGCTTTGTAACAGGGCACACCTAAATATAATCCTTCAAAATGGAAGTTGGTGCAACAACAAAAAAAACAACAAAAAAATGCTGACAAATTATGCGACAAGGCAGACTAAGGAGCCAATATCTGAGTTACATCCCCCACTGCACGCTCCAGCACGTGCCAGCCTGCTCCAGCCCTTACACGCCCGAGCGGCCAACAGACACCCTAGGTTAGGTGTCAGGCTGTTGGGCAGTGTGCACTAGAGGGGGTGGACGAACAGGCGAACAGGCGGGACGGTGGACGGCTATGGGCTATTTGCAAACTTTGCGTACTCACAGCTCACTTTAGCTGCTTTGCCTTAACGCCTTAACGCCTTCTCCCCAGTACCAGATTACCGGGCCGGGCCTGCTCTTTACTTTATATTTACCATGGCTTCAACAACCACTCCGGCAACCACTCTAACCAGCACCAGCACCCGTCTCCTAAATCGGATCTCTGTCAGGAGAATTTCGGTGACGGCTCCAAAGCTCCAAAGCTCCATCTCCAGCTTGCGGCTCCCGATTCACCCCACTGGGCTAGAGGAAAGGACCCACAAGGCCACAGAGACCATCAACCCGGACCAGTCACTCTACGCTTCTCAGTACTGGCTGGCTCCGACAATCTCACCCAATCAATGCCCTGGAAATCAAACAGAGGGACAGCTCCTATTACAGAAGACAAATAAGTACAGTGGAAAACAAGGATGTATCAACACCCTCCATACATGGGGGTTGCACGTCAAGTTTGTACTGGCACACGTGTTGAAGGGATGCCGTAACTAGTACTGGAGGGTGCAGAAGTTACAGTTACGCGGCTGGTAAATGGATGTTAAACGCTGTCTTCCGGTAGTTGCGGTTGCGTTTCATTCCTTTAAGAGGCGTTGCTAGGAGGTGACTTAGGGGGCTATAGCCCGGGGTCTTTTGGTTGTAGCCCCGGAGAGAAGCTCAGGGCCTCCAATCAAAAGGCTAGCTAGCCCTGAGTCCCGGCAATCCAGACATTAGCTTCGCCCCAGACTTTTTCCAGACCTAGCAACACCCCATGTCAGTTTTATTGTAAATCCTTATCGTCAGGAACATTGCTGGATAGTGCTGTGATGAAGACTTAACGTCGTGATTTCAGGTGACACCATTTCTTGTTTGGCTGCGATCCTTTCCATACACATTTCACATGCATCACATGCGCACACTATGAACGTTTGGTATACATTACAAGACAAAAGGTGCATTACATTTCATGCAGTCTTGTCAGACTGAAACCCTGCCTTCCAGTTACATGAACAACATGTGTAAATCTCAGGAGACCTGTTATATTTGCATATTTGGGAAACATTACTTGCCACATGGTAAATGAAAACCAACTGTTAGCTTGTCAAATTGTGTTGCAGCAGACCATACCCACGTGACAGACAATGGTTAACCTTTGACGAAAAGCAGCACAATGCACTGGAGGATAATGGCATTACATGGGTTGAGAGCTATGTACTCTACACTACATCACGTTATGCCACATTAAACCACATACACATCTGGAAATCACCACATGTGTCAGGGTCTATGAAGTACATAACGAGCTAACATTAAGTACAAACTGATTGAGTAGAGGAGGCCATGCAACCAGATCATGCAATCTGTAAGACAAAGAAATGCCCCAATCTGGGCCTACGTATGCAATCATGGCCCTGAGATAAGAACTTTGGAATATGGAAACCAGATACTTAATTCCTGTGGAGAAGGCATGATCATGTCAAGAAGAGCAGCATAGTATAGGGGAATAAGGCAACAATTCTGGGTCTTTAGATCCTTCAAAAAAACATTGTTTTTATTTATATTCACCCCATCTGTCCCAAATGAGTACCACAGCATCTAGGTGTTTGCTTCTAACATTAACAACATTGTATTTGCAAAGTGTGACTAATATTAAGACCAAACTAAGAGTGATCAAAGATAGATCTCTGTTGCATGAGAGTACACCAAGATCATTTTGCTGCCTATATCCATTCTAAACCACACATGATATAATGTATCCACATTACGTTACTAGAGTCATGATGGTATGATCATGCCAAGAGTTTGGGTATAGTTAACTACAGGACCATATCACAGATTCCAAATTTACAAGGGTAGCAGGAAAGGAACCCAAACATGACCAAACGGTGTGATGATCAGAGGTCTGCATCACAAACCCATCACTTGATGACAAATGTTCTCAGGAGATAGGTCCTTAGAGAGTTGGTATTAGTTGATGTCATAAGCTCTACATGTATTCTGCTATGCCTTCAGGTGAGACCATTAGGATCTGCAATACAGGTTTAAACGAGGACAGACTTGGTTAGTACAGAGAGTGGGCCTGAGAACATACCGAGGGAACTAAAGGATAGATAGTTATGGCAGACATAGTGAATGCCTACCTAAAAGTCCAAGTGCAAGGGTAAATCCAGAGGCAGTGAAACACGGGAGAAACATGGTCAAAAACCAATCAGGAGAAACCAATGCCATGACACAGGGTCAAATCCGAGATAGCTCGCAGGAAGTCAGACTGGAAATCTCGAATCACTGAGCAATCCAGAAAGAGGAGAAGCTGAGCAGGAGATGCACTGCAGAACACTGCTGCCTCAGATTCTCAGGTTAAAGTAGCACATCAATGCCACATAACTTAAGTCAAGTACAGAACAGCAGCAGAATTATTTCCTCAGACTGGAAGCCTTTCACCGAGTTATGGGAGGAGGTATTCCCCAATCCACCAGGCACCATGAACATACTTGCTGTCTGTGTTTGTTTGGCACCATGCTGCACAGTATGCACGAGCAGCACAGGGTCAGTTACGAACTAGGGGGTTACGCAGGTGCTAGATAATGCCTCGTCACTCACAACATTACATACACAACATTAAGGTTTTCAGTGGGGAAACATACAACTGCTAGGAGATTATAAGGAGATTAGGTAAACCATTTGAAGTCTTAAACCACAACGTTCTTAAACTGGCTTCAGCCAATGTCATGGGATTCCTTATGGACAGACCAAGCATAACGCAAGTAAGAACATTATTCCCCCTTAGAGATTTCATTGGTGTGCTGGTGGCTAACGGTGATGTCAGTCCGTAATTCATTGTTGATAATAGATGTAGTATCAAAGAAACAGCAAACAGCTGATTGTTTTTTGTATGTAAAGGAAAGTAGAAGGTGGGGAGGAAAGGAACAACGAAGGGAGTGAAAGTAATATGTAGAATAGGCATTAGGAAAGAGTGAACCAAATTTCATTGGTGGGGGGGAATTGGGGGTAACCAATGTACCGACCAAAGAGGGAGGTTAGGGCAAGGTAGGCCATAGTATATAGATGTGTCGCGTGGAATGGGAGGAGCGAAGGAAGTGTAAAATTGGTAATTAATGGACTAGATGAGTATAAAAGAGGACACAATTCAGCATAGATACCCAATCGCTAAAATCAGCCAGTAAAGAACATTTAGCAGCAGTGATGTCATCAATGACATTTGTGATGTCATCTTTGATGTCATGGGTGTTACTCCTAGCAGTGCACAGTGGTGGCGCGAGTTATGGTTGCTTAGCTTACCATAACTGGCAAATTTCAAGGGTTTTTCGGTTTTACTTGGAACCATAACGTCCCTTTAACAAAGTTTTTTCACTGAATTTCATAGGTTTTTAGTAGCGCAACTTAACCATAATGTCCCGTTAAAAAAGTTTTTTCACTGAATTTCATATTTCATAGGTTTTTTTAGCGCAACTTAACCATAAAATCCCTTTAACAAAGTTTTTTCACTGAATTTCATAGGTTTTTAGTAGTACAACTTAACAATAATGACATTGACTTTATATACATATCATATGGAACTGACTGAATCTCTTCTACTGTACTTGATGTCCGCAAACTCATTTATGTTCGTGGACATGTTCGAAGAACAGTAACACTACCTAAAAACTCTGGGGGGGTATGTGTGATTGTTATATCATAACATAGGAACATTTAACAAATTCAAAAAGAAGCACACAAACACATTATATGTACTAATACATAAGAAATGTAACCCATATATACAACACACTAACCATTCATTTAAATGCACTATGTTCTAAAATGGAATATACCACAAGAAAATAAATTGGCTTCCAACAAAATTACCTCACAAACACGACAGAACTGAGAACAAGAGTAGACCCACTGAGTACATAGGACATATTTTACCTGAAATAGTAAGTGTACTTAATTTTATTCATATATTTATAAACTTTCTGTATTAGATAAAAAAATATATTATCTTTTTTTTTTTCTCTCACAGAAATGTCTAGTACTCTGGAATGGCTAGAGGAGCATTTCCCACATGAAGAAATGTCACAAGATAGTGAAACTAATGGTAAACACTTTATAATATAAACCATTTAATTATTATGATTTTGTATACATTTAACATATATATATATTTTTTTTGTACAGAGCATACCAAAATAGAAAATACTTCAGAAAAACCTGTTATGGATAACACTTTTCACAGTATAGAAGAAAAAATGGATTTATTGTTGACTAATTTTAATAATTTGAAAACTTTTGTGGAAGAAAAACCAAAAATCTCTTACCATTGCCCCACATGTACTGTCCCTCCTCACCATATCCCAGTCAATTATCCCCAAACCCTCTCCATAACCCAAAACGTTTTGATGAGACTTCCATCCCTTCTTCACCTAATAACAATCATGTTGAAACCCCTAATTCTCCTGTTTTTGTTTCTGTTTCTGCCTCACTATCTCTGTCATAAATTATTAATATATGTTAAATAAAGTTTAATTTTTATATTGTGTTGTAATCTATTCTAAGAACACATGCGGTGTCCTGAAATGTTCGTAAAAAAAAAAATTGAAGTGTCCTAAAGAACACTATATCTGTCCGTTGTTCGCTATCAAGTTTAAACTCTTCTAAGAACACAATTGGTGTCCTGAAATGTTCGTACATAAACGAAAATGGAGGTGTCCTGAAGAACACTATACTTGCTCGTAGTGTTCGCTAGCAAGTTCAAACTGCTCTAAGAACACACGCGGTGTCCGGAATTGTTCGTAATTAAACGAAAATGGAGGTGTTTTTAAGAACACTATACGTGTCCGTACTGTTCGCTGGCAAGTTGAAGATGTTCTAAGAACACACGCAGTGTCCTGAAATGTTCGTCTCACGTGCGACGCAATTTTAATTAGTTCAGGACCTGAACAGTGTCCGTAGAACATCAACGCGCATGCGCTAACCAATCTCCATGCATTTGGTGTCCTGCGGACATGCGCTTCCTTCGCGGACTTGTTCGTGAACGGATCATATGACCGCGCCCACGCTGATCGTGTGTTCTGAATGCAGACACTGTTCGGGTCCCCGAACAAATTAAAAGTACATTTTCAATTAATCCATAATATTTTTCAATAAAATCTCACCATGGCACAAGTCCCACATAGTAATCCTGAGTTTCTACATACCTTTTGAAACTTTTCGAACTTTTTTTTGTGTTCGATCTGTCCGCGGACAGCAAGCATGTCCGCGGACCGCCCACAAGCACCCCTATAAAAGACCACGCCCTAGAGCTCATTCTTATTGTGTTTATGGCTTTTCTACAGAGCACAGCGAATTTTGCTGCCAACTGCAGATTTCCATCGCATCCTTGATGGTATCCCTGGCTGCTGAACTGCCACCTGGTGCTGCACCTGCTTCAGCACAACCCCCACCCCCTCCACCACCACCACCTCCCCAAGGGCCTGAAGAGGGGAATAGGAGTGAGGATGCGGAGGAGGAAGAAGAGGATGATGAGAATGAGGTAGAGGAAAACCCTACTACCCGCACTAGGCGTGAGTCTTGGGTGTGGCGGTTATTTACCATGGGAATGTTCCTAAGGCTCGTGCGAACCGTGTTACCTGCAATGAGTGCAAAATGATACTCAGTCACGGGAAGCACGCTAAGTACAGCTTTGGGACCACTACTATGAAGCAACACCTGAGGTCATTTCACTCTGGGGCTATTTGCAGGGTTGTACCTTCCGAAGAACGTAGCAGGTTGATTTCCTCTACTTCATCCTCTGTTTCTGATCCTGTCACCACAAGGACCACCTCTGTGGGACAGCATTTTCCTCAAGCTGCCTCACAGGCCATACAGAATGCTGATGACCCTTACCTTTCGAGGGTCACAGTTGTATGTATGTACTGTGACACAGTACTCTGCAGGGGGCAGCGACTTCGTAGTGCTTTTGAGACTATCGTCTCAGAGCACGAGAAGATCTGCTCACTACCCAAATAAAACCCACTCTACATCTTCCTCTCTCAGCTCGCCCTTTCTTATCCCTGTGGTTGGTGTCCCCCCCTTTACCTTCCTTTCCCCTCCTCTCCTAGTGTGTTGTGTATAAAAAAACAAAATAAATACAAAATATCAAAAATCAACAAAAAAAAATAAGGCTCTTTTCAGAGCCGCCTTTCACAGTTAAAAAATAGAAGTGAAAATAAATGAAGCAGGGCCCTTTGTATTTTTTAGAAGTCCGCGGACAGTTTGCGAACATTTAAAAATTGGGTTGCTACCCCATCACAAACATTGCTATTTTGTCTGGTAGGAAGTGGTGGCTCTGAAAAGAGCCTTTGGGAGGTGTTTGTAAGTCAAAAATTATAAATGCTTAACACCTACTTCAAAATGGATGTTGCAATTCCAAAAAAGGTCGCAATGCATTTTGTACATTTCTCAGAAAAATCTGATTGCCACCATAAGTAAGATGGACTCCATCTTTGCGAAAAATGTTTGTACTACGAAACAGAATATTTTCATTGTGAAAAGAAGACATGCCAAAATCTTTTAGAAAGGCACAAACAGCTTTATTAACATTGCGCCTTGCTTTTTCCATTTGTGGACCAAATGAAGAAGAACGAAGCCACATTTGTCTCTGCGCAATCCGTGAAAACATCACTTGAGAATTAGGAAACATGTCCATAACCTTCCCAAGTCCTTCTTTCATAGCAAATTGCAAAACAATTCCAGTCACATGTCCTAAACTGTTCCCTCCACAATGAATTACAATTATGTCTGGATGTTGCTCTTTCACCAAATTAGCACAGAGAGGTAGCAAGTCCAACCACTTCATTCCACATACTCCATGCCAGTGTACTTCCACATGTGGGCATCCAAGATCTACAGCTACTCCACAGCTTTCTGCATGCACCTTCAACCAATATATCCATGAATCTCCCAAAATCCATACAATCGTTTTCCTAAAATACACAGACACAGCTATCTGTTGTTCTCTCAGCAAAAACAGTATATGAGAAACGCTCTTCTGGCACAACACACCCACTAAACTTTCCTGACCAATCCCTTTTAGTACTCATTCTCATTTGCATGACTTCTGAACCCAAAAATCCCCTGATGTAACTCCCGATGTCCGCGAACTACCGCCATGTCCGCGGACATATCGTAACATGAACAGCCCTTCTACCATTTCCACTTCACTCTCTCTGCCATTCCCTCATTGGATGTAGCTAAGAAATCACATGACCATGCACCAATCACATTCAAGACCTCTACATCTAACTGCATCATCATAGATCAGCACTGCACATGTACTGTGAATCTCTCTGAGTACAAGTGTCATATCATTGGCAAGCACCATCTACCAGAAATACTGTACAAGTCTCCAAGATTTCTACTTGCAGCTCCATGCATATCCATATGCATGAACACAAACTTCAGGTATGCATATTTTCTGTACAGTAGATGAAGACATTTTCAAACAGACTTTTAGCTTGTGTGATCTGTAAAATGAATTTACTGTATTTTTTTCAATTTCCTAAAATCAACTATCACTTATAAACCTTTATACTATTTACTTTCTTTATACACACACTCAAATCATGTTAAACTAACATTTTTTAAATGAAATATATAGACTACATATATTCAAACAAAATTGCATGCAAGCACAATCTATGTTTAAATCTTTTTAAAAAATGCTTATACAATTTCATATTTGTTTGTTTTTATTTATTTATTTACTTAATTACTTTAATTTAGACATGACATTGAGGCGCTATTACCTAAAACAGCTTAGTTACAGAAATAGTGGTATTCACTGGTATATTATAAATTTCACAAGACATAGTAAAGATATTTTTTGCTACAGTTAGTCATTCAATACAATTTGTTCATTAAGAACATATCATATGTACTGAACTGATGCAATGTATCTTATGTAAATACATTAGTTTAATGGTTTTAAAGAAGGCACTGAGGATTCAATTAAAAAAATCAATATCTAAATTAAAAACAGCGCTATATACAAACAAAGTTACTAATTTGAAGCTTTTACAATTGCAGTGAAGACCAGTCTCCTGAAAAGAAGCAGCCAAATTCGAAGAACTAAGAAGTTACCTGTTAATTTAAGAAAAAAAGTAAGTAGAATATCACCATAATATTTGTATTATTACTCAAACATACTATAACGTTAATACAAGCTATTTCTGTTCCTAAAAATAGAGATTGTGCACCATTCTGTCCAAAAATCCCCATGTCTTAAACAGCGATTTACATCCAGAATGGCCCACAAATTCCTATTTTTCGACACACAAATTAACCAACTCAACCGCTAGAATTTAGATGTTATAGAACAAACAACTGTTTTAATTGTATAGCATTAGATATACTATGTATACTTCTCCACACCACTAGCTTACTTTTTTCTGTCCTCTGAACCCCAGTTTAGTAACACATTAATTTAATAATACCTATCCCTAGTAGTTGTAGTTCCCAATGCACAATCACACACCATTACATACATCTTTATCATCTTACTCAAACACTCATGCACACACCACACATACATTGCAGAACACCCCAACCCATACCTTCTTTACTTTTTTGACAGACCCTAAAGAATGCCTACTAAAAGTCAAGTCCGTAGAAAGCAACGCAAAGGTAGAACAAATGAAAATAAAAGTGTCCAACATAAGCATCCATCTCTAGCAGAATTTGTAAAAAAAAGTTGAAACAAAACAGCTAATACAGTCGTTTAGTGAAACACAAGAAGTTTCAAGTACAAAAACTTTGCCTCCTCTATCAAAATGTAAAAGAAACCAAAAAACAATTAACAGAAAATCAGCTATCACTACAGATAAAACTACTTATTCAAATCTTAATATAGTGCAAAGTAAGCATACCAAGAAAAGTATTTTAGCCAAAATTTACCGTCACAAAGTCCTTCAAAATCTTATAAAAACAGGAGAGAAATCAGGTTCAATGCTTAAAACCTATCGTAGGAAATTAATCTTAGAAGTGTTGATGGACAGTGCAATTCTTCTCAAAAGAAAGTTATTTATTTTACTGTTAAACAAAATGAAACCACTAACAAAACTAATAACTAAATTACAAAAAAGACTTCTCAATAAGCAAAATGTCAACAGAAAGAACTTCTTAAGTATCTGCGGAGGTGAATGGAATCACACTACGAGCACAGAAGCATATTTTAATGAAGAAGCGTACGAACAAAATCAAACAAATACAATTGCCATACATAGCAGTGGTCGAGGTTATGAAAAAGTGAATAATACCATAATGGAGCAAGAAGTACTCCTTACAAAAATATGCCCTGAAAACTTAGAATTACCCCTCCATTCAACTGAATCAGAACGTCTAGTGTACAAATGGCCATGCACGTCAATGTGTAACATTCCCAAACAATGTTTCAAATCTTTACGCCAATTCCTCAATAAATATGTAAAAAGCAAAGACAAAATGAAAATTAAATTACTGCAAAATATGGATACCTGTCCAGTGCGCAAGTACACAGGACTACAAGGACATTCATTGGCCTGCATTACAGGACCTACTTGTAAAACCACTTTCCATGATATCAAAAGGATATCAACACATCATTCAACTATAATAAATCTAGTCTATAAACTGTACTATGCTAAAAGTCCTGCTTTAGCACTAGCAAAGTCTAATAACATACTTCTACATGGTACAGCAAAAGACCTAATTGAAGAAATTCATTATATCCAGAAAAGATATTTTGGAAGCGAAAGCCATTTACAGAATGAAATAGCTTTAAACCAACTAAGCAACAATTCTACACATGGCAACCTTTTGCTAAACACATACAAAAAAGAAATACTAAAATGTAAAAGTACATCAGCTGAAGTACCAAACCATGTATGTGTATGTTGCCGTAGAATTTTTTATAAAAGTAACACAAAAACTGTAGACCTATCATACAAAATAGAAGACAATGAAGATTCTAAATGGTTTGAATTAGCTCTCTACCTTGTAGCAGAAAACAAATATGAAATAACTGAGCCCTTAATACTTTGCAGTTACTGCACTACAAAACTTGACAACAACCAAACTCCTTCACGTGCTATCACAAATAATTTGAAATTATACCCAGTACCAAAACCCCTACAACAACTTAATTTATATGAGAGCATCATAATTCAAACAGTACACCCATTTCAAGCAATAATACGCCTTCAACCAAAAACAGCAAAATTACCTCCCTCTGAATTGGTAAAAGGCATTTGTGGAAAAGTAGTTTATTTACCATTAGATATAAAAGAAAATGTGCATACTCTAGGAGTGCAACGTCCAATGCAGCAATCTTTAATTATCTTAGTAAATGGAGTACCTACAAAAGACAAAAATATATGGCAACAGCTGGTAGATTTATATAAAGTTAGACAAGCCTTCCAATATCTTAAAAAGAATAATGAATATTACAAAGAAATTAATATTGAAGAAAACTTGAACGATACAACTGAAATAATTCAAGAAACACAAGAAGCTGGTCAATTTGAGCTACTAGATCCTGCTACAATATCAAATACTTTAGACCATCATACAATTCATCCTTTGCACTGTGATGACACCGTAGAAGATGTACTGGAAACTTACCAAATGCGTCAAACAAAAGGATCGCCAATCAGCATATGGGAAAAAAGTATAGAAGCACGTGCTTTTCCTCTACTCTTTCCTAATGGCAAAGGAGGAAGGTATGATGATAGACCTATTCAAATATCAGCTTCAGAATACCGCTCATTACGGATGTATTCTGAAGATCCCAGATTTAGACAAAATGTGGAATACATATTCCACCTACTCTTTGAAAGTGAACTAGCAACTTTATGTTACGGAGTTGCACACATATTAAAATCAGGATCACACTTTCAAAATTTGACAGCTACAGAATTATTAGAAAAAGTGCAACAAAAGGATGAGGTTTTACAATCAAATATTACAAATCTATTAGCAAATATGAGTGGTACTAAAGAGTTGACGTCATGGAGATGTACGTTGTATGATCAGAAACCTTGGCCCACCCACTTGGTTTGTTACATTAAGTTGTGCAGAATATGCATGGGAAGATTTACATGATTTCCTACGCATATCAGATAAAAACAAAACAAACATAGATATACTAACACCTGGAGAACTTTGTTCTTTGGATCCTGTAATGTTTCAAGATATTTTCACCATCGCTTCATTGCTATGCTACATTTTATTTGTAATAGAACTGTTCCTCCCCTTGGAGAAGTGCAACACTTCTTTTGGAGAAAAGAGACCAAGCCAGAGGAGCACCACATATCCACAAGCTTTAATGGATTAAAGATACTCCTAAATTTGGTCAAGACAGTGATGCCACTGTTTTACAGTTTATTGAAAAATATGTCACTTGTGAAATTCCATCAGAAGCCACAAATAGTGATCTTCATGCACAAATTTTACAATTTCAAAGACACAAATGTGGAAAATATTGTCGTCGCAAATACAAAAACAAAGGGAAATACTATACCAAATGCTGATTTGGTTTCCCTAGACCAGTTACAAATACAGGTCAAGTGAACAACCTCATGTCTTCAGTTAGACATAGGCCCTCATTACGACCCTGGCGGATTTTTTCCGCCATCGGCGGACTTTTCCGCCATGGCGCAAAGTCCCTTTACGCCATGGCGGATGGCGGACTTACCGCCCCATTCCGAGGTCGGCGGGGCGGTAAGTCCCCATTGACCCATTTACCCTTCCCCATTCCCATTTCGGCCCCATAGGGCTCAATGGGAGTGGGGAAGGTGTTAATTACGCCACCGTACACTACGGTGGCGTAATTAACACCGAGGTCCCATATCGCCATGGATTTTTACGCCCGCAAAAAGCGGGCGGAAAAGTGACCATGGCGCTCTGGGAACTCGTAGTTGGCGGTAAGGGGTCGGCGCAGCTAACGCTTGCGTAAACCCCTTACCGCCAGGGTCGTAATGAGGGCCATAGTGTTAAAGGTAAGTCACCTAAAAATACATATTACATAAAAAGAAAACAAGAAGAAAAATATATCAATGATTACAATGCAATCATTGCCCACTTATGGAATGCAAACATAGATGTGCAGTACATTGCAGACAATTCTACTGCAGTTGCACGATATGTCACAGCATACTTAACTAAAGCAGAAAAGACAGAGCTCCAAGACCTCTGGAATGACCTGTCATCAGATGAAACAGTATCTCAGAAATTATACAGTTTGGGCATAAAAATGCTCACCCATAGAGAATGTGGATCATATGAAGCAGCTGATTGTTTAACTGGTACTGCATTGTATTGTAAATCTGAAAATATAGTATGGCTAAGTCTTGGTCCAGCTAAATCTAGAAAAAGAGTTCTAAAATCATATGAAGATATAGAAACAATAGCCAAACATGATCCCAACAGCCAAGACATTTTAAAAAACAATTTATTGGATACATACTACCCAAACAGAAGGAATACTCTGGAAAACATGTGTCTATACCACATAGCCTAAAACTACACATACAAAAATAATATGAAACCTGATTAAAAAAGGTAAATATAGAGTGACAAACTGTGAAGGCAGCTTAGTTAAACTCACTAAACCAAATGTAATTAATCATATCACATTGCCATTAAAGACTCCTCAACATAAAGAAGTATATTACATGTCCCTGCTACAACTCTTTAAACCATGGAGAAAAGAAGAAGAAATACTAGATAACTATGACTGAAATGAGGATGCTTTCAAAGCAAATGAAAGCACTATAACTGATGTAAACTTTACACAGTACAAAACAATGTTGCACAATGAACAGCAATACGAAGAACTCCAAGCCCAACTAGATAAGGACACTCATGACAATAGTCAACCTTCTGTAACAGGAAGCCAAGAACCACTGGGAGAACCACTAATAATAAATGAGGCAGAATTAGCTATGATAGAAGTAGAAAACACCATGTGTCAGTATGAAGATAAAGAAGACTTAACTATACTACAATCAAAACTAAACAATGAGCAAAGTAGCATTTTTCAAGAAGTAACAAAACAAATTGCACATGGTATAAAACATGAAAATAAAGAATGTTCCTGCCATAATTATAAACCTATACTACTGTACGTCAGTGGTGAAGCTGGTTCTGGCAAAACATTCCTAATCAAAATCATCAGTAAGTTCCTTCAACAATTGACAAACAACAAACTGTCAGCTGTTGTCAGTGCCCCCACAGGTTTAGCTGCCTACAACATAGGTGGTTGTAACGCTCACCTGGCTCCCACGGAGGCGCTGGTCTGGGTTGCTGTGGCTTCTTCAAGCGTGATGCGCAGAATTCTGACCACCGATTGAACTGGACCCCCAAATCTTGCTTGTCTGGCCCGTAGGAATATCCTTCTGCAGATGAGAAAGGGGATGAACTGTCTGCTGAATAATGTGCTTGCTCCCCCATTTCCCCCTTCGTTCTCCTCTGACTTCCTCCAAAACCCCCGGTTTAAGCTCACCTTATGGTTTGGAAGGATGAACTCTCCATCCTGCTTCTGGTGCAGGGGCGCGCGTTCGTCCAGTTACTTCACTGGTTTTAGAATGGCATTGGCAAATCCACTTGACTTTACTGAGCGATACGCCGTAAGTATGAATATGCAAAAGTTCAAGTGTGAGCCTCCTTTTATGTTGTCTTATTCTGTCCTTTATTTCAGGTGCAGAACAAAGGCGATGCGTTGAGGGGTTAAATTGCCAGGGTAAATCAGGTGAGTCAGTGATGAGGGTGACCCCTATAAATGTCTTTATAATTCCCCAGTAATGTCTTTTGTCCTCTCCCAATAGGGGCCGGGGTGCAGTACCTGCCAGAGATGTGGCGCCAACCTTAGATGTTGAATGGTTCACCAAGAATAGCCGGTAAGTAATATGGCTGAAAATCCGGCTTTCCTCTTGTGTTTCCTTGCTCACCTTTTGTCTCTTCTTCTCTCCCTTAGGTGCGGTGCAGGGATCTGGCGACCGGCACTGAGAGCCGCGATGGAGCCGGGCGGCGTCTCGGGAACAGGTGAGTGAAGCGCGGCGCTGCAGCGAGCAACGCGGTGCTTTTAAATGGAAGTCTTCCTTCAGGAATGCTGGCGTGAAGATTCCGGATGCAGGTAAGAAGGTTGAAATAGTTCTTGGTTTTCACCTTTCTCTTATCTTATTCCCTTACAGGTGTTCCAGGTTCGAGGCGGGCGTGGCTGGAGTCCAGGTGCAGGAGCAGACACGGTGAGCGATCAGCTGCTGGGATGCAGAACAACGCGAAGCACGTGTGGCTGTCCGGGTGTGGCTTAAATAGCCTTGGAAGAAGTTCCAGGTGAGTATTCTTCCACAGCCCCACCCAAGTAACAAAATAGTTCCTTCAGAAAAATAGTCCCTCCTAAGCCTCATTTGGCTTGGTTCTTCATGCAGCATGATCTGCATCAGATGAGTGTGCAGCATGGTCTGCTTCAGGTAAGTGCACCAAACACTACCCTTTATGAGCCTGGTGCCTATGGCGCCAGGACTGATGTCCAACATGAGCCTGGCGCCAACGGCGCCAGGACAGAGTCCAAAGAGCCCCTATAATGGGCCGAGGGCTTTTACCCGGGGGCGTGATGCCTGCTCCCGGGGGTGCTGGGCCTGGCCTGGTGCTCCGGGGGTAGGCATCATGACAGCACTCCCCCCCAAGGCCCCTCCCAAGGCCTATTCCCCAGGAGGTTTTGGTTTGTTCAGGAAATTCCGATGGAACCTTTTTACTAGCCGAGGTGCATGTACGTGGTCGCTGGGATCCCAAGATCTTTCCTGAGGCCCGTACCCCTTCCAATCAATTAGATAGAAAAGTTTTGATTTTGAGATCTTACAGTCCAAAATGTTCTTCACCTCGAATTCAGGCTCCCCATCTATCTGGATTGGTTCTGGTGGCTTTATTAATCTGGTTCCTGGTTGCACTGGTTTCAAACGCGACACATGAAAGACGGGATGAATCCGCATGTTAGCTGGTAGATCTAGCTTGACTGCCACTGGGTTAATTATAGCTTTGATTGAGTAAGGGCCTAAATACCTTGGATAAAAGTCGGAGGTCCCTTGAGTGATAAGTGTTTGGTAGCCAACCATACTTGATCCCCTATTTGGTATGGAGGCGCCTCCTTGCAATGCAGATCCGCATTCTTTTTGTATTTCTCTTTCGCATGTTGTAAGTGTGCAGTAGCATCCTTGAAGGCTTGAGTAATCGTAGAATGCAAATGGTCGACTGCGGGCATTTTGAGGTTCAAAGGTGAGTCCAGGTCTGAAGTACGAGGGTGATGTCCATATAGGGTATAAAAGGGTCTCTGACCACTTCCAGAGTGTATCGAGTTATTGTATGCATATTCAGCCACCCATAAAATGTCCTTCCAATTACCCTCCGATTGGTGCAACATACATCGTAGATATTGTTCAAGGGTCTGGTTCGTTCTCTCCGTCTGACCATCGGTCTGTGGGTGGTGACTGGTTGAGAGTCTTACGCCGATTTGTGCCAGTTGACAACACTTTTTCCAAAACACTTTTTCCAAAAACGAGAAATGAACTGGCTTCCCCGATCGGAGATTAGTATGGACGGAAATCCATGCAGACGGATGACATTTTCGAGGAATTCCTTGGCAAGAACAAAAGCTGAAGGTAATCCTTTCAACGGAATAAAATGGGCCATCTTGGAAAATAAATCCACCACAACCAGAATAGTATCGTATCCATTACAAGAGGGCAGGTCCGTAATAAAATCTAGTGACAAGGTGTGCCAAGGTGCTGGTGGAATGTCTAAGGGTCGAAGAAGACCTGCGAATTTAGTTTTTTGACCTTTGTTTTGGGCGCAAACTCCACAGGACATCACGAAAGATTTAATATCCTTTCGCCAGGACGGCCACCAGAATTGTCGTTTAATTTTTTCCTCTGTTTTGGCAATGCCAGGATGTCCTTCCATCAGAGTATCGTGATGACGGGAAATAACCAGTTCTTGCAATTCCTTTTCTGGCAAAAATAAACGTCCTTGGAAGTAAGGTAAGCCATCGTTGATTGAAAAGGCAGACCCCCTTTTGATCCAATCTTGCAAGGCTGAAGAGTCCAGGAATAGTTTTACCTGTGCTTGAATGTCTTCAAGGGTTTGTAAAGTGGTTATCCCCAAGATTCTTTGTTCGGGAATTATCGGCACAGTTTCTGAGTTTGTGTCCATTTCTCCCATTCCAATTCGAGATAGCGCGTCCGCTTTGCCATTCTTACAGCCAGGACGGTAGGTGATTACAAAATCGAACTCAGCAAAGAATAAAGCCCATCGGAGCTGTCGTGAAGACTGAGCCTTGGCAGTTTTTAAATATTGTAAATTTCGGTGATCATGGTGATGGTATGTCTGGCGCCAAGAAGATAATGCCGCCAAGCCTTAAAGGCGGACTTAATGGCTAATAATTCCTTATCGGTGATTGCATAATTTATCTCCGGCAGTGAGAACTTTCTGGACCAAAATGCTACGGGGTGCAGTTGGTTGGTTTGGGGGTCTCTCTAAGACAGGACAGCTTCCATGGCTAAGCTGGATGCATCGGTCTTGACTATATATGGGAGATCAGGCCGCGGATGTTTAAAAATAGGTGCGGACGTAAATTTAGCTTTTAATTCCTGAAAGGCCTGTTCAGCTTCCTCGGTCCATTCAAAACGTTTATTCTTCCGCAAGAGTGCAGTGATGGGTTGCACCACCCGTGAAAATTCTGGGATAAACCTGCGATAAAAATTGGCAAAACCAAGCATGCTTTGGACACTTTTCACCGAACTAGGTGATGGCCATTTGAGGATGGCATCCACTTTCCGTGAGTCCATTCGGACCCCTTTAGGTGTCAGGGTAAATCCAAGAAATTCAACCTCGGTGGTATGGAAAACGCATTTTTCCAGCTTTGCAAACAGTTTGTGCTGGCGCAATTTCTCAAGGACGGCCCTGACATGTTTTCTGTGATCAGATTCCGAAGAGGAGTACACCAGAATGTCATCGATATACACGACAACACAGACGTCGATGAGTTCCCGAAGGACATCGTTCATGAAGAATTGGAAGGCAGCAGGCGCGTTGCACAACCCGAAAGGCCTCACCTGGTATTCGAATAGTCCATATTTTGTACGGAAGGCCGTTTTCCATTCGTCGCCTTCTTTAACTCGTACCAGATGATAAGCCCCCCCGGAGATCTAACTTGGTGTATATGCAAGCGTCCTTCACCTGGTCAAGGAGTTCAGGGATCAAAGGCAGAGGGTAACGATTTTTAACAGTTATCTGGTTCAATGCGCGGTAATCGATACAAGTTCTAAGGTCGCCTTCTTTTTTTGGCATGAAGAACAAAGCCGAGGATGCCGGAGATTTTGATGGGCAAATGAAACCATTGGCTAGGTATTGATCTAAATATTGTCTCAAATGCAGATTCTCCTTCTCAGTAAGGGCATGAATCCTGCTACAAGGGGGTTGTGCACCGGGCACCAGATCGATTTGGCAATCATACGATCTGTGAGGAGGTAACGTATTGGCCTGTTCCTTTTGGAAGAAGTCCTGGAAGTCTTGGTATTCCGGAGGTAGTTGCATGGAGACAGAGGTTACTGATGCTAGACTGACCTTCAGATTTTCTGGGTAGCAGGTTCGTGCACACTCCGGAAAGGTTATTCTCTTCGCTCGCCAATCAATTCGAGGATTATGTGTCTCTAACCAAGGGATTCCGAGTATAACCTGAAATTGTGGAGCCTTGATTACATCAAACACAACTGCCTCCTGATGGCCGTCCGGACCTACAAGTGTTACCTCAGCTGTGGAATGTGTTACCGGTCCCGAGGCAATTTCGGTTCCATCAACTGTGGTGATGACATCTTTGCTGGTTTTAGGATGCAGGGGGAGGTTTATCCTGGAGACCAAATCACGATCCACGTAGTTTCCTATAGCCCCACTATCGATGTATGCCTTTATTGCATGCAACCACTTAGGCTGTTCCGGATCTACGAGGACCATTGGCACAGTGAAATGCAAGGTCTGAGAGTTCGTTTTCAAGCTCGGCAAGCGGACCCCTAGGCTTGTTGGGCGGGGTCGTTTCCCGATACAGAGGTTCCATGGATTTTTTCAGCGGCTCCTACCACCTTCCTGGGCGGCCTTGCCGGGCAATCTCATAGAAAGTGTCCAGAGGATCCACAATAAAGACATAAGTGCATCTGCCGTCTTCTTTCACCTTCCTTTAGCGTTAAAGGTCCTTTAACTCCTCCGATCTGCATTGGCTCTGAGGCTTCAGCCCCCTTGAGGTTAGCGTGGGTCTTGACTACCACCCGGGTTTCACACTTGGACCGATCTGCTTTTCTGTTTTGCAGTCTGTGATCCAATTGGACCACTAAGTCTATATATTCAGAGCACTCTTGGGGCGGATTTACAACTTGGGCCAGGACATCGTTAAGTTCTCCGCGTAGACCTCGATAAAATAACGTGATTCTTTTATCCTCTGGCCACCCAGTTTCCACAAAAAGTCTATTAAAGTTTGCAATGTAGGAAAGGAGGTCTTGATTGCCCTGTCGTAGAGATAGAAGTTTGTCATCTAGAGCCTGCCCCTGGGAGTGACGAGCAAATAACCTTTCCATGCTTGCTTGAAATCTTTGAAAATCACAAAGAAGCGGGTCATCTTGAGTTACCAGTGGAACTGACCAATCGGCAGCACTACCGCTAAGATATGACAATACAAAGGCTACCTTGGTCTGGTCATTAGGGAAGGCCCCAGGTCTGCACAGGAAATGCAAACGACACTGATTCATGAATACGGCAAATTGTTTGGGGTCCCCAGCAAAGCGTTCGGGTGGGGCCAGCAGCATGTTTCCAGGTAGATTAATCTGCACCAGGTTACTGGAAAGCACAGGAGCGGGGTTCCCTCCGGAACCGGGTAAAGGAGTTTGTCCAGCTTGACCTTGCAAAAGCTGTCTAGCCAGGTCATCAGCTCTTTCCTTTGTTACAATCACTTCCCTCCTGAGAGCATTAGTCTCTTGACGAGTGGCGTGTACTTCGGCCCGTAATTCCCCCAGTAGTTGGGCCAACTGGTCAGTCTCTGAAGTTTCCATAGCGCCTGGGTGGGAATTTGTAGGAAGGCTTCGCGTTCTGTAATGCTCACCTGGCTCCCACGGAGGCACTGGTCTGGTCTGGGTTGCTGTGGCCTCTTCAAGCGTGATGCGCAGAATTCGGACCACCGATTGAACTGGACCCCCAAATCTTGCTTGTCTGGCCCGTAGGAATATCCTTCTGCAGATGAGAAAGGGGATTAACTGTCTGCTGAATAATGTGCTTGCTCCCCCCTTTACCCCTTCGTTCTCCTCTGAGTTCCTCCAAAACCCCCGGTTTAAGCTCACCTTATGGTTTGGAAGGATGAACTCTCCATCCTGCTTCTGGTGCAGGGGCGCGCGTTCGTCCAGTTACTTCACTGGTTTTAGAATGGCATTGGCAAATCCACTTGACTTTACTGAGCGATACGCCGTAAGTATGAAGATGCAAAAGTTCAAGTGTGAGCCTCCTTTTATGTTGTCTTATTCTGTCCTTTATTTCAGGTGCAGAACAAAGGCGATGCGTTGAGGGGTTAAATTGCCAGGGTAAATCAGGTGAGTCAGTGATGAGGGTGACCCCTCTAAATGTCTTTATAATTCCCCAGTAATGTCTTTTGTCCTTTCCCCATAGGGGCCGGGGTGCGGTACCTGCCAAAGATGTGGCGCCGACCTTAGGTGTGGAATGGTTCACCAAGAATAGCCGGTAATTAATATGGCTGAAAATCCGGCTTTCCTCTTGTGTTCCCTTGCTCACCTTTTGTCTCTTCTTCTCTCCCTTAGGTGCGGTGCATGGATGTGGCGACCGGCACTGAGAGCCGCGATGGAGCCGGGCGGCGTCTCGGGAACAGGTGAGTGAAGCGCGGCGCTGCAGCGAGCAACGCGGTGCTTTTAAATGGAAGTCTTCCTTCAGGAATGCTGGCGTGAAGATTCCGGATGCAGGTAAGAAGGTTGAAATAGTTCTTGGTTTTCACCTTTCTCTTCTCTTATTCCCTTACAGGTGTTCCAGGTTCGAGGCGGGCGTGGCTGGAGTCCAGGTGCAGGAGCAGACACGGTGAGCGTTCAGCTGCTGGGATGCAAAACAACGCGAAGCACGTGTGGCTGTCCGGGTGTGGCTTAAATAACCTTGGAAGAAGTTCCAGGTGAGTATTCTTCCACAGCCCCACCCAAGTAACAAAATAGTTCCTTCAGAAAAATAGTCCCTCCTAAGCCTCATTTGGCTTGGTTCTTCATGCAGCATGATCTGCATCAGGTGAGTGTGCAGCATGGTCTGCTTCATGTAAGTGCACCAAACACTTCCCTTTATGAGCCTGGCGCCTATGGCGCCAGGACTGATGTCCAACATGAGCCTGGCGCCAACGGCGCCAGGACAGAGTCCAAAGAGCCCCTATAATGGGCCGAGGGCTTTTACCCGGGGGCGTGATGCCTGCTCCCGGGGGTGCTGGGCCTGGCCTGGTGCTCCAGGGGTAGCCATCATGACAGTGGTCTTACATTACACCGATTACTATTATTACCAGTAGAACACCAGAACAAATTAGATTGTGACAAGCTTTCTGCAGAAGCTGCAATGGAATTACGCAGAGTATTGAAACAAATGAAAATGCTACTAATAGATTAAGTGAGCATGGTCTCCAACCTGATGTTAGCTTTGATTCACCTCAGATTACAAGAAGTACTCAAAACAGACATTGAAGAGCTATTTGCAGGAAAACACATTATTGTTTTTGGAGATCTGCTTCAATTAACACCAGTAAAAGGTGAGTCTATTTTTAAAACATTAGGACACAAACTCTGCGGTAAAACTGTTGGCAGCATTGGAAATGTCAACCTTCGGCAACATTTCCAATACAGAGAATTAACAGAAAACATGCAGCAATCTGCAGATCTCACTTATGCCCACATTTTAAAAAGTATCAGAGTTGGTATACTTTCTAAAGAAGCAGAAGCAATATTGAAAACCCGGCACATTAATGCACTTTATGGCGATAATGCATGTGCTACAGATGTTATGGAACAATTAGCCCACAAAAATGTCAATTGTATGGCCTTAATGCCAACTCTTGCAAGCTGTTTCAAATTCAATTAAATCATGCTAAGTAAAGAAATGCAACCAATCATGGAAATTAGCGCCACAGACAAACTAGATGTACATGGTATGACACTACCCATGTGTGACCAAGCCACAACAAGACTAAATAGTTTAGACAAATCAATCTCAAACACAGCAGGCTTAGAAAAGATATTAAAATTATCCTTAAATTGCAGAGTAATGCTTAAATGTAACCTTGACGTTGACCAAGGACTAGTTAATGGAGCACTGGGTACAGTTTTTGGCTTTCAAACATAACCACGCGACAACAAAATTCAGTTTGTCAATATACTCTTTGACAAACTTTCAGAAGTAAAAAGGATAGGATGCTCAACAGCTAGATTTCTTCTCTTCAAAGATATGTATGTACGCAGAGAACAATTTTCTCTAACTCTTGCATATGCAGTCACGATTCATAAATCACAAGGTCTTACCCTAGACAAAGCAATGATAGATATTGGTAACACAGTCTTTAAAGAAGGCATGAGCTATGTAGCACTATCACGCTTACGTACACTTGACGGTCTATTTCTAATCAACTAAAATAAACGCTGATATTCCTTGCATTTTAGAATACAATAGACTTCGCTCACTATACACCCCCCACCTAAACACATATTCTGTTCCACAAAAAGTAAAACGTTATAAAAGAAAAATAAATCACACAGAAATGCAACAGGATGTCACTGCAAATCCTCCAAAGAGAGTAAAAGAAACTAATACTTCATCAAGTACCACAAGCAAAAAAGAATCAATTAGGGAAAGTAAACCAGGTACTTCTTTAAAGAAGGAAGACAAACTCCAAAAAAAGCAGTTAGATGCAGAACTACCTGGACCATTTAAATTCTCAAATATAGTTGGTGTAAGTTGCTACGCAAATGTAGCAATGAATATTCTATTTCAATTACCACCAATTGTTGACAACATTTATTTACACAGTACAGACCCATTGTGTTTGCAAATGTTAGTACTTCACAGAAATGCAGCAAACAATCCTGACAACACGTATAGTGTTTATGGAATAAGACAACAATTGGACTGTGTGCTGGAATGGTGAAATTCACTATAAACTCACAGGAAGATCCACAAGAATTTCTAATGTACTTACTACAGGTACTGGAAAACAAAAACATACCTATAAATGAAATCTTTCAGATTTCATACATGTGGAAACATGCATGCACTCTCTGCAACAATGTGACACAAAAAGAAATCCCCAATGAACGCTTCATATATATATCAATACCAAATTGTGAATCCATTCCATTTCAGCGACTTGTACAAAATGCAAACCATGGTAGATTATGCTCTACCTGCAATTCAGATAATCGCTCACGTTACACATACAAACACATAGTAAATACATAATACTAATGCTTCTACGTTACAATGCAGATGGTACCAAAAACAACTGCAAGCTGACTGGTTTCACACATGGTCAAATATCACTGGGTAAGAAAACCTTCACAACAATAGGTATAATCTACCACGCAGGAGCCACAACCAATTCAGGGCACTACACTGCATATATAAAAAAGAAATGTGGATGGTTTGAATGTAATGATAGTAACATTAATCTAAAGCAGAGATTACCAGGAAATCTTACAAACGCTTATTTGATGTTCTTAAAACCAAAATTTGATAACTAAACTGTATTTAAACCCTAAGTAAACTTGTGTTAAAAAAATATAAACTGTTAGAATACTCCAAAGGCTATCTAACTGCTCAAAGATTCTACAACAACTAATCAGATAAATGAATACCACTAAATTAGACCAAAAAATACACAGTTAGAATACACCAATTGGTATCTAACTGTCCCAAAATTTAACAATATCCAAATAGATAAATCAATACCACTAAAATATAAAAAAAGAAATAGACAGTTAGAATACGCCAATTGGTATCTAACTGCTCCAAAATTTTATAATATCAAAACAAATAAATAATATGTTACTGCTACAAAGAAATACAACAAGCCAAAGTATAAAGCTTTAGCCAGAAACAACAAGTGAACACTGAAAACAAACAAATTAACTGTAGCATAACAGAAAAAGTTTTTTTTTTAATCCAACATGGATTTTTTTTTTCTCCCACAGACCCAATGATTTTAGCAACAAATACAGAAATTGAACAAATTGCACAGTACTCTGATTTATAATCTACTAAATATGAGGGTAAAAAAAAAGTATATTGATTATACAATGTAATAAGTCATTACAAAATACTAATACTAACATGCTATTTTCTTTTATCACAGAAATTAACAAGAAATACATGTACTCCGGTTACTAGACCAAACAGTAAGTATACAATAATAAGGAGAACCATAGCAGCATATCACATCCATAGTATCTAATACCTTTGTTCCTTATACATTTGTTTTTCATCCAAAGTTTTAAGCAAATATGAATGTGATATGCTGCTGTGGTTGTTACCAGGGCATAGAGTCTTGGGTGCATGGCCAAATGGCCATGCACCCAAGACTCTATGCCCTGGCAACAACCACCGCAGCATATCACATCCATAGAGTCAAACATTTCAACTATGGTCTACGGAAACTTTTAATGTCCGCGGACATTGAGTGTTCTTAGAACACTTTCAACTTGCCAGCGAACAATACGGACAGTGTTTTCAGGACACCGCCTACGAACATTTCAGGACACAGTGACTGTTCGACAACGTCTTCAGAACACCCCCATTTTGTGTATTTGCAAACATTTCAGGACACTACGAGTGTTCTTAGAACAGTTTCAGTTTGCTTGCGAACAAAACGGGCACATATTGAGTCCTCAGAACACCCCCATTCAGTTTATTTAGAACATTTCATCCTATCTCATACACTCCCACCCTCCCCAAACACTTCTACACACCAACACACTCTACTAAATACAAATATTGAACAAAGTTTCACTGCGCTGTCCGCGGACAACCGCGAATCCAAGATGGCAGGCGCTACCGAAAATCTGACGCGCTTCACGCTCCACGCCGTCCAATCAGCGAACACGTTGCATATTCGCGAACATCACGCAAGCCGATTGGCCAATCAGGACACTGTCCGCGGAGCGAACAGGGAAGTGTGTCCGCGGACCGAACACAGATATCACTAATTTTTTTTTACCTACTTTTTGGTCATTTAAAAAAAAACTACTGGACTGATTTTCACCAAATATGCAAAAGCACGCTGCTCCTGGTCCAAATTTGGTGAAAATCCGTCCAGCGGTTTGGGCTGTAGACGCGAGCAAAATTTTGTTCCCATTCAGTCTATGGGGAAAAAAAAGTTTTGGGACCCCCCCTATAACTTTGCCCCCCCTAGACGAATCCTCACCAAACTTTGAAAAAAAAGTATAAGTTTGGTCCAGGGGGAGCAAAGTTATAGGGTGAGTCCCAAAACTTTTTTTTTCCCATAGACATAATGGGAAAAAACTTTGCTCATGCCTACAGCCCAAACCGCTGAATGGATTTACACCAAATTTGCAGCAGGAGCGGCGGCTTGGTCCCAAACGCATGCTTTTTTTATTTGGTGTAAATCCGTCCAGTAGTTTGTTTTTAAAAGACAAAAATGTAAGTGAAAAAAATGAGTGATATCTGTGTCCGCTTCGCGGGCACACTTCCCTGTTAGCTCCGCGGACAGGACGGGGATTGGGCAAGCGACTTGCGTGATGTCCGCAGACATCTGATGTGCTCTCCCATTGGCTGCAGTAAAGCGTGCAGTGCGTCTTATTTTCAGAGATGCCCGCCATCTTAGTTTATTGTTCGTATCTTGGCATCTGTGGCAAGCTCTGCGGTAACAAGCAAAAATTCCAATGCGATAAGATCAGAGGGCAATAATATCAGAGGACAGCGGGGCCTCCAATGGGGCTGTGTGAGGTTCATGTGGATTACACTTCCTGAACATCCCAGGCTGCTGTAGACTTGCAGGAGACACGCCAGCCATTGGTACACGGTGGCCTGCGGAGGACCGAGGAACGGATATCCCGTTCCCCCCAGCCCCGCTCATTACCCGTGTCTCCCTCCTGTATCCCCCCACCCCCTGCTCATTACCTGTGTCTCCAACCTGTTTCCCCCCACCCCCGCTCATGCCCGTGTCTCTCTCGTGTTTCCCCCCACCCCCGCTCATGCCCGGTGTCTCCCCTGTGCCCCCCCACCCCCACTCATGCCCCGTGTCTCCCTCCTGTATCCCTCCACCCCAGCTCATTTCCTGTGTCTCCCTCCTGTACCCCCACCAATGCTCATGCCTGTGCCTCTCTCTTGTTTCCCCCACCCCCCGCTCATGCCCCTTGTCTCCCCTGTTCCCCCCACCCCCCCGCTCATGCCCCGTGTCTCCCTCGTGTTCCCCCCATCGCCCGCTCATGCCCGGTGTCTCCCCTGTTCCCTCCCACCCCCGCTCATGCCCCGTGTCTCCCTCCTGTTCCCCCCACCCCCCACTCATGCCCCGTGTCTCCCTCCTGTTGCCCCCCACCCCCTGCTCATGCCCCGTGTCTCTCTCCTGTTACCCCCCACCCCCCGCTCATGCCCCGTGTCTCCCTGCTGTTGCCCCCCGCCCCCCACTCATGCCCCGTGTCTCTCTCCTGTTGCCCCCCAACCTCTCGGTCATGCCACGTGTCTCTCTGCTATTGCCCTCCACACCCGGTCATGCCCTGTGCCTCCCTGCTGTTCCCCCCACCCCCTGCTCATGCCCTGTGTCTCTCTCCTGTTACCCCCACCCCCCTCTCATGGCCCGTGTCTCCCTCGTGTTCCCCCCACCCCCGATCATGCCCTGTGTCTCCCTCCTGTTGCCCCCCACCCCCGCTCATGATCCGTGTTTCTCTCCTGTTACCCCCACCCCCCACTCATGCCCTGTGTCTCCCTCGTGCTCAACCCGCCCCCCGCTGTTGCCCCGTGTCTCCCTGCTGTTGCCCCCCACCCCCCACTCATGCGCCGTGTCTCCCTCGTTTTCCCCCCACCCCCACTCATGCCCCGTATCTCCCTCTTGTTGCCCCCCAACCCCGCTCATGCCCCACGTCTCCCTCGTGTCCCCCCACCCCCGCTCATGAACCGTGTCTCCCACTTGTTCCCCCCACCCCCCGCTCATGCCCCGTGTCTCCCTGCTTTTGCCCCCCACCCCCCGCTCATGCCCCGTGTCTCTCTCCTGTTACCCCCCACAGACCCCCTCATGCTCCATGTCTCTCTCCTGTTACACCCCACCCCCTCTCATGACCCGTGTCTCTCTCCTGTTGCCCCCACCCCCCTGTCATGCCCCGTGTCTCCCTGCTGTTGCCCCCACCCCCTGCTCATGCCCCGTGTCTCTCTCCTGTTACCCCCCACCCCCTTCTCATGCCCCTCGTCTCTCTTGTGTTCCCCCCACCACCTGCTCATGCCCCGTGTCTCCTTGCTGTTTCTCCCCACCCCCCGGTCATGCCCCTTGTCTCCCTGCTGTTGCCCCCCACCCCCGCTCATGTCCCGTGTCTCGCTAGTGTTCCCCCGATCCCCCGCTCATGCCCCGTGTCGCCCTGCTGTTTCCCCCACCCCCACTCATGCCCCGTGTCTCCCTGCTGTTGCCCCCTATACACTGCTTATGCCCCGTGTCTCTCTCCTGTTACCCCTACTCATGCCCCGTGTCTCCCTCGTGTTCCCCCACCCCCCGCTCATGCCCCGTGTCTCCCTGCTGTGCCCCCACCCACCGCTCATGCCCCGTGTCTCCCTCCTGTTGCCCCCCACCTCCTGCTCATGCCCCTTGTCTCTCTCCTGTTACCCCCCACCCCCCGCTCATGCCCCGTGTTTCCCTGCTGTTGCTCACCACCCCCCGGTCATGCCCTGTGTCTCTCTGCTGTTGCCCCCCACCCTCCGCTCATGCCCCGTGTCTCCCTGTTGTTGCCCCCCCAGCCCCCGCTCATGCTCCGTGTTTCTCTCCTGTTACCCCCCACCACCTCTCACGCCCCGTGTGTCTCGCCTGTTAGCCCTACCCCCCTCTCATGCCCCGTGTCTCTCTCCTGTTGCCCACCACCCTCCGCTCATGCCCCGTTTCTCCCTGCTGTTGACCCCCACCTCCCGCTCATGTCCCGTGTCTCTCTCCTGTTACCCCCCACCCCCCGCACATGCCCCGTGTCTCCCTGCTGTTGCTGCTCACCCCCGCTCATGCCCGTGTCTCCCTGCTGTTGCCCCCAAACTGCCGCTCATGCCCTGTATCTCTCTCCTGTTACCCCCCACCCCCGCTCATGCCCTGTGTCTCTCTCCTGTTGCCCCCTAACCCCCGCTCATGCCCCGTGTATCTCTCCCGTTACCTCCCACCCCCCGCTAATGCCCCATGTCTCTCTCCTGTTGCCCCCACCTCCCGCTCATGCCCCGTGTCTCTCTCCTGTTACCCCCCACCCACCTCTCATACCCCATGTCTCCCTGCTGTTGCCCCCGACCCTCCGCTCATGCCCTGTGTCTCCCTTGTGTTAACCCCACCCCCACTCATGCCCCGTGTCTCTCTGCTGTTGCCCCCCACCCTCCGATCATGCCCTGTGTCTCCCTGCTGTTGCCCCCCACCTCCCGCTCATGCTCCGTGTCTCTCTCCTGTTACCCCCCAGCCCCCGCTCATGCCCTGTGTCTCCCTCCTGTTGCCCCCCTGCTTATGCCCCGTGTCTCCCTGCTGTTGCTCCTCACCCCCGCTCATGCCTCGTGTCTCCCTGCTGTTGCTCCCCACCCCCGCTCATGCCCCGTGTCTCTCTCTTGTTACCCCCCACACCCGCTCATGCACTGTGTCTCTCTCCTGTTGCCCCCTACCCCCCGCTCATGCCCCGTGTCTCTCTCCTGTTACCTCCCACCACCCGCTCATGCCCCATGTCTCGTTGCTGTTGCCCCCACCCCCGCTCATGCCCTGTGTCTCTCTCCTGTTACCCCCACCCACCTCTCATACCCCGTGTCTCCCTGCCGTTGCCCCCCACCCTCTGCTCATGCCCCGTGTCTCCCTGCTGTTGCCCCCACCCACCGCTCATGCCCTGTGTCTCTCTCCTGTTAATCCCCACCCCCTCTCATGCCCCATGTCTCTCTCCTGTTACCCCCCACGCCCCTCTCATGCCCAGTGTCTCTCTCCTGTTGCCCCCTACCCCCCGCTCATGCCCCGTGTCTCTCTCCTGTTACCTCCCACCACCCGCTCATGCCCCATGTCTCGCTGCTGTTGCCCCCAACCCCCGCTCATGCCCTGTGTCTCTCTCCTGTTACCCCCACCCACCTCTCATACCCCGTGTCTCCCTGCCGTTGCCCCCCACCCTCCGCTCATGCCCCGTGTCTCCCTGCTGTTGCCCCCACCCACCGCTCATGCCCTGTGTCTCTCTCCTGTTAATCCCCACCCCCTGTCATGCCCCATGTCTCTCTCCTGTTACCCCCCACGCCCCTCTCATGCCCAGTGTCTCTCTCCTGTTGCCCCCACCCCCCGGTCATGCCCCGTGTCTCCCTGATGTTGCCCCCCACCCCCTGCTCATGCCCCATATATCCCTGCTGTTGCCCCCACACCCCGCTCATGCCCCGTGTCTCCCTGCTGTTGCCCCCCACCCCCCTCTCATGCCCTGTGTCTCTCCTGTTACCCCCACCCCCTCTCATGCCCTGTGTCTCTCTCCTGTTGCCCCCACCCCCGGTCATGCCCCGTGTCTCCCTGCTGTTGCCCCCCAACCCCCGCTCATGCCCCTTGTCTCTCCCCTGTTACCCCCCACCCACCGGTCATGCCCCGTGTCTCCCTGCTTTTGCCCCGCACTCCCCACTCAAGCCCTGTGTCTCTCTCCTGTTACCCCCCACCCACCGGTCATGCCCCGTGTCTCCCTGCTTTTGCCCCGCACTCCCCGCTCAAGCCCCGTGTATCTCTCCTGTTGCCCCTCGGTCATGCCCCGTGTCTCCCTGATGTTGCACCCCACCCCCCGCTCATGCCCTGTGTCTCCCTGCTGTTGCCCCCCACCCCCCGCTCATGCACCGTATATCCCTGCTGTTGCCCCCCACACCCTGCTCATGCCCTGTGTCTCTCTCCTGTTACCCCCACCCCCTCTCATGCCCCGTGTATCCCTGCTGTTGCACCCCACCCCCCGCTCATGCCCCGTGTCTCCATGCTGTTGCCCCGCACCCCCGGTCATGCCCCGTGTCTCCCTGCTGTTGCCCCCACCCCCGTTCATGCCCTGTGTCTCCCTGCTGTTGCCCCCCACCCCCCGCTCATGCCGCGTGTCTCTCTCCTGTTACCCCCCACGCCCCTCTCATGCCTCGTGTCTCCCTCGTGTTCCCCCCACCACCCGCTCATGCCCCATGTCTCCCTACTGTTGCCCCCCACCCCCCTCTCATGCTCCGTGTCTCTCTCCTGTTACCCCCACACCCTCTCATGCCCTGTGTCTCTCTCCTATTGCCACCCACCCCCCGGTCATGCCCGTGTCTCCCTCCTCTTGCCCCCACCCCCCGCTCATACCCAGTGTCTCTCTCCTGTTACCCCCCACCTCCCGGTCATGCCCCGTGTCTCCCTGCTGTTTTGCCCATCCCCCGCTCATGCCCTCTGTCTCTCTCCTGTTACCCCCACCCCCTCTCATGCCCCGTGTCTCTCTCCTGTTACCCCCACCCCCCTTTCATGCCCCGTGTCTCTCTCCTGTTGCCCCCCACTCCCCCAGTCATGCCCCATGTCACCCTGCTGTTGCCCCCCACCCCCCCGCTCATACCTCGTGTCTCTCTCCTGTTACCCCCCACCCCCGGTCATGCCCCGTGTCTCCCTGCTGCTGCCCCCCACCCCCCACTCATGCCCCATGTCTCTCTTCTGTTACCCCCCACCCCCCTCTCATGCCCAGTGCCCGTGTCTCCCTGCTCTTGCCCCCCACCCACCTCTCATGCCCCATGTCTCCCTGCTGTTGCCCCCCATCCCGGCCTCATGCTCCATGTCTCTCTCCTGTTGCCCCCCACCCCCGGTCATGCCCCGTGTCTCCCTGCTGTTGCCCCCCAACCCCCGCTCATGCCCCTTGTCTCTCCCGTGTTACCCCCCACCCACCGGTCATGCCCCGTGTCTCCCTGCTTTTGCCCCGCACTCCCCGCTCAAGCCCTGTGTCTCTCTCCTGTTACCCCCCCACCCACCGGTCATGCCCCGTGTCTCCCTGCTTTTGCCCCGCACTCCCCGCTCAAGCCCTGTGTCTCTCTCCTGTTACCCCCCACCCACCGGTCATGCCCGTGTCTCCCTGCTTTTGCCCCGCACTCCCCGCTCAAGCCCCGTGTCTCTCTCCTGTTGCCCCTCGGTCATGCCCCGTGTCTCTCTTCTGTTACCCCCCACCCCCCTCTCATGCCCAGTGCCCGTGTCTCCCTGCTCTTGCCCCCACCCACCTCTCATGCCCCATGTCTCCCTGCTGTTGCCCCCCATCCCGGCCTCATGCTCCATGTCTCTCTCCTGTTGCCCCCCACCCCCGGTCATGCCCCGTGTCTCCCTGCTGTTGCCCCCCAACCCCCGCTCATGCCCCGTGTCTCCATGCTGTTGCCCCGCACCCCCGGTCATGCCCCGTGTCTCCCTGCTGTTGCCCCCACCCCCGTTCATGCCCTGTGTCTCCCTGCTGTTGCCCCCCACCCCCCGCTCATGCCGCGTGTCTCTCTCCTGTTACCCCCCACGCCCCTCTCATGCCTCGTGTCTCCCTCGTGTTCCCCCCACCACCCGCTCATGCCCCATGTCTCCCTACTGTTTCCCCCCACCCCCCTCTCATGCTCCGTGTCTCTCTCCTGTTACCCCCACACCCTCTCATGCCCTGTGTCTCTCTCCTATTGCCACCCACCCCCCGGTCATGCCCGTGTCTCCCTCCTCTTGCCCCCACCCCCCGCTCATACCCAGTGTCTCTCTCCTGTTACCCCCCACCTCCCGGTCATGCCCCGTGTCTCCCTGCTGTTTTGCCCATCCCCCGCTCATGCCCTCTGTCTCTCTCCTGTTACCCCCACCCTGTCTCATGCCCCGTGTCTCTCTCCTGTTACCCCCACCCCCCTTTCATGCCCCGTGTCTCTCTCCTGTTGCCCCCCACTCCCCCAGTCATGCCCCATGTCACCCTGCTGTTGCCCCCCACCCCCCCGCTCATACCTCGTGTCTCTCTCCTGTTACCCCCCACCCCCGGTCATGCCCCGTGTCTCCCTGCTGCTGCCCCCCACCCCCCACTCATGCCCCATGTCTCTCTTCTGTTACCCCCCACCCCCCTCTCATGCCCAGTGCCCGTGTCTCCCTGCTCTTGCCCCCCACCCACCTCTCATGCCCCATGTCTCCCTGCTGTTGCCCCCCATCCCGGCCTCATGCTCCATGTCTCTCTCCTGTTGCCCCCCACCCCCGGTCATGCCCCGTGTCTCCCTGCTGTTGCCCCCCAACCCCCGCTCATGCCCCTTGTCTCTCCCGTGTTACCCCCCACCCACCGGTCATGCCCCGTGTCTCCCTGCTTTTGCCCCGCACTCCCCGCTCAAGCCCTGTGTCTCTCTCCTGTTACCCCCCCACCCACCGGTCATGCCCCGTGTCTCCCTGCTTTTGCCCCGCACTCCCCGCTCAAGCCCTGTGTCTCTCTCCTGTTACCCCCCACCCACCGGTCATGCCCCGTGTCTCCCTGCTTTTGCCCCGCACTCCCCGCTCAAGCCCCGTGTCTCTCTCCTGTTGCCCCTCGGTCATGCCCCGTGTCTCTCTTCTGTTACCCCCCACCCCCCTCTCATGCCCAGTGCCCGTGTCTCCCTGCTCTTGCCCCCACCCACCTCTCATGCCCCATGTCTCCCTGCTGTTGCCCCCCATCCCGGCCTCATGCTCCATGTCTCTCTCCTGTTGCCCCCCACCCCCGGTCATGCCCCGTGTCTCCCTGCTGTTGCCCCCCAACCCCCGCTCATGCCCCTTGTCTCTCCCCTGTTACCCCCCACCCACCGGACATGCCCCGTGTCTCCCTGCTTTTGCCCCGCACTCCCCGCTCAAGCCCTGTGTCTCTCTCCTGTTACCCCCCACCCACCGGTCATGCCCCGTGTCTCCCTGCTTTTGCCCCGCACTCCCCGCTCAAGCCCCGTGTCTCTCTCCTGTTGCCCCTCGGTCATGCCCCGTGTCTCCCTGATGTTGCACCCCACCCCCCGCTCATGCCCTGTGTCTCCCTGCTGTTGCCCCCCACCCCCCGCTCATGCACCGTATATCCCTGCTGTTGCCCCCCACACCCTGCTCATGCCCTGTGTCTCTCTCCTGTTACCCCCACCCCCTCTCATGCCCCGTGTATCCCTGCTGTTGCACCCCACCCCCCGCTCATGCCCCGTGTCTCCATGCTGTTGCCCCGCACCCCCGGTCATGCCCCGTGTCTCCCTGCTGTTGCCCCCACCCCCGTTCATGCCCTGTGTCTCCCTGCTGTTGCCCCCCGCCCCCCGCTCATGCCGCGTGTCTCTCTCCTGTTACCCCCCACGCCCCTCTCATGCCCCGTGTCTCCCTCGTGTTCCCCCCACCACCCGCTCATGCCCCATGTCTCCCTACTGTTGCCCCCCACCCCCCTCTCATGCTCCGTGTCTCTCTCCTGTTACCCCCACACCCTCTCATGCCCTGTGTCTCTCTCCTATTGCCACCCACCCCCCGGTCATGCCCGTGTCTCCCTCCTCTTGCCCCCACCCCCCGCTCATACCCAGTGTCTCTCTCCTGTTACCCCCCACCTCCCGGTCATGCCCCGTGTCTCCCTGCTGTTTTGCCCATCCCCCGCTCATGCCCTCTGTCTCTCTCCTGTTACCCCCACCCCCCTCTCATGCCCCGTGTCTCTCTCCTGTTACCCCCACCCCCTTTCATGCCCCGTGTCTCTCTCCTGTTGCCCCCCACTCCCCCAGTCATGCCCCATGTCACCCTGCTGTTGCCCCCCACCCCCCCCGCTCATACCTCGTGTCTCTCTCCTGTTACCCCCCCACCCCCGGTCATGCCCCGTGTCTCCCTGCTGCTGCCCCCCACCCCCCACTCATGCCCCATGTCTCTCTTCTGTTACCCCCCACCCCCCTCTCATGCCCAGTGCCCGTGTCTCCCTGCTCTTGCCCCCCACCCACCTCACATGCCCCATGTCTCCCTGCTGTTGCCCCCCATCCCGCTCATGCTCCATGTCTCTCTCCTGTTGCCCCCCACCCCCGGTCATGCCCCGTGTCTCCCTGCTGTTGCCACCTACCCCCCGCTCATGCCCCGTGTCTTTCTCCTGTTCCCCCCACCCCCCGCTTATGCCTCATCTTTCTCCTGTTACCTTCCAACCCCTGCTCATGCCCCGTGTTATTCTCCTGTTGCCCCCCACTCATGCCCCAAGTCTCCCTGCTGTTTCCCCTCACCCCCCGGTCATGCCCTGTGTCTCTCTCCTGTTACCCCCCACCCCCCTCTCATGCCCCGTGTCTCCCTCGTGTTCCCCCCAACCCCCGCTCATGCCCTGTGTCTCCCTGCTGTTGCCCCCTAACCCCCGCTCATGCCCCTTCTCTTCCTGCGATTGCCCCAACCCCCGCTCATGCCCTGTGTCTCTCTCCTGTTACCCCCATCCCCCTCTCATGCCCCGTGTCTCTCTCCTGTTACCCCCACCCCCTCTCATGCCCTGTGTCACTCTCCTGTTACCCCCACCCTCTCTCATGCCCCATGTCTCTCTCCTGTTGACCCCACTCCCCTCTCATGCCAGTGTCTCTCTCATGTTGCCCCCCACCGCCCAGTCATGCCCTGTGTCTTCCTTCTGTTGCCCCCCGCCCCCGGGTCATGCCCCGTGTCTCCCTGCTGTTGCCCTCCACCCCCGCTCATGCCCCGTGTCTCTGTCCTGTTACCCCCCACATCCCACTCATGCCCCGTGTCTCCCTCGTGTTCCCCCCACCCCCGCTCATTCCCGTGTTTCCCTGCTGTTGCCCCCCACCCCCGCTCATGCCCAGTGTCTCTCTCATGTTACCCCCACCTCCCTCTCATGCCCCGTGTCTCTCTCCTGTTGCCCCTCACCCCCCGGTCATACCCCGTGTCTCTCTCCTGTTGCCCTCCACCCCCCAGTCATGCCCCGTGTCTCTCTCCTGTTGCCCCCCACCCCCTGGTCATGCCCAGTGTCTCTCCCCTGTTGCCCCCACCCCGCTCATGCCCCGTGTCTCACTGCTGTTGCCCCCCACCCCCTGGTCATGCCCTGTGTCACTCTCCTGTTACCCCCCACCCCCTGCTCATGGCCCGTATCTCTCTCCTGTTACCCCACCCCCCTCTCATGCCCCATGTCTCTCTCCTGTTGCTCCCCACCGCCGGTCATGCCCCGTGTCTCTCTGCTGTTGCCCCCCACCCCTCGCTCATGCCCTGTGTCTCTCTCCTGTTATCCCCCACCCCACTCTAATGCCCCTTGTCTCTCTCCTGTTACCCCCACCCCCTTCTCATGCCCCGTGTCTCTTTCCTGTTGCCCCTCACCCCGGTCATGGCCCGTGTCTCCCTGCTGTTGCCCCCACCCCCCTCTCATGCCCCGTGTCTCCCTCCTGATCCCCCACCCCCCGTTCATGCCCCGTGTCTCCCTGCTGCAGCCCTCCACCCCCGCTCATGCCCCGTGAATCTCTCATGTTGCCCCCCACCCCACGCTCATGCCCCGTGTCTCTCTCCTGTTACCCCCACCCCTCTCTTATGCCCCGTGTCTCTCTCCTGTTGCCCCCCACCCCCCGATCATGCCCCATGTCTCTCTCCTGTTGCCCCCACTCCCCTCTCATGCCAGTGTCTCTCTCATGTTGCCCCCCACCACCCAGTCATGCCCTGTGTCTTCCTTCTGTTGCCCCCCGCCCCCGGGTCATGCCCTGTGTCTCCCTGCTGTTGCCCTCCACCCCCCACTCATGCCCCGTGTCTCCCTCGTGTTCCCCCCACCCCCGCTCATTCCCGTGTTTCCCTGCTGTTGCCCCCCACCCCCCGCTCATGCCCAGTGTCTCTCTCATGTTACCCCCACCTCCCTCTCATGCCCCGTGTCTCTCTCCTGTTGCCCCTCACCCCCCGGTCATACCCTGTGTCTCTCTCCTGTTGCCCCCCACCCCCCAGTCATGCCCCGTGTCTCTCTCCTGTTGCCCCCCACCCCCTGGTCATGCCCCGTGTCTCTCTCCTGTTGCCCCCACCCCGCTCATGCACCGTGTCTCCCTGCTGTTGCCCCCCACCCCCTGGTCATACCCTGTGTCTCTCTCCTGTTACCCCCCACCCCCTGCTCATGGCCCGTATCTCTCTCCTGTTACCCCACCCCCCTCTCATGCCCCATGTCTCTCTCTTGTTGCCCCCCACCACCGGTCATGCCCCGTGTCTCTCTGCTGTTGCCCCCCACCCCTCGCTCATGCCCTGTGTCTCTCTCCTGTTATCCCTCACCCCACTCTAATGCCCCTTGTCTCTCTCCTGTTACCCCCACCCCCTTCTCATGCCCCGTGTCTCTTTCCTGTTGCCCCCCACCCCGGTCATGGCCCGTGTCTCCCTGCTGTTGCCCCCAACCCCCTCTCATGCCCCGTGTCTCCCTCCTGATCCCCCACCCCCCGTTCATGCCCAGTGTCTCCCTGCTGCAGCCCTCCACCCGCGCTCATGCCCCGTGAATCTCTAATGTTGCCCCCCCACCCCCCGCTCATGCCCCGTGTCTCTGTCCTGTTACCCCCACCCCTCTCTTATGCCCCGTGTCTCTCTCCTGTTGCCCCCCCACCCCCGATCATGCCCCGTGTCTCTCTCCTGTGGCCCCCACCCCCTGGTCATGCCCCGTGTCTCCCTGCTGTTGCCCCCACACCTCGCTCATGCCCCGTGTCTCCCTGCTGTTGCCCCCACACCCCGCTCATGCCCTGGTCTCCCTGCTGTTGCCCCCACCCCCTGATCATGCCCCGTGTCTCTCTCCTGTTACCCCCCACACCCGCTCATGCCCCGTGTCTCCTATTGCCCCCCACCCCAGCTCATGTCCCTTGTCTCTCTCCTGTTACCCCCCCACCCCCCTCTCATGCCCCGTGTCTCTTTTCGGTTACCCCGCACCCCCCTCTCATACCCCGTGTCTCCCTCGTGTTCCACCCACCCCCCGCTCATGCCCCATGTCTCCCTGCTGTTGCACCGCACCCCCGGTCATGCCCCGTGTCCCCCTGCTGTTGCCCCCCACCCCCGTTCATGCCCCGTGTCTCCCTGCTGTTGCACCTCACCCCCCGCTCATGCCCCATGTCTCCCTGCTGTTGCCCCGCACCCCCGGTCATGCCCCGTGTCCCCCTGCTGTTGCCCCCCACCCCCGTTCATGCCCCGTGTCTCCCTGCTGTTGCCCCCGAACCCCTGCTCATGCCCCGTCTCTCTCTCCTGTTACCCCCCACCCCCCTCTCATGCCCCGTGTCTCCCTCGTGTTCCCCCCACATCCCGCTCATGCCCCATGTCTCCCTACTGTTACCCCCACCCCCTCTCATGCCCTGTGTCTCTCTCCTGTTATCCCCCACCCCCCGGTCATGCCCCGTGTCTCCCTGCTGTTTCCCCACCCCCCGCTCATGCCCTCTGTCTCTCTCCTCTTACCCCCACCCCCCTCTCATGCCCTGTGTCTCTCTCCTGTTGACCCCCATGCCCCAGTCATGCCCCATGTCTCCCTGCTGTTGCCCCCCACCCCCCGCTCATGCCCCGTGTCTTTCTCCTGTTACCACCCACCCCCCAGTCATGCCCCGTGTCTCCCTGCTGTTGCCCCCCACCCCCTGCTCATGCCCCATGTCTCTCTCCTGTTACCCCCCACCCGCTCTCATGCCCCGTGCCAGTGTCTCCCTGCTGTTGCCCCCCACCCCCCACTCATGCCCCATGTCTCCCTGCTGTTGCCCCCCACCCCCGCTCATGCTCCATGTCTCTCTCCTGTTGCCCCCCACCCCCGGTAATGCCCTGTGTCTCCCTGCTGTTGTCCCCCACCCCCGCTCATGCCCCGTGTCTCTCTCCTGTTCCTCCCGCCCCCGCTTATGCCTCATCTCTCTCCTGTTACCCTCCACCCGCGCTCATGCCCTGTGTCTTTCTCCTGTTGCCCCCCGCTCATGCCCCATGTCTCCCTGCTGTTGCCCCCACCCCCCTCTCATGCCCTGTGTCTCCCTTGGTTCCCCCAACCCCTGCTCATGCCCCGTGTCTCCCTGCTGTTGCCCCCCACCCCCGCTCATGCCCTGTGTCTTTCTCCTGTTGCCCCCCGCTCATGCCCCATGTCTCCCTGCTGTTGCCCCCACCCCCCTCTCATGCCCCTTGTCTCCCCTGTTCCCCCCACCCCCCGCTCATGCCACTTGTCTCCCTCGTGTTCCCCCCATCGCCCGCTCATGCCCGGTGTCTCCCCTGTTCCCTCCCACCCCCGCTCATGCCCCGTGTCTCCCTCTTGTTCCCCCCACCCCCCGCTCATGCCCCGTGTCTCCCCTGTTCCCCCAACCCCGTTCATGCCCTGTGTCTCCCTCCTGTTCCCCCCACCCCCCACTCATGCCACATGTCTCCCTCCTGTTGCCCCCCACCCCCTGCTCATGCCCCGTGTCTCTCTCCTGTTACCCCCCACCCCCCGCTCATGCCCCGTGTCTCCCTGCTGTTGCCCCCTGCCCCCCACTCATGCCCCGTGTCTCTCTCCTGTTGCCCCCCAACCTCTCGGTCATGCCACGTGTCTCTCTGCTATTGCCCTCCACACCCGGTCATGCCCTGTGCCTCCCTGCTGTTCCCCCCACCCCCTGCTCATGCCCTGTGTCTCTCTCCTGTTACCCCCACCCCCCTCTCATGGCCCGTGTCTCCCTCGTGTTCCCCCCACCCCCCGCTCATGCCCTGTGTCTCCCTCCTGTTGCCCCCCACCCCCGCTCATGCTCCGTGTTTCTCTCCTGTTAACCCCATCCCGCACTCATGCCCCGTGTCTCCCTCGTGCTCCACCCGCCCCCCGCTGATGCCCCGTGTCTCCCTGCTGTTGCCCCCCACCCCCCACTCATGCGCCGTGTCTCCCTCGTGTTCCCCCACTCATGCCCCGTATCTCCCTCTTGTTGCCCCCCAACCCCGCTCATGCCCCATGTCTCCCTCGTGTCCCCCCACCCCCGCTCATGCCCCGTGTCTCCCACTTGTTCCCCCCACCCCCCGCTCATGCCCCGTGTCTCCCTGCTTTTGCCCCCCACCCCCCGCTCATGCCCCGTGTCTCTCTCCTGTTACCCCCCACAGACCCCCTCATGCCCCATGTCTCTCTCCTGTTACACCCCACCCCCTCTCATGACCCGTGTCTCTCTCCTGTTGCCCCCACCCCCTGTCATGCCCCGTGTCTCCCTGCTGTTGCCCCCACCCCCTGCTCATGCCCCGTGTCTCTCTCCTGTTACCCCCCACCCCCTTCTCATGCCCCTCGTCTCTCTTGTGTTCCCCCCACCACCTGCTCATGCCCTGTGTCTCCTTGCTGTTTCTCCCCACTCCCCGGTCATGCCCCTTGTCTCCCTGCTGTTGCCCCCCACCCCCGCTCATGTCCCGTGTCTCGCTAGTGTTCCCCCCATCCCCCGCTCATGCCCCGTGTCGCCCTGCTGTTGCCCCCACCCCCACTCATGCCCCGTGTCTCCCTGCTGTTGCCCCCTACACCCTGCTTATGCCCCGTGTCTCTCTCCTGTTACCCCTGCTCATGCCCCTTGTCTCCCTCGTGTTCCCCCACCCCCCGCTCATGCCCCGTGTCTCTCTGCTGTGCCCCCACCCACCGCTCATGCCCCGTGTCTCCCTCCTGTTGCCCCCCACCTCCCGCTCATGCCCCTTGTCTCTCTCCTGTTACCCCCCACCCCCCGCTCATGCCCCGTGTTTCCCTGCTGTTGCCCACCACCCCCCGGTCATGCCCTGTGTCTCTCTGCTGTTGCCCCCCACCCTCCGCTCATGCCCCGTGTCTCCCTGTTGTTGCCCCCCCAGCCCCCGCTCATGCTCCGTGTTTCTCTCCTGTTACCCCCCACCACCTCTCACGCCCCGTGTGTCTCGCCTGTTAGCCCTACCCCCCTCTCATGCCCCGTGTCTCTCTCCTGTTGCCCACCACCCTCCGCTCATGCCCCGTTCCTCCCTGCTGTTGACCCCCACCTCCCGCTCATGCCCCGTGTCTCTCTCCTGTTACCCCCCACCCCCCGCACATGCCCCGTGTCTCCCTGCTGTTGCTGCTCACCCCCGCTCATGCCCGTGTCTCCCTGCTGTTGCCCCCAAACCGCCGCTCATGCCCTGTATCTCTCTCCTGTTACCCCCCACCCCCGCTCATGCCCTGTGTCTCTCTCCTGTTGCCCCCTAACCCCCGCTCATGCCCCGTGTATCTCTCCCGTTACCTCCCACCCCCCGCTAATGCCCCGTGTCTCTCTCCTGTTGCCCCCACCTCCCGCTCATGCCCCGTGTCTCTCTCCTGTTACCCCCCACCCACCTCTCATACCCCATGTCTCCCTGCTGTTGCCCCCGACCCTCCGCTCATGCCCTTTGTCTCCCTCGTGTTAACCCCACCCCCACTCATGCCCCGTGTCTCTCTGCTGTTGCCCCCCACCCTCCGATCATGCCCTGTGTCTCCCTGCTGTTGCCCCCCACCTCCCACTCATGCTCCGTGTCTCTCTCCTGTTACCCGCCACCCCCCGCTCATGCCCCGTGTCTCCCTCCTGTTGCCCCCCTGCTCATGCCCCGTGTCTCCCTGCTGTTGCTCCTCACCCCCGCTCATGCCTCGTGTCTCCCTGCTGTTGCCCCCCACCCCCGCTCATGCCCCGTGTCTCTCTCTTGTTACCCCCCACACCCGCTCATGCACCGTGTCTCTCTCCTGTTGCCCCCTACCCCCCGCTCATGCCCCGTGTCTCTCTCGTGTTACCTCCCACCACCCGCTCATGCCCCATGTCTCGCTGCTGTTGCCCCCACCCCCCGCTAATGCCCTGTGTCTCTCTCCTGTTACCCCCACCCACCTCTCATACCCCGTGTCTCCCTGCCGTTGCCCCCCACCCTCCGCTCATGCCCCGTGTCTCCCTGCTGTTGCCCCCACCCACCGCTCATGCCCTGTGTCCCTCTCCTGTTAATCCCCACCCCCTCTCATGCCCCATGTCTCTCTCCTGTTACCCCCCACGCCCCTCTCATGCCCAGTGTCTCTCTCCTGTTGCCCCCTACCCCCCGCTCATGCCCCGTGTCTCTCTCCTGTTACCTCCCACCACCCGCTCATGCCCCATGTCTCGCTGCTGTTGCCCCCACCCCCCGCTCATGCCCTGTGTCTCTCTCCTGTTACCCCCACCCACCTCTCATACCCCGTGTCTCCCTGCCGTTGCCCCCCACCCTCCGCTCATGCCCCGTGTCTCCCTGCTGTTGCCCCCACCCACCGCTCATGCCCTGTGTCTCTCTCCTGTTAATCCCCACCCCCTCTCATGCCCCATGTCTCTCTCCTGTTACCCCCCACGCCCCTCTCATGCCCAGTGTCTCTCTCCTGTTGCCCCCACCCCCCGGTCATGCCCCGTGTCTCCCTGATGTTGCCCCCCACCCCCTGCTCATGCCCCATATATCCCTGCTGTTGCCCCCACACCCCGCTCATGCCCCGTGTCTCCCTGCTGTTGCCCCCCACCCCCCTCTCATGCCCTGTGTCTCTCCTGTTGCCCCCACCCCCTCTCATGCCCTGTGTCTCTCTCCTGTTGCCCCCACCCCCGGTCATGCCCCGTGTCTCCCTGCTGTTGCCCCCCAACCCCCGTTCATGCCCATTGTCTCTCCCCTGTTACCCCCTACCCACCGGTCATGCCCCGTGTCTCCCTGCTTTTGCCCCGCACTCCCCGCTCAAGCCCTGTGTCTCTCTCCTGTTACCCCCCACCCACCGGTCATGCCCCGTGTCTCCCTGCTTTTGACCCGCACTCCCCGCTCAAGCCCCGTGTCTCTCTCCTGTTGCCCCTCGGTCATGCCCCGTGTCTCCCTGGTGTTGCACCCCACCCCCCGCTCATGCCCTGTGTCTCCCTGCTGTTGCCCCCCACCCCCCGCTCATGCACCGTATATCCCTGCTGTTGCCCCCCACACCCTGCTCATGCCCTGTGTCTCTCTCCTGTTACCCCCACCCCCTCTCATGCCCCGTGTATCCCTGCTGTTGCACCCCACCCCCGCTCATGCCCCGTGTCTCCATGCTGTTGCCCCGCACCCCCGGTCATGCCCCGTGTCTCCCTGCTGTTACCCCCACCCCCGTTCATGCCCTGTGTCTCCCTGCTGTTGCCCCCCACCCCCCGCTCATGCCGCGTGTCTCTCTCCTGTTACCCCCCACGCCCCTCTCATGCCCCGTGTCTCCCTCGTGTTCCCCCCACCACCCGCTCATGCCCCATGTCTCCCTACTGTTGCCCCCCACCCCCCTCTCATGCTCCGTGTCTCTCTCCTGTTACCCCCACACCCTCTCATGCCCTGTGTCTCTCTCCTATTGCCACCCACCCCCCGGTCATGCCCGTGTCTCCCTCCTCTTGCCCCCACCCCCCGCTCATACCCAGTGTCTCTCTCCTGTTACCCCCCACCTCCCGGTCATGCCCCGTGTCTCCCTGCTGTTTTGCCCATCCCCCGCTCATGCCCTCTGTCTCTCTCCTGTTACCCCCACCCCCTCTCATGCCCCGTGTCTCTCTCCTGTTACCCCCACCCCCCTTTCATGCCCCGTGTCTCTCTCCTGTTGCCCCCCACTCCCCCAGTCATGCCCCATGTCACCCTGCTGTTGCCCCCCACCCCCCCGCTCATACCTCGTGTCTCTCTCCTGTTACCCCCCACCCCCGGTCATGCCCCGTGTCTCCCTGCTGCTGCCCCCCACCCCCCACTCATGCCCCATGTCTCTCTTCTGTTACCCCCCACCCCCCTCTCATGGCCAGTGCCCGTGTCTCCCTGCTCTTGCCCCCCACCCACCTCTCATGCCCCATTTCTCCCTGCTGTTGCCCCCTATCCCGGCCTCATGCTCCATGTCTCTCTCCTGTTGCCCCCCACCCCCGGTCATGCCCCGTGTCTCCCTGCTGTTGCCCCCCAACCCCCGCTCATGCCCCTTGTCTCTCCCCTGTTACCCCCCACCCATCGGTCATGCCCCGTGTCTCCCTGCTTTTGCCCCGCACTCCCCGCTCAAGCCCTGTGTCTCTCTCCTGTTACCCCCCACCCACCGGTCATGCCCCGTGTCTCCCTGCTTTTGCCCCGCACTCCCCGCTCAAGCCCCGTGTCTCTCTCCTTTTGCCCCTCGGTCATGCCCCGTGTCTCCCTGATGTTGCACCCCACCCCCCGCTCATGCCCTGTGTCTCCCTGCTGTTGCCCCCCACCCCCCGCTCATGCACCGTATATCCCTGCTGTTGCCCCCCACACCCTGCTCATGCCCTGTGTCTCTCTCCTGTTACCCCCACCCCCTCTCATGCCCCGTGTATCCCTGCTGTTGCACCCCACCCCCCGCTCATGCCCTGTGTCTCCATGCTGTTGCCCCGCACCCCCGGTCATGCCCCGTGTCTCCCTGCTGTTGCCCCCACCCCCGTTCATGCCCTGTGTCTCCCTGCTGTTGCCCCCCACCCCCCGCTCATGCCGCGTGTCTCTCTCCTGTTACCCCCACGCCCCTCTCATGCCCCGTGTCTCTCTCCTGTTACCCCCCACGCCCCTCTCATGCCCAGTGTCTCTCTCCTGTTGCCCCCTACCCCCCGCTCATGCCCCGTGTCTCTCTCCTGTTACCTCCCACCACCCGCTCATGCCCCATGTCTCGCTGCTGTTGCCCCCACACCCCGCTCATGCCCTGTGTCTCTCTCCTGTTACCCCCACCCACCTCTCATACCCCGTGTCTCCCTGCCGTTGCCCCCCACCCTCCGCTCATGCCCCGTGTCTCCCTGCTGTTGCCCCCACCCACCGCTCATGCCCTGTGTCTCTCTCCTGTTAATCCCCACCCCCTCTCATGCCCCATGTCTCTCTCCTGTTACCCCCCACGCCCCTCTCATGCCCAGTGTCTCTCTCCTGTTGCCCCCACCCCCCGGTCATGCCCCGTGTCTCCCTGATGTTGCCCCCCACCCCCTGCTCATGCCCCATATATCCCTGCTGTTTCCCCCACACCCCGCTCATGCCCCGTGTCTCCCTGCTGTTGCCCCCCACCCCCCTCTCATGCCCTGTGTCTCTCCTGTTACCCCCACCCCCTCTCATGCCCTGTGTCTCTCTCCTGTTGCCCCCACCCCCGGTCATGCCCCGTGTCTCCCTGCTGTTGCCCCCCAACCCCCGTTCATGCCCCTTGTCTCTCCCCTGTTACCCCCCACCCACCGGTCATGCCCCGTGTCTCCCTGCTTTTGCCCCGCACTCCCCTCTCAAGCCCTGTGTCTCTCTCCTGTTACCCCCCACCCACCGGTCATGCCCCGTGTCTCCCTGCTTTTGACCCGCACTCCCCGCTCAAGCCCCGTGTCTCTCTCCTGTTGCCCCTCGGTCATGCCCCGTGTCTCCCTGATGTTGCACCCCACCCCCCGCTCATGCCCTGTGTCTCCCTGCTGTTGCCCCCCACCCCCCGCTCATGCACCGTATATCCCTGCTGTTGCCCCCCACACCCTGCTCATGCCCTGTGTCTCTCTCCTGTTACCCCCACCCCCTCTCATGCCCCGTGTATCCCTGCTGTTGCACCCCACCCCCGCTCATGCCCCGTGTCTCCATGCTGTTGCCCCGCACCCCCGGTCATGCCCCGTGTCTCCCTGCTGTTGCCCCCACCCCCGTTCATGCCCTGTGTCTCCCTGCTGTTGCCCCCCACCCCCCGCTCATGCCGCGTGTCTCTCTCCTGTTACCCCCCACGCCCCTCTCATGCCCCGTGTCTCCCTCGTGTTCCCCCCACCACCCGCTCATGCCCCATGTCTCCCTACTGTTGCCCCCCACCCCCCTCTCATGCTCCGTGTCTCTCTCCTGTTACCCCCACACCCTCTCATGCCCTGTGTCTCTCTCCTATTGCCACCCACCCCCCGGTCATGCCCGTGTCTCCCTCCTCTTGCCCCCACCCCCCGCTCATACCCAGTGTCTCTCTCCTGTTACCCCCCACCTCCCGGTCATGCCCCGTGTCTCCCTGCTGTTTTGCCCATCCCCCGCTCATGCCCTCTGTCTCTCTCCTGTTACCCCCACCCCCTCTCATGCCCCGTGTCTCTCTCCTGTTACCCCCACCCCCCTTTCATGCCCCGTGTCTCTCTCCTGTTGCCCCCCACTCCCCCAGTCATGCCCCATGTCACCCTGCTGTTGCCCCCCACCCCCCCGCTCATACCTCGTGTCTCTCTCCTGTTACCCCCCACCCCCGGTCATGCCCCGTGTCTCCCTGCTGCTGCCCCCCACCCCCCACTCATGCCCCATGTCTCTCTTCTGTTACCCCCCACCCCCTCTCATGGCCAGTGCCCGTGTCTCCCTGCTCTTGCCCCCCACCCACCTCTCATGCCCCATGTCTCCCTGCTGTTGCCCCCTATCCCGGCCTCATGCTCCATGTCTCTCTCCTGTTGCCCCCCACCCCCGGTCATGCCCCGTGTCTCCCTGCTGTTGCCCCCCAACCCCCGCTCATGCCCCTTGTCTCTCCCCTGTTACCCCCCACCCACCGGTCATGCCCCGTGTCTCCCTGCTTTTGCCCCACACTCCCCGCTCAAGCCCTGTGTCTCTCTCCTGTTACCCCCCACCCACCGGTCATGCCCCGTGTCTCCCTGCTTTTGCCCCGCACTCCCCGCTCAAGCCCCGTGTCTCTCTCCTGTTGCCCCTCGGTCATGCCCCGTGTCTCCCTGATGTTGCACCCCACCCCCCGCTCATGCACCGTATTTCCCTGCTGTTGCCCCCCACCCCCCGCTCATGCCGCGTGTCTCTCTCCTGTTACCCCCACGCCCCTCTCATGCCCCGTGTCTCCCTCGTGTTCCCCCCACCACCCGCTCATGCCCCATGTCTCCCTACTGTTGCCCCCCACCCCCCTCTCATGCTCCGTGTCTCTCTCCTGTTACCCCCACACCCTCTCATGCCCTGTGTCTCTCTCCTATTGCCACCCACCCCCCGGTCATGCCCGTGTCTCCCTCCTCTTGCCCCCACCCCCCGCTCATACCCAGTGTCTCTCTCCTGTTACCCCCCACCTCCCGGTCATGCCCCGTGTCTCCCTGCTGTTTTGCCCATCCCCCGCTCATGCCCTCTGTCTCTCTCCTGTTACCCCCACCCCCTCTCATGCCCCGTGTCTCTCTCCTGTTACCCCCACCCCCCTTTCATGCCCCGTGTCTCTCTCCTGTTGCCCCCCACTCCCCCAGTCATGCCCCATGTCACCCTGCTGTTGCCCCCCACCCCCCCGCTCATACCTCGTGTCTCTCTCCTGTTACCCCCCACCCCCGGTCATGCCCCGTGTCTCCCTGCTGCTGCCCCCCACCCCCCACTCATGCCCCATGTCTCTCTTCTGTTACCCCCCACCCCCTCTCATGGCCAGTGCCCGTGTCTCCCTGCTCTTGCCCCCCACCCACCTCTCATGCCCCATGTCTCCCTGCTGTTGCCCCCTATCCCGGCCTCATGCTCCATGTCTCTCTCCTGTTGCCCCCCACCCCCGGTCATGCCCCGTGTCTCCCTGCTGTTGCCCCCCAACCCCCGCTCATGCCCCTTGTCTCTCCCCTGTTACCCCCCACCCACCGGTCATGCCCCGTGTCTCCCTGCTTTTGCCCCACACTCCCCGCTCAAGCCCTGTGTCTCTCTCCTGTTACCCCCACCCACCGGTCATGCCCCGTGTCTCCCTGCTTTTGCCCCGCACTCCCCGCTCAAGCCCCGTGTCTCTCTCCTGTTGCCCCTCGGTCATGCCCCGTGTCTCCCTGATGTTGCACCCCACCCCCCGCTCATGCACCGTATTTCCCTGCTGTTGCCCCCCACCCCCCGCTCATGCCGCGTGTCTCTCTCCTGTTACCCCCACGCCCCTCTCATGCCCCGTGTCTCCCTCGTGTTCCCCCCACCACCCGCTCATGCCCCATGTCTCCCTACTGTTGCCCCCCACCCCCCTCTCATGCTCCGTGTCTCTCTCCTGTTACCCCCACACCCTCTCATGCCCTGTGTCTCTCTCCTATTGCCACCCACCCCCCGGTCATGCCCGTGTCTCCCTCCTCTTGCCCCCACCCCCGCTCATACCCAGTGTCTCTCTCCTGTTACCCCCCACCTCCCGGTCATGCCCCGTGTCTCCCTGCTGTTTTGCCCATCCCCCGCTCATGCCCTCTGTCTCTCTCCTGTTACCCCCACCCCCCTTTCATGCCCCGTGTCTCTCTCCTGTTGCCCCCCACTCCCCCAGTCATGCCCCATGTCACCCTGCTGTTGCCCCCCACCCCCCCGCTCATACCTCGTGTCTCTCTCCTGTTACCCCCCACCCCGGTCATGCCCCGTGTCTCCCTGCTGCTGCCCCCCACCCCCCACTCATGCCCCATGTCTCTCTTCTGTTACCCCCCACCCCCCTCTCATGCCCAGTGCCCGTGTCTCCCTGCTCTTGCCCCCCACCCACCTCTCATGCCCCATGTCTCCCTGCTGTTGCCCCCCATCCCGCTCATGCTCCATGTCTCTCTCCTGTTGCCCCCCACCCCCGGTCATGCCCCGTGTCTCCCTGCTGTTGCCACCTACCCCCCGCTCATGCCCCGTGTCTTTCTCCTGTTCCCCCCACCCCCCGCTTATGCCTCATCTTTCTCCTGTTACCTTCCAACCCCTGCTCATGCCCCGTGTTATTCTCCTGTTGCCCCCCACTCATGCCCCAAGTCTCCCTGCTGTTGCCCCTCACCCCCCGGTCATGCCCTGTGTCTCTCTCCTGTTACCCCCACCCCCCTCTCATGCCCCGTGTCTCCCTCGTGTTCCCCCCAACCCCCGCTCATGCCCTGTGTCTCCCTGCTGTTGCCCCCTAACCCCCGCTCATGCCCCTTCTCTTCCTGCGATTGCCCCCAACCCCCGCTCATGCCCCGTGTCTCTCTCCTGTTATCCCCATCCCCCTCTCATGCCCCGTGTCTCTCTCCTGTTACCCCCACCCCCTCTCATGCCCTGTGTCACTCTCCTGTTACCCCCACCCTCTCTCATGCCCCATGTCTCTCTCCAGTTGCCCCCACTCCCCTCTCATGCCAGTGTCTCTCTCATGTTGCCCCCCACCGCCCAGTCATGCCCTGTGTCTTCCTTCTGTTGCCCCCCGCCCCCGGGTCATGCCCCGTGTCTCCCTGCTGTTGCCCTCCACCCCCCGCTCATGCCCCATGTCTCTGTCCTGTTACCCCCCACATCCCACTCATGCCCCGTGTCTCCCTCGTGTTCCCCCCACCCCCGCTCATTCCCGTGTTTCCCTGCTGTTGCCCCCCACCCCCGCTCATGCCCAGTGTCTCTCTCATGTTACCCCCACCTCCCTCTCATGCCCCGTGTCTCTCTCCTGTTGCCCCTCACCCCCCGGTCATACCCCGTGTCTCTCTCCTGTTGCCCTCCACCCCCCAGTCATGCCCCGTGTCTCTCTCCTGTTGCCCCCCACCCCCTGGTCATGCCCCGTGTCTCTCCCCTGTTGCCCCCACCCCGCTCATGCCCCGTGTCTCCCTGCTGTTGCCCCCCACCCCCTGGTCATGCCCTGTGTCACTCTCCTGTTACCCCCCACCCCCTGCTCATGGCCCGTATCTCTCTCCTGTTACCCCACCCCCCTCTCATGCCCCATGTCTCTCTCCTGTTGCTCCCCACCGCCGGTCATGCCCCGTGTCTCTCTGCTGTTGCCCCCCACCCCTCGCTCATGCCCTGTGTCTCTCTCCTGTTATCCCCCACCCCACTCTAATGCCCCTTGTCTCTCTCCTGTTACCCCCACCCCCTTCTCATGCCCCGTTTCTCTTTCCTGTTGCCCCCCACCCCGGTCATGGCCCGTGTCTCCCTGCTGTTGCCCCCACCCCCCTCTCATGCCCCGTGTCTCCCTCCTGATCCCCACCCCCCGTTCATGCCCCGTGTCTCCCTGCTGCAGCCCTCCACCCCCGCTCATGCCCCGTGAATCTCTCATGTTGCCCCCCACCCCCCGCTCATGCCCCGTGTCTCTCTCTTGTTACCCCCACCCCTCTCTTATGCCCCGTGTCTCTCTCCTGTTGCCCCCCCACCCCCCGATCATGCCCCATGTCTCTCTCCTGTTGCCCCCACTCCCCTCTCATGCCAGTGTCTCTCTCATGTTGCCCCCCACCGCCCAGTAATGCCCTGTGTCTTCCTTCTGTTGCCCCCCGCCCCCGTTCATGCCCCGTGTCTCCCTGCTGCAGCCCTCCACCCCCGCTCATGCCCCGTGAATCTCTCATGTTGCCCCCCACCCCCCGCTCATGCCCCGTGTCTCTCTCTTGTTACCCCCACCCCTCTCTTATGCCCCGTGTCTCTCTCCTGTTGCCCCCCCACCCCCCGATCATGCCCCATGTCTCTCTCCTGTTGCCCCCACTCCCCTCTCATGCCAGTGTCTCTCTCATGTTGCCCCCCACCGCCCAGTAATGCCCTGTGTCTTCCTTCTGTTGCCCTCCACCCCCCGCTCATGCCCCGTGTCTCTGTCCTGTTACCCCCCACATCCCACTCATGCCCCGTGTCTCCCTCGTGTTCCCCCACCCCCGCTCATTCCCGTGTTTCCCTGCTGTTGCCCCCCACCCCCCGCTCATGCCCAGTGTCTCTCTCATGTTACCCCCACCTCCCTCTCATGCCCCGTGTCTCTCTCCTGTTGCCCCTCACCCCCGGTCATACCCTGTGTCTCTCTCCTGTTGCCCCCCACCCCCCAGTCATGCCCCGTGTCTCTCTCCTGTTGCCCCCCACCCCCTGGTCATGCCCCGTGTCTCTCTCCTGTTTCCCCCACCCCGCTCATGCCCCGTGTCTCCCTGCTGTTGCCCCCCACCCCCTGGTCATACCCTGTGTCTCTCTCCTGTTACCCCCCACCCCCTGCTCATGGCCCGTATCTCTCTCCTGTTACCCCACCCCCCTCTCATGCCCCATGCCTCTCTCCTGTTGCCCCCCACCACCGGTCATGCCCCGTGTCTCTCTGCTGTTGCCCCCCACCCCTCGCTCATGCCCTGTGTCTCTCTCCTGTTATCCCTCACCCCACTCTAATGCCCCTTGTCTCTCTCCTGTTACCCCACCCCCTTCTCATGCCCCGTGTCTCTTTCCTGTTGCCCCCCACCCCGGTCATGGCCCGTGTCTCCCTGCTGTTGCCCCCACCCCCCTCTCATGCCCCGTGTCTCCCTCCTGATCCCCCACCCCCCGTTCATGCCCAGTGTCTCCCTGCTGCAGCCCTCCACCCGCGCTCATGCACCGTGAATCTCTAATGTTGCCCCCCCACCCCCCGCTCATGCCCCGTGTCTCTGTCCTGTTACCCCCACCCCTCTCTTATGCCCCGTGTCTCTCTCCTGTTGCCCCCCCACCCCCGATCATGCCCCGTGTCTCTCTCCTGTTGCCCCCACCCCAAGGTCATGCCCCGTGTCTCCCTGCTGTTGCCCCCACACCTCGCTCATGCCCCGTGTCTCCCTGCTGTTGCCCCCACACCCCGCTCATGCCCTGGTCTCCCTGCTGTTGCCCCCCACCCCCTGATCATGCCCCGTGTCTCTCTCCTGTTGCCCCCACCCCCTGCTCATGCTCCGTGTCTCTCTCCTGTTACCCCCCACACCCGCTCATGCCCGTGTCTCCTATTGCCCCCCACCCCAGCTCATGTCCCTTGTCTCTCTCCTGTTAACCCCCCACCCCCCTCTCATGCCCTGTGTCTCTTTTCGGTTACCCCGCACCCCCCTCTCATACCCCGTGTCTCCCTCGTGTTCCACCCACCCCCCGCTCATGCCCCATGTCTCCCTGCTGTTGCACCACACCCCCGGTCATGCCCCGTATCCCCCTGCTGTTGCCCCCCACCCCCGTTCATGCCCCGTGTCTCTTGCCCCCCACCCCCGTTCATGCCCCGTGTCTCCCTGCTGTTGCACCTCACCCCCCGCTCATGCCCCATGTCCCCCTGCTGTTGCCCCCCACCCCCGTTCATGCCCCGTGTCTCCCTGCTGTTGCCCCCGAACCCCTGCTCATGCCCCGTCTCTCTCTCCTGTTACCCCCCACCCCCCTCTCATGCCCCGTGTCTCCCTCGTGTTCCCCCCACCCCCCGCTCATCCCCCATGTCTCCCTGCTGTTACCCCCACCCCCTCTCATGCCCTGTGTCTCTCTCATGTTATCCCCCACCCCCCGGTCATGCCCCGTGTCTCCCTGCTGTTTCCCCCACCCCCCGCTCATGCCCTCTGTCTCTCTCCTCTTACCCCCACCCCCCTCTCATGCCCTGTGTCTCTCTCCTGTTGGCCCCCATGCCCCAGTCATGCCCCATGTCTCCCTGCTGTTGCCCCCCACCCCCCGCTCATGCCCCGTGTCTTTCTCCTGTTACCACCCACCCCCCAGTCATGCCCCGTGTCTCCCTGCTGTTGCCCCCCACCCCCTGCTCATGCCCCATGTCTCTCTCCTGTTACCCCCCACCCCCTCTCATGCCCCGTGCCAGTGTCTCCCTGCTGTTGCCCCCCACCCCCCACTCATGCCCCATGTCTCCCTGCTGTTGCCCCCCACCCCCGCTCATGCTCCATGTCTCTCTCCTGTTGCCCCCCACCCCCGGTAATGCCCCGTGTCTCCCTGCTGTTGTCCCCCACCCCCGCTCATGCCCCCGTGTCTCTCTCCTGTTCCTCCCGCCCCCGCTTATGCCTCATCTCTCTCCTGTTACCCTCCACCCCCGCTCATGCCCTGTGTCTTTCTCCTGTTGCCCCCCGCTCATGCCCCATGTCTCCCTGCTGTTGCCCCCACCCCCCTCTCATGCCCCGTGTCTCCCTTGGTTCCCCCAACCCCCGCTCATGCCCCGTGTCTCCCTGCTGTTGCCCCCCACCCCCCGATCATGCCCCGTGTCTCCCTGCTATTGGCCCCCCGCTCATGCCCCGTGTCTCTCTCCTGTTACCCCCCACCCCCTCTCATGCTCTGTGTCTCTCTCCTGTTACCCCCCACCCCCTCTCATGCCCTGTGTCTCTCTCCTGTTACCCCCACCCTCTCTCATGCCCGTGTCTCTCTCCTGTTGCCCCCACCACCTCTCATGCCTGTGTCTCTCTCATGTTGCCCCCCACCGCCCAGTCATGCCCCGTGTCTCCCTTCTGTTGCCCCCCACCCCCGGGTCATGCCCCATGTCTCCCTGCTGTTGCCCCCCACCCCCCGCTCATGCCCCGTGTCTCTCTCCTGTTACCCCCACCCCCCTCTCATGCCCCGTGTCTCCCTCGTGTTCCCCCCACCCCCCGCTCATGCCCTGTGTTTCCCTGCTGTTGCCCCCACCTCCCGCTCATGCCCCGTGTCTCTCTCATGTTGCCCCCACCCCCCGCTCAATCCCCGTGTCACTCTCCTGTTACCCCCCACCCCCCTCTCATGCCCCGTGTCTCTCTCCTGTTGCCCCCCACCCCCGGTCATGCACCGTGTCTCTCTCCTGTTGCCCCCCACCCCCGGTCATGCCCCGTGTCTCCCTCCTGTTGCCCCCCACCCCCTTAGTCATGCCCTGTGTCTCCCTCCTGTTGCCCCCACCCCCGCTCATGCCCCATGTCTCCCTGCTGTTGCCCCCCACCCCCGCTCATGCCCCGTGTCTCTCTCCTGTTACCCCCCACCCCCGCTCATGCCCCGTTTCTCTCTCCTGTTACCCCCCACCCCCCTCTCATGCCCCGTGTCTCTTTCCTGTTGCCCCCCACCCCCGGTCATGCCCCGTGTCTCCCTGATGTTGCCCCCACCCCCCGCTCATGCCCTCTGTCTCTCTCCTGTTACCCCCCCACCCCACTCTCATGCCCCGTGTCTCTCTCCTGTTACCCCCCACCCCCCTCTCATGCCCTGTGTCTCTTTCTTGTTGCCCCCCACCCCCGGTCATGCCCCGTGTCTCCCTTCTGTTGCCCCCACCCCCGGTCATGCCCCGTGTCTCCCTGCTGTTGCCCCCACCCCCCTCTCATGCCCCGTGTCTCCCTCCTGTTCCCCCCACCCCCCGCTCATGCCCTGTGTTTCCCTGCTGTTGCCCCCACCTCCCGCTCATGCCCCATGTCTCTCTCATGTTGCCCCCACCCCCGCTCAATCCCCGTGTCTCTTTCCTGTTACCCCCCAACCCCCTCTCATGCCCCCTGTCTCTCTCCTGTTGCCCCCCACCCCCGGTCATGCCCCGTGTCTCTTTCCTGTTGCCCCCACCCCGGTCATGCCCCGTGTCTCCCTCCTGTTGCCCCCCACCGCTCAGTCATGCCCCGTGTCTCCCTCCTGTTGCCCCCACCCCCGCTCATGCCCCATGTCTCCCTGCTGTTGCCCCCACCCCCGCTCATGCCCCGTGTCTCTCTCCTGTTACCCCCCACCCCCGCTCATGCCCTGTGTCTCTCTCCTGTTACTCCCTACCCCCTATCATGGCCCGTGTCTCTTTCCTGTTGTCCCCCACCCCCGGTCATGCCCCGTGTCTCCCTGATGTTGCCCCCCACCCCCCGCGCATGCCCTGTGTCTCTCTCCTCTTACCCCCCACCCCCCTCTTATGCCCCGGATCTCTCTCCTGTTGCCCCCCACCCCTGGTCATGCCCTGTGTCTCTCTCCTGTTGCCCCCCACCCCCTGGTCATGCCCCATGTCTCCCTCCTGTGTCCCCCCACTCCCCGCTCATGCCCCGCGTCCCTCTTCTGTTACCCCCACCCCCCTCTCATGCCCCATGTCTCCCTCGTGTTCCCCCCACACCCCGCACATTCCCTGTGTCTCCCTGCTGTTGCCCCCCAGCCCCCGGTCATGCCCTGTGTCTCCCTGCTGTTGCCCCCCACCCCCCGCTCATGCCCCGTGTCTCTCTCCTGTTACCCCCCACCCCCCTCTCATGCCCTGTGTCTCTCTCCTGTTAGCTCCCACCCCCCTCTCATGCCCCGTGTCTCTCTCCTGTTGCCCCCCACCCCCGGTCATGCCCCGTGTCTCTCTCCCTTCTGTTGCCATCCACCCCCGGTCATGCCACGTGTCTCCCTGCTGTTGCCCCTCATCCTCCGCTCATGCGCCGTGTCTCTCTCCTGTAACCCCCACCCCATCTCATGCCCTGTGTCTCCCTCGTGTTCCCCCTCCACCTGCTCATGCCCCGTGTCTCCCTGCTGTTGCCCCCCATCCCCTGCTCATGCCCCGTGTCTCTCTCATGTTACCCCCACCCCCGGCTCATGCCCCGTGTCTCTCTCCTATTACCCCCACCCCCTCTCATGCCCCGTGTCTCTCTCCTGTTGCCCCCCACCCCCTGGTCATGCCCCGTGTCTCTCTCATGTTGCCCCCCACACCCCAGTCATGCCCCGTGTCTCCCTGCTGTTGCCCCCCACCTCCGCTCAAGCCCCGTGTCTCCCTGCTGTAGCCCCCCACCCCCTGCTCATGCCCCGTGTCTCTCTCCTGTTACCCCCCACTCCCCGCTCATGCCCCATGTCTCCCTGCTGTTGCCCCCCACCCCTCGCTCATGCCCGGTGTCTCCCTCCTGTTACCCCCCAGCCCCCTCTCATGCCACGTTTCTCCCTCCTGGTCCCCCTAACCATGCCCTGTTGTGTTCTCTTTATACACCCCGCCTTCCCTTTCCATGGTGCCCATCTTGGTAAACGATTTTCCTTCCTACACCGGGACGCCGCAGGCATTCCAGTTTGGGAAGAAAAATATTTTTTTACCACCCCGGGTTCCCACTTTCAGAACCTAGGATGCTAGTGGTCTTCATCCATTGAAAAGGACGTTATGGTTACGTTGCACTAATAGAAACCAATGAAATTCAGTGAAAAAACTTTGTGAAAGGGACGTTATGGTTAAGTTGCACTATTAAAAACCTATGAAATTCAGTGAAAAAACGTTGTTAAAGGGACGTTATGGTTTCAAGTAAAACCGAAAAACCCTTGAAATTCGACAGTTATGGTAAGCTAAGCAACCATAACTCGCGCCACCACCGTGCACTGCTAAGCCTAACACCCAGGACATCAAAGAGGACATCACAAATGTCACTGATGACATCACTGATGACATCACATGTCTGACGCCCCCTTTTTACCTTTCCTGACATATCTAGGCCACATGAGAATTGGCAATAAGTGAGGTCCAAATTAATTGCGAGTCGATTGAAAATGTCACTGCTTAAGTAGAAGGTAGAGGGGACATTTTGCAGGACCCAACAATTATGCTCTATGCTTTTACCACCAATAGACATTTTTAACATGCAGGAGATGTTTGGAATAGGGAATTTCCAGACCCCATACACACTGACAAAACAACTCAACTTTGGGAGTGGGCTGATCTTTTGGGAGATTCCTGGACAACGCTTCGGTGATGAAGCTTTCCAGGCATACTCTGGTGAGAACAGGCACACCCCATTTACCTGAATGGGGAGGAACAGCTGTTGACCCTTTTTCTGAATATCATCCTAGCATTGAGCTACGTTTTCATCACTTTGTATCAAAGGGCTTGGGTTTTCAAATTGTGGATCAGTATAACATTTCAGGGTATTTCCTTCCAGTGTGGAATGCCAATTGGAATTTGAAGGAAGGTTGATTTTCAGGAATTGAGAAGGGTTCCCATCACCAGTTTGTTGTCCTACATAAATTACAGTGAAGTCGGGTACATGATTGTTCATGACATGGAACTCAATTTTGTCAGACCGCTGCTCAATTATGTTACATTTACCATTTACACTTACAAAGTTGGTGCTCTGTTTTAATGTTATTGGCCAGTTAGTCTTGGTCCAGAGGACCTTGTTCACACAGTCTCTTAGTGGTGACAACCTCGAGAGGAGGTCATTCCCTAAGAGACATGGGGTTCCCTCTGGAGTAATGACTATGACCGTGTGTTTCACCTCTTGTCGCCCAAATTTAATGTCCAGATCCGCAGTCCCCTGAACGGGAATGTCATTCCCGTCGAAGTTCTGGAGTTGTCCAGGAAGAGGTGTGAGGGGGATTTGGTGACTGTCCCCCTTCCTGAATTGATTTTCTCAAAAACCTTTTTCCACCAATGCTGGAAATGCACACTGCCCTTGCACCCAGACGGGGGCACAAAACCTACCTTCTTTACCTTCCAGTGGGCAAAGGAAATGGGTATTTTGGGCCAGTTGGGAAGTTAATTTATTTATTTCTGACTCCTTGATTCTGTGCTGTCCCCCTTTTCCCGGAGACAGTCACTTAAACCGGTTTGGTGGGAGGATCCCTCATTCACTTCTGAGTTCTCAGGTTGACATCTCTGGGGTTCAGGGGTAGTCGGTCCCAGGTCAGTCCCATACCCACCATGTCCGACGTATAGTCTTATGGGACACATTTTTCCTTCGGGGGAATCCCCCCATCCTTGAAAGGGAAGACTTTCTTCCCAGAATCCTCCAGGGCTTCTTCCCTTCAAACTGCTGGAGGATGCAGACTTCCTCCACAAAATGGGTCTTCTTGATCATTTGGTTCTTCCTACTTACCCTCTGTTCCCTAGGTTGCAGCTTTTCGGGGGTAGGAGATTTAGGTTCATGTTCAGAGGTTTCTATTGGCTTTTCACGGGTGAGTAAGGAAGCTTCTTTTAGGACTTTGCATTCTTCTTCCTCCCAAGCCTCCTCCTCTGGAACCTGCTGGTTGTGGGGGGTTCTCTCCCCGTCATTGTTCCGGGGTGCCAGACCTGGGTTTGAGCTGTTCTGGTCAGCCATGTTCATGTGAGGGCTCTGCTGAGCCCTCAACATGTGGCTCAGGTTTTGGGTCAAGCTCTGAACCTGGCGCTCCAGTTGTGACACCCTCTCTGGCTGATACGGGGGTCTTGGGTCAAATCTTTGTTGCTCTCTGGAAGGGTAAGTGTGCCTTCTCCCAAAGTAACTTGGCTATTGAGGGTTTCTCTGGTAGCCCTCCATTCTTGGTCTCCATTCTCCCTTATTTGGTGGTCTAGACTCCAGAAAGCGGGGAGAGAAAGGAGGGTTGTTCTGTATGTTGGGGTTTGGAGGGCATCTAGGGAAGAAACTTAGACCAGAGGGTGGAAGATTACTGCCCTCCTGAGGGAAGTTTGGAAGGAGGTTTGAAGGGATGTTTCCTGGAGTCGTACTTACCTGATTGGATCCACCTCCTGAGCCGGGGGAGTCCATACGTACCCCAAGATGGGTTGGTTCCCCTTCTACCTCGGGCTTAAGCAGGTGGCAGAGACAGGTGACACATTTGTGGAGTACACTGGCTGGTTAACACCTGCTTGGGACTGGTCAGAGGGTCTTCTTTGCCTCTGGTTTGGTTGGTTAGCGGGAGGTGTATTTTTAGGCCCCCCCCATTTCTAGGTCCAAAATGGGGGTAACCTTAACCTCCAGCACCTTGGCAGCAGCGGGGGTGTTGGTTGGTTTGAGATGTGTGGGGGAGTTCTTGTTTTCTACTGGCTTTGGACCTCATAGATCCGGGTAGCTTGCTCTATTACCCAGTCCTGGGTCCTTTCATCATGAAAGTCCCTAACCAGGGAGTGCATGGATCTAGGTATTGATGAACTCCGTAATGTTCATGCACACCCGCCTAGTGTTTTGTGCAAATACCCACTTCAATTCTTGGACAAATTCTCTAGGGGTCTGATCCTCTCCACACTGCAGTCTATAGGCTGTATTGTGACCCTCCTGGAGGTTTCATTGCACGGAGAAGTGCTACAAGATGCAAACAAAAATGATAAACACACTATGCACACCCTTTTTCAAATGATGTCAGTTTTGAGAATAATTAGGTAAGGCTTAGTGTTTCTAGTATAGTGTATTAAGATTAGAGGTGCAGAGGAGAGAAAGACAACCTTGACACCAAGGCTGTACAGCATGAGCGAACAATTAGGGAACTTGTGTCCTGTGCACACTATCCTATGTCTGGAAAACCAGTCCAATAATTTATAGTATTTTTGTGGTTATACGTACAAGTGGTAAATATTATGGGGCCGATTCATGGAACAAACGAGCGCCGAAAATCTGTGCGCAAGCAGGCGCAAGCAGGCGCTACCGCGAAAAAACAGGCGCACACGCACACGTGCGATTCATGGAAGTCCCTGCGCGTGTTTACCTCGGGATGTGCGCCAAACCCGTGCATGGCGCACACGTCACTGAAACATCCCGAACGGCGTGCGCGATGCGCACAGTGAAAGCGCACAACCTCGGCGCACACACCAAAAAGGGGGCGGAACACGGGGCGTAACGCACGGAATGGGGAACAACGCGCGAAAATAAGGGCGTAACTGGGATGTACTGCTGGGAAGCAGACGGAACGCCCACACGCACGCGAACCACACATATCCATGGAATCGAATAGGGCAAAGCCGCGCACGGCCAAAGAGACACACAGGCCTAAACACGTCCGCCACACGAAGGCAGGCGGTAGCATCCCTGCGCATCACAAAAGCGCCAATATACAGCAATGATGAATGTCCCATACTGCTATTGTGCCTGGGGTTCGTGTGAAGTTTCTCACGCGATCGGGCCTGGGGGGCCTGGGAGAGCGGGCTACGTTTATTACAGGGGGTTCGCGTGAAGTTTTTCACGCGATCGGGCCTGGGGGAGCGGGCTACGTGTTACGGGGTTCGTGTGAAGTTTTTCACGTGATCGGGCTACCACTCACCGTCTGCCTTGCGTGTAGAAGAACGCGTAGCCAACACCCGCTGTGAAGTAATAGCGTGTGAACCCCAATGGCTGGAAAACACACACACCGCACCCCACGAAAAGCATGTGCAGAGCAATGTAAAGGCACGTGGGATCTACAAGCCCTGCCAGGGAAACGCTTGTGCGCGAAACGTCACAGACGCGCTTACGCACTAAGGGCCTTTGGTCCAATGAAATCGCGTATGCGTGCTGACGCGCTTACGCGCTAAGGGCCTTTCCTCGATTTACACGCAGACGTGCAAGATTTTCACGTGCCAAATCACTCCGTATCAAGCTGGCCACGCGTAAGCACACGGAAGACCACGCTCCTGCCCAAAAGGCTGAATTACTGCCCCACAGAGCCCCGAGCAGCCTCCAACAAGCCATCTGCTGCTGCCGGCCTGCCTGCCTGCTGCCACCGTGCCCTGCCATTTGGTGCCTGCACATCAGCCATCTGCAGGGGTCCATTTGCTGTGTCCACCCCTGCTGGAACCGAAGACTCCCGACTGGGATACCATCGCTCCACAGCCCAGCCCCAGGACCCAGTTGCCCACTCACTCCTGCCTCTGGGGTTGCCATGTCGGGCACTGCAACATCTGGCACCACTGGCAACCCCCGGCCAGAGAGGCAGAGGGGCACCAGCTTCACTGTCACCAAAGTTGGTGTCCTGGTGGAGCAAGTCCTGGGGAAGTATGATGCCCTCTTCGGAAGTAAGCGAGCCAACAAGGAAGGACGGACTCGGATATGGACGGACATTGTGACTGCCATCAACGCGGAGGGGGTGGCAGTCCGCGACTACCAACATGTCGAGAAGCGCTGGGATGACTGCAGGTCCAGGACCCTCTTGAAGGCCTGGCGCCTCGTGGAGGGGGGCCGGGACCACATGAGTACCATCCAGATGAGGGTCCTGGAACGCGTAGGCCCAGGCTCCACGCCCAGATCCTTGAGAGGCAGACCCGTCTGCAGTTGAGCGGTAAGTGGGCAAGCATTGCTGTGTGAGACAGGGCATGTCGCAGTGTGCTGGTTGTCTGAGGGACGTCATGCATGTGAGACCAGTAATGTGTGAACCACACGGTTGGTGCATGTGTTCAAATGCAACATGGGTTGCCCTATGCGGAATGGCCACATGAAAGCATGCCAGTCTCTGTTCCTGGACATGGGTGGGGGTGAGGGATGGGTGCTGATGCCATGTACATGTATGCTGTCCATGTCTGTGTGTCTGACCTGCGTGTCTGTGACTTGTGAATGCCAGGGATGCATGACACATGTCTGTCGCAATGTTCAGGTTCACTGATGCAGCCTAGTCATCCTTGTATCCACTGTGTCTGTGGTGTACGAGGCCAGATGGATGAAACTAGGGTGAAGTGTGTGCATGTGACAGGCATGGCCCATGATGCATGTGAGTTCCAAAACAACATTGTATGTTTCAAGAATCCCTTGGACATGTATGCTAATGTCCATAGCATGCGCCATGCCTGTTACCGCATGTGTTTTACCTGCACTGACCCATGTGTTGTGGAGGGACATGATGGAAGTGATCTTTGACAGTGCCACTCATCTGCTATTGCTTCCTGTCTAGGGGACCATTGTACAGTACCCTGATGCTTGTGTTCTATGTCTCCCTCTACACAGCGCCACGTGAAGAAGAGGGCGGAGACGGCTCTGTGGAGCAAAGCGGCGGGGATGCCCCCACGGCTGCATCGGAAGGGGTGGGTGAGCCCCCACAGGGGCTTGCAACGGCGGAAGACGGGGTGGAGCCATCCAGGTTGGTGGTTTCCACAGAGGAGGAGGAGGCCGCTACTGAGGCGCACATGGGGCCTGGTGGGGGCATCCCTGCTGGTGCAAGAGTTGCAGTCCAGGGGCAGGGGCAGGAGGCAGCACAGGTTGCCGTGGAGGGGCCTGTGCATGTCACTGTCCCTGACACTGTGACTGCACCACCATGCACCAGCAGGGATGCCCCATCCCAGGCCCGTCCGCAGGTAGGGGGGATGTCCATGCCATCTGACTTCCCTCCACCTGCGAACGAGGGGACCCCTGGCCGTATGGAGAAGGTCCTGATTGGTGTCGCGTTGCGCACAGGTGCAATTCGTGATGAGGTGCGTGCTTCCCGGGAGGAGCATGCACGTCATCACGGAGAGCACCGTGCCGACGTGGCCCAGTTGGGATCGGCCATGGTCGGGGGTTTCCTACATGTGTCGGCCAATCTGGCGACCCTCTCCTCCTCTGTAGAGACTATGCACCAGTCGTTCTCCAATGCCGTCTTCCGGCCCAGATGCCACCAGGGCCCCCTGTGGACCTGCCCCGACCAATGCAGCTGGCTCAGTGGGGATCCCATCCCTGCCACAGTCGGGAGTCGGAGGTCCAGCAGGGGTGGACACACCAGCAACTGGACCCCAGCAGATGGAGGATGTGATGGCATCATCGGGCAGGGCACGTGCACGACGGCGTCGGTGGATTCCATCAGCCTGGATGCCGTTGTGCTGGCACAGGCAGTTGCGTCGGAGGCAGCGGCAGGCTCGACGTGGGAGGCATCATGGCTCGGGGCCATCAACATCAGGGGTGCAGGCATCGGCCGGAGGGCAGGAGAACCCTGGAATGGGAGTGGCTTCCGTGTGGAAGCGGTTGGGCCAGCAGATAGGTGCGGAGTGGCAGCGGGCAGAGGAGGAACGGCTCACAATGGTCAGAGCGGAGAACTCCATGCGGAGGGCGCTGAGGCGGGCTGAGTGCCTCGAGGGTCTTCGCAGGGAGTTGGAGCTGGACACTGCTTTATCCCTGCGAGACCTCGGGGCCAGGGAACATGCCCGCCTCCAAGCCATTGAACAGGAGTTCGATGATGCCCTGGCCCATCACAACATCCAGTGAGCCGTTGGACTAGCCCGCTGCCCTTGTAAATAGTTATGTAGTTAGTGTTAGGTTTCCTTTGTTTTTGCATTTTCCTTGGACCTTTTGGACAATGGGCCACATTTTTGTATATAGTTTTATTTTATTAGGTAGTGTTGTTAGATAGGTTTCATTTCTTTTGTTGGGATCATGGACCCTGGCTTGTTCATCTGTACATAGTTCACTGTTGGATTTTCTTTTCATTTTACAATTTACCCATGGAGCAATGGCTTTCAATTATAATTTCCCATTGGATTTTCTTTTGTGGACTGTGACTTTGGACACCATTCCTTTGGATTATGATTTTTGGTTTTGCATTTTTTCACGGACATGCTTCTTTTTACTTTTTTTACATTCCCATTTCTGTTTGTTTATTTTTGATTCAATTCATGTTTCCTTTAATACATATTTTTTGATCAAACTTCAATGTGTAGTATCATCTCATTTGTTTCATGCATATCATGATATGGGTTTTGAGATTCACTGACACCCATTGGGTGTATGTGAGGGACATGTGCTCGTTTCCAAACTTGCAATTGGTGTTCTATCATGTTATTGCCATTTCTAAGTGGGTGGATGCAATACTCGGGTGGGTGTTTTCCATTTGGAGGCTGACCATAGGGACCAGGGATCTAGATTGTGATGACATGTTGGCTGGGGAACATGAGTTGGGGCCTGGTGGAGGGTGCCCTGCACTGCTGGGGGGTGGGGGTGCAGGGAGACATGTGTGGGGGCCTAGTGGAGGGTGCCCTGCACTGCTGGGGGGTGGGGGTGCAGGGGAACATGAGTTGGACATGAGTGGGGGCCTGCTGGCAGGTGCCCCACAGTGCTGGGGGGTGGGGGTGCAGGGGAACATGAGTTGGACATGAGTGGGGGCCTGCTGGCAGGTGCCCCACAGTGCTGGGGGGTGGGGGTGCAGGGAAACATGATTTGGGGCCTGGTGGAGGGTGCCCCACAGTGCTGGGGGGTGTGGGTGCAGGGGAACATGAGTTGGGGCCTGCTGGCAGGTGCCCCACAGTGCTGGGGGGTGAGGGTGCTGGGAGACATGTGTGGGGGCCTGGTGGAGGGTTCCCTGCACTGCTGGGGCGTGGGGGTGCTGGAAGACATGTGTGGGGGCCTGGTGGAGGGTGCCCTGCACTGCTGGGGTGTGGGGGTGCTGGGAGACATGTGTGGGGGCCTGGTGGAGGGTGCCCCTGACCGGTGGGGGGTGGGGGTGCAGGGAGACATGTGTGTGGGCCTGGTTGAGAGTGCCCTGCACTGCTGGGTGGTGGGGGTGCTGGGAGACATGTGTGGGGGCCTGGTGGAGGGTGCCCTGCACTGCTGGGGGGTGGGGGTGCTGGGAGACATGCATTGTTGATCAGTAGTGCAAGGTGACATGTGGCTTGGCTGGGGGGCATGCCCATGGTGGATGGGCTGCCTGCGGGACATGAGCAGGGGTGCAGGGTAGTCCCCCGTGGTGTGGACTGCCTGCCGGGGCCGTGGAGGTTGTAGAGCAAACACCTGGGAGGACCCACACGGCCAATTCACGTGTAGTACTCCCCAGAACCCCTGAAATACACGTACCCTGATGGAATCACGTGTGAAACTTCTCGCGCACCCCAGTAATACACGTACTCTGCTCGCATTGGGCCAATCACGTGTGAAACTTCCCGCGCACCCCTGAAATACACGTACCCTGCTGAAATCGCATGTGGAACTTCCTCGCACCCCTGAAATACACATACCCTGCTGAAATCGCGTGTGTAACTTCCTGCGCACCCCTGAAATACACGTACCCTGCTGAAATCGCGTGTGGAACTTCCCGCGCACCCCTGAAATACACGTACCCTGATGGAATCGCATGTGGAACTTCCCGCGCACCCCTGAAATACACGTACCCTGCTGAATTCGCGTGTGAAACTTCCCGCGCACCCCAGTAATACACGTACCCTGCTCGCACGGGGCCAATCGCGTGTGGAACTTCCCGCGCACCCCTGAAATACACGTACCCTGCTGAAATCGCGTGTGGAACTTCCCGCACACCCCTGAAATACACGTACCCTGATGGAATCGCGTGTGGAACTTCCCGCGCACCCCTGAAATACACGTACCCTGCTGAATTTGCGTGTGGTACTTCCTGCACACCCCAGTAATACACGTACCCTGCTCGCACGGGGCCAATCGCGTGTGGAACTTCCCGCGCACCCCTGAAATACACATACCCTGATGGAATCGCGTGTGAAACTTCCCGCGCACCCCAGTAATACACGTACCCTGCTTGCATGGGGCCAATCGCGTGTTGAACTCCCGCGCACCCCTGAAATTCACGTACCCTGATGGAATTGCGTGTGGAACTTCCCGCGCACTCCTGAAATACACGTACCCTGATGGAATCGCGTGTGGAACTTCCCGCGCACCCCTGAAATACACGTACCCTGCTGAATTCGCGTGTGAAATTTCCCGCGCACCCCAGTAATACACGTACCCTGCTCGCACGGGGCCAATTGCGTGTGGAACTTCCCGCGGACCCCTCAAATACACGTACCTTGATGGAATCGCGTGTGAAACTTCCTGCGCACCCCAGTAATACACGTACCCTGCTCGCACGGGGCCAATCGCGTGTGGAACTTCCCGCGCACCCCTGAAATACACGTACCCTGATGGAATCTCGTGTGAAACTTCCCGCGCACCCCTGAAATACACGTACCCTGCTGAATTCGCATGTGGAACTTCCCGCGCACCCCTGAAATACACGTACCCTGATGGAATCGCGTGTGAAACTTCCCGCGCACACCTGAAATACACATACCCTGCTGATATCGTGTGTGAAACTTCCCGCGCACCCTGAAATACACGTACCCTGATGGAATCGCGTGTGAAACTTCCCGCGCACCCCTGAAATACACATACCCTGCTGATATCGTGTGTGGAACTTCCCGCGCACCCCTGATATACACGTACCCTGCTGAATTGACATGTGAAACTTCCCGCGCACCCCTGATGTACACGTACCCTGATGGAATCACGTGTGGAACTTCCAGCGCACCCCTGAAATACACGTACCCAGCTGAAATGACGTGAGGTACTTCCCGCGCACCCCAGTGATACACGTAGCCCGCTTGCCGTGCTGGTACAGGGTTAGCGCAGCCCTTTGCGCTGGATTGGGGATTTTCCCTCTGCGAGAGGCGTTCTTGGGGGCGTAACTGGCGCTGCTGCAGGGTCGCTGCACCACTGTGCGCCACGGCTGGTTTTGGTAGCTGGAATCCATGAATACGCTGTGCGCTGAAATGGATTTTAGCGCACGCGGCTGGCGCAGGGATTGGCACGCGCACACTGTGCGCCAGCCGCGTGCGCCACTTGTGCACTGAATTCTTTGAATTACCCCCTATGTGACATCCACACTGTACCATGTGGTCTTTAGGATAAAGCAAAACTCAAAATGACACTTCAATCAGTACTTTATCACACAAATCTTCTTTTTATTCATGGTGATGATGCCAAGAGGGCCCAACACATTCAAGTGACACTCACTCTTCATCAGGGGCATGTGCAATTATATAGAGGAAGTACATACAAAATTATGTTAGGAATTTATATAGTGCAGTAAGTACATACATTACTATGAACTCAAAATGTATCAATTTGTCCAAAGTCACATCTTCACATCTACCTGGTATATCTTTCCAAGAAACCTCAATATGTCGGGCAATACCTGCACAGTGAGTGTTTGTGAAAGAGGGAATGTTCTCAGAAAATAAATTTGATTTAACTGTGTCTAAAGCATTAGTTCACCTGGAGATATCTTTCCTAATTAGTGCAATTGTGAAGAAAAAGGGTAAATATCTGATCTACGACTTCAAGTCTAATGCATAATTTCATTCATGAAGATAAAGTGAAAATATCTAACCTTGTGATATTTTGTGCTAAATACACTACAACACTAGACTGCTTCATGTAACAAGTTGCAGTATGTTCCTTCCTTTGTTTTTCCTTCTTTCATGACTTAGCCAACCCTAGATAAGTGTTGAGTTTCCTGAGAAGAACTTTTTCTCAATTTCTTAATTTCCCCACTTAGGACATTTTTCTTGAATACGTCCAGTATGGGCAACCAAATCTGACTTCCACCTACTACTTGACAGTAACTTGGTCGTGGTGAATTGGACATCTCTACATGAAACGCCCATGACCTATCTTCTATTCCTATTGCTAAAGACAATATGGTACAAAGATTTTTAGCACAAAATAACACAAGGTTAGATATTTTCACTTTATTTTCATGATTGAGTCCGGCTGCCTCATGGTTCCCCGTTCTTGTGAACCTGTGGACATGAAGTTAGCAGCACCATGCGCATATAGGGTGGTAAATTGGCTTGAGGCCCTTTGTACAGAGGGCATCACACTGTGATCAGGGCTTGCCCCACCACTCTCTAATTGTTCAGGGTTCCTTAAGTGCTTATTAAATGTAACACAAACTTTTTCTAACCTCTTATATTTCTCTTTCTCAGCCCCTATTTCTTGATAGTATGCAACGGCCTGAGCCTTAGGCTCTGCTATCAGGGCTTGACGGACTTCTATGAACTTCCTTTGTGCTACTAATTGGCTCTGGAGTCCCCTGTTCTCATGAAAAAGGACCTCATTTTCCTTCTGTGCTTCTTGTATTGTCTGGGAGTACTCAGACCATTTCTGTACTAGGAGATGCATCTGCCTGACATTTCTGTGCGAGCAAAGCTATCCTTTCACTGTGGCTTTTTAGAATAATTTCTCTCTTTTTTGTTTTTCACATGTGTGCAAGCCGTTTATTTGTTTGCAGTGTTTCAAGAGCTGCAGTTCAAGTGACATGGAAAGCAAAAGCAGTGTCTGGTTGTAGGATTGAAATTCTTGCCCCTCTTGTGAATTAAAAGTACAACAAGGCTGTTTTTGGATACAGTGCATATTTCTTGTCATTCATTTGAAATAAAAGCAACGCAGGGGCGTTTTTGGATACAGTGCATATTTCTTGTCATTCAGGTGAAACAAAAGCATGCAGGGACGTTTTGGATTATAATGTTCAACTGCTTGTCACTCAGGCGACAGTGAAAGTACAGCCCAGCCGTTTTTGGTGCAGTTTTTTAATGCAGTTTTTCCGGTGAAAGGGATTTCTGTTTAGGGACTTGTAATGTACCACACACTGCGGAGGAGAGAGTTCTACCCCTCCACCCACTCTCTGCCTGGAGAAGCGTCAGACCCTCAGAGAGAGAGAGGTAGCTGAGCGAAACGCTCGAGAAGGAAGGTTTTTTGGAAGAGAGAGTTGTATGTAATGTGGGCCTCCACCGCAGAAAGCCTTGTGGACGATGCAGAGGGTCTTTAACTTGATCCTTGCAGCTCCTCCTAAAGTAACATGGAAAGAACAGTCAACACACATTGGTGATAATTCACCGACCTTTTTCCAGAGGTAAATGAGATGTAGACATGAAAAATGTCAGCTCAACATGACATACTTAGAAAAATCTACATTATATGTGTGTCATGCACACACCAATTGCATTTATTACACACAAGCATATATTCCATGTAAATCTTAAAAAGTGGGCATTCCATTGGGGATATCAGCGAAGGACTGCAGGGCATGTAATTCAAAAAAGGTGAACAGCCACACAGTTGCACTTTGGTGGGTATTCAGAAACATTTTACAACTCATGTCTTATACATATCTGCATATGTTAATGGTCTAGTTGTAAGTGGTAGGGGAAGTGTGTGAAAGTGTATCTTGTTTCTCCATTGTACATAAAAAACTGTTTAAAAGCCCTTAACCCACCGACACTCAGGAACATTCTACTGGAAATATAAAAATTACTTGCCTAATCTGATACATCTAATCAATGTACAATACCTTAACAGGTCACTAAATGACCTCCCTAAAGTACTGCTGAGCTTACTTAAGGTCAAACAAAAATAATAAACCAAAACTAGTGAGTACAAACATATTAAATACTTATATTGATATTGATCATTTAAAAGGTTTGTTGATTGATTAAGGCATAACTGTATTTTATAGATGCACGAAAGGCAACAAAAAATAAAATAATGTAAAGTTCAAAAGTATCTTGAATTAATTAAGGCAGAAAAAGTCATTTATCGACAAACAGAAACAATATTATATTAAATGTGCTTGCTCTATACTATCAATCAAACAAAAACCGTGGCCTCTGCGATACTGCTATTGTGTTTGAAAATGGTCCAGAGGCCAGGGAGCCTCTGTAATTCAGTTGCTGTGCCTGATAAAGCCAAGATGCAGGGATGCCTATCGATGCAGTGCCTGTGTCCTCATAAAGGCAGGGGTTGAGAGCCATTGTCATTGGTTGAAAAGAGTGAAGAGCTGTGATTTACTATTATTAATTACATTAAAAATCAGACTCATAAAGTAAAACAATAAAATTCCCCCATTAGTTGGTAAAATAAAAAGGGGTTATTTACAGCATGGTGGTTACTTTTCTATTCATTTGATAATACCTTCATAATATTATTCCTATAATGTTAGATATAAAATAGATGTTATCTATAAATAGGCTTAGTTGTTGGGATTGACAGATTTGGAAATGGCTTTTAAATTTACATAAACACATCTGCATTCAAACCATAAGAGCTTAATTGGGCCTAACTCTGTTGTATACTATGGCTATTCTTGGTAGATGACATTATTTTATATAAGTTAGGCTTGCAGAACAAAACACTGTGGTCAAATGATGCACAGAGGGATTACTGCTGTACAATCTCCACGTTTATGAGAGAATGTGAGAGTTATATGAATGAGCAGTTATTCTTCTAAATTAATTAAATGATTTGTCTTTGAAGAGCTAAATCGACACCTCTCCAATGGAATAATGGGACCAAATGCACTTACTAAACATCTTATGGTAGAATATATTACCACTTTCTTACGTTTTCGAACTATCCAGTCTAATATGAACTAATTTCCCAGTAGATTCTATGAAAGTGAATTTATGGTTTGTTGATTTGTTATGTTGCAACTATATGAAATTATTGACGCATGTCAAGTTATTGCAAGAAATGAAGAAATGCACAAATATGTACAACTATGTAAAGATTTACAGCTTCATCACAAGTTTGGTAGTGCGGGAACAAAATAGTGGCAAACCTGTTAACGCCACTTGTTTTTCGAGCACCGCCAAATTATAATTTTTAGCAGATTGACTGCTGGTGGAATTACGTTTAGTAAATCCACAGATTTTGGGAAGAAAGGTGGTGGATTCACCACCAGCTTGTTGGGTAAAGCCACCAAAAATCCTCATGGAGTACCTTGGACTCCAAAAATGGGGAATTACCAGCAGCGGGACCAAGTTGCGGTAATGGTTATCGATTTTGGAGGTCATTTTGCGGAAATGACTGAGAAACTCGTAATGAGGCCCTTGATTATTTTTATAGATCTGTATTTTGTTTTTTGATAAGAACTGATAGATTTAATGATGAACTAAGTCTGTACTAATCTTGTACATTTTTAGATGATTGCTTTTATTATTGAGGAATCTATTGTACTGTTATTAACATTGTAGTTTTCTCTTGTATGTATGTTTTTCTTTCTTATACTTCTCTCTGTCAACATAGGTTTGAAGGTTTCCTGTAAACCAAAATGCAATAAATAAATAAATAAATACACAAATTGGCTTGCAAATGTTTCCTTCAGAATAGATTTTCCAAGGTCCATTTGCAATCAATAATCTCCAGAAGAGGTTGCCAGGATTGGGAGAATTAATAATACAATCATTAGTGTGCCCTTGCTAAATTAAACACTTAGGGCCTCATTACGGGTTTGGAGGTAGCCATGGCACTATTACACACTGACACCTTTTTCAGAAAACAAAATGAAGTTCTGAAGCAACGATAACCACAATACACTTTTGGGATTGGGGTTTTTCTTGTTGTATCATATTTCATCAGAAAAAACAGCCAACACTTAAGAAACACATATTACTCCTAGGCACACGTGTAAAATAACATTTCTCATTTAGCACAAAAGGAAAAAAAACATGTGAAAAGAGCGTTCACGATTCATCATTACATTTGTATTCACATCGGCAGCTTTTAAACTCCAAACCTCTTTAGCACTCATTCACAACACCCACCCGAGAACAGTGATTTCTCATTACCTTGAGCAAACCTAGCTAGTATTTATTAGCAAAATTGTCAAACCAACATGCGTTCCCTAGAAGCAACATTGGAAGTATAACTGGCACATTTTTAGCACTCCTGTATGACAAAACAAAACTCCTCCTTCTCAATGATTTACACCAGGTTTACTCAGTTGTCCCTCGGTACCATGAGTTCTTGCCCTTTTGTGTACAGTTTGACACTTCACTGTTAGACTCTGGGAGGTACCCTAATAAATTAGCCTTTTTACCTATACTCACCAAGATCTTAGTGTTTGCGTGATTCACCTCACTGGCAATAGCCCTGCCTTCACAGCTACCATCTCTGGCTGCCAAGATACGGCTTCAGTTCAGCGCATGTCCCCATCTTTACAGCTCTGCTCTGCACCCAGAACCTCTCCCTCATCAGGAACATCTGAACAGCATGCACTGAAAAACACCCAGCCAGGCCAGGAACAAACCGCCTTACTCCTTAAAATATTCTTCTTTTTCCCTCACCGTCTCTGTCTGTTCTCCCTTTTCGTGTGTCCAGCACCCCTTTTTCTGCTCCCCTCACCTTTTAAATCCTATTTCATCTGCCTGCCTCCTACCTATATCTCTGTAAGAATTCCTTACTGTTTCTCCTCCTATTCTCTTTAGCCACCCGTGATGTCACTAGTGATGTCTCTGGTCAGTCAACACCCCCCTTTCAGTCACCACCCCGAGAGACTTTCCAGTCTTTTCTAGTCTTTTCTATGATGACCGCTGCACAGCAATATTGTGCACCACGCCACCCAAGACTGGATGAATGTGAAACAAAACTTCCTTTCCTTCCTGCCTAAGCCCAGCATGAACAATGAAAGTTTTCTTTCTAGAGCTCATTTTGCTGTCTCATCGCGCCCTGAATCCAGCATCTGCAAGACACACTGCTGTTCAGCATTTATTTTCTAAACTAACATTCCATTGTGAATGAATTGTAAACCCACCCTGGCACCCAAAACGATTTGCTAATGTCAGTAGTGTTAAAGTTGGTATCAGTAACAGTTATTAATGCTAAAGTTGTTATTACTAATACCCTACACTATACTATGCTGCACATCAGCTAACTTTCCCTACAGTACTCCCTTTTGCCAGGTGTGATCCTCAAATGGCATAGAGATGTATATTATGACGGGTATTTCATCAAATGCAATTCACCCACATCATATCCCATGTATTCTGTAAACTGGACAGGAGAGGCCAAAAGAAGATCTCAAAGATGGGATAGCAGATTTTTGAGTTTGGACAGAATGAGGTGCACAAGCGGCAATGAGAGCATACAGAGATCAGAAAAAGAGCATGGGTAGGAGGGACATCTTAGAAGCCCAGTCTCTTCGGAAATAGTTAGCATGAAGCAGGAGAGAACACAAGGGCAAGAGAGGGAGTACACATTTCAGAAAAGGGAGAGTGACGAACAGAAACACCAAAGAAGCTAAGAATGCCTGGGAAGGACAGGGCATGGTTATAGAGTGAATTAAAGCACAGGAGAGGAGGACACCACACAGAGGACAGAGGCTGGGCAGAAAAGATCAAGGCAGAAATGAGAGTGTGCACAAGGGAGATAACAGTTAATGCTGGGATCAAAGAATGCAAAAGAACATGTGTAAGAAGATGGCATGAAGCAATGGAATGCACAGAGGAGAATAAACAGCATGGGAAGAACAGATCATGACAAAAGAAACAATAGCATAGGTTTCTTGGGGTGCGGCTCACAACATTACCCCTGGGTTCTGTTAGTGGCCAGGAGAGGAAGGAGAGCAGAGCGCCACCGACAGAGTACAGGATATTTTAATTCTACGGCCCAAGTAGAAAGAATACAGAGGAATATTAGTGAACAGGGAACAGAAAGAACAAAATTAGGGAGGTGAGTGTAACTTGGCGAAATAACAGACAGAGGATAGGGGATGGGAGACAGGGAAGGGATCACATAGTGAAAAAGGGAGACAGAGCACATTATGTTCAATATTTCATTTAAAGTTCTGTCATGCTTAAGTATTATTTTAGTCGCCCGTTGCATTACATCCGCTTGTTCATTTAGAATGATTGCAGTTTCATTTATGAATCTTACTTGTTAATCCAGTCCCCCTCTAATTCCATCTAATGTTTTTGTATTATTTCTAGGTCAATACTCAGTTGTTGCGCTTTAGTACTCAGTGTTCCTACCGAAATAGAAGTGGCTGTTGATATTGTGGTACCTATTATGGCTCCAACTATAGACATTACCAATGATATCGCGAGCATCACCGCACCTCTCTTTCCTCTCTTCTTCTTAATGTCTGCTGAATTCATGAATGTTTTTTCCAATTGCATTAATATATCTCTTATTGACTGCTTAGTGTCCTCTTTTCTTATTTCCAGCCACTCTTTAGTCTGTTCAATCTTAATTCCGGTATTGTTCAAGTGTTTTTCAATCAAAATCTCAGGATTCAATGGTATGTATATATTTTGGAAAATCATCCTTCTATCACTCATGATGAATCCTGGTGCCTCTTCCACCGCGATACCAGATGCTGGTCCAGGTTCAATGACAACCTGTGCTTCTGAATTCTTGAAGATCCCTCCAAATATCATCATCATTAACCATATCATTGGTATCATCTTCAATGCTGATCGCTTTTCAGCCTTGGTCTTCACCCCTCTTTGGGACTTTCCCAGAATTCGTCCACGTGGGCTCCAGGACTCCATCGTCTCCCGTGGGCTCTGATCCCGGAACCTCCGACCAAATAATGTTAATTTTCTAAATCAAATAGAAAATAAACAAATTAAGTACATAGCACAATACAAACTTCACCCTTTTGCCAAAAATAAAACATGCTTGGTAAAAATATTTCGTTTTTTTTCTGAAATTAAACACAAGTTAAAAGAAAACAAGCACATATAAAACAGCATTCAATATTTAATACATTTTCTCTCTGCACACCAACCATGAGCTTCCATTATATATTTTTATTTATTTATTTATTTATTTTATATCATATATTTTTACATATATTACAGTGTTTATGTGCCATTATAACAATCAACTTTTTAACTTCTTTGTCACTGCCTCCTGATTGTACCCATTTATTTTCTCTTTTTGTGTTCAAGGGACTTTATCTGTTTCTACATGCTCAAGCTGCCTGATCTCATGGCTGGGATGGCATGGTTTGATTTGATTTACATGGACAAACTGCTCTATTGCCGTTTCACCTTCATTTTTCAAAATTTTATAAACTACAGGAGAGACCTTATCTATAATTCAAAATGGCCCCTGCCAGGCTGCTAGAAATTTAGAATTTTTCTGTTTACTTTTTCCAAAATGAAACTTGTACACCTGATCCCCTACACTGTATTCCTTTACTGATGTCTTTTTGTCATAATAAGACTTTGCACTGTCAGCAGCTCTTTCCAGATTTCTCTGCACAAAAGCAAATGCATGTTGCAAATGCCTCCTCAGTTCATCAATATATTCATGAACTGTGGATGCACTCACAAGTGTCTGCTCATGTGTTCTGTATAGTAGGTGTTGTGGTAACACCATTTTCCTACCTGTCAAGACCTCATGGGGGCTAACACCTGTTGCCTTGGCAGGAACTGATCTGATTGCCATCAAAACCAACGGTAAACGTAAATACCAGCTGGAACCTGCTTCTGCCACAAATTTCTTTAAAATATCCACAACAGACCTATTGCTTCTTTCAACTGTACCTGAAGACGCCGCCCGATATGTGATATGTAGTTTCCTTTTCACACCTAGTATTTGCCATACCTTACTCATTAGAGTACTTGTGAAATGACTTCCTCTGTCTGACTCAATTCTTTGTGGCAACCCAAACCTTGAGAACACATGGTTCACCAGCAATGTGGCTGCTGTTTGCGTACTACAATCTGGTGCAGGAATGCATTCAATCCACTTCGACATCAAACATACCACACTCAAAATATAACGGTGTCCCCTGCTCGACCTTTTTAAAGGACCTACATAGTCTATTTGCAAATCTGACCATGGGAGAGTTAGGCCTCTTTTCATCAATGGTGCTCTGTGCATTGGTGAAGCAGGTTTAAATTGGGCGCATACTAGACATCCTCTAGTATATAATTCCACATCTTGGGACATATGTGGCCAGTAAGCATAATCTTTTAGTATTTCTAATGTTTTTTGTGAACCTCTATGGCCTGCAGTTATGGCATCATGTGCATGGTGTAGCATTAGTCCTCTGAATGAAAGGGGTACTACCCACTGTATTTGTCCTGTTATGGACTCTCTAATCATGAGTCCATCCTGTAATCTAATTCGTGTTTTGTTCTTTAATAACACCCTCAACTCTTCTTTTCCCATACAGTCATTTTCTGTCAAAGAATTTTGTTCGGGATCTATCAAATGATTATAATAGATTCCCAAAATTTGATCATTTTTTTGTGCCTCAATCAAATCTTGGTCTGGCGTGTCATGACTCCACTGCACCACCGGTTGATCTACCTCCTTTGGTGCTTTAGAACGTGTGACTGCATCAATTTGTATTTCACCCATTAAATAATCAATAGGTAGCAATTCTCCCATCACAGCCCAAATCTTAGCCATGTGGTCTGCCTTATCATTTCCCTCCTTATCCTCTCCTGGTGTTTTTAAATGCCCACGAAATTTTCTCCAGTATATTGTTAACTTATTCTCTGACACCAATTTGTCTATGGCTTGTATCATTTTTCCATGCTTAAGTGGCTTTTTGTTGTATGTAACCATGCCTCTTGCTTTCCAACCAGGCAAATACTCCACAAAGCTATTCCGTGCATAGTCAGAATCAGTCACCAGGACAATTTCACTGAACTTTTTATCAACTGCAGCAGCAATTGCTTTATACATGGCTGCCAATTCCGCCACCTGACTGCTCCTATCTCCAATCCTCATCCCTATACTGGGGACACCTTCACATTTCAACCAGACATTTCCTATTCCTGCCACTAACTGTTTATTACTGTCATTTTCAATGTGAAAAGCACAACCATCCACATATACAGTTGGCAAATCCTTGCATGTTTTTTCATCAAAAGCTTTGTGTGGTGATTGTTCAAATTCCTGCAAACTAGTTTCTACTTCCATTTCATTTGGTATTTGTTCAGCCGCACAGTCATGTAAGTCAGCTAACCCTTGAGCAATTGGGTTCTTTTTATTTTGTCCATATCTCACTTCTACGGGAAAACCTTGTAATGCCAGCGTCCATGAAGTGATTCTGGATTGCGCTAGATTACCTGATCTAATTCTTTTACTCTCTAAAAATTGCAAAGGTTGGTGATTTGTTTCAATAATCACCTTTTCTCCCTGAACAATGGGGCGGAAATGTTGTAGCGCCCACACAGTGGTTAATAGGGCCTTTTCACATTCATTAAATTTCATTTCAACTTGGGAAAATGCCTTACTTGCATATGCAATGGTTTTGTGATTCAAATCGTGTTTTTGTGATAACACTGCTGACATACAATGTTCAGAAAAACCTATTTCTATAAAGAAATCCCTGTCCTTTATGAGGTATGCTAAACATGGTGCCTTTACAAGACATTCCTTTAATTTAGCCACTGCATCAGACTGCTCTTTTTCCCATTTCCAGGGAGTATTCAGTTTAAGCAGTTTAGTCAATGGTTGAGTGATTTCTGCATAATTTTCAATGAACTTTCTGTTATAGCCTGTCATCCCTAATAAACTTTTTACTCCTTTCACATTTTTAGGATCTTTTAATCTTTGTATGGCCTCTATTTTCTTCTTTTGTGGATTTAGCCCATGTTCAGTCACTTCATGCCCTAGAAAGTTCACTTTTTTCTTGCACCATTGTGCTTTTTGCAAAGATACTTTGGCGCCTGCTTTCTGCAATTGGCCAAGTACATGTCTTATTTCATCAAAATGGCTTTTCAGGCTTTTATTTTTTATCAGGACATCGTCCACATAAACTATTGTTCCTCTTTCCGCTGCATCCGGCATGGCCTTTCTCAAAAATATGCCAAATTCACTCCCACTATTGATGTACCCGAACGGAGCTCTAAGCCAGACATATTGAGTCCTGTCAAATGTAAAGGAAAATAAATGTTGTATCTCCTCTGCCAATGGCACGCACCAATATCCAGAGGTGAGATCTAATGTGGTAAATACATTTGAACCATGTATCTGAGCTAGGCCCTGATCAATGAATGGCAGTGGCCATCTAGATACTGGTACTCTTTTATTTAACTCTCTCAAGTCTGCACACAGCCGCCATTGACCATTTGGCTTTAACACACCTAAAATAGGTGTATTGGATGTGCTATGAATGGGCCTGATGATTCCCCGCGATTCCAAATTTTTAATAATCTCTGCCAATGATTCTAAACATGCCAGCGGTAGTCTATACTGGCGTACAAACACTGGATTTCTGCTACACCCTTCTGGTAGTGTGGCCACATGTAAATCAGTTAAACCACAATCATAAGCATCTTTTGCAAATACATCCTTAAACTCCATAAATATCTCCCTCAGATTGTCCCTCTCTTCATTGCTTTCAGACGCATTCGCTAAGGAGATCTGTTCTTCTACCATTTTGGAATATTCTGGAAAATCTTCTGGTAAGGGAATCTCGGCGCTTTCCTCTAACAGTGTGGCTGTGTCTTTTTGTAAAGCTGCCACTTTTAAATATTTTGGCATATCAGCTTCCACTTCAATGGGCTGATTTTCTGTTTCATTTTCATTTAAATTAAATATTATGCAATCCTCTTGATGGCAGCACACTGTCTCATTTGAATCATAAGGATACACAGAATGAATTTTAAATATTCCTTTGGGCTGAGAGTCCAGGTGTTCTGGCAACTCACCCTTGGCATCTACATACTTTTCAGGAATATTTCCAATCACCATGTTATTTAAATCTGCCGTATAATGTGATTTTTGTATGGCCATTCCTAATGGGGAGTTTTCCTCTAAATGAATATCCTGACAACCTTTATTATTTACCATAATTTTTACAGATCCTTCACCAATATCTACCAATGGAATGTATTCATAATCCAGGCCTTGCTGTTTTATGGATTCATTCAGGCATACAAATGCATCAGAGCCTTTCATCTTCTGTCCATTTTTGCATTTCAGTGTTATTGCAAACTGTTTTGTAAATGCAGGAATAATAGTATCTTTCCTCATTTGTAATTCGATTGCATAAGGAACCAGTTGTGCACAATGATAAGCCCTTCTTTTGTCTTCAAATTCAGGTGCCGGACCACCTAGGCGTGACCATATTTTTTGATTAAGGAAATCTAACACCATACACATTCTGTGCATGATGTCATTTCCCATGTAAAATTCATTTTGTGCTCCACTCACTATCCATACATTATGGTAAATTGTTTTCTGCCCAATGCTAATTTTAAGCATGCATCTGCCTGCAATTCGGTTTTCAAAGTCTGCACTGTCCAAGCCAGAAACATATTGGTTTTTAATCCTAAATCCCGGGATTTCTTCCCTCTCCATTATTTTTCACAACAATTTCTCATTAATGAAACTCCTTTCATGTTTAAGCGCTAAAGTGGCTTTTATTGTTTTAAAATAGTCATTTATACCAACATGAACCCATGGTTGCTCATCTTCCATGTGTATTTCTGCCACAGTGGTAATGTGTTTTTCTGAATCTGTTTTAGGAGTAATATTCTGTTTGCATGTTTTCTCTTTTAAATAAAAACGTAATGTGTGCTCATCTATGGCAGTCTGCCAATTTTTCCTTGGGTCCAAGTATATTTGTACAGATAGTTTTTCATTGTTGCTCTGCATTTTGTCTTGACACATTAATATAACAGTGACACTAGGTATTCAGCTATTCTGGAGATATACCTCCACAGCATCATTTGTTTTGGCAACGGTGTGACATTCATTTATATTGCTGTTTTGTGATTTTAGTATCTTAGGCCTCAATGGTTTTTTGGTTAAGGACCACAGCACTCCATTCACCCCATCTATTAGAGGAGACAATCTTTTCAGACAATCTGTCCCCATCAGAAATGGAATTTCACAAATAGATGTGATCAATACCTCTTGTTTCATTCTGTGCTTTCCTATTTTTATGTCAACCTCAGTTACACCTATGATGGGCACCTCCTCCCCATTAAAGTTATGCACTGGGCCTTGATTTTCCTTCACTGTGATCTGACTCCGTGGGGGTCTCCCTTCATTAATACTCTTTACCAGCTCCTTGGACATAATTGTGGCCTGTGCGCCAGTGTCAATCATAGCAAAGGTGTGGCATTTTTCTTCTACAGTGACGGGTGCATAATATCTGTCCTCAACTTCCTCTAATACACATAAGAAATGTGAATTCTTACTGATTTCAGGGCTCACCTTTCTCAGGTCTTTTTCACTTTTGGCTAAACACATTGGTAAATGGAAAGACATTTTTCCCTCCTTTTTACCCATTTCTGCGCGAGAGACTTTATTCATTTCTCCATGATCAGAGGTTTTTTGGAGGGTGGCCACTGTTCGCCCATCCATCTGGGTAACATCAGAGACCACATTACAACCTTCCAACTGAACATGTGTAACAACATCATTCATCAATTTGTCATTTTTTGATTCTATGCATTTGTGATAATTTAGTGTGATACCAGCCCTTGCAGCCTCTTCAAAAATATGTGGCTCAAAGAATTCTTCAGGTGATTGACTTGTACCCTCCTTGTGAGTATTTCCTTTTTCTGTCTGTGTTTGGTCATTGTTTTGCTTGCCCAGGGAAGGAGCTATAGCATCCCCACTTACTCCCTGTCCACTGGTATTCCCCATGCATGAGTCATTTTTCTTAAGTCTGTCCCTTTTTTCTTTTGGAATTCCTAATGTTTCTTTTTCATTTGTACAAATCTTTACTGTTTTATTTAGCTCTAGGTTAAACCGTACCTCTTTTTTAGAATTATTTGCACTTTCTGTCACAAGTTCATTTACTGGCACTTTCACATTTAATCCATTAGGCATCTCAGAGTCGTTATGCAAAATTATATCAGAGCAATCTGTCATTTTGGCACTGCAGTTATCATGAGTACTTAGTCACTTTTCGGAAGCCCCCCGGTCATTGCTATGGCCATCAGCCCCCTCTTTGGAAGGTTGTTTTTGCGCTGTACAGAGCTTTCCTATCTGCTCAGCTAACATTTTCACTTGGGCCTCAAGGCACTGGAACCTTTCCATCTCTCTAGGATCCTCTTTCTGTGGTCTAGGTCGATATTGGTTGTTTTCCCCCTGATTGGATCTATTCTGATACCTCTCAGGTGAATGATGTCGGTTGGGATGGTTTCTGAACTCTTGATTCATTTGTGGAGGGGATCGGGTTGCACCCATCCTTTGATTATAATCCCCTGGTGGGGAATCATTGTACTGGCGTGGATTGTAGTTCACGTTTTGCCTCATGTCCTGTCTCTCAGATTGTGGGTACTGGCCCCTAGGTTGATTTCCATTATCAGTAAATCGATCCACATATCGGGGCCTATCCTGATTACCATATATCATGGTGTTGGGATCAAATCTGCTCTGTGTCCCCAATGACTGGTAGGGACCATCATTTCTTTGATCTTGATTTTGTCTCTGGTTATTGTTCATACCTGCCATGTCAGGCCGATATCCTACCCGGGGTCTGTCCCCTAAATACCTAGGGCTGATGTAGCTCTCTCTATTACTAGGATCATGTGATTGGAACATTGGTACAGGAAATGGCGATCTTTGTTGATTACCCCTTTGTTCAGGTGTCACATTATTTTACCTTGGCTTTGAGCAGACTCAAGGGACATTTTGGCTGACCTGATTTCCATTACTGTGGCTGAGGGTTCTTTAGAATTAGGTCTAGTATCTTTCATTTTATCACTTTCTCTACCCTGACAATAAAGTACCTTATATAGTTTTGTGCTTTGATGTACAATCCATTCAAGGGACTTGTCACGGTCAAATTCACGGACCAATTGGGATATGATGTCTTTCTGTAGCCCATAGAAGTATGCAGTTTTAAACTCATTGGAATTTGAGTCAAAAGATACATCAAAGCGAGAAAATGCTCTTTTTAAGTCTTGTAAAAATTGGCGAGGGGATGTATTAGGTCCAGCAGTAATTGTGTAAGCGACTTTCTTTGCCTCCTGCAATGACTGAAAAGGAGAAAAATGACGCCTAATTTCTTTTTCAAACTCCAACCATGTCATATTCTGCTGTTCATTTAATCCCCTTATGATGCTGGCCGTCGGGGCATCTAAAGTTAAATGAAAATATTGTCTGTACTGTTCTTTAGGTATCTGGAGTGCTTTAAAAATGTCCTGCACCGCTTCTAAATGATCCGCAATGCAGCATTCACTTCCCTTTTTAAATGGTTTGATCAGGGCTTTAATGGATTTCATTATTTTTATGGGGCTATTTGTTGCAATGCATGGAATTGCACTATTTTGTGATTCAATCCTGTTTTCAGGTGTATGATATTGGTGGCTGCCCCCAATGGGAGTATCAAATCCCCCAAGGGCGCTGCAACCAAGTTCAGTCACCGGCCCAGTCACTGGAGCACTAGCTCTTTGGGCAGAGCTAGAATTCACCTCCACTCCATTGAATGTGGTACCCTGCCGCCTCTCCTGGGACCTGGGAATGCACATTTGCTGTTCTAAGTCCTTACACTTTTTAAGGATCTGTTGGCTTCATCTTGCAAATAGTTGTTTTCATCACTCATCTTATTAATCACCTCCTGCATGTCGCACATTTGCATTTGGCATTCATTGAACTCTTTATTTCTCTTGTCTCTTTCTTGAATCATTTTAATCATTTCTTGTTCTGCGCTCTGGAGATCACATTCTTTTTCACAATGTTCTTTTTGTAAAATCTGCATTTCTGAAACAACCTCATCTTTATCCTGTCTAATGTGATCCACTAAGGCTTTTAAGTGTACCAATTCTTGCTCACTATCCTCAAATTGTTTCTTGCTTTTGGATAACTGAGTATCAAAGTCTCTGCATTTTAATTGCATGTCTTTTTGGCATACATCCAATTCTGCTCTCAACATTTCCTGATTTTTTTATTTATTTATTTTTTTATTTTTTTATTTTTTAATGTTGTTTTTCGATACAAATTGATCTTTACAACAATTTAAAATATTTTTTTTACATTAACACATTCCTGTCTTATTAAAATATCATTCTACTCTAAAAGCCAGTTTCACAGTACCAGCTGCGCTCACATAACGATTTTTTACACAAGACCTTAATTACATTTAAATACTATTTTTGACAGATATAACTTATACATACCCACACGTTATCACCACCTCCATTTGGATATACCATGTACAAAAATTAAAATCAACGATTTCTCATCAGTATCTAAATACTTGTAACACTTTCAAGCATACAACGAGCGCACTGCCACCGCATCAGTTGATGTATTTAAAAGCTCATTAACAGATCTGTCTAAGCAGGATTCCCTACACTTTAGGTTTTTTTCGATGTCATATAACAATTGCACTAAATCTATGATCAAAGGCATTCTATAGCCCCACATACATTGTATCCAAAGCATTTCACATTGATAAGATGAAATTTCATTATAATATTTCGACAGGTTAGTTTGCCGTGCTTTTGTAAAGTAAACACAATGTATAACGAGATGTTTCAGGGTTTCTTTTTGACGATTTTTACAAAATCTACAGCCTTCGTCTTCCACAGATACATAGTTAGGCCATTTCTCAATACGCTCTAGAGTTGGAAAGAGGTTGAATTTAAACCTCATATAAAAAGAGCGAAGCTTGTGACCAGGGCACAGACTCAAATATGGCAATATGGGTAACTGTTTATGTCGAAATTTTGCGTACTCTTGAAATAATCCATAAGTCCCAATTTTGTCTGAGTTCAATGCCCAATCATATTGTAATAGTTTGACCTTAACAACTTGTGGGTGTTTTATTAGATCTTCCCTTTCCATAGCTAGTAATCCCAGCTTTTCGTCACACTTTTTTCCTGCTTCGGCTACAGATGTTGGAAAACCCTTTCTTAACATGTTTCCAAGATCTTCATAAAGGGAGTTCAACAATGGGTCTAATATTTTTGCATGAGAAGCAAGCTTACGCCACAGATATTTAGTAGCCAAGGATGTCAGTCCTAATTCATGTATAATAAGCGAGTTTGGGAGAGACATAGGCAAATGTAAGACTTTCTTCCAAATTTTCCCTTGGATTCTATTTAGCATGGGACCAATTTCCAAGTAGCACAAGTCCAACCCATATATAATAATTGCCTCTACTTTGAGCTTGTAAAATTCAATCAGGGGAATCATAGAAAAATTGCAAATTCTTGAGTAAATCAATTTCATTTGTGCGATTAGTGGCATAACTTTAATTGAGATTTCTACTTGCCATTTATTGATCGAATCAGAATTGTTCAAATTATACCCCAAATAGATCATACCCAATGACAGAGGGATCGACAGTCCCTTTATTTTCCATTCATATCTTACAATCTTTTGCTTGTTTGTAAACACCAAAATATGGGATTTCTTTGGATTCAATTTGAGATTGCGGTTTTCACAGAATTTTACAAGACATTCTAATTTATTTTGTAGCCCGAAGGGCGTTAGGTCGAACATAATCAAGTCATCCGCATATGCCAACCAATCCAATTTAAGATCCCCTAATTTCCTGATTTTTACTTGCACCATCTAATTCAGTCTTTAACCTGCTAATTAGCTGAGTATCATTCTCTTGCATTCGCAGGGACTTGTTTAAAATAAACCATATTTTGCCGCAAAGCCGTATTAAACAGTCTTTCTCTGCACTTTTATCGGCTGCATTCAATAATCTTGTAAGGCAGACCTGAATTATGCTGCCTTCTGCAAAAATATTGTCTAGTTTTTCTTTCTGCACCTCACCCTGAATGCGTTCACGCCATTCTAACGTGCTATTCGACGACCAATTTCCATGTGCAAACAACTTTGCCTCTAAATATTGCACTAGATCTGAGAATGTGGTTTCCCTTTGTGACATTCTGAAATTCGTTTTTAGTGGCACACTGCTATTATAAAATGGGTTCCCTTTAATGTGCAAATGGCAGTGTGAGACACGCTTGCCACGCCCAGTAGGTACTCTATGATCACTTTCCCGGCCTGCAACGCACCATAAATATGTAGGGTATTTTGTGGAGATTTGGGGCCTGACAGTATTTTCTTACCGCCGAAAAATAACTTAGCAACAATCACTCCTTGTATTCAGATTGGGCCATGTACAACAATAATACAGTGGACATGCATTATTTCAGCACCCAGACATGCATATTTGGTATGCGTGGTTGGTATGCGTGGTTGGTGGTATTTTGGTGAGCATAATTCCCTTGTTTTATTTGTGGCCCCAATATCCAGAATCCCTTATTTTTGCTTAGATTTTTCGTGTAATCACTAGAGAGACCTCAGACTTGCATTTCTGGAACACCACATTTTCATTTTTAGTGTGCCACCATGGGCAATTTCTCTCTGTCTTATCTACGGCAGCGAGCTATCATGTGGTATTTTCACTATCTTATATACGGTAGTGAACTATGTCCCGGGCCTCCCTTTTTGTCGACTCATAGACCTCCGACAAACTACAACACACACAGTTAGTTATAACTGCTCATACTAAATTACATTGTGCACACGGCTGCAACCAAATTTGATGTTTAGCTACCTTGAAAATGACAATTGCACTGTCTAAACATCTCCCCACATCATCAGCACTGCTTTGGTAAATATAAAACACACCACCCGTCTGCTTTCAAATATTTTTGTGTATTATAAAAGTTGCATTTAAACACGATCTCACTCTTTACAGAAATAAATAAAATAGCACAGTAACAGCATTGTCTGTGATACACTGAAAAGAGAGTGGCGGAGACGAGAACTCAATTTGCAACATTAACATGTGATTAAAGCACAGGAATCTCCTTTCCTACACTGACTGAATATTCTCGTACACACTCAGCCCCCACACTTCTGTAATTACCTTATCTGTTCAGCCTGAGTTTTCTTCAGCTGTTCTCTTTCTGAATGTGGCTCCCTTGAAGATTAACCCCGGTGAAAACAAGCGTCTTTCGTTCTCAAACCGGGGTTATTGCCTGGAACTCTCAGCTTTTTCAGCAGAAATGCTCCAACCAGGAAAACAGGTCCTTCTCCCAGCTCTCCAAATCCCGACCGTCCTCCCCCTCTCTTCAAACTCCCCCCAGCAAAACCCTCATCACTGCCTCTAGCATGATACTTGCTATGACGCTGCTCCAATCAGAAATTAATCATGCCATCTCCTTCCTCTCTACACAATGGCTCCTTTTTACAGTAACCATTTGTAACCAACTGATTTCCTGTATCTTCGAGCCCTTGGCTTCCTGAGTTATGTGGACAGAGCAGCAGAGAAAAAGAAAAAAATGAATGTGCGTTTAAAAGTTCACTTTCAGAGTAGGCCTATTTCTGCAGTGGAGACACATTTTTATTAGTGGGTTATGTTAAATGCAATTTTATTAGTCAGGTTAGTTATTAATAATGTTAGTTATTAATTTTCAAATGTGTATCTTGCACCATAGGCATTTCAGGTGAAAAATAGTGTGCATTTTTGAATGTGCCGGTGTGCTTTTAACTGTAAAAATAGATTTGCATCTTATATGTTAAAATCGTTTTTGACTGAATAGCCTGGCTTTACTTATATGTCATGTTAATCTGGTAACACATATAGCAATGCACCGCACCCATGTGGTGGCGCTGCATTAAAAAAAAAAATTGCTACCTGTATAGTAGTGCTGTACTCTGTGCTGTAACACGCCAAATATCCTTACAGTCTTTAACTTGATCCTTGCAGCTCCTCCTAAAGTAACATGGAAAGAACAGTCAACACACATTGGTGATAATTCACCGACCTTTTTCCAGAGGTAAATGAGATGTAGACATGAAAAATGTCAGCTCAACATGACATACTTAGAAAAATCTCCATTATATGTGTGTCATGCACACACCAATTGCATTTATTACACACAAGCATATATTCCATGTAAATCTTAAAAAGTGGGCATTCCATTGGGGATATCAGCGAAGGACTGCAGGGCATGTAATTCAAAAAAGGTGAACAGCCACACAGTTGCACTTTGGTGGGTATTCAGAAACATTTTACAACTCATGTCTTATACATATCTGCACAGGTTAATGGTCTAGTTGTAAGTGGTAGGAGAAGTGTGTGAAAGTGTATCTTGTTTCTCCATTGTACATAAAAAACTGTTTAAAAGCCCTTAACCACTCAGGAACATTCTACTGGAAATATAAAAATTACTTGCCTAATCTGATACATCTAATCAATGTACAATACCTTTAACAGGTCACTAAATGACCTCCCTAGAGTACTGCTGAGCTTACTTAAGGTCAAACAAAAATAATAAACCAAAACTAGTGTGTACAAACATATTAAATACTTATATTGATATTGATCATTTAAAAGGTTTGTTGATTGATTAAGGCATAACTGTATTTTATAGATGCACGAAAGGCAACAAAAAATAAAATAATATAAAGTTCAAAAGTATCTTGAATTAATTAAGGCAGAAAAAGTCATTTATCGACAAACAGAAACAATATTATATTAAATGTGCTTGCTCTATACTATCAATCAAACAAAAACCGTGGCCTCTGCGATACTGCTATTGTGTTTGAAAATGGTCCAGAGGCCAGGGAGCCTCTGTAATTCAGTTGCTGTGCCTGATAAAGCCAAGATGCAGGGATGCCTATCGTTGCAGTGCCTGTGTCCTCATAAAGGCAGGGGTTGAGAGCCATTGTCATTGGTTGAAAAGAGTGAAGAGCTGTGATTTACTATTATTAATTACATTAAAAATCAGACTCATAAAGTAAAACAATAAAATTCCCCCATTAGTTGGTAAAATAAAAAGGGGTTATTTACAGCATGGTGGTTACTTTTCTATTCATTTGATAATACCTTCATAATATTATTCCTATAATGTTAGATATAAAATAGATGTTATCTATAAATAGGCTTAGTTGTTGGGATTGACAGATTTGGAAATGGCTTTTAAATTTACATAAACACATCTGCATTCAAACCATAAGAGCTTAATTGGGCCTAACTCTGTTGTATACTATGGCTATTCTTGGTAGATGACATTATTTTATATAAGTTAGGCTTGCAGAACAAAACACTGTGGTCAAATGATGCACAGAGGGATTACTGCTGTACAATCTCCACGTTTATGAGAGAATGTGAGAGTTATATGAATGAGCAGTTATTCTTCTAAATTAATTAAATGATTTGTCTTTGAAGAGCTAAATCGACACCTCTCCAATGGAATAATGGGACCAAATGCACTTACTAAACATCTTATGGTAGAATATATTACCACTTTCTTACGTTTTCGAACTATCCAGTCTAATATGAACTAATTTCCCAGTAGATTCTATGAAAGTGAATTTATGGTTTGTTGATTTGTTATGTTGCAACTATATGAAATTATTGACGCATGTCAAGTTATTGCAAGAAATGAAGAAATGCACAAATATGTACAACTATGTAAAGATTTACAGCTTCATCACAAGTTTGGTAGTGCGGGAACAAAATAGTGGCAAACCTGTTAACGCCACTTGTTTTTCGAGCACCGCCAAATTATAATTTTTAGCAGATTGACTGCTGGTGGAATTACGTTTAGTAAATCCACAGATTTTGGGAAGAAAGGTGGTGGATTCACCACCAGCTTGTTGGGTAAAGCCACCAAAAATCCTCATGGATTACCTTGGACTCCAAAAATGGGGAATTACCAGCACCGGGACCAAGTTGCGGTAATGGTTATTGATTTTGGAGGTCATTTTGCGGAAATGACTGAGAAACTCGTAATGAGGCCCTTGATTATTTTTATAGATCTGTATTTTGTTTTTTGATAAGAACTGATAGATTTAATGATGAACTAAGTTTGTACTAATCTTGTACATTTTTAGATGATTGCTTTTATTATTGAGGAATCTATTGTACTGTTATTAACATTGTAGTTTTCTCTTGTATGTATGTTTTTCTTTCTTATACTTCTCTCTGTCAACATAGGTTTGAAGGTTTCCTGTAAACCAAAATGCAATAAATAAATAAATAAATACACAAATTGGCTTGCAAATGTTTCCTTCAGAATAGATTTTCCAAGGTCCATTTGCAATCAATAATCTCCAGAAGAGGTTGCCAGGATTGGGAGAATTAATAATACAATCATTAGTGTGCCCTTGCTAAATTAAACACTTAGGGCCTCATTACGGGTTTGGAGGTAGCCATGGCACTATTACACCCTGACACCTTTTTCAGAAAACAAAATGAAGTTCTGAAGCAACGATAACCACAATACACTTTTGGGATTGGGGTTTTTCTTGTTGTATCATATTTCATCAGAAAAAACAGCCAACACTTAAGAAACACATATTACTCCTAGGCACACGTGTAAAATAACATTTCTCATTTAGCACAAAAGGAAAAAAAACATGTGAAAAGAGCGTTCACGATTCATCATTACATTTGTATTCACATCAGCAGCTTTCAAACTCCAAACCTCTTTAGCACTCATTCACAACACCCACCCGAGAACAGTGATTTCTCATTACCTTGAGCAAACCTACCTAGTATTTATTAGCAAAATTGTCAAACCAACATGCGTTCCCTAGAAGCAACATTGGAAGTATAACTGGCACATTTTTAGCACTCCTGTATGACAAAACAAAACTCCTCCTTCTCAATGATTTACACCAGGTTTACTCAGTTGTCCCTCGGTACCATGAGTTCTTGCCCTTTTGTGTACAGTTTGACACTTCACTGTTAGACTCTGGGAGGTACCCTAATAAATTAGCCTTTTTACCTATACTCACCAAGATCTTAGTGTTTGCGTGATTCACCTCACTGGCAATAGCCCTGCCTTCACAGCTACCATCTCTGGCTGCCAAGATACGGCTTCAGTTCAGCACATGTCCCCATCTTTACAGCTCTGCTCTGCACCCAGAACCTCTCCCTCATCAGGAACATCTGAACAGCATGCACTGAAAAACACCCAGCCAGGCCAGGAACAAACCACCTTACTCCTTAAAATATTCTTCTTTTTCCCTCACCGTCTCTGTCTGTTCTCCCTTTTCGTGTGTCCAGCACCCCTTTTTCTGCTCCCCTCACCTTTTAAATCCTATTTCATCTGCCTGCCTCCTACCTATATCTCTGTAAGAATTCCTTACTGTTTCTCCTCCTATTCTCTTTAGCCACCTGTGATGTCACTAGTGATGTCTCTGGTCAGTCAACACCCCCCTTTCAGTCACCACCCCGAGAGACTTTCCAGTCTTTTCTAGTCTTTTCTATGATGACCGCTGCACAGCAATATTGTCCACCACGCCACCCAAGACTGGATGAATGTGAAACAAAACTTCCTTTCCTTCCTGCCTAAGCCCAGCATGAACAATGAAAGTTTTCTTTCCAGAGCTCATTTTGCTGTCTCATCGCGCCCTGAATCCAGAATCTGCAAGACACACTGCTGTTCAGCATTTATTTTCTAAACTAACATTCCATTGTGAATGACCTGTGGCCTAAGCAATTCTAAACCCACCCTGGCACCCAAAACGATTTGCTAATGTCAGTAGTGCTAAAGTTGGTATCAGTAACAGTTATTAATGCTAAAGTTGTTATTACTAATACCCTACACTATACTATGCTGCACATCAGCTAACTTTCCCTACAGTACTCACTTTTGCCAGGTGTGATCCTCAAATGGCATAGAGATGTATATTATGACGGGTATTTCATCAAATGCAATTCACCCACATCATATCCCATGTATTCTGTAAACTGGACAGGAGAGGCCAAAAGAAGATCTCAAAGATGAGATAGCAGATTTTTGAGTTTGGACAGAATGGGGTGCACAAGCGACAATGAGAGCATACAGAGATCAGAAAAAGAGCATGGGTAGGAGGGACATCTTAGAAGCCCAGTGTCTTCGGAAATAGTTAGCATGAAGCAGGAGAGAACACAAGGGCAAGAGCAAGAGAGGGAGTACACATTTCAGAAAAGGGAGAGTGACGAACAGAAACACCAAAGAAGCTAAGAATGCCTGGGAAGGACAGGACATAGAGTGAATTAAAGCACAGGAGAGGAGGACACCACACAGAGGACAGAGACTGGGCAGAAAAGATCAAGGCAGAAATGAGAGTGTGCACAAGGGAGATAACAGTTAATGCTGGGATCAAAGAATGCAAAAGAACATGTGGAAGAAGATGGCATGAAGCAATGGAATGCACAGAGGAGAATAAACAGCATGGGAAGAGCAGATCATGACAATAGAAACAATAGCATAGGTTTCCTGGGGTGCGGCTCATAACATTACCCCTGGGTTCTGTTAGTGGCCAGGAGAGGAAGGAGAGCAGAGCGCCACAGACAGAGTACAGGATATTTTAATTCTACGGCCCAAGTAGAAAGAATACAGAGGAATATTAGTGCACAGGGAACAGAAAGAACAAAATTAGGGAGGTGAGTGTAACTTGGCGAAATAACAGACAGAGGATAGGGGATGGGAGACAGGGAAGGGATCACATAGTGAAAAAGGGAGACAGAGCACACAGGGCAGGAAAAGAACATGGGGCAAGATAGCATGGCATAGGACAGAGCACAGGTGGGGAGACTGAACTGGGAATAGGTGGATGAGAGACTACTTGTGGGAACAGAGTACACCATTGTCATCAAAGATGCAAACGGATGTGCACCGAGTGCACCAATACTGCCTTGTACCCTTGTATGGTGATTGCCAAAGACATGGCTCTGCCCAATCCCACGACTTCACACGAAACTGGCATACAATGTCATAGCTACCAGACACTTCACACTGCCCATAAAGATATTCTGTTTCCCTGATAAATATGCATGTTCCACAGAGAAAGCTCTGGCACCTATTAGCATTCAACTGCCAGGACAGAGACCACGCTGGAGTTCCTGTATTTTCATACCATACTCACAACACTCACAACTTTCACTCTCCCTCTCACCACCTCTACGCAGTCGAGTGCCTTGCTCAATTTCTGAGACACTGACAGGAGAGCTCCATGCTGGTCAGTGAAAGAAGACACAAACTGGGACACTCTCTCACAGGAACAGGGTTTGGATGGACCAAAGACAGAGAAGTCTGGAAAGCTGAAGATGATCCTGAACAATTTGTTTGTTGGTCATACATAAAAGAGGATGGAGGAGGGCAAAGCTAAATAGGAGAGCACTGAGCCAAAGACAGAGGTTTGGGGCAGTTTCATTGCAGAAAGAACCAATGGATAACATCTTATGTGATAGAAATATAGATGGATTCATATGAAAGAAAACCATTTGATAGTTTGCCAGATTACATAAAAGCCCTCCTTATGTAGAATAAAACAAAAAAGTCTGATTCTGTGTGACCTTAGTCTTGAATGTTACATGCACCATCTTATATCGCTCATGATTGACCCGTACATTTCTCAAACAACCCTCAGTGGTTGATATGACACAAGTATTGCCATTATTATTATTATTATTATTATTATTATTATTATTATTATTATTAATAATAATAATAATAATAATAATAATAATAATAATAATAATAATAATCAGATATTTATTGAGCATGAACCAAGCTTCAGGAAGCAACAGAGCCCCTTACAATGACAGGGGGAAGAACTCAGTGAAGGCCCAGAGACACAGGAAGAGGGAGGGCATGCAATTTGGCAGCAAGGAATCTACAAGCAACCAGGGGAGGAAACAGTGGGAGCAGATCACCCAGTTTCAGGTTGGATGGGGAGTTGAGGAAGGGTGTGTGGATCTAGGTGTTACAGAAGAGGCTTTCCTTGAAGACGAAGGTCTTAAGCTCTTGTGGTCTTGAGTGTATACAATGTAACACATATTAGCCTAGGAGATGCATGCCACAAGTGTTTCCAGTTGCCATAGTATCCAAATATGTTGCTTCTCAACCCTCATTTGTCTCTACTTTTTTATGCTGGTTTTAATACAGGTGACAAAATCACCACAATATGTGCCAAATTCATGTACATTGCATGCAAACTTCAAAGTGAAGAAAGGCTGTAGGAAGGGATAGAAGGGCTGAGAGACAAAGGGTGTTGGTTACGATTGAGTGGGGCTAGCAATAGGAAATAGAGTGTTGCACATCTTTGAATGTTAATGCATTCAGTTTGCAAAATATTATGCTTCGTAGTAAGAAATTACAATACATCAATGGATCTGCTTTGAAGACATCACTTTAACGTGCTGATCACCTGATAGAATCTGGGCACTAATTAATCCACCTTTCATCCTTTTCGTTATAGTTCACAATTGTGATATTTCAATGTAGCCTGGTACCATTGTGGGTCCACGCTAGAGCCAGGCACGTAAAGGCATCCTTAAGTTTGCTTTCTATGATTGAGTGAATGGTACATTGATTACCACTGTGGTGTCTACTAATGCAATATAGGGGATCAATGCATACAGTTAACTTACAAAGGGCTCTAGAGATGGGGACGTGTCTGTCACACGTCAAATATGCCTGGAGAAGTATTTGACCCCTTTGAGGCTGCTTAATGAGTACCATTGTATTTAGTAATTTGGTTTTGCAACGTCACACGTCAAATATGCCTGGAGAAGTATTTGACCCCTTTGAGGCTGCTTAATGAGTACCATTGTATTTAGTAATTTGGTTTTGCAATAGGGAATGTTCATGTCCGATAGGCATTGGCCTTTAGATAACGCTATTAGCCCAACCCTTGGGAACAGACTCTGTGTTGTCAGCAACTCCGGTCCCCTTATAGTTATGTTGTGTTGCTCCTCAATAGAGAAGATATGTATTTGTGCTGTACTTATTCATCCCTCAGTGCTTAGTCTTAATATTGGGGTCTGGTATCAACAACTAATTTGACAATTGTACTGATTGTTCTGTATGAAAAGAGACGAAAGTATGCAGGTACTGAACCAACATGAATGTATATTTCATACAATCTCACATTTTAAAGAGGGTAATAAAATCTATATACAATTAGAATGATTCAAATGATAGATAGTATTTCAAGAGGTTTCTCGAAAAGAAACACTAACGAGCTTTTAAGAAGCGGCTCGTTATGCCCATGTCCATCTGTTTGCATAGCACAATGCTTATTAAACATACGCTGCAGGTTCCATTGACTGCTACTCCTCCTGTGGGATTGCCAGAGAATAGAGGGCACGGTATTCAGTAGCTAATAATATGATTTCGAAGAAAAAAAATCAATACAGATCACATATGCAATGCAAACAATACCTAAGACCTGGAATTACCAGGGGTGTTTCTTTGCTAGCATACATGATTGGCAATTCAAAATATAAATATTTTTAGACGGCGCAAATCTCCAGTATGGAAGGTAGAAATGATATGAGTAGAAAAACCAACTTGTAGGCATTTGTGCATGGCCATGTCTATATGTGAAGTCTAAGAATATATGCTGTGCAATAGCTTAATGAGTACAATCTCTTCCAGTTCGAAAATGATATATTTTTTAATGAAGATATTTTCATCAGGAATCTATCCAGACTTCATATTTATTTATTTTTCATAAGGAATTTCAACTACAGATGAATGTTGCCTGGTGTGATGACATAGGAATAGTGTACGCTCTATGGTAAAGGCCATGACGTGCTTGTCGCAGCAACATCAATCGGAAGTTAGAGTCGAAAAGATGGATGCCACATCAAGATTTTGCACAGGGAGGATTACACAGGGAATACGGTGAAGATGTAATGAACAATAGGCCTCTCCTCATCAATGGAATTTGTTAAATTGTGATCGACTTTAATGCCCAATTTCTACAGTGAAAACACAGATTCAAAGCACATCTCGTAATAGAATTCAACATGACAGCATTCTTATATACCTATTTTAAACATAGCCTCCCCCACCCAGGAGGTCTTTTCAGCAGCCCAACAGACAAAGTCACTTTGAGTAGGTGTTGGAAATTGCACTGTATATATGTATATTTTAAGATTTAAAGAGTTGCCTGGAGGCCAGACCATCACTCATAGTTTCAATCTGTACAGTGAAGGCACTGTAGTCTTGCACCGAGATGGAGAGGCCGCACCCGTCTGGCATGATGTCATGCAGAGGCTCATCGGAAATCAGGGATCACGGTGCGGTACATTGACATTGAATGGTGGCTTACAGTAGAGCGGCACATGCTCATTTTCTTTGTGAAAGAAGAGGGATGCAGCGGTGTGCGACTGATGAAGCATAAACAGATCCATATAATGTGTTCCATAAATAGCAACCAGTTCATCAATGTGATGACAGGTGGCACGCGATGCGACCTGTGGGAACCGAGGAGCATGTGGCTTGAAGCATTGTGCTTACGCATCTCATCACTTGCTGCAAGAAATGTCCCCTGTTTTTCAGGGTATATCAATGTGTGCATCCCAGCTATTCACATTCATATACCTTTTCTCGCCCCGTTGTGCATTCGCTCAAATAAGGGACCATTTCTATGCATTCGAGGTGCAAACAGATTCACAAAAGCAATGCTCTTAGAATGAGAAGAAAATAGTCACATTCCCCACGCCAATTTGGAATAGGCGAAATGGGATGAACAATGCATTACATGATCATTGCGCACCCTGGCAAGCAATCTATTTTATTTTAAACCATGGCTGCACCACTTGCATTTCTATCCCTAAAACGGATAGAATTCTTTAATAAAAAAATTAAAAAAAATCACAATGAAGGGCCCCTGCCATACATTTGCAATGGAGCTGCCACACAACCACACTGAAATCTGCAGGTCGTCTTTGTGGATAAGTTGATCTGTACATTTCTAAAATTAACTAAAATGAAAACAAACGTCATCGTCTATGTTTTCATCATTTGCACTCATTTCTAAGTTCCTGTTGTACCCAGGCCACCAGTAATACTGAATTATGGGATAGTGCTCCAGTGTTCTAGAATTCGGTATTACCAAAGAGCCATATTTGATTTGAGATGAATCATCACATACTTGTCTCTAAATAAGCAGCTCAACTTCTGGCTCGGAATCTTCGAACCATTTCAAGCCTCGGCTCCAAATGGTTTGAATCTTTTGAGCCAAGTTGAAACTGTTGCATGATAGTTCAACAAAGATGTATTAGGGTTATTACGATTAGTTACAAGGTTAGGCCAAATCCAGGAAAATACATAGCAAACTGTCAGTGAAAAAAAGCGGGATAACTTATGTGTCCTTCACACTTCTTTCTTGACTATGCGTTTGCCATCTTTAGTCACATGCTTCCAGTCTTCGGGCACTATGTGCGCTCACATGTTAAGAAGTTGGGGCATGACAGCAATGGACAAAACCCCCCCAAAATCCACTGCCAGGCAATCTGGGAGAGTCTAGAGGAGCTAAGACTATTCCCTCACTAGATTGCTGTCTCAGGGTCTTGGCACTGTGCCCTAATATCCCACCCTAACTCCCTCCTCAACATGTTACACCACTGTCATGCCTCCTACTCTCTCCACGTTTGCTTGTCTCTCCTCTTCCACCTCCTTAAGGTTCCAACAATGTCCTGTCTCCTTCCTTATTAATGTCACCATTTTTAGGGTTAGGGCGGATCTGTTCCTAAACTCCCTCCAACTCTCCTTCAAATATTATTTTACCCTTCTTCTGACACCTCCTTCATGCCTCGTCCTCCTCTTTTCTTTACTATCCTGTTATCTCCTTCTAACCAGGGTTAGTGTCAAGAACCTTTCAGAAGGGAGTAAAGCCCCATCTCTTCCGGTTACATGTGTTATACCAGGGTATTGTCAGATCCTGTGCAACCCCAGACCTGGTGAGAGGGAGTTAAGGGCGGGCGACCCCCAGGCCCTGACTCCTCAGATCCAGTAAGGTTGTGTGAAAGCATTAGTCCCACGGTACAATGCCTGTCAGCCTCTGTTCTCATCCATTTTCTTGCCATTTTCTTTCAGAACTACTTCACCCAGAAGCACACAGGTGGCAGCAAGAAAGACTGAACCAGAGTCACTTAGGTGCATTACTGTCATCAAGTGAGCTTCTAGAAACTGTAAAAGACAAGCTACAGGAACACAAACACCTTCCCACCAGAAAAAGCGTGAATGAATAAATAAGAACATGCTCACCTGCTTCGGCAAGCGGACATGGTGAGAACAGAGAGTTACGCAGAGCCATAACCAAATGAACCAAATGTTTCGGGAAGCGGATATGGTGAGAACAGAGAGTTGCTCAAAGTCACAACCAAATGAACCAAAAATGGGGCGTGGCTATTGGGACTATTTAAAAATGTTAAAGATCAAACACTACCCGACCCCGTGGGAAAGGCACAATAACTGATGGATACATTAGGACAATGGGCTTGAGAGGCCAATGGGAACTAGTAGGTTACACAGATCAGAGTGTGCTGGGATATAAAAACCTAAGACGGTCAGACATGAATGAAAGGTGGTCAGGTGAGGACAGGATGGGAGTTGGTGGACCTAGAGTCCAGAGGGTGGAAAACAGACACAGGATACTGAGAGAGAAGATGTGAGACAAGTGGAGAGAAAGACATTAGGTGAGGAGTGGAGTTGAATAGAGAAAGAGAGTGACTAGGAAGATTAGGGAGGGAGGAAAATAGTAGTTGAGAGAGGGGAAGAGGTACTAATGGAACGGGATGAGGCAAGGAGTGGATTTATAGAGAGAGAGATGGAAAGAAGTAAGAGTAGTAGATCTTAAAACACTGCATTACCTTTTGAATGATATAATGCTCATCAACAGCTACTATATGGTGATGATTCACCATGGCGCAGAAGGTTTAAGGACAAAACCATTCACCATTGGAAAATGGGTAAACAGGGGGGGGGTTTAGCCGATGTTTTATTAATTTGTTTAACAATAATATAGCACAGAGAATATTAGATTTGGCAGCGGATGCCCCGTCTGAAAAACCAATCAATGGGTATTTTATTATTTGCAGATGATGCTATCTTAATTTCTAAAAACAAAGGAGGGACTTAATACACAAACGAAGATTTTCGCAGAGTTGTGTAAAGTTCCATAAACCTTTCCATAAATTACAATACAACTAAATTCATGGTCTGCAGTGGCGCCAAAAGGATGGGCAAGGAGTTCCACTGTATGCATCAAAGACTCTAATTAGTGAAGTGGCTTGTTTTAATTATCTGGCCCTTAGACTGAACCGAAAGGGAACTTGGCAGGATCAATGTGTCAAATCAAATCTAATCTTAAATAAAAATCCCAGTGCAGTATTAACATTTGCTTGTGAAAAGAGGGTAAGGTTGATTAAGCCAGGTCTTAATGTTTGCACCTATGGCACAGATATCTGGGCTTTTCTAAAACAAATGTTTTCATGATGAGCGAAAATATATTTTTAAGTATCTGGAATCGCACCAAATGTACCTGTCCATCTCGAGCTATGATGGTCACCGATCAAATCAAATGTTGTACTAAGGCTGTTTTTATATTGGCTCAAATGAAATACTGAAAGGGCACTGATAAAACACTTTTTAACCCCCCCCCCCCCCGGTCATCCCAACATCTCAGACACAGGCTACATTTTAGAACCCCTGGCAAAATGTGCAGACATTTTTTCTAAAGCCTTACATAATTGATATGCAAGCATGCATCCAAGACATGACTGAAATCATCAAATTAGTCGAAGGTCGCCCATTTGAAACACAGACCAAATTAGTAGTAGGACTAGATATATAATCACTATATAGGAACAAGCCACCCTTTATATGTTGTAAGAACTACTGTACACTAAAAGAGAAGGAGGGCAGACCCTAATTCTTTTATATATTGGGGTGCTGAAATGTCCTTGACCGAAAACTACTTTTTTTCAACACCAAGATTTTCCATCAAATCAATGCTACATTAATGGCCTCAGCAGTAGCCCCCACGCTAGCAAACCTCTATGTTGAAAGCCTTGAAAGAAGTAAGATCATACTGGAAAGTAACAAATTCAAAAACCATCTTAAACTATGGAAACTTTACATCGATAATGTGCTTGTCATCTGGAACAGAGATGTACACCATTTTGAAACATATTTCTTATGGCTGAATAACCCGAATCCATAGTTTGTACTGGTTCTGTTAGTAAATTTAGGCCTAATGAAGCCAATGGTGACTTTACATGCCCTGGGAGACAGTAGTCAGTCCCGGGGTATGGAGTCTATGGTGGGGGTCACCTAGGACACCCCAGTGTTACGGCACAGAGGGTGCTGTGTAACACACATAGCAAAACACATGAGGCCCTATGGAGTAAAAGACCCCATAGCCCATCGAACACATTGACATTCAAAGAAATCTACCACAAATCATGTCCAAGAGTGGGATAAAAGAGTCTCACTCTTGGCAGGATGAAAAAAACAACCTCCAGAAATCCAGAAAAGCTGCTGGGGGACTCACTAGGTTAGGAAATTCAGCCTAAACAGAGAATTCTCCCTAACACTCGCCCCCCCCAGACTAAGGGACAGGAGGATTTAATCCACTCCTGGATGAATCTCGTACCTCTAGTCGATGACATACATCCTAGAGAGACCATCAGCATTTTGGTGGTGACAACCTAACCTGTGCTCGATGGTGAAATCAAACCCTTGCAGGCAGATTGACCATCTCAGTAGTTTTGGGTTTTCCCCTTTCATTTGCATTAACCATCTCAAGGGTTGGTGGTCAGTCTGAATGACAAAAGTAGAACCATACAAGTATGGCCTAAACTTCTTCAGAGCCCACACAATAGCAAAGCACTCTCTTTCGATTGTTGCCCACCTTGTTTCAGGATCCTTCAGCTTGCGGCTGATGAAGCAAACAGAGTGCTCCCTACCTTTCCCATTCAGTTGAATGAGTACTGCACCTATTGCTGCATTTGAAGCATCTGTCTGCACAATGAAAGTTTGGTGGTAATCAGGAGCTCTGAGAACTGGGGCTTGGCAAAGGGCCTTTTTCGGGTTTTCAAAGGCCTGATTGCACTCCTCGCTCCATTTAACCTTCTTAGGGAATTTTGGGGAGGTGATGACATTCAGAGGAGAAGCTATGTTCCCAGAGTTCTCAATGAAATTCCTGTAATACCCAGTGAGACCTAAGAAGTAGTAGGTGTTGTCCAATTTTGCACAGCTTCAATCTTACTGAGCAAAGGCCTTATTTCTCCACCTCCTACCTCATGTCCAAGATAGACAACCTTACTCTGTCTAATTTGGCATTTACTCGCCTTTATGGTCAGATTGGCTCGTCCAAGAACCTGCAAAACATCTCTTTGGTGGGTTACATGTTCTTCCCAGGAATTGCTGAACACTGCTATGTCATCCAAGTATGGCATGCAGAAGTCCTCCATCTCATTCAGAACCTGGTTTACCATCCTTTGAAATGTAGCAGGTGCATTTTTCAATCCAAAAGGCATTACCTTAAACTGGTATAAGCCAACCGGTGTAGAAAATGCAGTTTTCTCCTTGGCATGGTCTGGCATGGTCTGTCAGGGCTATTTGCCAATAGCCTGACGTTAAGTCAAATGTGCTGAGGAACTTGGCTGAACCAAGTCTATCCACCAACTCATCTGTTCTTGGCAAAGGGTGGGCATCAGTCTTGGTGACTGCATTAAGAGCTCTATAGTCCTCGCAGAATCTAAGTTCCTTAGATCCTGCCTTTGGTACTAACACAACTGGGCTAGACCATGGACTAGTAGAGGGCTCTATTACCCCGTGATCAAGCATCTTGCTGACCTCACCTTTGATGTGGGTTCTTACATTTTCTGACATTCTATATCCTCTGCTTTTGACTGGCAGACAGTCACCAGTGAGTATGTCATGCTGGCCCCAAGGGGTCAAGCCTGGTGAAAGTGAGAACAGAGAGGCAAACTGATTCAACATAGATTGGCACTCTTCTTGTTGCTCAGGTGTCAGATTTGAAGAGAGATTTACTCCTTCAATCTTTTTGTCTAAAGGTAAGCCTCTGAGGAGATCAGGAAGAGCTTCACTCTCTTCTTCTTCCTCGGATGATGCTAGAAGCAACGCTCCTACATCAGGTCGTGAGACATACGCTTTAAGTCGGTTGGTGTGGAAGACTGTCGGAGCCTCCTTGGTATTGCCCAAGTCCACCAGATAGTTGACCTCTCCAAGTTTACCCACAACTCTGAAGAGTCCCATCCATTTGTCTTGCAAGGCCCTCTGCCTTGTTGGGATCATAACAAGAACTAGCTGGTCTTGAGTGAACTCAACCATGATAGCCTTTTGATCATGCCAGTGCTTGACCAATGCTTGTCCAGTTTTCAAGTTATCACTTGCTTCCGCCATCATGTCTGACATTCCCCTCTGGAGACCTATCACGTAGTCAGTCACTCTGACTGGCTTGGGGGAAGGAGCACTCTCCAACTCCACTTTAATCAGGGCCAACGGACCTCTGACGAGATGACCATATAGAAGCTCAAAGGGAGAATAACGTACTCCCTCCTGAGGGACTTCTCGATAAGCAAAGAGAAGGCATGGCAGTAGAAGGTCCCACTTTCGTTTAAGGGGTTCCTCTAAAGCACCTATCATGCTCTTCATGGTTCGGTTGAACCTTTCTACCAATCCATTGGTTTGTGGGTGGTAAACTGTTGAGAACTTGTAAGTAACTCCACAGGTTTTCCACATGGCTTTCATGTAGTGGGACATAAAGTTTGACCCCCTGTCAGAGATTACTTCCTTAGGAAACCCGACCCTGGTGAAAATACCAAGGAGGGCCTTAGCCACAGCCGGAGCCGTAACAGTCCTCATAGGAATTGCCTCAGGATACCTAGTAGCATGGTCTACTACAACAAGTATAAACCTGTTGCCTGAGGAGGTTGGAGGATCAAGGGGACCAACAATGCCAATCCCTACTCTCTCAAATGGGACTCCCACAACTGGGAGAGACACTAAAGGTGCCACATTCTTGGAGCCAACCTTACCAGAGGTCTGGCAGGTGTGGCAGCACCTGCAGTATTTTTCTACTTCGGCCCCCATCTTTGGCCAATAAAAGTAGAGAGAGAGCCTTTCCTTAATCTTCTTGAAACTCAAGTGATCAGCCAAAGGAATCTCGTGGGCTAACTGCAAGAACTGTTGTCTGTTCTCTTGGGGTACTACAAGTCGTTTGTAGTCTCCAGGTCCAGACTCGGTCGGTTCACTGTAGAAGAGGCCATCTTCCCAGTGCAACCTGTATTTCCCATACTCTTGCCCTTCAGCCTGAGCTTCTGCCTGGTGGCGAAGACCTTCCAGAGTTGGACATTCTCTCTGTCCCTTACTGAAGTCTGCCCTGTTGGGTCCACCTTCTGCCAGTAAAGACTGCAGCTCAGGATGGTCAACAGGACCCAGATCTCCAATAAGTTCCTGGCCTTCCATTAGCTCTTCCTCAGAGTCAAATTCTGCCACACAGGGTTGTACCACCCTCTCAGCCTCAGCTGGAGAGGGAGTTACGGGTGTAACGTTGGACAACCGAGGGGAAGTCCTTGTTGGCTGCACTGAAGTGCTGGCTGCTGGTTTCTGTTGAGAAGTTTTAGGTTTCCCTTTCGCTTCCGATTTTTTTGAGACAGCAGCTGACAAATCCAGTGGAGCAGGAGTGATATCCTTCTTCATCATCTCCTCGGGAGTACCTCTCATGGTTCTCTCCCTTGCAGGTCTGGTTAGCTCCTGTAACCGTTTACTAGGAGGTCTGGGGGTATGAGACACAACTCCGAGAGTTTTTAAATCGTTACCCAACAGAAATCGTCCTGGTATCTCACTTTCTATGCTGACAGGTATCTTCACAGTCATGTCATTCCACTGGATGAGAACTGGTAATTGGGGAAGCATCTGCACAGGCCCTCCAGCTAACTTGGCGAGGCGTTTGGGTATCTTAGCAACATCCTCAGCCTGAAAAAAAGATTTATCCACCACAGTTATGCTGGCCCCAGTGTCCCTAATGGCAGGAGTCTCCTGACCATTCACCTGGACACTGTCCTTATAATACTCTTTAGTATTATCTGGGATAGAATTATAGACATCTAAATTCTGTTGTTCCCACAAACCCAGAGACACTAAAGAAACACTGGCTGAGACTCCAATGGGTTCATCAGCCAGCAGTAGAAAGTTTCCACTTGCCATTTGGACTTCCTCCTCTGGAGCGAAGGCTAAGGAGACAAGCTGGACCCCCGAAGGTTTACCCTTGCATCTGGGATCTCCTTTCACATGGTCAGCAGAGCCACAAACAAAGCATTTGCCAAATGCTCTCTGGAATGGTGGCTTGTTCTGGCCTCCCTCTGGTTTGGCACCAGAAGGTACACTATTCTGCTGTAGTTTTCCTTGCAGCTTACCCTTATGGTTTTGTTTGGGGCCCTCTTTGGAATTTGAGTTATTAGAATTCTCCTTTGAGTCTTTTTTTGGCTGTTTTCCCTCATCCTTTTTCTGAGTTGCCCCAGAATCCTTATGTGTAGCCCTGTTGGCTACCCATACGTCAGCAGCCTTAGCTAGCTTCCTGGAATCCAATTCCTTCGAATCAGCCAAGTGCTGTCTGAGCTCAGGAGAACAGGCATCATAAATAGACTCCAACATAAAAAGATTCTTCATACCCTCATAAGTGTTCACTTTGTAACCCTTAATCCATCCCTCTAAGTTTTTCAACCCTTCACTCACCCAGGTAGCCCAAGGGGTACCTTCATGCTTTTTGAGGGTTCTAAACCTCCTAAGATACTGGGAAGGGGTCTTCCCGAATCTAGCTATCAAAGCTAGTTTCACATTTCATAATCCTTCTTATCCACCTCCCCCAACTCCATTATCACATCAGTTGCAACAGGGGGGAGCCTATAGAACAACCAGGGAAGTAACTCATTCCCTGTGATGTCCTGGAACCCATGATTATACTCAAACATTTTCAACCAATCCAACACATCCAATCTAGGTTCATATATACCCACTAATTCCTTAGGCATCAGGGGTCTTTTGGGACTGGAACTTCTAGAGGAACCAGAGGAGAGAGAAGCATTTTCCACAGACAAACTTTTTCATTTCCAACTCATGATTAAGTTTGATTTCTCTGAGTCTTAACTCAGCTTGCTTCTGCTCAGCCTGGGCATTCATTCTTCTGAACTCTAGCTCTTGGTTTCTTTCAGATTGAGCTAAAAAACGTTTGTACTCTAATTCGAGCTTCATTTTTTCAAGTTCAAAATAAGCAGGGTTTCATGTGGGACCTGGTATGGGCCCTGTAGGTACAGTAGGTAAGGCAGACAGAGGCTCAGAGTGGCTAACTTCATTAGGTTAACTTTCCTCTTCTGAATCATACCATCACTGTTTTCTACATTTACTGGGGGGGTAGATTCCTCTGCACCAGTACCCAGACTTTGGTTTTCCAGCAATCTTGCTATCAGTTCTATTTTCTTGCCTCTTACAGAAAGATTCTCTTGTCTACAGAGAGCTCTCAAACTCTCAGTATTTTCACCTGACAAGGACTCTTGACTGTAAACTTCCATAGTAGACATGTTTTTTAGAACGTTGCTTTTTAGTGCTAAGCTTTGTGGTTAGTTATCCTAAAGTGTTGAAAAGCACTCTAAACTGTATACTCGATACAAATCACACTGATGTACACCAGTGTTAGGCAGAAACCTGTGCTGTTCCCTCTGGGACCACTGCAAAAAGTTTAAGTCTACAGGAGTTAGCAGTAAACCCAATTGGTAGCAGTCTGCACCACCCAGATTTACCTGACAGCTGTGGCTGAGCAGTCAGACTTCTCTCAAGACGAGTTAGGCAGTATTTGGAGTATACAAGATAGGGCAATTTACACAGTAGAACAAGCAGACACTGATCTGGTTGGGTGTAAAGATATATAATTACTTATTTAAAAACACATCTACGAAAAACACACTGGCACTAATATGGCAAACAATTTCAATCACAGTTACTATAAATATATATCAATCCCATACAATATTTCGACAAGTCTAGGTTCAACGGCACCACTTATTTGCAGACAGAGTTGAGTGCTTTCACCTAGATGGCACTCTAATATTCGTTAGACCGGGAGGGAAAAAGGCAGGGTATGAAACCAACTCAGTACCAACTCTTTTACGAAACAAATGCAAGGCAAGTAAGGCAGGGTCTGCTGTAGGTCAAAGTTCAGAGGCGAGGCCCACTCGGAGAGAGGCAAGGCGATATGTTCCAAAAGATACCACAGAGGAAATACACTTCAAGTCTTTGTAGCAACATGTCACAGAAAGGTTGGACCAGTTTTAAAACAAAAGTTAAGAAGGTCTGGAGGCGACCCAGTGGAAAGGTAAGGATTTAAGACACCTCACGCTAACCGTTTCAAGGGAAGCCAGGCGGACAAAGTACCTTGTAAGTGAAGAGACAGCTCCGGCGGGGGCAGTTGTTCCTGGTGGTGGATGCAAGTCGGGGCTTTGTCAGAAGATGAGAGGATCTCTTCGTCGAGGAAAAGTTGAAGATCGTTGCACCACCAGGGAAGAGACCAGCCACGGAGTGCTCCGTCACAAGGCTCCACCTTTTGGTCGTGGTACAGTGGTTAGTGGTTAGTGGCTATCCGGTTGCCGGGGTGCTCAGCACGTGCAATTCGACCACTAGACGTCCTGGAAGCGAAGAAAAAGCAAGGGACTAGTTTTTCCCACCAGTCAGGGGAAGAAGAGTCTCCAGCAGGGAGATCTCCTCTGTCGTTGGGAAGTGGTGAGTCGGTTCAGCAGGGCTCCACCGGAGGTGTCGTCGTTGCAGGTTGGCTCAGCTTTACCCTCGTCGGATTCTTAGGTCCTGTGGCGACTTCTGAAGTCCCAGTCCCAAAAGCCCTGCTTTTATGCAGAAAACCCCCATTCATTCAGCCTAGCTGTCAATCAAACACGCTAAGTGGTGAGTGGGGCGGCTCACCACTTGGGCCAATCACATCAGAGTGCGACTTGAGTTGGCAAGGCAACTCAGTCCAGGGTGCTTAACCCCCTCCCACTCTCCCTGTGGTACCCAGACAGAATGGCACCACTCTGGAGGGCTTCTGTGGAGAAGCCCGCCAAAAGTGGAACAAAGGGCTCAACCTTTGGTTCGGAGTTACAGAGGCGAACACATACGCCATTTTAAAAACCAAGTTCTGGCAGAAAATACCTACCGGTGAATTTATTAAGATAAATAAACCGGCGGTATGTTAGAGAATAACGTGAAAAAGTATTAGCCTCCAACAATGGGAAGAATCCCATAGGAATATATTCGCGGTCAAATATAAAAAGTAGTATCCACTGCCACCAGCCAAAACTCGACGAGGGGGGACGGGACAGTGCCCCCTCGAATAACAGACCCAGGGGTAATCGAATTACCCCTACCAGTACATCCACAATGGGATGGTTTGTACTGGTTCTGTTAGTAAATTTAGGCCTAGTAAAGCCAATGGTGACTTTACATGCCCTTGGAGACAGTAGTCAGTCCCGGGATATGGAGTCTATGGTGGGGGTCACCTAGGACACCCCAGTGTTACGGCACAGAGGGTGCTGTGTAACACACATAGCAAAACACATGAGGCCCTATGGAGTAAAAGACCCCATAGCCCATCGAACACATTGACATTCAAAGAAATCTACCACAAATCATGTCCAAGAGTGGGAGAAAAGAGTCTCACTCTTGGCAGGATAAAAAAAACAACCTCCAGAAATCCAGCAAAGCTGCTAGGGGACTCACTAGGTTAGGAAATTCAGCCTAAACATAGAATTCTTCCTAACACAACACCTGCACCTGGGGACTGTTTTCTGTATCCCTTCAGTCCCCTACCAGCAATCATGTCTGCACTAACCTTGCACTTGTCTGCACTTACCTTGCACTTGCCACCAGTTGGCTGTCTCTTATATATCTTATTTATTCTAGTATCCCATGCACTGCACTTCCCCTCCCATGCACTTGCGTGATCTGAATTACACCTGTCCTACTAAAAACATTTTCTGTCTTCCCACTGTTCCTCCTCCCTTGCCTCATCGCGCCTTGAAATACTTGTGTATATGAGTGTTATAAATGCCATATCATATAATATCATGAATGAAAGTGACAACACAAGAACAACGCCTCATTTTTCTAACCAAAAGCCATGAAAAAGAGTTGGATGAAAACATTGAATGGTACAATCTAACCAGATAATCAGAAAAAGTACAGCTATAAATCTGACTCAATGGCACGGCCACCTGCATATGTATTGAATGTTCCCATGAGAGACATTAGTCATATCTTTAACTATAAAAATGTGTCAGAATTTAAATGAATCTAAATGTATAAAGCAAATCGAGTTTAGATCAGTTATCATCACTAAAACTAATGGTGAGACAGTATATCCACCACTTTATAGAATGCCAGCTCAACACCGTAATTATGGTTTAGGAAAGTATTGTTTAAACATTGCCAAGCCATACTGACATGTGCAACATTGGTGTAATAATTGACCGTAAAGGTCAACATTATTCTTCTGCAACACCTCATCAGTCAAATGATAGGCATATATATAATAAGTTTGCCACACCAATATGGCCACCACATAAAAAGTACATATAAGTCAGATAAATGCATGTCCTAACACGTGACTTATCCAAAGGACTAGAGGAGTTAACTCCCAAGCGGCTCAGATAGCGGTAACACCAACATCGACCAGCTCGCGAACACGAGCCAGAGCAAAAGAAACAGTAAAAACGACTGGGCTAACATGATCACGGATTTTCAAATGAGAGCCGTATGTGTGTTTCCACATCATTTACAAAAGACACCAATGACGAGCACAACAACACAAGGCACCATTAACTAAGAAATATGTTGATTTTCACCTTTATACCCAGTTACATCTAGTCCAGCTAATACTAAAAATAAGATCTCTGCAAGTTAGACACCATACATTTATGTTATTACAGATCAGTAATCAAGATAATCTATTGTAGGCCATTAAGGAGTGCACCAATTCCAGAGACTGGAAGTCACTACACCATTTGAGGCTTACCACAGTAAGTACAATGACTACAACATGTAGAGTATGTAACACTACTTACCTACTGCTGACCAAATATTGGGCATATTTTTACCAAGTGGTGTATGTATGTTTCCATACGGAAGGACCACTATAGAAATTGGCCTTCTCTGTCGCTACCCTCAATCACAAAAGTAATGGTGGTAAGTGATTTCGATTGACCTATTTATTAATGAAAGGTCTCAACTGTTTAACGAACAGCATTTAATCAAAGCTGTTTTGCTTGTTCATGACACAGGAACCAACAATAATATCATGAAACAGCATCACACTGACAATTTATGAAAATGTGAACCTAGAATTGAACAAGAACTCACCTTTGTTAAAAGATCTAAAATTGACCCAGCCCGGTAGGGTTGGTGTCTAAGGAAACAGCGCATGGGAAATCCCCTGAAGAAGTTCCATACATCCAAGTAGCAGATCCATTGGAATGAAACATGTTGGGTTAAACAAACAGTGCCATTTAAGAGGTTGTTCAATTAACTGACACCAGTTAGGTGCATGATGTCTAAAACAACAACAAATCATTGAAAGAATAAAGCAACCATTAAAGGCTTAGCAATTATTTTTCCGATGTTGCATTATATTGTTTGCAAAATGTTCTTCTGTAAACTTTAAGAAGAATGAAATTGAAATACATTGTGCATTATTAAGCAGGTGTCACTTTGAGGTGCACTAAACAATGTTTAAGCAACATTTTTAACAGATACTTTTTCTATGTTTACTTAATAATAAATTGATCAAGATATTTTGTATAGAGAACACATTGAATGTATGTGCCTCTATCATTGTTTTTTTTCACTTACATCATTGATGATATACGAAATTAAATGTGTATGCTTACCAGTCATAAACAATCTACAACATAGGGCCCATTAAGTGTGTGTTTTGTATTTTGCTACAAGGGTTGGGCCTTTTGTTTAACCATGGTGTCCCCCATATTAAATATGTGCAGTGATAGTCTCCAGAGATGCACAGTTTGACCTTCTTAAATTACCAGGTATTTTACAAACTCCCTGGCTTAAACATGTTAACTCTACCCTGCATGAAATCGGAGAAGTTTAAATGTGGATTAATCCTTCAGGTATAATTAAATATTCCATCACATTGTCCAAAGAGAAATATATGGCTTGGTACAGCCAGCCCAGGGACTGTACCTCTACAGCCCTGAAATCTCTCCACTGGCTCCCTGTAGCTGCTAGGATCAAGTTTAAGATTCTCTGCATCGTCCACAAGGCTTTCTGGGGCAGGATCCACACTACATCCAACTCTCTTTTCCAAAATACATTCCTTCTAGAGCCCTTTGCTCTGCTACTTGCAACTCTCAGAGGGTCAGACGCTTATCCAGACAGAGAGTGGGAGGTCTATCTCTCCCCTCTGTAGGTGTCTCCCTCTAGAACAGCTTACTGCCCCTCTCATATTTGAGCCGGATCACCTTATGTTCCGGAAGCAGTTCAAGACCCTCCTTTTCTCCTCTGCCTTCTCCATCTCACTCCCTTGCTAACTTAACTGACTGTTCGTGCCAACTGTTTGCTTGGTTCTCTCTGAGTCTCACTGGGTAAAATGCTCCTCCACGGCCAGTCTTCCTTTGCGCTGCTTCCTGGCCTACCACAAACTTAGGGGCTGTAACTTTAACCCCTACACTCCCCCCTGCCTTGTGCACTTACTCAGAGCCACGCTGCCCTGGCTGCACTTACTCAGAGCCATGATGCCCTGATTGCACTTCCCCACCTATTCTCTATCGTCCCACTTTCAAAATTCGAATGGCACAAGGCCTAGGAAGATCATTGTCTTGTCCTCCAAGTGTCTTCCCTTTCTTGTCTTGTAGCACCTAGAAACACTTGTGTACAGGCACGTTATAAATGCCATATCATATCATACAAAGCAAAAGCTGAATCCAACTCTGCAAATAGCAATCCTTTTCTAATTTATATCTGGCTATTACAACATATCCCTTCTATGAGCACTACCATGACCATGTAAACATCCATTCTGTTAGTAGTCTTTCAACGAAGTTAAGAATGGGCATTTTGCCCACTGGCGTAACAGGGGCCCCCGCAGCCCCCGCGGTGCGGGGGGCCCCGCTAGCACATGCCCTGGGAGGGGGCCCCACTTTTTTAAATTTCTTTTTGAAATCACTTTGCCTGCATAAAGAAATTATTTCTGTAACAGAAATAATATCTTTATGAAGACGGAGTAACTACAAAAAGAAACGTTTTTTTTTTAAGTCCGAGGGCTCCCCCTGCCCCATGACATGGAAGACCACAGGCTGGAGGCCTCCATGTCATGGGGTGGGGGAGCCCTATTACTACAAAAAGAAATAGTTTATTTTTGAAGTCCTTCTGCCTTCATAAAGAAATGATTTCAGTTATGGTTCCGTCCTTAACAGAAATAATTTCTTTATGAAGTCAGAGTGATTTCAAAAGAAACAATCCGCCAGGCTGCCGCCCAACTTGTGCTTTTTTCCAGCACCCGCGAATGGGCAATTACCGGGTCATTACGGCTCCACCAGACCCGGTAATTGCCCATTCACAGGCGCCAGGAAAAAATGCTCCCCATTCCCATTTGATCCCCATATTCCAATGGGAATGGGGAGCTTGGATTCACCGGCACCATTCAGAATGCTGCCGGTGTATCCAACATGCTCGGCTCACGGGTGCCGGTACGCCACCCAAGTCAAACCTGGCGGGTGGGAAGGCACCCGCGAGCAGAACTCGTAGTTTGCCGGTCTGGTAACAACAGTACCGGCAAGCTTACCGGTACTGTTGTTACCGCACCGGCAAACTTATACTGAGGCCCAATTTCTTTTTGAAGTAATAGGGCTCCCCTCAACCCCATGACGTGTGCGTGTGTGAGTGTATTGGGAAAGAGTGAACACTTAAATGTGGAGGTGGCTGCCTGTGTGAGCGTATGGTGAAAGGGTGCACACAAATGTATGGGTAACTGGGTGTGTGTGTGTGCGTGTACAGTGAAAGGGTGCACACTTAAATGTATGGGTGTCTGTCTGGGTGTGCCTGCAGGGTGAAAGGGTGCACACTTAAATGTATGAATGGCTGCCTGGGTGTGCCTGTATGGTGAAAGAGTGCACACTTAAATGTAAGGATGGCTGGGTGTGCATGCGTGTATATGGTGAATGGTGTTTGTGCTTGTGTTCAGGGGTGCAACAAAACCTACATTTCGGGGGGCTGATCCTTCAAATGTTGGGAGAGAGGCGCTAACTTCACGGGTGGTGGGGGAGGCAAACTTATTTGTGTGGGGGCATCTAACTTCTTTACGCATTTTAATGAGACTATTTTAGTGCAGTTTCAATGTTACAAGCAGTTAAATCTCTACTTTAAGTGTGAAAGCAGCCTCTTATGAACTGTTGTGAGAATGAACGTCCCCTTTTCCCTTTCTACACTTCCCTGGCATGAAAGTACTAAGCCCACATCACAATTTCAATTGCCTAAAAATTTGGCATTTGAAAGCAGGTACTAATAGTGAAATGCTTTACATTAGTAACTGATGGGCCCTTGTTAACAGCGAAACCCAGGTGCCGTTTAACATCTGTCTCCTGTTCTGTCCAGCAACTTCTCTGAAAGTCAGCCAGGTTGAGTCAACATAGCCCAACATTTCAGGGGGTGAGTGCTGCAGCCCAGTCAACTGAATATTGTTAAGCCGCTACTTGTGTTTAATGCCTTCATTACTTATTGGTAATCGTCATTACTCCTAGCCCTATTCTTCCTTGTCCCTGTACTTGTGTATGAGGCAGTACTTGTGTATGAGGCAGTATGCCTCATACACAAGTACTGGGATGAGGTAGAGGTACATGGAGGTAATCCCTGCTTTAGCTACCTGTATCTTCATTACTCCTAATGCCACGCTTCCTCATCCCAGTACTTACCTATGAGGCAAGGAGCCTCAAACGTAAGTTCTGGGACAAGGAAGAGGGACATGAAGGTAATTCTGGGCCAAGCAGCTGATTTTGGAGGTTGGGGTAGGGCATACGAGGGAGAGGGGATCTGTGGGCGGTGGAATTGTGCGATAAATCATAATGGTTGTCCATGTCCAGGTTAAACAGGCATGATATGTGGTATTAGTGGCTAGAGAGACATTTTGGTGCAGCCAGTCTAGTTATTCCTCAGTTTGGTATGACTTTTCTTTTTACTGTACAGTCCTGCTAAGTGTAATTACCTGGCTAGATTGGCATTTGGGTGCTGCCAGTCTACCATTTCTTACTGCAGCATTGTATATTTTTTGGAGCATCTGTGATAAAATGATATGATATAAGTCTATTATAACACACCTGGATACAAGTGTTTCTTGGCGCGACAAGCAATGGAGTGAAGATAGAGGGTGGAAAATACAAATGATCTTACTAGGTCTTGTGTCATTCAAATCGTGCAAGTGTGAGAATGAGAAATGCAAGGGAAAAGGGAGGGGGGAAGTGCAAGGTGGAAGGGAGGGGAAAACAGGGCTGCAAGGCTCCTAGTAAGTGCAGCCAGGACAGTGCGGCTCTGGGTAGTGCAAAGATAACAAGGGACTCTAGGGTTACAGTTACAGTCCCTAAGTGCGTGGTAGGCTGGAGGCAGTGCAAGGGTAACTGATCAAGAAAGAGCCTGGACTCAGTGAGATTGGCCAAGCAACCAGTCAGTACAGCAGACAGGTAGGTCAGCAGGGGAGGGAGAGAGCGAAAGCAGAGGAGAAGAGGAAAGTTTTGAGTTGCTTGCGGAACATCAGGTGGTCCGCTAATGTTTGAGAGGGGCAGGAAGGCCATTCCAGATGGAGGCATTTGCAGAGGAGAGAAATCTACCCCCACTCTCTACCTAAAGAAGCATATTGCCCTTAGAGAGTTGGAGGTAGCCGGGGGAAGGGCTAGAAAAAAATGATATTTTGGAAGAGAGCGTTGGATGTAGTGTGGGCCCGACCCCAGAAAGCCTTGTGGATAATGCAAAGGGTCTTGAAATTGATTCTTGCAACCTCGGGGAGCCAGTGGAGAGATTTCAGGGCTGTAGACATATGATCCCTGGGCTTGTGGCCAAGGATAAGTCGTGCTGTCCTGTTCTGGATTCGTTGCAGAGGGCAGAGAATAGAGGAAGGCAGCTTGAGAAAGAGGCTGTTGCAGCAGTCCAGCCTAGAGAGAAACAGGGCTCTGGAGACAGTGAGCTTCTGGGGGAAAGTGAAAAAGGGAAGAGTCCCTTTGAGAAGGAGCAGCTGGTAGGTAGTGAGACTTCTTGGCGACGTCCGAAATGCGAGGAGAGAAAGAGAGAGTGGAGTTGATGATGACAAAAGGTTTTTTCCCTTGCAGGATGGCAAAGGAAGAGGGCCCAAGGTGGGCGGCCACAGTGAGAGAGGGAACGCAGGGGCAGGGGTCCCAATGAGAAGGATTGCCATCTTAATGGCACTAAGGTAGAAATTGTTGGGGGTGCACCAATCCTGAATCACGGATAGACAGTCAGGAATGAGCAAGAGATGAAAGGAGCCTCAAGGAAAGCTGAGTGCCATCTGCTTAACACTGAAAGTTAGAGGAGAATGTAGAGATCAGGAGGGCCAAAGGGGCCAAGTAGAGGTTGAAAAACCAGGGTGAGAGGATAGAGCCCTGGGGAATTCCACAGGTAGAAAGAGAGGTGGCAGAGAGAAAGGGACCAAGTTGGAGCTGGGAGGGGCAGTCCAAGAGGAAGGAGGTCAGCCATTACAGGGCCTGATCTTTGATATTCAGGTTCTCACATAGTGGATTGATCAGGATGGCGTGGTTGACTGTGTCGAAAGTAGAGGGAAGATCAAGGAGGATTAGGACAGAAGGAAGACTGGAATCAAGGTTAGAGAGCAGATATTCACTGGTGTTCAGGAGAGAAGTTTCTGTGCCTCTGGCAGCTCTGAAGCCAGACTGATGGTCATGGAGACAACCAACAGATTCAATGCAGAGAGTAAGCTGGGAGATGGCCAGCTTTTTCCAAGAGTTTGCCCAGGAAAGGGGTGATGGAGATTCGGTGATAGTTTGCCGGACAGGTAGTATCGGCAGATGGCTTCTTGAGGAGTGGGTGCACAAGGGAGTGTTTATGGGAGAGGAGGACATTCCAGTGATGAAAGACTAATTACATAAATCGGCCAAGGTGCAGCAAGGGTGTCAATATGGTCCTTGATGGTTCTGGAGGAGCAGGGGAGCATCTGTTTGGATGACACTTTCATGGATCAGACTTGTCTAGAAACCTTGTCAGGTGTTGTCAGAGAGAAAGAGGAGAAAGGAGGAGGAGAGGTAGAGATGGCCAAAGGGAGGCCGAGAGAGGAAGAGGGAGAGGAAGAGGAGATAGTTGACAGGATGTCTTGACTTTTAGCACCGAAGTGAGAGGCCAGAGCCATGCAGAGGGCCTGGGAGGGAACAGGTGAGATGGAGACTGCAACAGGATTAACCAGTTCCGTGCAGATTTTAAAGAGTTTGGCCATGTTGTTAGAGGCAGCATAGATCCGGGCTTCAGTGTGTGCTCTCTTCTTGATGAGTGTTATTGCTTCGACTGGCATTTTTGTGCAACCAATCTAGGTATGTCTAAATGTGGCCTGGCATGCTTTACTGTAGTGTTAGGATGTGTCTACACTGGTCTATATTATGCAGCCAGTGGGACCTGTTGTCAATGTAGCATGACATTTTTAATTGAAAAGCGTTCATGTTCCTGTGCATTGTTGGTGACTAGCGTGTATTGGATTGGTGTTACCCTACAAAACAATTGCAAACACTCTGGCTTTTTAGCCAATTATTCTCAAAGTGTGCTGTATATTGCATTAAAAGACATATTTATATATTTCTCCTAGTACAGTGTGCGGCATACCCCTTCAGCAGCATGTTCATGCGTATTGTGAAAGCGTGATAATCTAGGCCTGCCCAGTGTGTAGCACGAACCGTGATTTGTTGCTGAGTTGGGGGGGGGCCCTCAGAATGGCTTGCAGGGGGGCCCCACATTTTGTGTTACTACACTGATTTTGCCTCAAGCTGTATTAGCCAAGAATAGGGATCCAGACTGCCCAGATCTCTGCAGAGCACCTGATCAAAGTATTGAAACTACTCAACTTTGCTTAATTTTGTGCCCGCCATATGCCAATATTCATAATAGATACTTAAAACTGTTACCGAGGGCGAGTGGCTGTTGTACCGTGTCTTCAGGCTAGACTCTCTATAAATCACTGTACAACTCTGTAAGTCCCTGTACACAAGTGACAATATTGACGCTGCCTCAATTTATATCATACATGCTTAGCCAAGAAGGACGGGATTACTCAGAGAAGCCTCTTGAATGTTGGCTAGCTTATCCATTGCTGTGCTGTAAACAGTACAAAGGGCCACCCCCTAATATAATACAAATGTTTACAAACTTAGCAGGATTCCTTTAAGTAATATCTACTCTAATTGTATCATTGTTTTAACTTTATGATCTTATGCTTTTGTATTTATGTTGTTTGTGATTTATATTGTTACATGTCTATGTTTATTGGAACTTGTTTGACATTGATGGAACTACAGTGATGAGCTATTATACTGGTATTATGTTTTACAATGCTTTTATGACATTTCAAGCCTTGGGGGAACCAGGGCTTGGGTCATAAAGAGCCTCTGGGGTAAGGTGAGAAAAGGGAGAAATCCTTTGAGAAGGAAGCGCTGAAAGTAAGACTTCTTGGCAATTTCCTGAGTGTGACGGGGGAAGGAGAGAGAGGAGTCGGAGATGACTCCAAAGTTTCTGGCTTCAGAAGAGGGAGCAGGGGCAGAGCCCAAAGAGGAAGGCCAGAGTGAAGGGAAGGAGGGAGCAGGGGTCCTTATGGAAATGATCTCAGCTTTACAGGTGTTGAGGTAGAGATCGTTGGCGGTGCACCAGGACTGGATGGCAGTCAGGGACGATGGAGGGTGCAAAAGGGTCAGCAGGGATGTTGAACTAGATCTGTGTGTTGTCTGCATAACTCTGGAATTTGGAAGAGAAGGAGGAGATGAGGTGTGCAAGCAGAACAAGGTAGATGTTAAAGAGCCAGGGGGAGAGAATAGAACCGTGGAGGTCACCACAGGTGGAGAGGGAAGTAGGAGAGGAGAAGGTGCCCAGAATAACTTGGGAAGAGCAGTCAGTAAGGAAGGATGTCAGCCAGTCCAGTCTGTGTTTTGAGATACCACGGATATTGTGGACCCTTTGTATGAGGATGACATGGTTGACTGTGTCAAAAGCAGAGGAGAGATTGAGAATGATAAGGACAGCTGGGGAGTTGGAGTCCAGAGATGCAAACAGTTCTTCACGGGTGTTCAGAAGAGCAGTTTCCGTGTCTCTGGATGCTCGTAATCCAGATTGATGGTCGTGGAGACCACCAACAAGGTCAGTGTGTGAGTTGAGTTGGGGCAAAACCAACTTCTCCAGCAGTTTCCCCAGGAAGGGGGGGGGATAGAAACAGGGAAACAGTTGGCAGGGTAAGTAGGATCTCATGAAGGTTTTTTCAGGGGTGGCCGCACATGGGAGTGCTTAAGGGAGGAGGGCAAAGATCCAGTGACAAAAGAGTGATTACAGAAATCAGTGAGAGCAGGTGCAAGAGAGCCAATGTTATCCTTCATGGTCCTGGGTGAGCAGGGGGAAACCTGCTTAGAAGAGGCCTTCATGGAGTGGGCAACTCTGGCAACTTCTACAGGTGTGACAGGGGTGAAGGAGGAGATGACAGTGGAGGAAGGGGGATGGAGGAGAGGGGGTGTGGGATGGGTTGTGAGGGTGCATAGCAAGGGTGGTAAGGTTGGCCCGAGTTTTGGAGGCAAAGTGTGAGGCCAGTGCATTGCAGAGAGCATGGGAGGGAGAAAGGGAGGAGTAGACTGAGGAGGGGTTGGCTAGTTCCCTGCATATTTTGAAAAGTTCAGCCGTGTTATTGGATGCACTGGAAACCCATGCCTGAATGTGAGCTCTTTTCTTGGCACAGATGGAGTGTCTATATTGCCTTTGGAGCAGGCAGCAGGCCAGTTTGTGAGAGGATGAGCCTGAGGTTTGCCACTTCCATTCTGCTTCCATGCACTTATGTTTCAGGGCTGCACGTTTGGTGTTTTACCAGGTGTTATGCTTAGAGGCAGGTTTCAAGCAGATCCTCATGACTGGGGCAATAATTTCAAGAGTATTGGTGATGGAAAGGTGGAGCTTGCTGAGGGCAGAGTCAGAGGTAGAGTAAGAGGTGGGAGTTTGAGGGGGCATGAAGGCCGAAGCAAAGGCACCCACAGACACTTGTTTCAACGAGTGGATGTTAGCAAACAAAGTTGGTGGGACTTATTGGGGGGCAGTCAGAGGCCCAATGGGACTCAAGTGAGAGGGAAATAAATAAACATCAGACCAGGAGAGAGGGGTGACTAGTGGAGGGGACAGAGAGTGGTCCGAGTGTATGAGGGCATCCAGAGTGGGTCCAGCTGAGTGGGTTGTCACAGAAGGGAGAATGAAGAGGGAAAGCGAGGTGCAGAGGTCAGTGAAGAGAATGGATGTAGAGCATGGCGAGTCCAGTTGGATGTTGAAGTCACCCAGTAGGAGGAGGTTGGATGTGGATGAAAGTAAGGAAGAGCAGAAGTCAGCCCATTCAAAGAGGAACAGGGTGGTGGCACCTGGAGGCCGGTAAATGGTGGCAATGGTCAGGGTCGAGATGGGAGAGATGACCAACTTGCAAACCTGGTTTCAAAGGAAGAGTAAGGTAATATGGAAGCAGGAACGCACTCAGGGAAGATTACCGCAGCCCCCTGCCAATGTGGTGGGTGAGGTTGAGGCTTGGAGATGATCTTGAAGCTGTCGGGGACAAGGGAGTCAAAAGCAGTGAATCTGCTGGCATTGAACCATGTCTTGGTAAGAGCAGGAATGTCAAGGTCTATGTCTTCAAGAAGGAGAAAGATGTCAGCAGAGTGTTTGTTGGATGAGCGGGAGTTAAGAGTTGCCAGGAGGAGGAGGTCTGTGCCTTTGAAGGTTTTCTGATGTGGTGTACAGGGACATGGTACAACAGTCAGAGGAGGGGTAGAGAGCAGAACACCGAGATGCAGGAGAAGGAAGGAAGTTATTGAGAGAAGGCAGGATCCAGTCAAAGAGAAGGTGGTTTGCTTGTGATCCCTGAACCAGGATAGTGCCAGTGTGATAGACATTATCAAAACAAGGTGAGAATGAGAAGCCAGCCAAGAGGACTTCCTGCATGGTGCCACCGTTAATGGTACAGCATGTGGAAGGTGAGAGAGTAGAGATGAGATGGGGATCCATAGATCTGGATAAGGGACAGAGAATGCTATACATTGCCTACCCCATCATTGGTAGGATGGATTTCTCAGCAGCAACACGTTTGTCTTGGAAGCAAGACAATGCATGTCAACAAAGGTTCAAATCCCGGTCTCACACTTAGAAACTGGTCTGCAGAATTAAGTGCGTTATTAAAGAACAATTATTATAATTATGTGGGTAGATGTAAATGCCCACATTCTATGACCTCAGGAGCCAAGCTACTAAGTTGGTCATTTGTGGTGGGTTTGGATGGGTTATCTGCTTGTGGTTCAGTGTAAGCAGATCTTGGATTGGATGAAGTTTTAATGGTTGTCAGAGAGACATGTATTAGGTGAGAGTAACATGGTTATCTTGCCCACGTTGGTGCAATGAGTATCACTGTTATACTTTCTTGATGTAACTTGTGAATTATCTTACAAATTAGTGGTGTCGGGGGGGGGCATATGCAAATATCCCTGACCAATTCATTCATAAAGCAATGTCTATAATCCCTGGTTGAGGAAACCAGGATGTGATGTTTTGGCATTTCTGTTCTCATTTGTTGTAAACAGGTTGACTGTTGGTTGCCCCCATGTTGCACAAATGTGCTAGAGTGTATTGGTGTTCAGATCCCACTCATGTTCTGTTACCAGAACCCTGCTGAGCGTGTCCGACAGTTGTGTTCCCTGCAACATTTTGCACTGGAAGAATATGTTTCTTTGTATGCACCAGTGCCAGATGTCCTATGCTAGAATGGACAGTTGTTTTGAATGTGTTCTGCCTTTTCTGTTGTTGTAAAACATTGCTGGTTGATTCTGTTTATAGTAGAATGCTTGTTCCCCATTATATGCTTTAAATGGATTCTAGTGACATTTTGATTGCCAGCAGTTCCAACCAATGTGTGTTGTAGTTTCTCTAGCTTTTTGACCACTTTCTCTGTGCAGTGAGATGTTGACAATGTGCCCCCAGGCTGACAGAAATGTGTCTGTTATGGTTACTCGTGCTGGTGGAGTATTGAATTGTCTTCCTTTTGTAATATTGTTTATTGACCACCAATGTAGACCTAGCTCTAGATGTGGTGGATACAGCTGGAAGGCCCATAGCAAGCTCAATTAGAATTATAAAAGCATGCCTGGCTTAGAGGATATAACTATATCAAACATCACTCGCTCAATGATAGTCTTTCTGGTACTTGCATCTCTTTAGTGGAAGGTTCTGGTATATTAAAAGTTGTTTGCATCCAAAGTAAAAGTAGGTATCGACAGGGCATTCTGATCATACTTTCCCTGTGAGCAGGCTCCCGCAAGGCAAGTCAGTGTCTACACCCTCTCAGTTGTGATTGAGAGTGTAATGTAGTGACTGTAGAGGTTTAGCATTGTGTCTTAACCAACACTACCCCATTATGCCATTAGGATAGATGAACCACTTTGTTGTGGACTTGACATTGACAAGGTAAGTAGGGTGCATCTGATTAAACAGATGGAAACACCTGAAAGACTGTGCATAGATTAGCAAGATGTATTTAATGCCAGTGGTGGGTGTGCAGGTGACACCAAAGAAAAAAGGTTCAGTAGAGCTGCCTGACCCACTACTCTTGTTTAAGTATCAATACAATAGTTTAACCGTTGATCTAAATGCTGCCAAAGGTGTGGCCTTGCAGATGGTATCCAGCGGCATGTTAGGTAGGAGTGCTAGTGTAGCTACTGTCCCCCCGGGTGTTGCTGGCATTTTTGAGTGTACCATTCTTTCATGCACTGTACAATTTATTTGCTAAGACTGGCTTTAGTGATAGGAAAGCCTTCCAGGCCTACTGCAGATGAATTGAGAAACGGACTTATTTCCATATTGTTTTAGTTCTGTGCAGATATAATATTACCACAGTTCAGATGGCAAGCATATAACAGTGATTTTTCTGCCATTGAGACTGTTGCTTAGAAAAAAGCTGGATGTGCAATTGACTGGTTTACTTTAAACGATGAAATGTGTTTTGGAGAGTATCATGGATGTTTTCAGATTCATCACATTGTCCTTGTGAACAGGGACAAATGGCTTATCAACGTACAAGGCCTGTACTTCATTTACTGTGAATATGTATGCGAAACAATACTAAAAAGGATACCTTGTAAAAGTACTGTTTGAGAGAAAATGTGTGACTAGGTTCAAAAGGTAGACACATTAAACTGTTCAGGACTTATTAGACCACAGTTAGTAGCAGGGTTAGACACCAGTGAGTGCATTCTTGTAACCCCTTCTATGAAGGCTTTCACCACTTAACTCATTTCTCCACCACAATTCTTTAGGTTGGGACAACGTGTGCTGCTAAATGCACATTTAGTGAGTTAAACATGAGTCCATAATCTAGTAAGTTTAGTAAGTATTTTACTATATGTTTTGGTGGGACAATAGGATTAGCAAATTAGTTGACACACCTAATCTCAAAACATTACAATTTGTTGAAGTAACATTTGTTCAAGTAAGGATACCTGTTCATACGCAGGGAATACAGTATAGTATCATGAAACAATGGAGGTAATTAGTGGCCCCAATGCCCCACAACCAACTATATACTCAAAATCTAAAAAGGACACACACACAAACATACACACACACATATACAATTCCGCATGTAGATGTACAATCCAGATTGGCGCACAGTCTTGAAGGAAAGGGCTAAGAAGTAAGCATCAAGAAGCCATGCAGTACCAGGATGGGAAAGGAAGGGAGGAAATGTACTAATAGGTCAAACATGTTTCCGAAGAGAAGTGCCAATATTAACTGTCATTGTGAACAGTCACAAGGCTGAGAACGGTCAGATGGTGCCAACATGTGGGAGTTCATTCACACACCTGCAGTCGCTGGTCTCCTGGCAAGCCCCTTAAAGCACCAGTAAAACTGTTGGCCCCATGGCCGGGACAGAGCGTCAACCAGCGTATCCTCCCCATACCACCCCAGTGAAATCATCCACTGGGTAATGGAGGTTCTTGTGCCTCTGCATAAATACTCTAGCTGTTCCCAGAACCAGAGCGGGGACTATGTCATAGCCCACAGGACTTTACAAAGGGGCCTGATGGCACAGTGTGTGCAACACATGGCATACCTACCTTGGGAATACATTCCCCATTTTATAGCATGTCGTTGCACATAGGCCGATTGCAGTCAGTCTTTGCGGATTGCCATGATTTTGTCCCTGGTAGCATGGCCGCATGGGAAATATGGATTTCCTGGAAAAAACACCTGGTAAATGCTTTCCCAATTCTTTCTGTTGCAAGCGAGACACATTGGATGGGGGAGGTAATGTTGAGAGCATGGATGTTTCCTTCTGCCTCAAGAAGCTTGGAACAAGTTATGTGAGAATGGATGGTATGTCATGCCAACAATTACGCCTTCTGAAGCCTGCCAATCACCATTAGATGTACAAAAGAAGAGTTCAATGATCTTTCAGTTTTATATCTTTTAGGCACACAAAAGGAGTGGCGTTCCATTCACCTAAAAGGCCAGATGAGCAATACATATGCCATGCACTCTTTTCTTGACAACCGATCTAATCCTAGATTTTTCCCTCTGCCTGAGAACTCGTGCGTGGCTGAAAGTCATGGGCAGGTAACACAAAACATAACCAGCCTGATTCATGGAATTATTTGCGTGAAAAACACAGATTTGCATGCCTTTCTGCCCGAAAATCCCTGTGTGAAGTATGGGGATTTTCGGGCAGAAAGGTGCTCAAATCTGCGTTTTTCACGCACATTATTCCATGAATCAGGCTAAATGTCTGTGACTACCTTGAGAATCTGAAAAATTAAAATAAAGTGGGGGTAGAGCAGGCAATATTAGAAGCATTATTGTCTCTCTCAGCCTGAGATGCCTCGAAACGGTGGGTCAAATTATGTATGAAATAATATCTCCCTCTACCTAATAAGCCTGGAGATGGGAGCTGGGAAAATATGACGTGAGAATGAATGTCTCTCTTTTTCTAAAAGGTGTATGTTTGTCCCTGTACACGCCAACAGGACAATAACAAGTACCCTGTACATTTACAGCGCCATAAGGTTGGGCTAGGCCAAAGCTCTTTTATTTTTCACAGCCTCTGGCCTCTTCCCCTCAAGCTCCACATTCCCAGGGCCTCATCAGGAGTCAGACGGACTTGGAAAATGTGGTGGTAACGTTATTACCGCTGCATGTACTTTTCTGCCCAATCCTGAGTGTTGCCCTAACTGGACTCTGAACTGGAGGTGAATGCGCTGGCGGTATGGGCATTTTTGCAACTATTACCGCCGACTATTACCAATGAACCCAATGGGGAATGGGGATTTACTGCCTTACCACTACTCGTGATCTGGTGCAAATTGCACCAGACTGAGTAGTGGTAAATCTAATTGCGTCGGGCGTTATCCCGGCAAATTACAGCCGGGATATCGCCCAACTTGTGATGTTTCTTTCATTCATATTTTTTACATGTTGTTTCTCTTATCTTTGTTCATCTTTTCTGAACCCTCCCCCAACATTCTTGGTCTCTCCCTCACCAATTCTGTACATGCTCTCCATCGTGGTTCAGACACAAATATTCAAGAACAGAATATATCTAAAAAGATGATGTTTATTGGGCTAATGTAGTAAGCAACATGGTGATTTGGGGCCTCATCACAAGATGGGCGGTATCCCGTCAGTAATTGTTCCGGGATACCACCCAATGCAATTAGCGTTACTGCTACTCGGTCCAGCGCAATTTGCGCCAGATCAAGAGTTGCGGTAAGGCAATAAATCCTGATTCCCCACTGGATCTATTGGACCCTATGGGGATGGGTGGCGCTATTACTGCTGGTGCAAATACCACCAGTTGTAATAATGCCGAAAATGCCCATACCGCTGGTGGATTAACCTGCGGCTCAGAGCTGGGAGGTGAATGCGTCCAGGTAGGCCCATACATGGGATTGGGTGAAGTGGTAAATGCGGCGGTAATAGTGTTACTGCTGCTTTTGTTCCATTCTGCCCAACTCCTGATGAGGCCCTTGGTCATAAATCAGTTACTGTCCTAATGCTGGAAAGCTTACAATGGTGTTTTCCCTCCATGGGACAACTAGGCAGACACAGCTGTAGCACAACCTATTCAGTTTTAGGTTGAAGAAAACATGCTATAGTTTCTGACGGTTGAGTTTAAACATTTCTGCAATGAGGACATGGCTGAGTACATTAAATGATTCTTTGTTTGCTGGGTATTTCCACTCATTATTTCCAATGAAAATGTTTTGAAAGTTAAAGTGACTATAATTGAAATGGTGAAGTCCTGGAGAGAAACAATGAAATATAAAGTAATAGTTGTGGGTAAATATTGGCATATATAAAGGCAGGGCACGTGGGAGCAGGTGATTGAAGATTCAAACCTTCAGAGGGGATTACAAGGTAACACTTTTTCCCCTTTGTCCCAGGAGAAGATGACAACAGGGATAATCACTCATGCAGACCAAGTGACTAAAGAGTCCAGTCTCTTTAAAGAACAGATAATATACATACCCACTCCTAGCAATCCAGGCTATGCCATTCCCCCCACCCCCCCCAGTGCTTTTAGTGTGCCGGGGCCAGCCGGGGCTGGGCCCCTGCAGTCTCCAAAAAGTGGGGCTGAGCCAGGGCCCTAACAGGCCCCCCAGACCCACCACAACATTGGCGGGACACAGTAACCCACCGCGGCCGCATGCGCCCACCATTAAGTCAGGCAAGCTGACAGAAGTGCCAGCCAGCCACAGCGCTGCTGTCAGTCACTGTAACTTCCTCTGCTGACCCCTTGAGCAAGGGGTCACCAGAGGAAGTTACTGTTCCTTTGTTTCACCAGGTCATCTTTAACCCTCAGCGAACCTGGGGATTCCTTAACATATTTCAAGGTTTAAAAAAGATGGCTTGAAATGTACACATTTTAAGCCATCTTTTATAAAACTCGAAGCTTTATAAAAGATGGATTGAATTGCGTACATTTCAAGCCATCTTTTATAAACATAGAATTGTTTTAAAAGATGGCTTGAAAAGCACGCAAATTGTAAGGTATGCACACAAATATATATATATATATATTTTTGTGCTTACCTTACTATGGTTTGTGTACTTTTCAAGCCATCTTTTCTAAACATAGAAATATGTCACATATTTCTGTTTATAAAAGATGGCTTGCATAGTACTTACTGCAAGAGATTTTGTTTCATTGGGGTAAATTCGGGATTTGGCAGTATTTTTCTTACTGTAAAATTTTGGTGGTAAATTGGCGGTAAACTGGCCTTACATTTAGAGTGGGTTTGGTATTACTCTATTTTGGTGATTATATATTGTTAGCTTGTATTGGTGGTAATTTTAGTGGTATCTTACATTGTGGTATTTTCAGAATTATCTTATTCTTGTGGTATACTGGTGAGCATTTTTTTTATATACTTACAACCCCATCATAAAACAAACCTTTCCTTTCTATTAGAATTTCTTTTAGTCACCTGTAGAGAGCCCCCAGACTTACGACACTTCAGAGAACCCAATGAGTTTATTCAGAGGGCCACCTATGGTTTGTGGCTGGTATTACTTGCTTGTGTACATCCAGTAATCCATGTTTCTAATCTGACACTCCATCTTTTTAGCATGCAACGAAGGAATCACACCTAACCCTTGCACACATCTCTCTACCTTGCTTGCTATTTTAACTACAGTGGTAAATTGGTAAATGCACTACTGCTCTGATATAAACATCACCTCTGTGCTTCCCCTATATAAATGATTCACATATGCATGAATGACACCAAAGTCTCTGTTTTTATTAATCTGCACTCTGTATTAAATGGCAATTACAAACCGCAAAACATCTTACCACATGATATTTACAGCATCACCTGCAAGGTATAAAAGAAAAACAGAAACAAGCAGGCATATTGCAAAAGTGAATTTAGTTTTATAAACCTTGAACATAGAGAGAAAAATAAACATTCAGTATATTTTCTCTAAACTCCCTGTATTGTAAGTAAATTGTATCAAACACATTCAACAATCTATGTTTTTCCTCACTTGGCACTAATCTTACCAAGGCCAGTGAAATCTGCAGTCCCTGCATGAACTCGCTGTCTTTGCAGACCCAGACCCAGTGCCAAACTCTCTCGTATGTATGGGGAGCTGCCAGCTGATTAGGTTCGTAGCCAGCGCTCAACCCACATGGAGTTCAACAGATATGGCGCCGTCCGTCTCTTTGTCCAAGCATGAACTGTCACCTCCCTTCTCTTAATTCCTTAAGAAAACTCTAATTCAGCCATCTGTTGACGTGGCATATCCACCTACAATCCCTACCAATCAGAACAACAAGAACGTGCCCTGGGCTAGCCTTCGTTTTTCAAGACAATGAAGACTTCATTTATAAAGCAACTGTTTCATTTTCCTTACTTCATTTTACATATTTCTGTTCTCCACAAGATGAAGAAAAAAACGCTAGTGTGCACCTCTTCATGGAAAAATGAATTTAAAATTGTGCACATAAAATATAGCCTGCATTTCATTGTGCATATAAAACTGCATTATAATGCTAGAGAGGTTGAAATTAGTAATTTAGTAATGCATTTAGTACATAGTTAATCAGTTATGTATTCTAATGCAGTTTTCACACATGAAACATCCAATATAAAATTGTGCACCTCTTTATTTTAACCTGGCAGCACACTATGCTAAAATGTTTTTTTTTTATATACTAATTATTCTGAAAGCTTGCCTGCTGGCTGTTACTGGCTGTTACTGATATAATGCCTGCAGTTTGAAAAACTGGGCCTGGCTGTATTCCTGTGCTGTATATTGTATGCTGGCTATAAAATCCCTATATGTCCTTACACATGTCGTCCTTTTTCCGACAATTCTGGCTAACAAACCCATAATTAGAGGAAACCTTTTAAAATGTACATCTCTCTTTTTCCATCATATGAATCACAATTGAAATAATAGCATCTTAATAAATGAACATTTAATCATTTCACAACAAATCATTGCTCAGTCATAATAAAAGTAAAACAAATCCCAAATGGGACCCATCAGTCCTCACACACATGTGCATGTGCATGTATAACGGAATATTGTACACATATTTTCCAACTGAAGTGTCCACGTCTGCTTGAATGTCTTCTCAATTATAGTCTTCATATATGTGTAAAATCAACATTTCTTATTATGACAATAAAACAATGAAATAAAATTCTTTTTAAAAAATGACTAACATAACTAACTAAAACAATTAAATAAAATAACACATTTGTTTGTTTCAATCACCCCCACTTTTAGTCACATAGGATGATACTATGCTCCACCAGCAACACTGCAGAATTAAGTTCAACTCACTACTGTTCCATTGATGGCATTCACCATCTTCATGACCGCACCTCTGAGATGTCCTGATCACCAAATTTTCATTACATCGTTCAATCGGTGGAATTCTTTCATCCTGGTGCTCTTGGGTGTTTTTCCACAGAAATCACTTCTTTTGGCATCCCAGTCTCTTTGTCTTCACCTCCATACTTCGGTCTGGAGGCTTTAGTTGGGCTTCATCCCGTGGACTCCAGGACTCCATCATCTCTCACGTCCTCCGGTCCTGCGAACTCTGACCCCAACCAATATGTTAGTTATTTGTTTCTAAATCAAATAGAAAATCAACAGATTAAGTACATAGCATAATACCAATTTCACCCTTTCTACTACTTTGCCAAAAACAAAATGTGGCCCAAAATATTATGATCTACTCTTCCGAATATCTGCAACTAATCACATGTTAGAGAGAAAACAATAATATATACATTTCAAATTATTATACATCAAAACAATGTTCAAGCAGAACATTTTAGCATATTATGCCATATTAAGTTAACCTCATTCATCACCTTCCATCAATGCATATTACCACACGTTTTCCAAAGATGATACCTTCATTTGCATTTATCTCCACACTAAACAATTTATCCGGTTTTTCATGGTGTGAGACAATCATTAACTGCATCTTTCTTTTTCATGAAATCAGTAGACTTAACCTGTCTCTAGCTGATCAAGTCTTCTGACTTCATGTTTAGGATGACAGGGCTTAATTTGGTTAACATGAACAAATTGTTCTGTCACCATTTCACCCTCTGTCTTTAATATCTATCTTTAATATAGACCACCGGGGACACTTTATCCACAATCTCAAATGGACCTTGCCATGCCAGAAGACATTTTTAGTTTTTATGTCTACCTTTTCTAAAATGAAACTTTTGTAACCGATCACCTACTTTATATTCTTTCACAGAATTCTTTTTATCATAGTATGCCTTTACACTATCAGCAGCTCTTTCCAAATTTTGCTGCACAAATTCAAATGCATTTTGTAAATATTTTCTCAGTTCTTCCACATATTCGTGAACTGTAGATGCACTCACAAGTGTCTGCTCATGTGTTCTGTATAATACATGTTGTGTCAGTACCGTTTTCCTTCCTGTCACTACCTCTTGAGGACTGATGCCTGTTGCTTTAGCAGGAGTCGATCTAATGGCCATCAATACTAAAGGTAATTGTAAATCCCAACTAGAACCTGCCTCCGCTACAAATTTCTTTAGTATCTCCACGACAGATCTGTTGATATGTAATTTCCTTTTTACCCCCCAGTATCTGCCACACTTTGCTCATTAAGGTGCTTGTGAAATGACTTCCTCTGTATGATTCTATTCTTTGTGGTAATCCAAATCTTGAAAATATATGATTCACTAGCAATGTAGCTGCTGTTTGCTCACTACAATCTGGTACAGGAATGCATTCTACCCATTTCGACATCAAACAAATCACTTTCAAAAGATAACGGTTTCCCCTACTCGATCTCTTTACAGGCCCTACATAGTCAATTTGTAAATCTGACCATGGAAGAGTTAAACCTCTTTTAATCAATGGAGCTCTATGCATTGGTGAAACAGGTTTAAATTGTCCACATATGAGACACCCCCTGGTATATAATTCCACATCTTGGGACATGTGTGGCCAGTAAGCATAATCTTTCAGTGGGCCTCATTACAACCCAGGCGTTAAGGGGTTAAACCCTTAACGCCCGATTCACACTTTAACGCCTGCTTTTTGCAGGTGTTAAAGTCCAACCCGCTAAGGGACCTTGGTGCTAATTACGGCACCGTAATTTACGGTGCCGTAATTCGCGCCTTCCCCATTCCCATTGAGCCCTATGGGCCAAAAATGGGAATGGGGAAGGGGCCATGGTGAATGGGGATTTACCGCCCCGCCAACCTTGGAATGGGGCGGTAAATCCGCCATCCACCATGGCGGAATCCGGCATGGACCATGGTGCTAATAGCACCACGGTCCAACGCCAGGGTTGTAATGAGGCCCAGTATCTCTAAAGTCTTTTGTGAACCTCTATTTCCTGCAGTTATTGCATCATGTGCATGGTGAAATATTAGCCCTCCGAAGGAAGAGGTACCACCCACTGTATCTGTCCTATTATGGATTCCCTGATCATCAGTCCATCCTGTAGTTTAATTCGTTTTTTGTTTTTTAATAACACTCTCAACTCTTCTTTTCCCGTGCAATCATTTTCAGTTATATAATTTTGTTTGGGGTCCATCAAATAATTCCATCAAATAATTATAATAGATCCCCAACACAGGATCATCTTTTTGCACTTTAATCAGATTTTGAATAGGTGTATCATAACTCCATTGCACTACAGGTTGTTCAACTTCTTTTTGGAGCTTTAGAGCGTGTAACTGCATATATTTGTATTTCACCAATCAAGTGTTCAATGGGCAACAATTCTCCCATAACAGCCCCAATCTTGGCTAATTAATCTTGTTTATCATTTCCCTCCTTATCTTCTCCTGGAGTTTTCAAATGTCCACAAATTTTCCTCCAGTATACTGTTAAATCATTCCCTGACACTTATTTGTCTATAGCTTGTATCATTGTCCCATGCTTAGATGGGCTTTCTGTTACATTAGAGCATGCTTCTTGCTTTCCAGCCAGGGAAATATTCTACAAAGCTATTTCGTGCATAATCAGAATTAGTCACCAGGACAATTTAACTGAATTTGTTATCAACTGCAGTAGAAATGCATGGCTGTCAACTCTTCTACCTGGCCACTCCTAGCCCCAATTCCCATCCCTATACTAGGAATGTCCTCACATCTCAACCAGACATTTCCTATCCCTGACACCAACTGTTTATAGCTGTCATTTTCAATGTGAAAAGCACATCCATCAACATATACAGTTGGTAAATACTTGCATGTATTTTCATTAACTGCTTTGTGTGGCGATTGTTCAAACTCCTGCAAACTGGACCCCACCTCTATTTCATCTGATACACATTCAGCTGCATAATCATGTAGATCTGCCAACCCTTGAGCAATTGGGCTCTTTTTATTCTGGCCATATCTCACTTCTACAGGATAGCCCTGTAATGCCAATGTCTATGAAGTCATTCTGGACTGTGCTAGATTGCCTGATCTAATCCTTTTACTCTGTAAAATCTGCAATGGTTGATGATATGTTTCAATGATCACCTTCTCCCATTGGACAATGGGACAAAATGTTGTAACACCCTTACAGTGGGCAGAAGAGCCTTTTCACATTCACTGAATTTAATTTCAACCTGAAAAATTGCTTTACTCGCATAAGCAATAGTTTTATCATTCAAATCATGTTTTTGATATAACACTGCTGACATACAATGCTCAGTGAATCCTATTTCTATAAAGAAATCTTTGTTCTTTATGGGATAAGCCAAGCATGGTGCCTTTATGAGGCATTCTTTCAATTTAGCAACTGCCTCAGATTGCTCCTTTTCCCATTTCCAGGGCGCATTCAGCTTCAACATTTTAGTCAATGGTTGAGTGTTTTCAGCATAATTTTCAATACATTTCCTGTTATATCCCATCATTCCTAATAAACCTTTTAAAATGTTCATATTTCTAGGATATTTCAATTTCTGTATGGCCTCCACCTTTTTCTTTTGTGGATTTAACCCATGTTCAGTCACTTCATGGCCTAGGAAATTCACCTTTTTCTTGCACCATTGGGCTTTCTGTAAAGATACTTTGGCACCCGCTTTTTGTAATTGGTTAAGTACATGTCTAATTTCATCAAAATTACTTTTTAAGTTTTCATTTTTTATCAGGACATCATCTACATAAACTATGGTCCCTCTTTCCGCTGCATCTGGCATAGCCTTTCTCAAAAATATGCCAAATACGATCCCACTATTGACATACCCAAATGGTGTTCCAGACCAAGCATATTGGGCCTCATTATGAGTTGGGCGCAAAGGGATACCGGCACTGGTAAGGACACCGGTGCCGGTAATCCCTTTGCGCCCTATTCCGAGTTCCCTTAACGGGTACCTTCCTGGTTTTACCAGGCGTTAAGGATGGGACCCGTTAAGGGACTTTAGAGCTAATAACGGTACCGCAATTTTCGGTACCGTTATTAGCGCCTTCCCTCTTCCTATTGAGCCCTACGGGGGCTCAAATGGGGAATGGCTTTTTCAATGGGGACTTACCGGTCCCGTAAAGGTCAGAATAGACTGGTAAGTCCCCATTGAACGAGGGCAGACTCGATACCGGTATTGGAGGTAGTCATGGCACTAGTAGCGCCATGATTACCTCCATACTCGGAATGAGGCCCATTGTGTTTTATCAAATGAAAATGCAAATACATTCTGAATGTCCTCTGCCAATGGCACACACCAGTACCCAGATGTAAGATGTAATGCAGTGAATACCTTTGACCCATGCACTTGAGCAAGGCCTTGATCAATGAATGGCAGCGGCCATCTAGACACTGGCACTCTTTTATTTAATTCCCTCAGGTCCGCACACAGACGCCATTGACCATTTGGCTTTAATACACCCAAAATAGGAGTGTTGGAGGTACTATGAATGGGTCTGATAATTCCCCTAGACTCCAAGTTTTTAATTATCTCTGCCAATGACTCTAAACATGACAGGGGCAATCGATATTGGCGCACAAATACTGGATTTCTACCATACCCCTCTGGTAACAGCACACTGTCTCATTGGAATCATAAGGGTATACAGATTGAATCTTGAACATCCCTTTGGATTGAGAATCCAAGTACTCTGGTAACACTCCCTGTGCATCTACATATCTCTCAGGCATAATTCCAATCACCATTTTGTTGAAATCTGCAGTATAATTGGATTTTTGTATGGCCATTCCTAGCACGGAATTCTCTTCTAAATGAACATCTTGATATCCTTTATTATCCACCATAATTTTGACAGACCCCTCCCCAACATTTATTAATGGGGTATATTAATAATCCAGCCCTTGCTGTTTCATGGATTCATTCAAGCAGACAGATGCATCAGAATCCTTAATTTGCTGTCCATTCTTGCACTTTAGCATTATAGCAACCTGCTTAGAGAATGCAGGGATAGTAATATCCTTCTTCACCTGTAGTTCAATTGCATATGGCACTAATTGTGCACAATGATAAGCCTTTCTTTTGTCTTCAAATTCAGGCGCAGGCCGGCCTAGCCGGGACCATATTTTTTGGTTAAGGAAATGTAACACCATGCACATTCTGTGCATTATATCATTGCCCAGATAAAAATCCTTTTGTGTTCCACTCACTATCCACACATTGTAGTAAATGATTTTTTGTCCAACGTTAATCTTTAGCATGTACCTTCCTGCAATTCGATTTTCAAAACCTGGATTGTCTAAACCTTCTCCTCCCTTTCCATTATTCTCTGCAGTAGTTTCTCATTAATAAAACTCCTTTCCTGTTCAAACGTCAAAGTGGCTTTTTTCATTTTAGAATGGCCTTGTATACCAATGTGAATCCAGGGCTGCTCATCTACCATATGTATTTCGGCAAGGGTGGTGATGTGTTTTTCTGTGTCTGCTTTAGGGATGGTGTTCTGTTTGCACTTCTTCTCCTTTAAATAGAAGCACAATGTGGGTTCATCTATTTCAGTTCGCCATTTCTTCCTAGGGTCCAAATAAATGTGCACAGATTGTTTATCTCTTTCATTTTTCATTTTGTCCTGACACACCAAAATAACGGTGACACTAGGCACACAGCTATTCTGTTGGTACACCTCCACTGCATCATTTGATTTGGCAACAGTATGGCATTCATTTATACTGCTGTTTGTGACTATATTTTCTTAGACCTTAATTTGTTTTGGTTAAAGACTACAAAACCCCATTTAGCCCATCAATGAGAGGAGACAATCTTTTCATGCAATCTGTTCCCATCAAGAATGGAATTTCACAAATAGATGTGATCAATACTTCCTGTTTCATTCTGTGTCTACCTATCTTTATGTCCACTTCAGTGACACCTTCTGTAGGCACCTCCTCACTGTTAAAGTTATGTACTGGGCCTCCAGTCTGTCACATTTTGATCTGATTCTATGGAGATCTCCCTTCATTGATAATTTTTACCAATTCTTAGGACATAATTGTGGCCTGTGCGCCTGTGTCAAATGTATTGCACTTCTCTTCCACAGTAATGGGAGCATAATATCTGTCTTCAAATTCTTCTAATATACACAGAAAGTGTGAATTCTTACTGATTTCATGATTCACCTTTCTCAGACCCTTGTCACTCTTGGCTAAGCACAGTGGTAAATGAAAGGACATCTTTCCCTCCTTTCTGTTCATTTCCATTTGAGAAACCTTACTCATCTCCTCGTGTTCAGTGGTCATTTGGAGTGTGGCCACTGTTCACCCTTCCATCCGGGGATCATCAGAGTTCACACTGCAATTCTTCAACTGAATATGCGTATACACACCACCTGATAAGTTGTCAATTTCTAATTTTGGGCATTTGTGGGTATTTGGCATGATACCAGTCTTTTTAATTTCTTCAAAAATCTGTGGATCAAAGAACTCTTCAGGTGACTGCTCCGTACCCTCCTTTTTAGTACATATTCTTCCTTCCTGTATTTTATTAGCATCTTGATTGTCTAGGGAGGGTGTTCAAACATCCACAGCTACTCCCTCATCAATAATTTTATTCGTGCATGAGTTGTCTTTCTTAAATCTATCTCATTGTTCCTTTGGAATTTCATGTCTTTTTTATTTGTACACATTTCCAACGTTTGATTCAACTCCAGGTTAAACCAAACCTCTTTTTAAGATGTGATTACAATTTATACCTCATGTTCATTTGCAGGTATTTTCATTTTTAAATCATTAAACATCTCAGAGTCATTATGCAAAATTGGATCAGGGAAATCTGTCTTTTCATTATTGCAGGTGTCTTGAATATTTAGGGGGTAATTCATAGAATTTAGCGCACAAGTGGCGCACGCGGCTGGCGCACAGTGTGCAAATGCGAATCTCTGCGCCAGCCCCGTGCGCTAAAATCCATTTCCGCGCACAGCTTATTCATGGATTTTAGTTACCAAAACCAGCCGTAGCGCACAGTGGTGCAGCGGCCCTGCAGCAGCGCCAGTTACGCCCCAAGAACGCCCCTCGCGCAGGGAAAAGACATCAAAATCCCCAATCCAGCGCAAAGGGCTGCGCTAACCCTGTACCAGCATGGCAAGCGGGGAACATGTGTTTCTGGGGTTCGCAGGAAGTTTCACACGCGATAGGCCCTGTGCGAGTCGGGTACGTGTATTACTGGGGTTCACGGGAAGTTTCACGCATGATAGGCCCTATGCGAGTGGGGTACGTGTATTACTGGCGTTCGTGGGAAGTTTCACATGCGATTTCAGCAGGGTACGTGTATTTTGGGGGTGCGAGGGAAGTTTCACACATGATAGGCCTTGTGCGAGTGGGGTACGTGTATTACTGGGGGTTGCGGGAAGTTTCACACGCGATTTCAACAGGGTACGTGTATTTCGGGGTTGCGCAGGAAGTTTCACACACGAAAGGGCCTGTGCGAGTGGGGTACGTGTATTACTGGGGTTCGCGGGAAGTTTCACACGCGATAGGTCCTGTGGGAGCGGAGTATGTGTATTACTTGGGTTCACGGGAAGTTTCACACGTGATTTCAGCAGGGTATGTTTATTTCGGGGGTGCGCAGGAAGTTTCACACGCGATAGGGCCTGTGCGAGTGGGGTACGTGTATTACTGGGGTTCGCGGGAAGTTTCAGACGCGATAGGCCCTGTGCAAGTGGGGTAAGTGTATTACTGGGGTTCGCGGGAAGTTTCACACGCGATAGGCCCTGTGCGAGCGGGATACAAGTATTACTGGGGTTCGCGGGAAGTTTCACACGCGATTTCAGCAGGTTACATGTATTTTGGGGGTGCGCAGGAAGTTTCGCACGCGATAGGCCGTGTGCGAGTGGGGTACGTGTATTACTGGGGTTCGCGGGAAGTTTCACAGGTGATAGGCCCTGTGCGAGTGGGGTATGTGTATTACTGGGGTTCGCGGGAAGTTTCACACGTGATTTCAGCAGGGTACGTGTATTTCAAGGGTGCGCGGGAAGTTTCACACGCGATAGGCCGTGTACGAGTGGGGTACGTGTATTATTGAGGTTTGCGGGAAGTTTCACACGTGATAGGCCCTGTGCGAGCGGGGTATGTGTATTACTGGGGTTCGCGGGAAGTTTCACACATGATTTCAGCAGGGTACGTGTATTTCGGGGGTGCACGGGAAGTTTCACACGCGAAAGGGCCTGTGCGAGTGGGGTACGTGTATTACTGGGGTTCGCGGGAAGTCTCACATGCGATTTCAGCAGGGTACGCGTATTTCGGGGGTGTGCGGGAGTCCTACACGTGAATTGGCAGTGTGGGTCCTCCCAGGTGTTCCCTCTACACCCCCCACGGCCCCTGCAGGCAGCCCACACCACAGGGGACTACCCTGCACCCCTGGTCATTTCCCGCAAGCAGCCCATCCACCATGGGCATGCCCCCCAGCCAAGGCACATGTCAGCTTGCACTACTGACCACCAACTCATGCCCCCCTGCAGTGCAGGGCACCTGCCAGCAGGCCCCCACTCATGTCCCCTTGCACACCCAGCCCCCAGCAGTGCAGGGCACCTGCCTGCAGGCCCCCACTCATGTCCCCCTGCACCCCACCCCCTGCAGTGCAGGGCACCTGCCAGCAGGCTCCCACTCAAGTCCCCCTGCACCCCCACCCCCCAGCAGTGCAGGACACCTGCCAGCAGGCCCCCACTCATGTCCCCCTGCACCCCCACCCCCCAGCAGTGCAGGACACCTGCCAGCAGGCCCCCACTCATGTCCCCCTGCACCCCCACCCCCCAGCAGTGCAGGGCACATGCCAGCAGGCCCCCACTCATGTCTCACTCATGTCCCCCTGCACAACCACCCCCAGCAGTGCAGGGCACCTGCCAGCAGGCCCCAACTCATGTCCCCCTGTACCCCCACCCCCCAGCAGTGCAGGGCACCTGCCAGCAGGCCCCCACACATGTCCCCCTGCCCCCCCACCCCCAACAGTGCAGGGCACCTGCCAGCAGGCCCCCAATCATGTCCCCCTGCACCCCCACCCCCAGCAGTGCAGGGCACCTGCCAGCAGGCCCCCACTCATGTCCCCCTGCACCCCAGCCCCAGCAGTGCAGGGCACCTGCCAGCAGGCCCCCACTCATGTCCCACTCATGTCCCATTGCACCCCCACCCCCCAGCAGTGCAGGGCACCTGCCAGCAAGCCCCCACTCATGTCCCCCTGCACCCCCACCCCCCAGCAGTGCAGGGCACCTGCCAGCAGGCCCCAATCATGTCCCCCTTCACCCCCACCCCCAGCAGTGCAGGGTACCTTCCAGCAGGCCCCCACTCATGTCTCCCTGCACCCCCACCCCCAGCAGTGCAGGGCACCCGCCAGCAGGACCCCACTCATGTCCCCCTGCACCCCCACCCCCCAGCAGTGCAGGTTACCTGCCAGCAGGCCCCCACTCATGTCCCCCTGCACCCCCACCCCCAGCAGTGCAGGGCACCTGCCAGCAGGCCCCCACTCATGTCCCCCCAGCAGTGCAGGGCACCTGCCAGCAGGCCCCCCCTCATGTCCCCTTGCACCCCCACCCCCAGCAGTGCAGGGCACCTGCCAGCAGGCCCCCACTCATGTCCCCCTGCACTCCTACACCCCAGCAGTTAAGGGCACCTGCCATCAGGCCCCCACTCATGTCCCCCTGCACCCCCACCCCCCAGCAGTGCAGGGCACCTGCCAGCAGGCCCCCACTCATGTCCCCCTGCACCCCCACCCCCCAGCAGTGCAGGGCACCTGCCAGCAGGCCCCCACTCATGTCCCCTTGCACCCCCAACCCCCAGCAGTGCAGGGCACGTGCCAGCAGGCCCCCACTCATGTCCCCTTGCACCCCCACCCCCCAGCAGTGCAGGGCACCTTCCAGCAGGCCCCCACGCATGTCCCACTCATGTCCCCCTGCACCCCCACCCCCCAGCAGTACAGGGCACTTGCCAGCAGGCCCTCACTCATGTCCCCCTGCACCCCCACCCCCCAGCAGTGCAGGGCACCTGCCAGCAGGCCCCCACTCATGTCCCACTCATGTCCCCCTGCACCCCCACCCCCCAGCAGTGCAGGGCACCTGCCAGCAGGCCCCCACTCATGTCCCCCTGCCCCCAGGTCATGACGATCCTCAATCATGGCCCTTATGGCCAGCCTCACCAGCCCAAAGACCCAACCAAGTATTGCATCCACTCACATAGAAAAGGCAATTACATGATACAACCCCAATGGCAAATATGTAAATGAACACATGTCCGTCACACACACACAATGGGTGCAAGTGAATGTGAAAACCCATATCATGACATGCATGAAACCAATGAGATAATACCACACATCGAAGTATGAAGAAAAACATGTATTAAACACAACATGAACAAGAAATCATAATCCAAAGAAATCCAAAAGAAATGGTGTCCAAAGTCACAGTCCAACAAAGCAAATCCAAGGGAAAAAAGAAAGTGAAAACCATTGCTCCATGGTGAAAATAAAAAAAAAAAGACTACTCCAATGGTGAACTATGTACAGATGAACAATCCTGGGTCCATGAGTCCAACTGATGAAAGGAAACCTATCAAAAATACTACCTAATAAAAAAACTATATACAAAAACGTGGTGCATTGTCCAAGCGCAACCAAAATAAAGAAAAAACGAAAGGAAACCTAACACTCCCGACTGTGGCAGGGATGTGAGCTCCACCAAGCTGGCTGTGTTGGTCGGGCCAGGTCCACAGGGGGCCCTGGTGGAATCTGGGCTGGAAGACGGTGTGGAGAACGACTGGCGCATAGTCTCCGCAGAGGAGGAGAGGTCCGCCAGAGTGCGCAACACATGTAGGAACCCACGAACCAGGGCCCCTCCCAGTAGTGCCACGTCACAACGCTGCTCTCCGTGATGGCGTGCGTTCTCCACCCAGGAAGAATGAACGTCATCACGAATGACACGCGTGCGCAACGCGACACCAACCAGGACGGAGCCCATACGTTCGTGGGACCCCTCGTCCGGAGGAAGTGGAGAGGCAAATGACATGGCACTCTCCCCTACCTGCGGACGGGCCTGGGACGGGTCCTCCCTGCTGGTGCATGATGGTGCAGTCACAGGGTCAGGGACAGTGACATGCACAGGCCCCTCAGCGGTGACCTGTGCTGCCTCCTGACCCTGGCCCTGGACTGCACCACTTGCACCAGTGGTACTACCCCCACCAGGCCCCATGTGCGGCTCAGTAGCGGGCTCCTCCTCCTCTGTGGAGACCACCAACCTGGATGTCTCCACATCGTCTTCCGCCATTGGAAACCCCTGCGGGGGCTCACCCGGCCCTTCCGCCACAACCGTTGTGGCAGACGCAGCACCAGCCCCCTCGCTCCCGGATGATGGTAATTCCTGGGAGGGTGGCTGGGCCTTGCGTCGCCACCCAGTGGAGGCAGCCCCGTCGCTTGGCTCCACAGCGCCATCTCCGCCCTCGTCTTCACTTGACGCTGCGTAGAGGGAGACATAGAACACAAGCATCAGGGTACAGTACAAAATACCCTAGACAGGAAGCAATAACACATGAGTGGCACTGTCAAATGTCACTTCCATCCTGTCATTCCACAACACATGGGTGAATGCACACAACACACATGCAGAAACAGTCCCGGCGCCTGCAATCAACATCAACATCCATGTAGAAGGGCTCCCGTAAACCAAGATGTTGCCTAAAAAGTCACATGCATCCATGGCGTTTCAAAGTCACACACACACTTCTCAGGCACACACACACACATGTGCACCATACATGTACATGACATCAGCACCCATTCCTCACCCCCCCTCCATGTCCATGAACAGAGACAGCCATGCTTTCATGTGTGCATTCCGCGTTTCTTGACGTGCTCGATATCGTCGGTTGCCACCCCCTCCACATTGATGGCAACCACTACATCATCCCAGATCCTCTCCCGTCCTTCCTTGTTGGCGTGTGATGTTCCGAAGAGGGCATCATAATGCCCCAGGACATGCTCCACTAGGACACCAACTTCGGTGGCAGTGAAGCTGGTGGCCCTCTGCCTCTCTGGCTGGGGGTTGCCATTGGTGCCAGATGGAGATGTGCCCGACATGGCAAACCCAGAGGCAGGAGTGGGTGGGCAACCGGGTCCTGGGCCTGGGCTGTGGAGCGATGGTATCCCAGTCGGGAGTCTTCTGTTCCAGCAGGGGTGGACACAGCAACTGGACCCCTGCAGATGGCTGATGTGCAGGCACCAAATAGCAGGGCATGTGGGCAGCAGACAGTCAGGCAGCAGCAGATGGCAGGTGGGAGCGTGCTTGGGGCTCTGGGGGTCAGGAAAATGGCCTTCAGGGCAGGAGCATTGTCTTCCGTGTGTGTAAGCGTGGCCAGCTTGATAGGGACTGATTTGGCACGTGAAAAAATTGCACGTCAGCGTGTAATTCGAGGAAAGGCCCTTAGCGCATAAGCGCATCAGCACACGTACGCGATTTCATTTGACCAAAGGCCCTTAGCGTGGAAGCGCGTCTGTGACGTATCGCGCACGGGCGTTGGTCTTTCTTGTGTAAAACTTCATGCGAACCCCAGGAATACACGTACCCCACTCGCACAGGGCCCTTTCGCGTGTAAAACTTCAAGTGAACCCCAGAAATACACGTACCCCACTCGCACAGGGCCCTTTCGTGTGTAAAACTTCACACGAACCCCAGGAATATTGGCCCAGTGCGAGTGGGGTACGCGTATCCATGGGGTGCGTGGGAAGTTTCACACGCGATTTTGCTGTCAGAGTGGTGTACTGAATTTCGGGGGTGCGTGGGGAGTAGTATACGTGAATTGGCAGTGTGGGTCCTCCCAGGTGTTCCCTCTACACCCCCCACGGTCCCTGCAGGCAGCCCACACCACAGGGGTATACCGTGCACCCCTGGTCATGTCCCGCAGGCAGCCCATCTACCATGGGCATGCCCCCCAGCCAAGCCACATGTCAGCTTGCACTACTGATCGCCCACTCATGTCCCTTTGCACCCCCACACCCCAGCAGTCAGGGGCACCTGCCAGCAGGCCCCCACTCATGTCCCACTCATGTCCCCCCCTAAATGAAATAAAGATGCACAGTCATGGCCCACTTCTACACCAAAAAATACCACATCACGCCACCCCATTCTTGAGACGCAATGATTTCCCAATCCACCCCACACTGACATGCCTATCTCAAGACACAAACCAAAACTCAACTATGTACATCAACACATGTCCATCACACACATACACTGGTTGGCATTGCTTGTGTCAACCCACAATTTCACATGCATCAACCCAATGAGCAAATCCCACACATGAAACTAAAATATGAAAATGTATTATGTACATAAATGAATAAATGAAATGAAAGCATACCAAATATCAAACATGAAATGAAAAGTATGTGAAAAAGATGAGTGAATGAAAATGGTAAGAAATGCAAAAAAATTTGAAAGAAAAACAGTCCAAACTCTCCCTCCACCAACGCAAATCCAAAAAAAGGTAAAAAAAAAGATATCCATTGTTTCATGTTCATAATGATAAATAAAAATGCGAAATCAATCCATAGTCCAACTATTTACAATACATTGTCCTGAAAAAAATAATCATTACTTCATGTCCATAATGAAAAAAAAAAATCCAAATGAATCCATGATGTAACTATATACAATCCATTGTCCAAAATAAAAATCCATTAATCCATGTGCAAAAATCCCAAAAATAAATCAATCCATTGTCCAACGATGTAAAGGGTCCATGAGCCCAACTAAACAAATGAAACCTACCTAAGAAACTACCTAAAAATATAACTATGAACAAATGTATGTGGCATTGTCCATTGACCATAAATAAAAGGAAAACGAAAAGGAACCTAACTCTAAAAACTATTTACAATAGCAACGGCTCACTTTTGGATGTCCCGGGCATCATCAAACTCCTGCTCAATGTCCTGGAGGCGGTCTTCTTCCATGGCCCCGAGGGTTCGCAGGGACGATGACATGTTCTCCTCCAACTCCCTGCGAATTGCCTCGAGGCACTCGGCCCGCCTCAGTGCCGTCCGCATGGAGTTCTCTGCCCTGACCATCGTGAGCCGTGCCTCTTCTGCCCGCTGCCGCTCCGCATCTATAGCATGGCCTAACCGCTGCCACACGGAAGACACTTCCAGTCCTGGGTCCTCCTGCCCTCTGGCCGATGCTTGCCCCTCCGATGACGAAGGCCCGAGCCATCATGGCTCCCACTTTGTTGCTGCTGCTGCTGTGCCTCTGCCTGTGCCCTGGGTCTTGCTGCCTACACATCCTCCTCTGGCTGGGGTGCAGCTGTTGATGTGGCCACCCCTGCTGGACGTCCGACTCCCAACTGTGGCAGGGATGTGTCCTCCACCAGCCTGGCCGCAGGGTCAGAGGCAGCTCCACAGGGTACCCAGGTGATACATGGGTGGGAAGATGGCATGGAGTACGAGTGACGCATAGGGGTTTCAGTTGAGGAGGGGGTCGGAACAATGTCCAGCAAATGGAGGAATCCAGCCCTGGTGAGCTATCCCAGTAGGTCAACGCGGTCAACGAGCCATTCAAGATGACGTGCAGTCTCCTCATGAAAAGACTGCAGGTCACCTCGCATGGCCCATTGATGCAACACCACCCCACCCAGGACAGGCTCAACCCGGTCCCGGATAGCCACGTCTGCAAAGAGAGGAAGGCCAGTTGTTGTAAGCGGATGCCCTCCCTGAAAACGGGTCTGGACGTAGGCATCCCTGCTGGTGCGGGATGATGCAGTCACAGGATCGGGGACAGGATTACACACAGGCACCTCCGCGGTGGCCTGTACTGCCTCCTGTCCCTGCCCCTGCACTGCACCACTAGCACCAGTGGAATCCCCACCTCCAGACCCTGTGTCTGTCCCTTGCACGGCCTCCTCTTCCACCAAACCCCCACCAACCTGGATGACTCCGTGCCATCTTCCTCTGTCGGACCCTGTGGGGTCTCAGCTGCCCCTTCTGCTGCCAAGGAGTCCAACTCCGACGTCCTCCTCTTGGACCTTCCCTCGGCACCTGCGGCCTGGGACGAGGCACCAAACTCCTCACTCCCCGACAAGATGACAACCTGGGAGGGGAGCCGGGCCTTGCGTCTCCGGCTGGCGGGATGATCCCTGCTGCTGTGCTCCACAGCACCCTCTCCGCCCTCTTCTTCAGTTGACGCTGCAGACAGGGAGAGATAAAACACAGACATCAGGACACTGTACAATGGACTGATACACACATGACAGTTGCACATGAGTGGCATTGTTTAACTACAGACACGGCATCATACTCCACAACACACATGTCATTTTAACTCACACACATGAACATTTCAACAGCAATATTGCACCAGGCAGCACCATCCATACACATACAACAGTATGAACAGTAAAGGTGAGCCTGACATCACATGAAACACAAGGAGTGCACTAGACATGCACACACGCCACCACACTTACATGCATGTCTACATCTCCTCCAACTGTTGCAGTGATGAGATCGCCATACATGTCACATCTTGCATTCATCCTTCTAGATATCAGTGTCACGTGCATCCATGTTGTATCACAGTTGCACACTTGTCAGATACACATATATGCACATGTACACAGTGCAGATACATGCATTATGAACCACCATCCATGCCACAACCATGCCAATGTACATACACTCAAATTCAAACATGTGTGCTCCCACACCTGCATTTGCCCAGCATGATTACCAACACATACACCATCAATGTGTCTCACAACTGAGAGGACTCACATGTGGCAGCCTCATGCCCATGTTCATACACATTCCTACATGGCCCTACATAAACACATGTGCAACCTGCACACTACTGGCACAAAACGACACGCACAGCGTACTATCAACATGCATGTACACTTACCGCTCGACTCCAGATGGGTCTGCCTCTCAAGGATCTGGACGTAGAGCGCTGGGCATATGCATTCCAGGACCCTCATTTGATGGTTCGACAGCTGGCCCTGGCGCCCCTTGGCATCCGCTGCCTTAGCGAGTCACCGGGCCTTGTTGAGGGTCCTGGACCTGAAGTCCTCCCAGCGCTTCTTGACATGATGTAAGTTGCGGACTGCCACCACCTCCGCGTTGATGGCAGTCACGATGTCCATCCAGATCCTGGTCCGTCCTTCATTGTCGGCGAGCAAACTTCCTAAGAGGGCATCATACTGCCCCAGGCCTTGCTCCACCAGGACACCAACTTCGGAGGCAGTGAAGCTGGTGGCCCTTTGCCTCTCTGGCTGGGGGTTGCCAGTGCTGCCAGATGGTGTTGTGCTGGACATGGCAACCCCAGAGGCAGGAGTGGGTGGGCAACTGGGTCCTGGGGCTGGGCTGTGGAGCGATGGAATCCCAGTCGGGAGTCTTCGCTTCCAGCAGGGGTGGTCACAGCGACTACACCCCTGGCTGATGTGCAGGCAGCAAATGGCAGGGCACGTCGGCAGCAGGCAGTCAGGCAGCAGCAGATGTCAGGAGGGAGTGTGCTCGGGGCTCTGGGGGGCAATAATTCAGCCTTCTGGGCAGGAGTGTGGTCTTCCGTGTGTTTTCGCGTGGCCAGCCTGATACGGAGTGATTTGACACGTGAAAAAATTGCACGTCAGCGTGTAATTCGAGGAAAGGGCCTTAGCGCGTAAGCGCGTCAGCACACGCACGCAATTTCATTGGACCAAAGGCCCTTAGCGCGTAAGCGCGTAAGTTACCTTACACGCGTGGACGTTTCCCTCATAGCACGTGATGACAGAGCACACGTGGAAAAACCACTTCCGAGTGTCATCGTGTGTAATTGGAGGTAAGGGCCCACGTACACGCGTATCTGACGTGTACGTGTGGGCCAGTTTAAAAGCTACGTGTAGGACACCATTTCCTTGTACGTGCTTTTCGTGGAGAGCGAGTGGGTGAAATCTGTACTTCTTGTCGGTTCACATGCGATTACTTCACAGCATTTCTAGTTCATACTCCCTGTTACCTCTGACAGCTTTTTTCTGATTTTTTTGTTGGGCCTGTTTCCTCAAACAGAGTTCACTTCTCCTTTTGTCCTGTCTCCTCAGACAGCATACAATTCTTCTTTTGGTGGTGGTGTTGCCAACGCGCACACACGCTTATTTTTCACTTTCTTTTTCCAGGCAGACGGTGAGTTCTGCACATATTTAGCAACTGTGCTTGCCCCATGTGTCGCGTTCCCCTTCAGAGGTCGTTGTAGGCTGCGTGTATTACGCGTATGCTTATTTTTGTGTTTCTGGGTGCCACAGCGTAGTGCGGGTTCATTTTTTCATGCACATGGTCTACGAGGGGTTGCGTGCACGTTAATTTTTGATGTTGGGCTGCCTGTGCGTTGTGTGACCCGTCATCTTCCCCCAGGGGTCACAGACAGCCTTGTTAGAGCACTAGGGTATGAATTCCATCTAGTATCCTACCCCTTTGACCCCCAATTGCCCAGGACAATAGTTTACTGCAACTCCTATACGCACAACAACATCAGTGCCATGGTTGGGAGGCGACCAAGCGGTAAGGGAGGCAAAGGTAGCCGGCCTTCAAAAGGTGGGCGTGGTGGGCGCGGTAGGGGACGTGGCCGGAATTTGCAGGGTGCCCCTATACCCCCATGTGTGGAGGAACAATCAGGGACACCCATGCCCCCCCCCATGGTTGAGGGAAACGTGGCTGACACCATCCCAGCTCAGCCCCTGTTGGACCAGCTCATTGTGGCACCTGACCTGGCACAGGATGACTCCCAGGCTGACTTCCAGGTCAGCAAGTCTAGGCCACGTGTGGCGGTGCAAGTTGTTGTCACCAAGCCACGTGGATCTGGGGCAGCTATGTCATCTGCTGCCCAAAGTATGCAGGGTGGGGAGGCTGCAGGGGCAGCTGCATCTCCATCCGCCCCAGCTCTGACTCTACCAGCCAGGACAGTGTCAGTCCAGGTCCATCAAACTGACGTTCCCCCTGCCAACATTACCGTGCAACCAATGCCTGCATCAAGACCTATGGTCATTGTGCATTCCCACACTCCTACTACCCAGTCCACTGGTGATTCTGCCCCTACTGACCAGAGCAGCGTAAGCCACTCTGGCTCCGCTCCACATTTAAAGAAGAGGAAGAAGGGTGCTCTGGCACGACAGGCTGAGACCCCAGACACGGCTACACACTCCGGCACTTCAAGGTAGCCTTGCTTTAATGACGCAGAACTTGATGCACTTGTGTCCTATGTGTCGGCACATAGCCACGAAATGCTGGTGACTGCAGGGTCCAAGACCACAACTGGTCAACGTAAGGCACACTGGCAGATCATCGCCCACCGCATAAGTGCCCTTGGATTTGTGAGGTGCACAGCTGTTGATTGCTACAAGCGGTGGAATGACCTGAAAAGCAGAGCAAAGAAGAATCTGGCCTCAAATCATGCCGCTACTCTGGTGACTGGCGGTGGGTCTCCACAAGAGGACAACAAACTCACTGAACATGAGTTTGTTGCTGGGGCCTTCGTCACAGAGGAACAGATCCAAGGTGTGGGAGAACTACCTGATTATGATGCATTGTCCGGTGAGTGCCCATGCATGTGTGTGTAATGCATGTGTATGTTGTTTGGGTGACGGGTTCTGATTGAGTGCCAGGTGAGGGTGTGTGTGCCTGAGTGGTATGGGTCACCCATGTGCTTCATCCAAAACATTCAGCGGCCTTGGATTTGGGTCTGACAGTAGCCCTTCTGCCCACAGTAGTAATTTAGCGCAACATTACGGCAGTTGCCCTTGAAGTGGCATCTTGCAACAACATTGTTTGTATTTTTCAGTGTTTGTTAAGGCTGATTGTTTCAATTCTCCCACTTTTGCTACACATTCCTCAGCCCTATTGTCACATTTGTTACATGCTTCTGTCATTGATGAACCCCGCATTGGCCCACGTGTGTTACCTTGTTAGGTGAATGATTTGACCATTCAGGCTGATTGAGTATTGGCCTGATCACATACATTTTTGGGGCCTGTTTGAATGTGGAACATGATAGTTGTTTCCTGTCATGTTGAAGTGCACAACCATTGATGTGTACATCGGCCTGCAATCACTGTATTTGTGTACACTGGATGTGTTGCAGTGTGTGGCACATGCGTATTATGTCACACTATGTAGCATTTTTCATCTCATCATGTCCATCTCACATGGATGGCTAACAGTACTTATTCACTGAAATATGGATGTACTTGTGGAATGTACCATGGCTATGGTACATGCCATCTGTGTGATGGCATGTGTCATGTATGTGTTTTGGACATGCCACTCACAGGCCAATGTGTGATGGCAGTGCTACCCAGCATGCGGCAAATGTGTTGCTCTTCCATCTTGGTGTCATCAGTGTCTGCCTTTTGCCTCCCCTTCCAACTCAGTGACAGTGCATGCATGAGAGGGTTATAGTCATGTGGGACATGTGTAAATCATGTACTGGTTCTGTTGCTTGTCAGGCCTATTTGTGTGCTATGGTCCTAATGCCTGTTTCCATTTTTTGCCTTTCATGTTTTTGCAGGGGATGACACACTTGATGCTGTTGAGGTTGAGGAGATGGTGCAGACCCAGGAGGAATCTCAGGCATGACCGGGCACCAGTGGGGGATGTGGTGTGGTGGTCGGTGAGAACCCAATCTTGCTGCAGACCATTCTGTCCAGGGGTGTCTCTGGATGCACCTCCCCAGACCTCTATTCAGGTGCTGATTCGGATGATGAGACCTATGTGCCGTCGCAGGTAAGTGTTTCTGGCAGGGATTCTGTTCTGTCCAACCCACCTGCACTAGGGGTAGAACCCTCAATGGGGATGTCAGGGTTGGTAAGTCCGCCTTTGGCGGTTTCGGATGCAGGGTCACACTCCACAACATCTGATCCTGTTCCTGGGCCAGCAGATCAGAGGGGGAATTCAGTCCTGCAGCCTCAGGCAGTGCCGGCACAGCAAGGCGCAGATCGCCTTGCCCCAAACAGGTGTGGTGCCCGCTGACGCGGTGGCCGAACGCCACCAGGCAATACCGTTTGGGAACAATACATGTACGGTAGGGCAACCCAACAGGCAGCATCAGTTGAGATGATGGCTCAAGCAATGGAGAGGGTGTCCACTTCCATTGTCGCCCCTGAAAGGCAGATGGAGCAACTACAGCAAGCAACAGACTCCATTTGCCAATCACACAGGGAAGACATGTTGGCGTCCAACAGGGACCGACGGGCGGCACTGGAGACTCTACGCCAATCGATATCAATAGAGTCCCAGAGCCACATGGAAGCCCTGAGGGTAGAACTCCACCACCTCAGGGCGACTCTTGTTGACCTTGAGGCTTCCACTAACTTGAGGACAGAACAGCAGCTGGAGCGTCTCACACGTTCGCTCTCAGCTGAGATGCAGGCAACTCGGGAGGAGATCCGGGCATCACGTCAGGTGCTGCATGGTTATCTCTGCACTACAATCCTCCAGAACGAGACCTTCCACACCCGCATGCTTGCTGCCATGGAGGACCATACCAGGGCTTTGCATGGGCTGCCTCCAATAGCACTACCACCTCCTGATGCACCAGCAGAGGGTGATGAGAGCGACAGCAGCAGTTCTCCCACAATGGCATAGCCGTGCAGGCCATGATCCCATGGAGGTGTTTTTTTTCCCCAACATCCACACAGGTGGCTGTTGGTGCGCACCCTGTCCTCGGACCTCCTGGGTGCCGCCCCCCCAGCCCCCACATGGCCATTTTTGATTTTTGATTTTTGATTTTTGATTTTTGATTTTTGATTTTTTTTACAGTGTGTTGCCTTGTGTGGCTCCCGTGGGCATCCACTGTATTCTGGCTGTGCACATGCAGGCTTGTCGTGAGTTTGGGTTAGATTCTTGGGTTCGTGAGGCACACACCCCTCCTGCTTCCCGTTTCCATGGGCTTGCAAAGGGTGTGCTCAAGTAACAGTGAATTACACAGTGACGTTGGACTCCCATGAGCTGTGTGGGCAGTCTGTAGTCAATACTGTGTATACATTCCTAGTGGATATTGTTGTTGTATTGTACACTGCATGGTGTATTGATATGTGCTTGCGCATCCATGTCTTCCTCCTAATTTGCAGGTTCATTCCTTATGTCTTCACAAGGCTGTCTACTTTGGAGATGGAGTTCATGTTGTAAGCAGTGCACTTACACATTTGCGTGGCAGCAACACTGTACAGTTGGAAGGGGTCGATGTGCTGGCATAATCAGGTTGTAAAACTACCACTACTTTAACTTAGTACTGTCATGTTTTTGCTATGTTTGAGGTTGTGTAGCTGCATTGTATTGTTGGTAAGTATCTGGTCATGTGTGTTGTTAGTTCTACATTACTGGGAGCATATTGTGTGTGGCCAGTTTCCATTAGGGACACTGTACTTTGTGACACATGTGTCAGGTTTTGGGGATTGCTTTGTTTGCTCTCACATAGCATGACATACCATGGTGTGTTGGGCGGCGGTGCTGGGGAGGGGTTGGGTGACATGGCACTGTTGTCATGTTGTATTTTGCAAGGGGGTTATGGATTTAGCAGCATCGAAGTGTGTATTTTGATGACACAGCATTGGTGGTGTTTGTGTAGGTAGGGATGCACACAATGTAACACTTCCAGGTGACCAATCCCAGGCTGGTATGGTTGCGACAGTTGACTGTCCCTTATGTCATCATCATTGATTGTCAGCTGGTATGTGCCAGGGCTGTGTGCACTCCACAGGGGTGTGATTTTAGTTGAAGTAATTAGCCACCAGCTGCGTACGGGCTGCCTCACCCCGTGCCCTTTCAACTACCATGCGCAGCGGCTGTGCATGTGGTTGGGGATGTGGGGGTACCACCATGTCCACCGGCAGGCCCCACTGTGTTGCAACATTGTGCAGGACACATGCTGCCATTATGATCCTGCACACTATTGGGGGAGCGTATAACAGCTGCCCGCCAGAATGGTCAAGGGAGCGAATGCGTGACTTGAGCACTCCGAATGTGCGCTCCACTATGCCCCTGGTTGCAATGTGGGCTGTGTTGCATCTTACCTCGGGTGGCATGGTGGGGTTCCAAATTGGCGTCATCATGTTGGTGCTCAGAAGGTAGGCACTGTCCCTTGGGGAGGTGGTGATGGGTATCATTAGTGGGGTTGTGACATTACTCAGTATGTGACATGCATGCATGTGCTGTGGCATTTATACTCACCGAGCAGCCATGTATCACCATGCTGCCCAGCTTCTAGGTCCCGGTTTAGGGTTGACATTCTGTAAATAAAACTGTCGTTGGTGGACCCTGGATAGTTGTCATATACTGAGGTGATGATTCCCTTGGCATCACATACTACCTGGACGTTGATGGAATGCCAGTGTTTGTGGTTTCTATAGAAGTGCTCTGATGCCCTGGGGGGACGTAGAGCCACATGGGTGCAATCAATGGCACCTAGGACTTTGGGGAATTGTGCCACCCCGTAGAAATCCTGGACGGCAGCCTGCCTTTCTGCGGGTGTTCTGTGCAGGTATATGTGCCAGCAGACTGATGGCCGTGCAGTCATGATGGCCAAGACCTGGTGTAGGCAGCGTGACTGCGTGGCCTGTGACACCCCCCCCACACTATAGCACTTGTCCGCTGAAATGATCCAGTGGCCAAGAAGTGCAGTACATTGAGGACCTTCTCCAGGGGGCTGAGTGCTTGGGAGCACAGGGTGGGTGATGTGAGGTCATCCTCCCACTCACTCACCAGGACGAGTATTATGTGAGGTGGAAACCTGTACCTCCCATACACCTGGTCATCAGGCATCCCAATAAAGGCTGGTTCTGGGTGTGAAAATTCTGGGCCTGACTATCTTCCTCCTCCTCCTGCGGTATCCCACGACTACTGTTGCTAGGAACGGTATATTCCTCCTGGCGTCTGAGCTTGTTTGTTGTTTGCGTGCACTTTTATGCTCAGCGAGTCCACGTACGCCTGCTTCCTGCTGGCGTACGTGTTTCCGGATTGGCGTGTCTTTTTTGGCACACGCGTTAGCCCCGTTCGATTCCATGAATACGTGTTTTGAAAGTGCGTGTGGGCGTTATGAGCATTTGCCTCCTGTACTTCCCCCGTGATGGCCACATTTTCACGCGTTGTTCCCCATTTCGCAGATCACAGCCCCTGTTCCTCCTACTTTTGTTGTGTGCGCCGCGCTATGTGCGATTTTGCTGTGCGCATAGCGCACGCTGTTTGGAGACGTGTGCGCCAGCGTGCGCCATGCAGAATTTTGGTGCACATCCTCGGATTTACACGCGCACGGACTTCCATGAATCGCTGTGCGTGGGTTTCGCTGTGATTTTCGCACTGGCACTGCGATTTGCAGGCTTTTGCACGCTTTCGCACGCTTGCACCGAAAATTTCAGCGCACATTAATTCCATGAATCGGCCTGTGAGTCACTTATTATCCGAAGCCACAAGGTCACTTCTATGACCTTCTGCCCCTTCATTTCATGACTGTTTTTGGGCTGTACAGAGTTTTCCTATTTGTTCACCCAACATTTTTACTTGGGCCTCGAGACACTGTAATATTTCCATCTCTCTAGAATCTTCTCTTTGCGGCCTATGCTGATATTGGTTATTCTCCCCCTAGTTAAATCTATTCTGGTATCTCTCAGGAGAGTGATTCCTATTTGAGTTGTTTCTGAACTCTTGATTCATGTGGGGCGGGGAGCGGGGTGTACCTATTCTTTGGTTGTAATCCCCTGGTGGCGGTGATTGATTGTATTGATGTGGATCATAATTCATATTCTGCCTCATGTCCTGTCTCTCATTTTGTGAGTATTGTCGCCTATGCTGATTCCCATTTTCAGTAAATCGATACACATCGGGGTCTGTCCTGGTTACCATATATCATGGTGTTGAGGTCAAATCTGCTCTGTGTCCCCAATGTCTGGTAGGGACTATTACTTCTTTGATCTTGATTTTGCCTCTGATTATTGTTCATGCCTGACATGTCAGATCAATATCTTGACCGGGGCCTGTCTCCTAAGTACCTAGGGCTAATGTAACTCTCCCTATTACTAGGATCATGTCACAGAAACATCGGTGCAGAGGGCGGCAACCTCTGTGGAGTACCCCTCTGTTCGGCTGTCACATTATTTTTGCCTGGACTTTTAGCTGACCTGATCTCCATTACTGTTCCGGAGGACTCTTTGGATTTTGATCTTGTTTCTTTCATTTTATCACTTTCTCTACCCTGACAATAGAGCACTTCATATAGTTTTGTACTTTGGTGCACAATCCATTCAATGGACTTCTCACAATCAAATTCGCGGACTAACTGTGATATAATGTCTTTCTGCAAACCATAAAAATAGGCAGTTTTAAACTCATTGGAATTGAGATCAAAGGATACATCAAAGCGAGAAAATGCTCTTTTTAAGTCTTGAAGAAATTGGCGAGGGGACGTATTTGGCCCAGCTGTGATGGTGTATGCGACTTTTTTTGCCTCCTGCAATGACTGGAAAGGAGAAAAATGACGCCTAATCTCTTTTTCGAACTCCGCCCATGTCATATTCTGCTGTTCATTCAACCCTCTTATAATACTGGCCGTCGGGGCATCTAAAGTTAAATGAAAATATTGCCTGTACTGTTCCTTAGGTATCTGTAGTGCTTTAAAAATGTCATGAACCGCTTCTAAGTGATCCTCAATGCAGCATTCCCCTCCTTTTTTAAATGGTTTGATCAGGGCTTTGATAGATTTCATTATCTTTATGGGGCTACTTGTTGCAATGCATGGAATTGCACTACTTGGTGACTCAACCCTGGTTCCAGGTGCATGGGATTGGTGGCGGCCCCCAATGGGAGTATCAAATCCCCCAAGGGCGCTGCAACCATGTTCAGTCACTGGGCCAGTCACTGGGGCACTAGCCCTTTGGGTAGAAATAGAATTCACCTCAACTCCATTGAATGTGGTACCCTGCCGCCTCCCCTGGGACATGGGAATGCACATTTGCTGTTCTAAGTCCTTACACTTTTTAAGGAGCCTGTTTGCTTCGTTTTGCAAATAGTTTTTTTTCATCACTCATTTTATTAATTACCTCCTGCATGTCGCACATTTGCATTTGGCACTCATTAAATTCTTTATTGCTCTTGTCTCTTTCTTGAAGCATTTTAACCATTTCTTGTTCCGCATTTTGGAGGTCACTTTCTTTCTCATAATGTTCTTTTTGTAAAATCTGCATGCATCTGTATCCCTCGGTGGCTGTCATGCTGACCGGAGTGCAGGGAAGATGGGCCATACCCCCACCCTCATCTGGAACCTCTGTGATGTCCTTGTCCGGGAGCACCTCTGCCCAAGGTTCCCCTAGTCTTTTAAAGAAACGTACATTCCGGGTGCAGATGCCTTGCCATCGGAGGCTGTTACCATCGACCCTTTGACAGCCACTAGGTCCAATGGCTTAGGCTCATAAGTTAGTGATAACTTCCTGTGTGGGTGCCCGTTTCTGATAAGCACATCATCTCCAGGCATGAGTTGCTGAGGTCTGAGACCTCTCCTCTGGTTTTCCTGTTCAGTCCTTACCCTGCGGTCATGTTCCACCTGTTGTTCATCAATGGCTGCAGGCTCCTTTTCCCCGACCTCAGGTATCAGTCTTCTCAGGCATCGTTTCAATAGGGCTTTCACTGGGGCCACTCCTGTGGATGTGTGTGGCGTGGTCCGGTAAACATGCAGAAACTGCTACAGCGCACTTTCCAGGCACCGGCCCTGCCCTTGCACGATGCGGAACACTTTGTTGAGGGTTTGCATCAGTCTCTCTGCCTCCCCGTTTGCCTTGGGCCACAGCAGGGAGCTCTTCCTGTAATGAACACCATAGCACCCCTTCAGGGCCGTGAACCTCTCGCCCTCAAATGGCACCCCATTGTCCGATCACAGAACCGTGGGGAGTCCATGAGCCGCAAAGATATTTTCCATTGCCACCACCACATTCTCAAAGGCCACTGACTCAATTAACTCGACTTCAGGGTATCTGTACCATTTGTCTACCACCACCAGGAAGTGGGTGCCCTGTGTTGTGGAGCCTAAGTCTGCATGCACCACTTCGCATTGTTTCGTGCCTCGGGGCATGGCTTCGATGGAAGGCTCTCTCTGCGCTGGAGATGCCACCTGGCACCATACACACAATGCCACAAACTCCACCACATGTTTCTCCAGCTCGGGAAACCACACCTTTAGGCGCAGACAGACTTTTGTCTTGGCAGCCCCTTGATGACATTGGTGGGCCACCCCAATGACCTCCTGGACCTTCATCTGAGGGACGACGATCCGGTCACCCCTGAGTAGGAGGCCAGACCCAGAAAATAACAGTTCATCCCTCACCTTCCACAACTGTTCAAGCGTAACCTTCGCCTCATGGGTTGGCATTGCCAGAGAATCCAGCACCACCTTCCAGGATCCCTGCTGCATCGCCGATTTCAGGATGAGAAAACACTCGTCCTGGGCCGCAGCCAGCTCAAGGTCCTCCAAGGGAAAGGAGTTGGGAGTTGCCGCCTCCACCACCAACTGAACGTGAGCGTCTGCTTCCTCTGCACAGTCATCCATCCAGCCCCCTGGGTCCCCTTCGGGATGGCAAGACAAATAGTCGTTGTTGGTACCCGGCCGATAGACCCGGCCGATAGACCAGTGAGACACCATACTGGAGTAGCACCAGCATCCACCGTTCAATACTCGCCAGTGGTTTCTAGAATGAGCCTGCCAAGATGGGCAGCAAAGGCTTGTGGTCGGTCACTACCATCAGAGGTCTACCCAGAATATACAACGGAAAATGCCTGCTACCCCATAGAACAGCCAAAGCCTCCCACTCGATCTGGGAGTATTGTTGCTCAGTCTCAGACAGCGGCTTGCTGGCATACGCCATTGGCCTGACACTCGAATTGGCACCAATCTGTGTCAACACAGCCCCCAGACCAATAGGGCTGGTGTCCACTACAATCTCCGACTAGAGGGCGGGATCGAAGAACGCCATGGTGTCCTCTGCCATGAGGGTGCTTTTGATGTCTTCAAAAACCTCTTGTTCTAGCGGCCCCCGTTGCCACACGGTCTACTTCTTTGTGAGTGCTCGCAGAGGCTCTGACCGAGAGGCCAAGTTCTTTACCATGCGAAGAAACTCCTTGATGTCTTTGACCTTGTGGGTTCAGGTGACACACCTCCCTCCTTGAACATGAACCCGAAGAATTCGATGGTAGGCTTCAGGAATTCACATTTTTCACGGTGTAGCATCAGGCCAAGGGACTAAAGCCATTCAAAAGTCTTGGCGAGCTTGTGCAGATGTTCTGGTTCTGATTTTTCAAACACCAGGATGTCACTGCTTATGTTCAAAACACTGTCTAGGTCTGCCAGGGCACCACAAATAATGTTTCGAAACACCTCTGCTGCTGAGAACAATGCAAAACTCAGTCTCTTGTACCAATACAGCCCTCTGTGAAAGTCGTGATGTATCAAGATTCAGGGTGCAACACAACCTGGAGGTACCCGGCCCTGAGGTCCAATTTTTAAAAGAACTGGGCCATCTGCAGCTCGGTGATAAGTAATCTATGGTAGGTGTTAAATGCTTCGATTTTAGGTCCTTGACGCTGGATACAAAGAAAATGTTCTCCTCTTCTTCCTCTTCCTCCTCTTCTGGTCGTGCACCTTCATCAATCTGATCGACCTGGGTGACATTAGGCGGCCGTGATTGGCGTAAATAGCCAGACCGAACCGGAACCCTCGGCACTATCACCGGTAGGGAGGCACTGCACATTCGGGTGTAGTGGTCAGCTAGATCACATTGACTACACACTTTCCCTGCGCTGGGCACTCAGCAGGGTGGGGCAGGACGTACCCGCACTTTAGGCACACCTCCCCTGGCTTTCTGCCCCTGTCACAGAAATTTCCTGCTAGCCTCCTAGCGCCCCCTGCCACCACGCCGCACAGCACACACCTCTTCCGCCTTGGCTGGGTGCACTCCTGCCTTCATGATGGACGCTCGCACCTCAGACACCTCTTTGCACCGACCCAGTTTGAGGATACAAGGCAAGGTGATCCCAGACTCCCGCAGCACCTGTCTGCGTAGCTTCCCCAACGAGCATCCTTGAATCAGCTGACTCCTGACCATTGCATTGGGATTGTCCCAGGCACAAGCCACTGACAGCCGCTGGAGACGGCCATAGAAGGTGTTGAGAGTTTCATCATCTTTCTGGCGGGTGGAAAGCATCAGAAAGTGTTCATAGTCCGCATTCGCCAAAGGCAGGAAGTAGTCAGGAAGAGCCATCTTTGCTGCGCCATAGGATCCATCAGTTGGTTGAAGAGACTCAAAAATATCATGGACTGTAGGCCCCGCAGAGTAAAATAGGGTCGCGAATTTGCTATCTCAGGGATAGGCTACAGTGCCCCCGGTGGTCTCATCTGGGCCATTGCTTGAGGCACTGGCTGGGGCAGAGGCTGGATCACAGGTGGGGGCGGGATCTGAGGCAGTGGCTGGGCCACTGGCTGGGCGCCAGCTTGATCAGGCTGATCATTCATGGGTTAAGCGCACAAGCACCCCACCTTGGATGATGATGGGGCAGCAACTCACCCAGACAGTCTGCTTTGTGATGAAACATTTTTGCAGGCGTTCTTGATATTCAAATCCACCACACCAGTCCAAATATAGTTCAGGGTATACCCATGTTCCAGTCTCAAACACACAACCAGTATGAAGCAGTAGAGATCACAGGCGAAAGCAGGAAGTGTCCAGAAATTGAGCCAGGGAGGCCAACAGGACCAAATTTGAACATTTCAAACATCTGGTGTGCTGTGCATGCAGAAACAGCTGCCCGCTGTCAATATTTCCAAATACTTGGCCAGGATGGTGCTTAGGAACCCTTCTGGAGTGCCGCGACCATCTTAGTCCTTTTTCACCAAAATGGCCACCAACCGTGTGGTCAACACCCTCTCCGCGGCATGGAATGAGATGTTATAACACCTCGTTCGTAAAGAAAATTGTGTTTCGTATCACCACCGGGCCTGGGCCCGGGCGTGACTCCGGTCTCGTCTCCACTGTTGTGGGGCACTGTGCAGCCTCGCAATGTTCTGTGAGCACCCTCCCTCCACAGACTCACTCAGGACATGTCTGCCTAGTTCGGGCTCCCCGGTCGCTCTGCACGGCAGGGAAATGTCCCTTTATTTAAAGGTACGCAGTGGAGTACCACGTCACTCTGCTGCGTGCTGAAACCCTTAATGGGGCAACACCACACCCGGCCCCTCATCCATGCCCTTGCTAAAGCCCCTGTCTAGCTGGACTTTCTCTCGCAACAGAAAACCAGCATGAAAGAAGCAGCAGGATAAATCTTGCACAAGGCAGCATGATCGGCACTGGACTCTGCAATCACATTAGGTAAGCCTTGAAGGGCCTGTATCTCGTACATCCTTCATTTAACATCATGTAAGCGGCAAGTGAGTTAATTCAATTTAAACCTCCCTGATGTCCTGCGCAGGTCTGTGGTTGCACTTCCCACTGCCCTCCAACTTTGAGCGCTTCTCATTTTTTGCTTAGCCCAGTTGGCTGTGTGGTTGAATCTGGCATTTTACAAATTTGCAACATGGCTGCCTCCTCCTCCTCAGCGAGCACTGGAGTGCTCTGATGCCTGCCCTTCCCCCAGTTCCATTTCCCAAGCTCTACCTCATCTGGCCAGTCAGAGGGTGATAGCCAGCCCCCCAACAAGGCCCCTATCTGGCCAAGATGAGTGTCCATACTGCTGTTTTCCTGCTTGCTGTTTTTCTATTGCTGCAAACCTGGTGCTCTGGTCATTTTTCTATGAAGTGAACGTTTGCCTCCTTTTTCTCCTTCCACGGCACGGCCTGTACTTCTGTCTGGACCATCATGCCAGTGCTAAGCACAACTCTCTCCACCCCTCCTGCCCACATTATCATTTTCTGGATGATAACCCCCCCCCCTACTCTGATGTCCTCCTCTGCCTATTGTACAGTGCACTCTAATACCCTGAGATCTGACAGTGTTCTTCAATCCTTTCCTCTCTCCAGTTCATTGTGTACACATCGCTCTCGGACCCTTGACATTTTTCTGTGCTAAATTATTTTGACATTTTGGCATTCATCTGTGCTAAATGATTTTTAAATTTGGACATTCTTCTGTGCTAAGTGATTTTTCATGTGGGCATTCTTCTGTGCGAAATGATTTTTGAATGTGGGCATTTTTCTATGCTAAATTTCTCATGTATATCTGAACCTCAACACCTGTACCTCTGACCCTGCTGCTGTCACTGGGTTCTTGTTTTAGTGATGGTATCTCTTCTCCTGTTTTGGCTACAAGACAGCCTGGTGAGTTTTGTTGTACCCTGTGCAGCTCTGCCCCCCTCACTCCACTGCACTCCTATCTCATCCCACCACACCCCTATGGTGCTCTCCATCTCTCCTATCTATTCTGTTTCTCCATCACCTATGCTCCCTCTCTCTCAAAGTCTGGAAGGAAGACATTTAAGAAGGCTCTCCTGGTCTCTAAACCTGGTCTGCCCATTGCCGACACATTACGCCAATGCTTCCTCCGGGCAGACTGTCACTGACATTCTCGTTGTCGTTCCTTCTCCTGACCTATGGCCTCCCCATATGGTCTCTGTCTTCTCCAAGTTCGATTCTTCAGCCATTAATGGTGGTACCAGATGGGAAGTGCTCTTGGCCCACTTCTCATCCTCCAGATGAATCATCAATGTCTATTGTAATGACACTATCATGGCCCAGGGCTATTAGCCCAATCTACATCTTCTTGGCAGGTGTTTACCATAACGTTCTACCCCCCCCCTTCTTCCACCCCACTATCTTTCATCCCCCTCCTTCTCCCCGTCCGGTGGTGGTACCCCACACTGGTACCCCCTCTGAATACATTGAAAGAGGGCAACAGGCTTCACTTCACTTAGTTACCCTCAATGCTCACTTTGCTGTCAAACACTCCTCTGACATCTGTCTCCACCATGAAGACCTTGATATTGACATCCTTGCTCTCACAGAGATGTGGTTCAAGGCCACTGCTTTGACACCCTTCCCCCTGAGGGTTACACGATCCTGTCCAATCCTAGGTCCTCATGGCCTGGAGGCGGAGAGGCCCTGATCTTCCCAGAGTGGGTTTCGGCCACTATCATTCCCTCTCAATCCTACTCCTTCTTTGAATGCCTCATCTGTAGGCTGTCTTTCTCTCCTTCCCTCTCCTTCACTCTTGCCACTATCTACCGGCCGCCCGGACCCACGCATATTTTTCCCTCAGATTAGGCAGACATCTCCTCCTTTCTCCTGGCCTCCTCTCAAACATCTCTTCCGTGGGGGTTTTAACTTCTATCTAGACTCTCTGCATTTGGCCACTGTTCTCTGTTGTGACCTCTGTGACTCTTTTTCTGTGAAAATTCTTCCTGTGTGCCAACCAACTGTGCTGGCCACACCTTGGATGCTCTCATCTCAACTGACATCCCACTCTCCAGCCCTATAACTACTCCTTTCTCCTGGTCTGACCACTCTCTCCTCTCCTCCCATCTTGAGCGCCATGACCCCCAGACGATGCCTCCACCCGCACTGCCATTCTCCTTCACCGTCATTTGACCGAAGAAGCATGTGTCAGTCGCTGCATTTGCCTCCACCTTCATCCCTCCTCACACCCCCACTATTGAGCCTCCTACCAAATCTGCACTGGCTACCATCCATCTCTCCATCTCTAACACTCTGGTCAATGCCCCTGTCATGAGGATCCGCATGAAGCCTGCCTACAAATGCAACTCTTGCTATGGCTCTGACTTGGCAGCTTTGAAACGCAAGTGCAACGCTGCTGAGCAGAAGTGGCAGGCCTCAAGTTCATCCTCTGGTAAATTGGCCTGCTGCCTGCTCCAAAGGCAATATCGTCTTGCCATAGACTCCAAGGAGAGGGCTCATGTCCAGGCCTGCATCTTTTGTGCATTTAGTAACACGGCCAAACTTTGCAAAGTCTGCAAGGAACTTGCCAATCCTACTGCAGTCTCCTCCTCCCTTCTTCCCCTCTTGGGCAAACTAATGGAGAAGCTGGTCATCCCCCATCCGACCCACCAAACCGAATTGGCTGGCTGCCTCAACGATCACCAGTCTGGTTTCAGAGCATCCAGATGCATGGAAACTGCTCTCCTGAACACTGTGAATACTTGCTCTCATACCTTCACTCTAACTCTCCATCTGCTCTTATACTTCTCAACCTTCCTTCTCCTATTGACATGGTCAATCATGCCATCGTCATAAATCATCTCTGTGATACCCTGGCATCACAGACCGGGCACTGACGTGGTTTACCGCCTTTATTTCAAACCAACCCTCCCAAGTGCAGTTGGGCCCTTTCCTAACCTCCACCTCACTCTCTGCCTGTGGTGTCCCTCAGGGCTCTATCCTATCGCCATGGCTCTTCAAAATCTACCCTGGCCCTCTGGCCCACTTGATTTCCACGTTCTCACCTCACTTGCAGTACTATGCTGATGGCACTCATCTCTGCTTTAAGCTCCCATCCTCTACCTCCTTCCCTTCCTCTCTCATACCTGATTCCTGACTGCTATTCATGCGTGGTGATCTGCTAACGATCTCTGCCTTAATGCCATGAAGACAGAGATCCTTCTCATTGGGACACCAGCTTCCTGTTTCATGAACAGGGAACGTCAGGTTCTGAAGGGACCTCTTGAAAACCACAAGATAATCTTTAAACCAGCCGACAACGGCGGGCCCTGGTCCTCATGGACAAGAGTGATTATCTGAAAGACGGAGAACGACAACTAATAGACCAGGAAACTTAGCAAGAGATCCAGTATGATCCAATAGAGAAAGTGTAGGCTCTCATCAAAGAAGTTCTTGGCAAAGCCAAGAACAGAGAAGTTATCTCGGAATGCACCAGAACATTTCTAGAAAGCTCAGATTGTTACACTGGGCACACAGAATACAACCAGTTACAATAATCAGGAAGACCGTGACTTACCAGGACAGAAACTCTGTACTGATTCGGATTACTGTGCCCAGGTGTTACGGAAGATCCTATGATGATTGTAAGATCTTCCTAGCGATCAAACCCACTAGCTGAGTAGAGACTAAAGCCAGCGCAGTGGATCACTGGAAAGGGTGCAGCATTCCCTATTACCGGGAGAGCCAAAATTGTAGTTGTGGGCACAGCAAAACCGTACTTTCTCCGAAAAAAGAGAGGACAGACTTTAGTATAATAGGACTAAACCAGCTACCCCACAACCTTCCTGCTAGCATTAGCAACCAATGACGAATATACCCTACCTTATGCTGGAAGAAGCTGAAGACCAATGGAGAAATAGAATTCCAAGGAAACGACTAAGGAAGGGAAATTATCATGGAACTAGTACCCGTACGGCACGAGGGACACACTAGAGTCGAGTTGATGCACTAATTCCACTACAAAGCGTTTATGAGTCCAGTGCACGTAGAAAAAGAAATATGGAGTTATACAGTTCCAGTAGCTGCAACACAAGTTCTGGGATGTCGGATGAAGCAGTATCCAGTTTAAGGAGAGAAGCAGTAGTCATTGGGATGTTTGGAATAACTGACTTCAATGTTCGTACTGTCAGCACATGTTAACTGCCTGGAATGTAACAGATCAGTGTTAACAATAACCGTGGGTAAAGTGCATCAGGATAGTGCTACGGAGAGGTGCGGTTGAATGGAGCAATGGAGAAGTACAGCTGAAATGAACCTACATTCACCACAGGGACTAGCAGCTGATAACAGTACGTTTGTAAAAGCCGCGTGACTGTGTGGCAGAGACATGGAATGAAGAACCTCCAAAAGATGGAGGTCACAGTCCGAGACACGCTGCGGGTTGAAACAGCTGAGGCACAATGGAGACCGCAGGTGGAGACGAGCTGCGGTTAAACAGCTGAAGCCCAATGGAGGCTGCAGGCAGAGACGCACTGCGATTGAACAGCTGAGACCACAGGTGGAGAAACGTTGCACAAAGAACAGCTGAGGCTCCGACTCTGGAATACAGAGACAGACAGAATGCCGCATAACAGCTGAATGCTTCCTGAAAGACAATGAGGAAGCAGCAGGGGCAAATCTGGCAGGCATGACACATATCTGGTTATGCCAGTCTTCTACATTTTGTCGAAGATCCACAAAATTCTGAAGAACCCTCCTGGGTGACAGAATATTGCCAATATAGGCAGTCAACTAGAAGCTCTGGCCAAATATTTAGACAATGTGATAAAAACACTGATTCAAGAGTGCCCTACGTACATTAGGGACACAATGCATTTTTTATTTAAATTGAGTGACATCCAATTTGTTAAAGGACGGGATGCCTTGTTCGCCATGGACGTTACCTCCTTATTATACACAACGGCGGCCTGGAAGCCATGGAATCGCTTCTACTGGAAGCAGAAGCCTGTACAGGGGATAGGGTGTTTGTTCTCACAATATTGAAACTAGTGTTGATGAACAATTTCTTTAAATTTGATGAAAAACACTACTTACAACTATCGGGTGCAAGCATGGGGGCATTGTTGGTTTCCCTCAACAATGCTAACACCTACGTGCTGTACCTGGAAACAGAACATGTCTTAAAATCGGCTAGATGGATGCAACATCTTTACATCTTTGTGAGGTACATAGATGATGTATTTGTAGTATAAACGGGACCAGTAGAAGAACTACAGAAGTTCATTGGGATGATGAACAACATGCATCCCCAAATCAAATTTAAGACACAGGCCAGTGAAACAAGTATCCATTTTCTAGATGTTAAGATATACCATCACAGGAATGGCTTGAACACCAGGATTTTCACAAAACCGACTGACAGGAATAGCCTATTGCTTGCAACCAGCTTTCATCCAAAGTGCACAATTGACAGTGTACCTATGAGTCAGTTCATCAGATATCGGAGAAATGTATCGAATGAAGAAGAGTACAAGAAGCAGGCTGCTTCATTACAGAAGAAGTTTCAGGGGATGAGATACAATCCCAACCTGATTAAGGATATAGCAGAGAAAGTGGAATGGATACCCAGGTAGACATTACTGAGACCGAAAACATCGAAGGAAGATCAACCACTGGTGTATGTTACAACCCACTCTACGCAAAGCCAAAAGATCAAGAAAATAGTGAAGCAAAACTGGACCCTTATGCAAACGGATCCTACTTTGAATAGACTCTTGTCGGAACCTCCAACCTTTGTTTACAGGAATAGCCAAGCATTGATGAACACACTAGTGAGAGCAGAACTGTCTTCCAAAAGCAAGCCCAAAGTACAACATAAAGGGACTCAACCATGCTGCAATTGCAAACATTGCAGCAACATTATCAAAGGGAACAAGATCACACACCCACACTCTGAGAAAGTCATTGAACTATGACACTCCTGCACCCGCGATTCCAAAAATGTGGTATACGCATTGAGATGCACATCTGGTCTGTACTACGTGGGGATGACAATGCGTAAGGCCAAAGGGCGATGGACGGAGCACAAGTTGAACATACGGATGAGATGCCTAAAATCACCAGTAGCCACACACTTTATAGAACCGAGACACACCATAGCACCACTGTGTGTAATAGAAGATAATGTATAATCAGGGAATAGGGGTGGTGACCTGCATAAGAAATTACTCCGAAGCGAAATTGTGTGGATCGACATATTTAGTATTTAGTATTTATTTTATTTATATTGCGCACCTATCCCAGAGGTAGCAAGGCGCAGAGGCATCAAGAGGATTGCAAAGCTTGGTTACATACAGAGGTGTGAGGCCCAACTATGGTTACAGTGTTACATATTGGATTCCTTAACCCCACGGGGGATAAACAGCAAGTGGGATCTAATGTGGTTTGCATAAGACAAAGTACCTAGAATGGTTTTTACTGATATTGATCATCCAGCAGGTACCCAAACTGTGTTTCATGTCTTTAAGAGTGTGAGCGGGCGACTGTCCATGATGCATAAGTACCAAGTAAGAATGGTGTTACTGTTATGGACTACTTTACAGGTAACTAGAAACACTGATTGGCCACTCAGGTAGCCTGTAGCCAGGTTGGATGCACCCTCGAATTCAATTTAATTACACAGACACTGAGACGCTCATTCCACTACGAGAGCTAATTGTGCCCCCTGAGAGCTGTCACAGACAGGTATCATTAACCATTGACCCCGCGGTATGCGGATTTCAGTTATGGATCCAATCCACTCCATGTGATTATTGCTTGCAAATCTATCATTATTTGCATGTACATTCAATTGTAATTACAGACCCTTAGTAAGATGGCCACTGTCTCCGAAGCGCTTGCACTGCGCATGCACTTGTTTGCTATGGCCACAAGATCTATAAACACAGGAGTGAGGCACAAGACCGGTCACCCGGTCCGCTGCCTTACATCCCGTGATAAGCAACTATGAAGTAATAAGTACACTTGGCTATGCTTTGACATTCAGGACTAGACGTTATGAGGTGGTCTCGGCCACGTTGGGAGCTTTGACTCAGGTCTCATACACACGTTATCAGTTATAACGATGCACGGTTAAAGTTATGTTATGATTCTCTACGAATGACATGAATACAGTCGCCATTGCAACCACCAGGACGTGCAGGTATAATCTAATGCAATGCTCTGTACCGGGTCATATGGACACGGCCGCTACAGGGACTGCTAAGAAAAGAGGGTGCTAATTGGCAGACACAGAGCATGATTTAAGACAAGTAGACATGCATTTTTACACAGGGTTGGTATATGATTTTACACATGCATACACGTTATGCCCATTAATGGGGCCCACTTTACTTCTAATCTGTTTCAGGGAGACAGAAGACCAAACTGAGATAGCCCAGTGTGTATGAAATAAATTTCGCAGTGGGTTTAACATCCATGACCACAGGGTAAGTATTACTGGAATACTTACCAGTTTATTTATATTGTAGAACGTTAGACCGTGAAACCCGGCTCATGGGGGTATTTAGTTAACAAATATAGTATATACTTAATTTCACAGGTTGAAAACATTCCAAGATCAACCATCCACCATTGAGGTCAGTGTTTGTTGTAAGTGTATGGTATTAATTGGTGAATATAAAATTGAATCATCATAACGAGAAAATACCAGTTAGTAATACTGTGATTTGTTATTCAATTTTGTTATTCAATATAGGCACACAGAGGAACATGTAAATGTAATTATCCTTTTCATGAAAGAATCAACTCTAAGCCCTGAAAATGGGGCTTGTATATCCAAAAAGGCGTCAGCAACAATCTAGAGTTAACTGTTCAAAAATTACAATTGTAAAACTATTATGTTGCATATCGAGGTGGAGTCATGTATACTTTACTTAGGATTTGTTAAAAGTTTTATCAGAAGCAACCAGGTAGTAATACAATTGCATGTTTACACTGATGTAGTGGGTGTGATTAAATACAGAAAATAAATTGCAAATCAAATTTCTTGCAGACCTTTGCAGTATTGAACCTTTATGAAAAAAAAACATGTGATCAAGCATTAGAGGTATATACATGAATAGTATTTATATACATAAGAAGTACAGACAGACTGTATGTCCATTAGGAGTGCACTTGGGTCACCTGTTGGCAAGAAAAGGCTGGTTTGATTGTACCCCCACTCTCTGGCCACTCTCCTTGGATCCCCTCCCCTAACCCTCCTGTGAGGCTAAAAACCTTGCAGTCATCTTTGATTCCTCTCTCTACTTCTCTCGACATAAAACAGACCTTGCCAAGAAGTCCAATTTTGAGCTCCTCCTCCTCAGGGAAATTCTTCCTTTTCTCACTTTTCCCCAGAAGCTTAGTGTCTGCAGAGCTCTAGTTCTCTCTAGGTTGTACTACTGCAATAGCCTCTTCCTCAATCTGCCTCTGTCTTCCCTCTGCCCTCTTCAACTAATCCAGAATAGGGCTGCAAGACTCATCCTTGGCCTCAAGCCCATGGACCGCATGTCTCCAGTCCTAAAATCTCTCCACTGGCTCTTGGTCACTGTAAGGATCAAATTCAAGACCTTTTGCATCATCCACAAGGCTGTGTCGGGCCTGGGACCTCTCTACATCCAGCTTTCTCTCCCTAAATACCTCCCTGCTAGAGTTCTTCCCTCCTCTATCTCCAACTCTCTGCAGGTCAGACGCTTCTCCAAGCAGAGAGTTGGAGGTAGATGCCTTTTGTCTGCAGGAGCCCCCCTCTGGAATGGCCTCCCTGCCAACCTCTGACTTCAACTGGATCTTCTTAAGTTCCGGAAACTCCTCAAGACTTTCCTTTTCTCTTCCTACTTCCATCTCCCCCTCCCATGGTAATGTTCCCCTGCTGCTGTGACTGGTGGTCATGCCCCCTTAACCAATCCCCCACCCCTCCCGCATTCCTAACCAGCACTTGCCATCAGGGCCCCTTCCTGGACTAGTAGCCTGATGCTAGTCCACCCTGTCCATCGCACTTTTCCCTTCCCCAAGCACTTGCTCAGCCTCCTTGGTCCTCCACTCCTGCATTTCTCCCCCTCACTCCAACCCGTTTTCCCCCTCCCCAGCCCTACCGCCTATTTCCACCCACGCTTGCACTTTTTGTCACTGCACTTGCACGATAAAAATGTCACAAGGCCTAGTACGACTGTTACTGTTTGGTTTTTATCCTATGTACCCTCTTCCTTTTTGTCTTGTGGTGCCTGGAAACACTTGTGATAGGCACCATACAAATTACCATTACCAATACAAATAAATGTCTGTTTGTTGGACCTTCATGAAGTGCAAGCATTTGCAATTTGGTCCTGTAAATGCTGTTTGATCATGAACTGGAAGGCACTCAATTTGTATGCATTTTGACCCAGCCCTTACCCTTGTGCAGATCAATGTGGCATATTAGGTACCTAAAGCTTGACTTCAAACCAGTTCTTTCCGTTCATTCCTTTTGCTTTTGATGGCCAGTGTTTACCTCTAATGGCCAGCAGCACATGCTCGAAGTGATTTATGCATGTTTGGCGCATGTTTGGTGAACAGGAGTGATGACGATTCAGTATAGTCTACACATAATCATATATTGTATGTAAACTAATTTAATTAGCTGTACTTGAAGGTTACAGTTTGCTTTGAAAATGTTATGCCTATGCATATCACTTTCATGACAGCAGACTTCGGTTCGAATTAGTGAATCTGAAGTAATGTGTATGTGAGTGTGCTTGTGTGTGTGTGTCTGTGTGTGTTGCCATATTTGTCCATATTTGTCCATTTCAATCTATGTATTTTGTGCCCAACTCTAAATGCATGTTAAGTTGAATGTATGCTTTTGATGGAGCCCTTCCTTTTTTTAGTCCTCCCTTCCCAGTTGTAAGCTGATAACCACTTTTGAAATTAATGGATTTCATTGGAGTTTGCTCACTTTCCATTTTTCTTGTACTTATTCACCCTCTCTTTTTATAATTTTTTGATGCCAGTTTTGTCATAGTAACTGGTTAGGCCATTTTCTGTCAGGATATATCATGTCATCCGGAGGTGGCCGCAAGCGGGCTGTTTGGCTGTCCATGCTGTTTGAGCTTTTGAGTGAAGGAGAAGGCACTAACTGCGTCGTCGGTGTGCAGAAGTTACTAAAGATCGAAACTTGTTACTTCTGAAAAATAATTGCTTTGGACTCGAGAAATATCTCCTGATTGCAGCTCTGCCGCCTGACTGAGCCGTGTCACTCCAGCCCTCTACTTCAGGGTCGCGCAAGTGCACTGTGCGCGCGCACCCGGAAGTGGCCCGCAAGTGGGCTGTTTGGCTGTTCAGCTTGCGGGGGGAGCGTGGGGCAAAGGAAAGATTTGTATGCAGATGGAGATGTCCGGTAAATAGTTTCTTTGTTTCTATGCGTATTTGACGCAAAGCAACATCATTGTTGACAAAATTGTTCCTTCCTGCATAATATAGCTTATTGTTATGTATTGTATTGACAATACGAAGGCATAGAGTGCGCATTTGCTGATGAAGACTTTTGGTATGTGATTTATTCTGAAATGAAACTAAGAATACTGCATGCAAAAACAGAGCGAAAGTATACTTCAGGAGGGCCACAAACAAGGCGCATGAGTATGGCACAGGCATTGATGCTACCATTGCCAGGCTCCTCAGATACTGATGAGGTTCTTATTGAATGTGCACAACAGTGTACCCTAGAAAGTGAAGTACATATCACTGAAATGTTTGGGAAAAATACGGAGGAGACACATGAGTCCTCGCAATCGCTGTTTATTGAGGAAAGAGCTGGGGCATCTGGTGGTACTGTAAATCGTGATTACACAAAGCACATAACATCCAAAGACATATGTCATAATAATCAATCTTTCCTTGATACTCCACCTATATTCTCTACAGGGGAAATCTCACTACTATGCGTAACTAGAAAATAGTGAGCAGGGACTAGTAACAACAAAACTAAGTCATATAAAGGAGGGTGCCATTAAACTCAGAGTTAAAACAAATGCAAATACCCAGATTATAGAGTAGTTAATGAAGCATTCACACCTTCTTAATGAGATTTTTATGGTGTTAACTTCTATGCCAGACGTGTGTTGTAAGGCATGGCTAAGTATGGCGTCTATGAAAACAAGAAATGCTGATCTATTGGATAATGATATAGAAGGCTTGAGTAAGAAGATCAATGGAACTGACTCAGTGATAATAGAACCTGAGAAGCAGCATAATTTACATATACCGGTGCCGGAAATTCGTTATGCACCGGTATTTGAAGCTGCAGCCAGGGATGTGAACCCAAATGATAAACCACCTTTAACGGACCCTGAAAGAGAAAATGTGAGTGATTTTATTGTGAAAATGTCAAAAAAAGAAAAATAAATGCATCGTAATATCTCTTTGTGGAAATTCTTAAGGGATCAAAAGTTGAGGGATGTGATAATTGCCCCGCAGACATACCCTGATGTGATACTGGTAAATGATTAATTGAATGAATTAAAAGAAATACCTACACAATCTATAGGAGGAGAAGCAGCAACAAGAGATATAGAGTATGAATCTGTAGATAGTTCTAATACTCTATCTGATGCACTTAAGAATAAAGAGATGCCAGGGAGAATTGATAAGAACCTAAGATCAATTGAGAGGGGGATGCAGGACATTTTTGACATCTTTAAGAACCCGACCGCTATTTCACGCTCCAATACGCCTACCTTTGTGGGCTTTGTCTTTTCTAACCTTGCTGCTTGCTGGAGTAATAATATGCAACCAGCATTGTGTAATGCTAATGTAGCAAATTCTGTAGTATCTGAAGTGATTCTGAAGGAGGCAGCAATGGGGCAGGTATCCGCATCGGTACTCAATGGAAAAAGTAAGACTGGAACTACTCAAGGTGTGGCCAGTATAGCTGTTGACGCTTTGGAAAGTAAGCATGAGTTGGGTGACCCCCTAAATGGAAAGCGCACACCATCCACATACATAAGGTCTGATGAAAAATGCAGTTATCTGAGATGGAAGTGAGAAGATCATTGAGGATATTTTGATTAAAAAGAAAGTTGAAGGGCAACCGCAGATAGAAAATAGGAATATCCAATCATCAATCTTGAGTGCTCTCGAAAAAGGACAGGAACAAAGACCCTGGCTATGCAGGGGAACATTGGGGGAAGGCCCAGGATATAGATCAACCAGTAATACGATGGTTGATCACTATTCCTCCAATGATAAAACAAGTTATTTAAGGAAACCGGTATTTCCAAATGAGCTGAGTCTGATTATGCAAAACGTCCTAGAAGGGGATGGTCCACGGTCTCTAAATAGACCATATATTTTGAGCCTGTTTTCGGATATACCCAAGCTAAATTTGACAACATCGGCTGATATAAAATTGATTGATTTTATTCATGAACAAAGATTTGATTATGTGAGACTGCTGATTACCTCTCCTCTTGTCGGGGCCTTACTATTAAAAGAAGCAGGAACCCTACAAAGGAGAGGCTTCAATAGTTATAACTTCCAAAGCAACATACAGACAGTAGGAACAGGTACACAAGGAAGGGAAGAAATGACTTGCCTGACAATTCTAGAATAGAATTGTTGAAAAATAAAGAGAGCAACAAGAGTCTACTTAAAGACTTGAATGAATGGTAAGTCTTGGGGCTTTCGTTCAAAGATTCAATAATGCAATTGAAAGCTTTGGGGCACCCCCTTTTAGCTCAAAGGATAACGTTATACTAACATCATGGATTACAAGGAGTAGTACCACCTTGCAGCAAATAGGAAGGTTTGTCACTCCTTGTCCTGTTATGATTTAATACTACTGCAAGAAACTTGGGCCACAGAGCACATTTTTTGGGATGGTTTTGATATTCGATGCATTAAAGCCAAGGCAGGGAGTAAGGGTCGTCCGAAAGGAGGTCTTGCCCTGGCATGCAAAATGATGAATCTATATACCTTGAATCAGAATCATACATCACAGACTCAATTATGATTGTTACATGTAGAATAACCACTGAGAAGGGTCCGGTTTATCTGATGATGGTAAATATCTATTGGAACACCCTAGAGTACAATGATAATGATATTGAAATTCATATCAGGAAATTGGACAGAATAATAGAATATTGTTTAGACCAGAGACCGGGAGGTTCCATTGTTTTGGCGGGGGACCTAAATGGTGATTGCAAAGTAGTTTACAGTTCCATGGTTTGGGCAATGACCTAACAAGATGACAGTAAATCTAATGCCAAATGTAAAAAATATAGAGGAAGCATGTGGAAGGTATTTGCAAAAAGTTGGGGGTTAAATGCTCTGTATAATGAGAAACAAACATGGAATGCAAGAGGTCAGTCCTCGACAATAGACTATGTATTTGCAAGTACTGACATCTATCTAAGTATGAGAAACATGGAAGTTATACAGACGGATGTTAGTGTTCATGCCCTGTTAACATGTAACCTACCATGGACAAAAAAAGTGATGATAAAATGACTAGAACTTGTGAGAATGTTGAGATCAATGTTAGGGGATCCAGAATTAAATGGAATCTAGGAAAAATTGATAAATTCAATGAACAAATGTTAGTGGAGTACGAGTCCACAACATTGGAGGGAAAATGAGGGACATATTCAGTTGAGCTATTTTCGGAGCACTTGGATGAGGTATTGGGGAAGCATTTCATGAAGGATTGTGTAGTAGGATATATGAAATGCACTCATAAGTACAAATTTGACTTGTCCACCAAACAAAGAAAAGCAATGTTGAATAGATAAATTCGCTTAATAAAGAAATTAAACTGTGATACAGAGTTAACCAAGATCGGAATAAAAAAATGCAGACAGACCTACAAGAATTGGTCCATAAATCATAGAGCAAGTATACAACAGAAAGATGCCGAACTTCTGTTACAAGCTATAAAAAACATGAATTCGAGATATTTTTGGTCATTAATAAACAATACTGAAAAAACCCAATTACAATTGGCCCTGAACCCAATTTGTGCGGATGATTGGTCTAAGCACTTTATGAATATCTATAGTGAATCGACCTCAAGGTCTTTTCAATTGGATAGGCAAAATCAGCTTAAATGGAAGTTGGATGTATCTATTGAGAGTGTTAAGAGCTATATACTTAAGTCTAAAGTATTCAAAACACTGGCCCGAATAGTCTTTCATGTTTTATCTTAAAAAATAATTCTAGAATTGTGGGCAAGAATACTTCATATTCTCTATAGCGATGTTATAGAAAAGAAGAAGATTCCTAAGGCTTGGCTCTTGTCATACTCAATGACAATATTCAAGAAGGGTAATAGAATGTGTGCCCTTAATTATGGCCCAATTTCCCTGATGAATATAGAGGCCAAGATTTTCTCTTCCATTGTATTGGATAGACTGCTCCTGTGGATTGAAAATAACGATCTATTAGATGTTAGACAAAGAGGTTTTAGAAAAAATATAGGAACTGATGCTGGAGGGATGTTAGTTACTCAGTTACAAAAGAACGCTCGGATAAATAAGAAAGGAACTTTGTTTGTTGCATCATTGGACCTGTCCGCAGCCTTTGATAAGGTGGATAGGCCCATGCTATGGAGAAGATTGATGAATCTTGGTATAGATACAGACTTACTTGCGATTTTGGTCAGCTTGTATTCAAATACCATGATTAGTGGTAGGCTAAATAATGAGGGATTTATGACAAATCCATTCAAAGCAAGTAATGGTCTAAAGCAGGGATGCACACTTGCTGCCATATTATTTCATCTGTATGTCACCCCTATTGGGCAATTCCTGGATGGGAAAGGCATAGTTTTTCCAAAATTGGGTCTTCTTACAGTTCAATGGTGTACTTATGTGGATGATTTCCTTTTATTTGATACCACGAAAATTGGGCTGCAGTGTTACTAAATTCATTTGTAGCGTACATAAAGGATTCAAAATTGGAAATAAATGCATCAAAAACAGTAATAATCAATTTGGGACAAGGCAACAGAAAATTCCAAGGATACTCATGGGACTGTAATAGCACTAGAATCAAAATGCAGAAATCTTTGAAATTCTTGGGCAATGTGTTCTTAAGGGTTCCGGCTCTGAATTGTGTTAAACATTGTTTGAGATTTAAAGCAATGGATGCTGCCAAACAGTTAAAAATCATTGAAAGGAAATACGGCAAATATTCCCTGTATGCTTGTATTGAATTATATGGGAAGAAAATAATTCCATGAATTAGCTATGGATTTGAATTTTTACCGGATTCATAAATACCTTATTTAAAGACTATTGAAGGTGTTATATGCAGAAATGTCCTGTACTTTTTTCCAAAATGTATATCATTTGAAATAGTACGGTATGAGCTTGGACTGTGTTCTCTTGAAAGTTATATGATATGCAAAAAGGCTTCATACAAAGGAAATGCTTGCTGAGTAACCAGAAATAGTTATATGGTTATCTAGCTGAAGGTAAAAAAGGAAAATGTTTGATACATTTGCATGAAAATGTACAGCGCACACTATTACTAATGGGTGTTTCATTATAAAAGTTGTTGGAAAAACCCTTAAAAGTTAAAGCCCTGGTAAAAGCCTGGGATTGGGTGGGCAATAATGCCATACTACTGAACTCAAGTTTATATTCCCAGTCTGTGTCCTTGTGGAAGTGGTATCCTGAACCTGAATCATACATGTTGAAATATCCCAAACGAGCAATTAGGAATTCCATAATGAGATTCAGAACAAATGTCTTAAATACTTAGGAAATCAGAAATATTTGCTTTCCAACATTGGATGAATACACATATTGTAGGCATTGTTGCACTGATGGTGAAAAGGAAACTCTGTATCACCTTGTACTAAAGTGCCCGGAACTAATGCCAAAAAGAATAGAATATTTCAATCAATTTGTACTCGATACCTCCCTAGTAAATTGTGAAATATTGTGGTATGAAATGCTCCATGGTAGATCAGTGGTGTTGAAAATGAGAATTGTTGCTTTTCTTAAAAATGCCTGTGCACTCGAATAGATCCTTTCATGCACAGTTACATACTTTTAAGGAACTCTGTATGGTAAAGTAAATGATGATGATGAATTTGTGTTGTGATTTCATGAATCCTGCTATAGGAGAGATGTGTTTTATGAGATATATGTTAATGTATACTTGGTGAATGTTTTCTGTTTGTTGTATTTTATGAATATTATAAAATTGTTACTTTTTTTCCTTTTATCTATTATGTTTGTAAAGGTTTACACAAAACAAAACAAAGTGAAGAAAACATATATCATGTCATGTTTCGTAATGTCGTTTCACGTTAACATCCAGTGCTTTAAAGCAACCATAAGGTGACAGGTAGCACACCACAACACACTCACATAAATAAGAAATCAAATATGAGTGGCACTCAGTTCATGATAAGGGCCATAGTGCCAGAAGTAGACCTGCAAATATAAGCTGGCAAGCAAACTCAACATTCCTGCTTGGATGTAAGATGTGCATGCTGTCCTCTATGACCAGGATCAGGTAACTACAGACCAGGTTGCAAAAGATGTATATGAGTGTATGATGCAGATTAACTCCCATTAGAGCCCAGCCTCAGTCCAAGAGGAATCCTGCCCATGATAAACAAGCACAGAAAAATCTTAGCATGCCACAAGAATTTTCCCAAAAGCTTCTTTCCTCCAAGAGGAGCCATGCTTCAAAACCATCCCTCATTAAAAAGTGCAGCTAGTTCCTCCCAGCTTTCTTGTGTGTACAATCCAGATGGTCTTTCCCGAGTGGCTAAAAAGGGTGTTTTTTTCACTGCATTTGTGTTCGTGGTTTTATAGTTGTATAAACTGCCCCGACAGAGATGTCGTTTCACCCGGGGTGGTGGTAGTGAAATCACACGACCCTTGACCTGTTATGACATCACAGGAAGTGATGTCCTTTGACCCCACCCCTAAGTGACATCACAGGAAGCAATAGAACACAAACTTTTACCCCTTGGCAAAACAGGAAGTGGCATCACATAGCATTGTTCCTAAGTACACTATGACAAATTTGGTTTCAATATCATAATAACGTGATAAACATTTCATACAAGAATGGATCAACATATGTATCGGCAGGAAAAACATGCTACAACTGCAACTTGCGAAAATCAAAATACATAGTCCGAAATGGATGCTTATTCTACTCTAAATGCTTTTTGGAGTATTGTGTATGCATTGTGAATTTGATGTGTTTAAGAACAGGCTAAATCAATTACTCCCCCATGAAATGTGCCTGAAATAAACCTGTAATTAGTCTAGTAATTATTGTATGTGTTAGGCAAGATTGTATGCAGTACCCTGTGGGAGACTGCATCAGCCTTGTCCTCTTTGCACTAGTTAACCCATCCTTTGGTTAAGCATGTACTTCACAAGTTGGTAGAGTGGCGCCAGGCTTATCTCAAGAGGGGTCAATGTGAGCCTTATGGTTAATACACAGTCACAGTGACAAGTATCAAAATAAACACGTACTCTCACGGTTTATTGATTAAACAAGTATTTATTAATTTAAAAGTCAGTTGAATAAGCCTTCTTTAGAAGGGAGAAAAAATATGTAACAAAATAATATACTTAAAAACTACACACTCTCAGTTTCAATAAATCAGTAGATACACATTTGGGATGGCAAACACAGACACTTTATACACCATGAGGTGACTTAAATAACTAGGACATTGTGGACATTGATATATCACAGGCACATTTAGGACAATACTGAGATTAGTGTTAAAAAGAAAAGATGAGGGCATAAAACAATAGTTAACAAATAGTCTTTGTAGAAAATAAAATCACTGCAGGGCCACAAGCGGGGAGGCTTGTGATGGACAAAGCTGCAAGCAACTCTGCAAAAGCAACCAAGACAAGTCTCAACTGAGAGCTAGTAAGGCTACACAACAAGAAGTAAGCAACCCCTTAGTTTTACTGTACCTTTCGTTTGAAGAAATTGGTTCCAGCTGGTTTCTGTTCCAGGTGTAGGTCTGCAGATCCTGTTGTTCCTGAGCCTCATTCATGGAGAAAAGAGGGAGGACGTCTGGGGACTCCTGCACTATGAATTGAAGGTCGCCGGCAGCAATGGGATAAACTTCAGATAAGCGGCACTTCGCGTTTTCAGCTTCTCGCAGCTCTTGCAAACAGCACCACCGCGGTTCTCGGATACCTTTATGGACTTTCCTTTCATATGGGGTCCAGCACTCTGTTGAGGTGGCTCAGGCTTGGTCAGTCCTGCTTCATGGGAGTCTGGAGGATCTGGTTCCTTCAGCAGCAATGGCAGCACAGCCAGCTCCGAGAGGATGTCCAGACGAGTTCGCTTTGGGGTTGATTGGTCCCACTAACCCAAGAGGAGAAGTCGTTGGTTGCAGAGCTCCTCTAATCGAGGCGAATTCGGAGCTTCAGCAGTGCAGCAGTGCTTCACCCGGGAAAACCAACGGTCCAGGAGTTGCAGCAAGCATCTCTTCCAAGTTCTTCTTCGTATTCCTTCATTCAGTGGTCTACTCTACCTTCCAAGCAAAAAGCCTTGTCTTTTATGCAGGTTTCTCCCATTCATTTGCAGCTTAGCTGTCACTCACACCGGAGGATGGCTGTCCTCCAAGCACAGCCAGCCAGCCAATCACCTTTGGGTGCATTCCTGTAACCAAGGGGATTAGGCACAGGGAATTTTGGCCACCTCCCTCACGAAAAAAGAAGACCGGGGCCATTTTGACAAAATGGGCACCCATGAGTGCTTTACTGAAGCTGCAATTGCAGCCAGTGGTAGAAACACACAATGGTAGGAAAACGTAAACCACTGCCACCAGCCATTAATTGTAGAAAGGGTAACATAACAATGTTACATGAGAAACTAGACACAGGGGATAGATACTACCTAAGCCCTCCAGCACCCTATTGTAAGATAGTGTGTGCTGGGTCTAGAAAGTCAATTTCACTTTACTGCTCTTGGAAATAGTAGTTTAACCAAGAGCAGGTATCTAACCCTTTGGGAAATCCAAGAGACTTCACTGTTCCACTGCACTGCAGGTGCTGTGTTACACAATGTAAAAAGATGTAAAATGATGATGCCTATGGCGTTTTTCGGACTCCAAAGTCAAAAGAAACAGTGTTCAATTCAATGAACAAATACATGAGAAAGTGGGAAAAAGGTCTCACTCTCTCCAGGTTACAAATTAAAAGACCTAAAGTCCAGCAAAAAGTGCTGGGGCTCTCTAAGGTAGCAGGGAATTAGCACATTTCTGAAATTCTCCCTAACAGTATGGAATTCCAAAAAGACACATTATTTGTTACTCCTAATCTTTGTTATTTAGGGTCACTGCTGAAAGTGTTACACATGTGGAACCCCCTATTTTAAGAAGCCTGAACAAGAAAGCCGGCCACTCTAGAAACGCCAGCAACGGTGCTGGTGCTTCTGAGTCCCCATTTCCACAGTCCTAGGGGACTCTGCAGAAATGCAGAGTAACCGTTATTGCCGCCCTTTTGATATCCCGGTAGCACTGGGATATCAGGCGGTGGTACGTCTGTTTTGGGTTTGCCGTAAACCCTGTAATGAGGGCCATTGTGTACCAACTTGCAATTTTCAGAATCTGCCTTGAAATGTCACTGCACTTTAGGACACATCCACTTCCTCCCTTTTTGCAGAACTATAGTCCACCTAACAGAACTGATGTGCAAACAATGCTCTTTCTCATCTCCCTTCCTCCAGTTACCCCTGGCTTGGGCACAGTTTGACACTCCACAGACAAGACTATGTGCTGTGAAACTACTATGGCAATACTTTGGTGTAGGATAAAATCATATATGTGCAAAGCATATGTGCACAAAAGCCTCAGGGCCGTATGTCCCACTCACACTAGCCACACACTCTCCCTGCTTCCACCATCTAATAGGCACACACGTTCAAGGGTTCAGTTATGGGTTTACTTGTACATCAAGACGGCTGGTTAGTTTCAGTAAATTATATATTGATGGCATCTATGTTGAAAATCTGTACTAATGGAAGAAAGCATTTGTTTACAGTGGATACAATAACTGCATACCGAGCACAGACAGGTGATCACGTTGACCTGAAACAAGAAAGATGTCTTTTATGGCTTTTGCATAGATACACACAAAGCGTGAACCGAAATATCTTTTGCTAGAGAAGTGTATTGAAAGGAGTGAACAGAGCAGCTCGCTGCGTTCTATGAAAAACGTCAGCACGGTATGAGTGAATGAGACTATTCCTTGTGATTGGAAGTCCATTTTTATTAAAGATTCTAGGTACTGACGCCTACCGTCTGGCAATTCTTCATTGTTATCGTTGGAATGTCCCAAAGAGGCAGATGGCTAAGCACAGCAAACAGGTGCTGAACTGCGGTAGTTTCGTTTTAAATGCTGTGCAGGTACAGCGTGAAGTGTGCTTTGCTGCAAAGGGACACACTTGTATCGGTAAAATACGTGTACGTTCATCATATTTTTCAAATAGAATTCCCAGGTAGAATTCAAAGACGTACATGTTCACATGTACCGTTCATGGAAAACATCAAGGAGAGCATGTCTCCACCTCGGCACGATTCCAATACATTATAACAGATGCCAGCAGTGTCTGATTCAATCGCTTCTATCCCAATCCCTCTGGGCTTGGGATACCCACATCAACAAAAGATCCACATATGTTTTGCATTTTGATCTGCGATGTATCCTGAACGTTAAAAACACCCACCAAAAGAATTTATTACAAATTCATATTACCCGTTATTGTCAATCAGGCGATCCCAGATGATATTGGTGTGTAACATGTGTCTAGCTAATGCAATTGAAATCAATAGAACATATTATTATTATGGCTTGTATGTAATTCTTGGTGTGTTTTAGCAAAAGCTTTTCACATCATCATACATATTTCATACATTTATAAGACAATTTAAATAACATTGACTGAAGTCACTGTATATATTAAAGTACTAACACAAAGCAAGTGCAGCTGTACATATTTCATTTAAAATGCATTTATGTTATGTTATGTTACTTTGCATTTATATAGCGCCTTGTGTACCATTAGTATAGTCTCATGGTGCTGCTAGGTTGAACGCCCTCGGGAACCGAAGTTCAAGTCAGTAGAGAGAGTAGAGATAGTCTAAGGTGCGTGTGAGCACCGTATATGTGCGCAGCTGGTGTGTTATTCATGTAGTAGCTGCTTCTTAATGATAGGTCTGGTGGTTCAGAGATCAGGAGTATGTGTTCGTTCTGGCAGGTTTTATCCAGACTGATTCTGGCTGCGTTAGGCCTGAGGAGAAACGCCTGGCTGGAGGGGTGTAACCAGCAGTGTTTTAGTTAGAGTGATGGGGAGAATGAGGCGGATGTTGATATGAGAACAGCTATACCGAATGGTGTCATAGTATCTCTGTGTTCCAGTTGGGTGGTGGTGTAAAGAAGAGAGAGAGCATGGTGATGTGATATGATGGTTTACATGCTCTTCAAACGTTCTATGCACTCTAGACCATTCCATGTATGTCACATATCTCTGTGTGCTTGAATTTGTTCCATGCACTCGACATCATTTATTAATCCGCATTATGCGCTCATCTGGATTACACATTCATCCTCTCTATGCACTCATCCACTCTACGCACTCATCCGCTCGATGCACTCATCAGCTCTACGCACTCATCCGCTCTACGCACTCAACAACTCTTCATACTCAACCGCATTACGCACTCATTCGCGCTAGGCGCTAGTCAGCTCTACGCATTCATCTGCTCTAAGCACTTGTCGGCTCTACGCACTTTCGGTTCCACAAATTCCTAGGGAGTGAAGGCGGTCAAGAAGGATTGAGTGATTGATTGTGTCGAAAGCGGCGGATAGGTCAAGGAGGATTAAAGCGGCGCAACCCGCTGAGTCTGCTGTGTTTTTATGGTCATCCCAGATTGAGGTTAGGGTGGTTTCTGTTTCATGTCGGGCTCTGAAACCTGATTGAGCGGGGTCTAGGAGATTATTGGCTTCGACAAATGCATTTAGTGGGGAGTAGGCAGTTTGGTCGATGAGTTGGCGAGGAACCTGGTGTTAGAGATGGGGCAGTAGTTTTTGGGCTCGAGGGGGTCATGAACCGTTTTGAATGCGTCGGGGAAAAGTTCCTGAGGAAAGGAAGTCATTTATGATGGTTCTTGCGTGTTCTCCTGCGCAGGTCAGATCGAAGATTTCCTTGAGGGTTGAGGCTGGGCAGGGGTCTAGCGGAGAGCTGGAAAATTTGCGGGCAGAGAGAAGTTTTAGAAATTGGTTGGCAGATATTGGACTAAAGGAGTCGAACGTTGGTTAAGTAGTGGTCATAGGCGGTGGGTTGGTCGGTAATGAGGGTGATTTGCCTGGTGGGTATAGCCGAGCAAGTTTGTTGGTTAGAGCATTTGTTCTTTCGAGAGATGTAGTGTAAAAGTGGAGAGAGAGTGAGTTGCACAATGATGATTGTGAGGCGGTTGCGGCGGTGGTGATGCATGCTGGTTTGGTGAATTGTGTGATGATTTTGTGACCCTTGCTGGGGTTTTTGCAGCTGAGGATTCAGGAGTTGTAATGGGTTTTTTTTGCTTTTCGGATTTCGGCCTTGTACTGATGAAGGTGCTAGGCTAAAGTGGATCTGCTCATGGGATTTTTTTCCTTCCGCCATTTGCGTTCTATGTGTTTATATAGTTGCTTCTTGGTCTTCAACTCTGGTGTGAACCATCTAGGAAAGAGGCCACGGCGAGCTGATGGTTTGCAAAAGGGTGTGATTTGCATTAGTGCTTTGTTGAGCCATGTGTCAAAGGCATTGGGGATTAATTCATTATTGAGTAGGTGGGTAGGCGGAGGAGACTGGAGGAGTGCATCGGCTAGGTCCGGAAGGATTATTAGTTTCTTCCAGCATTTGCGCAGATTAGGAGGTTCAGGTTCTGGTACGGGAAGAGGGTTGGGAGAGTGGATGGCGAAAGAAACAATGAAGTGATCGGACCAGATGATAGGGGTGGGGCTGTTTAGCTGTATTAGGTTGTGGGAGCAGAACATGGCATCAAGAGTGTGTCCTTTGTAGTGGGTCGGGCCGTTTGTGTGGGGTTGGATGTTTATTGCGTCGAGGCCGTCAACCAGAGAGTGGCCCTCATTACGACCCTGGCGGAAAGGGGTTTACGCCGGCGTAAACCATGGCGCCCCTTTCCGCCTGACTACGAGTTCCCGTAGCGCCATGGTGATTTTTACGCCTGCTTTTTGCAGGCGGAAAAATCCATGGCGCTACGGGACTTGTTGTTAATTACGCCACCGTAATTTACGGTGGCGTAATTAACGCCTTCCCCACTCCCATTATACCCTATGGGGCAAAAATGGGAATGGGGAAGGGTAAATGGGGATTGGGGACTTACCGCCCCGCCAAGGTCGGAATGGGGCGGTAAGTCCGCCAACCACCATGGCGGAGTTGGCAGCTTAGCGCCATGGACCATGGTGCAAATTGCACCATGGATCTCCGCCAGGGTCGTAATGAGGCCCAGTGTGTCATAGGGTTGGTGGGAATGTCCAGCCATATGTTGAAATCACCTAGAAGGGTGAGGTTGGGATGGTTTAGTTGGATGGTGGCAATGGAGCCGCAGAGGTTGTTTGAGAATTGTCTATCATATCCAGGGGGTCTGTAGATTATTAGGAAGCTGTGGGAGAACGAGGGGGAGAAGGATAGTTTGACTAGGAGTGATTTGCAGGAAGGAATGTAAGGTTGGTTGTCACTGATTGAGGCGTGGAAGTGAGACTTGAAGGCGAAAGCTATTCCTCCTCCTCTAGAAGGCCGGTTCAATGGGATGAGGGAGTAGTTGGGGGGAATGCTTCATTAGCGATAGGGGCGAAGTCGTCAGAGAACCAGGTTCCGGTGATGAAGACTAGGTCTGGTTTGTCAGAGGCGAGGAGGTCATAGATGCTGTGTCTGTTTTTTGCTACGGATCAAGCATTAAATAGGATGAAATTCATCTTGGTAGAAGAGGTTGATGTCGGAGCTGCATAGGTGGGGGTGGGGTGGGGTAGGATAGGGTGGAGGCTGGGGAGGGGTGGGGTGGTTGATGGCCGGTGGGAAGAGTGGGCAAGCAGTGGAGTTGATGGGTTTCGGGTTGGGGTGTGTGGATGCGAGTGTTGGGATGATTGGGTTTGGGGTGGGGGGTTTGGAGGTGGGGTGTGCGGGGTTAGTGGTTTCAGTTGTGGTTGGTGAGAAGTCGAGGGCGAGGGGTTTTAGGTAAGGTGAGGCATGGGGGAGGGTGGGGGAGAGGGATGAGGAGGCGGGTCTAGATAGGGGAGGCGATGAGTGCTGAGAGATTGAGGGGGACCAGGTATGTTTCCCATTTAGTGTCTTTGTTGTGATTGGTGTGTGATAGAGGGTAGGGGGGTCAGAGGGGGCGAGTGATGAGGATTCCATTTTTGCTAGTGCTCTGCGTGCAATTTTAAGGGAGGGGAGGGACTGCGGTCGGTGTTGGGTGATGGTTGGGGTTGTTGGCAGCAGTGTGGGGTGCATGAGCACTGGGCATGGGGTGCCTGCGAGGTTATTGAGGGGAGCAGGTGTGCTCATAGCCGGTAACTCGTTGGGGAGGTTCAGGTGAGCCGTGGTCTTAAGGTGGGTTGCTCGCCATCGTGCACCTCTGGCTTGGTGTTTGGACAGAGGGTGGGTGGGGGATGTGGTGGAGGCAGGGAGGATTTGTGGGGGTTGAGACGGGAGGTAGGGTTGGCAGGAGGGGGGGCTGTTGCACGCTGGGCATTTCCGCTAGTCCTCTGTGGATCGAGTGCACTCTTGGTAAGTAAAAGGTTTCAGGTTTAAACTGGCTAGGAACAGTTCTAAGTCAGTTAAGTCAGACTATAAGCCACACTTCTAAATTCAGCTTTGCACAGAGAGGATATTAGACACACTTCTAAGTTTGGTTTTGCACAATTTTAGTACAACTACGTCTAAAGGGTCCATGCTCTTGTTCAAGGCTCTTACAGTTAGTATACATTTCAGATAATTATAGTAACAGAAAAGAAAATATAGCATGTTTGTTTACGCTACGTTGTCCATTTGTGTCCGTAATCAGTAATAATGCAATTTTACAAAGCTCATCAGTGCAAGTGTTACCCCCTGCATAGAGCCCACCATACATTTACCCAAAATATCATGGTTGCTAATGTGTTTGTAGAGGAGCAGGTGAATGCTTTCTCACCAGCAGACAAAGCAATATGTTTTGGACCCCTTGTGTAATTCCACTCGTGCATTGAGTGTATGACAGATGTTATGCACTCAGACAGCCATTAAGATTGTACTCTTGCACTGAAAGTCTGGAAGGATGCAGCATGGAAGGATGTCAGCACACACCTATGGACTTCATGGAGCGTTAAGTGAAATCTGACAAGGACACAGTGATGCCATAAAGAAGATACATGAACCTATGCTGAAATGATATGAAAATACTTAAGAGTGACGATGTGACTGACCGAGGCTTCAGAATAAGGAAATGCTTGGAAAACAGCTTGTGTGCAAAACAGCGATGGGTCGAGATTGGCCTAGGATCAACCATACTATTTTAAGGAATAATTGCAAGTTACAAGGGGAGTTACACAGAGAAGCCCTGAATGTGCGACATTCCTCCTAGATTAGGAAAAAGAAAACATCTGCAACAGCCAAAGTATTGGACTATTAAACGTGTATAAAGTCTATGCAAGATAGAGTGGGCAAGTCTCTAGAGGCAAAGAGGAACAACAGCAGCCTGCATTATTGATTCAAATAGCAGTAAACAAGAGGCTGAAATTGACAAATTTGTGGTCTCTTCACATGCGACTCAGAAGTCAAAGACAAGGGCTATTCATTAGAGCATCAGACAAAGACAATGGTGTGCTCACACTCCCTCAAATGTTCCAGGACAGTGAGCAGGCTACAAGATCAACTACAAACAGAAGACTTTGGCTTATGGCTGAGCGATGAGGAATGATGGATTAATTGGGAGAATGGGGAATAATCAGGTGCAATTCAAAGCACCTAGGTTTCGTTTCATGTACATGCTGCTAGAGAGCCATACATCCAAAGTTAGGATAGTATGGCAACCAATCAGTGTGTCTAAGGGGCAACCTGCTATTCAATGTTGCATAGACCAATCTGCTGCTATTTTCCCTGCTATAATCAGTAATATAAGTATTTAGAGGTAGTTCAAGGTGTGTCCTACAGATAAGGGGCAGCCAATGGGGTATTAATTGTTACATAGTCTATATGTATATATGTGCCCCTAACCAATCCCTTGCTTTGATAGGTTTTATGATTTGCTACATCAGATGACGTCACAGAATGCATATTGGGCTATAAGACCTCTGTGTAATCAAGATAATGTGGGCATCTGTCCGATGCCTGTCAGATCTCCCTGCTTTGATAAATGAGAATAAAGTAATACTTTGCCATATTCCTTGAGTCTATCCGGTTATTTGGTCTGAGATCTTATTTTGTAATTCCATCTAGCACAAGAGATGCTTCAAGGTGCTAGAGCATATTTTGTTAGCAGTGCGGATGGTTGCAGTCTAATCAACCTAGACCAGATCCAGAACCTCGGACGCTTAGCTGCTCCCGCCATCTGCCAGAAGTCTGTGGAGCTTCCTGTGTAGATCGGTACACATAGTCATGTGCAAGAAGATGCGGTTGGCAGTTCCCCCTTTGATGAAATTCCTGTCTGGTCCCTGCAGGTGCCCCGTGGACGGAATGCAAACTGGTCGATTGAGGGAGAGTCGATACTGAGGGACTCGAGCTGAGTCACGGATGTAAGTAGAACAACAAAGGTGGCAAACGTAGGAGGAGGAAATGTTTTGTAAATAAGACATACACAAGCAACAGGATTTTTTTGGGATATTATAAAGAGAAGAAGTAGAAACCTCAATTTGTGGAACCAAGGCGGGCAGAAGAGTACGCACTGGAGTAAAATACTCCAAATAGGCGTGTTTGTTCCTGAAGCAAGGCAGCAGAAGAGTGCATATCAATATGGCTGTTAAGTGTTCCTGAGGCAAGGCAGAAGAAGAGTGCGTTTTAAACTCCAATGGTAGTACAGTTGAGAAGAGATACATTTACTTAAAATAGTAAAGGATGGTGCACGCAGTAAAATTGAAAAAGCACACATGTGTGGGGTTATAAATATGACAATATAAAGCTTTTGTTGTGTCTAAACTAATACATATAAATAGATAATAAGAATCAATAGATTGATGTCTATCAGCAGGGCAAAAAGCAAAGGAAATTTAAATATATATAAAGAAGAGACTCTTAAAATACCAATAATAGAAGAATGAGATAACCAAAATTGAGAGAAAGTGTAAACGAAGGAGCAAACAGAACATTGTTGTATAGATTTTTAAATGAAAAAAGTAAGTAGTGAAAATATTTCTGGGGGATTATAAGCAGTGATTGATGGTGCCTGTGCCAATTGATTGGTGTGTTATATTTGATAAAATAAAGAATCGAAGAAAAGGACGGGTAAGTATTGACAGTCGAAACCGACTTGTCATCATGGGGGGCACTCCTCTTTTATATTTGTGCAGGACATTGCTGAGATACACAGCGAAGATAAGGAAATATAATTTGGAATGGCTCAGAGGCACGACTAATATGACACTCATGCAGTGGTCTCAGGAGGGTTCGCTGTCAAAAACCATATTGTTGTATATGACAACATATTTACGAGACACATATAAGGGAAAAAGGTTACAGAAAAAGGCTGGCCATTTTAGACTATGGAAGATGTACCAGAGTGAGAAAGTAGATCCAGGGAGTGGCTTCTTAATCAGTGTTAGGGAGAATTCTCATAAAAGCGCTAATTCCCTTCACCTTAGAGACCCCCAGCAATTTTGCTGGATTTTGAGGACTTCATTTCTTTACCTGGAAAGAGTGTGAGCCTTTTTTCCCACTCTTCCATGTATTTTGATGTGTGTTTTACATTTGTGTTCTTTGATTATGGAGTATTAGATAACTCCATAGGCATCATCTTTTCATGTGTGTTACACAACACTTTCAGTGCAGTGACACAGGGATGTCTTTTAGACTTCCCAAAGGTTTAAATACCTTCTCTGGGTAAAACTACGGGTTCCCAGAGAATGTAAAGTGAACTTGACTTTACTAGTCTTTCAAAATTCATAGACCGAGCACACACCATTTTACAATGGGGTGATGGAGGGATTACATAGTACCCCCTGTGTCTAAATACTCATGTAGCAGTCACATGCTACCCTTTCTTATTGAAAAGGCTGGTGGTAGTGGTTGTACAATTAACTACTATGATTTTTCCCGACAGCGAACACCGGTACCCAAAAATCACAGGAGCCATGTTTTTCAAGATGGCGCCTTAAGCCCCTTTGTTTAAACGGGTCCCGGTCTTCTTTTTCCAGGGTTTCTTTTTGGAAAGGACCTTCTAGTGCTTGTCTCTGCGTGCCAAACCAGGTTTGGTCCCTTTGTTCATGTGCCTTTGGCGGGCTTCAAGACTGAAGACCGTCTCTGGCGTCTGAGTGTCTGGGGAGGGCAGGAAGTGAGGGAGGTGCATGAAAATCCCTGTGCTTAGTCTCCTAGGAAAGGGAGAATCTGTTTAAACGGTGAGTCTTTGGGACTGGAAAGCAGAGTCGATCACTGGAACAAAAGAACCAAAGACGAGCTGGAAGAGGACGGCTGCTGCAACTCCTGGACCGTTGGTGAAGCCCTGCTGCAGGTCCGAATTGCCAAACTCCATTCGACAGAGAAGCTCCTTCAAGGGCGGCTTCTTCCTTGAGTTCTTGGGACCAATCAACTCATAAGACACCTGGATACCATTGTCAAGGCTGGTTAGGATTAACCAGGGAGAGGGACACCAGTTTGTGTTCTTGAATCTACAGCTACTGGAACTGAAGTGACTCCATCTTGTTTGCTTTCTTCAACAATCCTGTGCAGTACAGGAGTACCCCGACATCCTCCCTCTTGTCCCCACGACTGAGGCTCAGGAACAGCGAGACCTGCCGGACCTGCAGGAACAACTTCAGCAACATTTGTTTCTTCATGCAAAGGTACTGTGCCAACCCGATTGAGAGAAGCCACTCTCACGGTGAAAGTTCATGAAACTTTCCCAATTTGCAGGCTTAATCAGCTTATGACCCGACAGATGATCCTTTTTTGTCTAAACTACTTTAGAGGAAGAAGCAAGGAAACATAAAGAAATCAAGCTAAAGGAATAATAATAAAACAGAATGATTGGATGGGAGGACAAATATTACTTAAGTTAGATGATAAAGGCATTGATGGGGTTCGAGACAGAGAGGAAGGGCAACAGCGGCAGAAGAAAGAGAAGGAAGCGTAAAGAACATACAAATAAGAGAGGGATAAAGAATGTAAGCAAAGGGAAGAACAAAGAAGATACAAGGCAAGGAAATAAAAGAAGAGATTAGAATAGAAGAAACAAGAAGCGATAGAAGCCCAAATAATCAAAGTACGTAGGTTGCAAAGAAGGCGAGAGGAAGATGAATTGAGGGGGATGAGGCAAAGAGATGAAGAAAATTCCAGGAGTAGGGATTAGAAGATGACGAGATAGAATATCTATGTCATAAGAGATAGTACCGATTGATGTGCAAAAACAATTGGAGGAAAAGAGAGGGTGACAACAGGGGCATGATGATCTCAAACGAAGAAAGGCAGGAGAACAAGGGGGCACAAAGATAGGGCTAATGTGGGTTTTCAAAACAATCAAGTGTAGAAAAAGGGGTAAAATGGTAAGACCTAGAGGACCAAAAGTAAAAACACCAGAACTGGCACCATGCACTGATTGACTATAATCACAATCGTGCAGTACCGGTGATGTATCCCCGCCTTATGTAAGTAGATTAAGGTCACTAGTAGGAAGGAGACACATGGGCGGTACTAGCCCTGCGTGGAAGATGAGGAATGTAGGCAAGTATGATTATTGACCAGGATTTTCACAAGTACCATTATTGGAGAAGGTGGCAGGACATCCACAAAATACACGGTAGCCACAAATGGACAAAGATAATTTGAGATGTAAATTGCTGAGTTTGACTTCTGGTGCAGGAAAATTGATGTATGAGTTAGAAAGGATGACATCATGGATGTCGTTAGCTATAGGTGACATAAAAGGCTTGCTAGCAGACATCATAGAGAGAGCTGCTGACATTTGGAAACCAGCATAATACACAGGTATGATGACACAAAACACGATACATGATGGAGCGCCATTTAATAATTGCAGACATGGGTGCGATGATGACTAGGAAAATGAGGGAGCATGAAGACCATGTCGCTTTTATTCAAGATATTCAAGAGAAATGGCATCTTGAGACACGTGAACTGTGGGATAAAACGGTGGCATTATTTTACCACATTTTGTGTCAAGGGCTGCCCAAGCCAGTGCAATGGCAATTAAAGAAACAAGTGGGAATGGAAGCAAACCCATTGCAAGAAATACAAGTGATGATCATGCATCACTGCCAATTGTTACAGGAGAATAATAAAAAGAAAGCCAAGGTCAGAAAGCAGGAAGAGGCGAAGTTAGTCCAGAAAATGTAATGAGGATGTGGTGAAACAGGAAATGCAACCAGCACAATAAAACAGCATTGCGTACCCCATAGATTAGGGTGGGTACAATTTATTGCCAAGAGGAAGATGGAATGGGCCTAGAGGAGGAGGTTGAGGTGGATTTCAGAACCCTCAAGGAAGAGGAGGATTTAATGGTGGACAGCCGCAACAATCTTGGAATTACGGAAGAATAGAACACAGGCCCACAAGAATAGCTAATTCCAACTGCCTCACTATCCCAAGATTCCAGCTATCCAAGGTTGGGGGGTGCAGCTTTCCTGTAAAAGTTGGTTAGCTTTTGAACTCCCTGCCACAATCCCTATGAGCGGATCAACCTTATACACACTTCAGACACAACTTTATGACTTGGCTCAAAGCCCACGACCAGCAACGCCCTGCCACACTTTTTGTATTATACCAGATTCCCGAGTGCTACTATCTAACTACCTGCACAGCATCCTGCTTGTATATCACACTCACCTGTGTGTTATTATGTAATTGTACCACTAATTTGTCTGTAACTTGGTTGATTTTGTTCTGTGCTGCTATTTGTATTTATGCCTTGTGTAACCTAAGCCCTGAGTCTTCTTGTAACCTCTGTGCCCTGATACCTCCGGGTCCAGCATGCAATATCAATAAATAAATAAACAAACAAACAAACATGGCCAAAACATGCAGAAGTAGAGGAGGCATGTGACAGAATTGGCAAGCTCCAAGAGGGGGATGGGTTATGTTCCACAATTTAATACAGAACCACAGGAATATTAAGCCCATGATAACAGGTAGGCTCAGTCACATGCACTGCAACCCCAACAAATGCATCAAGCGCCACTGCACATGCAATTACCATAAGGGCAACTACAGCAAGCACCCATGCAAACACAGCAGGTACAATCCCAGCAAGCGCATACAAACCAGTCTATAGTACCACAATGGAACATGACCACAGGATCCCAACAAGCACCCGCACCTAAATTGGGAAGTGTGACTGTAATAGGAGGAAATCCTTTACAGGTACAGGGATGAATTTATACCGACAATAGGACAGCCCACAGAGCAATCTGATGTATTCAGTACTATCGCTAAAACCAGACTTCTAAGAGGAACCAAGGATCAGGATAATGATAGGACATTTTAATTTCTTGTCGACACTTGAGTCATTCATTCCTGTGTCCATGAGGGAAAATACCCAATGTCAGGTACTGCCATGAATTCTCAGGGATTCTCTGGGGTGATGAGTTTAGTTCCTTTTACAGATACATTGCCAATCTCAAAAGGACAACACAATATGTCAATGCCATTACTATATTCTAGCTAGACACCAGTAAACATATTAGGACGTGAATTGATGACAAAGCTTAACATAACAATATCCTTTACTGACGAAGCAATAGTGTGTTCTACTCCAGGGATACACTATATGAATGTTGGAGAGTTTATATTGTGGCGTTACGCACCCGTTCCAGGGGCTGGAACGGGTGTTAACTGCCAGGTGGCCCAAGTTAAATGCCACAGCAAAGCAAGGGCTTTTGAATGGGTGCTTAATGCCATTAGCACCCCGGGTTACCAAACCGGTGACCCGGGGTGCTAAAAACACAACACAAATAAGCATTTAATTGATTGAACGGGATGCACTACACGTCACGTTCAATGAATGAAATTGTTTTCTAGGATGGCCACCATGGAAAGTGATGGCAGGGCCCTCCGGAGAACCTCCTGCCTTTCCATGTCAGCCAGAGAAGCGGGGAACCAGCTGCGGTGGCGGCCTGCGCTGCCAAAACAAAATAGGTAAGTGCAGGTGGGAAAAGGGGAAAAATTAAGGAAACAGAGGGTGGGGGAAGATGGCGTCAGACAGAGATGGCCGTCAGGTGGGATGGAAAGTGGTCTTGCACCAGCAGTTCAAGCCCACGTTCCTAGCCACTGGATTGACTGGCACGCCCACCAGTGTGCAAATAGCCTTTACAGGCAAGAAGACATTACAAGGAGTTCCTTTAGATTCTGAGGTATTTTTATATGGAGTGACTGTTTTATTAACATGGTTACCCAGATTGCTAGATGAAATATTGAGAATACCTGATGAATTCTTGTTTAGACCATTGAGTCCCATGGACGATGAAGGAGTGCAGTTTATCCCCTTAGAATTAGAAGCAGCAGTGGTCATAGAAGAGAGGGTGATGCTTCATGTGACAGATGCTGCAGGGAGAGGATGGAGAAAAGTGATAGGCCTTAGTAAAGAATACAGGTTGACCGATTTGACAGATGAAGAACTGCTTACAGATGACTACTCAGACGATGAACTAGTGTTTTTTTATAAGTCTTACTTATTGGATTAAAGTACAGAATATACAAATATAGCAGAGAATGGTGCTGGTAAAAAGGAGACTGTCATTCTTACAGGTAGACTTAGAGAAAGTGCCAAAGACTTTATGGACCACACGCCCATATGATGTGGGTATATTAAAAGGAATAGGAGCAGTTAATATCAAACTAACACCAGCAGACCTTTAGCCATGAGCAAAGCAATATCCCATGTCCAGAGAGACAGATGAAGGTATATTTGAGACCATGGCCCTCATTACAAGTCAGGCGGTGGACCATGGTGCTATTAGCACCATGGTCCATGCCGGATTCCGCCATGGTGGATGGCGGAATTACCGCCCCATTCCAAGGTGAGTGGGGCGGTAATTCCCCATTCACCATTTGCCCTTCCCCATTCCCATTTTTGCCCCATAGGGCATAATGGGGATGGGGAAGGCGGTAATTACGGCACCGTAAATTACGGTGCTGTAATTAGCACCAAGGTCGCTTAGCGCCTTGGACTTTAATGCCTGCAAAAAGCAGGCGTTAAAGTGTGAATCAGGCGTTAAGGGTTAACGGCGCCGACGGCGCCGTTAAACCCTTAACGCCTGACTTGTAATGAGGGCCCATGTCCGCTTTAATGAAGTTAGGCATATCACTGCCATCAGATTCATCATGGCCATGTACCCCATGAAGAAATCAAAGGGGGGGTTGTGGAGATTTATACAGGACTTTCACCCCCTAAACAATATAGTAAAGCTGAGTTTCCTTTAGTTCCAAATCCCACAGCAATACTCTGTAACATCCCATCTAAGGCCAAACATTTCACAGTTGTAGATTTAAAAATGTATTCTTTTCGATTCAACTTCATGAAGACTCACATGATTTGACTTCCTTTTCATATAGAAATACCTGCCTGAAACATACCCGTTTGCCCCAGGGGTACTGTGAGTCCCCTTCAATCTTTAACAGAGTCCTCCAGATGGACCTGGGTAATGTCCTACTTGAAAGCGCAATAATCCATTACCTGGATGACATTTTGGTGTGCAGTGAAACAGAAGAAAGATGCAGAGAAGACTCAGTTAAACTCATGACTATACTCTACTTAGAGAAGCGACTGACCCTCAGGGAGTAAGAGGAGGAAGAGTGAAGAGCACCAGAAGGAAGATACTTCTGAAGAGAAAGCTAGAGGTATTTTGGTCTCAGGCCCCGGCCCCAGAAGACCTTGTGGACAATGCACAGGGTCTTGTATTTTATCCTTGCAGCCACTGCGTGCCAATGGAGAGATGTCAGTGCTGGAGAGATACAATCCCTGGGCTTAAGGTCAAGGACAAGTCTTGCAGTCCTGTTCTGGATGAGTTGCAAAGGACTGAGAGTAGAGGAGGGTAGATTTAAACAGATGATGGACTTCAGATGTTCAAGTGGACCCATGAAGTGTTTTGGCTTTTATTGCATGGGTCAGATGTGACAGTCTGCCACATTGTTGTGTGAAATACTCTAGTGATGTGAGTATATCTTTCTCTAGCTGATGGACCGGCTGTGAGGCTTCCTTCGGCAATGCCAGGGTTTCATTGTTAGCCGCGGTGTGTTGAAATAACATACACATGAACAGGAGAGCAAACACCCTTCTGCCTACTCCGTAGGCCACGAAAGGCCAGTTTTCTGTAGACAGGAAAACTGTGAGGAACTACAGGCATACTTATAAGGGGGTCTTGATTCAACTATGGCTCCTTGAAGCAATGAACTGGACTGGGCTTTCTACTGTGGGGGCACGATTTCCCTTGTGCTGAGGCTGGGAACCTAAAAGTTAATCTGAACTTGTCTACCCTTCTCGAACTGGCCGGCAGTAAATTTGTTCTGCTAAGAGAGACGAAAACGGAAATCGTAGGTCCAGTATGGGTGTGGAGGTCTGCTTTGCCCGTCATACCTTTTCATGAGCTGAATACTGCTTATATATATAATATTTATTTATTTTGGGGTTTGTGGTTATATATGTCATCGGCCTTGTTGGCTTTGTACAAAGCAACATGACAATAATCTGAAATGACGTCATACAAACCTCACAATCATCTAGTATAACAAACCAGTGTTATGGCCACCAAACAAGGGCTACAAAAGAATTAAACCAATTCCAAAAAGCTGAAAACTTTTATTTGTTTGCAAGAATAAAATTGGGAAGGCAACATTGAAAAAAAGGAAAAGACAAGAGTGAAATGTGTGAGGGAGGAAGTCCAACAAGCATGTGTGAAGGGGGAACAACCGCCAAAAGGAAAAAAAAGTGTATATCAAAAAGAAAAAGTGCATGTCGACATTTCTGGAAAAGATGCATTTGGTAACAAAACATATCGAACCTAAATGAACAACCCTGCACAATAAGCCCCAACAGCTTAACATGGCCCTGGGTAGCATAGCATAGCATTACATACCAAACATAAGAAAGCATAGCATTTCAAATCAGGACTGAACATATCAAAGATAGTATAGGGTAGCATAACACAACCAAATAGCAAAAAACATGACATAGCATAGCGCACAAGGTAAATAATGAAGTAAAGCAGCCTAACAGAAGCACAAAGGTGTCATTATTAGATGTTCGATTGGGTGCTGCTAGAAGGAAGTATATGTGGCCAGCAATATGCCTAGTGGAACATCTGAGAACGGGGAACATTTTGTGACAAACCCAATTTCATCCCTACTCCCTGCCCACAAGAACAGGACCAGCCACCTTTGTTCCAAACTCACACTCACGCCTCTGGATTCACCCCAGTTTTGAAGTCTGCTCCTTTGCCCTTCGGATGGCAGAATGAGATCTTTGGTGGAGGACAGGCCCAGAAACCAAAGACAAGATGATTCTCTGTTGACACTTCAGTGCACCATGAGGCCAACTGCTCTTTCCTTTCATTTAGAAAGTGTTCTGTCTGGCTTTCCGGCTCAATTGATGGAGACCCAGCTCCGGGGCAGGTGATCCTGGAACCTCCTCTTCCCTCTTCCTCATTTTTTTAGCTCAAATCCTATATTTTGAAATGGACAGACATGAGGCAGTGATAATGGCATCATTTACTGTGGGGCTAATCCCGCCCCCAGCTCCCAGAATCCCCTAAAAGGACCGGGCCGCACGCACAGCGCGCGCGCACTAGCAAGTGCCAACAAGTGCCTGTTTGCCTGCACGACATGCTGCCGGACTGGACTATGAACTTTTCTTCCTTTTTCCTTTAAGGGCTAATCCCGCCCCCAGCTACCAGAATCCCCTAAAAGGACCGGGCCACGCGCACAGCGCGTGCGCACTAGCAAGTGCCGACAAGTGCCTGTTTGCCTGCACAACATGCTGCCGGACTGGATTATGAACTTTTCTTCCTTTTTCCTTTAAGGGTGAGCACACGATGCACATGATGCAACTGGACCCAATGTGCTTTCAAACCATTTTCTGGACATTATATAAGCTTTTATAAGCTCTTAAATGCATATTTTTCTGTCTTCTTTACCCTTTTAGGCTAATCCCGCCCCCAGCTCCCAGAATCCCCTAAAAGGACCCGGCCGCGCGCACAGCGCGCGCGCACTAGCAAGTGCCGACAAGTGCCTGTTTGCCTGTTCGCCAGGTGCTGGGGGCTGGAGGTGGGATGCTGCAAACTGAGCAGTTGGATTCTTTTCAAGTAGGAGGTTGCGTTTTCAATCTCTGATATATTTACTACTTGTCTCTGTTCTGGGGATCTGTATTGTTTAACAAAAGAAAGGATTACGTATGCGAGAGGTATGAAAACATTGCTTGAAAATATACCTTCTTTTCTCTTGAAATGAAATGGCCCTGCAAGCTTAGATTCCCTTAAACGTGCCAGAGTTTTCTCGCACTGTTTAATGGATGTTCTGTGATAAATCTGCTGGGACATTGTTAGTCATTGTCTCTTTTACCAAAATGATGTTAAGCTGATAAACACTCGATTATTCGATTACCAGCAGCTGTTTAACCTTTATTTTGTGTGCTGGTAACCGCCTATACTAGAATCTGCTGAATTAGCAAGTAAATTGGAAAACGGTTTTTTGTGAATCATTACATGCCGGCTGCAATTGGATGCATGTGTTCAATAAATGATGTTTGCTCGATTTATAGACACATGTATAAACACATGAATAAGGTATTCTTTGTTAAATAACAGGGATTTCGCTTATCCACAGCCAGTGAAAGAGGGCTCTTAATTAACTAATAGATATTGTGCCTACTTATTGATTCAGGTGATTCATGTACACTCTAAAATTATCTATTAGCTCTAAACACGTATATAATTTAAAACTATCCCGTTTAAACAGCATATTTACATAAGAATAAAGAAGATATGAAGAAAAAGACTATATGCTCCAAAAAGGACTTAGCTTTAGGTCCAATAGTATTTAACACACGGAGAAGTACCTTTTTAAAGGCAATGGCGCTGCCCCTACCACCTTCCCCCAACCTAAGCACAAATCTTCATGATTATGGTGAAGATAGCAAACCCCCACAAAGTACTGATGTGGAACTCGCAAAAATTGCAGACGAAATGGAGGGGGTAGTGCCTCCCCAATCACAGCTCCTCTTTGATGATGAAGTAGAGGGGGGATGTCAGCCGAAAGAATCTTCTCAAGATCGGCGTCCAAGCTCGGAAAGTTTAGACACTCAAAGCAGTCCCATAGCAGACACCCCTCTTATATTCACTACGGGTAGAATAACACAACTGGCGATGATGGGCGAACAAACAGATATCCCACAAGATAAAAGATTGGGGAAGGGCCTTCTCAAAGATTGTAATTTTAACAACGCTAGTAGGGAAAGGGCCTTTATAATAGTTACACTTTGTGAACTAAAAGAGTGGCTTCAGAAAGAAATCTCCAAACAAACATCGTACTTGGAAAACATGAATGAGAGAATAAAACTGATGGAATCTCGAAGTGGTAATGTAGGCATATTGGAAGCCAATATAGCAGATCTGGGAAATGAAGTGATAAATACAAAAGGAGTTGAAAACTGCAAAGAAGTAAATAGACCTCTCAAACAGAATGATAGACCCACTCCCGATTTAGGATTAACCCCACAATACATTGATGAATTGGGTGAAATGGGGGCAGAATACAGTGATCTAAAATTAGTGGTATCTAAAAATGCGAAAAAAAGGGAGAAAAACAGAGAGTGTTAAAAGCAGCTGAATTAAAATCTGGAAAGGCATCGTCATTGAAATTCCTACGGAATATAGGAAAGGGGTTAACTGGTGAACAAGTAATTGGTGATATTACTGAAGAGACAAATAAAGAAGTAGTTAAGGAAGGGGTCCCTTCCCAAAATGGCCCTCAATACGAAAATTCAGAAATAAGACTACAGGATGCACTAAAAGGGAAAAAATTAGACAAAAATGAAGGAAGATATAGGCCTAAAAACCCTGAAATAACAGCCAAAGATTCGATTAAGGGAAATAAAATCGGGAAAAGCACGAATATGGCTAAAGAAGGAAAACATATAATCGATCTATCTAAATCCCCACTAAAAATTAAGGAAGTAGGAGCAGTGTATGACATCTTCCAACCTCCCATACCCGCGCCCGTGATACACCAATATACTACTCCTCATAGTAATGGGAGGGATAGTATATGGGAAATAAGCGGTGACATGGAAAAAGATGAAGAATACAGATACCCTAAAGGTAGAGAAAGACAAACGTATGAAAGTAGTAATGAAATACAAAACCATGGAAATGTAGAAACTTCAAAAGAAGTGGAAAAAATAAGTGTAGAAGAAAGTGTCAGGAATATAGTAAGGGAGATACTGAAAGAAAAAAATTGGAGCGATCCCCCACCCATTATAGGAACTACAAGTGAGGGAACGAGGAATAAGAGAACAGAAGGAGGTAGACAGCATGAAGGGTCAAGAGACAGGTTGGAAGAGACTGAATTATACCCTAACAATGACAATTATTGTAATGTAAATGAACAAATGAATGGTGGTGGTGAAGATAATTACAGAGTGAGAGCTTGGAAACTCTGTAAACTCAAATATCCTAATGCACCCGCCTTGGTTTTACAATATCTATTTGAGGAAGGAGGTCCAGTTTCACTCAATAGGAGGAAAATCTTGGACCTATTCGATGAAATACCTGAACTCAGATTAATTACATCTGAAGATATACAACTAGTTGATTTTATTCATGGCAGGAGATATGACTATGTTAGGCTGGTGATCTACTCTCCATTAGTTAGGAACATCATAATGAAAGAGTCAGATAGCCTCCACAAATATGGTTATGATGTTGGAATATGGGAAGTGGAAAAGGAAGTGAGGGAAGTTAAAAATGATTTTCGTTGGAACAGAGATAAATCTGAAAGACAGGAGGTCAATCATATAGACAAAAGTGAAAATCTGAAATTAAGGAGAATGACAGAAGTTCTTGAAGACTCAATTGCGCAATTGAGAGCCCTAACCCAACCTCTTTAGGCCTGATAGCAGTATAAAAATTTGAGCTGGAATTCCAGGGGAAATAAACATTTAACAGGTAACAGTGAATTGTGTGCGTCCCTTAAGTTGTCAGATCTTCTCTTCCTACAAGAAACTTGGCTTACTGAGAACCTCTTGTGGGATGGTTTTATAACCATTTCCATCCCGGCAAAAAAGGGTCTTTTAGGTAGACCTAAAGGTGGACTAAGCATTTTGGTAGAGAAAGCACTTGGCTTGTTAGAATTAAAGGAAGAGTGTAACATATACAGTGAAATTCTCGGCACATTATGGACTAGTACAGGGGGAACAAATAAAGAAATCCTCCTCCTGTTGAATGTTTACAGAACCAGGAATTCCAATCTATCAGTAATTTTAGCCAAACTTGATATACATCTACATGAATGGTTTGGCAAATATGGTGATGTAAATATAATACTTGCTGGTGACTTCAATGCAAGTTGTAACTTATATGAAATAGAACTTTTGGATTGTTTTTTGACTGACCTCCAACATGTTGAAAAAGCTAAAAGGAAAAAAGTGGAAGGTGGTATGTGGTTGAGTTGGGCTTCAGGTTGGGGGCTGCAAAGGTTAGAAAATGACAAATCTACCTGGAATGCGAGGGGTTTCAGTTCAGAGATTGACTTTATCTTTCTTTCCGTGAACATCTTTGATAAAGTAAAAAACTTTCAGGTGAAAGAAATCAGTTTGAGTGACCATTCGATGTTAATGTTAGAATTGAAATAGCAATTGTATAATCCTAATCGGAGTGATAGAAATCTATGCAATCTAACGGTTACTCATAGAGGAACCCGTGTGCGTTGGCCTGAGAAAAAAATGAAGGATTTTGATATGTGTATGTTGACTGAATTTAACACATGTAAACTAGAGGCCAAGATTGAAAGATACTCAGTAAAGGGGTTTCCGGTATATCTGAAAACTGTTTTAGATGCAAATTCCTCACCCATGTCTAATCCTAATAGAAAGCATAAACATGCATACTCTCTAGAAATTAGAATGAAAAAAATGAACTCCGAAGAGACATAAGAAAAATCACTAAGAGCTCTACCTTTTGTATGAATGATGTTGAAAAAATTAAGAAGCTAAAGCAGAGGTAAAACTAACTGGTTAAAATTAGAGCGTATCCGTATTACCCAAATAGATGGAGAAGAGATGCTAGAAACCCTTTGGGGTAAAAATTCCAGGGCCTTTTGGGAACTCATAAATTATAAAGAAGAACTGAATTTGCAAAAGATGGCAAATCCTATATCTGAAAAGGTTTGGATTCAATACATTGAGCACATGTATTCAACAGAAAGTGCTGTAGAGTTCTCGCAACAAACTGAGAAATGGGATTTAGTTATCACCATAGATACCATTGAGGAAAAAATAAAGAATTCTAATCCCTCTAGAGCTCCTGGACCGAACAAGCTAACTAATAACATACTGCGTCACTCCTCACATATTTGGGCAAAGATTCTTTACATCCAATTCCAGGACATAATTAAGTCACAAACCATTCCTAAGTCCTGGAAGCTTTTATATGGTGCCAATCTTTAAAAGGGGCACTAGGGTAGAACCTCAGAATTATCGGACACTTAGTATTATGGATGCTGATTCCAAAATATTTTGTGCTGTTATTCTTGAAAAACGTAATGATTGGATTCTTGAGAAGAACATACTTGACTATAGAATAATAGGATTCCGTAAAAATATGGGTACGGATTGTGGAGGACTTTAGATAAAATGTCTGCAAACACTCGCTTGGAAATCTATGGATGCACCTATTTATGTTGCATCCATGGATTTAAGCAAAGCCTTTGATTGTGTAAATAGAAATCTCTTGGGGCAAAGGCTTGATAGTTACGGAATTCCTAAGGGGTTATTAAGCATTATTATATCAGTGCATAATGAATCCAAAACACAGATTAGGTTGGATTCTGAGGGCCTACTGTCTAGAGAGTGCTCTGTCGAGAAGGGCATTAGACAAGGATGTATTCTTTGACCCACTTTATATAATCTGTATATTGCAGGAGTAGGAATGGCATTGGATGCTTCAGGTTTGGTAGCACCTAAGATTGGGAAAATCAAAATTAGCTGGGTGAGCTATGCAGATGACTTTCTGCTTATAGACTCGACTCCGGCTGGTCTTCAAAAACTGATCACAACTTTTGGTAATTACATGTTGGTAATGGAATTAAATATCAACTCATGTAAATCTGTGGTTATTAAGCTTACAAAAGGATCTGTAAAAAGTGGCAAGACAAAGTTTGTATGGAACTGGGATAGCGAGAAACTTATGGTAAAAGACAACTTTCAATTTCTAGGTTATCCCGTCGTAGCTAAGTATAGCAAAATGTTCTTGACTAATTAGCTGAATTCAAAAACCAACGGTATGCTAATTCAAATGAAGAGAGTGGACAATAAGTTTGGGAAATTCTCCCTTGAACCATGCAGAGAATTCTACAGAAGTAAGCTACTGCCCTCTATTATGTATGGTACTGAATTCTGGCCAAACACGATGGAGTCAGTATATAAAGCGATAGAAAGCAAAATTTGGAGATCTATACTATTTTTTCTGCCTAAATGTATCCCTATAGAGGCTATCAGATATGAACTGGGCATACAATCACTTGTTAGCTTGATTCAGTGGAAGAAACTTTGTCTCTTGAACAAATGCGAACATTCTAAAGATAGAACTCTTTACTATCTGCTCAGAGTGAATGATACCGATGGATTTATATCTCAGCTTAGATCAGAATGTGAAGTTATACTCCAAGAAATAGGTGCTTCTATGGAACTACTGGGGAAAAATCCAAATTTGGTAAAGAAAAGACTTAAGCTGTTTGATTGGGAAAATACTCGTTTGAAAATTAGCTCTTCAAAGCTGTATACCCAAATTTTATCAGCAGGTAAAGGAGTAAGTGAAATGGAGCAATATCTAAAGAAATTTCCAAATAAAAAAATTAAAGTTGGTTTTATTAGATTTCGTATGAATGTGTTGTTAACTAATGAGATAATAAGTGTAAGAGCTAGACAACTACCCATTGATGGATCTTGTAGATACTGCAAAGACAAGGGTGAAATTGAAACTTTATGCCATTTTATGACCAAATGTCATGAACTAGCAGAAAAAAGGGAAATGTATTTTAAAGATTATGTGTACAATGTATGGTTATTAAGGGATCTCTTATCGATCAAAATGTTACACAGAGATTCAATGTCTTTGATAATAAGAGTTTTAGCATTTATAAAACAAGCGTGTGAAATAGAAATATAAAATACTGTAACATTATTATGTATTGTATACTAACTGATTGTTAATTCTGACAGGATTTATATGATTTTATAAATTATGAATTGCTTCTTTTAAAGAAAATGTTTTTGTAAAAGTTTGTAAAAACTAAAACAAATAAAGAATAAAAAAAAGAAAGTGTTCTGTCCTGCCTTCAGTAAAACAACTCTCATACGAGCTATGTCGGATCCTTTGAATGAACTCTGCCTTCCAAAATATGGAATTATGCCTTTGTTCTTTGTGTTTCTTGGCATGCTGTCTTACAGTTGCTTCCTATCCCTTTGAGGCAATTGCAGCTCGTATAAAGTCTGTGGGCCTCATCAGGAGTTGGATGGTATCCTGATGGTAAATACTGCTCAATGCAATTACCATTACCGCCACTTGGTCCAGCGGTATTACCACTAGATTACAAGTGGCGGTGGCAGTGTAAGGCCCCATTTTTGTGGAGTCCATTGGGGCATTTTTGTCACAATTACTGCCCCAGTAATTCTGTAAAGCTGGAAGCTCAGAGCTGGAGGTGAATCCTCCAAATGTTCACCCAGCTCATAGTTGGGCGGCGCAGTAAAGCGCAAGTACCGCTATTACTATCACATTTTTACTGCACCGCCCAACTTGTGATGAGGCCCACTGTGTCAAGATGAGGAAGGGAATAAGTGGTTGTGATTGTCCAGTAGGCTGTATGGTTGTCTCATTGAAGTACATTACTTTGTGGTAATTCACTTTGATGCATTTACTTCAAAATTATTTAATTCGTTTTTTATAATGGGTGTTCTCCCCGCAAACCCCCTGCCCCGCAGCCACCTCCCATCCAGCACCTCTCCTTCCAACCCATATACCCCCTAACTCTCATATATACATATTTAAATTACTGCCCAATGAAGTAAATGCATCTAAGTGAATTACCAAAAGGTGATTCACTTTGGTGAAACAACTGGACCCCTTCCAGCACAAGGAAGATATGGACAAAGCTTGACGCAATTAGAGGCTCGTTTTTCAAAAGAAATCAGATCATATGCAGAAAAAAGGGGAGCATGATACAGAGGAAGCAGGGGATAGATTGGAGACCATTAAGGCCTATGTGTGCATAGGCAGACAGGGACAAGCTTGGGATCCATGAATAACAACAATTCAGGCAGCGCTTGTATAAGCTAAGGAGAGATAAGCTAATATAGAGCCATGGATAAAGCTGGAGACCATGTTAGGCTTATATATCATGAGAAGGAAGGGAAAAAAGTCGGCATGATGGGCCAGCAATAGGCTGGCTAGGGCACAGCTGGTGACCACGGATGTCTCGCCTGTCACGAAAATACAGGATATGTATAGAAAAACGTGAACAAATATTTGTTTGCAATTTAAAAATGTGCCTAACCTATGCATATCATCAAAGGAAAGGCATGTGATTCATCCTGTCATGTCTTTGGACACCTGTGAATCGGGGCGCACTTCTTTACTGCCTGGCCACATTTGGATCATGTTTATCTTGTGAGTGCAGTTACATGATCGGACCGAACCAGACAGCTGCTTTCTATTTAGTCAATATTCACCATGACTAGCTGTTTTTTTTAATTTATTTTTTTATTTTATTTTTTTAAAGCTTCCGGATTGTTGCATCCCAGTAAGGTTTGAGATCTCAGGGGATTTGTTTTTTGTCAAAGGAAACAGCCCGCAAAGTACGTTAGAGCAGTTTCTCATTACAAACAAAACAAAGTTAGTTTTAAAAGAACAGCAAAGAAAAAACAAGCTAAAAGAAAGATGCCCCACATAGTGAGAGAGAATGGGGCTTGCTGAGCCCATTTTCTCAGTTTCCATGGAAGGTTGACAGGGACTGATGAGCCTATGGAGGAGCTCAGTAGGCAAAAGTGTATAGACATGGAAAGCATGGGAAGGGGGAAAGAAGCACAGAGAGTGAATGAATAAAGCCCCTATTCCCCAACCTCCTTTTGGCCGTTACCTCATCCCAGGGCGTTAATGATCTAGAAAAGATGTCTGGGAATGCATCAATGGAAGACTACATGGCCGAATGCTCAACGTGTGCCCTGCATCCAAGAGGCAACCCCGGATAAAAAGGTCAGCTGCTGGGGGAAGGTAAAGAAGCCCCTGGGGAATATTGCTTTTTACCTCGTACTACACTGGGAGGCTTTCTAGTTTATTTAAGCTGCCATGACGTTGACATTGTGTTTCTGCAAATACCGCAACGGTAGAATTCTGATTTGCCATTTGAAATTAAACACAGATTGCATCTTCCGTATGCAGTTGTAAACCACTGCGGGGCTGCCTTTTTCAGGTCTGAGAGAAATGTAATTAATTAAGATTTAGTGTAGGATAAGAGCGTCCTCGCCAGGGAGTGAATGCTCACTTATCACACTGATCCGCAATTAAAATCATTTTCTGTTGACTAATCTCCCAAAAGGTTAGAAATAAAGGCTCCATATTCAGTTGTGCTGTTTTCTCTGCTATATGTTAATGCGTTTACTGTCTTTTAGATAATGTGCTTCTTCAAGAAAAGAGTAATGAAGCAGGTGGTATCTTTTGGCAGTGCCGCAAAAAGACGAGAAAATGCATTGATAAAAGAAAGGGAACCGTTGAAAGAAAATCGAAACACACACCTTCCCTTTTTGAAACAAAGCAATGAACATGCATTTACATAAGTACATGGGAGTTAACAGGACTCTGTTTTTCAGCAAAGGCGACACTGGATTGAAGGACATGTTGGAGAACATCGCTATCTCGGTTGGATACACAGGGGCAATGTGATCGCCTTGGAAGCAAGACAACACGGAACAACACAGGTTCGATCCCCGGGTCCGTGCTTAGAAAAGACTGGGTATTAAGCACGTTATAATTAACCTATCATTGAAACTGCATGTCACAAACGTGCCCGAAGGGAGACGCCTATAAGGATACCTTATTTTCAGTGCAGCATATAGAGAGCACATGAATCACTTGGCCATACCTTTAACTTATTAGGGGTTAAGTTTATATCAATTTCCTTTATGGACCTTGTTATTGTATGCGGTGCCTTTAAGGCGTGGAGCCCGCCAAGCTGAGGGGGCGTGCTAAAAGACGAGGGAAGTAGAGGGGGAGTGTTATAACCCCGTGAGTTTCAGTTCCTGTTTAATGTTTAAGAAATAAAGACGTGTTCCTGTTATCCTTCGGCTCCGTGTCCTACTTTATGAATGTGCGGCCATACCAGCCAATAGGCTTTCTTTGATTAAGGCCATATTAATTTCATTAAGAGCACACAGCCAACCCGCATTTGTGGTTATCTTAATGAGTGAATTTGGGAGAGAATTCCAGTCATGAAGTACAGGGACCACTGGGAGTGCTAGTCTTCCCATCACAGTCGGGCCTTAGAAGCTACATATTTACATTAGGGCTCAAACGAGGGAATCAAACAGTCAAACAGTTATCCCTAACAGAATCCTTTACCATAACCCATGTGATGTGTTCACTCGGCCTACTGGGTAGCTTCCATGTCCGCATGTTGCGCTGAAACCGTCTGCATGGCAATACATCTTGGGTGAAAGGGCTGTGGGCACCTGTGGTGTTCACTCCCCACACTATGGTGAGCGGGTCCAGTCTGATGGTGGCATCAAGTAAACCGACCCTCTAGTAGTGATCTTATTATTGAACTGTATATACAGATGCTGGATCTGTGGAGCCAAACTCGCACCAGAGCCTCTGATCCGCAATGGAAGATCAGTCGTTCTGCTGGGAGGCTTACATACTTATGAGAAGGGTCTTATCCACTCACTATCACTCTCAGAGCTGATATGTACACCCTCCTCTGTGTGCAGGTTCTCTCACAGGGCATCCAGTCTCTCCTACGGTCTGATTGACCTGCACCCTTTTGGAGCAATACCCTCACTGCAGTTCTCTTATTGAAGCTTTTTGTCGATATTGTCACCCTCCATCTGGACTTACTCCCTGTAGCTTGCAAGTGGCATGACACTCAATTTAATGGCAAGGTCTTGGCTTCAGTACAAATATTGGACAGAAAGGTACTAAATAATACCAGTTAAAATATGGGTTGCCTTGGGTCGGTAATAGGGAGGTTTGGGTAGCTAAAGGAGGGATGCACTTATATGTTTAAGAAGGTTTGATGATTCTATGAAGAGATCGCATACGATGGATTCATGAAATAAAATCAGGTAATTCGTCTTCAAATGGTGTGGGGGGTATTCACTCTGAATGAAAGGGCCTTTGCAGAAGACCTTGAGCTTGTTTGCTGGTACCTTACATAGGTTACGAATAGAGCTTTGTGTGTCAATGGCTGGTACTTGAATGGGAGCCAGTGGAGTGAAAATGCAGTCGGTGTTCCAAAGCATGGCTTTTTAATATAATCTGAGCCAGCTACAAGTCTGGGAAGTAGGTTATGGGTTAGCTGCATGAAAGCAGGATGAACATGCCCCAGGACAAATAATTGGGAAATGACCAGTGCATTCGTGACAGTGTAGAAGTGGCACCAACATAGCAGGCGTTAGCTTGCTGCGTAATTTCAGAGCGTCTGCACCAGGATACACGTGTTTTCCTTTCTGGGAGTAAATTGTAGTTTGATGTCGAATATACATCTCAGGCTTGTGGTTTCAGCTGCCACTCAAAACTGTGGTAAATAGGTGAGCATGACAGCCTTTACTCAAAGCAGTTACGGTTCTTTTTATTGTGGTCGACTGGCCTTTTTAAAAAAAATTAAGGCCTGCATTGTGTTTACAGTTTGCATGTATGCATGCAAACAAAAGCATTTTACACATTTGCAAAGTCACAAACATGAAACTAGTTAGACAAATTTCTTTGCGCCTGCAGTTCGGCCCATCTGCCAAATCTGCATTTTAGGGATGTGCCTTGAGGTAAACTGGTGCACTCATTTTCTTTGGGTGAGGAAATGTGGTGTACTATGTCGAATCTTGAACTTGACCCTCTTTGAAACAAGAGCCACTGAATGGAGGGTAAGATATCATTTTTGTGTTGGATTTGTGAAAATGTAAAAGAAGGAGCTTCAGCATTAAGACTATTTTTCACTTTGAAAGGGGACGTTCACATTAGAGAGAGACCCTTTTTGCAGTCTCATCCGGATTAGATATTTTTGATGACCATTATTTTTTGGGAAGGGGAGGTAGCACATACGTTTCTGTAGTGATTGCTGATCGAAGAAATACAAAGTAAAAATGACAACAGTGTTGATTTGGGCAGATGATAGAAGCTATCATTGAGGCAAAAAGCAAGGTTTTTAATCTTGGATATGGTATGGGTTCAGAAGCACAACAATTCACTGTACAGTTTTGTGTCTGGATTTCTATCTTGCTTCTTGCGACCTTACACCAAGTGAATTGTTTCCATGGGGCAAAGGCTTCCATTCATCTAAAAAGACAAAGCAGTCAAGGGGCTCCTTGTGTCTGCATAAATAATGATTCATTTGTCTTGGATGTAAGAATATATGGTAAAACTAAATGTAATAGATGAGATCGGCAAGGGACATAGGAGTATATTGAGGGGCAGGGCTGACTAAAAACAACATAGCGACCTAGGAAAGATATCAAGGTTTGCAAACGAAGCAGGAGAAAGATAAGACAAACAAACGGGTAGAAGTGTAGGGTTTTACATAACATAAACTGCTGTGGGATCAATGTACTAGACATTTCGCATCCTAATAGCAAATACAGATGATTAAGGACCGAGATAAGGACCACTGTGGTCCTCTTTGTAGGAAAGTATGCGGATCAACGTTCCCCAAATAGATGAAGAGACTAATGCAAGCACAGAGCTAGACACATATATTAGTCAAAGGAATGTTTGGAATAGTGGAGGTATTCTTCACATCAGCAGGACTTCGTTTTAGGAGAGGTAGACAACAACTTGGGTAAGTGGAACAAGGAATCACCAGAGCTGAGTGAGCTATTGACAATATGCAGAAGTGTGTTAATTAGTTAGTTGTAATGTAGCGTAGAGCCAACGTTGTCTTACATGGTGGGTATTCTAGGGATGCATTTTTTCAACTAGACTTATCTTTTCTTGACATAGCGGATTGAAAACATACTACAAACCGATATTTCTTCTAGATAACATTACATGACTAGTCTGACGTTTTTATATAATGCCTGAGAACATTGAGGTACCGTTCTACCTTTCTATATCACAGTTTGTTGAATAGGTGAGGAGTTTTACTGAGTATGCATTCTTACGAAATGTCCTATTTCTTTACACAGCTTGTGATTTGCATCCTAATCTGAGAAACATAGATCTACATTTCAAGCAGGATCCCTCAACCGGGTTTGGAATGTGCTTGTCCTGTGTATCATTAATTGGAGGAGGATGTCTCTGTTCGACAGGTTTGTCTTCCATATTGAGTATACATTGACACCTAATACACAACCAGTTTACTTGAATTATGTGTTGACAATTTCCTTACTATCTATTTAAAGAACCTCTGAAGTTAGAGTGTCTGTCTTCCTGACGAAGGGATTACCCTCAAACGCATTGAAGTTATTGTGTTGTAACGATATTGGAGACATCTACACAGCATTGAATTTTGTTATCTACATACAAATTATGAATTCACTGTTAGTAGCTTTTTGTCAGCATTAGGGCAGATTTCCTTGAATGAATTCACACTAATATTTTGGTGGCAACTGCTGATTTAACATTGAATGTACGTTTCACATTGATCCTTTGATATGCTTTCTGAATTTGTACACATTAAAAAGATTACTGTACCATGTATTTACCACTGTATTGAAGAGTATAATTAATTACTGATACGTTGTCTTCAACGGTTGTTGGAATATTTGTTATGAAGATTTCTGGGAAGAGGCTCATTTCTCGGGCGTGAGTGCAACACCACTCTCTTAGATTCGACTGAGGGATTTGTTTATTATGATTACAAATGTCGTTTTGGGTAGTGAGCCACTGAGTGTGTGCACCAATCCTCTAAAAGAAATATCCGTTTTGTGAACATTATATTTACTTTCTAACAGAAAAAGTGATCACATTCTGGAGTGCCACCAGATATATATAGTTCTCAATATTTTGAAAGCAACCATTGAAGTAACCTGAGTGTCTCTGGCTAAGTCATATTCACTCAATGCTTACCTCTACATTTCTTGCTGCAACTACTTGATTGGCACAGCTAATGAAACCTTCCCTTAATATGCTAAGCCTGCATCAAGCAACAACCACCGGCCTTGTTTAAAGCTGCCTGAGACTGAATAGGAGCTCCAACCAGATTTCCCCCCTTAATCCATGTGGGTGAACTTCAGACACATGTTTTAAAAAGTGTGTCCGAGGCTTTGCTACCTACATCTTGTGACCCAGATACACACTCAATGCACATCACAATTATTCCACTACATTTACATAGGGAATCTAGGTAACAAGACCAACACACTATTAAAACATTCCACACCAGGACGACTCACCCTCTAAATCACCTCTTTCTTTCACAGGTCAGACATGGAAACCCTGACAGGGAGACCATATTCCAACCCTCGGACATGCCAGGCACTCTGAGAAAATTCTGGTGGTGATTTGGCACAGTATGAAAGCAAAACATCTTATAATATAAAATAGCAAATATCATGGTTGAAGTTGTGAAATGTCAGGCTTACACCCAGCAGAAACAATAATGTAAGGACACTGCCTCCATATGCCATTAAAGGTGCATATCATATGGTGAATTATTGCCCTCTTATGCCAATTATAATGCGCCTCATCAGTTATAGATGTCACATGCTAAATATAGCCCACATTCCTAGGTACTCCCAAAATACCCTACATTCATCCCTGTCTGTTAATATACTGTGATCCTATGTAAGTTATAACCTTGCATGAGAGGTACAGTTCAAGTATGTGTGATACATTCTCACATATTTAAGTTCAGGCACCATATGGAATGGTGTGCTTCATATGACCTAGTGTGAAGATCCAGGCAAACACCATTGCCCTATCAGCTGCTTACATGATGAAACTAATTAACACAGCCAGACCATTCCTAGCCCCAGCCAACTGCCTCACCATCGCCAGAGCCATCATTGGAGCCAGACTGGACTACTCTAACGCCCTTGTTGCCGGCACATCAACACATAACATCAAGAGACTAGAAGTAATCCAAAACAATGCTATCTGTGCAGCCCACAATATCCCTAAAAGAGAGCATACATCTAGAAGAAACACCCACTTGTTGCCAATCAAGGAAATGATCATTTTCAGAACACTATCGATCACATACCATTGCCTGTCCAATGCTGCTCCGCCATACCTGTCTCAATGCTTCACGAAAGCCCAATCTTCCACACCGATTAGACAGAGCACCATCTGATCCTTATCCAACTGGATCCACCCTTCTCACAGTCTTTTGATCAATTTCAGAGTTAGAAGCAATTACCTCCAAAGACATAAGAGCAGTTAGCTTCATTGATTCCTCCATCATGGACATTATAGTCCTTGACATTCATTCAAACATTATAAAACACGTACTATGGAAGATGAGAAATAAATTACAATTATGTGGGTTTTTAATGCAATTACAGCCTTATCCTAAGCCAAACTGCCGGACGCAGCATCCTCTGCCATTGTGCTGTCAAACTGTAATTGCACCTGCAACCGCATTTTGCAGGATACTCAAGGGATAGCTCAACCAAAAGTTCATCCGTTGCTAACTTCAAAATGGACATGGCTCTCTAAAGCTATTCCGAACAAAGATAAACGACAAACCAGCAAGATTCATTTAGACCAGACTTGGCATTCTTGTACACTTGCTACATGGAATACTAGAGGCTTCACACACCTGCTAACAAAGTGATAGCACTATTGGAATATGACATTATTGTGCTTCAAGAAACATGGCCAAATTTCCAAATTTCACATGTTGAAGCAAAAAAAAACATCTTAAAGGACATCCAACCGTTGGTCAGTCTGTTGCTGTCAAAATATACTCTAATATTCATCTCCAGTCCTGGGCAACTCCTTGTACTGACATTCAACTAGTTAAATTATCAATACCCAATTGCCAGCACACCCTTTTCCCATGTACAGCTCTATTACATCTTTATTGGAACCCAACAGCCATTAGTGATGATTTATTCCTCCTGAATGTAGAATCAATGTTAGATCTAATTCTACTTAATCCAGTAGTCAAAACAACTCTTATGACAGGTGATTTAAATACCAACTGTCTCATAATAAACTCAAAGTCAATCCCATCCTGAGAGGAAATGTGCATGATGCTCATACACTAAGATATGTTGTCATACTAAACGGCAATATGACATGAGATGTACCTCTGGCTAACACCTGGTCGAGAGGTCCTTCCTCCTTTGTAATAGATTATACTTTTGTCTCGCTAGATGCTGTAAACCACATACAGTATTTTCGAGTTATATCAAATCCAGCAAGTGACCATGATATTCTACTACTAGAGTGGCTTCCACACATATTACATCCAAAGGAAGTTATAAACGTCTTGCTCGAGTTGAATCATGGCAGAAATCGCCTTTATGGACAACTCATAAGATAGATCTTCTCAAATCCTTTTTATCTCCTCTGATGCATGACTTGGTGGTTGTGAAGCCATTATGTACTGACTGTATAAATCTTATCAGTCAATCAACTTCACTAAGTGGTCGGCCAGTATTTACATACACGCATAGATTCAACCCAGAAATTCAGATGTTAAAAAAGGAATTTCGGCAAGGGATGAGAAACCTCTCCCTGTGCACTTCCATCCAACAAAGAAGCACACTGAAAACCATATATAGAAATTGTATAAAACAAATCAATCTTAAGAACAAACAAGATAACGCAGAAAGAATACTATGAATCAATGACAAGTAAATGCATCGGACAAATCTGGAAATAGCTAAATGCTCATGATAGATGTGCTTCAGATTCGATTCTCTTAAATCCTATAAGTAATCAGGCATAGACTTCTCATTTCCACACCCTCCTAAATACAGGCAGTAAGAACAAAATGCTGTTCTCAAAACGGCTTTAGCCACAGAAAAGGATCAAACAAATATCTTACTCGCGTGGATCCTTGTGTCTCTGTGGTAAAAACTAATCTAATTTTCAATTTCCAGGTTTCCACAATGTGTAGAGCCAAAATCAAATGCTCTTAAAGCCTGGGTACTCAAATCTCCTATATTTTCTCTGATTAGACAAGGATCCATCTGTATTCCCTAAATAAAGTATACCCGTCTCATGATAATAGAGGCTACATAGACGTGTTGTCATCTGGTCATCTTCAATAAGACAATTTAAGAGCTGGACTCACAGGATCAGGGTTAGAAAATAGAGTAAAGAAGGCAAAAATTCTGGCAAGAAATTGGAATATGTATAGTAAAACCAGTAGAGGTTACCAAAGACTCCAGGATACTGACCCCTCAAGCAAGAGAGTATACTCCTCCCATGTTAGAAGATTTTAGGAATCGACACAAGATACTACACACCCCTGAAGAATGTCCTACATTGTTGTGTTTAAGGGACAGAAAAAAAAGTCAGGAATCTATAAATGTACTAATAAGAACAAGAAATAGCCAAAATCATTGATGCTTAGGGCTCGAAGTGTGAATGAGTTACACATGTTGACCCTTTAACAACGACATAATTAGGACCCACTTACATTGTTTTCACTTGTGTTGTTTTAAGTTTCTGTAATTTGTTTTTGCTATATGATCAATTTTATGATTGTTTTTCATGAAACATGATGTTGTGTGATTAATAACATTTTCTATACTTTGTGAACAAGATACATATATATTTTAGTATCATTGTAATTGTTAGATGAGATACCCTATCTTTAGACACTTTTTAGATAATTGAACTTCTTTTGGTATATGAAAAGAAAGAAAGAAATATCTTGGCAGTTGTTCATTCCAGACTGCACTCAACTACTTTTTGATGAACTTGACATCATAATTTTAATAAAAAGCTTAAACACACCTCAAGCTCCAGTGCCAGACTCATTATCTAACTCCATGCTTAAAGCTCACCCAAATAAGTAGGCAAAGATCTTAATGTTGAAATTTTCCAATGTCATAAGTAAACATTTTATTCCTCTGTCAGGGACTGAATTTATAGTCATTCTGATATTTAAAAAAGGAAACCACATGGATCCATCTAACTATAGACCAATTGCACTATTTGACATACCAGGCAAACTATTTGTGTAATTAGTTCTAAGAGATCTAACTACCAGGCACAATTCCAATGCTCTTTTAGACTCCCATCAGTCTGGTTTTATCAAAGGGGTCGGCACTTTTTTATTTTTTTATTCTGACTGCAATAAAAAAACAAGTGATTTTAACAAAACAACCAGTGTTTTTAGCTTTCATTGTTTTTGAACAAGCTTTCGATTCAGTGTCAAGAGAGATTTTATGGGAAAAACTTTTACAAACTAGATGCCCTTCATATATTCTATTTTTAATTCAACAATGTTATAGCAATACATCTTTAAGAGTTCAACATACTGAGGGTGGATTACTTTCAGATAAAATCGCCACAGATTTAGGCCTCAAGCAAGGCTATATATTCGCCTCTGTTTTATTCAACTTTTATATCAATGATATCAGCCTTGCATTTGAAGCTGTACCTTCCTTTCCACCTAAATTAGGCTCTAGAGAAATCTCATTCCATCGTTATAATGATCATCTGGTGATTCTAGATAGGATGCTGATTGGATTACAGAGAAAACTAGCCTCCTTAGATACATACGCAACAATGAATCACTTTACCATTAACGCTGAAAAATCTAACGTAATGGTGTTTCATCACAATATGGTTAAGAATAACTTTAAATTCAACTGGACTCCTCCACAGCTATCGTTCTCACAAGTCCAGTAATACAAATACTTGGGCATGAATATAAATGCTCATATCTCAGAACTTCCATATAAACCAGCACAAATACTCACAGCACATGGACAGGCAATTCTGAATAAATATGGCACATTTTCTAATATGCCAGCAAGGTTATGCTACAAGCAAAAGGTAGTTCCATGCATTGTTTAAGGAGCTAAAACTAAATTACCAAAAAACTGTCCAAACTGGAATCTCCTTGGAGGAGTTTATTGGAGAAAAAAATGTAAACCTCCCAGCAAGCACTCCTATTGCTGTAATTAGGTTGGAGCTAGGATTATCATCAGTAGGGTCCATGGTTTCATGGCAGATGCTATCATCTTACAGAAAACAGTTGCTAACTGAGAATAACCACTCAACTCTACTGCCATTGGTTAAAGCGATTCTAACCCCGCTTACAAACTCGCCCCTTATAAGATGGGAAGATCAATGTAAAAATATCTTAGAAGAAGCATATATTTCATCTGATCTATTACTTTTTAGCCCTGACAAAGTGAAACTAAAATTATGGCCTTGGGATTGGCAGATAACATGACAATTATCTATGTCATATGAGCCATTTAAAGCAGGAGCTTTCATAATAAAGTCTCTAAATGAAGATCCTGCATGTATAGAAATATTTCCTGATGCCAGATATGCACAAGCTATTTTAAGAATGAGATTGAATCTATGGCCGACCAGAATTCAAGCAGCTAGATACAATAAAACTCTACCATTAGACAAAACCTGTAGATTCTGTAACCTCATTTAACACAAGGAGACTGTACAACATTTACTAACAGAATTCGCAGCGCTATTAGAACTAAGGTTGAACTATTATTGTAAGCACTTGAAGGATTTTAAATTGATGGACAAAGATGATATGTGGATAAATATATTTGACAACACAAAAGTATCAGTGAACAAAGCAACAATACAATTTCTATTAAAGTTAAACTTAGATCAACACATCAGAACTTTATTTTCAGTAGACATACTTGCACTACATTCAATTGCAATTTAGAATTCAATACCTCAAATTGTATGAATTGTATTAATATTGAACCTAACAATTGCTTCAGAAAATGATTATGCTGACCAAATGTTACCTTGAATTGTTTTTAAGATGCCAGGTGTATGTACTTTCTTCTACAGGAAATACTAAGCCTCCAAATACAGGTTTTTATTTTCTTTGACTCTATAGGAATGATTTTACACACCTCAACTACTGTTTTATTTAATATGCAATACACATTTTTAGACACGTTCAAATGACTTTAGCCATGAGCAATATTTTATAGACGTCGGAATTTTAAAGGTAGGTTTTAGCGATATACTCACATTTGCATTATTTTTTTAAATGTACAGAACATTTGAGGAGCACAAACTGTGATACTACTCTAAAAACACACTCTAGATATTCAGAAAAGAAAGATAATTACAGGCAATTCAGAATCGTGTAAATGGTTAAATGAATTCCTTTAAAAAACACTGATTCAAAATGTATATCATAATTTGAATTTTAATCTTGCATATTTAAGAAGACCCACTCTGCATTTGTACAATATGACTCATTTGTGATAGCATTTTGAATTCAATGAATCTGTTTAAAAAGGAAAAATGTGTAAATGTATCATAGAATTATTGTCAAATTAGAAACCTTGTAAGTTGAAAAGGTTGTAGTACAACGAATACATTAAACAATTATTATTATTACAGACATAGCTTTGGGAAGCAACAGAGAACTTTACAATCATATGGGAAGAACACAGTGAGGGAACCAGAGAAAAAATGAGCGGGAAATAACAGGGGAGGGCAGTGGGGAGCAGATCATCAAGTCTCAGATATAGTGGGGAGTGCAGGGTGTGTGCACTTAGGTGTTAAGAAGGATCCATTCTTTGAAGAGGAATGTCTTGGGCTCTTTCCTAAACTCTAGAAGTGATGGAGCAAGCCTGATGGTGACGGGGAGGAGGTTCTACAGTCTTGGAGCATAGACTGGGAAGACCTGTCTTCTGGTTCTTTCATTCCTGCCAAAAAACATATTGAGGGACAATTGGTAGGTCTTGTACCTGGCGGTATACCCACATTTGTTCACACAAATAACTATAGGTCACTGGTTCTGTTTCTTTATCTTTTTTGAGACATTATCATACAGCTATTTATCAGAGATTTCGGACTTGCCGAACAAGCACCCAAGGTCTGTGCAGGTCAATTTAGAAACCTGTTACCAGGAAGAGGTACTTGTTTGTTATCTGGCATGGCTGAGACTGCAACCAGGGTGCAGTGAACAGCCGCAGCAGAGCCTCTCTTTTTTTTTGTCAGCGCCCGCATGGGTGCTGTGGCCCTGAAGAAAGTAGTACAACAACCAAACAACTGAAACCGGTAGGCCTGTTTAAACATCCTATAAATAAGGGACCACACTAAAGGTGGAATAATACCACCTGCTAGAGAGAAAAAAAAACTTTGGAATTACCACTTTAAAGAGTTTCAGATGTGGGATTTTTGAAGTATGGTTCCTAAACTCCAAAACGTTTTTCCATTTTAATTAATCATTTTGTACATGCCGACCCACGGAAAAAGAATAAAGAAAAACATTTTAGCTGCAAGTACTTAAGCACATATTGTGGTTCAATTTCCACCTATAGTTGTGTGTTTTGTATGAAACAGAAACCTTACAAAGCAGTTCTTTGCCTGAAGGATTTAGGGCAAGCCTCTTGTTACCTATCCCCTAACCTTAGATAAGCGGCCCACCAGCGAGTTCTAGGGCTAGGCACCATACAAGGGTTTAGATAGAATAGTTGGAAGGCAAGCAGATTTAAGTTACACATAATAACTTTCCTTCCTGCACCATGGTAATTCAAGTCTGCACATTTCCTTACTTCTGGTGGATCACAGGCCTCTGTAGATGCTGAGTTTCTCAGTGAGGTCGCTTGGAGACTTCAGGGTGACAGCCTTGTAGATGAAACAACAGGATTTGAAGATGATATGGGCCTGCAGTAGGAGCCAGTGCAATTCAATGAGGGTTGGGGCGATGTGGTTGAATTTGTAGATTCCTTTAATGAGTTACATTTGAGGGGTGCCAGGGTAGTGACTGCAAGGCTTTTCAAAAGGGCATTGCTATCATCCAGGTGGGAGAGCACTGGACATCCAGGACTGGATCAATGTGAGGCAGGCCTTGTGCCTGTGGATGCCATTGATGGAGGACATCTTGAGGTAGATCTTTGTGTCATCTGCATATTGGTGAATGTGGATGTTGTTTGGAGAGTGGAAGGTTCAGATCAGGGAGGAGTGCTTCAGTCGGAAGGGTCTTGAGTACAGAGACAGGGAGGATGTCATCAGCATATAATGTGGCCTTGAGGGATGATGAGGCAGCAGTGAGGTCTTCCATAGTAAGTGTCTTGAAAGCTCTCCAGGTAGTTGTGGTTTTGCGAGATTGGGATATGTTGTGTGCTGTCAGTTGTTTCATAGGTGTCTATGTGCTTGCAGATTGGGACACAAACACGTGTGTACCTCATGTGTAATATTTTCCACAGGTTTTTAAAATCATGGAGGGGCAGCAAAGAGATGTGTTAATGTTTGTTAAAACACCTAATATTGTACTATACAAATTGTTATAAACTAGAATGAATTGGTGTGTGTGTATAAAGGATTATTTCTAAAAAATATCAAAGTTAGGTTCATCATGTTGATTCTCAAGGTCCATTCATTTAGCCCTCTCCACTTAACACATTTTAGTTAAACTTATGTGTACACAGAACATTATTTACAAGAAAAAGCAGAAACATCTATTCCAAACAATAACAGTTCATGGGCATTCTGATTTCTAAAGCATACATGATGTTCAGTAAAATAACACATACATAAGTCAGCAGAGCAAATACAGAGCTTGGCAATCTGGAAAACACCATAAAGTGAAAACTTCTGAATGTTCTTTGAAATCTACAATAATTTGAAATGGAAAAGCCAATAGGTCTGACTGAACAACTGTAAAAGAGAAGTCAGTTCACCACCTGTGGGCCATATACAAACATCTTACTTTTTACATTTACATTTACAAAGCCAGTCCTATTGGTTTTGGGACAGCTTACTTTCTTTTGACAGCTTTGGGTGCTGTGAGCCATTAACATGTTCGCATCAGAGCATATTAGGACCCAAATTAACACAAAAGGTCAGGCAGGTCCATACATTGCTATTGTACATGGCCCTCCAGAAATATGCAGGTCACATTTTCCCTTAATTGAAAACTTGCTTAAAAAAAAAAAAAAAAAAAAGAAATAGGAATAGAAAAATGCATCACATTTTTAAACATATTTTAAATGCCTGTTTTTTGGGGGAAGTGCACTGATTGAATGATGCTTAGTGCAATCTATTTCTTATTTAAAGCAATCCACAGAAAATCCAGATATGTATATGTTGCACTGGTTTTCACAGATTTGCTTATTTCATCTGCACATTCTTTCTTTTTGACCTCAGAAATGTGGGACTATTTTAAGCAGATTTTCTATATCTTCCTACATATAGTTGGATACATTTGTTTATTTTTCTAGAGATTTTTGACTGTCTCTACTGATAGGTATATAACGGAGGTTCCACAATACAGCTACCCTCCTTCACAAACACCAGGAGTGAAAGTCCACACTTAACACTGATCAAGAGCTACATATTTCAATTTAGACAGGCAAAATGCTCAAAAGTTAACATATTTTAATTTTTATACACCAAATATATACACAAAACATAAACATATCTTAAAATGCATGATTTGACATTTCTAACGAGCATCAAATATTTGATAAAGCAAAAGCAAAAGGTATGTCTAAATTCAATTTAAACATTTTAACCAATATGTGAGGTTAGTAAGGACGTGAGGGATATGTTTAATGGAAAGAAAACCCTCTATGTTGTATATCCTTGGATTGGTCAAACCAATCATTTTAAAGATATTTTTATGTTTTGTGTATACATTTGGTGTATAAAGATTAAAATGTGTTAACTTTTGAACATTTTGTCTGTCTAAATTGAAATATGGCAGCTCTTGATCAGTGTTAAGTGTGGACTTTCACACCTGGTGTGTGTGAAGGAGGGTAACTCTATTGTGGAACCTCCGTTATATACATTTGTATTTTGGGTCCTCCCCCAGACTGCCCCCTAAAAAGACAACCTCTCAGCTCTGTACTCGTACGCTTTTCTACTGATAGGTATCAAACAAATTCTGGGTCGATTTCAGGGAGCATCACTTCAGTTTGTATTGAGGATTCCCATTGGTGAGGTATCCAAGGTGTGGTGTAATTTGAAATGAAATAGTTTGTCTGTCATGTATGGAGACATTAACTCAACTGTAATGGTACTGGCAGCCAACGCACTATCCACAGCACCAAGATTGATAACCCGTTACTTGGACAGCTTCTTATTCTTAGCCTCATCTGGTTCTACTTGGTGTGGGGACATTGGGCAGTTATTTATAACAGTAGCCATGGAGATGTACTTGGCAAAACAGAAGGAGAAAATGCCATCACCCTGCAGCCTTATCCGGCAGCAGGCTGGACAGTAGGCATTGGGGAGCAGTGACTTGAAAATAGTCATCTGGAAAATATTGCGTTGAAAGAAAATCCTAGATTTTGTTTGGCTGGCCAGATTGGGCAGAGCATACATGTCTTGGAAGTATTTCTCAACTCGTTGGCAGTTATTCCATTGAGGAAACCGGAGTGGACAAACAGAGGGAAGATAGTGGGCAACACAGATGCTGATCCAGAAGAGAGATTAATGACATAATATTCACGTACTTGGACTCTAGTTCTTTTGTTTAAAACACTAATATCTGTTTTAAAACTAGGTCCATCAATCAGACAAATGAGATAACTGAGGTCTGATGGAGGCGTCATTAATAAATGTAATGAAGGTAGCCCCTCCTGAGACAGAGAATATTGACACTTTCATCATGATCAGATTCAAAAAAGAAATCGTAAGAGACAGCAGACATTCAGGAACTATAATTTGACAATCTTGAGTAAAATGTCTGCCGGCCCTTTGAGGATGTACTGATGGCCTTTTCTTATGTGCTTGAAATGCAGGGTGGACCTGATTGTTGGCTCCTATCTCTGTGTTCTCCTAGACCTATGTTTGCAGAACCAATTAGAATTACAGAATGCATTTTTTTCAGGGGTTTGCAGGTCATAACTATAGCAAGGGTTGTAAAGTTATACTGAATACGAAGTATGTCTGTGTTGTTAAAAAAGCTAGAAATCTATGTGCCACGCCCGTTTGGGTAATCATTCAATCTTCAAAGATACAGGTGCCTGGACCCAAATTTCCTGTGGGCAACGAGTGTGCTGCTTCTGTAAAAACACCATAACAGTTGTCACATACTTACTGGTTGTGCACATTCAAAGGTTACAATAATTTTTGTATGATTGAAAGAATATGTTCTGACCTGTTTTAGTCAACAATATATTCTGCTGATTCCTTGGTGATTACGGGCGAAACCATGCATGTTTGCAAATGTGTTCTTTTCAAAATTGCTGCCTTATGGAGTATGATAATTGTAATGTGCGGCGGCCATTTTCTTTGTAATATGTCAAGTATTTTTGTGTCTCTTATTTTATATTTCTTGTTGAATTATGTTTATTTTAAATGTACATTGTAATATCACTGTTGTATAAATGTTGTTTTACATGTTTGTAATAGGTATGCAAAAGCCTAGACTGTTTGCCAGACGCATTAGATAAAAAAATAAACAAAATAATCAAAATGTGTATTTGACAGCTATGGTTGGCTCACTGCTGTTCTGTAGCGTGGGGTCTAATTTGATAGAAACATAAGAGGTAACCGTTCTGCACACTATTTGTCTTCATGCACAACATGAGAATGTGAGAATGTTCAGAGATCACATTCACTTAAATTGTCAGGTACGTAGGGGAAAAGACTGAGTTACACCATACAACAGTTGTGTTCTGCCCTATGGTCGCTTACAGACCACCTTTGAAGTTGTGTTGTGCCCTATGGTCGCCTACAGACCACCTTTGAAGTTGTGTTGAGTCCCCCCGCTCACAGCACCACCAAGTACACAATCATGCCCATAGCGTCCTGCAAGCTCACCGCTGCCGCCACCACGCTGCTCACCCTCCTCTCCACACTCACTACTCTCAAACTTTATCCTCCCATCCATCCCCTCATCCACACACCACCCAGCCCACTCTTCTACCACAAGCATTTCGCTATTAAGGATATCACACCTGCCATGACAGATTGTACACCCTGTGTAGTAACTCTGCACAGACTAGAAAGACTTAGAGCGCGCACACAGACCCCAGAACTTAGCACACTAGCCATTCCCACGGAATTCAGAAACTATAGGCTGAGTTCCCGCACCACCTCCACACGCTGCCCCCGCACGGAATACCCACACACCCACAGTCCACCACCCACTAACCTAGCCACACCCTGCAATACCACTTCACAGAACATACCAGACACGACCATCACTCACACCTCCACAAGCAAACATCACACACCTCACATCAAATGTGCACTCCTCAATGTCCGATCACTCCCAGCTCATGCCTCTGATATCCATGACATTATAACCAGTAATAACATTGACCTGTTAGCCATCACCGAAACATGGTTACATGAAGCATCAGGCCCTGCCGTTACACTTGCACTACCACCGGGCTTCTCCATACTCAGACAAGATAGGCCAGATCGAATAGGAGGCGGAGTAGCCCTCATCTACAAAGAGAACCTACAGCTCCGACCTATCAGTCACCCTTCAACCAACAACTCTGACCTCTTATCGGCCAAACTCACATTGTCACCCAACAGCACCATCAACATTCACCTACTATACCGCCCCCCAGGCAATTCCCCAGACTCCCAGGACAACATCTTACACATCCTTAGCAACAACATCAAAAGCTCCACCAAAACCATTCTACTAGGGGACCTCAACCTCGGATTTAATGATCCCAAGGACAAATCTGCAGCCACTCTCACCAAGGAACTCAATGACCTGGGCTTCATCCAAAAAGTAGAAAGTCCTACTCACATCAAAGGCCGCATACTTGACTGGATCGCAGACCATAACTGCCTCTCCTCTATCACCTCCAACTCCTCACTGCCTTGGACTGACCACAACTGCATAGAGTTCTCTATTCCTATCACCAAAAACCTTAAGACTCTGACCCCTGCCAGCGCTGCCCAAGTCAGAAGCTCAAAGAAACTCACAGAGGAGAACCTACGCCCATACCTCAATACCCCAGTGTTAGCCCCCCCATTCGCTAGCGACCCCAACATCCTAGCAGACATATATAAAGTTGTCCTCACCAAAGCCATCAATGTAATAGCGCCACTTGAATGGAAAAAAGAAAAGAAATCCTTACACTCCAACTCCTGGTTTACTGAAGAACTGCACTCAATGCGATCCCACAAAAGAGCAGCACTAAAAAACTGGCAATCTGACCCTTGCACCAATACCAAAAACATATTCAATTTAATCTCCCACCAATACAAGAGAGCTATCACCATTGCCAAAGCCAACGCCTTCAACACTCGTATCACCAATGCCAAGTCACACTCCAAAGAGATTTTCGCAATCTTTAACGAGCTCATCTCCCCCCCTAACACTCCAGATGAAATAATCAAAGATGAAGCTTGGTGTACCAGCATTCAAGCTGCCATGCTTCACAAAATTGACCTTCTCCAAAAGAAAATCAAAGACCACTGCAAAGCACTTCCTCACCAGACAGGAACCAAACCGACTAACACCCCACCCCCTTCCTCCAAGCCCACCATACCTGACTTCTCCTTCAGAGATGTCACTGAAACAGAAGTTATTAACCTTCTAACAAACCTCAAACCCTCCCCATGCAAAGGTGACATTTGCCCACCTAAACTAGTCAAAGACTGCGCAGACTGCCTTGCGCCGCTCCTCACGGCATTTATCAATGCGTCCTTTAAAACAGGCATCATCCCAGCCAACCTCAAAGAGGCTTGGGTCCGGCCTCTCCTAAAAAAACCAACTCTTGACCCCTCACAACCCAACAACTATAGACCAATAACCACTGTGCCATTCTTGCTGAAATTACTGGACAAAGCCGCACACTGCCAAATCCAACACTTTCTGGAAACCCACTCCATCCTCGGGACGAGGCAATCGGGCTTCCGGAAAGGACATGGCACAGAAACAGCCCTGGTAGATCTGAAGAGCCAGATCACCCAAATCATGGACAAAGGCAAACCGGCTCTTCTGCTTCTTCTAGATCTCTCAGCCGCGTTTGATCTAGTCGATCACAAGACTCTCACCTCCCACCTCACGCACTCAGCCAACTTCTCCAAAGAAGCAGCCGCCTGGATCACCTCCTTCCTCGAAGGTAGGGCCATGAAAGTCTTCTCGGACATCGCTAACGCCACACCGACGACAATCCACTGCGGGGTCCCTCAAGGTTCCTGCACTGCACCCACACTCTATAACTTGTTCACCAAGCCCCTCTTTGACAAACTTGACTCATACGGCATCACCTACATGAACTACGCGGACGACACACAAGTACTTCTACCCCTCTCAGGCTCATACAACGAAGACGCAAAGGCACTCCACACTATCTACTCCATCATCAAGGCATGGATGGCAATTAATGGCCTCTGCCTTAATGGTGACAAGACCGAAATCCTGATACTAGGTCAACAGAACACCTTAGACAAACTGGACAAACTGTACACCAACTTCTCAATTGACAACTCCATCATCCCCGTGTATACAGCCGTCAAGACACTGGGAGTATACCTTGACTCTTCGCTATCTATGACTAGACAAGTCAGCGCTATTACTTCCGCATCCGCACACACCACCAAACTTATAAACGCCATCAAGCCCTACCTCTCGAAACCTAACTGCCTCTCCATAGCAAGGGCAACCATTGGAGCCAAATTGGACTATTGCAATGCTCTCCTAGCAGGCACATCAGCCAAAAACATAAATAGACTACAAATCACACAGAACAACGCTCTCCGGGCCGCTCTCAGTATCCCAAGAAGAGAGCATATCACCCAGGCCAGGCTCTCAGCCCAATGGCTCCCAGTCAAAGAACGGATCACCCTCAAAATCCTCACCCTCACTCACAAATGCCTCTCCTTCTCCGCCCCGCCCTATCTTTCAGATGCCATCCTCAAACCTTCCTCCACACGTCCCACTAGGACGCAATACGCTAACCTACTCTGCACCCCACGCATCAAAAAAGCCAAAGCTGGAGGTCTAGGTTTTCCCTACATTGCAGCACAGACATGGAACGCTCTCCCCTCAGACATCCGAACGGAAAACTCACTTCCCATCTTTCGCAGGAAACTGAAAACCTCGTTCCTGCTAAATAACTAGCAAACTCTCAGGAAGCCATGTAATTATACTGCCTTGCTATTGTATATATTTCCCCTGTAATTTATGTACTGCTTGTAACTACGGTCTCCTCTGCAACTAAGATGTCTGTAACAAGCGCCACGATGCCTCTGGGCTGATGTGCGCTCAACAAATTTGAATAAATAAATAAATAAACAGAACCATTTATATACATAAAAGCTCACTTATTACAACACATGCAGTTGATTGCAAGCATAAGCTCATTTATTTAACACGCCTCAATAAGTATTAAAAAAACAGTGTTTTACATAGAAATAGAAAGTCCATGTAGAAACATAACTACAAAGAACACACATTTTGTTGCAAATTAATTCCAAAACTTTAGTGTAGTGAAAAATACTACTTTGGTTGATGCACACAAATGCCTTCATCCTTCTTTAAAAACCACCCCTACATGTTTCGTTCCAGCATGTCCAACTCATAGAACTTCTTCAAGAGCAAATGCAGGATCAAATATTCTAAAATACTTGAACATAAACATTAAATCACCCAACACACCACAAACAATTCATTATCTATCCATGCATCTAAAACACCAGTTCATCCATACATAACCATGATCTAAATACACAATAAATCATTTTTAAAAATCTTCAGATATGATCAAAAGTCTGATGCTAAAGTGCATCTCATATATCTATTATATTGCACATCACCCATATGATCTGCTATGTCTCTCCATTAATATTGCACATTGCTTCTTATTGACACAATTATCTGTATGACACATTGCTCCTTCTTCACCACTTTACTTATTTACAACATCATATGCATTGCATTGCTCCTTCTTAATGCAATCTTCTTTAACTCCATAAGGTGCCCATGATCTCAATTTATCCTTGTATTGACATTACATTTGTTCATCATGTGATGTCCATCAACTGTGTTAAACGGTGTGTGCACATATGCCGTGGAGTTTTGTAAACCTCTTTAGTAGTGCAAGTTAAATCTGGCTATAACACAATACTATTGTGTGCCAGGCAAGGTTACAATTCAATGGAAAACAAATCTGGTATGCACAGCTGAAGAAAAGCTTTAAAGATCACCACATGTTCACCTCTTTGCAGGAACCAATGCATCATTTTGGACCAAAGCTTATGAGTATGTGTTAGTGCATCCCTCATTTATGAGATACAACTGTTTTGTGGGGGAAAGTACTGTATTACCCTCTCTTGTTTGTGAAATGCAATTATGTGGAAAGGCTGCCATTGTTCATTCATTATTTTAAAGCATAATCATGCTGCATTCATCACTGGCTATATTGACCAAAGACAGCATAGGGTAAATATCTCATAATTATAGTGACTATGGCCAGTAAAATAGTGGAGAATTCAATTTACTCTTTGCGCTTAAAGTGCCACCATTCTTAAAATATGCCCCTTATTAGAAAAGGGTTACAAATGTACCAATATTTGATTGACTGATGTTGAAAACCCATTGCTGAATAAGGTCAATTGTGATATTGCTTTAGATAATGGGAGGATACTGGTTATGACACTGGATGAAAGTCAACATCAGGCCTCAGATTTGGGAAATGTAATGGTTATATCCCTACACCGGTGTCAAAGCAGCCTCGTATGTCTGTACCACGGGGTGCTCTATACGAAATAATGGGCCTAATGTCAACCAACAGACTTTCTCTTTGAAAACTATTTCTTATTTTAACTGAATCGCACTTGACATATTCATTGGATTAAGTAATTAAGTGAGTGCAAGCCAGGCTGCAGGATTTGGATTTCAGAGACACAGCGGCTATGTCCCTCATTGCATGGTTTATTTACCTTGGCCTCTGAAATCTTGTACTGACCCAATCCAAAGTGCAGGTTTTTTTGGACCTTACACTCCAGTTTAAAGTGTTCACTCACAAATAGCAAACTGCAGCTCTCTACTGTGGGATATATTGACCCACTCACATATGCTTTACCACATCACTCTGCTGCATTTGTGCAAGAAACAGCAAAATGGCTGCTCTGACTCCTGTGCATGCCAGGATCTCAAAATTGCATTTTTACAGCCACCAGAAAAATGGCTACACCACCCTGCCACACACATTTCAGGCGGGGAGAACAGAGCACATACTACAAGAATGTGCCAGTGTGGTCTTCAACATTTAACATGGAATTAAGTGAAAGAGGCAACATTGCCTTGCCGAAAACCCCCAAAATTCTCTTTAAAATGACACCTTTGTCTCTCTTTTAAAAGTGCTGCATGACGCTAAATCCATACCTTGACTATGAAACTGCTGTGATTAAAAAGGCCCTGCAATGCCCAGGACCATCCATTGTGTCTCAGCAAAACCGGGCCTAGTTCCTGGATGACAGGCCCAGTCATTTTAGCTTGGAAAGAAATCAACCAGGGGCTTTGTTTTCATTTTACACGGGAAATGCATCTATTTGCTTTGTAAAAGTATCTAAAAATCAGCTGTTCAGAGAAAATAGCTGAGCCATGCCTGTTCGAATGTACCCATGCTGCAGAACAACTCCAGCATTCAAGAGAATAACTATAGTTGCATGGCAGTGTGTGAATCTGCTGGAGATAAAAACCGAATTTAAAATAAAGAAATACGTTCAGTTTTGGTAAAATGGGTTTTGGTGACTGAGGAAAAAATGGCCTATTTAAAAGTAAATTATTGAGTGAAGGCCTGCCTATTTAGCAATGTAAAAAGATTATGTGGCTGGTGATAATACATAAATAGGCTATTTTGATTCCCCAGGTTTGTTTAATTCAAGACTTAAAATGAGAGAATAAAGGTAAAAACACATAGGCTGAGTTTGCAAGCTCCCAAGAAATACCAGTTGTTCAAGTTCCAGCCATGTAACTTCCTTTGGGAAGAGAGGCACACCATAAACGTCCAGGACACCACAAGTGCTAATTGCCAGCCTGAAAATCTTTGAATGGACAAGGACAAAGAAACTTCACAAGCTCATCAGATATTTGTCTGTGCCCCAGGCTGGGACAATAGTAGTCCTGGCACATTCACCTGTCAAGTGGGAAGGGGCAACAAAACCTTCAATTAAGAGAGAGGCCCCATCCTGCTTGAAAGAAACTGCCAGTTGGTGTAAGCAGGGAAGAAGAAAAAATACAAACAATGACTCCCATTTGTCTTAAGACTATTTTATAAAGAACTTTAAAAGACTTGGATCTCAGCTGCCAAAATTGGTAAAAATGTGCAATTTTCACAGCGTAAAAGTGGAATTCCGGCCTATATTTTAAAACTTGGTTATAATGCTTTGACACACTCTGGACAGAAATCGTAAAATATGTTGTATTACAAGAAAAGCATCCATGTTGCAAACATAACATTTTGTACACACATCCCTGGGGATAATCCACATCTGTGTATACAATTGGGGAATTTTAGGCCAAATCTTTCATGTTTAAAATTACCAAAATGTATCAGAAAGGCGAAGCAAGGTACCACAGACTTGAGAATTGGACTGATCTGTGCAGCACAAAATATGTAACCTGTGTATATGACTTAATAAGAGGTTGCAACTGCAGAAGTATGTGTTTTTGGCAAAATCAGATTTTCACCTCGTAAAAATTACACCTTTTTCCTGAAATCCAATTGGCTAAGAGCTAGCTGCAGACTTCTACCCTTGTCCTATCCCATCTTTAGGGGCATGGGTAGTGAATCCTGCCCCTGTCATATACTGTAATGATGTCATCTTGCATTATATATAAGGGCATTTTACTAGGCTCAAAAGACTGATTCCTGATTTCCTGCCAGGAGTCCTCTCTGTTCCTGTCTTCCCAACCACAAGGCCAAACCTTGCTGGTCCTGCTTCAGCTAGGCCTCAAGTGTTTTATTATCCCAATAACCAAAGGGAAGCTGTGGTGTTTTGGGAAAGCATCCTGAATTTAACCTGGCTTGCTGCTCACTAAATGCAAACCTACCATCCAGCTGATCTGTAGTATCCAGTAACCAGAAGTGTTACCCAGTATCCAGTCCATGCCCACTGATTTTGTCCGGCTGTCCTGTGTTAGACTAGATCCGTGTGGTGATCCAGAGTGCTGACTGTCCAAAATCCAAACTAAATGTGGACTGTAAGTATCAATAGGAACCATAGAAAACCATGGTATACCTTGCATTGTCCTATCCCAATCTCTAAACCATCCTATCCTTACCTTAATAACTTGAAAAATTGTCAGAATACTTATTGCAACTCTGTGATTGATTTATCTTGCTAAACGCCATTTCTTTAGTCAATCTTATCTTGTCTTGTAAATCCTAAGCTATCAATCCTATTTTGAGTGATCGGACTGGTTCCGCCAGGGCGGGCGCTGGGGAACTAGGGTTGAACTCATGAATCAACCCTGGAGCTTACTTTGTCCCTCTTTGGTATTCTAGCGGGAATGCTCTAGTATAGAGTAAAACTATTCTTGTCCAAATTGATTTTCTTTTCTGTTTTCACTACCCGATTTTTCTTAAAATGCCCCTCATACTACATTGCATATCTCCCTCAGTTTAATAGCTAGAGACTTAATTTCACCTCCTGATTGTACCTGAGATCTATAGCCAAACCCCAACCACTCCAAATCAGTGAATTTCACCTATTTTTTGTAATCAAAACTGTTAATTTCAGGCGGGAATTAGCATTTTTGCAAAGTTTTACACTTGTTATTTTTATTATCAATTGTTTTAAAACTTCCATTCATTTTCAAATTGTATGCTTTTGCTCAATCTATTGCTTATGATTGCTTGTAACTTTCCAGCGTTGCTCCCGTAGAGAATTGTACTTATTTAAGATTTTTTGCACACATTCATTGTTTTATTCAGCCATTTCCAAGTGTCATTTTAAAATTGCAAGAGTTTCAAATCCGCTTTTCTCTCTTGTTGGGGGAGGGACTGTTGGATTTGAATTCTATTTCTTATTCCTCATTCCTGATTACCTGCTGCTTCTTTATATCAATTTAGAATTGATTATTTGTAGGTTGAGGAATATTTCAGGGAGAAATCCTAACTTGAGTGCTATCTGTGCAAACGTTCAAAAGTATCTCTATTCTCTGGTGTTTTCTATATTTGTTGCTAAAGGGTTAATTTAAATGCATTGTTCACATTCCTATTTGTTATTGTCACCACATTGGTGATTGCTGGAGCCTGCGCAGAGCAGATGGTTAGCCTACAAGACCAGATAGACAAATTGAAAGAGGAAAATAATAAATTAATTGTGAAAGACCTCCACTCTCAAGAGGAATTTGATCAGTAGTGCCAGAAATCCCATACTATAAAAACAAAGAGATGACCTGGCGGAGCAGACGGGCACCCTAAATCAAGAGAAAGATGCCCTAGGCCAGGAAATAAGCGAATTAGAAATCAAGTTACAGGAAAGTAAGTTGGCCCTCCCGGAGTTAAAGGAACTAAGAACTGAGCATGGGAAGCTAATGGAGCACACCAGATAGGTTATAAGGTGCTCTGAAAGAGACCAATCAAGCCAAAGACACACAAACCCAGGAGATGAATCACTTGCAACAGAGAATGTCCCAGTACCCCCAAAACATGCAGGTAGTGCAGAGGGACAATGAGGCCCTATGTGAAAAGATTATGGACTCCACCAACAAGTAGCAGTACAAGAGCGAATCATTGAGACCAGTAAGGCCTTGATAGATGAACAAAAGGGCCAGATTTTTGCTTATCACCAGGAAATAGGGGCTGAAAAAGAAAAGGTAGCAAGATTAGAGAAAGAGGGTGCTAGACTTAATTCTAACTGGGGGGACCCTGAACAGGTAGAGAGGGGCAGGACAACCCCTGATCATAACATAAGGACCGCTATACTCAGGGACTCAAATCCCTTCAATACCATGAACACTGCCAGCTTCATGTCTACTGGCTCATATGAACCGGGGGCCATGGGGATGGCAGAATTCAATAGGGTTGATAAAATGGGACTGACAGATCAGTGCACCCCAGAAATTGATGGACGGGCGTCCCTGTACAGATACCCAAATGTTAGGGCTGATATCTCTGACAAGGAAAACTCCTATGAGGGAAGGGTCAGGGAATTAGATCCACTAAAATACCGACTTCCAATGGACCAGTTTGTGAAATGTGGTGGGAAATAAAGCCCAAGAAGAGTATCCTGAAGACCTCTACCCAGTTAGGGCAGTGGAGGGGATACTCTGCCAATCCTGGTACCAGGGAAGAGTCAGAAGACTTTTCTGAGCACCACAGGAAAAGAGAAACTAGGCCCCAATATTCTGCAAGCCCTTCTCAAACTCGCAGAATCAGGGAGTGCTTAGAGGATCAAGAAGTCACCTCCAATAGCAGCTCCTCCAAGTCTGAGGGCGAGTGGACTCGGGTGACTAAAACAAAGAAGGCAAACAAACTTAAGAGAGCCATGAACAAAGATCCCATAAGGCAGATCAAGACCATTAGAAGTGTGATGACTCCATATCATAAAAATGCAAAGTATTCTCTCTGGGAACACCCAGAATTATATGAGCAAATGATGGATACTTTTCATATGAAGGACAGCCAGAATCGCATAGAGTATGTGAAATGGACATTCTCCCCTGAATACTCCAGTTTCTTTGCGGGACTGGAGGACCGGAAACACTCAAGATGGTCCACCTACAGGGCGGCCATCTTAAAACATTTCTCTGCACACAGAAACCTCCAAGAAGCCCGCAAGGCGGCCTACAATCTGCAGTGTGGGGAAGATCAGGCCCCACAAGAATTTGTGCAGGAGCTCAAACGTGCCTTTGCACAGACAACAAGGAGGGTGCGCACAGATAGTCGGGAGTTCATCACCACCCTCTTTCATGCACTCCCAAAATACATAATGACACAGCTGGTGAGGGACTTTCATGAGAAAAGATCACTGGACTGGGTCATAGAACAGGCGACCCGCATTTATGAGGTCGAAAAACTGGCAGATAACTAAAAAACTAACAAAACCCCCAAACCAGCCAACAGCCCTGCTGCTGCTAAGGTGGCGGAGGTGAAGGTTGCCCCATTCTAGATCTGGAGATGGGGTCCTAAAAATATACCTGTACCGAATCAACCCAATCAAAGACCCAGAAGGCCTTTGGGCCAATCCCAGACAGGTTGTAGTCAGGGAGGTAATCCCACAAATGGGACCCCTAACTCCCCTGATTACATTAGCCCCCGATACAAGGGTAACAAACCAATCCTGGGGTATATTTGGACTCCCAGAGCTCAAGGGGGAGTTGCAACCAGGCAGGTACCACCCCAGGAAACTTCCCCCCTAACTTTCCCTAGAAGGGCAGTAATCCCCCAAATGCCAGGTTGACTTTCGTTCCCCGGTACCCACAAAACCCCAACCTGCAGGACAACCCTCCTTTCTTTCCCCGCTTTCAGGAGCCCAGACAGCCCAATCAGGGAGAGGGGAGGCCAAGGGTGAAGGGTTACCCAAATTCTCAATACCCAGGTTACTATGGGAGAAGGGATAGTTACTCTTCCTGTGACTCACCTGACCAGAGACCCCCGTACCAGCCAGAACTGGTCTCACAACTAGAGTGCCAGGTCCACAACCTATCCCAGGATCTGGGTCGCATGTTGAGGGCTCAACAGAACCCTCAGATGAACATGGTGGCTGAGAACCCCATCCACCAAGAGTCTGATACTCCAGAACAATGACGGGGAGAGCACCCCAACACCTCACCAGTTCCAGAGGAGGAGGCACGGGGGAAGGGAGGTGTAAAGCCCTAGAGGAAGCTTCCTTCCTCACCCGTGAAAAGCTCTGGGACACCGAGGAACCGGAACCAAAATCTCCTGCCCCCGAAAACCTGCCACCCAAGGAACAGAGGGTGGGTAGGAGAAATAAAGAACCCAAAAAGACCCATTTTGTGGAGGAGTTTAGTGTCCTCCAATTTGAAGGAGCGTAATACTCAGAGGATTCTGGGAAAAAATTCTTCTCCTTCAGGGATGGGTGAACTCCTCCGAAAGAAAAATGGGTCCCAAGATATCCAAATGAAGACTGGGTGAATGTGGGGACTGAGTCAGAATCACCCATCATTGAACCCCAGAATGAGCATCAAGGAAACCACACTGTCCAAACCAAGTCTGGGGATTGCCTCCAAAAAGGGGGGGTGGCCCAGAATCAGAAAAAGGGGATTCACCAGCTCCCCAAAGACATTCTGGTTATTGTCTCCAAAAAGGGGGGGGGCAGCCCAGAATCAGAAAAGGAGGAGCCTGAGGCTCCTCTAATCCCTGAGTGTTAAATGTTCCTTTCAGATTCCCAAACTACCCAACTCCATTATGGAGAACGCCTCCTAGAGGGGGGGCAGCCCAGAACCAGCGCAAAAGGAACCCCAAACCTCACTAACCACTCCTGTTGACTGCCTCCAAAAAGGGGGTGAAGACCAGAATCAGAAAATGGGGAGCCCGAAACTCCCCAAATAGCGGTGTGTCAGACTTTTCTGTCAGATTCCCCAACTCCAAAACAGAATTATGCCCAAACTATCCCTGTGTCGGAGTCATAAATAAGGAAATTGACCACCCAGCTTACCCAGAATGGCCATTACCTTTGACAATTGGAGCAGAAAGAAGATAGATTCTACGCCTCCGTCCAAGTGCAGGGGCAATGTGCAATTCCAGCACTGGTGGACACTGGATCTCAAGCCACTCTTCCATCAAGAAGGACCTTTGAGCAGCTAAATTCAGGAAGCGGGGAGAGATACCAGTTCCCTCTCACCCCTGTTCCTGGACAACTACAGAAATTTGACTGGAAGGAAATTCCGGTCGAGGGGACTCCAAAGCTGGAAATTAAAATTGGGCAACACAAGATGAAGCACCCGGTCATAGTCGTGGCTATAGTGGGATCCCACTGTCTGTTAGGGAATGACATCCTCCGTAGGTTGTCTCCCCTAATAGACTGTGTGAATAAGGTACTCTGGACCCAGACTCCCAGGCCAATCAAATTAAAACAGAGTGTCAACCATGTAAATCTAAATGGCACATGCCACATGGTTCAACAAAATCCAGATCAAATTAAGTTTAATCTTCAGAATAATGAAATACCCGACGTTACAATAATTGCTGAGGGACAACAAACTGGTAATGGGAAGTCCTCTCCATTTCTGAAAATCAACCTTCCATCCAGTTTCAAGTGGCATTCCACACTGGAAGGAAATACTTTAAAATTTTATATCAATCCACAATCCGAAAATACCAATACTATAGCCAAAATTGATGACAAACCAGCACCAAGTGTGGCTGGCATTCAGCAGAAGGGCGAACAGCTTTTTTTCCCAATTCAGTTAAATGACGGGAAGGAGTCTGTCCTCGCCCGGGTTGACTTGAATAGCAAAGAAAGCTTCATCAGCGAAGTATTTTTCAAGAAACTCCCAAAAGACCAGACCCTACCCGCTGTAGAGTCAGTTTATAAATGGGTATGGGGCTTGGAAATCTCCCTTTCGAAACATCTTCTCCTTAGCTGTTGTATGATCAAAATTTCTAGCGGTGACAAAAGCATAGAACACAATTGTTGGGTCATGCGAGGGGTTCCTTCCGCCTTTTATATGGGCAGTCACATCCTCAACCGACTCGAGATTAATATGGATCCCAGTTATTGCCAAGCCCGGTCCTAACTGGAGAGTAAATCTCAGGGCCCTGGCAGTCCTAAAGAAAGCCTTCCAGTCAGCCCCAGTGCTACCGCCGGAAATTGAAGTTCAGAAATGGAGAAGAGGTCACCATCCCAGGCCTCGCCTACAGAATCCGCCTTCCCAAAGGTGACTTGACAGAAGAGAAGTGGGTCCACATCAATCAGCTAAAGAGTTGCCACCCCAGGCACACTTTGCAACGAATAGAGGAGTCTATAGAAACCACAGTGGGGGATACATCTGAAGCATAGGAATATTTCAATTGTCACTGAATGCATGCCTATCCCACTGTGGTCATCCCGATTGGAGGACAGTTAGTGGGAAATTGTCGTAACTGTTTTGTGTTTTCTTTTTATAGATTCGTATTGGTTGCACCGTCCTTACCAAGGAGGACCTCCTCGGGGACCCGGAAGGAGAAACCCAATGAAATCCGGAGTGTCGCCCCACGTCATGAAAGGAAGATCCTAGGGAAAGCGGGGAGTGTCGTTCCACATTCCGACCAGAGACAATAGGAGGAGCAGGACGCACCGTTCTCTAATGGAAGAGGGACTCAGCCCTGATCGACCCTGCTGTGACCCATGGAAAAATACCACTTGTCCGACTCCCCATCAACTTGGAAAGCCCAGAAGAAGACAGGGGGGGATGTGTGGGATATATTGACTTACTCAGATATGCTTTAGCACATCACTAAGCTGCATTTGCTCAAAAAACAGCAAAATGGCCGTGCTGACTCCTGTGCGCGCCAGGATCTCAAAATAGTGTTTTTACAACCACCAGAAAAATGGCTGCACCACCCTGCCACACACATTTCAGGTGGGGGGGAACAGAGTACACACCGCAGGAATGTGCCAGTGTGCTCTGCAACATTTTACATGGAATTAAGTGAAATAGGCAACATTGTCTTGCTGAAAACCCCCAAAATTGATGCACATTTGGCTGTATCTCCTTGGGGCCGCCTGTGACCAGGGATGAGCAAGTGACCTCATATGGATTTGGGGGGCAGCGCCTGGCAAGATGTTCCATACATGTTGAATGTATGTTCAAAGCAACCTAAAACATGGAACAATTCTATAATGCAGAAAAGTAGCATGAACAATGCAACCCTAAAAGTTGAAAACCACTGAGAGTCTGAGATGATGGCAGAGTTACGATCATTGCACAGAAGAATATGTCTCAAATGAGGGTCATCGCACTGCAGTAATTAAAGACTGGAAGAGCAGAACTGAAATCATAAATGACATACCCTATCATTAGGGGGCAGTTTTGTTATCACTGCACTTAGCCATCTGCAATTTTCGTCACTCTCAAGATTTCTTTGACCGGAGCTCGCATGACCCCTCATAACTATGTCCAGTGGTGAATGGTCTTGGGAGTTGTACTGCAAACATCAGAAGGGGGCATCTTATTGTGCAGGCTTTTCACCCCTGGGCTTGTGGCTAGGTATCCATGTTCTAATTTCTTAGCTAGTATCTGAACAATATAACGTTGTGCACCCATTATTTCCATACAGATAAGGGGAAATGGCATAGCAGTATATCCTGTCTGACATCCTTTAAACCAGGCTACAGTAATGCTATATACCCTACATGTGTGTACTAACTACAAACACATCCCACCTAGTCAAATCTAGTGTTTTGAATATATATATTTTTTAAATGTTCCTGTACATAAGAAAGATTTCTGAGGTTTGCAGGTCCATGCCAGCTGCATGGTCACATCAGGAGAGGCTGTCCTTCACCAGCTGTGAAAGCGACAGCACAAAATGCAATACCACCCCTACCTCACATTAGACAGAAGACCGAAAACTACAGATATTGTGAGAATAGACAGCCACTGTCTTTACCCAACCCCACCAAAGAAAAATGATGATTACTACATGGTCATATCCTACTGCATCCCCAAACAAAGAAAAAATACTTATTTCACAGGTATTACTGAATTTGCCTCCTGTTTACACCTCATTTTCCCCCAGTTGTGGGGGGTTCTGTAGTTGGAATACAAATGTCTGTGTGGCCTGGACAAAAGCCAATTTCAAAACTGAGGCAATATTCCAATGTATGACTGTCCTTCTCGATACTGGATTATTCCAAAACCATGGAAACAAAGACATTTTGCAAGGTCGGTGAACTGGTACACAATATTTGCATTGGTTGGCCAGACAAATCTTACCTCTGAAGCACAAACACTCTTTGACACTTAAGCATGTCAAAAGACTGCCTGCCAAACCTAATAAAATGGTGTGAAATAACAATGTAAGTAGAGTATCAACCACCTGGTAGACTCGCTCCTTCCCCTCTTTGCCTGTACTGTTCATAATGGTATGATACTGCACCCTATACACGGCTCACTCACTTCATCTTTGCCTCACTCTTCCTCAATATGGCATAAGAATGTGCGTATATATATATATATATATATAGGTGGTGATGTGCCCACATACTCTAAAATAAAGTTTCCCTTAAGAGAGCCCTAACAAAAGTCTGTGGTTAGCTGCCTGCAGAGCCAACACCCCACCATTCCACTCAGAGGCACTGATAATGGTACATTACATCCAGGATGTTCTACTATTGTAGAGTATGTAGAGTATGTAGAATAGAGTATGTAGAGTTTGTTACTGCAGTTTATATAGTGTACCAAACATGCCTATAATCACTCTCTCCCTCTCTATCTCTCTCCTTCTCTCTCTCTCTTTCTCTCTCTCTTTCTTCTGTCACTTACAGTAATGCAATCATTTTCTGCATACAACCTGGGTGCTTTTCAGTATGTCATGTCACTATATGTTACAACAATACTAATTAATCCCAATGTCCATTTCTCATTCTCATCCACTCTCACCCTCTCTCTTTCACTCTCGCTCGCTCTCTTTTTCTTCCTTTCTTTTATAACTTGCAGTAATGTATTTTGTCCATAAATCATACACCCTAGGTGAAAAGCTCTTCTTCTTCTTCTTCTTCTTCTTCTTCTTCTTCTTCTTCTTCTTCTTCTTCTTCTTCTTCTTCTTCTTCTTCTTCTTCTTCTTCTTCTTCTTCTTTTTGTTCTTCTTCTTCCTCCATAGATCAAACCTATCTCTGAAACAATAGAACTCTGTGCAGGTCATAGCAAAGGTTTAAGTAACAAGTAAATACTGTTAACAATTATTACAGTGCATTACAAGGATATGGGTATGTACAAGATAACCGGAATCTAGGTTACAGACAGATTTTGTTGGAAGAGCCAGATCGTCAGTTCTTTCATTAAATAAATTGTGGAGCTGTCCGGATCACCAACAGGATATAGGTCCAGAGTACCAGAGCGTAGCATTAGAACAACTGTTTCCTCGTTTTATCCTTCCGAGCCAGTTCAGTTGCCAGTCTGTTTGTGGTCTTACTGCAATATGGCCATGTACTGCCTGATGAATTAGGTTTGGTTGTCAGGTACCCATCTGTACCATCAGCAGTTGCCTTGTACATGAAGCAAGATATTTTTAACCATATCATAGCTGGGATAGAGAGCCAGAGTAATTCGCAGATGTTTTGGGTGATATGATCACATTTCCTAGATTCAATGATGTGGCAAGCCTGGAAGATTGCACTGCTTTGAGGGGTCCAGTGGAGCCACTATGTGCCCTGCAAGGAGGTTGTTACCCCCATTCATATGCAAGAATAATCCTGGGTCAGAGGGAAGGAGATGTGTAGTCGTGGGTCAGGGGGAAGGGATTGATCTTGTGTAGTCCTGGGTTATGCGGAAGGGCTTGATCTTGACAAGTAGACAGATCTGATACCACCTCGCTTGAGCCTTTTTTGTGTTTGGTATTGGAAGTATAGAATGTGTCCACAATGAAGCTGATTGATTTCACTGAATGTGTGATGTTCCAGTTATACCCGTCCAAATGCATTTTGCCCTGCCACATTTTAGTGGGTTCCTTCTTGGAGGGGTAGAGTAAAGGTACACATTTGGTCATGGTGGGTTAAGCTTTAAATATACTCCAAGGTGGAAAGGCAACACTTCTTACGATTCCGATTGAACATTTATTCTACAAGGGAAGTTGTTGAAAGAAGGAAAAAAGGCCCGGGTTGATCGAACTCTATCCTGTCGAATTTGTGGTAATGGGGTGGAGACCCTGAACAACTTAGTAATGAGGTGTGAGTTACTGGTAGAGATGAGAGCCTAATGGTTGGGAAAATTATGTGAGGAATTAAAACTAGATCATTGGAAGAGTGGTGGACAATTCTAAGATGGGGAAGGACATTATCTCTGACCTTGGCTCTATTGAACTTTTTGAGGGAAATTTTAGTCATTTTAATTAAGTAGGTTATTAACTGGACTTGTTTTGGGGTCATTACCTGGGCCTCAGAATATTGAGTTTATGAATTTAAGTTTTACTTTATAGACATGGAGAAGACAATTTGTTTCATGGTGGTGTTCTTCTTTCTTGTGCATTTAAGGTTTTAATGTAAACCAATTGATGCTAATAAAAAAAAATACACACTTGTCTTCTAGGTGTGCATGGTTTCAAGACATGACTAAAGGTGGTCAATATCTTGTGAACCCATGAACTACTGCACCCACCTCTGAAATAGAGGTTGCAGAGGTAAATCAGAAGGGTCCCTTTAAAACACATACTACTGTACCAATACATACCTTCCCCTCACCCACAACCACCCTCATAGAACCTGCCTTCGTTTCACACAAGAACATGCAGGTTCCACTGCCTCCCTTCGCACCACTGACTTCCACCCTCTTTCCAATTTTAATGGCCCACATGCCATGCATTCTCCTCGCACTCAGGGGCTCAGAGGAAGGAGAGTGTTGTTCCTATGTTGCCTGATTATACACTGAAAACCATTTTAGCAGAGCATTTACAGGTGATTAACAATAACTTTAGGGAATGCTTGGGTGATATGTCATGCATACTGTTTGAATATTTGGTCTATTTTGAGCAGTATGAGGGGTGGTGCAATAGAAGGTACTTGTTCTTCTGAGGACACAAATGTACCAACTTCTTACCGATGGAAAGGCTGAACTAGTCCCCCCCGGTACGCTCCCTTCCCAGACCCACCACTTCACCTTGGTCCCCCATCAATCATTTGCCCATTGCACTAGTGGCAGCTGTCAACCTTGTTCCATACCACACCGACATCTCCTGCACTTGCCCCCTTACACTACTTGAAGCCCCCAACCCATCTCCCCTGGTATCTGTGACTGTTCCTTCGCTGCCCCCACTTTCAGGTACGCTGAATAGACAACTCTTCCCTTTTACTTGGCAATTAACCATACCATGATGCATTTCAGTTATTGCTCAGACATTTTTTTGACAACTGCTGTAGTAATGTATATATGTAGGCATTGTACTGTACTTAATGTTTCACTGAAGCAGTATAAACGATGAGTAGCATACTGTGACAGCATGATCATTCAGAATGCGGCAAATTGCAGTGTATTTCCATATTAGTAAAGTGGTTTATTATCTTCGTAAAAGGTATTAGTTTGAGAACCTGCCGCCAAAACTTCAAGATACCCTCAAAGAGTTCTGCATTGTTGGTGGGGACTCACCTAAGGTACCCTGAAATTGTGCCTGGATCAACACTATCAGATTTTGGTCAGGGGAGTCTGGGGGAGTTTAAGCCCAAGTGAGCCCTTTCTCTGCCATAAATGCATATACAAGGGAGTGCTTATGTTCATTGTCCTACACGTTGATTAATTTGCAGGAGCCATTGGGTACTTCTCCTTTGAAAACAGAAATATCCCATTCATAAATATGATCTATGATGGATGTGTCCATTCTGCTCGCAAAATATATCAGGGTCTTGAACAATTCTTGTATATGAATCCACAAACTTGTACTTTCATTGGATGCTTCAGACAGGCTTGCTTGAAAAGTGTTCTTTCCTCTCTAATGCCAACCTGTTGAATCTCTCCAGGTCAGTTGAAGCACACTTGAAATCTTTCATTATCTCCATCCGGTCTATCACATTAGCCAACTGCTTTTCCTTGTTGATGTCATGGATCATAGGACAGAGCAGTCTAATCATGGACAAGCCATAGCTAAAATAAAATAAACACCACTTTGAGAGGGATGAGGAAGAAAGGGATGAGTGGGGTTAGGTAGAATAGGATGAGTGTAGTCTGGAAGAGTGTGTTCAGGAAGAGTGTGGTGAGGTGGTACGGGGTGATTGGGCTGAGGTAGAATGGGATGATCAAACAATAGTGAAACCAGCACCACCCACGGTATGTAAATCAAGAATAGTGGTTACTGAAGTGTATCTGGTATACCCTAATAGATCACACTTTGCACAAATGAGGACATCTATAATAACCAAAAAACAAGCAATACCTTCCTTAAAACTTGGTGCACCCTTGTAGTACCAAAGGCTACATTAACGCTGAACACAAATTAAAAACAAAGTGTTGCAACCCATTTCAATAATCAATTTGAATGAGACATCATCTTAGTTCTTGGTGCACAGAGGGCGAACGTAACAAAGCCAATGCATTTCGTACCTGTTAGTCCCTCATCAGGGCATAACCTGCGAATAATTGAAACATGAAATAAACATCAAATAATTTCTGTACTGTACTCCATATAATCACAAACAAGAGGATTGGGTACAGTGATTAGTCAATCAAGTATCTTGCTGCTGTGCATGAAAGAAAAATCTAAAAAATGATAATAGAATGATGTTGTCATCCGCCGCCGACAAGACTGGTGGATTCTTCCGTGTTGGGGGTGGCGACACAGAGGTAGAACGTTCTAGTCCCCTCTCTGTGTTCATGGTGCAGATACGGTTTCAGCCTGATTGGTGCGGTGCCCGCCAAAGTATATATTCCTCCTCCTCCCCGGCAGACACTGCGTTGCAACCCTTTTCGGATGGTTTCCTCTTCCGGGTTCTCACGCTCCCGGTGGCTGACACTCCTCCATTGGACCTGTCGGTCGTGTTCTTACATATTGCCTTCCCGGCTTCCGCGAACTTCTGCCTTCGCTGCTCGAGCTAAACATTTTCCCTTTTCCTTTCTTCCGCTGCTTGTGGCGGGCTTCTGCAGGTTGTTTTCTCGCGAAGCCACGTCTCCTCAGACGCAGCTTCGCCCTCTTACTCTTCCCCTGTAATCTCTCTCTTTCACTTCTACCTGTTGACCGGCACTCCGGTTCTACTTACTTTCCCTATTACTTACCTGGCTGTATTCTCCCATGTCCTGCACGGGTCCGTGGATATTACCACACCTCTGCCGGCAGTGTTCCTTTGCCTCTTCATGGTCAGCGGTGTTCTGCTTCATCACTCCTCCGGGCCAACTGCTCCACAAAGACTCTCCATCTTCACCTTACGGCATCACCCTCCAGTCTGCAGTATTATCTGGTCAACGGAATTAAACCAGAGTCAACGTGCCACAAAGGGTTTTTTCCCTATTATGGTTTTTCCCTTATTCCGGCTTGGTTCCGGAAGGGGGGCCGCAGGACTGCTGTTCCCCAGCGATCACTGTGGCCTCCTTCCGTGACAAGCACATCCACCTGAGAAAGGAGAGAGACTACCTCACCCGCCGGCACCTGCAATCCACAGACAACAACTCCAGCAGCTCAGGTGAGGAGAGTGTGAAAGAAGGGGGAGAAGGGGGAAACAGGGTGCTGAAATCATCACAGATGTAAAAAACTGTAATGATGTGTTGAGAACCATTAATCAATAAGGATATTAATCTTAGGGTGAAGAAGTACCTGTGCCTTCATTATTGTAAACAGAAGAAACTCTGTATCCTATCAAACTTACATTCATATGTAACGGGTAATCCTAAAAGGTGTGAATTAATCAAGATTAAAGGTACTAAAAACAGTAAAGTATTGAAAAACAGGGAGTTTCTAAAAGAGGTCTTGCCAGTTACACATATGAAACTAGAACTGCTCTTCTGAAAACAGATTCAAGAATGCTGTAAATCAATATAGTAAGTAACAGACCAGAATATTGTAAGCACTGAATACACCGAATTAAGGTAATATGGTGTACCCTAGGAAGTAATGGGGTAGAATGGGACCTGGAACAGTGAAGTGCGGTAGAATGGGTTCAGTAGGGTGAGGTAGGGTCAGGAAGAGTGAGTTGAGGCAGAGGTTGAGGTAGGGTGGGGTGAGGAAGAGTCGGGTCTGGAATAGTGGTGTGATGTAGAGAAGGTGAGGTGATATTACCCACGTTTGTGTAAATTGTTGCACTTTTTGAAAGAATTACTATTTAGATAGTTGATGAGAGATAACTTTTTAAAAATTGTTTTATGAGATTTTAACAATATCTGATTGCAAAGGCTTTTTTCTAGATATTGAGATATTGAGAATTCCCCATCATTTTAAATATTGAAATTAGTATCAGGGTTTGAACTTAGAGGGAGTGTGAGAGAGTGAAGGATTTTCGAGCGACACAGAATGGAAAGTTTGTTTTCCATTGCCATTGTCACTTCACGCTCCCTGTAAAATGACTGCATTTAAAAAGCAGGCTGGAGCGGAGGTGAGGCGGACGTGCCCAGAGGGCATGCCGAGAGCACACCAAAAGGCACACGAAAAGCAAGCACGTCTGTGCGCTTCCGGACCCAGGACGGGCCATGGGCCCAAGCTTTACGTGAAAATAAGGATTTCTACTCCGTATCAGCCAGGGACGAGCCAGTTGTAGGATTTATACAGTGCATGAATGCTGAACTCCTTGATCTGGCCACCCTGGGCTCTCAGTTGCCAGCTGGGGCTCAGAAGAGGACAAATACCTGCCTGATACAAATGATTAATCCCTCTTAGAAGAGAAAGGAAAATACTATGCCCCCAGAGGAGAGAACAGGCGTGAAAGGAGGAATGGTTTCTCCTCCCAGGGCCCTTAAGGGGCTTCTAGGTAATGCCAGGTTAGCCGAGGCTCATCATAACAATATTTATCATGTACTTGACAATTCGGCCCCCGATATTTTATGCACGACTGAGACTTGGTTCTCAGCTAGCTCCGACTCAGATGTCTGCCAAATGCTGCCTGATTCTTACTCCATATTACATTGTGACAGACCTCCTCCTGGTCGAGGAGGCTATTAGCAATGATTTATCTTGCCTTCTTAAAGTGTTTGGCTCTTCCTGTTGAACACTCTCTGCCATGCAAACATTTCTAGGTAAGAGCACAGGTGTCTCCCACTATGTCAACACACTTCTTATTGATATATCGAGTGTCATCTCAAAGTTTAGCTAATTTTGTGATAGTATTCACTTGATCACTGATCTGGCTCTGAAATATTCTAATTGGGTTCTGTTGGGGGATTACATTTTCACCCAAACAATCCTACCAATCTGTATGCAAAAAGCTTGGTGACCAGTTTATTCTTCTTTCAGTTTGCTGAACCATTTACCGACTCATCGCAGTGAAAACAGTCTTGATCTTATTTTCTCTGAAACACATTTGACTGCTACTTCTTACTCCTCTCCCAGTATTATGGTCTGATCATTTTTTGCTACCTTTTATTGTTACCTCTCCATTTCGCCCTTGTGAAGCTTCTCGCGGTCTTCAAACCCACCGGTTCTGGAGTAGGGTGGACCATTCTCTTTTGACAGACCATTTGATGGAGGCCACAAACCAGCTTAGGGTGACCAATGACCAAGATCCCTGTACTTCCCGTCTGAATGCATTGACAAATGTAGCAGACTCTCTAGCCCCTGTGGAGGCCAGGTTCAGGTGGTCTATCCGTCGCCACCTTGGTGTACTAATAATCTGCCTACCTATACACAAGCCTGCCACAGCTTGGAGACAAAATGTCGGGTCAACTACAGTCAGGAAGCTTGCAGTCTATAAGTGGACGGTTTCACTTCATCATAAGATGATTGCTGCAGAAAAAGCAAATTCCTAAACCAAACCTGATTACTGAGGCAGCCTGCTCCTCCTGGGAGCTTTTCAAAATTGCCAAAGAGCTTTCTGCACACTCTACGGAGCAGGCTAATGAGGCGCCTGTTTCTCAAGTGCAGTCCAATGCCATACATGTCTTTTTCTTGGATAATATTAGCCATATCCGGCAAGACATTTCTGATAATAGCCTAACATGTAAGGAGGATGTCTCTATGTTAAGTCCACTCAGGGGCCTGACGATATCCGCTCCTTCTGGAACTTTACAGCTGGAACCTATTGATGATTTCATCATTTCCAGGGATCTGAACCAGTTCAAATCAGCATCACCTCTTAATCCTGTCCAGCTTTGTATTCTCAAAGCTCTCCCCCTGAGGGCCATTTGGCTGTTTACTGTGGCTTTAGAGCATTCTTTCTCCTCAGGGGAGATTCCTATTTCTTTGAAGCATGCATTGGTCACTCCTCTTGGTCACTCCTCTGACCACTGCCAGGGCACATTGGGGTTGACACTTGCTGAGGACCAAGACCTTGCACTCTGCTTGCAACCCTCCCATGTCTAGGAGAGCAGAACCTGAAAGGACTCATCTTTCCCTAGGGCTCTCACAGTGGGTCTCAAAATCATGAGACCCAGAACAGCCAGGATCCCTGTTTTTGCCTTAAAACTATTTAGGTCAATCTTTGAACCACGTATGGCACGCTTTGAACCAACAGGTCAAGAGTGCTGCTCTGGGCTCTCACTTGTACTCCAAACCACTGCTGCTGCCCCTAGGAACCGGCTCGGCCACATATCATACAAGATAAAGCACGTCATCTGGTCAGGCTGAACAACTAGCTCACTGCTATGACTCTTCAAACTGCTAACACTCGAATATCACATTAGAACATCAAGATCACTGCTTCAAACTGTCAGAACTCAACTCAAACAGAACGTCACTCATCCACCCGAACCTGAAATTACCAACGTCTCTAACAGACTTGCCCTTCAAACTGATCCCAGTGAACCACCTGGACTGCATTTCTTGTAGCCTTTGCCTTCAAATTGCACTGACCACCCTCTTTGAACCGACACATTGCTAGCTCGCCGCTCTGTCCAATACCACATGCCACACCTGAGCCTGGTTCGACCCGCATTTGCCTTAACTTGGAATCAGGTACTTTGAAGTGACTTGTTTCACTTGGTCCATCCTTTGGGGCCCTAGAAACTGGTTATGTCCCATTTGAACCCTTTTGCTGCAAGACAAATACTTTATGAACTTTCTATTGCATTTCTTGCCTTTTTTTCCTCCCTGATAACTATCCAGAGTGCTGCATCATTTGATTGTGCATTTCTCTGTCTTCCTTTTAGAGGGGTACATTTTTATACATTTTTGATAGTTAAGTGTACAATTGATTTCTCTATTTCAATTTAGATATCTCAAAACCATTCCGTGGGCCTCATTCCGAGTAGGGTGGTAAGGGTAAACGGTCACAGGTAACGAGACCGGTGCCGTTAATGTTATGAATACTGCAAATTGCTTAAAGCGGTAGTTAGCCTCAGTAAATATCAAAGGTTTAAACCCGCTCACCTTGACAATTCGAAGATCCAATATGGAAGAGACAAATGCAGCAGTGAAAGTTCCCCTAAGACAGTCCTGGCCCCTCCAACCCGGAAAGAGAAGAAAACCAGGGGAGAGGATAGGATCGCCAGGGAAACCCTCTAATGGGAAGAAAACCCTGGTCGAGTCTGGAATTTCGTCGATCGGGAAGTAGTTGTAGCAGAAGAATCCTTGAGAGGTGGTTTCAAACGGAAGTTGCACAGGATATCCCTTCTGAGTAAACGAAAGGAATAAGACAGTATCAGAGAGATGGAAAAGGTAAGACAGCCAAAATAGAAGGCGGAAGGGAAAAGCTCTCACCCTTGAAGGGAAGGATTGGGACTGGAACTTCGGAACTGGACTTCGGAAGAACAAAGGATGAGAGGCAGGTCTTCTGCAACAACAGACAGTTAAGTGATCCTAATCGGGGCTAGAAGGGAAGACTCAGGGAATAAGGAACTTACACAGACGGGTTTCAAAGAGGAAGGTAATGCCGTGGAGGAGGTTCTATAGACGGCTAAGTTAAGCAGGATTTGCCGGGTTGGGCTGAACACGAAGGGAGCAGTGATTGGATAGCGTGAATGAAGATAATCTCTGAGAGATAGGTAAAGACAAGATTAGGACAGTTAAAGGGCAAACAAGAACTAATAGACAAGTAAGTACAGGATTCAATATCGAACTCACGGAGCGTCGGTCGCAGAAGCGACGCGATGAATCCTTGGCTTGGAGTCTTGATATAGTATCACGTGAGCGGTTCGTGGCGTCTCGGAGAGACGTGAAAAGACTAGACCGTAGCTGTCGGCTGGAGGAACCCGACGGGCATCCATCTTGGAACTGCACTTCCGCACGATACCGCACAAGCGGGTACGGGACCACAGAGTCCATCTACCACAATGTGTAACAGTATGTCCCCTCCTCCTGGGGGGCGCCCCGGGCTTACCCGGATGAAGCCGTAAAAAACGCCGCACCAGTCGGAGAGCATGAACCCCAGAGGCCGGTTCCCAGGTCCTTTCAGCAGGAGAATAACCCTTCCAGTCAATCAGAAACTGCAATCTACCTCGCCGAAAGCGAGAGTCACACACACCCGCCACCTCAAACTCAGGACCCCCATCTGTGAGAACAGGAGGAGGAGGGACCCCTCCTGTCCAACGAAAACGATCCGGCACCACCAACTTAATTTGAGACAGATGAAATACAGGGTGTATCCGAGACCAAGAGGCTGGCAAAGCCAGTTTGACAGCAGCTGAGCCCACCATGGCCAACACTTTAAAGGGTCCAAAGTATCTCGGCGATAGTTTAGACGGAACGAGATGGCGAGGAAGAAAACGGGATGCCAACCAAACAGAGTCACCGATGGTAAGTTTCGGGGCAATGCGGCGATGGAGATCGGCGTTCCGCTTAGCACGGTCTTGAGCCACCACAAGAGACTGCTTAGCCAGTCTCTGACCATCTTGAATGTCCGCAATGAATTCATCAACACCAGGGCAGCAGGAAGGAGGAGTCGACAGCATAGGCACAAAGGAGGGATGAAAGCCATAAGATCAATGAAAGGGGCTAGTCTGGAGAGCAGAGTGACGGGAGTTATTGTAGGCAAATTCAGCAAAAGGGAGTAAACCTGCCCAGTCATCCTGGGCTGCTGATACGAAGCAACGTAGATATCCTTCCAGTGTCTGGTTCAAACGCTCCGTTTGCCCATTGGTCTGGGGATGATATCCTGACGAGAGGGCTCGTATAATCCCTAAGACGTGACACGTCTTTTGCCAGAAAAGTGAGGTATATTGGGGACCTTAGTCTGAAATGATGGTGTCCGGGAGACCATGACGAGAAAAGATTTCAGAGAGGAAGATTTTAGCTATCAAAGTTGCCCCCGGTTGCTTCTCTAAAGGGGTAAAATGTGCCAATTTGGTGAAATAGTCAATTGTCACCATAATGGCTGTCTTGTTCTCCGAAGGTGGTAGATCAGACACAAAATCGGTAGAGATGATTTGCCAAGGCCGATCTGGAATAGGCATCCTCGTTAATAACCCCAATGGAGGAGTACGTGGAGTCTTTGCGTGAGCACAGATACTACAAGCCGCAACATAATCCTGGACATGAGATCGCATATTTGGCTACCAGAAGTGTCGTTGTACGAGTTCCAATGTTGAGAGAAACCCTCTATGACCCGCAGCCCTAGAGTCATGACACATTTGCAACACTTTGAGTTGTAAAGAAGGAATGGGCATCAACAGCTGAGTGCCGTAAAATAAATATTCCTTTTCTTTAGTGAGATGGTGGGTGGACGCAATGTTTTCACAGAACGATTTATTTTGATCAGTGGCTGTTCGTACATCTTGGAGAAAGTCAGTCAAGACAACAATAAAACAAGCGTTGGGAAACATCTTCTCGGAACAGAATTTCTATGTAGGAGAGTCCTTACGAGACAGCGCATCTGCCTTCTGATTATGTTTTCCTGGCAAAAAGGTGAACTCAATTCGAAAGGGAAGAAAGAAATAAGCCCAGCGGGCCTGCCTGCTGTTGGTCGTGTAGGCATTTTGCAGGGCTCGTAGATACTGGTGATCAGTGCGAACCTTGATAGGATGGGTATATCCCAAGAGTAAGTGTCTCCATTCTTTTAATGATTGTTTGATAGCCAGAAGCTCTTTCTCAAGAACTGAATAGTTTTGGTCCGCTGCATTGAAAGTTTTAGACAGATAAGCTACAGGTCTTTCTTCTCCCTGTTCCGATAATTGTAAAAGTACGGCACCCAACGCAAATTGCGAAGCATCTGTCTCCACAATGAATTGTTTGGTTTGATCAGGGTTTATAAGAACTGAAGCAGAAGTGAATATCTCCTTTAGAGTTTGGAAGGCGTTCTGAGCCGAACCGTTCCAGGAGAATGTGACTCCTTTCTTTAGAAGCCTGGTGATGGGTAAAATGATTTCCGAAAAACCTGGAATGAATTTCCGGTAGAAGTTGGCAAAGCCAAGAAATCGTTGAATGTCTTTTATGCAAGAGGGAATCGGCCAATCCAAAACAGCTGACACCTTCTTTGGGTCCATAGAGATACCCTGAGAAGATAGCACAAATCCGAGGTAATTTACCTGCTCCTGGTGGAACTCGCATTTGGTGGACTTACAGTACAGATGATTGATTTGAAGACGTTCCAACACTGTGTTGACATGCTGAATATGGTCCTCTGGGTTATTGGAATAAACCAGGATATCATCTAAATAGATGATGACGAAATGAAATAAAATGTCAGCAAAGAGATGGTCCATGAACCGCTGAAATATTGCTGGTGCGTTGACCAGGCCAAATGGCATAACGTGGTACTCATAGTGCCAGAAAGGGGTGCGAAAGGCGGTTTTCCATTCATCTCCTGCAGCTATTCGTATGCGGTGGTAAGCACCTCGGAGATCCAGCTTAGTGTAAATAGTAGCCCCTCGAACAGCTTCAAGGATGTCTGTGATAAGAGCATTGGATACTTGTCGGCAATGGTTATCTTGTTTAATCCTCGATAATCAATGCAAGGGCGAAGTTCGTCCGAGTCTTTCTTAGGGATAAAGAAGAGAGAAGCTCCGGCTGGAGACACAGACTCGGTTATGAGCCCATTGCGTAAATTGGTTTGAAGATAATCCTTCAAAACAGTCTTCTCCCGTTGTGAAAGCACATACATGCGGCCAAAACGAATGGGCTGTTCGGGGAGTATATCAATATGACAATCATCCCTTCTATGAGGAGGCAAGGTAGGAAATTTGGGATTTTCAAATATAGATAGGAATCCCCAATGACATTTAGGGATCATTTCTAATTGATTAATAGAGGATACAGCAGGATGATGATCTTCTATAGTGGGAAGACGTATGCCTACTGACTCCTGAGAAAGGCAATGGTGTACGCAATATTTTGATCCCAAGAACAGAGTACCTGCTGACCAGTTGATATATGGGTTGTGGAGTCTTAACCAGGGAAGGCCCAAGATGATAGGAAAGTGGGCAGTTCTGATCAGATCAAAAACCAGAGTTTCTTTATGGCTGGCAATCATGCAAGTGATAGGATCTGTCTGTTCTTTAACAGGTCCTGAACTTAAGGGACTCCCGTCCACACCCTGAATAGGAGTAACCATGTTCTTGGATACGAGGGTAATACCGTGTTTCTTAGCCCATTCATAATCCAGAAAGATCCCAGCCGCCCCGCAGTCAATCAAGGCGGGAATACCAGGTAGAATGTGTTCTGAAAGTATCATAGACAAGGAAACTACTACCATGGTCTGGTTGGTTGAAGCATTGTCTACCGTCAGACCCGACTTACAGGGGGAAACAGATTTCTGTAACCCTACCGTTCTTCCCCTCTCGGTAGAGCTTTGGAGTTTCCCGACTTCGGAGTAGTAGAGCGACGAGGAGGAACTAGATGACAATCTTTCAGTACATGAGAAGAGGACCCACAGTACATGCATAGTCCGAGATTTTTTCTTATTTCCCTTTCGGTTGAAGATAAAGGTCCTCTAACGGTCCCTATCTGCATAGGCTCTTCAGTTTGGGGAAGAGTCCTATTCCCAACTGAATGTCGTAATCCTTTGCTCTTCTTTCTTTCGTGAGACCGTTCTTGCATTCGATAGTCTATCTGCATATTTAGAGTAATCATGTCAGCCAGATTAGCCGGACGAGGTACCTTAGAGACCTCATCTTTAAGGTCTTCCGTTAAGCCTCTACGAAAAAGGGTAAGAAGCCCTTCATCCTGCCTCCCTACTTCTGAAGATAATTGTTTGAATTGTGTTATGTATCCTAGCAAATCCTTATTTCCCTGTTTCAAATCAAGAAGTCTTTCTTGCGTGGAAACTGATATTTCCTTTCTGCCGAACATAGTCTTAAAGCTATTGGAGAAGGCGGGGTAAGAATCTAGGATCACATTATTAGAAGTGACTAGAGGCGTGGCCCAAGCCAATGCAGGGCCAGAAAGATGGGAAATCACATACCCCACTTTGTCTTTGTCCGTAGGAAAAAAACGTGATTTAAAAGTAAATTGGACCGTACAACCGTCCAGAAATTCTTTGAGCTTATATGGATCTCCGTCGTACATTAGGGTATGTAAGGAAGAGGGGGAGTGTCTGAAAATGCCCTAGTGACTTGCTGTCGCAGCTGAACATTATCCTGTTTTAAAGATTGCATCTCTAAGGACATGGCTTGCATGGCTGCCATTAATTGTTGCATTTGTTGCTCCATACGGATTCCGAATGTCAATATTTTTTGGGCGTCGCTTACTGTTATGAATACTGCAAATTGCTTAAAGTGGTAGTTAGCCTCAGTAAATATCAAAGGTTTAAACCCGCTCACCTTGACAATTCGGAGATCCAATATGGAAGAGACAAATGCAGCAGTGAAAGTTCCCCTGAGACAGTCCTGGCCCCTCCAACCCGGAAAGAGAAGAAAACCGGAGGAGAGGATAGGATCGCCAGGGAAACCCTCTAATGGGAAGAAAACCCTGGTCGAGTCTGGAATCTCGTCGATCGGGAAGTAGTTGTAGCAGAAGAATCCTTGAGAGGTGGTTTCAAACGGAAGTTGCACAGGATATCCCTTCTGAGTAAACGAAAGGAATAAGACAGTATCAGAGAGATGAAAAAGTTAAGACAGCCAAAATAGAAGGCGGAAGGGAAAAGCTCTCACCCTTGAAGGGAAGGTTTGGGACTGGAACTTCGGAACTGGACTTCGGAAGGACAAAGGATGAGAGGCAGGTCTTCTGCAAGAACAGACAGGTAAGTGATCCTAATCGGGGCTAGAAGGGAAGACTCAGGGAATAAGGAACTTACCCAGACAGGTTTCAAAGAGGAAGGTAATGCCGTGGAGGAGGTTCTATAGACGGCTAAGTTAAGCAGGATTTGCCGGGTTGGGCTGAACACGAAGGGAGCAGTGATTGGATAGCGTGAATGAAGATAATCTCTGAGAGATAGGTAAAGACAAGATTAGGACAGTTAAAGGGCAAACAAGAACTAATAGACAAGTAAGTACAGGATTCAATATCGAACTCACGGAGCGTCGGTAGCAGAAGCGACACGATGAATCCTTGGCTTGGAGTCTTGATATAGTATCACGTGAGCGGTCCGTGGCGTCTCGGAGAGACGTGAAAAGACTAGACCGGAGCTGTCGGCTGGAGGAACCCGACGGACATCCATCTTGGAACTGCACTTCCGCACGATACCGCACAAGCGGGTACGGGACCACAGAGTCCATCTACCACAATGTGTAACAGTTAAACCCTTAACGCCCTACTACGAGTTCCCTTTGCGGATCCTTCCTTAACGCCTGCTTTTAGCAGGCGTTAAGGACGGGACCCGCATAGGGACTCCGGGGTCAATAACGGTACCGTAATTTACGGTACCATTATTGCCGCCATCCCCCTTCCCATTGAGCCCTCTGGGGCTCAAATGGGAATGGGGAATGATCCTGGTGAATGGGGAATTACCGGTCCCTCTGACCTCGGAATGGACTGGTAATTACTCCATTCATCAGGCCGGAGTTTGGACGAGTTCGGAGGCAACCATGCCGCAAATAGCAGCGTGATTACCTCCGAACTCGGAATGAGGCCCCCAGTTTGTCCTCACTGAAACAGCCATGAAACATGTTTTTCTACATACGCTCAAATGCTATTATTTCTTTTTTTCTGAAGGCATTGAGAATGAAGTTGCTAGGTTTGTGTGTTTGTTAGTATAGTATGTGCAGGACACCTAAAACAGAACACTTAAGACAGAGGGGGTGATATAGCTGGAAGTTTGTTGTTTCAGAACGTTCGCAGTTGATAGATGTTGATACATTCCTGGCGTATAGCAGGGTGTAATTTGAATCTAGCTCACCTAATCAATGACCAAGGGTCCTGGTACTGACATTTGGGAATGTGGCCTACTACACAAAGCATGAATAGGACTCACTTGGTGGGTTTGTGTTCCCAGGGAAACTAAAGCTTGAAACATTCGTGGTGAGGACAGTCATGTGTGCAATGCTTGCATGCAGATGATCAATAGGGTGTTTCCACACAATGCAATGGCCAATGAATGAAGTTGAAGCCTTGTTAAATCCATTACCAGTGCGTGGGATGTTCTTGACTGTTGGTGCATATTTAGTTCATACCTTGTTATAGTGTCGAGGTTTATGTGTAACTGTCTTTTCAGGAGATGGTCCATCTGCTCTGGTCCTCCCCACAAACCTCCCCAATATGCACCAAGCTAAGGTGCATTTTCCAGGAATATGGAGTGGCACACTCATTCCTGGTATAGAGATATTGCGCCAAGTGCCAGAGCAAGTGAATCCAGTCAAAAGTGACTCAAACTTTAAGGATAATAGCGATGAATGATAGAAGACCAGGATGCCGCGCGCTCCGCCAGCGGAACGATGCTTGTGGGCGCACCTCCACTTTCCTACTATAGGTTACATATATTTCTAACTACTGGGAAACTTAACAAGCATCTAAACAGAACAAGATGAGGAAAATTACTGTAAATACGTTTTGTGTGTGTGAACATTAGCTACCAGATGTTGCACTTGGTAGAACTCCAATTTCTTTTTTTGTCACCATCAAGGAACCACGCAATACAGCTTCGTATTCTTTGAGAACAAAATGCCGCTGATTGAAAAACATTTCAACTTTGTATACGTACAGCTCAGTGACAACTCTTGCAAACGCTGCCAAAAGCAGATGTGAATTTACCATCAAACGACTAATGGAGCATAAAAACAAAGCAACAATACGCATTTAAATCACGTGAGCAGGGATAAGAGAGCGGCTGAGGAAATATATGCTACTTATGCATGTCTAGCAATGTGAGAACCGCTCAAGAGATGCACGCAGAATGTGTGCATTTGCCTAATGAGAGGAACGCAATGCATTTTAACATCCAAGAAAATTGGGTATTTATAACAGTTGCTAAAACTCATGTTTTACCGAGGAAACGGTTCTTTGAGCTTGATACACCCCAGTTAGTTGTGCAATGGAAAATGCATTTTTCCAGAAACATTCCTGTTTGTGTAACTGTAGAGCAACTTCGTGATGTCAATACGCACATTGCCATTAAGAAAGCAGAGTATGTCAGCGAGTTATAGAGTGATCTGTACGTCACATGTGAAAACTCTGGCAGGGCCAGCTCAACCTTGTGTCATTCTTAGGCTGATAAGTTGGTTGATATTGCTTGTTGCTATATACAACGTTGTAAAACATAGTAAGAAATATAAACATTAAATTCAGCATTATTTATGTACAAGAAGTGATTATTCGCTTAATTGAGTGAGTGAGTGAATGAATGAATGACCACGATGAGTGAGCGAGTAAACAACTGAGTGAATTTATCAATCACAAGATACATATTGATGTTTTTACAAAAGCTGATTTACCCTATTGAAAATAAGGCGCTCCAGTCACTTAGTGTATGTTAGATACGTGTATGGTTCTTTCACCGATGCGCAAAGTTATCTAATGGAGGTGGTCCATAATAGAGGCACAGATCTAAATCTTGATGTGGCATGAACACCAGAGTCTGTGCAGGTTAGAACGTGTTTATGACCCAGAGTAGTTATACCTGCTGGAAATAGCATAGCATTCTGAATTTAATTGTGACAGCATTTCTGTTAGAATGTGTGAGGACTTGCCATCTGGTTCTTATTAACATACCTGAAACGGTAATCTGCTAATCAGATTCCCATTTTGTAGCTCTATGCCAAAAGTATAGTATCCTGATCTGCAGCGCATGCTCTACTGGTGGCATAGAGCAGGTTCGAAGGTCACAGGAGCCAACTCAACCCCCGCTGTGAAAGCCAAGTCTCTGCAGCACAGGGGCAGCACTTGCCCTCTGTACCAAAACTACAATGAGCATCAGTAACCATGATAGTTGCCCGATAAACTCTAAAATAAAGCTATGCCTGAGTTTAGGCATTGTCCCTGGAGCTACTTATGATCATGGCTGCCACATCCCAATTGATATCACAAATGTATTAGCTCCTGTTAGTCAGCTCTGCTGTGGAAGGGGATGTGTATTCTGGCCAGATGGGTTGAGACTGCCAATTGCAGGACAGGAACCTGGATGGTCATTCCTCTTCTTTGATCTCTTTGTGAGGGCAGGTAACACCAGCTGCCAGAACAGCTTCACAACAGGCAACTATCCCGGGTCCAGGCACCAAAGAAGCACACCCATTCAAAAGCAGAAGCCTCACAGCTGGGTGCTGCATCTCTAAGGGTTGTTGTTCTTATTGAAGAGGGATGGGGTGGAATTAGAGTAGACAGGAGGGATCTGTTAAATGTAAGGAGACTTCCATCATTTTGTTTCTCTCTATCTTTCTCTCTCCTTATTGTCTGCTCCACTCCCTCTGAGGCAAAGCAGTTTAGTTGTGTTGTAAGAAGGGCAGGTCCACAAGAGCAGGGATTGGACCACTAAGACAGGACAGCTTTAGTCCAATCCCCTGTGGACTTTTACCTTTAAAAGACGAAGTATCCCACCCCTTCTTCGATTCACTCTGGAACAACACCTGAAATGGATTCACTGGACCTCTTCTTTTGGGAGAGTTGTACTTTCCAAAGCCCTTGACCTGAGGTGTAGTAGGAGCCATTTAAAGACAGAGGAGAGGTCTTCCAGGGCACATTGCAGGTTACTTTTGCTCTGGACCTGGATCTGCCACTCTGCACCAGGATCTACTAAAGCTGGGAGAGCAAACTCTGTACGGAAGCCATTCTGTCCCCGGGTCCCTGTGAGAGTCCCTCACAGCATCTGGAGGAACAGACCGGCTGAATCTGAATGTTCTTCAACACTGAACTGGTCACAGTGTGTACAATGCCCAGAACCAGAGGGATAATGCCAGTGCTGTCTTTTGCTTTCCTCCACCCATTCAAACTGTATTGCTTTCATCTCAAACCAGTTTGACGCTGCATTATGCCCTTACAGAGCCATCACCTACCAGGGATGAATCACCATCTCAATGTCGGGACCAGACTCGAACCCACCGATTCTACCCAGAGGTTACAACCATGACTCGACCCGACTGGCCCTCGACTGCAATTTCACCAACCCATACATGGGAGCAACCACATCATCAAATTCGATGACCGTCACCAGCAATCTCGAACCACTGAAGCGTCACTCATTGAACCCTCCCAGTGGTTACAACAGAATTCGGCCTGACTCAACTTTGAAGAGATCCTGGTGATGACCCGACCTGTATTGCTGAAAGCCCCACTTCAAAATGCACAGACCGAGTACAATTGCCCCTGCCCGATTCTCGCTTGCGGCTTGGGCCCACATGATCCACAATACCCAAACTGACCCCATCCACTCTCTTCAATGTTCAAAACTGCTTTTGACACTGTCAAACCAACAAAGACCGAAAACTAGGTACTGTTGACCCATATCTGTATTCTTCCTCCAAATGGGACATAGGGCCTCATTACGACCCAGGCGGTAAGGGGTTTACGGCAGCGTAAACAGCGCCGACCCTTACCGCCTGATTACGAGGTCCCTTAGCGCAATGGAGGTTTTAACACCCAGGTGTTAAAATCCATGGCGCTAAGGGACCATGGAGTTAATTACGCCACCGTAATTTACGGTGGCGTAATTAACGCCTTCCCCACTCCCATTATGCCCTATGGGGCAAAAATGGGAATGGGGAAGGGTAAATGGGGATTGGGGACTTACCGCCCCGCCAAGGTCGGAATGGGGCGGTAAGTCCACCAACCACCATGGCGTAACTTACCGCCTGGGTCGTAATGAGGCCCATAGACACCCAAAGACAACTCCTTTATTTGATTGGTATTTTGCCTATCTCCCCTGTATTCATGCTCGTAGTACTACTTTCTTCCGTCTGTCGTATTTTTTCTGGGCTTCCACACAAGTGGATTTTCGTACAGTGTTTCTAGACAGTTCTATTTCAGATGGTGTGTTTGATAAAAGTATATATTTTTTCAGAGAACCATGATTGGACATTCCCTTTATTTTGGTTTGCATTACTGTGTTGTTTGGGTCGCTACTGGATCACATTCACACCCCTCTTAAGAGCATAGCCTTGCATCGGCCCACGTTACTACAAAAGGTGAAGGAGGTAAAACTCTTAACTGTGTATGTTTACCTTTATGATTGTGTTGGCTCTTGGTTTGAGAAGTGTGAGGACGGAGGGGGCATTTTTACCCCTACTCATTGTTGTTCTCATGGAGAGCAGAATCCACTTCCTCATAGTCTGAGAATTCCATGCTATATCTGTATATGCTGCAGGGAAGAGTGTCACGTATTGGCAGCATGCAAACAAGGGACTTCACTGTGGAGGCTATTGCTTATATCCAAACAGCTGTAAATGCTACATTTGATTTGGGTAGTCTTTGTCATCACTATACACCCAAAGGGTGTCTAAGCAGTAAAGACATCGAGCTAGGACGTTTCACTGATGAAGAGAGGGAAAAGGAGTGGTTAGAAAATACATGTCTTCCATTTTTTTCTCAAAGCCATTAGAAAATGAATGCAGTACAATTCTAGAGGCAGTGAGTTTCACAAGGAAGCTGCAAGAACTTGAAACGAGTGACCGAAGCTCTAGAATATTTGAAAAAGGGAACAGAGACCAGGAGCTTATTTTTCTTCCTCGAATTCCACAATGGAACATCGCATTGGATCAGATCTGCCATATGGGAAGCAGCTGTGATTAATAGAATGGTATATACCAATGATTTTGACCCTGCCATTGACCACAAACCTGTTTTCTAGGCACAAAGAGATGTCTACACCAAGGGCATGAGTTAGTCACAATGAGAGGAACATAATTAAGAAGATTTGCAGCCATTGGAAGGTGCCCTTGTTTGCCCGTAGAAATAAGGCATTGCAGTATTCCAGGTGGGCCCCAAAAATGGCCTGAGCAATGATGATGAGATGTTATGTGGAAATAAATGGACAAACCTGTTTCAGCATCATCAAATAATAGATGAATGTCCTGGAAACAGCATTTGCCTGAGGAAGCATGGTCATACCTGCACCAAATAAGATGCCAAGTGATTTGGCTTTAGCAGCTGTTTTGAACTGGTGTTGTACTAAACACACCTGTGCATAATCTGACTGCATTTTCAGTTTGGGATGGTCAGTGTAAACCAAGACAATGTTTTTGATTGGTTCAAACTGAGCCAGCTTTCTCTCATCCTAGACTACACCATGTTGACAGTACCAGGATAAGTGATAGCTTATTTTCAGTTGTCCCTGTTACTTTAAACTCAATGGGCCTCATTACAAGTTTTGCGTAATGGGTTAACGGGTTCCGCTAAAGGAGGCGAACCCGTTAATCCCATTACGCAAAATTACAAGGTCCCCTCGCGGGACCCGGTAAGGATGCCTGGTATGGGGTTTCAGATGGGAATGGGGAAGGTCCGGGCCCGGGTTCCCAGAGGGAGGAATTACCGGGCCCTCCATACTCCGAATGGCCCGGTAATTCCCCATTCTGGGAACCCGGTAAAGGAACTCGGTTTGGCGGCAGCCATGTAGCTGAAAGCTCCATGGCTGCCGCCAATCTCGTAATGAGGCCCAATCTCTGCATTTTCTGCACAGTTGTGAACCATAACTCCAGGCATGACCAACAGATGGTGCAGAGACTTCACATACAGATCAAACAACAAGGGCGACAGTCAGGACCCTTGTAGAACACTGCAAGTCAGTGGGGAAGGGAAACCTTCATAACCTTTAATTTTGATGGCTGTAGATCTATTTGTCATAAATGAGTCAAAAAAAATTGAACAAAATGTGATGCTAGATGGTTTTGAATGCTATTAATAAGTCTAAAAACATCAAGAAACCGACTCCAGACCCTTGCAGAAATGCTGCATACGTATATATTTCAAAGGGACAGAGCATACCACAGTTCATCTTTGAATGCAAATCCAAATGCAATAATACATGCAGTAAGAGTTAGCAAGTGACACACGGGATACACAAGTGTTTGCACCGCAATCCCAACATCTTATGGTATCTACTGGAAGTGACATGCAGGAAGACAATTGTGAAACCATGAGAAATGGAACAATAGTGGCATCATGATGAATAGGGGTGCGACACTGCTTTGTAAGCAATATAACTTAGTACATGTGTTTCAGAGCGATTCAGGCAGATATCCTACTCAGTTAGCGGGACAGCCATTCTTTTGAAAGCCAGCAGCTTGACATCATCTTGAAACAAATTATGTGTTTTCATGCAGACATGTTCCACATTGATTTCATTCTGAGAGTTGCATCTAATGGAGCTGTGAGGAATGACATCACAAAAGTGATTTCACATATGATACAAGGGCATGCAACGATTACCAAAATATGCTACAAGACACCTGTAAAAGAAACAGCCAATGATTTCCGCAAGGTAACAGATGGAGAAGACAGTAAAAGACAACAGGAAGATACGAGTCATCTGTACATGGCAGTCAACGAAAGCAACATTCAAGGGTGCAGATCCTGACATTCCATTGGAAGATGTCTTGAAGATGCAGGCAACAACTTGGGGAAACAAATATGTCCCTGGGACCACACAGAATGTCCACATAACATCCCTTTCTTTACATGGATGCAAAATGTCCACAGTGTCATTAAGTGCACCATAGATGTGAACAAGATATTCTGTTTAAAAAAAATGTTTCTGTAGTTTATATAGCACTTTATGCCAAAGTGCTGAACAAAACACACTGACAGTACGATTGAATATGAAATCAAAGGCTATACAAAATGTAAATAGTTACCATTAAGATTGAAAACAGGTCATTCTTAAGAGAAGAACGAAAAAGATAGTAAGAAGTAATAGAGTGAAGAGACAGAGAAAGAGAATTCCAGTGAAGTGGAGCAAAAAAAGAGAAAGAACGAAAGCGTGATTGAGCACAAGGGGGTGAAAAACTGATAATAGAAATTGACTCTGAGAACTTAAAACACGAGAAGGAAATGAGAGAAGAAAGATAAACAGGTTCAAGTCCATAAAGACATTTAAAAACAAGACAGAGAAAATGTAATTTAAGGTGGGAAAAGAAAGGCAACCATCCTAGAGAGGATAGTGACAGAGAAATAGAATCACGAGGAGACAATAAATATAAATGACAAATAGAAGCATTAAAAACAGACTTCAAAGGAGCCAAACGAGAAAAAGGAAGACCAAATAGCAACATAGAGCAATAGAACAGGTGGGAAAAATAAGCAAAGAGACATATTATATCTAGCCTGTAATCCTACTACTCCCATGGGAGTAGTAGGATTACAGGTTAGATATAATATGAAAATGTATGACCAATTTAATTATTGCAAAAAGACCTTGGCATTGGAAGTCTGAGTGCCACCATCATCAGGCTCAACTGTCAGTGCAGCAGATGTGATTTGCTCCTTCCTTCCCACAGTTCTTTTCACCAAATCCACCACCTATTATTTTGATCATGCAGTAGGATAGTCTGTAAGGTCATTGAACCACTGATACTGTGCACTGATGCTGATTAATCCTTCTGTACATTTGGTTAAGTATGTCATCAGTGGCAAGCATGTGTCCAGAATGTCATGTTCACTTATATCCTTTAACAGGGATTGACAGATGGACGCAGTTGCCTTATTTGAAAATGCATTAACTAAAGACAAATGTAGGTTATAAGGTAACATTCTCATTTAATTCCGTTTAAAGTTGTTATAATAGTAAATGACATTTCATACATCTCCACATTGAGTAACACCACTCTCTTAGGTATTTCAATTTTAAGGCAGTCAGGATGCAACACTAGACCATTGCAAATGGCACTATGATTGAGTCATTGGCAAAGAAAGAAGGAATTTGGCACTATGATTTCGTAATTTGCAAATCATGTATATCAGTTAATTCATGTCTCTGTTTTATCTACTCACATGTTTGATCTGATTTTATGAATTCTATAAGATTTGTTTATTTTTTTGTTACAGATGTCATTTTTTTGCATACAATACATTTTGTTAAGTTATATTGATTTATTTGTTTAAATCTGAAAAAAACAAGATTTTGATTCTATGTAACTGACAACGAAAGAAGGAATTTTCCACACGGTATTTTATGTCCAGCCCAAGCGCTTAATAAGATCCCCCTGAGCAAAAATTCAAATGTTGGGAAGTGAAACACATCGAGGCAAGCTTGATCGTCCCAAGAAGTGTTGAAGTGTGACGTTTTTATTTGGGACAATTGTATTTTTGGGGTGTTTATGTATTTAATTTTGTCACTGGTATAACTTGCAAATTGATTCACTCAATGTATGTGCACACTGATTTTTAAATTTAAAAATGCTGTATGTGGTTTAAGATGTTATTTAAAATTTAGTTAAACATGACTACAGTATATTGAAAGAATAAATATACAAACAGCACATTTGTCATGTTCACTGTGCATACACAAAATGCTTTTATGAAAATTAAATAAATGATTGCGCAGAAAAGAAGTTTGTCAATCAGGAGATGCTGTGATTACGTTTTTTTTGTTTAATATATATAATATGACCGGTGACAACCCCCCTCGAATACTGGTTCAGGTCCCTCTGAATTGTATGTGCAGTAATAACCTTTGACATTCCTGTAAGTGATATTGTGGATGTAATACACACTAACAAAATATTAGTAACAGGATACTAAAGTTGACAAAAGGCTATTTTAGTTGCTAGCTATATTTTAACTTGCTGCTTTGATATATTGTAAGTAGACTCATACTGTGACAGGGGTACTCCTGTAAAACCTACATAGACCGAGTTGCCCACGGAGTGTCACAGGCTGCCTCTCTCTCCCCCTGCTCTTCAACCTCTAGTCACAGTCATTTGATCTTACAGCATTTCTTGCTATAACTCCACAGACAACACCTAAATCATCTTCAAATTCCCAAAGGACCCCTCCTCCAACTCCCCCAATCTTGCATTAAAATGTCTCTCAGAAATCGAACACTAGATGACTGCCAACCATGTACTTCTCAACCCAGGAAAATCTGAGATCATGCTCTGTGGGATGACTGCTCTCTTCTCCCAACCCACCCCTTGGTCACTTCCTCTAGGCCCCCCCCCCCCACCACCTTCAACACAGTAAAAAAACATGGATGCATTATGGACATGGACCTGACCCTATCAAATCACATGAATTCTCTGACAAAAAGCTGCTACCTCCACATGCACATTCTGCACTGCATCTTTCCTTACTTGAACTTCCCACACAGAGTCTCTGCAATCGTTGCTATCATCCTTTCATACTTACACTATGCTAAGGCCTATTCCTGGGGACCACCACATCACAATTTAGAAAACTCCAATGGGTACAAAACACTACTGCAAGGCTCCTCCTAGTCCTAGGCCCAGGAGAACACATCACAAAAGCAATCCATGTCCTTCACTTGCTGCCGATCAAACGACAATCCACCTTCAAGTCACTGTGCATCACCCATCAAGCTCTCCACAACAGACACCAGAATATCTACGGAATAAACTTACATGCTACAGGCCTATTAGAAACCTCAGATCAGACACGTCACTTCTCACCATTCCAGTGACAACATCAACCAGAATAGGAGGCTCCCCTTTCTCAGTTCATGCACCCACCATTTGGAACTCGCTCCCATTTATCATCTGCTGCGTACAAGATCACCTTGGCTCTAGGAAGGCACTCAAAATGTTGGTCTTCCCTTTGGCATCCTCACAGACTTAGTCCTACTCCTAGGGCAACCAATAACCTAGCCTGGCAGGAATACGCAGGCACCTGAGGCATCAACAAGGTGGGCATATTGCCCCCATGGAATGGATCTCAGTCAGGTCTTATCAGAAGCTCTGCAAGACCACTTTTAAATAGGTGTCAACCTTGCATCGCAGGTATGTCAAGCACTCCACCATTACAGAAAATAGCTGTATTCCACCCAGGGCACAGCCCACCGAACTCAATACATCTCCAATAAAAAGGACTCCAACTCACCTACACAAATACACAACACAACCTCCAATAGCATGCAGCTGATTCCCACAAACAATTCGGTCCATCTGCTCACATAATGAGTCTCCTTGACTCTCCTACTCCTCTGGCAATCTGTCATAGCACCCTTAATCTCATCTGTCATCTATGAGCTGATGTTTGGGACCTAGCCACTCCCTACCTACCATCGTGCTAGCTAAAAATGCACACACACATTTTAAAAATCCTTCCTTCACATCTCCCATCTCAGAATACGGTCCTCTGAAGGATGTTCATCCCCACAACGTGTGGAGGCATTCCAATGGCAGTAGGCTTTATACAAATGCCATATAACATAACATAACCTAACATAACATATGCTAATACATCTGCAAAGGGTCAGTTATTGCCATCTTATGGTAGATATACCCTCAATGACAAGTATAGTAATTATAAGCTAAATGGAGCCTGCGCTTCCAGATGCTGTCATAATAGGAAAAGTGCAACCTGAACATATTGCCATTGAATAACTATTATAGCCTCACATAGCAAGTAAGTCACATTTAAGGTACAGTCTGATATGTCCAGGTGTTTCCATTATAAGATCAGAAATGGAATCTCTTGGCTATTAATGCCTCATATCACTGGTATGTACACCATATGTATGTTACAGCCTAACAAGTGCATGTGCTCCCATCATGTTCCAAGTGCAGCCTCTTCAGAAATTACATCTAATTAGAATTAACACCACTGATGCATGACATAGGCGCTTATTTATGGAAAAGTATGCATTGATCCAACAAAGTCTGCGTGCCGAGAACAACTTTGTTGCGCTCTACACGCAAAGTTTCAAATGCGCGCTCCGTGTATTCTTGGATTCAAACACGCATTTCAACCGGACCCGCAAAGAAAACTGAGCTGTGGGAGGAACACCCACACATGCCCCCCGCAAACCAAACTATAGAAATACACAAACCATTCTTCAAACCTCCACATCCACTACTGACCAAACATCCAGCTCCCCAGCAACACTGAGTGAGGTCCCCCGTAAATAGCGGCTGCACCCCAGCCAATCTGCACAAGGTCCCCTGTAAGTAACAGCTGAACCCCCGCAATCCTGCGCCAGGTCCCCCATAAGTAATAGATGCACCACTGTGATCCTGTGCAAGGTCGCCCGCAAGTAACGGCTGCGCCCCTGCCAATCTGCACAAGCTCCCCCATAAGTAATGGCTCCACTGCTGCTAACCCTCCACCTTACTCCCAATGCACCCAAACGTCTACCACATACCCCTACTGCACAGCAGCCCTCTCTAGCCCAGCCACCACCCAACAGCCCCCCTCACCTCTGACATCTCACCTAGGCAGCCCCTCAAGTCCTGACACTACCCACCAGCCCACCTCAACCCCCGACATCAACCCTAGGAAGCTTCTCAGGTCCTGACACCACACACCAGCCCCCCCTCACCTCCGACACCACCCCCAGGCAGCCCCTCAATCCCGACACCACCCACCAGCCCCCCTCACCTCTGACAAAAGCCCAGGCAGCCCCTCAGGTACCAACACCACCCATCAGCCACCTCACTCCTGACACCTCCCCCATGCAGCCCCTCATGTTCTTACACCACCCAACAGCCCCCCTAACCTGCAGAACCACCCCAACCTGGCCCTGTCACATAACACCCCTACCAGTCCAATGTTGACCAGCAACTAACCTCAAGTCCTCTGACCTGGCACGAACATGGAGCACACTGGCCACATATCCACCCCTAGACTGAGCAACTGAGGCACTGATGCAGAATCCATGTCTGTAGCTCATCACAGGACTCCCTGGTACATAACAACCGTTTGCAAAGCAACAGAATAGCAGAATGTAGCACCCGCTACACTGTGAACGCACCATGTACATTTGACATAGTAAATCAATGTAATGCAATGTGACATATTATTGTGCCTATGTGCCTCTGTGCCATTGCAATGGTCTCAATGTGTTGTAGGCGAATGACCTAAGAGGACACAAGTCCAAGACATCACTGCTAGGACAGAGTCACATGTAATGTGTGTGCAAAATAGCACACACAAATTAATGAATGAAGGGAGTCAGGTAGGAAAGCATAGCAGTCAAAGCTCCTGCTACTAACACAATTTGTGACCACAAAGGTGATGGGCGGAAGGTTTTGAATGAATCTGAACCACTGGCAATTGCTCTGGGCAACCTTCCACACCACCGTTTTTTAGCCCGTCTGCGCCATTGCAAAAGGGGTCCAGCCATGTGCAAATCAGTCAGCTGCTGCCAACAATGGTAGCAGCCCAGCCCGAACTGCTAGGCCAGGTCCCCTCTGCACAGAAAACCAAGCAACCCCAGACATGTTTCGGCCTTGTTGGACCTCCTCAGTGTAGTGCAGCCTGGTTCCCTATGGCGCAGCGTGCAAGCGACCCATGTCTGGGCATACCCTCTCTCACATGGAGAGACAAACTGTGACCACAAAAGTGATGGGTGGAAGGTTTCGAATGAATCTGAACCACTGGCAATTGCTCTGGGCAAACTTCCACACCACCGTTTTTTAGCCCATCTGCACCATTGCAAAAGGGGTCCAGCCAAGGAATGAAGGGAGTCAGGTAGGAAAGTATAGCAGTCAAAGCTCCTGCAACTAACACAAGTTGAACAGGCATGTTATCAGGTGATGGGAAGGATGTCTGAGAGTTTGTGAGGGAGTCAGGTAGGAAAGCATAGCAGTCAAAGCCCCTGCAACTAACACAAGTTGAACAGGCATGTGTTCAGGTGATGTGAGGAATGTCTGAGAGTTTGTGAGCCAGGGAGACGGATGATGTGTACAGCCAGACTTAAAAGACATGGGAGCATCCAAAGGGTGGTAGCTGATATGTGTAGGTGGGTGCCACACACCGACTGAACAATGACTGCACAAGTGATGAGCCCATGCCACACATCCACAGTGAGGCCCCAACCCACGTGACAGTCACAAAACAAATGCATACCAAAACCAAAGGAAACCAAATGCAGCACATGAACAGACACCAACAACTGTGTGATGAAAAAACTCAAATCTGTATTATAAATATGTACACTATGAAAAATTACTCCAAGGGTAAAAATAAATACAAGTCAAAAAATAAAATCCACACAATGAACTATATACACATGCAGTGGGCTCAATAGTCTCTCATTGTGACCTCCAGGGCAGAGTCGCATTCATTTCTTTCCACATGGAGGTGACCCAACGTTCTCTCCTGGACTGCTTGCAGGCTCTCCATCATCCTCCTTTCCTCCTCCCCCTCCTCCTCCCTGCAAGCCTCCTCCAGGATGGCAGCATGCAGGCCTTCTCCACCATCTCTTTCCCTGGCCCTAGCAACCCTTGCCATCCTAGCCACTGCCTTCATTCGGACTGACATCATTTGTCTGAATCTCCTCCATTCCCCCTGCCATGTGACTGAACTGTCCTGCCTGTCTTGTCTCCTCAATGTTGTCTGGCCCTGCGAGGATTGCCACTGGGCACTCCTAATCAGCTCTTGCCTGGCTGAGCGTACACTGCACAGGTACCCCCGCTGTCTAGATATTGCATTTCAGGAGGGGGGTACAGTGCCAGCAATGTTCTAGGGTGCCAGCTGTCCCCCTGACATGTGTTCCTATGTTGGTACCCGGGCAGCCACAGTGACCACCCTTTCTGTAGTTGCCAGGACTTGCTAACCGCCAGACTGGGTGATGTGGGTAGGATTGGACTAGAGGGAGCTGTGCTGGGAACTGGCAAGGAAGGCCCTGAGAGGATGACTGGGGCACAGAGGAGGTAGTGGAGGATGGGGCAGATGAATGTGCCAGCGCACAGAGACCACCAGAGAGTAGTACACGTGCCATCTGACCTAGGTAGAAGCACATCGAATTGTGATACTGTGAGACCTCGTAACAAATAGCTCTCACATCATCATGAATCCTGGCTATCAGCCATGCAATATTGGTAAGCAGGGCATGCAACATCGCTGGGGTGATCTCCCAGGGCCCAAGGGGGAGGGGGGCTTGATCTGTATGGAGGCATCCACAACGGTGGTCATTGATGCAGCAGATGGAGTAGGGACAAGAGGTTAGGCAGCTCCCTCCACCGTGTACTGCACATCCTCCTGTCTTTGGCCCAGGGGTCCATCCTGAACGCCCTTTTGGATGCCCCCTCCGGACCCTGTGTGCTGGCTTTCATTTGCCTCTACCTCAACCACCACCTCCATCTCCCTGGATGACTCCAGAGTACATCACTCCCTGGATGGCCCCTCTGTTTCCACACCCTTGCCCACAGCCACTGACAAGTCCCCCACCACAACAACCTCCTGGGTAGTACCACCAGCAGCTCCGCCCAATGTTCCTTGCACTCTCCCAGCCAACTCTCCCTGATATGAGGTGATGTCAATGGTGGCTGGCTGGGGTATACGCTTCAGTTTGGTGGCTCAGTCCCTGCCCTTCTGCTCCACAGCGATGCCTCCTCCCTCTCCATGAGCTGCAGCAACTGTGGATAATGGAACGAAACATATTGACATCAGTAATCATCGTCAAAACGTGAGTGTCATACACAACATTAACATCACCAAACATGCAGCACGTTTCAACCATGAAATGACACACACACACAAACCCACAATGCACACACACACACACACACATTTACATGCCCATGCAAACTGCATGCCAACTGCTGCATGATTGTAGTGTGAAGGCTGAATCACAGTCATGACACATGCACATGTCAACCAAATACATTGTTGTGTGGCCACTAACACATCACCAAAAACATGCAATGCCACTATATATCAATGACCAATCAACACATGTATGACATGCAGCCATGAGCATAGGAACAGCACCCGAACATCTTCCCACACAAACACAGTCACCAACATGCACATGTGGCAGTATGACCTGCAAGCAAGCCACATGTACAGCCACACATATCTAGGAACAAATTGCCATGTAATGTGGCCTAGAATACATATATTGAATGTAAACACATACACTTGTTCTCCAAATGCAGTGGGATGAGACGCCACATCCATGTCCCGGAGATGTCAATGCATCAACTTGACATACACAGACATCCATACACATGTGTCACTCTCAGCATATGTGTCTGCACGGATGCACAGTCAGGTGTGCCACACATGGAGTTGTCCATCATGCATGTCCCTCTCATGCCCACAACATGCCCACAACATAGCATGTCCACATGTGTACTGTCCCTGTGCTTGGTCCATGATTTTACAGAGCGTGTGTCTGAGTACAGCAAGTAATTGATGAGAAATCTGCCAGTACCCATGCAAATGCCAGTATACAATGTCTGACGAAACACATGCCCAGCATTGGTATGAGGCACCACACATGAGCAGCAAACAGCATGTGGTATCTGAAAACATGCATGCCACACATACACTGTAGAGCATTGCCCCAAATGAGTACTCGCCAGCAGCTTCCAGACGATTTCTCCAGTCCGAGGTCTGGGAGTGAAGGTCCAAATAGAACCTCTCAAGGACCCCTAGCTCTACCTGGGTGAACCAGCGGCTGCCTGAACATTACACTTCCACAGTGGGTTCCCTGATGAGGTCTGCCACCATGTTGGAATGGATACGGGGCTTGAGGCCGTCCCAACATTTCCAGACAATGTTCTTTGTGCGGTCTGCCACCTCCTCCACGTTGATGGCAACCATGATGTCATCCCAGTTTTTCAGCCTTACGTTGTTGCCCAGCTGTGTTTCTGGGTTACAGTGGGCAGCATAGGTGCCCAGGACCCAATTCACGAGGTATCCAACTTCAGTGGAGGTGAAGTTGTCAACCCTCTGCCTCGACCTGGGGGTTCTGCACTCCTCAGAGGCTGCAGATTGGACAGACATGGCACCGCAAGCAGGTATGGCTTTCCTGGGTCCTGGGTAGGTGCTGTGGTGGGTTTGGCAGGGAGAGGTGGAAGTCGCAAGTACAGAAGAGGTGGTCACAGGCCCAACACAAGAGTGCAGGCAAAGGTAGGACAACTGGCACTCCAAGACAGTGCTGGTTGCAAGCAGACACTTACACTCATGCAGGCAGCTGCAGATTAGAAGTGAATGAGGCAAAGCAGGGCCGGAGGAAGCAAAAACAGCAGTTTTCAGGCAGTAGGAACTGTGGTGTGAGTCTCTCATCCATAGCAGCTGATAACAGAGTAAAGGACCTTAATGCATAAGTCACGTCCTACGTGCGTAGACACAGTTCACCTATGAAGCATGCCTATGTGGCTCACAGCAATGACGGTGTAATATAAGGTATACAAAGCACATCACTGGTAGTGCACGGGAAGGTACGAGATGGATGAGTATCGCATACGTATTTGGGGGTACTACGCAAGCTGTTTCCGTAATACTGCATATTTTTTTGGGGTGGTTGCCTTTGAGCATACTTTTTTAGGCCTACAGTTTGTCGTGTATGCAATCTTTGAGTCTCGGGTGTCTCTGCATATTGCATCCAGCATTTATTGCTTTTCGGAAGCTTTCCGGTATCGCATATGCAATTGTAGAGTCTAGGGGTGCATATGCGTATCACATACAGCATTTTTTCTTTTTGGGTACTTTGTAGCCTTGCTGGCCCACACATCTACGTCGCACATCATGTAGATTGTTCCCTTCCTATTATTGCCAAGAACAATATCTTGGTGTGCCTGCCATTTATCCTTTACACCTGAAACATGAGTGGCGAGGCACCAAAGGGGAAAGGGGGCAGCCGGGTCGGGGACATGGTGAGGGCACATCTGTTCCAGCCCAAGCAGGACATGGAGAGCCTCAGGCCACAAGTGACTGCGGACCAGGACGCCAATGTGGTCACAGACAAACAGGTGAAACACCACCATGTAGGGCCTCTCAAACCAAGAAGAGGCTTCAACCCAAGACACGGCACAGGTGACCGGTCCACTGAGGAAGAGGCACTTAACTGATGGGGAGCTCCAGATCGTCATTGACTACCTAACGGATTACTATCATGAGATGTCCAAGTATGCGGGGAACACCGACACATCTGCACAAAAGATGGTGCATTGGCAGCGGGTCACAGGCCAGATCAAGGCCTTAGGTCTGGAGATGCACACTGCTGAACAGGTTCAGAAGCGTTGCAATGATCTCAAAAGTACAACCAAGCACAAACTCAGTGTCAACCTTGCCTCTGCACTGGCCACTTGAGGGGGGCCACCAGAGGAGTAGCAGCTGACACTGAATGAAGACACTGTGAGTCAATTCATCACCCTGCAGCAGGCACAAGGCGTGTGAGTCCTGGAGAACTATGACGACACATCTGGTGAGTGGCATTTCTTGTGCATCGTATGTTCCGCCAATCATGTAAGACACCCCATATATGTGTAGTGGTATATCTGCCTGCATTTGTATAATATCCTTGGGTAATGCATGTTTGGTGACGTTTAGAATCATGTCACATGGCCTTCATTCTGGGAGTAACCTGTGTGCTGGACATGTGTGGCACATGTTCATGTGACAGTACACATCACTGTCTGCTGGACTAAACAGCAGAGACAAGACATGCATGCAAGGAATCAATGTCAAGAACATGTGCAAATTGCCAGACCCAATGTCGTGCAGTAGCAGTTTGCATTGTATAAGATGGCCAGTGTCATCCAAAATGACAGTCAATCACTGTTGGTCACTCACTCATGGCCACTCATCGACTGACGCTTCATATGACAATATCATGTGAATGGTACTGTTATCACACACAATGTCAATTCACAATGCATATTCCTGACTTCTGCTAGGCATACAGCAGGAGACTCACACCAATGTGGAGCCACAGACAGGGTACCAGGAGACGTGGTGTTGACATTGATGTGACACAGCACACAGTAATGGTTATATGTGTGGTCACTTTGCTGCCAAACACAGGGAGCCCTACACTGAGAGGTTTATAATTTTGACAGCGCACACATCGTGCTGCACACATATCGCATTGTTCATTGTACATAGGACTACTATCTGCACAATGATGCAATGGGCCATGCTGTCCTGGTCAGGGTGTATGATTGGATGAAGGTGACATGTGGCAGTGGTTGTGATGTTCGGTGGATGGATTGGATGCCAATGGAGAGGTAATGCATGTATGCTATATCCCAATGGAGCCACGGGAGGATTTTTTAGAGGATTAGACAGTTTACCATCTGAGGCATGCAGCATATGTATTGATGGTGCAAAATGGTTGAACATTATACATGTGTGTATTGACTGGAATGGTTGTCCACTTCTCAGTTGACATCTTGTTATGTGTGAGATGTTTTGGCGGTAGAATCTGTGGACTTGGCTGACTGACATATGCCATGTGATGGCCTTCACCATTTAAATGCCCCATGTGCAGTACTTTCCCTGAGTTGTGTGCTGTGGGATATATTGACCCACTCTGCTATACTGCGCGGCCTCACTCTGCTATATATGGTGCGAGAAACAGAAAAATGGCAACAAAACCCATGTGCGCGCCAAAACCTCCAAAACCATGTTTTTCAACAGACAAAAAGATGGCTGCACAACCTCCACCCATGGTGCATGTGTGGTAGAACAGAGCACACGCTGCATAAAAAGTGCCCGTGGGCGCCATGACAAGTAAACATAGAGTGCAGAGGGAGCAGCAGCGCTTTGCAAGTGAAACTCTAAAATTTGCCTGTAAATGACATTTACTTTGCAGTTGAAACTTCAAAATGTCTGTAAATAACACTTTCCAACACTCAGAAATCTTGCTTGGTGCTAAAATTCATTTAATCTAATGAAGCACTGTGAATTTACAAGGTCCTGAAATGTTAAGAGCAAAACATTTTCTCAGCAAAACTGGATTGCCTATGAATGACAATTCCTGTCAAAAATCTGTGTGAAAACACACTCGGCTACATGTGAGTGACAGCCCCTGTCAAATGGGCTCTCCTGATTGAACTTTAAAGTGGTCTAAAACTAAAGATCAGCCAGATTAGCAAATATAAAAGGATTGTTGCTGAAAGTAACACGGATATCAGTTGTTTTGATCCCACAGGTTTAAATCTAAGAATGGAATTTATCTATGTCATCTGGTGCAATAAATTTGTTTTATGCTGGATTTCCAGTCAAGAAATTAAGAATTAATTTAGGCTGGCTGGGCCTGCAAGAGTTTGAAAAACAGGTTTCCACACAAGGGGAGGGCATTCCTCTCAGCAGATACTCACTGAAACATGATAATTGTGGGGTAGGCCAGATTTTTGTCTGCTACCAAGGACTGAACAATGGCAGATTCTCTAGGCCAGGAAATGGATGTGTGAAAAGGTTGTGAACTAGGCCTACAGAAGGAAATCCCAAAGGTGGGGGCTGCTCTTTGCCTCCAGAGACAGACAAAAGGCTGACCATTTGCTGCTAAGAATATGTAATGAACATTTTTTAGAGACTTATAACTCGCTATCAGAAGTGGTGAAAAATATAAAAAGGGCAGATTTGTTGATCTAATTTTTGGCCCTATATTTCAAAACGTGGTGGAACTGTGTAGCAAATTCTGAACAGAAATGGCAATATATGTGGTTTTATGGGAACTGCATTTATGCTAGAATTGTTAAACTTTGCACACACGTTCCTATGGTAAACACGCATATTTGTGGAAAGTTGGAGAATGTTTGGAAAATGTTTTCATGGTGAAATGGACAAAAAGCTGCAAAAAGATGAAACAAGGTCTCACAGCTGTGGGATTATGATGAACAGACACTCCATAAAATATGTAATCCATGTATGTGATTTTAATAGAGGTTACAAATGTATAAATATGTATTTAGGACAAAATTCGATTTTTATACTAGTGGCTAGGGGATGTTTCTAAGGATTGTAAAAACCAAACCATAAACTTGACATCATCTGTCTTTGATCCAATCACTCAGATGCAAGGCAGAGATGAGGCTCTGATCCAATCCCTGTTCGCAGGGGCGAGTTTAGTTATGCCGGCCCATACACCCACTTTTGTGATGTCATTTTGACATGATAAATAGGGACTTCTGACAACACATAGGACACACACTCTCGCTTCCGATTCCAGCGAAGCACTCTGATCCAGCATTCAAAATCCAGCCTTTAACATCCTTCCAGATCCAGGTACCAATCACCAGGCCAAGCAGTAGCTGAACCATTTTCAGCTGGGCCTCAATCCTCAATTAATCCTCAACTAATCCTTACAACCCAGTGGAGCGCTGTGGTGTGGGGAAGCATCCTGAAACTATCTGGCTTGCTACCATAATGCTTGCCTGATGAACTCGCCATCATGCTGATCTGAAATATCCAGAAACAAGAAGGGCAGATCTAGTGCAGTTCCGGTGACCGGCCTAGCTGATCCTGTCCCGCGCCTTTTGAGCTGTCCTTCCCTGATAGACCCGATCCATTGACCAGAATCTTGACAGGCCTAAAATCTTAAATCCCAGTGGATTGTGAGTATTAACAGGATGCTAGAGAACTATTGTATACCTTGCCTTATCTTTTCCCACCCTAATCTCTGAACTATCCTTACTTTCATAACCAGTAACAGTGTCAAAGTCTTAGTGCTATCTTATTCTGTCTATTTGCCAAAGCGTCAATTCCATAGTAATTTTATTTGTGTAACTCTGATCCAAAAATCCCACTTCAAGTGTTTGGACTGGTTCCGCCGGGGAAGGCGCTGGGGATCTGTTACTGAAGTCATGAATCAGTCTCAGGGCTTGCTTCGTCCCAACCTGGTTGTCTAACCTGCATGCTCTAGTCTTGAGTAAAAGCATAACCCATACTTTCTGATTTTAAACTGAAGTGCTTGTCCAAATTTGTGTCTTTATTTCTGAAAAACACCTCTCACTAAAACCTCTGTTTTAAAGATAGAAACAAAATTTCAATTCCCACTGATACCTACCATCCTCAGCTATCTCCACAACTAAAATTCATAGTTTCAACGCCATGCTGACAGTTGAAAAATCAAATCCGTTTTTCTCTTGTGTTTAAGGGGAGGAAGGTGGGAGTGATATTCTGTTTGATCTGTATTATTCCTGAGTTCCTGCCCTCTCCTCATATCTATTTAAATTGTCTATTGGTGGGTTGAGGTGTGTTGCAGGGGGAACTTCTAACCACAGTACTATCTGTTCCAAACCAACCCAAAAGTATTGTTATCTGTGCTGCATTCTTTTTTTGTTCATTACCTCATTCCCAGTGCATTAAAGGAATGGTTCGGTCAAAAATGTGTATTGCCCCTACGGGTCGGCCATGTGTTTTTAAGCCTAAGTCGCTCGATTTTAGAAAAATTTCCTATGGACCTTACCCGAGTTTTCGTCCATTAAACGCACGCGAAAGCAGGCACCGGGGAGCTGCCATTTTGTGATAATCCTATCATTTCCCCCATCGCCCTGGTTGTCCTGCTTTTGCGGCACTAAATCATATCCCCCCCCCTGAGCCTGACATTATCAAAACATTCATATTCCCCGTCTCTCTTCGTGACGTTACTGTGCTGCGTAGGCAAACGCGCCCAGGCGTCTTCTACGCGACTTCACACAGAACCCGGAAACCAACACAGATCAGCTCACAACACAGCGCGCCACAATTCGGAATATGAAACTGTACTTTAAAATCAAACAGCAACACGTTAAATTTGGTAAAGTACATTTATTTGACATTAAATGTTTATAGAATATTCAGCAATTGCCATATGAACTCCGAAAGTCATTTATTTTCTTTTATCTCTATCCGCAAATCCATAAAATTCTATCGTGAGTCACGCGCTGTTCTTTTATGGTAAACAGGGTGTTGGTTTTTGTTCAAAGAAGCACTTTTGTCGCACGTTGAACCGCAAGGCTGTTCCATCAAGTAGGCACTAGGCCAGCGTAAAGGTTGATGTGTTGCTTCTAGCCGCTAGTACCGCGTAAGGGCATATGGGCCCTTGGCGATCGTCCCATAAGACCATCAGAATGGTGCAGTTGTTTACATTAAGCTGCAGCTGGCGGCTGAAGAAACCGGCTGCCGGTGTCTGAAACTGGGGGCAGTGGCAAAAGGGAAGTATATACCTATTTTGAAAACATAAAATGTATAATTAGTCTCGCCAGCCGATCTTTATTAATATTATTAATTTTATTTATTACGGCCGAGCTGAAACTATTTGCTTTCAAGGATAATGCAATGGAGTATGTTCGGCTCTAAAATCAATGCGAAAACTAACAAAATAAATCGAGGTTAGTACACAATGAGAAACGACTTTTTGTCTACATGCGTGTGGAATGTGGACCTGCATGCCCTTGTGCCCGCTACAAGGACGATCCCACAAACGTTTTCAAAGCTCTTCATTCATTCATTTATTCATGCATCCATTCATTAATTCTTCATTCCGGTATAAAAGCATCTAAAGAGTTACTTACATTATATTTGCAATTTTCATTGTGTCTCTGCGTAATGCAGTCCGTAAATCCCACTGTGCTCTTGACAACAATTTTTCGTATACTGAACTAACATGAAACTCGGTCTAGTTTAAGAATTTTCTGCCTTATCGTCTCTTACGTTATTGCGCCCCCCAACCCCCCCTTCAAATGAAGTTATTTCTGCATGGTCCCTGCCTCTCAAGGTCAAAAAACAATAGAACCTTATACTGCCAGTGCGAGTTGTGGGCCTCTTCAGGGCGCAAGCTGAAAATCAAAGCCGCTGGCCTTCACTAGAAATGAGCATACATTCTATCTTTGCAACATCCCGTAGTAAAGCCATCTGTGAGAACTTGAAGTTTCGAATCCATCTATGTAGTGCGCCTCAATGTGCAAATGCGAACTGGCTTCTCTCCCATCTGCAACGGCTCGCTTGGCGCGTTCTAAGGCCCCAATTTTGTCCTCGTTGTCTGCGAGCTTTGAAGCCCCAAAGAACCATAACTATTGAGACTTTTAATTTTTTGGGGAAGGTCAGGGAAAGTATAAAGTACCCAAGGAGTTGAGTTGAAAGTGAGATTTATTGTTTGTTTGTTTTATTATTTGCAATACGCAAGCCTCCCCTCGGTTAACAGTGCCCAGCATTTATAAGAGATTGCAAAAATTAGTTACATGAACAAAAATATATACATACACAAATAGACAAGGTCTGCAATATGAGGTCAATAGAGAGAGAATTCAAAGATGACACCCAGGTAGTTCGGCACCCAGGATGGTGAAGGTAGGGGTTAGGGTTAGCGTACTTTGTATGCACACTGTACAATAAAATGTATTTTCAAAAAGACAATCGTATTACAATTATTTAAACCAGAATTTGTACTTCACAACCAGCTCTCCTTTGGGTGGACAATGCATAGTGGCAATGTTGGGTGGCAATGGATCAGTGCTCTGCACAGAAACGTTCAAAATTCCATATCTGTGCTTCCCTAATACAGCAACAATAAGGCTTTTGACAAAGTCGAACTCCATTTCCTCATAGACTGGTTTGATCACCCATTGCTTACTTCTTTTTGAAAAGGCCTTAGTGTAGCGAGGCATCCTTACATTACCCTTAGTCCTAGATTGTTCACGGCCGTGATTCTTGTTATGGGCCAAGACGGCATGTAGAGTCCTATGTCTCATGCCCTGTGTGCTGAAATACGAGCGCTTTGGCCTGTACTTTAGGCACATATTGTGGAACACCTCCAAACCTCCTGTGTGACAGAATTCTGTCAGTCCCTTCAAATCTCTTCTCAATGGCTTTGTGTGTCGGTAAAGATGGATTCAACCACTTCTTATTCCGTGCCTCCACTGGGGATAAAGGGCCATATTCACATTGGTGGAAATGTAAGTTTTCTGACCAGCGGTGCACGTTGGTACAGTGGTGCATCAGTGACCGCCATTTTTCAAGTAGTATTTCCACTGACCCTTCACAAGTTTTGGAGCTCCACCAAAGATGGTTGCTGATAGACTGGGACCACTCTGAAATATTTTCCAAACCTTTTTTTTCCCTGCAGCCGAGATTTTCTTATTGATTGATTTAGCAAGATGCCATACGTCAAATTGATGTTTAATATGTGGGAACTGCTCTCTCATTGTCTTGGCAATTGAAACGTGTCTGTCCGTGGCTATGAGGTCGATGTGCATTCCCCTCGATTGTAGATATTCCACTGATTTTATAAATCCTAGTTTCTCCATGGCCACTGAGGATGTACATTGTGTTACCTGCACGACCACCGAACTCACAATTTTCTTACTATCCATGTCCTGAAAGTGGTAGGTGCAGTACTTGGCAGAAAATCCAGGGCTGTCGCACTGTGCATCGCCAGCTAGCCTGAATCGTTTGCCTTCGAATGTACTTGCTAGAGACAATTGTTCAATTTTCCAAGTATCACTAATGGCCGGAAACAGATAATCATGTTGGTATTTGTAGTACTGTGTTTTTGAAATGAAATGGGGTCCCACAAACTGAAAGAAAGACTCTAACTTTCTAAAACTGGAGCCACTAAAAAGTGATGCAGCTGCACACAGTAGATTGCCTGCTGGCAGTTTCCTCAGGATCGGTTGTGCAGAACATGAGAACGTATGATGTAATCCACAGGCGGCATGTATTGTGATGTTACTGCCTTGTTTTTGACGAGTCACATGAATCAATGGCTTCCCACATACTTTCCCTCTGACGGAATGCCCACGTTTCAGCATACTTATAATATCCATCAAACAACTGTCGAATTCTATGTATTTGCCCTCTTTCATTAGACTGTCATCCTGCGTCAAAGTTGTTTCGGCCTGTGACGTTGAGGACATATCACCACATTTGAAAGAAATATCGCTGCTATCAAGTTCTGATGCGTCGGTGAATGCTGCTCCTGGTTCATTCTCTGTCATTTCAACATCTGCTACCTCAACATTGATGGGAGAACACAACAATGTCGACAGCTTTTTTGGTGGCAATTTTTTGGCGGGTGTAGATTGTGTGAATTGATCTGTGACTACTTCAGAGCTATCTTCAATACATTCAGTATCATGTTGTTGCGGCGGTGCGGTCGTACTGTAGCAATGGACCAATAAACCTTTGCTGGATTCTCCGGACACATTCATTTCATGTTCTGGCCATTGGACATGAGCATCCCGAGTCTCAACATGCCGCGTCTGAATTAATAGTTCCTCCATAGTGTAAATGGTCTGGCAAGCAACATCTCTCATTTGCTTCACTGTCTGTGTATGTATAGTTTGTAGACCCACGGGTAACTAGAGGACAGATTGGAAAAGGGATGTTCAGTTTAAACACAAGATAAAGTATAGTAGACTGGAAAAAAACATAAACATAAAGTCCCCAGCACAAAAACATTTCTAAAGTTATGAACTGTTTGTAACTAACCTTATTTTTGTTTCTTTTCTTTGCAACTTTTTTGACTCGACCTTCAACATCTGGACGCTGTTGCTCCGATACGTATCCGCATGTCTCCCCTTCCTCTTGTGCTGCAACGACTATATTTTCTGTATTCACATAGACAGCACGGAATGAATCTCCATCGACTCCCTGAAACAAAGTATTTTCATTACTGTGCATCAAAATATTGTTAGCATAAAACGCATGTGAGGACGAACACACATGTACATCTCAATAGCCAAGCACAATTTAAACATTGTGTGGAACAATCAAACAACAAGTATTCGAGCTCTGATGACCTAGTTCGATGGAGCTGTCAGTATCCATACCTCTGGCTCTACATGGACTGCCACGAATGATTATATTGAAGAGGAGGCATCAGCAACTCCCTGAAACACAGTACTTGCGTTAGTATGGTTTTGAATATCGTAAACATAACACACACACGGCACAGGTACATATAAAGAGATAACCACAAATGTTGCATTGTCTAAAAGAATCAAGGAATATTTAAAAATGATCAGATTTAATCAACTTATTTCTCCGATTTCTTTACATCTGCATCATCTAAATGGGATCTTGTGATTGTAGTGGAAGCTCCATCATCTCCCTGAAACACAGTACTTGCGTTAATAGGGAAGAAAGTATAGCAAATGGAATCACGTTATATGATCACGCTCGATGGAGCTGTCAGTATCCATACCTCATGCAGCTGAAGAATATCTAGGGCTGTTGTCAATATGGTGCGCACCTCCGAAAGCTGTTGCGCCGATTCGTACCCGCATGGTCCCGCTTCCACCGGAATTACTTGAATGTCAGGCTCCGCATCAAGTGCGTGGGTTGACCATTCAACAACTGCCTGAAACATAGTATTTGCATTAGTAAGGATTACAATATTGAAAACACAACACACACTTGGGGTCGACCGCACAGGTACATATCTACAGCTAACCACAAATGAAACATGGTGTAGAACAATCAAACGACAAGTGTTCCAGTCCTGATGATCACGGTCAGTTGAGCTGTCAGTATCCATACCTCGGGCTGCTGAAGAACATCTAGGGCTGTTGTCAATGTGGTGGACGCTTCAGCATCTCCTGAAAGACAGTCCTTGCATTAGTATGGATAACACTAATTATAACTGAAAACAAATACCAGGGGATGACAACTAAGGTGTATATCAATTGGAAAGCACTAACCAAACAATTGGTAAAATAATCACACGATACATACAAACTATTACTTGACATGCATAAAACAAGTCTATAGTGGAATAGCCAAGTATGATTACCTTATACGCGCTAGAAGTGGATGATAACTGCGTGCACGTGACGGACGTAGAATGTTCTTGCTTCAGATTCAAGGGATAGTCAAGAAGTTGTAAAGGTAAATTATTGTTTGATAATGAAATGCCAATATTTAAAATTTCCATGTAAGGAGACAAAATACTTGAGTAATGCGCAATATAGCACAGTTCCCTGTGCCCATATATGGATTTCGTTTGTGGGTTATGAAATCTAAAAATAATATATTGATAAATGTCATAATTCAAAAAGCTATAGACTCATATCAATGTCGAAAGTATTACAAATTGGAAACAACACCTAAAATATCAATGAATCCATTCGGCTACCTACACACTACCGCAAGGCCTAAAGCTAAAAATGGACACTTGACTCACCAGTGGCGGATTGTGAACGAATAGAGTGGGAATAGCGTTTGCGAGCAATTTTCATGTCGATCGCCGTTTATTCTTCTTTGTTACCCAAGATGTGGTGTACATGTTCGAGGGAAAGTGCCAGCTGCAGATGCGGTATTGATCACCCCTCTTGTCCTCAAAGACTTGTTGGACTCTACTTTCCAGCTCATCCAGTGGATATCCACAATGTCTGACCCATTCTCTTATTCGATCAACAGTTTTCGGGAATACATGCATTGTAGTGCCTTCAGATTTAGCATGGGTCTTCAAAGGGCAACCGCTAATCGAACAGGCAGGCATCGTTGAAAATTCTGAAAGTAAATATCAAGATTATTATAAAACCTTGATGAATAAAAATGTCATAAAAAATAAATGAACCATACCATGCTCAATGCAAGGTTTGTTTTGGTCGCCGGAACTATAAAAGTTCATCATGTGCGGCTTAGTATTTGCATAAGTTACAGACATTTTTTTAAATTATGTGACTAAACTCTGAACATGTGACTCGTCCCTTGGATGTTCTGTCTTGCACGAAAAGGAACCATGCTTACATTATAGACTGGTCCCCCGAAGGATGCAATTCGATGACAATTGACACAGATGAAAATAAATAGATCTATTGATAGCATAACAATTGAAACTCAAGTCAATAGCAATGAGACCAATGACCATAGCTCTATTGGGTACTGTAATAGCAAATAGATTGAAATGTAAAAATGACCGAAATATGACTAGGATACATAGCCTTACCTTGACCAACAAACAGTTGGATTCAGCAGGCCGAGCAGTATGTTGCAGGAGAACAGGTAGATGGCCACAGGTAGCACACTGACGAGTTTGCTCGAAGCGGTCACAGATAGCACGGCGACGAGCAGATTAGCATAGATCTCAGTGCTTCTCAGGTAGAAGGTTTAGGAGTTGACTTGCAAAGCACAAAGATGTTGTCATGGGACATATCAAGTGGTTTATAAAGAATTAGAAACAGGGGTGTGTTTGTGAATGAATGACGTGTGTATGTTGTGGTATTATGTTTATTGCAGGGGGGCGGCCTGCCTCAGGGGAGGCCTGCCTGGAGACACAGGGTCTGAGGAGGCCATGTGAGCGATGGCCCCTGGGCGTGGGATACCTTTTGAAGTGTACCTGCTGTTTGGCACCTTGGCCGTTTGCGCCCGTCACAGCCCCCCATGACAGGGCTCATCCCCGGGTACGAACTGCCTTTGATAGAGGGGGTGGGATGGATGGGCCTGGGGCATGCAGATGAGGCACAGGAAGACTGCTGAATGGAGACACACTTATGTGGATTGCAGGGGGGGCGGCCTGCCTCAGGGGATGCCTGCCTGGAGACACGGGTCTGAGAAGGCCATTTGACGATTGCCCCTGGGCGTGGGATACCTTTTGAAGTGTACATGCTGTTTGGCACCTTGGCCATTTGCTCCCGTCACAGCCCCCCATGCCAGCGCACATCCCCGGGTGCGAATCTATTTTGATAGAGGGGGTGGGATGGATGGGCCTGGGGCGTGCATATAAGGCACAGGAAGACTGCTGAATGGAAACACACTTATGTGGATTGCAGGGGGGCGGCCTGCCTCAGGGGATGCCTGCCTGGAGACACAGGGTGTGATGAGGCCAAGTGATCGATGGCCCCTGGGCGTGGGATACCTTTTGAAGTGTACATGGTGTTTGGCACCTTGGCCGTTTGCGCCCGTCCCTTGCCCTTATGTGATGTTAACTTTGCATAACATTCGCGGAGATGGGAACACTGAGCAGGACACGGGGCATCCATTTTTGTACCCCCTTTCCACTCCATTTTGGTGACCAGGCCTCACTGCTATAGTACGTCGCGCAGAGCACATGGCCCACAGCCTCGTTCCCACTCTGACTGGAAAACTCCAGAGGTATTTGCAACAGCTAATAAATGTAACACATCACTCTCTGAGATCACGGTCCTGCAAGTGAACCGGCCTGAACCAAACACATGGCTCGTTCATCTCCACAAACGTGTCCTTGCCCACGCACCCTCGCCAGTGGTAAGTTACTGCCATTCTGACCCTGTGTCCCTGCAAGGTATTCTCTTCATGTGCCAGATCACTGACCATGCCATGATGCCCACCTAGCAGATCCCCAACTAACATTAGACCCCTACTGCAGTATATCGTTGCCTATCAATAACAAATGCCACATATCGGAGATTCTTGTGAGCACCGACCCACACTTCAAACAGTGTATTATAGTGGTCAAGACCCTTGACCTAAGGCCTGTATAATCCAATGTTAATTGATAGTATTGATATATGTGTGACTTTTATAGAGACATAACCGACTGAAAGACTTTGAACAAGTGTTATTTAGTGCATGCATTATTGATAATATATTATGTTAGCTTAGATAGTGACCACCTTGCTTCACAGCGACCTGAACTTCACCCATTCCTAGCACAGGTGTCTGACGTCCATCCTTGAATGGAGACACACTTGATTGATTTAAAAAATCGAAACAACCGTTGTTAAAATATATGTGGGGCCTCATTAGGACCCAGGCGGTAAGGGGTTTACGGCGGCGTAAACAGCGCCGACCCTTACCGCCTGATTCCGAGGTCCCTTAGCGCCATGGAGGATTTAACACCTGCTTTTTGCAGGTGTTAAAATCCATGGCGCTAAGGGACCTTGTTGTTAATTATGCCACCGTAATTTACGGTGGCGTAATTAACGCCTTCCCCACTCCCATTATGCCCTATGGGGCAAAAATGGGAATGGGGAAGGGTAAATGGGTTAATGGGGACTTACCGCCCCGCCAACCTCGGAATGGGGCGGTAAGTCTGCCAACCACCATGGCGTAAACATAGTTTATGCCATGGTGGTAAAGGTACGACCCAGGCGGTAACTTACCGCCTGGGTCGTAATGAGGCCCGTGGTGTTTTATTTTGTCGCTTATTTTGATGACACAAAAATACTAAACTTTACACATTGTACAGTTCAGGTTGCAGCACAGCGAGAGAAAATCCCCTGTACTGACTGCTGTCACTCAGGAACGTTTCTCTTATGCCACGAAAGGCACAGGCGGGTATCACTCTTCGAACGCGTTGTCCAAGCCTCCCGTGAAGCCACCATGTAAAGGAACGATAGGCCACCAGCCTGTACCACCTGTGAAAAGGAATGAAACAAACTGTTTTTAAATGACCAAGATAAGTTTAATAAACGTTTGTTGTCAATGACAATTCTTGTAACTAATGGCATTCTGCTCGGACAAATGCTATCTAGACACTGCACACTATTGAAAGACTTTTGTGCATTACAATGATACGTATATGTAATTAGGATATAGTAGAAGACCATGAAATGGGAGTGGCATGACAAGCCGAGTATACTTACTCGTTACTCAGATTACGAGGACGAACTGTTGCGCAAAGTTCGTGCATAAGCACCATCATTATCCTCAACAGGGACCGTGTGAGGCAGGCGGCCCTGAAGTCTGGCAGCTCGGTGATGCATTGCGGTCGTGGCTCGCCTTCCGAAATGTAGGCCACGCATCCCGAGTTTTCACAGCAGCAGCAGTTCTCGTCCTTGGTTGGTATTAGCTCGCACCGATTGCATGTGCACTAGGTGGAAACACCGTCCATGCGAATAGGTCCAGGCTCTTCAGCTGTTGAATGGTCCTCCCAACTGCTGTCCGAAGACCCATTGTTTTTGCGTATTTCCCTTTCCAGTAGTTCCTCCTCGGTATACTCGGGCTCGTACATGTAGGGCATTATTGTATCCATTGTGTGTTGCACAAACTAAAATAATTAATAGCGGTGGTACTGGTATCTGTTCACACGGGCTACAAGCAACGAAGCTAGCTGACCAGAGCACAGAAACGAGTCACAGAATACTCAAAGTAGCACAGAGAGAGGAATGGAATCAGAAATCTGCTGCTGTGTGCTGTGAACGGTCTGTTTATACTAATTGAGGAAAGAGGCGTCCTGCCATTTCCATGGCGACACATCATTAGCTGAAGCGCAGCGAATGTTGACATGAGACGTGCTTTGGCGTTGTGAAATGGGCGGTACGTGTCGGCTGATGACAGACTCAGGGGCGGGGGATATGATTTAGTGCCACAAAAGCAGGTCAGCCAGGGCGATGGGGGAAATGATAGGATTATCACAAAATGGCAGCTCCCTGGTGCCTGTTTTCACATGCGTTTAATGGACGAAAACTCGGGTAAGGTCCATAGGAAATTTTTCTAAAATCGAGCGACTTAGGCTTAAAAACACATGGCCGACTCGTAGGGGCAATAAAACATTTTGACCGAACCATTCCTTTAAAGATGCATTAATGATAGTATTCATTGTTCTTGTCAACCCCATTGGTGATTGTTGTAACCTATTAAAAATACATTGTGATTTTAAATTCTAAATAATTAAATAAATATTTACCCTTCCAAACTAGCCTGATTCCTGGTTCAGTGTGACCGGGGGGTATTTTGAGAAGGGTGTGATATGAGTGGTATATCGTTAAGAATATTGAACATATAGCCAAATATAAATAAGGATTTAATTTGTGCACTACATGCTAGGCGGGACTTGGGTGTGTGCCTGATTGAAATCCCTTACAGCTTGGGGGCTCGTGTGCAGGATCCAGAATTTGACCTACCACTTGTGACAGTCTAACACAGCATACTAGCCGGCAGGGTACATACACCTTGTTGGGTTGGCATACTGTGCTACACTGTACAAGCACCCCTCAAAAGAAATACTCAAAATAATTGGGCCTGTTTTCAAAAATAGATTAACCCTGAGATAAGTCAGAAGGAATGTAATATTTCTGAGATGTCAACCCCAGTGGAAGTTAATATTGCTAGGGAACACTTCCTGCACAAACTGTTTGTCAGGGGTGAGTGGCCAGAACAGGATGAACAGGTATGGCTGCAGGAAATAAAACAACAAGTCACTGCAATCGACCTTGATAGCTGACAGGACAAGGGTCCATTTCATCAAGCGCTTAGTAAACTATACATGGCTCCAAAAATAAAAGAGGAGAAGTGTAAAATTGCCAAAATATCGGCCTACCTGTACCTCCACATAGGAACCATACAGGAAAAGCATTCAGACAATATAGATTTGACAAAGAGGCAAGGGGAAGCACTGCAGAAAATCCAGACCAATCTGGACTCTGCAGCGCAAATGTTCCAGGAAAGCAAAGAATCAGAAACAGAGGCTAGGCAGTATAACTATACATGGCCCCAAAAATAAAAGAGGAGCAGTGTAAAATTGCCAAAATAGCGGCCTACCTGTACCTCCACATAGGAACCCTACAGGAAAAGCATGCAGACAATATAGATTTGACAAAGAGGCAAGGGGAAGCACTGCAGAAAATCCAGACTAATCTGGACTCTGCAGAGCAAATGTTCCAGGAAAGCAAAGAATCAGAAACAGAGGCTAGGCAGTATATCACCAAACTCCAAGAGGATCTGGCTCTCTTGCAGCAAAAGAATGTAGAACAAAATCTCAAATTACAGATACTGCAAGATGAGTACCAGGAAAGAGTTGACTCTCTATAACAGGGTCAACAGAAGTTGGAGCAGCAATTAACCATTAACAGAGCCTGCGCAGAGCAGGTAGTCACCCTACGAAACCACCTAGAATCCTTGAAAGAAGAAAATAATAAATTAATTATTAAAGACATCCACTCTCAAGAGGAATTTGATGAGGAGCGCCAGAAATCTAGTGCATTTAAAAAACAGAGGGATGACCTGGCTGAGCAGAGGGGCAATCTGACTCAGGAGAGGGATGCCTTAGGCCAGGAAGTCAGACAATTCAAATCTAAGTTAGAGGAGAGAAAGCTGACCCTTCAGGAGTTTAGTGAAATTAAAACTGATTATGAAAAGCTACTAGAGCACACCAGGTGGGTGGAGGATGCTCTGGCAAAGAACACTCAGGCCAATAAGGACCAAACTCAGGAGGTCCTCTTGCAGCAAAAATGGACCCAGTATTTCCAATGCAGTCAGGAAGCACAGAGAGACATGAGGCTCTCTGTGAAAAGAATGACAAGCTCCACAAACAGATAGGCGTGCAGGAGCAAATCATTGAGACCAGTAATGCCTTCATAGAGGAGCAAAAGTGTCAGATTTTAGCATGTCACCAGGGCATAGGGGCTGAAAGAGATAAGGTAAGAAGGAAGGGACAGAGAAACCCCTGAGCATAACCTCAGGACCCCTGTCATCAGGGACTTTAATCCCTTAAGTTCCATGGACTCTGCCACGCTCATGTCCACTGGCTCATATGAACCAAGGGCCACGGGGATGGTAGACTTCAGCACAATGGGAAATATGGGACTAACAGATCAGCGCCTCACAGAAATGGATAGGCGGGCATCGCTGTACAGATTGCCAAATGTTGGGGCTAGCGTCTCTGATCACGAAGACTCCAGTGAGGGGAGAATCAGAAAATTGGATCCTCAAAAATATCAGCTACCAAGGGATCAGTCTGTCAAATTTGGTGGGGAACTCCATTAAACTAGACCCACCAAGAGTATCTTAAAAACCTCTTCCGAGCTAGGGCAGTGGGGGAGGGGGGTGTACTCAGCCAATCCTGGGAGCAAGGGAGAGTCAGAAGACTCTTCTGAGCACCACATGTCTCAAGAGACTAGGCCCCCACATTCTGCAAGCCATTCCCAAGCCCCCAGGATCAGGGAGAGCCTAGAGGATCACATAGCACCTCTTGTAGCAGTGCCTCTGAGTCAGAGGATGAGTGGACAAAGGTGACTAAGACGAAAAAGGCCAACAAAATTAAGAGGGCCCTACTGAAAGATCCCCTGAAACAAATCAAGGCCATTAGGACATCATCACTCCCTATCATAAAAATGCCAAATATTCAGTTTGGGAGCACTTCCAGTTGTATGAACAAATGATGGATTTTTTCCACCTGAAGGATAGCCAAAGTGGCATTCAATATGTCAAGTGGACATTTTCCCCTGAATACTCCAGCTTCTTTGCGGGGCTGGAGGTTCAGAACCACTCAAGTTGGTCCACCTACAGGGCGGCCATCTTAAAGCATTTCTCCATACATAGAAACCCTCAAGAGGCCCGCAAGGCGGCCTACAATCTGCAATGTGGGGAAGACCAGGCCCCACAAGAATGTGTACAAGAGTTAAAACGTGCCTTTGCGCAGACCACCAGAAGGGTGCGCACAGACATTAGGGAGTTCATTAATACCTTCTTTCATGCACTCCCTAAATACATTATGACCAACCTAGTGAGGGACTTTCATGAGAAGAGATCACTAGACGGGTGTCCAACCAGGCAGCTGCCAACCCAGGAAACATCCCTCCTAACTTTCCCCAGGAGGGCAGTATTCTCCCAAATGGCGAATTGAGTTTCTTTCCCCGGTACCCGCCAAACAACAACCCCCCAAACAACCCTTCTTTCTTTCCCCACTTTCCTGAGCCCAGACAGCCCAATCCGGGAGAGGGGAGGCCAAGGGTGGAGGGGTACCAGAAGTATCCCAACCAAGGGTATTATGGGAGAAGGGACAGTTACCCTTCCCTTGATCAACCTAGGATGGACCAGAGAACCCCGTACCAGCCAGAGTGGGTGTCCCAATTGGAGCACCAGGTCCTGCACTTGTCACAGGATCTGGGTCACATTTTGAGGGCTCAGCAGAACCCTCAGATGAACATGTGGCCCAGAACCCCTCAAATCAAGGGTCTGGTACTCCAGAACAATGGCGGGGAGAGAACTCCGACAACCCACCGGTTCCCAGGGAGGAGGCACAGGGGGAAAGGGGGTGTAAAGCCTTAGAGGAAGCTTCCTGCCCCACCTGTGAAAAGCCCCTGGAAACCCTGGAACCGGAACCAAAATCTCCTGCTCCGAAAGTCTGCAACCTAAGGAACAGAGGGAGGGTAGGAGTAATAAAGGGCCTAAAAAGACCCATTTTGTGGAGGAGGTTAGAATCTTCCAATTTGAAGTAGAGGAGTCCTCAGAGGATTCTGGGAAAAGGATCTTTTCCTTCAGGGATGTGGGAACTCCATCCAAAGAAAAATGGGTCCCAAGAGATCCTGATCCAGACTGGGTAGATGTGGGGACTGAGTTAAAACCGCCCATCATGGAACCTCAGAATGACCAGCCAGAAAATCACTGGGCCCAAACCAATTCTGGTGACTGCCTTCAAAAACGGGGCGGGGGTACAGCCCAGAATCAGAATCAAGGGAGTCCAAAACTCCCCCAATATCCAACTGTCACCTTTTTCTTACAGGTTCCCAAGATCCCAAACAAAATCCTGCCCAAATTACCCCTCAGTCAGAATCTAGAGCAAAGAAATTAACCCACTAATTGGCCCAAAATACACAATATCTTTGCCCCCTTGAGGAGAAAGAGGGAAGATGTTATGCCCCGGTCCAAATACAGGGGCAATGTACATTTTTGACACTGGTGGACACTGGATCCCAAGCCACCCTTCTGTCAAAAAGGGCCTTTGATCAGCTGAATTCAGGAAGGGGTAGGGATACCAGATCGATCTCACCCCTCTTCCTGGACAACTTCAGAACTTCGATGGGAAAGAAAATTCCTGTCAAGGGGAATGCAGATTTAGGCATTAAAATTGGGTGACACAAGGAGAAACACCCGGTCATAGTTGTGACTTCAGAGGGCAAACCATGTTTACTAGGGAATGACATCCTACGTAGATTGTCTCCCCTAATAGATTGTGTAAACAAGGTCCTCTGGACCCAGACTAACCGACCAATAAAATTAAATCATAGTGTCAACCATGTTAGTTTAAATGGCACATGCCACATGGTTGAACAAAAACCTGACCAAATTGAATTCCATTTCCAAAACACCCAAATCCTTGACGTGATGATAATTGCAGTAGGACAAGAAACTGCTGATGGGAAGTCCTCTCTATTTCTGAAAATCAACCTTCCTTCCAGTCTCAAATGGCATTCCACTGTCACGACCCTCACCCAAAACCCCCTCTGGCAAACCCATTGGCCAGGTGGAGTCAGGACTCGGGCCTCTAGAGCCTGGCAACCTCTTCAAAAGCCCTCCAGGGCCAGTCCTGGCGCCTATGGCGCCAGGCTCAAACATCATGAAAAACAATGTGCTTGGGAACTACTTTATTGTATTGTCAGCCAACATGGAGGCATCCACATAGCTTGGTTCCTAAGAACCAAGGTATGCGGTCTAGTGTTTTGGGTGTGGTAGCCTAGGGACTACTTTACCTGGACTATTTTGTTGGGGCTATTTAAACCACACCCGAGCAAGACAACCCGCTTCACGTTACTTTGCAGCTTGCAACGTGACGCTCACTGTGTCCAGCTATTCCCTCAAACCTCAGAGAAGCAGAACCTGCAAGGAGACAAACAGAACATCATTAGCAGCAGCATCTTACCTGCAGTCTTCATCTTTAAACACTTGCAGCTACTGAGAACAGCTTCCTCGAATCTGCACGCCTCCCAGACAGAACAACCTGAAAGAGGAAGATAGAGGCAATATTAAAGAAAGCATTAGAGACATTTACAAATTAAGAACTGCTCAAAAGGCTTACCTGGCTGGTCGCCTCTCAGCTGGCACCACTCCGGACAATCCACTTGCGCTGAAGAACACCGCGACCTACAAGGAAGGAAAACACAGGTTAGCAAAGGCAAGACTTTGCAGCGCTGAGCATAGCGCTTACTTACCGCATCATAGCGCTCTTAATGTGCCATCATTTACCAGCGAGGCTCAACCAAGCCAGTTCGCCACACTGAAGATCTGCATACCTAAGGGAGACAAAAGAGACATTTTAAACAAAGAAAGGCATGCAGGATAGCAACAAAACTAAAGAACAGCAATAAGACCTACCTGAATAATATCAAACGGGCCGGCGTCAGTGAAGTAACTGGACTGCGCTCACCAATGAAAGACAACACGCCCCTGCAAAGAAGGCAGGACGGAAAGCACACCTTATTCTACCACAAGGTGAGGAGAGGGCGCCAGAGGGACTGAAATCATACGGGGTGGAGGGAGGATACTTACCCCAGTCGGTCAGTCTTGAACACAGTCCTCCTGTATTTTCAGGCAGAACCTTCGCCGCAGAGCACATCAGGGCAAAGCTGAGAAGCATACCAGCGAGTAACCCGGCTGGTTGGCGTCCCTGTGGATACCAGGTGAGCTTAACATCCACACTGGAAGGGAAGACTCTGAAATTCTATACAAATTCATAATCAGAAAATCCCACTGCTTTAGTCAAAAATGATAAGCAACCAGCTCAAAGCCTGGCTGACCTTCAGAAAATTGGACTACAGTTGTTCATCCCCATCCAGTTAAATGGGGGGGAAGGACTCTGTTCTCGCCTGAGTGTGCTTGAACCTTCATCAGTGAGACCATGTTCTGAAAACTCCCAAAAGATCCAGCCCTTCCCACATTTAAATTGATAGACAAATGGGGAATGAACCTGGAAACACCCAATTCCAAACATCTCCTGCCTAGCAGGTGAATGCTCCAAATTTCCATAGGCAACAAGAGCATAGTCCATAATTGTGGGGTCGTGCATTTTATTTAAGCAGTGACATCCTCAATCGCTTTGCCCTTAGTTTGGATCTAACAAACTTCAAAGCCTAGTCCCGATTAGCGGGTAATCCCATGAACTTTGATGACCCAGAGAAAGCATTTCGATCAGCTCAATTGCTGCCATATGCAGTTGAAATTCAGATTGGAGAGGAAGTTACCATCCCAGAACAGACCCAAAAATTCACACTTAAAATAAAAATTAAAAGAGGACAGAAACTGAAAAATCCTGACGAATATGTTAACCTCATTGCCCATTTCCAACTGCAAGGGTTTGGGTTAAACCCAACACCACTAGTCAATACGGAACAAGACACCATTCCAATAGTGGTGGATAACAGCGACCTTAGGAGTATCACTCTGGGCGCAAGCACCATTATTGGAATGGCGATTCATGACCAACATTTTTCCATAGATTTAGGTAATGAACTGGTAGGGCCAACCCCCAATGACTGTTTTGACAGCGATAGCGACAATGACACAACACCAGACAGGATCTTCACCAGGCATGGCGGGAATTTCCTGGTGTACTCTTCCTGCCTTTATGGTAAGGGAGAGGTGACCTGTGACTTCAGGAGGGATGAGGTTATCTTTCAAGTCCACCAGGACTGCCTTCGACACCTGAAACCATCAGTCCAAGTCAGTACTTTAACCAGGGACTTCTCCACCCAGCTGGAGGAGGCCGCTGAGATAGCCAAACCAGAAGTCTTTCTGGGCTTCAGGCAGATGGTTGGAGTGAGAGTCAACCTAGCTGATGCCTGTGAGACTTTGGAGCAGAAGCAAAAGTTGAAACAAGTTTTCTTAGATTTTCAAGATCTCTTTGCGGTGGACTCATATGACTGTGGTCTCACTGAAATCCATACAACAACAATTCCGACGGACCCCGGCATTACTCCAGTGTGTGTGAAGCAATATCGCTTGCATCTCGCATCAATGGAGTCCCTTACAGAAATAGCATTGGTAATTTGCATGAAACAGATGTCAACTGACTGTATATCCACAACATTTTAATGAATTGTTTCTCGTAACTTATGAACTAGAATGAATTTAGTTGAAATCACTGTAAAATCTCGAGTCAATATGGAGAATTCAATAATTTTAATCGCATCAGTAACAATCAGTAAGCGGGTAGTGTGGAAACACTGTATTTATCATAAACTAATATGTACCCAAGAGATTAACGAAGAATGATCAATGCATGTTGAGCACCAAACAGTTAATCAAATGGGATAGATATGCTAGCTCCACTCATCCAATATGGCGGACGGCCGAGCACTAAAGAACCAGAGGAAATGACACAAATAATGGACTTGATGCTGAGTTGCCTAGCAACTACCCGATGCAACTTCAGAGGGAGTTCAAGGCGGCTGACCGTACGCGTCCAGATTAGGATACAAAGCAGAATTACAGGTAAGGTTTGAACCGAGGAGTGAATTAGAGGGACTGCTGGAGGGTTGATCAAGGACATGAATCCATTTAGACACATATGTTTCCACAGAAATAGTAATGATGAGATTCGTACTAATATGAGACAGGAATCCACCATTCATGCGTTATCCTGAAACCGCGCACACCGTGCCTGTAAAATACAGCGAAGAAGGTAGGTCACACCTGCCCATCTGAGAGATGCATCATTTTTGTCATTAATTACATTTAGATATACAAAATTAGAGATTGACATAAGTTCCGTATAATTATTTGCAGCAAGGACCGCGAGTCCTACATAAAGGAACAACAGAAAGCCCTCATCCATCACGTGTATGGACATAACAGAAATAAAGTGAGTGTAGTTAAACTGAATACAGAAATACTGGTCTATCTATGTGTGGCTCCATGTGGGACCCAGCACCTACAAAGCGACTGTTCCCACAGGACACCACAGCAGAGCAGCTACCAATAAAGCTAATCTAACCAGCAACCGACATTGAGCTCTTATTTTATCAAACACATGCCCTTTTGTTACAGAAGGGACACGCAAATCTGTACATAAATGTGGCACAGTAAACATGAGATGATCCCAATTTGGAAAAATTCCAAAAGACCCAGCGCTGTACTACAGACACACAGGTCAGTGAGAGATTGAGCAGAGATTAACTATACAACAATAGAACATTACTGATGAAAAGTTATTAAGATTTGACACTAAATTAGTCTTATGTATCATTTACTTTTAGAAAGAAACAATTAAAGTCCAGATATCTTCACCTGAAGAAGGGCTCATTGAAGCCCGAAACACATAGTGAGACTTAGGAGTTGTCCACACAAGATTTTCCAACTGGATTGGAACACCTAGACAAGAATTAATTTGATATCTGAACAAAGACTGCACTAGGATTTGGTGTATAATAGCATACATGCCACCGATGAACTAATGAATTGAATAAGTGATGACAGATACCTGTAATGAAGTTGAATTACAATGTTGAATCACTATCTTTGTATTGAAAATTCATTGAGAAAAAATATCAACTTAACCTGTGATAACTTTAAGTGATGAAAATGAAATTATGTGTTTTACATTTTACAAATTTATATGAATATATTTTTTGGAAAAACTGAGAATTGATTATTTGAATATTTACTCATTTTTTAGTTGAAGTGTGCCCTTGTTTGCCGCCCGTTAATTACGGGGGACCTCTTGTCAGCCTTGTAGCACAGACTTAACAAGGATAACCTGCAAGTTAATTACCATATGGTGAACAAATTGTTTTGAACTTAATTTACTCAGACAAATAGAGTGCACCTTCACACATATCTTTTTCAAGTCATTATTTTAACCAGGGACTTCTCCAACAAGATGGAGGAGACAGCTGAGATAGCCAAACCAGAAGTCTTTCCGGGCTTCAGGCAGATGTTTGGCGAGAGAGTCAACATAGCTGATGCCTGTGAGACTCTGGAGCAGAAGCAAAATTTGAAACAAGGTTTCTTAGATTTTCAAGATCTCTTTGCTGTGTACTCATATGACTGGGGTTGCACCGAAATCCATACAACAATAGTTCCCACGGACCCCGGCATGACTCCAGTGTTTGTGAAGCAATATCGCTTGCCTCTCGCATCCATGGAGTCCCTTACAGAAATAATTAAGAACCTTGAGTCCCTTGGGATAATTTGTCCAGTCCACAGCACCTTCAATAATCCGGTGCTGGGGCTTTTGAAACCAAACAGCCAGTGGAGACTCTGTGCTGACCTAAGGGAGCTCAACAACCAGGTCCACACTTCCCGATGGCCTCTTCCCTACATTGACCAAGGGCCTGCCAGATCCAGGGGTCAAAGGTATACACTGCCATTAACTTGAACAATGGATACTGACTGTACCTTCGGGGGGTAGCAGTACATTTGGACCCAGACTCCCTTCGGATACATCAACCCCGGCAATTAATTTAATATGTTTCTGCATAAGGCCATGCCCGACTAGGGTGAAAGGGGTAACCTGGCCTATGTAGATGATGTTCTGATCAAAGGCTCAACTGTCGAGGAACACATAGCAGAGATCCGTTATGTGCTGACACAGCTGAGGGCTGCTGGAGCAAAACTCTCTTTCCAAAAGGTACAGTGGTGCAGGACCCGTGTCAACTTCTTGGGGCATGAGATAACTCCTGAGGATCTCTGTCCCCAGGAAAAGAAAGTGGAAGCACTCCAGAAACTAAAAGACCCCACAACTCTGCGTGAGCTAAGGAGTTATCTCCTCCTTGGACTGACTAATTACAGTAGAAAGTTCATTGAAGATTATGCAGAGATCACAAGACGCCTGATCCTTCTGTTGAAGGGGGGGTCAAGTGGGAGTGGGGTCCAGAACAAGCCGAGGCAGTAAGACAACTCAAAAGAAGCCTCTCACAAGTGTCTTGCCTAGCTTCCCTGTCAAAAACAAGGAGTTCTTCTTGGAGACAGGGTTCTCAAATACATGCTTGACTACAGTATTATATCAAAAGCATGACAAGGTCAATAAAGTCATCTCCTATGCGAGTAAGACTTTATCCTCTGTGGAGGAAAAATTCAACGACTGTGAGAAGGCACTCCTGGCAACGGTGTGGGCATTGAAGAATTACCGCCCGTTTATCCAAGGAGAACACATCATAGTGGAGACTCCACACCAGCCTCTGCAATATCTTCAAAGTGACAGAATCCAGGCTGGAAATGTGAGTAATTCCCAAATTACTTCCTGGATTCTGTCAATGCAGGGCTTTCCTGTGGAGGTCAGATATGGGCAAAACAAGAAGAGTCCCCTCGCGCAAGGTCTGGCCGACTTGCATGATTATGCCAGAGAAAACTGTCTCAAGGACGAAAGTCTTAAAATCAAGGACAAACTGGAGGCGTACCTTAATTCCCCACACAAAGTCCATGAAGAAGACAAGTGTGAGGGAATGCCCACTGTCTATGTTGATGGGTGCTCCTACCATGTCGACAACAACGGAGAAAAGGAACTTGTGGCCTGCGTGGGGAATGCCTGGGTGAATGATGCCCCAGAACCCTCCGCTGGGTACAAAATCGGTCCTCGTAGTAGTCAAGTGGCAGAGCTGATGGCTGTGCATCAATCCATCCTCACTGCTGTCCAACAACAACTCCACGAACTGGACAAAATCACTGATTCAGATTATGTACGGAACTGGTTCATGGAGCACCTAGTTAATTGGAAAACCAGAGACATGCTTTGTGCTAACAATAAACCACTAAAACATGGAAAATGAATACAGAATATTGATGATCTGGTCACCTCGAATGGGATGACCATCTACTGGAAAAGGATTAAGGGTAATTCTAAAGTAGAGGGAACAGACAAAAATGGAAATGACTTACCTGATCAACTGGTCAAAACCGGAGCCATCCAAGGGGATCTACCTGAGATCGAGTCCATGTTGGGGAATTCCAGGTCACTGCTATCACTAGGTCCCAGACAAATAGTCACAATGAACTCTCAACTGCCCAATGGAGTAAGGAGACTCCAGATGCTGATTTGATTATTACAGCTCAAAAAGGGGATCCAATAATTGGTACGTTTTATCAACACATTGGGCCTCATTAGGACCCAGGCGGATTTCGCGGTGCTAAATGCACCGCGAAGCACGGCGGAAAGCCGTCGATAGCGCCATGGGGGTTGGCGGATTTACCGCCCCATTCCGACCTCGGCGGAGCGGTAAATCCCCAATCCCCATTCTGCCCTTCCCCATTCCCATTCTTGCCCCATAGGGTATAATGGGAGTGGGGAAGGAGTTAATTACGCCACCGTAAAATACGGTGGCGTAATTAACAACGAGGTCCCGTAGCGCCATGGTTTTCTCCGCCTGGTAAAACCAGGCGGAGAAAACCTCCATGGCGCTACGGGAACTCGTAGTATGGCGGAGAGGTACGCCATGCACTACGCTGGCGTAAAACCCTCTCCGCCAGGGTCCTAATGAGGCCCATTGAGAACCCTGAGAACTTTCCCCTGAAGGATATCAATTGCATTGGGAAAGAGGACCTCAGAGTGTTGATGAAATGTCCAAAAATGTTCTGACTCCAAGACGGTTTGTTGGTGAGGAGATCCATATCTGGCCTAGCCCAGTGGGTGGTCCCTACCTCATTCCGAAGCCTGATGCTAAGTCATGCCCATGATGCGACCACAGCCGTTCATCAGGGGTTTCATATGACATTAGAAATCTTGTGAGAGGTTGCATACTTGCCACACATGGGGCAGGACCTCGACCAATACTTGAAGGGGTGTCTTGTGTGCGCACAATTTCAGCCAACATCCCTCACACAGCGTGCTCCCCTCCAAAAGAGGAGGATGACACTGCCTTAGTCAGATTTGCAAGCAATTTTATCGGGCCCGTGATTCGCTCCTCTATGTGGAAAAAGTACACGTTGACCTTAACGTGCTTGTTTGCTAAATGGGTGGAATGTCTCCCAGCCCCAAATTGCAAGGCAAAACAGCAGCTGACCTGATGGTCAATCACATCTTCTCGCGTTTTGGACAACCCCAAAGGATTGAGTCAGTCCAAGGAAGCCACTTCACTAGCGAAGTGATGATAAAGATGTTGGAGATACTTGGGGTAAAAAAAGGAAACTGCACATTGCCTACTGGCATTCCTCTAGTGGTGCAGTTGAGAGGTACAACAAAACTATTGTGAGCATATTAAAAAAGTTTGTGGCAGATTCTGGGCCAAGATGGGACATTCGACTACCCCTTGTCCTGATGGCCATCAGATCTACCCCTTCTTCTGCAACAAAAATGTCTCCCTTCAAGCTGATGACTGGATGAAGGATGGTGCTACTCCAGCATCTGCTCTACAGAACCCAAGAGTAGACCTTGATAAATACCTCCAAAACTCATGGGTATGTTGAGAATCTGAGAAAACACCTTCATCATGGTTTTGCGTATGCTCAGCAGAATCTAGAAAGATCTGCAGACAGTATGAAGAGACACTATGACCTTAAGACAACGAAAAAGGACTATCAAGTAGGAAACCGGGTCTACTTGTACAATTTCCAAAGGAACCAAGCCAAAGAGGGCAAATTTCTCCCAGGTTGGCGGGGTCCTTTTGAAATTGTGGACAGAATCTCACCAGTCGCTTACAGAATCCACATCCCCAAGGGCAATTTCACAGAGGAGGGAAGACGTGTGGGTCCACATAAACCAGCTAAAGAGTTGCCACCCCAAGCATACTTTGCGGCAGATAGAAGAGCTTACCGGAAACCCAGAGGGGCAAAATCCAGACACCTAGAAAAATTATTAAATATTAATTGATTACACCTGAGAAAAATGAGTAAATCATCACTGAATATAGACGGGGAATATTGCAAATTGTTAGGGAATGCAAGTGTCTTTCCGACTGTTGAGGTCCCCCGAAGATGTGTGGGTACAGTAGTGGGAACATTTTCATAACTGTGTTATGTTCTGTTTTATAGTATTGGCACTAAAATCCCAACAATCACCAAGGAGGACCAGTCGGGGACCGGGAGGAAAAACCCAAGTAATCCAGAGTATCGTCCCATCTCAGCCTGAACCGACGAGGAGAGCGTGTCGCCTCAATCGCTGACGGGAGAAGCAACTGAATTGTTTCACATGGACAGAAAAGAACATCCCACTCAGCCAACTCCCCCTCGACTGAAAGTCAAAACGAAGTCGGGAGGGGGAATTTGTGGGATGTGTTGACGCACTCTCATATACTATGCTGCCTCACTCTGCTATCTATGGTGCGAGAAACAAAAAAATGGCGCCAAAACCCTTGTGCGCACCAAAACCTCCAAAACCGCATTTTCAACACACACAAAGATGGCTGCACAACCTGCCACCCATGGTGCATGTGTGGTGGAATGGAGCACACACTGCAGAAAAAGTGCCAGTGGGCTCCATGACAAGTAAACATAGAGTGCAGAGGGAGCAGCAGCGCTTTGCAAGTGAAACTCCAACATTTGCCTGTAAATGACATTTACTTTGCTGCTGAAACTTCAAAATGCCTGTACATAGGACTTTCCAACACTCAAAATCTTGCTTGGCTCTAAAAATCATTTAATCTAATGAAGCACTGTGAATTTACAAAGTTCTGAAATGTTAAGAGCAAAACATTTTCTCAGCAAAACTGGATTGCCTGTGAATGCTAATTCCTGTAATAAAATGTGTGTGAAGCCACACTGGGCTACCTGTGAGAGACAGCCCCTGTCAAATGGGCTGATTAAACTTTAAAGTTGTCTAAGACTAGAACTCTGTCGGATTAGTAAATATAAAAGGACTGTTGCTGAAAGTAACACAGATCTCACTTGTTTTGATCCCACAGGTTTAAATCTAAGAATGTCATTTATCTATGTCATCTGGTGCAACACGTTTGTTTTATGTTGGATTTCCATTCAAGAAATTAAGAATTAACCTAGGCTGGCTGGGCCTGCAAGAGGTTGAAAAACAGGTTTCCGCCCAAGGGGAGGGCATTCCTCTCAGCAGATACTCACTGGCACATGATAATTGTGGGGTAGGCCAGACTTTTGTCTGCTACCAAGGACTGAACAATGGCAGATTCTCCAGGCCAGGAAATGGACGTGTGAAAAGGTTGTAAACTAGGTTGCAGAAGGAAATCCCAAAGGTGGGGGCAGCTCCTTGCCTCCAGAGACAGACAAAAGGCTCACCATTTGCTGCTAAGAATATGTAATGAACATTTTTTTAGAGACTTATAACTCGCTATCAGAAGTGGTGAAAAATATAAAAAGGGCAGATTTGTTGATCTAATTTTTGGCCCTATATTTCAAAAAGTGGTGGAACTGTCTAGCATATTCTGAACAGAAATGGCAATATATGTGGTTTTATGGGAACTTTTTTTATGCTAGAATTGTTAAACTTTGCACACACGTTCCTATGGTAAACACGCATATTTGTGGAAAGTTGGAGAATGTTCGGAAAATGTTTTCATGGTGAAATGGACAAAATGCTGCAAAAAAGTGAAACAAGGTCTCACAGCTGTGGGATTTTGATGAACAGATACTCATATATATATGTAATCCTTGTATTGATTTTCATAGAGTTTACAAATGTATAAATATGTATTTATGACCAAATTCAATTTTGATACTAGTGGCTAGGGGAGGTTTCTAAGGATTGTAAAAACCAAACCATAAACTTGACATCATCTCTCTTTGATCCAATCACTCAGATGCAAGGTGAAGATGAGGCGCTGATCCAATCCCAGCTCACAGGGGCGAGTTTTGTTAAGCCTGCCCATACACCCACTTTTGTGATTTCATTTTGACATGATAAATGGGGACATCTGACAACACATAGGACACACACTCTCGCTTCTGATTCCAGCGAAGCACTCTGATCCAGCATTCAACATCCAGCCTTTAACATCCTTCCAGTTCCAGATGCCAATCACCAGACCAAGCAGGAGCTGAACCATTTTCAGATAGGCCTCAATCCTCAATTAATCCTCAGCTAATCCTTACAACCCAGTGGTGCGCTGTGGTGTGGGGAAGCATCCTGAAACTATCTGGCCTGCTCCCATAATGCTCGCCGGATGAACTCACCATCCCGCTCATCTGACATATCCAGAAACAAGAAGGGTGGATCCTGTGCAGTTCCGGTGACCGGCCTAGCTGATACCGTCCCGCGCCTGATGAGTCCTTCCCTGATAGACCTGATCCATTGACCAGAATCTTGACGGGCCTAAAATCTTAAATCGCAGTGGATTGTGAGTATTAACAGGATGCTAGAGAACTATTGTATACCTTGCCTTATCTTGTCCCACCCTAATATCTGAACTATCCTTACTTTCATAACCAGTAACAGTGTCAAAATCTTAGTGTTATTTTATTCTGTCTATTTGCTAATGTGTCAATTCCATAGTCATTTTATTTTTGTAACTCTGATCCAAAAATCCCACTTCGAGTGTTTGGACTGGTTCCGCCAGGGAAGGTGCTGGGGATATGTTATTGAAGTCATGACTCAGTCTCAGAGCTTACTTCATCCCAACCTGGTTGTCTAGCCTGCATGCTCTAGTCCTGAGTAAAAGCATAACCCATACTTTCTGATTTTAAACTGAAGTGCTTGTCCGTGTCTTTATTTCCAAAAAACACCTCTCACTAAAACCTCCATAACTCCCTCAGTTTTGAACAGAGAAAGGAAATTTCAATACCCACTGATACCTAACATACTGAGCCATCTCCACAACTAAAAACGCAGAACAGTGTCTTTGACCAGTTTTTATCAAAAATTGCAGAAGTAAAAGTTTGCCGTAAATTTACATTTTGCCAAGATTTTACACTTGTGAATTGTCTTTAAATTATTTCCCACTTTGACTTTTAGATTCCAAATGTTTTTTTTTAATTAAATCCTTGCTTGTGATTGCGTGCATCTGTTCAAAGCAGCTCCCATAGAAATGTATAATAATTTAAGCAGTTTTGACCACATTTAGTGTTTTTGCTTAGCCAGTTTCAAAGCCATCCTGATAGTTGAAAAGTCAAATCCATTTTCCCCTTGTGTTTAAGGGGGGAAGGTGGGAGTGATATTCTGTTTGATCTGTATTATTCCTGAGTACCTGCTCTCTCCTCATATCTATTTAAATTGACTATTGGTGGGTTGAGGGGTGTTGCAGGGGGAACTTCTAACCACAGTACTATCTGTTCCAAACCAACCCAAAAGTATTCTTTTCTGTGCTGCATTCTTTTTTGTGTTCATTACCTGATTCCCAGTGCATTAAAGATAGTATTCATTTTTCTTGTCAACCCCATTGGTGATTGTTGTTACCTATTAAAAATACATTGTGATTTTAAATTCTAAATAATTAAATATTTACCATTCCAACCTAGCCTGATTCCTGCTTCAGTGTGACTGGGGGGTGTATTTTGAGAAGGGTGTGATATGAGTGGTATATCGTTCAGAATATTGGACTTATAGACAAAAATAAATAAGGGTTTCATTTGCGCACTACATGCTAGCCAGCACTGGGGTGTTTGCCTGATTGAAATCCATTACAGTGCTGACATGACAGTTGCATGGACCATCAGTGAATGTGTATTTCACTTTTGTACATCAACGTGTCCACTGATGGCATGGGGAGGGGGGGCAGTATGTCAGCATAGCCATACTTCTGTGTCTTACAGCTCATAGTGTGGGACCTCACAATGTCAGATGCGAGAGCGTGTCCTGTCATTTTGTGCCTGTCTGCACTTTATGCACATGTGCATTTTTGTCTGGAGGAAAATGACTGAATATGTCCTTCTCTGCCCATGTGCAGGAAGGATGCACCGGATGCAGAGGAGGAGGAGGATGAAGAGCTATTGGTACGTCAGACCACCAGTGGAGGCCGTCTTGTCATTCGACATGAAAATCCACTGGTGCTACAGACGATCATCAGTTGAGCTGCAGCCTCTTATGACTCTTCTGATTTGGATGCATAACCAGAAGTGTTGCCTCACAGAGGAAGAAGGTGAGTGTATCAGATCAGATGGGGCTATCGAATCTGTGGCTGACCAGCTGGCCTCATGAGGCCAGTCAGTGGTGGGCCCCATGTCTGCAGTGGTTACGCCTGCAAGGCCACCATCCCATGAGTTGGCATCGGGTTCTGGGGCTGATGCCCAACAGAGCGTTGCAGACTACCAGCAGACAACAGGGGCACCGCAGCAATTGGCATGGTCCCCTGCATCATGCCACTGGGGGGCCCCACACACGTGGTGGATGTGTGCAGGCTGGGGAGACAGTGTGAGAGCAACAAATGTTGCATCCTGCCATCTGACATGGCAATGGGCCTCATCACAAGTAGTGCAGTAAGACCTAAATGCGGAATAAACAGAATTAGCACAACAAATACTGCTCTGCCAGATTATGAGCTGGTGTAAATACCACTGACTGAAAAACAGCAGGCGCAATTAGCTCTGGTGCTATCACAGCTGGTGGAATCTGTGCTAGTACCATGAAGCACAATCACTGCCACATCACAAGTCCCTGTTTGGCTCTATTAGTGCCAGAAAATGGCACAATTAGCCACAGCCTCCAGGTGGAGGTAAATTAACACAGGTGCCAGAAAAGAAGCCACATGTGATCCCAATACACTCCAGAGAGCTACATAAGGCACATACCTTCCCCAAAAACAGTTACAAACACCATGCTGACACTTACATTGCAAGAGGGGACATGCAGCTTCTCACGCTGCTCCTGAAACTTCAGAAGCAGGACAACCAGCAAAGAGCACAGGGTGTACAGGCGAAGAGGAGGAGAGGCCAAGCAAGGCATGCACCAATCCCCAGGGTCAGGCCCTCACCCTGGACACTCACTAATGGGAAGTTGGTCACCATGTACCGCCTCAACAGGAAGACCATAACTGAGCACCATAACTGAGCTGCTCAAAACAATCCAGGGTGACATAGTGAGCAGGATCAACATCCGGACAGCTGTGCCTCCACTGCTGAAGCTAGTGTCCCTCCTACAATTCCTAGGGACCTTCCAGCTCTCGTGGTCATGATGCATGGCATGGCACAGCCAACATTCTGTGCAATCCTGGCCCAGGTGCTGGATGCTCTCCTCTCATGCTACATCTCACTGCCCAACCACTCCAGCACAGGTGCACGCCATGAAAGCACAGTACTATGATTTTGTCCAAATGCCAACGTTATTGCAGCCTTGGAATGTACCAATGTGGCATTGGTGGCCCCTCCAGTCCCATGAAGCAGTGTACCACAACCTGAAAGCACTACAACTCCTTGAATAGCAGATGACCGGTGATCCCAACCTGTAAATCACCCACTGTTGTGCCCGCTACCCTGGTTCCACTCCCAATGCAATGCTCCTACAGAAAAGTACATTTTCTGGATATATGGAGTGGCACAAAGGAGAAAGGACATGGATAGTGGGTGAGTAAAAATGTCAGCACACAGGCGCTATGATGCATCTGACCACACTGGGGGGTGGTTATGTGCAAAACACCACAAAGCATCTCATGACAGGCGAATGTGAAAGTCAGACCTGCTCAAATCCCGAACCAATGTCACAGTCCACTCCAAGGAATATACACATGCAGGACATATCCGGATGAATGAGCTTATGCACACATTCATTAGCAAGTCCAAACACACACATGACTACAGGTACCACAGTGCAACATGCATAATCATAAATCAATGTAAAACAAAGTGTCACATCACATCACACAACATAAACCCTGCCAGTACAAGAGCCAAGTACCCATGTACACTTAGCCCACAATGCAGACCAGCTGGCCCCAAAAGCCCATGGAGGTCTGATAGGAATCTCATCAGGCCACATGCACCAGAGAAATACACTGGCACTAGACACTCGCCATGTTGGCTTGACATGACACCGCCAAACACATGATCCGCTACAAGGGAACAAGGTGCATGTTAAGAAAATGCATGGTGCGAGTGACACAACATGCACAATCATCAAAAAGACACATGCTACGCAATGAAGACCATATGCATGCACATGAAGTCCATTGCCCTGATGCCGTCTAAGGCCAACCTCACACATTACACTGTGACTAATGGCTGTGCCTCTCCCCATGCAGATGACTCTGGAAATCCACAGCTGCCCTGGCTAATGACATCTGTGCGTGACTCACAAACACTGCAGTATATTGCCTACAACCATGCTCACAGCAGGACCTGTATGTGCATAAAGCATACCTTTGGACTCCTGAAGGCCTGTTTCCGCTGCCTCAACTGTACTGGTGGAGCCCTAATGTACACACCTGAAAAAGTGGGCACAATTGTGCTTGTGTGTGCCATGCTGCACAATATCTGCCTACAGAGAAATGTTCTGCTACACTCTGACGTTGACATGCTACTCCCAGAGGAAGATAATGAAGTGCCTTTGTCAGAGGCGACTGCGTGCATTGCCAGAGACGATGTCAGGGATGCCAAACTGGCTCACCAGGGACTGAAAGACATTTTATTTTGATACATTCACACAGCACATGCCAAGCACCACTGTGTGACACTCACGGAAATTAATAAACATAACAATGACACAATCAGGTATGTCCACACATTGATGAAGTTCAACTGTTTTAATGAAATAATGTGAAATGACTATCCCCTTACCCCCACCACCAACTCGCCCACACACTTTCCCTCTCCCGCCACACACCACCAACACCCCACACACTAGCCCCCCTCTGCCTTGCCACCACCAAAACCCCAGCAGGCCCACTTTGGGCTAAAGGTGAGCCATAGTCAGTTCTGTGGCCTCTTCCCTTTCAGGGCTTCCCCAAGTGATTTCGGACTCAGGTGGTGCTTAGACCAGTGGGTGTGGCCGAACTCGGGGGTATTGACCCCAGCCCCGGCATGTGCTGCAATGTTCAATGTTTTGCTGCAACGACTCTGCAGTCACCTAGATCCCTTCTTCTACTAGGCTGATATTTATATATGGTCATTTTCTGTGTGGTGGGGGGGGGTTGACTCACCTCCTGCCGCCTCCTCCGCTCCAACCCTCTCGATGCCCTCCATATTGAGGATGTTGCTGCATTTTTCATCCCATACTGTTAGAACTAGTGGCTCGAAGGTTCCCCCTCAAGTTGCCATGGACTCCTGGCATTGTTGGCAGAGGGGTCCCCACACCCTGACCCTGAGGTTGTTCCACCTCTTACAACAGTCCACAGCATCACTGGGGACGCTGCCCACCGCAGTCACCCTCTGGCTGATGGCAAGCCAGATTGCAGTCTTGCGATGGCCAGTGGTCTTCATTTTGCCTGCTGCCAAAGAGTTCATCGCAGTGGCCACTACCTCATCAGTGAGGACCAAAAGATCTCCCCACTGAATTTGGGCTTTCTCAGACAGTTCTTGGGCACCTTCCCTTTGATCCTCTCCTGAGACATGTTTGCAGTGTCTTTCATGTCCGGATGGCTGCAGAAAGTGGGTGATTCTGTTTTGATTGAGTTTTTAAAGATGGCCATCGCCATGCTTCCCGTTCCGGTGTTGATGCTATTTCCGCCGGCGTTAATTGCACTCACGCTGATAGCGCCGGGGACGCCGGCGGTAGCGCTATTAGCTCTGATGTTTCAGTGGTGTGCCATGTTTTGGTGCAGTTTCTGCTGGGCAGTATTTTGAGCCCTTGATCGGCATCGACCCTTTTTTCATATTTTTCAATACTGCTGCCAGGATGGAGGCATGTGTTGTTTTTTCACACAATCTAAGTTGGACTTATTTTCATTTATTTGTTATTTCCTTTAGAGATGTGCTGTTGTCCTCTCAAAGGAATAATGAGTGCAGTAGTTGCCATACAGCCATGCAGAGTGATGTCAATTGTCATGGTTGCCTCGAGGATGACAGGATGGCATGTGCAGGTAACAATGGGTTGATGGAATTTTGACACATATGTTCTGTATGCATGATTAGCATCTATAGCTGGTGAAATCCAATGTCCCATGTTGTTGCAGTGATCCTGATTCATCCAGTGACTGCACTCCATGGGAGGTCCACCCTGCACCCTTTCACGTCCCTAGTCCTCATGCCCTCTGCCAGGCACTGACACACCTTTCACGAATTTTGATAAATCATTTTCGGTGGAGGTGATGAGGGAATCACATCATGTCAGCTCTGTCAGACATGGTGACGGAGCTAGACATGGATATCTTTGGCTAGTGGTGCGCATAGTACCACAGGTGTACAATACTACTTTAACTGCCTGCAATGAAGAAGTAAACATGTATCTTTTGATGTACATATATGACTAGGTGCAAAGGAATATATATTTCCCAAAAAAATCAGTTTTTCAGTTAGAACATGAAAGGGTAAGGGAAATGCTGTGGAAGCAGCTGTCAAAGCCCCGAGGCATCCAGGACATGCTGTGAAGCAGCTGCTTCCCCAGCCCCAGGCAGTCATGCCATGCCCCAGACCACTTGTTGTCTGGCATCTGGACCCCAAAATGCTCCCAGCCACAAAGGGGTGGCACCAACACCTTATGGCAAGACGGCAAAGCCTGCACAGTATGAACAGGCTCAACCTTATGACACGGCACAGGACAACTGCCTTTTGAGGAAGAAGAACTTCCATGATGACGAATTCAAGGTCCTCATGGACTACGTGACCATTCACCACTGTGAGCACACATACAACTGCTCAGCGTATGGTGCATTGGCAGCATGTCACAGACAAGATCAATGCCTTAAGGTTTGAGAAACGCACTGCTGCATAGGTATTGAAGCACTGGAATGATCTCACCCATTGCAAGCTGGGTGGCAACCTGGCCTCTGCTCTGACAAGTGGAGTGGGGTCACCAGAGGAGGAGGAGCTGACCGTGCATGAAGAGGCTATGAGGCAATTCATACTACTGGAGCAGGTGCAAGGTGTGGGAGTCCTGAAAAATTACGATGACATGTCCGGTGAGTAACCAACTTTGTGCATCCTAAGTACATTAAGTAATGCATCACCAAGATGTATAATTGTGGTACAAATCTGGCTGCATTGGAATGACTACCCCATGTGAACCATGTCATGTGGTGTACTGACTCATGCCCAGTGTACACAAGAGTGGATACAAACCATGTGCGGTACATCAGTTGAAAATGTATGTGTGACAGTACTCATCCCCCACTAGCATACCCCCCAATATCTGCAACATGATACCATGACATGCACAGTTGTTTGCTGCATCCTTGATGTGGGTGACTCTGCTCTGCTAGACATGCGCATGTGTCCGAACTCCTTGTTGCACTCCATGCCATGCAGGGTATTAAATCTCTTTTCGCACATGTACGTATGTGCTGCCATGCCACAAAGAACATCTAAGATGACACCCAAAATGCGTTATGTCATGCCCTGAGTGAGTGTGCTTATGTCCAGGCTGTGCACATCCCTGCTGCCCCAATGGCAATAATTCCTGAGGCAAATTGTTGCGATGCCTGCTCCCTGTTACCCTTCCGCACTTAGCCCACACTCCATGGGTCCATGCCCCTCTCCCTCTTGTGGGTCACTGTACCTTGTTCTTATCTACAACACCATTGACTTACTCTCTCCACTTCATGGACCTTGCCTAGGTGGTACTCTTACAGCAATACATCACCTGGGGCTATTTCCTTTATCCCAGACTTACGGCATGTTCCCATTGTGTACAATCCCTGTACCAAGTCAAAACTGGTGTGGCATGTGATGGATGCAGACTTGGATGTGGATATGTGCGTCTGCCTGTACCATGTGATATAATTGCACATAACAGAGGCACATGTCCATGCCCATTTAACTGGTGTTAGTCAACAGTTTGCGGTACAATGGCCCATAATGTGCTTCTTGACAACCCTGTTGGTTGGCAATGTGTCCACTGGCAGCATGGCACTGAGCAGAGAATGTTGTTGCCAGTCTGCATATGCCATGCTCAGATGGCTTCTTGTTCATAGTGTGTGAATGCTGTATTTCTCATGACAACATGCCGTGCATTTTGTTGCACGACAGCAATGTGATACACATGTTTACTGTAGACACATTGCACATGACTCCACATGTCTTTTTTTGTCCATGGACAGGTGAGGATGCACCAGATGCAGAGGGGGAAGAGGAGGATGAAGAAGAGTTTGTGGTGCTTCAGACCACCAGTGGAGGACGTGATCTGGAAGGCCGTGAGAACCCACTAGTGCTACAGACCAACCTGAGCCGTGCTGCAGACCCTTCTGACTCTTTGGACTCAACTGGCTCTGATGCTGAACCGGGTGTTCAGTCCTCAATGCTGGCAGAGGTGATGCACAAATGAGTGGAGCAGTTGGGGCCCTTGAGTCTGCAGGGGGTCAGGTTCCTTCACAAGGCCAGTCAGTGGTGGCACGCCCATCTGTGGTGATTATGGCAGCAAGGCCACCCTCCCATATGTTGTTTTCTGGTCCTGGGACAGATATCCAAGGGAGTGTTGCAGACCTGCAGCCAAGGTCAAGGGAATCAGGGATGCCCTGAGGCGTGAGTTGTTGGCCCACCGGGCTACAACCCGGTGAAGGTGATGCGAGATTCACAACATGCTGCCTCAGTCAGAGGGTAAGCATGAGCACTGTCTTGCATCTTCAGAACGTGTCATTGTTCCCCGTGTTTGCTGCATATGGAAGTTTCCTCTATAGGTGCTTTGCATGCTACCATGCCAGGATGTTTTTTAAGTGGTACTTATGTCACTGTCTTCCTCCCTCGATCAACTCAGCTATGCCCGCACCTACTGTGGTGTAGTGCATGTCATTGGCCATCTCCAATCCAGGCTGTGTACTCCTTGATGTGATTTTAACTTGGCCTTCCCTCTCAATTTCACTCTCTCGCTCTCTGCTGTGCCACACTGCACTCATGGGCAGATCACAATCTATGTCCTGTCACCCTCTTGCATCCTGTGGTCCCATGGGGAGTGGGTGGTCTCAGCATATTTTCATGCTCCATTCATGTTTTGTCATGGATGTACAGGTTCTTTCTGTTGTTACTATGCATGTCATTGCAATTAGGGGAATGTGTCTCCCGGTGGGTTGCCTTGTATGCAAGGCAGGTGGGTACCCTGTGCAGGTAAGTGAAGGGCATTTGCAGACACTTGTGTGGTGTTTGGCTGGGAGTCTTGCACTTGTGTGATCACTTGGGATTGACTTGTCTAGTGGGGCACTGGTACTACTTCATGGGTGCATGTGTCACATGGTGTGGTTCTGGTCATAGGTATGGGCATGGTGTTGTTTCTATGGATTGGTGGGGCCACAGGTTTCAGATTACAAATTGCAGGAGTTCCAACTGTGTGGGCCTTTCTTGGGTGGTTGGAACTGGGTGGCAGTGCCAGCTGTTTGTGGCCTGTGATAGGTGTTGATGGTTGTGCTGGTGTGGGTCTCATTGCACTTAAAATCCCTTGAAATGTTTGTAGGGTAATGGTTCAATGGCACATTTGGCCTCTTTTGGTCAGGGTTCCCCAATTATGGTGCGCAGCCCCAGTTACAATCCACAATCCTAGAACCATTGATGCACTTTTTGTGGATGCTATGTTTGGAACCAGCACACTACGTTGTGCGGTTTTGGTGTGCTCACATGCATGTCCCATGCATGCTGCACCATGGTGTTTGCAGCTTCAAGTTGACCGCAGCTGGGTGCATGGTACAGATGTATGCTGCCAAAAACATCTGAGGTTGCTCTAACAAAATCACAACTGACAATTCGACTATTGCCCACATAGAAAAAGAAAGAGGCATATAGTGGAACAGAGAGACAGAGGGAGATGCAGTCAAAGATAGAGAAGAAGAAGGAGTGCAATATGGGCACATGAATTGCAGGGCACAACTAGCCATGAATAAACATACTTGTAGATTTAACACCAACAGTGATCTTTTGCGGGCATTAGCATAACGTTTGCAGGTAGCAAAGTGACTTTGCACTGCAGAAATACACTTTTCACCGGGCCTTATTCACAGAGCAGAGCAAAGTCACTTTGCACTGCAAAAGTACTCTTTTCCCAGCCATACGGAAGCAGTGTGCCTGTGGGTGTGGATGGTGTGCAACCAACATGTCCACCAGGACCTCACGCCTTGTTGCAACATTGTGCAGGACACATGCTGCCACAATGATCCTGCAGACTACTGGTGGCGCATATAGCAACACACCAACGGAGTGATCAAGCGAGCGGAAACGGAAATGTGCACTCCACTATGCCCCGAGTCACAATATGGGCAGTGTTTTACCTTACTCGGCAGGTGTGTTGGGGTTGCGTATGGTGTCATCTGTAGATGTGAGAATGGTTGTCATTGTCATTTGTTGACAGTGTCTCTTGGTCTGTGAGCAACATGCATGCATGTGCATGGCCATTCATACTCACCAATGAGCCATGTGTTGCCATGCTTCCCAGATTCCAGGGCCCGGTGTAGTGGGGACATCCTGAAGATGTAACTATCATGTGGGCTACCAGGATAGTTGGCATACACTTCAGTAATGATGCCCTTGGCATAAACACAACCGGAACATTGATGGAGTGCCAATGTTTCCAGTTGCAGTAGATGTGCTCTGTTGCTCTAGGTGGACGTACAGCAACATGTGTACAATCAATAACACCTGGCACTTTTGGAAAGTGTGCCACCCCATAAAAATCCTGGGCAACTGCTTGCTTTTCTGCTGCTGTTCGGGGCATATAGATATGCTGGAGGACAGAAGGACATGCAGTTATATTTGCCAGCACCCGGTGTAAGCAGTAAGACTGCTTGGCCTGTGAGATGCCACCTAGTATGCTATGGCGGAGGTCTTCTGGAATGACTCAGTGGCCAAAAAATGCAGAGCAGTGAGCATCTTTTGTTAATGTTAATGTTAATGTTAAAGTACATTTGTACCGCAAACTATCACCACCGGAGTGGTCTCCTGGCACTCTGGCGGCTCTGAAAGAGGAGGGGGGGGGGTTGAGTTAGTGGGAGGAAGCAGGAAAAGTGGAAGAGAGCAGTGATGTGCTGTTGGCGGCCTCAGCCCGCTGGGTCTGTTGGCTGGGCCTAGGGTGTTTGCAGCCAGTAGTCGTGTACTGTTGTGCAAGACTATGTGTGTTTTTGTTTTGTTGTTGCAATGTAGTGAAGTTTGTTCGGCTTGTTGTGCTGTAGGTTTTGGTTGTGTTTGGTTTGGAGTTTGAGAGGTGTAGCACATGGTGGGTGATGTGAAGCCATCTTCCCACTCACTGACCATGTCTAGGATGATATGGGCGGGGAACCTATACCTGCCATAAACCTGGTCATCAGTCATCCCAAAAAGGCTTATTCGTGGGTGGAAGATCTGGGCCCTGGCCATCCTCCTCCTCCTGTGGTGTCCCCTGATGATTGCTGCAACAAATGGTGCATTCATCATGGCTGCATCCATGCAATTGTTGTTGGCGCATACCTTTTATGCATTTGTTAGTGTGCGCCTTCAAGTTTATGCCATGGCATCGATATTTTTGGGATTTGCACATGCTTTTTCGCGAACCCCCGTTCCCTGTTCAATTACATCAATGTTTATTTGCGTGCATTTGGCCGGTGCGATTGTTTGAGGGTGGAATGTCCCTCGTAACGCCCACATTTTCGCTTGTTCTACCTCATTCCATGTGTTCTGCAACCTTTTTAGGTGGCCACACAGGCCTGGCCCACCCTCCTCTTGGAGTCTCGCGCAGTGACATGGTGGACGACACGGATTCCTCGCCAGTCCCGGGTAAACCCTGTGCATTGCTTTCCATGAATTGACTAACAATTTTGCGCGCAAATCTCTTTATTTCTCAGCAGAATAATCCATGAATCGAGCCCAAAGTGATTTATTACTTACACTTTCCAAATAGTAAAATAGGAGTGTATCAGACTGTGCATCTGGGGATTATAACCTTCGATCACAAAATAATAAATGTGCTTGTCAAAGTATTGATAGTGTGCTTTGCTCAGTTAGTTACATTTTAATTATGACTATCTTATATATCCTGGAAGTAATCATTAAACACGAACATTGTGAACATTTAAACAGAACCGCGTTACAATGCTCGTACAGTATTATAATTTTTTATAAAGGCTTTTGACAAACCAGCTCTATGCCCCCCACTCTGCACATACCTCCCGCCTGCCCACCACTCCTCCCTGGCAAAATCATCTATTGCTGCCAAAAACAGCTGAGGTTGCTCTAACAAAATCACAACTGACAATTCGACTATTGCCCACATAGAAAAAGAAAGCGGCATGTCAGAGATAGAGAAGAAGAAGGAGTGCCATATGGGCACATGAATTGCCGGGCACAACTAGCCATGAATAAACATACTTACAGATTTAACACCAACAGTGATCTTTTGCAGGCATTAACATAATGGTTGCACGAAGCAAAATGACTTTGCACTGCAAAAGTACTCTTTGCACCGCGTTAAATGGGCCTAATTCATGAAAAATGTCCCTAAATCCTCAGACTAAGGGCTTTATTCATGGAACGTTTATAGCGGAGCAATATCAATAAACACGTTCCACCGGACCTAATTCACAGAATGGTACAAAATGTATTTTTGTGGTGCAAAGTGACTGCACTGCAAAAGTACACTTTACATTGCGCTAAATGGGTCTAATTCACCGAAAAAGCACTGATTCATGAAATTATTTGCGTGTAAAACCGGGATTCATCAAAAAGGGATTTGCGGGTAGATTAGCATGCAAATCCCTGTTTTACGCGCAAATAATTCCATGAATCAGGGCCATAGTCTGCGCTACTTGGTGCTTTTTATGTGAATTAGGCCCATATTGCGCAGTGCGAAGAGTACGTTTGCAGTGCAATGTCACGTTGCTCCACTCTGTGAATTAGGCCTGGTGTCAAGTGCATCTTTGCAGTGCAAGTCACTTTTCTCCGCACTAAACGTTCTAAGAATTAGACTCACTGCCTCTGTTGCTTCAACAAAAAACACATCAGTAGAGTTCGAGTTAAATTCTTATGGTTATACACTCAACAGAGGTGTTACATAAAGCGAATTTCGCAATGTATGACATACTGCTAGAAAACGGTATTTCGAAACGATGCAGCCAATGAGCTCTCAAAAGCTATACGTGGAATTCAGGCCACATTAGAAAGGGTGTCAAATTTGCAAACGACTTGTCCCGCCCATTCTCTTAAACTGATCTCTAACGTCGACCGCCATAGACATTACTGGACACCATTTATAATAGAAGCAGGCATCAGGATTTAGATTATGAAGAGATTAACTAATACCTTCTTGGGCCCGAGCACTTCACGCTGCGGTCCCTTGGCTGGTTGTCTCTCTTATAAGGATGCTGAGGCACCGCAATATAATGCGCAGGGGGGGGGGGGGGGACATGCATCCCAACATGCTAAAAAGTGGCTTTTATTCAACGTATGCATGATATATTTGGTTAGCTAATTGTTTAGGCACATGGCAATGCATCACGTGGTGAGCGCATTAGATCGTGAATATTGCAGCAAGTTTATATATTTTGGATGTCAGAACTCTTTAAACTGAAGGTGACTGGTTATTGTAGGCAGCAAAATGGAAAATTGTGTTTTATTTGAAAGACATATATTTCCGTATGGTGGACGTCTGTTTAACTATTTCTACCAGATTGCCCTGAGATTGTAATCTGACGATTCAGATGATAAAGACTTTATTAACATGTTTGTGAGGGTATTTTTTTATATTTTTAGTGGCTGGACACAAATCCAATGTCATACAGGATTTACAAAGCACATCTCTACTATGCAAATAGCCTTGTTGCACTGAATTATGAAGAACCAAAAAGTTAATTAAAGCTTTCTCCTAAAAGGCCATCAAATGTGATCATTAAGATGAAGACATTTATTTATTTGAATTTGTAAAGCGCTCATACAGCCCGCGGGCATCGAGGCGCTGTTACAGGAATTGTTAGTATTTTAGTTGCGTAATTGTTTTTTTTTTTGGCCTAAATTGCGTATTTATAACGCGCTTAAATACCCAGAGGTTTCTGAGCGCAGACCCGGGATCGAACCTGTGTTGCTTTGTGTCGTCTTGCTTCCAAGGCAACACGTTGCCCCTGAGCTATCCTCCTGTTTTTTCATCCCTGTTTAAACACGTATGGACTTTACTTTGACCTGTAAACATTCTCGTTGCATTGTTTGCTGAACTGTAATGCTAAACATTAAACCCGCAATTCCAACTTATTTTGCATTAGCATCTGTACTGTCATGGTCTAACTGTGACACAATACAAACCACATGCATACTTTAAAACTACAAGCGGCATTTGTCTATTTATCACACGTGTGCATATAATCACTTTCTTTGTAATGTCTACCCTTATCATCTATTATCCCAGGACATGCTGAGACATATAGATTGACAACACCCTTCAAAGCACCCGAAGAAAACAAATGAAATCAAGGAAGCTATCGTGTCTGCAGCAGCCACCCTGGACAAATTACAGCATGGGGAATTTGAAATAGGGATATACAACCTCCAGCCATTCGAATATCTCTCATGCGTACTCTCGCATTATCTGCATTTCCCACACGATGTATTGGAAACGAGTTAAATGCATGTTTCCTTCTTATGCCTGGGATGGATCGATGGGCGCGTCTCGTTAGATTTCCTCATTCTTGTTCTTGTCTCTTCAACGTGATAAATTAGTGGCGGTTCGAACTTCAAATACTCCCGAACTCTATTCCAGCTGAATGATGCTGAATAACTTGCAACTTTATAAAAGTACCGACTCATCTGGGTGAATAAGTGCCTGGGATCTAGTCGCATTAAAGTGTCTTGATAACAAAATGGCACCCTGTTTGATCTGAAACAGACCAGCTATCATGTATGAGTGGCTGACATTCCAGGGTGATGTTCTTGGCTTAATAATGCCATGCTTAGAAGCTGTATGCCCGGTGGATTGCAGCCTTCATGTTTCAATGGGTCGGTAGCAGAGGCACATTGGAAAATGTTTCAGAAGGAAAATATCACAACTGTTTTTATGCTCAAATAGCATCACATGCTCTTAGAGTCAAAACCTTGTATTGTCAGGGATACATTGATTTCCAAATGTTAAAGTTAGTTTAGAAAAGTATGACGGTCAAAAGAAAACCACAACAATAAACTAACTATGGTTTCCCTGCACAGAAACGAAGTCGATGTTAAAATAAGTTAGATCGTTTGATGTAATGGACCATTTGAATGTATTCATCAGTGTAATTCATCTCCTAGTAATTTCTGTTCCCATTTTTCAGATATTTACAACAGCAAAGTTGTTACTCTTTTCAGGCATGGTAATGGGATTGCAATGATGCCATATAGGGCGTTGCTGGGAGGGGGGGGGGGGCTGATGGGCTGGATAGAAGCTGAGGGGTTACAACCAAAAAGGCAAGCTAGCTCCCAGACCCGACAGTCCCAAAATTAGCGTAGCCCCGGATCTTTTTCAGACCTAGCAACACCATTGCCATCCCTAGAAAACCTGGTTTTAATGATGTTATCAAGCAGGAGAACATTGCACGTTTTTTCCAGAGGGTCAAGATATGAGGTTTTACTTGCTTTGAACTTGTGTCCATATGAAGGCAGGCAAGTATAGACAGTTTTCCTACAGATAGCAGGAGAGACCTGGGTGTGTTTGGGAGGGGCGTTGTGGGATAGTTTGGTTAGAGCAGAATTACATTGATAGGGCCTAGGTAGTGGAAGGTTGAACCTTTTTTTGGAGTTGTTAGGGGCACATGATTTGTGGGTGGGGTGTGAATTGCAGTTGGAAGAGCAGTGCAACCCACTTCAATTTGTGTGATTAGTTTAAGGCCAAATCACTGAGAACCTCATAAACATGTACTAAGCATAGGAGAAGGACAGAGCACTGATGACACTATGTGAATTAACCAGGCATAGAAGGCGGCCAAATCTCTCAGAATCCCAGGTGTCTTTACTATGCATAGGAGAAGGCTTGAGCACTGTTAATCCCATTTACACTTGAAACACATAGGATAAAGCCAGAGAACTGAGAACCCCATGTACATTTACTAGGCATGGAAGAAGGATACAACAGAAAGAACGTCAAGAATATTTCCTAGGTGTAGTGGAGGAAGAAAACACTGAGAAGCCCACATGCCTTTTGTAGGCATACGAGAATGCCAAACACTGAGAAGTGCCTATACATTTATTTGAAGAAGTACAATGCACTGATATCCCCACATGGATTTACTGGGCATAGGAGATTGGCAAACCCTGAGAACCCTACATATATTTACTATTAGTTTGAAAAGTGTCAAAGAACTACGCACCACATATATTTGCCAAGTGTAGGAGAAGGCAAAAGCACTAGGCATAGGACAATGCCAAGGTAATGAGAAACTCACATGAATGTACAAGGCACACTCTAAGACCAAAGCACTGAGGACTCTAATTTATTAGGCACAGAATTAGGAGAAAGCACAGAGAGTCCCAAGTGCATTTATTAGACATAGGACAATGTCAAAGCACTTAGAATTCCACATGCATTTGCTACGTGTAGGGGAAAGCCAAAGTACTGAGACATCGATGTGCATTTGCTAGGCATAGGAGAAGGCCAGAGCACTAAGGACCACACATGCATTTTGTAGGCAAAGGCCACAGAACTAAGAACCCCCATGTGTATTTTGTAGCTGGAGGAAAATGCTGAAGCATTGAGAACTCTGTAGGCATTTTTTTTTTATTGAATTAGCTGAAATATTCAACTTTTCAATTCCACCTTTTCCTTTATAAAATATATATATATATATTTTTTAAATTCAGGTAAAAAATTCATAAACAAATAAATCAAAATCATACGAATTTCATATTTACATAACAAACACATGACTTCAGTGATTACTCTATAGATAAATCACAATTGAAGTGTTTTTTCAGTTTCCATTCAACATATTCTATAAAAAAAAATTGAGGGCCCTTCATTAAACAAAATTAGTCATCTTATATTAACATTCGACAATCTAGTGATTATTACATATTCAAAGTAATAGCGGCTTTGATTGTTCATATTGTGCTTGATATTTTCCACACACACTTCTCCAAGTAGACACATATGCATTATGACATAAACACAGTCATAATCTGTAATCCTTTAAATTGGTACATAGGAGCTGATGGCATATCATTAACAAACAATTTGTGTTGGAGAAACATTGTATATATATAGAGGAGAGCATTATTAGTTCGAATTGCAGATGTTCATTTCACAGACATGAGTGCTGTAAAGGTTGATGAGACTTGGAGTCTCAGTTTTGCTCTTCTCATTTTGCAGATGTATTGAAGAAAGTAGCTTAATACTAAACAGGAAAAGTACTTACTTTTATTCATTTGATCACCCTTAGACGTCATTCAACGCCCAAGCTGTTAAAAAATGTACTGTTGCAATTCGAAAACTCATTAGAGGAGAAGACACAAGCAATTGCCATCAGAGATTAGAGTTCAGTGCTCCGAGATACGAATAATGATTTGCAAAAGATTTCTGTCTTTCCAATGCTAAGGCAGGACAATGTTCTATCAGGTGTTCTAGGGTGTCTTTACAGAATGATTCTCTACAGAATCGACAAACATTTTTGTCTGGATGTATTTGTTTTCGGTCTGCCAGTAGATCACAAGTTGGCCATAGATTTAACCTAAATCTCATAATGGAAGCTCTAATAGCTGGATAGGGAGATTTACTTAAGTATGGTTCCATTACCCAAAATGTATTTCTGCAAAAGGATTCTTTGCTAAATGTTTATGTTAGGCAAAGTCTCCTTGTTTCTATCCAGTCCACCAAGTAAACTTTTGACTTGGCTCTATCTGGATCATTGACTCTGTCGGCATTTACTAAAAGTAACGGAAGGAAAACCCACGGGCAACCCACGCATATTTACTAGACATTGGAGAAGGATTGTGTAAGTGGAGAAGGACAAAACACTGAGAACCCCAAATTCATTTGATGGTGGAGGAGAATGCCAAAACACAGAGAACCCCAAATGCAATAACAAGGCAGGCACAGAAGGCTAAAGCACCGAGAAGCTCACACACATCTACTGGGTATATGGACAAGTCAAAGCACTGAGAAACACATGTGACATTACCAGTTGTAGGAAAAGGCCAAAGTGTTGCGAAACCTATATGCATTTAGTAAGTGTGGAGAAGAAAAAAGTACAGATAACCCCACGTGTGCTTACCAGGCGTAGGGGAAGACAAAAGCACTGAAAATCCTGTGTGCATTAAAAAAAGGCATCGTAGGAGGCCAAAGCAATGGAAAAAAAGGTACATTTAATAGGCATAGAAGAAGGCCAAAGCACTAAAAGACCCCTATGTATTTATTGGCACAGGGGAAGGGTAAAGTACTGAGTGTATCATGTGCATTTTGTAGATGGAGAAAAAGGCCTAAGCACTGAGAAGAATGCACAGATTTTGGCGGTGAATGTGAAAACCAAAGAACAGAGAATTACACAAGCATTTTGAAAGTGAAAGAGAATGCCAACGCACCAAGAATGAAACATACATTTTATAGTTAGAGGGGAAGCCCAAATCACTGAGGACACCACATGCATTTACTGGATTTAGGAGTCGCCAAAAGACTGAGAAGCCCATGTACATTTACTAGGTGCGAAAAGCAAAACACTCAGCGTCTCACATGCAATTTTGTAAGCAGAGCAGAAGGCCAACGCACTGAGAACCCCACATGCATTTTTAAGGCCATGAACTGAGAACACCATGTATATTCTGAAGGGGGGGGGGGGGAGTAGAGCAACACACTGAGAATGCCACATTCATTTATTAGCTTTAAGAGAAGGACGAAGCAGTGAGAATCCCATTTGCATTTATTAATGGGAAGTGTAAATTAAAGTAACATCTTTAAACTATTGTAAGACCCAATCATTAGAGTAGCTGAGGCACAGGTCTAGAGGAGACTGTAACAGTGTCCTATTTGTCACCTGCTACAGCAGCAGCTGTTTGCATTCATGAAGCCCAGTTAGTATGTAGCTCACTGCACTTTCCATGCCACTCAATCAGTAGCCCTGACCTCTTCCTCTGTGTCAAAAGGTTCTGCTACATCAGGAAGAAATGCATGTGGGCATGCAGTGCCATTTTATATGTATTGGGAGCCAGAGGATGGAGTACAGGATAAAGTAGAGCCATCACAAACTGAGGTGAAAGAGCAGCAAAATATGACTTGAGCTCAGCAGCAAAAAGAACAAATCACAGTGAGGAAGAGAGGATATATCAAAACATTGCCATCTCTGATTTCCTTGAAAGCAGTTGGAATTGAAGACCAAGTCATAGATTATGAGCTATTTCTTGATTTAAGATCAAGATTCAAACACTTTTATGCTGAAAATTGCAAAAATATCTAGCGAGACCAACAGACAGGAGAAGAGGGTTCAGGCATTAAGGAACCCATGCAATTGTCAAGTTCAAGCACTGTGTAAAGTAGGAAAGCCACAAGCACTCCCCATCCATCAGCCATAGAGCAGTCTTTACCAAGATCTGGTATTAGAACTTTGAAATCAGTTGCATGAACATCACCAGCTCATTTGTTAGATGCGCACACACACATAGCATGCGCTGCAAAGTACACTGAGCAAGCCCCAAGGAGGAGGAGGAGGAATAAGGGCCCATCGCAGCCCTCCCAAAAATCAAGACTATTGCATTATTTTATCTCGGAAAAACAACAGGCTCAACTTGCCGCTTGCCATATAAGCAAGAAAAGTGTCTTGCAAGAGGCTCACAGTACCCATTTGGGCAACTCTTTCATGTGTGCAAATATGTGATGAAATCATTGGCATTCTTGTCAAAAGAAAAAAGCAAATAGGGCAGCCTCTGATCACCCCTCAACTGCAGGCAATGGGCACATTTACATAACAATCCAGACCCACTATACTGGTGAATCTTGCTGATTGACTTCATTGCTAAATCATTGTTGAGCCCCCATCTTTGCCGGCATATTCCACGGCACACAGACAACTGATTATTTCCCCACTCAATGTGCCAGCTCACTGTTGCTGAGGGTGACACAGAATATCACATAAGAGAAAACTGCTCTTTTTATGCAATGAACACCTTTGTGTAATGTTGGCAATAGAGTTACTGCCTTATTTGTTTGTAATCGGTGCCTCCCTGGTCTCATTCATCTACAAAGGGCAATTCCAAGTCAGCACTACTTCATACAAAACCTCAGTACCATGCCTTTATGAGTATGTTGTAGATACAGTGGAAACGCACTGTCGCACCTAACAATGGAAATGTGGACCATTTCTCAAGGTACAAAGGTCATTGCTTTCAACAGCACAAGGCTGCCTTCTCCCATACCTCTCATAAGAAACTTCCAAGGACAGCAGCCAGTAAAAGCAGTTTACCAGCAGGCTAGCTTGTTTATAATAATAATGGAAGGGATTGACAAAAAGTCCCGCAGGGTAATTGATCTCCAGGAGAAAGTAAATAATGTTGTTGCACATTGGCTTGCTACTCATGGTTTGCAAGTTGGCTTTGTGATATCTGTCAATGGATCCAAAGCTGCACTGATGATGGGCCACTCCATGTACATTCCTTGCTTTGCCCATATCCCCCATCTTGTTGTTTCCTACTTCATAAATTATTACCCGCCACTAGACAAGATGGTTTGTGGGGCCTAGAATATCTGCAGACATGTTAGCTGTACTCAGTATATTTTAATAATGCTAACCACTATCTCCCTTAAAACCAGCAGAAAACATTTGTGCTGACCCTCCAAAGGCTGAAGCAGCGGTGAGAACAGTGTGATGTAGTGACATAGAGGAAGCTAGCAGCTGGACCGTGCCTACTTAACATCAACATGTTGGACAATGCTTGTTCTTTGCCACAGCCATTTGAAGAAGCCACCCAGTGGGCTGGCATCTATACCATGTCACTCAGTGAGGTGCTGCCAGTGATTCATCCATTGAAATGAGAACTATCCAAAATAATCTACTAATAACCTTCCATCATGATTTGTGCATTGTTGTAATGCGGAGGAATCTTAGTATATCTCAGCATCTTTTTTTGACCCATGGTTTAAAGTCAAGGTGGCAGGCTTTAAACAGTGTGTGCATGAGGATGAGAAAATCATTAAAGAGACTTTAAAACAAAGAGAGGCAAAGGTCAGAGATCAACAACCCAGCATAGGACTCTACCACTACAAATAAGTTTATCATATTGTGCATACCCCATCTCCTCAACTCACGACCCCTAGTTCAAGTGGCTTCAAGGTGAGTTTTGGGAAAGAGCAAAAACAAGAGAGGCTGTTGAACAGTCTAGTTTGCTATATCCAATGGGGTTCACATGATCATTCAGCCGTCCCAGTGCAGACCTGATAGTTGATGCCTATGTTTACAACACATGCCAACTGGGTAGTGATAATGATACACTGCTATTTGGGCTAAGCAAGTGGTTAGTGTGGTCATTTGTTCTTGTTCAATTCGCAGAAGTAAGCCTCAGAGGTCCTGGCTGGTGTGCAGTGTGAATGGGGGTGTATCACTGATCAGGCTAGTTTCTGAGACTACAGGAAAAACCTAACTGACACACGTGTAATAAAGTTTGCTTTTATAAAAATGAATGAGCATCTTATGGCTGAATACTTTGTCAGGCGGATAAACCAGACCCATTGCATTGAACACTAAACAACCAATTCCTCAGATGCAGAAGATTTGTGTGCCAGCCGGTTTCCATTACATGAATTGAGCGCCTAGTGGTGGAGACTTTGGCCCTCATTAGGAGTGACCCAGTCCAGATAAAATGCTGGGAAAAATGCTAGTACTACCATCTCCGGCATTATTTCTGGACTGGCCCATTCCAAATCTGCTGGTAGGAGCAGTGAAGTACCATCAGGCCCAACCTGCTGGTAGTTCAGGCCCTTACCGGCAGAGTAATCACTGAAGCACTGGCACCGTTAAGAACAGTGCTGGTGCTTCAGTAGTTCACATCACATGGGTCCCTATGGAATATCCCAGTAACACCAGGATATTGGGCACCAGTAATGGTAAGGCAAGCCTGCTGGTAACCTTCCAGTAGCACCAGCGGGTTACTGGCAGACTCGTAATGCGGCCCAGTGCTTGGTGCTTGAGTGCATTGCAAAAGTATGTTTTGTTTTTCCTTCACCCAAAAAGTATTTCGCTCTATCAATCAGTTCATCCACTCTCTGAGTCTAAGTACCACACTCACAAACCAGAGTTGTTTCCCCAATGTGTATGTCTCAACCTATCAGTGGAACCAGACAACATACTGTTCATATAACTACATGTTTTACTTCTTTAGACTGGTTGACACAACATTGAATACATACATGGATTTGCTTCATTTTATTTGGCTCTACAAACCAGTGGAGACCCTCTCTGAGTATTAGTACCTGACTCACAAACTGGGGGTCCTGCCCCAATGTGTTTGTCTTTGCCAAATAGTAGATTCAGAAATTACTTTTTTAAAACTTGCAAAATGCACCAAGGCACTCCCTTTTACTACACGTTTGTCTAGTCATCTAAAAGAGGATAGGGAAGTGCAGGAGAATGTTTTAAAAAAACATATCCTTGGGATCCACCAATTGCTGCTTTTAATTCAGGTCACACTGACTGGCAGAGGTCAGGCAATACAAGGATTAAGTGCCTGCACTACACATCACACTGTCACACCTGTGCTGCCTTAGTAACATCACACCAAGAACTATATCTTTGCCAACAGTAGACTTTGCTATTAGTGGTGATAAAATGGCCCTGGTAGTTGAACATTCCCCTGGGTCTAGCAGTGCCTGGCTGAATATGTCAGGTCTGGGAGACAGTTGGGTTGGTACAGAGTTGGGGAGATGGTGGTTGCTTGCTAGAACAGGACTGACAATGAGCTGAAGTATCATCTGACACTCCCTTGTGCCACCGTGACTGTTGCAGTGGCCTCCGTCTCTTCACCTCTAAACCATCAGTTGGGGGACCTTCTCTTCAGTCTTTGGTCACATTACCACCTTTAATCCCCTCTGCCCTTTGATCCTCGTCACCTCAGTAAAGACATCTTCCTGATGCTATGCTACGATCGCCTCCTCCCTGCCACAACAATGCCAATGTAACCACCCACCTTCTGCAGGAGTTTCTTTCATGACTCTGCCTCCACTACAACCTCCACCAGATCGGTAGGTATGTCATTCATCGCCACATGCTGCATTTTCCCCACCTCCACCACCATCTCTGCCTTAGTCAACTGCAATCTCTCCTTCCTCCACCTCTGTCCTCCTCACCTCTATTACTATCTTCAATTCCTCAAAAACTGTCTCCACCACCCCATGCTTCATCACAACCTTTGTGACCCCGCTGAATCTGGTGGCTATGTCTTCACTGCTGGATGACTTTATCAGCCTCTGACATAGATGTATGGGAGTAGTCCAGCTCCTCATCTTCTCCTCCAGTCACCTCCTCCAAATAGAATAACATGTTGCCTAAGGTCCCAATGTGCAACATGCAAAAATATGTAAGGGGTCTAACGTGTTAATTTGCAAAACAAGTAACAAAGACAAGCACGGGGATTCTTAGAAGACTCTTAAGATGGGAAAGAGTCCTCAAAACACACAAACAGCAAGAATGATGACAGAGGACATCAAAGGAAAGCTTTTCAGTTTTACACACACAGGTTTCTCTACTTACAAACACAGGAAAGGAAAGTTGCCAGGAATCTTCTTTTTGATGTTTTCAATTTGTGGGTGGCACAAGGTAGCAGGGAAGTACAAGAGGATTTTGAAAAACATTTTTTTAAAGAAGATATCGTTAAAAAGGACACTTGGAGAAGAACTCTAAAGAATGTGCACACACAGACAAGCAACAGAAATTAGGATAAAACAGAAATCACGAATTAGCTAACAAATTTCTCTAAAATACAACGTTATGCTCCTAAACTCAGCAAAGCACTGCAAAATGCCTACACAACCTTACATTTGTGAGCGTTTATACGGTTCACTTCTAACTTGACAGCCAAACAGGACCCACAAAGAAAGCAGGAAACAAGGAGTGCCTTTCAAAGGCCCTCAATCCTATTTAAATAGGACTGAGGGCTTCTGATTGGCTGGTTAAAGTCCCCTCTTGAGTCCCAGGCCTTTAAATTGGAAACCATGCCTCAAATGCCACGATTAGGCTTGTGGCTGGTTTGATCCTTTGGAAATCCCCTGGGAATCCTGCATGGTGGATTGAACCCACTCAGAACATTTAGAATTTTCTGAGGGGCACACTTTGGGATATTCAAGCACCCCTAGACGTTATGTTCCATGCTGTTGTCAAAAAGTCTGGCATTCTCGTTTAGCCTAATGAAGGTAAATATACATAGGATTCCAAACATGGAAAGTGTTCAGTTCATAATATTGTTCCTATAAAATGGAGATAAGCATGCTGAAGGACTGTAGAGCACTATCCATATTTCACCTTTAAAAATAACGTCTCTGATTTAGGCTGTGACTGACAGACAGTAATTACTAGTTCCATAACATGTTTCTACGGTTAAGGCTTGAAATGCTGCAAGTGAATACCTTGCTAAATGAAAAGGAAACCACTGAAAGCTCACGAGGAAGTATTAATCAGAACATTTTTCTCTAAAATGTTTTAGAGAACAAACATAAGCCATAATGTTCTGGTTGGATGGAGTAAAGTGGACATTCATTGAAAAGTAATATTTTCGTTTGTTCCATTTTAGGGTCTTTCTCAATAGAGTTGTATCTCTCTATTAGAGCTCTTAGAGCGTTAATGTGAAGGAACCTTGATAATTGACGAAAAAAGGGCATCTGATGGGTCCTTTGAATCTTGACTCACCCACCCACCGCATTTGTGATGTCATCTTTGATGTCGTGGGTGTTAGTCTTAGCAGTGCACTGTGGTGGCATGAGTTATGGTTGCTTAGCTTACCATAACTGGCGAATTTCAGGGGTTTTTCGGTTTTACTTGGAACCATAACGTCCCTTTAACAACGTTTTTTCACTGAATTTCATAGGTTTTTAGTAGCGCAACTTAACCATAACCTCCCTTTAACAAAGTTTTTTCACTGAATTTCATAGGTTTTTAGTAGCACAACTTAATAATAATAATTCTGATATTATCTACATGTAAAAATGAACATACTGAACCTTCTCTATTGAGTTTGATGTCCGCAAACTCATTTAATGTCCGCGGACATGTTCGGACAACAGTACCACTACCTAAAAACTCTGGGGGGGTATGTTTGATTGTTATATCATAACATAGGAACATTTAACAAATTCAAAAAGAAGCACACAAACCCATTATATGTACTAATACATAAGAAATGTAACCCATATATACAACACACTAACCATTCATTTAAATGCACTATGTTCTAAAATGGAATATACCACAAGAAAATAAATTGGCTTCCAACATAATTACCTCACAAACACGACAGAACTGAGAACAAGAGCCGACCACTGAGTACATAGGACATATCAGACCTGAAATAGTAAGTGTACTTAATTTTATTCATATATTTATAAACTTTCTGTATTAGATAAAAAAATATATTATCTTTTTTTTTTTCTCTCACAGAAATGTCTAGTACTCTGGAATGGCTAGAGGAGCATTTCCCACATGAAGAAATGTCACAAGATAGTGAAACTAATGGTAAACACTTTATAATATAAACCATTTAATTATTATTATTTTGTATACATTTAACATTTATATATTTTTTTTTGTACAGAGCATACCAAAATAGAAAATACTTCAGAAAAACCTGTTATGGATAACACTTTTCACAGTATAGAAGAAAAATTGGATTTATTGCTGACTAATTTTAATAATTTGAAAACTTTTGTGGAAGATCATTTTAAACCAAAAACCTTGTACCGTTGACCCACATGTACTTGCCCCTCCTCACCATATCCCAGTCAATTATCCCCAAAACCTCTCCATAACCCAAAACGTTTTGATGAGACTTCCATCCCTTCTTCACCTAATAACAATCATGTTGAAACCCCTAATTCTCCTGTTTTTGTTTCTGTTTCTGACTCACCTTCTCTGTCATAAATTATTAATATATGTTAAATAAAGTTTAATTTTTATATTGTGTTGTAAATAGTTTTTTTTTCTTTTTTTAAAAAACAATGTAGGTGTCCGCAGACAGTGCAGGTGTTCTGAAATGTTCGTAAATAAACAAAAATGGAGGTGTCCTGAAGAACACTCTACTTGTTCGTACTGTTCGCTAGCAAGATGAAACTATTCTAAGAACACACGCGGTGTCCTGAAATGTTCGTTAAAAAAAAAATTAAAGTGTCCTAAAGAACATTATATCTGTCCGTAGTGTTCGCTATCAAGTTGAAACTGTTCTAAGAACACATGCGGTGACCTGAATTGTTCGTAATTAAACGAAAATGGAGGTGTCTTAAAGAACACTATACCTGTCTGTACTGTTCGCTAGCAAGTTTAAACTGTTCTAAGAACACACACAGTGTCCTGAAATGTTTGTTTCACGTGTGATGCAATTTTAATTAGTTCAGGACCCGAACAGTGTCCGTAGAACATCAACGCGCATGCGCTAGCGAATCTCCGTGCATTTGGTGTCCTGCGGACATGCACTTCCTTCGGGGACTTGTTCGTGAACGGATCATATGACCGCGCCCACGCTGATCGCGTGTTCTGAATGCGGACACTGTTCGTGTCCCCGAACAAATTAAAAGTACATTTTCAATTAATCCATAATATTTTTCAATAAAATCTCACCATGGCACAAGTTCCACATAGTAATCCTGAGTTTCTACATACCTTTTGAAACTTTTCAAACTTTTTTTTGTGTTCGATCTGTCCGCGGACAGCGCGCATGTCCGCGGACCGCGCACAAGCACCCCTATAAAAGACCACACCCTAGAGCTTATTCTCATTGTGTTTCTGGCTATTCTTCAGAACACAGCGATTTTTGCTGCCACCTGCAGATTACACCATCATCGAGATGGCATCCCTGGCTGCTGAACTGCCACCTGGTGCTGCACCTGCTTCAGCACCACCCCTACCCCCTCCACCACCACCACCTCCCCAAGGGCCTGAAGAGGGGAACAGGAGTGAGGATGCAGAGGAGGAAGAAGCGGATGATGAGAATGAGGTAGAGGAAAACCCTGCTACCCGCACTAGGCATGAGTCTTGGGTGTGGCGGTTATTTACCATTCATGGGAATGTTACTAAGGCTCGTGCGAACCGTGTTACCTGCAATGTGTGCAAAATGATACTCAGTCACGGGAAGCACGTTAAGTACAGCTTTGGGACCACTACTATGAAGCGACACCTGAGGTCATTTCACTCTGGGGCTATTTGCAGGGTTGTACCATGCGAAGAACGTAGCAGGTTGATTTCCTCTACTTCATCCTCTGTTTCTGATCCTATCACAAACATTGCAATTTTCTCTGGGAGGAAGTGGCGGCTCTGAAAAGAGCCTTTGGGAGGTGTTTGTAAGTCAAAAATTATAAATGCTTAACACCTACTTCAAAATGGATGTTGTAATTCCAAAAAAGGTCGCAATGCATTGTGTACATTTCTCAGAAAAATCTGATTGCCACCATAAGTAAGATGGACTCCATCTTTGCGAAAAATGTTTGTACTACGAAACAGGATATTTTCATTGTGAAAAGAAGACATGCCAAAATCTTTTAGAAAGGCACAAACAGCTTTATTAACATTGTGCCTTGCTTTTTCGATTTGTGGACCAAATGAAGAAGAACGAAGCCACATTTGTCTCTGCGCAATCCGTGAAAATATCACTTGAGAATTAGGAAACATGTCCATAACCTTCCCAAGTCTTTCTTTCATAGCAAATTGCAAAGAAATTCCAGTCACATGTCCTAAACTGTTCCCTCCACAATGAATTACAATTATGTCTGGATGTTGCTCTGTCTCCAAAGTAGCACACAGAGGTAGCAAGTCCAACCACTTCATACCACGTACTCCATGCCAGTGTACTTCCACATGTGGGAATCCAAGATCTACAGCTACTCCACAGCTTTCTGCATGCACCTTCAACCAATATATCCATGAATCTCCCAAAATCCATACAATCTTTTTCCTAAAATACACAGACATAGCTAGCCGTTGTTCTCTCAGCAAAAACAGTATATGTGTAACTCTCTTCTGGCACAACACACCCACTAAACTTTCCTGACCAATCCCTTTTAGTACTCATTCTCATTTGCATGACTTCTGAACCCAAATACCCGGATGTAACTCCTGATGTCCACGAACTACCGCTATGTCCGCGGACATATCGTAACATGAACAGCCCTTCTACCATTTCCACTTCACTCTCTCTGCCATTCCCTCATTGGATGTAGCTAAGAAATCACATGACCATGCACCAATTACATTCAAGACCTCTACATCTAACAGCATCATCATAGATCAGCACTGCAAATGTACTGTGAATCTCTCTGAGTACAAGTGTCATATCATTGGCAAGCACCATCTACCAGAAATACTGTACAAGTCTCCAAGATTTCTACTTGCAGCTCCATGCATATCCATATGCATGAACACAAACTTCAGGTATGCATAGTAGATGAACACATTTTCAAACAGACTTTTAGCTTGTGTAATCTGTAAAATGAATTTACTGTATTTTTTCAATTTCCTAAAATCAACTATCACTTATAAACCTTTATACTATTTACTTTCTTTATACACACACACTCAAATCATGTTAAACTAACATTGTTTTAAATGAAATATATAGACTACATATATTCAAACAAAATTCCATGCAAGCACAATCTATGTTTAAATCTTTAAAAAAAATGCTTATACAATTTCATATTTTTTTGTTTTTATTTATTTATTTACTTAATTACTTTAATTTAGACATGACATAGAAGCGCTATTACCTAGAACAGCTTAGTTACAGAAATAGTGGTATGCACTGGTATATTATAAATTTCACAAGACATAGTAAAGATATTTTTTTTGCTACAGTTAGTCATTCAATACAATTTGTTCATTAAGAACATATCATATGTACTGAACTGATGCAATGTATCTTATGTAAATAAATTAGTTTAATGGTTTTAAAGAAGGCACTGAGGATTTCAATTAAAAAAATCAATATCTAAATTAAAAACAACGCTATGTACAAACAAAGTTACTAATTTGAAGCTTTTACAATTGCAGTGAAGACCAGTCTCCTGAAAAGAAGCAGCCAAATTCGAAGAACAAAGAAGAACTAAGAAGTTACCTGTTAATTTAAGAAAAAAAGTAAGTAGAATATCACCATAATATTTGTATTATTACTCAAACATACTATAACGTTAATACAAGCTATGTCTGTGCCTAAAAATAGAGATTGTGTACCATTTTGTCAAAAAATCTCCATGTCTTAAACATCGATTTACAGCCAGAATGGCCCACAAATTCCTATTTTTGGACACACAAATTACCCAACTGAACCGCTACAATTTTCATATTATAGAAGAAACAACTGTTTTAATTGTATACATTAGATTTACTATTTGTACTTTTCCACACCACTAGCTTACTTTTTTTTTGTCATCTGAACCCCAGTTTAGTAACACATAAATTCAAGAATACCTATTCCTACTAGTTGTAGTTCCCAATGCACAATCACACACCATTACATACATCTTTATCATCTTACTCAAACACTCATGCACACAGCACACATACATTGCAGAACACCCCAACCCATACCTTCTTTATTTTTTTCAACAGACCCTAAAGAATGCCTACCAAAAGTCAAGTCTGTAGAAAGCAACGCAAAAGTAGAGCAAATGAAAATCAAAGTGTCCAACATAAGCATCCATCTCTAGCAGAATTTGTAAAAACAGTTGAAACAAAACAGCTAATACAGTCATTTAGTGAAACACAAGAAGTTTCAAGTACAAAAACTTTGCCTCCTCTATCAAAATGTAAAACAAACCAAAAAACAATTAACAGAAAATCAGCTATCACTACAGATAAAACTACTTTTTCAAATTTTAATATAGTGCAAAGTAAGCATACCAAGAAAAGTATTTTAGCCAAAATGTACCGTCACAAAGTCCTTCCAAATCTTATAAAAACAGGAGAGAAATCAGGTTCAATGCTTAAAACCTATCGTAGGAAATTAATCTTAGAAGCGTTGATGGACAGTGCAATTCTTCTCAAAAGAAAGTTATTTATTTTACTGATAAACAAAATGAAACCACTAACAAAACTAATAACTAAATTACAAAAAAGACTTCTCAATAAGCGAAATGTCAACAGAAAGAACTTCTTAAGTATCTGCGGAGGTGAATGGAATCACACTACGAGCACAGAACCATATTTTAAAGAAGAAGCGTACAAACAAAAGCAAACACACAGAATTGCCATACATAACAGTGGTCAAGGTTATGAAAAAGTGAATAATACCACAATGGAACAAGAAGTACTCCTTACAAAAATATGCCCTGAAAACTTAGAATTACCCCTCCATTCAACTGAATCAGAACGTCTAGTGTACAAATGCCCATGCACGTCAATGTGTAACATTCCCAAACAATGTTTCAAATCTTTACGCCAATTCCTCAATAAATATGTAAAAAGCAAAGACAAAATTAAATTACTGCAAAATATGGATACCTGTCCAGTGCGCAAGTACACAGGACTACAAGGACATTCATTGGCCTGCAAAACAGGACCTACTTGTAAAACCACTTTCCATGATATCAAAAGGATATCAACACATCATTAAACTATAAGAAATCTAGTCTATAAACTGTACTGTGCTAAAAGCCCTGCTTTAGCAATAGCAAAGTTAAATAACATCCTTCTACATGGTACAGCAAAAGACCTAATTGAAGAAATTCACTATATCCAGATATTTTGGAAGTGAAAGCCATTTACAGAATGAAATAGCTTTAAACCAATTAAGCAACAATTCTACACATGGCAACCTTTTGCTAAACACATACAAAAAAGAAATACTAAAATGTAAAAGTACATCAGCTGAAGTACCAAACCATGTATGTGTATGTTGCCATAGAACTTTTTATAAAAGTAACACAAAAACTGTAGACCTATCATACAAAATAGAAGACAATGAAGATTCTAAATGGTTTGAATTAGCTCTCTACCTTGTAGCAGAAAACAAATACGAAATAACTGAGCCCTTAATACTTTGCAGTTACTGCACTACAAAACTTGACAACAACCAAACTCCTTCACGTGCTATCACAAATAATTTGAAATTATACCCAGTACCAAAACCCCTACAACAACTTAATTTGTATGAGAGCATCATAATTCAAACAGTACACCCATTTCAAGCAATAATACGCCTTCAACCAAAAACAGCAAAATTACCTCCCTCTGAATTGGTAAAAGGCATTTGTGGAAAAGTAGTTTATTTACCATTAGATCTAAAAGAAAATGTGCATACTTTAGGAGTGCAATGTCCAATGCAGCAATCTTTAATTATCTTAGTAAATGGAGTACCTACAAAAGACAAAAATATATGGCAACAGCTGGTAGATTTATATAAAGTTAGACAAGCCTTCCAATATCTTAAAGAGAATAATGAATATTACAAAGAAATTAATATTGAAGAAAACTTGAAAGATACAACTGAAATAATTCAAGAAACACAAGAAGCTGGTCAATTTGAGCTACTAGATCCTGCTACAATATCAAAAACTTTAGACCATCATACAATTCATCCTTTGCACTGTAATGACACCGTAGAAGATGTACTGGAAACTTACCAAATGCGTCAAACAAAAGGATCGTCAATCAGCATATGGGAAAAAAGTATAGAAGCATGTGCTTTTCCTCTACTCTTTCCTACTGGCAAAGGAGGAAGGTATGATGATAGACCTATTCGTTTATCAGCTTCAGAATACCGCTCATTACGGATGTATTCTGAAGATCCCAGATTTAGACAAAATGTGGAATACATATTCCACCCACTCTTTGAAAGTGAACTAGCAACTTTATGTTACAGAGTTGCACACATATTAAAATCAGGATCACACTTTCAAAATATGACAGCTACACAATTATTAGAAAAAGTGCAACAAAAGGATGAGGTTTTACAATCAAATATTACAAATCTATTAGCAAATATGCGTGGTACTAAAGAGTACTGGTTTCGACGTCATGGAGATGTACGTTGTATGATCAGAAACCTTGGCCCACCCACTTGGTTTGTTACATTAAGTTGTGCAGAATATGCATGGGAAGATTTACATGATTTCCTACGCATATCAGATAAAAACAAAACAAACATAGATATACTAACACCTGGAGAACTTTGTTCTTTGGATCCTGTTAATGTTTCAAGATATTTTCACCATCGCTTCATTGCTATGCTACATTTTATTTGTAATAAAACTGTTCCTCCCCTTGGAGAAGTGCAACACTTCTTTTGGAGAAAAGAATACCAAGCCAGAGGAGCACCACATATCCACATGCTTTTATCGATTAAAGATGCTCCTAAATTTGGTCAAGACAGTGATGCCACTGTTTTACAGTTTATTGAAAAATATGCCACTTGTGAAATTCCATCAGAAGCCACAAATAGTGATCTTCATGCACAAATTTTACAGTTTCAAAGACACAAATGTGGAAAGTATTGTTGTCGCAAATACAAAAACAAAGGGAAATACTACACCAAATGCCGATTTGGTTTCCCTAGACCAGTTACAAATACAGGTCAAGTGAACAACCTCATGTCTTCAGTTAGACATAGTGTTAAAGGTAAGTCACCTAAAAATACATATTACATAAAAAGAAAAGAAGAAGAAAAATATATCAATGATTATAATGCAATCATTGCCCACTTATGGAATGCAAACATAGATGTGCAGTACATTGCAGACAATTCTACTGCAGTTGCACGATATGTCACAGCATACTTAACTAAAGCAGAAAAGACAGAGCTCCAAGACCTCTGGAATGACCTGTCATCAGATAAAACAGTGTCTCAGAAATTATACAGCTTGGGCATAAAAATGCTCACCCATAAAGAATGTGGATCATATGAAGCAGCTGATCGTTTACCGGTACTGCATTTTATGGTAAATTTGAAAATATAGCATGGCTAAGTCTTGGTCCAGCTAAATCTAGAAAAAGAGTTCTAAAATAGTGAAGATATAGAAACAATAGCCAAACATGATCCCAACAGCCAAGACATTTTAAAAAACAATTTATTGGACACATACTACCCAAACAGAAGTAATACTTTGGAAAACATGTGTCTATTCCACATAGCCCAAAACTACACTTACAAAAATAATATGAAACCTGATGAAAAAAAAAGGTAAATATAGAGTGACAAACTGTGAAGGCAGCTTAGTTAAACTCACTAAACCAAATTTAATTAATCATATCAAATTGTCATTAAAGACTCCTCAGCATAAAGAAGTATATTGCATGTCCCTGCTACAACTCTTCAAACCATGGAGAAAACAAGAACAAATACTAGATAACTATGACTCATATGAGGATGCTTTCACAGTTCAGCATCTTTTTCTCCATCCGGTCGGATCGATCGGTTCTCCTCGCCGGTCCTGATGGGAAGATTGGGCGGTACCCCGGGCCACTTGCGTCTCTGCTCCCGGTCTCCGGATCGTCCTCCTTGGCCAGTCTCCAGGTTTTCTTACTCCTAGGACGACAAAGGAAGAGCGGCAATACCTATTCATGGACATTTCTCCCCCACCATTGATATAGTGGGGTGGCATATATATATTTTAGAACTCAACAGATATGAACATGCACATTTTTTTTAAACTAAGAGACAAGAACACATAAACTTGAGAAACACAGAATTTGATAGGCTATAGGTAGGATCTTTTAGGGTTGGAATTGAATTACTCTGGAGCGGTACCCTCTGGGATTACCGAGGACTCCTCCAGTTGCTGCAAAGTGTGCCTGGGATGGCAACACTTCAACTGGTTTATGTGGACCCACTTGTCTTCCCCCTCTGCCAAACCGCCTTTGGGGATGCAGATCTTGTAGGCCACAGGGGAGATCTTGTCTATAATCTCAAAGGGACCTTTCCATGTAGGCAAACATTTCCTCTGTTTGGCCTGATTCCTTTGGAAATTGTATAAATAGACCCGTTCCCCCACCTGATATTCCTTCCTGGAAGTTTTCAGGTCATAGTGGGTCTTCATACTCTTGGCTGATCTTTCTAGATTCCGCTGAGCATAAGCAAAAGCATGTTGAAGGTGTTTCCTTAAATTCTCCACATACTCATGAGTTGTGGAAGCATTTATCAACGTTTGCTCTTGGGTTCTGTAGAGCAAATGCTGAGGAAGCACCATCTTGCGTCCAGTCATCAACTCAAATGGTGACATTTTGGTTGCAGATGAAGGGGTAGATCTGATGGCCATTAGGACCAGAGGTAATCGGATATCCCAACTTGGCCCAGAATCTGCCACAAACTTCTTTAATATGCTCACAATTGTCCGGTTGTAGCGTTCTACTGCTCCAGAAGAAGCTGGCCTGTAAGCAATGTGTAGCTTTCTCTTGACCCCCAGTATCTCCCACATCTTTGTCATTACTTCACTGGTGAAGTGGCTACCTCTGTCTGACTCAATCCTTTGAGGTAGACCAAAATGGGAAAAGATGTGGTTAATCATCAAGGCAGCTGCTGTTTCTGCCTTGCAATTTGGGGCTGGGAGACATTCCACCCACTTGGTAAACAAGCATGTCACAGTCAACATGTACTTATTTCCTCTAGATGAGCGAATCACAGGGCCTATGAAGTTGATTTGTAAATCTGACCATGGCAGTGTCATCCCCCTCTTTTGGAGAGGCGCCCGGTGTGTGAGGGATGTTGGCTGAAATTGTGCACACACAAGACAACCCTTCAAGTGTTGGTTGAGGTCCTGGCCCATGTGTGGCCAGTATGCAACCTCTCTTAAGATTTCCAGTGTTGTGTGAAACCCCCTATGACCGGCGGTGGCCGCATCATGGGCGTGACTTAACATCAGGCTTCGGAATGAGGTAGGAACCACCCACTGATCGTGGCCAGCTTTCGATTTCCTTACCAACAAACCGTCTTGGATTCGGAACATTTTTGGACATTTCATCAGCACTCTTAGGTCCTCTTTCCCAATGTAATCGGTATCCGTCAGGGGAAAGTTCTCAGGGTCCTCAATGTGCTGGTAAAACTTACCAATTATTGGATCCCCCTTCTGAGCTGTAATTAAATCAGCATCAGGGGTCTCCTTACTCCATTGTGCAGTGGAAAGATCAGTGTGAGCATTTGTCTGGGACCTAGCGATAACAGTGACCTGGATTTCCCCCAACAGGGACTCAATCTCAATTAGATCCCCTTGGATGGCCCCGGTTTTGGCCAGCTGATCAGCTAAGTCATTTCCAGTTTTGTCTGGTCCCTCCACTTTGGAATGATCCTTGATCTTTTTCCAATAGATGGTCATCTCATTCGAGGTGACCAGATCATCAATGTTTTGGATCAACTTCCCATGTTTCAAGGGTTTGTTGTTAGCACATAACATGCCTCTGGTTTTCCAATTAACCAGGTGCTCCACTAACCCGTTCCGTACATAATCCGAATCGGTGATTATGACCAGTTTGTGGAGTTGATGTTGGACAGCAGTGAGGATGGCCTGATGCACAGCCATCAATTCTGCCACCTGACTACTTCGGGGACCAATTTTGTATCCGGCGGAGGGTTCTGGGAACTCCTTCACCCACGCATTCCCTACGCCAGCCACCAGTTCTTTCTCCCCGTCGTTGTCAACATGGTAAGAGCATCCATCCACATAGACAGTGGGCATTCCCTCACACTTGTCTTCTTCAAAGACTTTGTGTGGGGAATTAAGGTATGCCTCTGTGTTGTCCTTGATTTTTAGACTTTCGTCCTCGAGACAGTTTTCTCTGGCACAATCATGCAAGTCAGCCAGACCTTGCGCGAGGGGACTCTTCTTGTTTTGGCCATATCTGACCTGCACAGGAAAGCCTTGCATTGACAGAATCCAGGAAGTAATTCGGGAATTACTCACATTTCCGGCCCGGATTCTGTCACTTTGGAGATATTGCAGAGGCTGGTGTGGGGTCTCCACTATGATGTGTTCCCCCTGGATAAACGGGCGGTAATTCTTCAATGCCCACACCGTTGCCAGGAGTGCCTTCTCACAATCCTTGAATTTTTCCTCCACAGAGGATAAAGTTTTGCTCGCATAGGAGATTACTTTATTGACCTTGTCATCCTTTTGGTATAATACTGCCGTCAAGCACGTATTAGAGAACCCCGTCTCCAGGAAGAACTCCTTGTTTCTGACAGGGAAAGCTAGGCAAGGCGCTTGTGAGGGGCTTCTTTTGAGCTGCCTTACTGCCTCGGATTGTACTGGACCCCATTCCCACTTGACCCCCCCCTTTAAGAGATGAATCAGGGGTCTGGTGATCTCTGCGTAGCCCTCAATGAACTTTCTGCTGTAATTAGTCAGTCCAAGGAGGCTCCTTAGTTCCTGCAGAGTTGTGGGGTCTTTCAGTTTCTGAAGTGTTTCCACTTTCTTTTCCTGGGGACAGAGACCCTGAGGAGTAATCTCATGCCCCAAGAAATTAACACGGGTTCTACACCACTGTGCTTTCTGAAAGGAAAGTTTGGCTCCGGCGGCCCTCAACTGGGTCAGAACATAACGGATCTCTGCTATGTGTTCCTCCACAGATGAACCTTTGATGAGGACATCATCTACATAAGCCAGGTTACCCCTCGCACCCAGGTCGGGCATGGCCTTATGTAGGAAAATATTGAATTCATTGCCGGAGTTGAGGTATCCGAAGGGAGTCCGGGTCCATGTATACTGCTGGCCCCCAAAGGTAAAAGCCAGCTTGTATTGGTCCTCCCTACTGACCGGCACGGTCCAGTATCCATTGGTCAGGTCTATTGCAGTGAATACCTGTGACCCTTGGATCTGGGCCAGCCCTTGGTCAATGTAGGGCAGAGGCCATCGGGAAGTATGGACCCGTTTGTTGAGCTCCCTGAGGTCGGCACAAAGTCTCCACTGGCCGTTTGGCTTCAATATTCCCAGCACCAGATTATTGAAGGTGCTGTGTATTGGACGGATTATTCCCCGGGACTCAAGGTTCTTAATTATTTCAGTAAGGGACTCCATTGATGCGAGAGGCAAGCGATATTGCTTCACAAACACTGGAGTCATGCCAGGGTCCGTGGGGATTGTTGTTGTGTGGATGTCGGTGCGGCCACAGTCATATGAGTCTACCGCAAAGAGATCTTGGAAATCCAAGAAAACTTGTTTCAACTTTTGCTTCTGTTCCAGAGTCACACAGGCATCAGCTAGGTTGACTCTCTCTTCCACCATCTGCCTGAATCCTGGAAAGACTTCTGGTTTGGCTATCTCAGCGGCCTCCTCCAGCTGGGTGGAGAAGTCCCTGGTCAGAGTGCTGATTTGGACTGGAGGCCTCAGGTGGGAAAGGCAACCCTCATGGACCTGGAAAATCACCTCATCCCTCCTGAAGTCACAAGTCACATCTTCCTTACCATAGGGGCAGGAAGTGTACACCAGGAAGTTCCCTCCATGCCGGGTAAAAATCCGTCTGGTGTTGTATTGTCATCACTGTCACTGTCAAAACAGTCCTTGGGGATTGGTCCTAACAGTTCATTTCCTAAATCGATGGAAAAATGTCGGTCATCAACCGCCATTCCAATAATGGTGCCTGCGGCTAGAGTAATACTCTTTAAGTCGCTGTTATCCACCTCTATTAGAATGGTGGCATGTTCTATGTTGACTAATGGAGTTGGGTTTACCCCCAACCCTTGCTTTTGGAGAGAAGCATTTAGGTGTATATAAGCATCAGGGTTTTTCAAATGTTGTCCTCTTTTAATTTTCACTTCCAGGGAGAATTGTCGGGTCCTTTCTGGGATGGTGACTTCCTCTTTGATCTGAATCTCAACTGCATAAGGTAGCAATTGAGCTGACCTAAATGCTTTTTCTGGATCATCAAAGCCCATGGGATTATCCGCTAATCGGGACCAAGCTTTGAAGTTTATTAGGTCCAAACTAATGGCAAAGCGATTGAGAATTTCACTGCCTAAGTAAAAAGCGGCAGTGACGTCTCGCACGACCCAACAATTGTGGACTATGCTCTTGTTGCCAATGGAGATTTTGAGCATACACCTGCTTAGCAGGAGATGTTTGGAATTGGGTGCTTCAAGGTCCATTTCCCATTTGTCTATCAGTTTGAATGTGGGAATGGCTGGATCTTTTGGGAGTTGGCGGAACATGGCTTCGCTGATGAAGCTCTTACCGTTGTTCACACACAGTCGAGCGAGAACAGAGTCCTTCCCATCATTTAACTGAACAGGGACGAACAACTGCTCTCCAATTTGCTGAATATCAGCCAGGCTCTGAGCTGATTTCACATCTTTCTGGATTATAGGAGTGGGAGTTTCTGATTGTGGATTAGTAAAGAATTTCAGTGTGTTTCCTTCCAGTGTGGAATACCACCTTAAACTGGAAGGGAGGTTGATTTTCAGAAATAGAGAGGACCCCCCATCACCAGTCTGTTGTCCTACTGCTATTATTGTCACGTCTGGAATTTGGTTATTCTGGAAGTGGAATTCTACTTGGTCAGATTTTTGTTCAACCATGTGGCATGTGCCGTTTAAACTAACATGGTTGACACTCTGTTTTAATTTTATGGGTCGGCTAGTCTGGGTCCAGAGGACCTTGTTTACGCAATCTATTAGGGGTGACAACCTTCTCAGGAGGTCATTCCCTAGTAAACAAGGGGTGCCCTCTGGAGTCACAACTATGACCGGGTGTTTCAACTTGTGTCGCCCAATTTTAATGTCCAAATCTGCCGTCCCCTCGACGGGAATTTCCTTCCCGTCAAAGTTCTGGAGTTGTCCAGGAAGTGAGGTGAGAGGAATTTGGTAATTCCCTCCCCTTCCTGCATTCAGTTCATCAAAGGCCCTTCTGGACAGAAGGGTAGCTTGAGATCCCGTGTCCACCAGCGCTGAAATCGTACCCTGCCCCTGTACTTCTACCGGGGCATAATATCTTCCCTCCTTCTCCTCAAGGGGGCACAGATAATGCACATTTTTGGACAACTGGTGGGCTAACTTTCTGGTTTTGGACATTGCAAGAGAAGAAATTTGGGCAGAATTCTGTGGAGACCCTTGGGAATCTGAAAGAAAAAGTTGGCATCTGGAGATCAGAGCCATTGTGGGTTCCCCTGGTTCCGGTTCTGGGCCGCCCCCCCCTTTTTGGAGGCAGTCATCAGGATGGGTTTGAACCAGGGGATTTTGGTATTGTGGGTTCTGGGATGAGATGATGGGCGGCGGTAGCTCAGTCTCCATATCTCCCCAGTCTGAATAGGCATCCCTTGGGACCCATTTTTCCTTGGGAGGAGTTCCCCATCTCTGAAGGAGAAGGAAATTTCCCCAGGATCATCTGAGGATCCCTCTCCCTCAAATTGGAAGACCTGTACCTCCTCCACAGAGTGGGTCTGTTTGGGTCCTTTGTTTCTCCTACCCCCCCTCTGCTCCTTGGGAGGCGGGCTTTCGGGGCAGGAGATTTTGTTTCCGGTTCCTGGTTTTACACCCCCCTTCCCCTTGTGCCTCCTCCCTGGGAACCGGTGTGTTATCGGGGTGCTGCCCCCGTCATTGTTCTGGAGCACCAGGTCCAGAGTTTGGGGCATTTTGCGGTGGCATGCTCATCTGAGGGTTCTGTTGAGCCCTCAGTATGTGACCCAGATCCCGTGCCATATTTTGGACCTGGCGCTCTAACTGGGAAACCCGCTCAGGCTGATACGGGGCTCTATTTTCTCCCCTGGGCTGATCCCGGGAAGGGTAGCTATCCCTTCTCTGGTAGTACCCCTGGTTGGGAAGATTTTGGTACCCCTCCACCCTTAGCCTCCCCTCTCCCGGATTAGGTTGTCTGGGCTCAGGGAATTGGGGAAAGAAGGATGGATGATTTTGGGGCTGGAAATTGGGTGGATACCTGGGGAAAAAGTTCTGCCCAGGATTTGGAGAATTTCTGCCCTCCTTGGGGAAGTTAGGAGGGAAGTTCTTGGCTGGATCCCCCCCCTTGGGCTGGAGGAGTCCACACATAACCCAGGATTGGTCGGTTTCCCTTGTAGCGGGGACTTACATAGTCAGGGGAGCGGGGGACCCCATTTGTGGGACTACCTCCTCGACTCCTTGTCTGTGACTGGCCCGAGGGCCTTCTGGGCTGTGAATTATTAGGTGCAGGTAGGTTTTTAGGCCCCCCCATCTCCAAGTCCAAAACGGGGTGACCTTTACCTCTGCCACCTTGGCAGCAGCAGGGGTGCTGTTGGTTTTGGGATTTTTCTGGGTATTGCTTTTATTTTCTATGGGCTTCTGCACCTCATAGATCCGGGTAGCCTGTTCGATGACCCAGTCTAAAGATCTTTTCTCATGAAAATCTCTCACGAGCTGGGTCATTATATATTTGGGCAAGGCATGGAAGAATGTATTGACAAATTCTCTGCTGTCTGTGCGCACCCTTGTGGTGGTCTGCACAAAGGCACGTTTCAGTTCTTGCACGAATTCTTGTGGGGCCTGATCCTCCCCACATTGCAAATTGTAGGCTGCCTTGCGAGCCTCTTGAGGATTTCTGTGAACAGAAAAATGTTTCAAGATGGCCGCCTTATAGGTGGACCATCTTAAATGATTTTGGTCCTCCAGCCCCGCAAAGAAACTGGAGTATTCTGGGGAGAATGTCCATTTGACGTACTGGATGCAGCTACTGCTGTCCTTCAAATGGAAAGTCTCCATCATTTGCTCATAGAGCTCCAAGTGTTCCCAAACAGAGTACTTGGCGTTCTTATGATAAGGCGTGATGACACTCCTGATTGCCTTAATCTGTTTCAATGGGTCCTTAAGCAAGGCCCGTTTTGCCTTATTGGCCTTTTTGGTTCGGGTAACCCTTGTCCATTCATCCTCTGACTCAGAGGCACTGCTCCCAGAGGTTCCTGTCTGATCTTCCAGGTTTTCCCGGATTCTGCGAGCCTGGGAATGGCTGGCAGAATGTGGGGACCTGGTCTCCTGTGTCCTGCGCCGTTCAGAGGAGTCTTCAGATTCCTCCTTGCTGCCAAGATTTGATGGGTACCCCCCCCCACTGACCTAACTGGGCAGAAGTTTTCAGGATGCCCTTAATGGGCAGGTCCCCACATTCTGCCAGCCATTCCCAGCCTTAGAAGCCAGCCGACAGATCCGGAGAGGCACTGCTGGAGCAGTGCCTCATCCCAGCAAGTCTCGGAGTGCACCAGGTAAGCCCAGGCATCCTTGCTGGGTTCCCTGTGCACCCCCCCGCTTTTCCGAAATATCGCGCCTGCAACGCGAGCGCTCTTCACAATTTCGAAGAAGCTGCCTAAATTGCATGATGCACTGAATGCAGCATCAGTGCACCATCCATGCCTGCCAGCGCTCCCTCGCCACCATTACAGCCCACGAGGAGCCGATTCTTCAAAGATGGCTGCCCTTGCCTCGTCTTGACTGCCTGACTCCCTACCAAGGACCTGCCTGCAACCGGATTGGCTGGCCTAGCGCCTTAGCCAATCCCTGATGACCGGCAGGCGAAGCCGGCCCACATCCTCCTGCTCACCATAGAAGACGAGCCCCTCTCGAGCACAGCCTTAGAAGCCAGCCGACAGATCCGGAGAGGCACTGCTGGAGCAGTGCCTCATCCCAGCAAGTCTCGGAGTGCACCAGGTAAGCCCAGGCATCCTTGCTGGGTTCCCTGTGCACCCCCCCCGCTTTTCCGAAATATCGCGCCTGCAACGCGAGCGCTCTTCACAATTTCGAAGAAGCTGCCTAAATTGCATGATGCACTGAATGCAGCATCAGTGCACCATCCATGCCTGCCAGCGCTCCCTCGCCACCATTACAGCCCACGAGGAGCCGATTCTTCAAAGATGGCTGCCCTTGCCTCGTCTTGACTGCCTGACTCCCTACCAAGGACCTGCCTGCAACCGGATTGGCTGGCCTAGCGCCTTAGCCAATCCCTGATCACCGGCAGGCGAAGCCGGCCCACATGCACCAAGGCCCACTGTTACAAGGCCAGCACCTGTTTGGTTCCTGTTTGTGCCTGTGTCTGCCGTCAGCCAGACCGCCCACCTGCAACATACAAGGTAACCTAAGTACCTATAGCCATGACTTTGCCACACATACGTTCTCACAAAGGATCTTTTAAACAGACTATTCAATGCTGTTACCACAAGTAAAAATAAACACTAGGCTACCTCCCAGCTACTGGTTCTTAAACCACCTAAGTAGCATGTGCCTCTCTACTGCTTACCGGTCACCTGTAGACTTATTTGCTAAAATCGAATTTAGGTGCCCCACTGCCTATGCACCCTGCTTGTGACCTTTGGTTTTGTGCCTAACTGCTAAAATCGAAATTAGGTGCCCCACTGCCTATGCACCCTGCTTGTGACCTTTGGTTTTGTGCCTAACTGCTAAAATCGAAATTAGGTGCCCCACTGCCTATGCACCCTGCTTGTGACCTTTGGTTTTGTGCCTAACTGCTAAAATCGAATTTAGGTGCCCCACTGCCTATGCACCCTGCTTGTGACCTTTGGTTTTGTGCCTAACTGCTAAAATCGAAATTAGGTGCCCCACTGCCTATGCACCCTGCTTGTGACCTTTGGTTTTGTGCCTAACTGCTAAAATCGAAATTAGGTGCCCCACTGCCTATGCACCCTGCTTGTGACCTTTGGTTTTGTGCCTAACTGCTAAAATCGAATTTAGGTGCCCCACTGCCTATGCACCCTGCTTGTGACCTTTGGTTTTGTGCCTAACTGCTAAAATCGAATTTAGGTGCCCCACTGCCTATGCACCCTGCTTGTGACCTTTGGTTTTGTGCCTAACTGCTAAAATCGAATTTAGGTGCCCCACTGCCTATGCACCCTGCTTGTGACCTATGGTGTTGTGCCTAACTGATAAAATCGAATTTAGGTGCCCCACTGCCTATGCACCCTGCTTGTGACCTTTGGTTTTGTGCCTAACTGCTAAAATCGAATTTAGGTGCCCCACTGCCTATGCACCCTGCTTGTGACCTTTGGTTTTGTGCCTAACTGCTAAAATCGAATTTAGGTGCCCCACTGCCTATGCACCCCGCTAGCAACACAGGCTTTGTCTGCCTGCGCTGGACTATTGTACCCAGCCCACGTGCCTAAATAGTCCATCAAACCATATCACTGACTACTCAGACCCTACGAATATAATGCTGGCGCTCCTTACCATTATCATGTTCCCCTATTGTTTAGTCCCCAATGCCACACCATGCACAAGAGATCATCTCATCAAGGTTGGCGAAGGACTAGTTAGACTAGGCTGTCCACGCCACTTCCCCATCCCCTGCCCCACCCCCTTCCTCCCCACACACCCCCCTTTCCCCATACCATCCCCTCAGACCCACATTACACCCACCTCCACTAAAAATGGAGTAAACCTAGACCACCCGTGTCTTAGTCCTAACCCGAACCCGGCCATATACAATCACACCACACCTATCAGCACTCATGATACGACCACACCCATCTTGGGTAATGAAAGACTCAATAGACTCATGTCTAGAACTAAAATGCCCCTACTACCCACCCCACTTACTACCATACCCAATACACCTACCAAACTAAACACCACGCCCATTAATCTCCAACACAAAAGCCTCCACAACGCACCACTCAAACACCCATCCAATAACAAAACCACTGATTCTTCCACCATCTTAGACAACACACCACCCCCTGCCCCCTCCTCCACCCTCAAAAGCGCACTCATCAATGCCCGCTCATTAGGTGCCCATGCCATAGACATCCATGACCTTATTGAGGACCAACACCTTGACATGCTGGTGGTCACTGAAACCTGGCTCCATCCAGCAGCAGGACCATCTCTAGCCCTTGCTATTCCCCCTGGATTCAGCATCTTTAGAACAGACAGGTCAAACACCCAAGGAGGTGGAGTTGCAATAATAGCCAAAACCACTCTGGAAATCAGAGCTAGCCCAATAGAACAGATACAAGGCTATGAACTCCTTCTAGTGAAGTACACCTCCAACCCCAAAACTACCACCAATTTGCTAGTGGTATACAGATCACCCAACAAAAATACACACCCTGACTTGGACATACCGCTACTCCTAACGCCCCTCATCAAGCCTAAAACTAAATGCATAGTCCTCGGTGACTTTAATCTAGGTTACGACGACCCCCTGGACTCAGAAGCGTCTACATTCTATACAGCCATGTCAGAAATGCACTTCGCACAACTGATAGATAAACCTACCCACTCAAAAGGAAGAACCCTAGACTGGCTTCTCACGCTCAACTCTCCAATCACCATTGACTCCATCATCCCAGTCAATTGGTCAGACCACTATGTAATTAACTTCACCATAGATAATGACAGTACAGAGCACATCACCCCTAAAAAACCAGAAGCATTCGAAACTAGAAATATCAAAAAACTCTCCTCCGACAAACTCACTCCTGTCCTGAGTGCTGCCCTTGCCCTTACGGTTTCAGGCACTAACAACCCTTCCTATCTAGCTGAACAATACCAACAATGCCTTACCCAAACTATTGACCTACTTGCTCCCATCACCACCAAAACCCGTAGACCTGACAAACGTTCCTGTTTTTGGTTTAATGAGGAACTTGTAGCCTTAAGACGCACTAAAAGATCTCTTGAACATCTCCATAAGAAAAACAATACCCCAGAATCGGCACTAGCCTTCGCTGAAGCTAACAAAATATATAAATCAGCTATAATCTCTCAAAAAGCCAATGCCTTCAACCTCCGCATTACTAATGCGTCCTCCGACAGCAAAGAACTGTTTACCATCCTTAGAGAGCTTGAAAACCCCTGTCAAACTTCAGCACCTTCTAACGCTAGCAAAGACTGGTGCACCACTATACAAAGCGCACTCTCATCTAAAATTCTCCTACTACAAAACAAAATTGATAATAAAAAAACGCTCCTAGCTGACAAAACTCCACCCACTATATCAACGACTACACCAAATGCCACTACTGGCCCCCCATTCCAATTTACACCAGTGTCTAACAAAGAAGTACTTGACACCATAATGAAACTCAAAGCTTCCAACTGCAAAGAAGACCAATTCCCCTCCCATCTAGTAAAACCCACCCTCACACCCATAATTACCGAATTCATCAATGCCTCTTTCCTCACTAACACAGTCCCCACCAGTATTAAAAAAGCCTGGGTGACACCTCTCCTAAAAAAACCAACCCTGGACCCCTCAATACCCACTAATTACCGACCTATTACAACGGTCCCATTTCTCCTAAAAATAATTGACAAAATAGCCTATTGCCAAATTCAGAACCATTTGGAACAACATCAACTATTAGGAGACCGCCAGTCAGGATTCCGCCCCAACCATAGCACAGAGACAGCCCTCCTTGATCTGAAGATCCAAATGGATGCCACTAAAGAAGCAGGCAAACTCTGTCTGCTGATGCTCCTGGACCTCTCAGCGGCCTTCGACTTGGTCGACCACGACAAACTCTGCAACACTCTAGCAAACAACTTCAACCTAGCTCAGAGCGCTACCAACTGGATCAAATCATTCTTGGCTGATAGGACCTCCAGAGTGTCCATCGGCAAAGAATCAGCAGACCCAATGCCTGTCCCAGCAGGTGTGCCGCAAGGCTCCTGCCTATCCCCCACACTGTATAATGCCTACACCAAGCTATTATTTGCAGCCCTGGATGCCATGGGTGTCATCTATACTAACTTCGCCGATGACACCCAAATCCTCATTCCTCTCTCAGGCAATCACAAACAAGACTCCCTTTTGGTTAACCAAATCTACTCACTTATCCAAAACTGGATGGCCAATAACAGCCTTTGTCTCAATGACGATAAAACAGAGCTCCTCATACTAGGCTCTTCCAGCAAAATCAACACCCTTGAGCCTGCCTTCAAATCATTCACCATCGATGGAACCACAATCCCTGTTCTTCAACAAGTCAAGACCCTGGGCGTCTACTTAGACGCAACACTATCCATGACTAAACAAGTAAACACATTAGCCTCGTCCACCTCCTACACCTCCAAACTCATCTCCCTTAGCCGTAAATTCCTCTCAGCCAAAAACTGTGTTACACTAGCCAGAGCACTCATACTGTCTAAGCTAGACTATTGTAACATCCTCTTCCTGGGCACTTCCAAAACCAACTTAGCTAAACTCCAACTCATGCAGAACAAAGCCCTTAGAGCAGCCTTAGGCATCAAAAAATCTGAACACATTTCCAACACCAGAAGAGACCACCACTGGCTCCCCATCCAAGCCAGAATTCTATTTAAAACCCTGAGCATCACCTACAAATGCAGGACAAACAAAGCACCCAAATACCTCAACAATACAGTCACAATGAAGCCCCAGACTAGACTTCTCAGGTCCAACAAAAACTCATACCTCGAAACCCCCAGATACAAAAGAGAGAAAGCAGGGGGTAGTAGCTTCAAAACACTGGCACCTAGACACTGGAACGCGCTACCTACCCACATTATGAACGAAACCTCCTACCCTAAATTCAAAAGCTTCCTGAAGACTTGGCTCTTCAATAAGTTCTAACTGAATTAGGGCACTAATCCGCTCCAATTAACTGTACATATCTGACTGCTTTGCATTTTGCTGTATATTCTTGACTGCCTCGCATATTATTGTATATTACTGACTGTTATTCCTGTGTTTTCCTCTGTGTACTCTCTAAGATTGCATTCCCCCGTTGTCTGTAACTACGCCGTGATACCCCCGGGTCTGGGCGTATAACAAATGTAATAAATAAATAAATAAATAAAATATTCTCCTGGGGTTCCCCACTAAATTGCACTGTGCTTGGGTGCCCATACCCCGATGCCCGCCCATCCATTCCTGGGAGGTACTGGCCTATGAGCCCCATGCTTCTGGCTGGATAGTAATCTGCCATCCCTGTGGCCCGGTGCTCATGTGCGCCAGGGGACAGGGGGGTGGCAGAGTCCAGGGACTCAGAGAGATAAATGCCTCTGGTACTAGGGCTCCTGAGGTTATGCTCAGGAGTTTCCCTTTCCCAGCGAACCTGGTCTCTATCCGCCCCTGCTCCCTGTTGCAATGCAAGAGCCTGCGCCTTCAGTTCCTCAGTTAAGGCCTTACTAGACTCAGTCTCTCCTGCATCGCTACCTGTTGTTGGAGCCTATCATTGTGCTGGCAGAGAGCCTCATTCTCTCTCTGCATTTCCTGATTGGTCCTGGAGCACTGGGCCAGTCTTTGCTGCAGGTTACCTCCTGAGCTGTGTCCCTATTGGCCTGCTCCTTCTTGCCAGAGCATCCTCCACCTTCCTGGTGTGCTCTAACAAGTTCTGGTGTTCTTTTTGGAGGTCACCCAGTCCCTGGAGGGCCAGGTGATTTTCTTCCATTTTCCTTTTTAAGTGGCAGACTTCCTGGCCTAAGGTATCCCTTTCCTGACGACTAAGAGCATGCATCTGTGCCGCCAGGTCGTCCCTTTGCCTTTGGAAGGCACCAGTTTTCTGGCGCTCCTGGTCAAACTCTGCCTGGGTATCCAGGTCTTTCAAAATCAGTTTATTGCTCTCTGCCTTCTCTCTATCTAGGTGGCTTTGCAGGGTGGCTACCTGTTCAGCACATGCCCTATTGAAGTCTAACTGTTGCTCCAGCTTTTTCTGGCTCTGCAGTAGGGAGTCCAAACCTTCTTGGTACTCCTTCTGCAAGGCCAGAAATCTGGTATCCTGGTCCGCCTTTTCCTGTTGCAGCACATCCATATCCTCCTTTATTTTAGTGATGGTGCGTCTGCTGTCATTTTCTGACTCCTGGCTCCTGAGCAGCCTCTGCTCAGAAGAGTCCAGATCAGATTGGGCCTTCTGTAATGCCAGCAGTTGCCTACTCGCCAGATCTTGGCCTTCAGCACATTTGTCCTGCATGGCTCCCATATGAAAATATAAATATGCCGCTACCCTGGCAATCTTGTGGTGCTCATCCTTGGCCTTCGGGGCCATGTATAGTTCACTCAGGGCCACATGTAGGGGACCCTGATCTCCCCATGTATCTGACCCTGTGTCAGTGACCTGTTACGCGATTGCCTGCAACCAGACCGTTTGGTCCTGATGAGTCCACTCACCTCTCACAAATAGCTTATGTAAGAAGTGTTCTCTGGCTATTTTCATATCTACCAAGGTCGTCATTCTAGAGATTGGTCTCTGTCCTGACTTACAGAAGTTTGTATTTTTGTATTTATTTTTGCAAAACAGACCTTTTCCTTAGAGCGTTCCTTTGAGGAGTGCTTTACAGCGTAACACAGCGTGGTGATCCGACCGGATATGTGTATGTGGTCAGCTGGCACGCTGTATTAATCTGCACAAGTGATAGATCTAACCCAAACGTCCGGCTCGAGCCCCCAATTTGTAAGAGGATTCAAATCAACACTACAGCTAAGTCAATGCCTAGTCTGGGATACTGAATGGAAACCCTTATTGATATATGTTTATGTCCAGTTCATGCGTTCTGGATGACTACCCCTATATAACACCCCTCTCTTGGAATCCCCCTGACCCCACTCAGCCACGAAGTAGTTGTGTTTTGCAAGTTTAAACGGTTTATTTGATAATTTAAACAATATATATATATATATATATATATATATATATCACACTTTATAATATATTAATAATTGAATATCACACTTAATCTGAGCAGTAATCAATAATGGATAGTCCGGCACAAGCACACTTCTTTATAATCAATGATGAGTGGTTATAGGATGGATACGATAGCAACAATACTTTTATGGTTTCAAATGGATGCAATGTGGAATGAAATGCAGTACAGAAAATAATTTGATAGGATTTCAGCAAAAGACAATGTAATCACTTTCTTGGACAATTCACCCCCTCTTTTATGCACTGTAAGGAGATGAAGATGACACAGTTCTTAGGAATGCAATCAAATAGAATTCAGTCCAATTCCCCCCCAGCAGCTTATACAACAGATAGGAGTTTTGAAACACAGGCAAAATGCTTTGAATATGGTGACAATGCAGTGAGAAATATGCTGAAAATGCTTTTAATTCCCTTCAGGAGGTTCAGGGTGAGTGAAATATACTTGGGATGAGTTCAGCCTCACTTTAGCAAGGATCTAGGAGTAATTAGCAGGTTAAACGAATTTTTGGCAAAGGAAAGCAATGAAGCTGCTGTTTTCACACGTGGCTGGATTTTTAACCAAATCGCAAATAGCGGTAAAATTTGCGAGTGCGAGAATCGTGATTACGGCAAAAGTATACGGAGAAGAGTAGCAAGTCGGTTCTAAGCTTGTTGAAAAGCTGAGATTATAAGCTTTCAGAGGAAAGTTCAACCAAGTTCCTAGCCCAAACGGTTCCAGAGATATGGACGATTAAATAAAGGTAGTTTTTCGGATTTGAAATTTTAAAAGTTCAAAGCGACAGGTTACAGCTTGCAGCTAGAAAATGACAAGTGACAGCTTTGCAAATGACAGGTGACAGTTAGGAGGCAGTTCTGGTTAGATTAAAATAGATTGAATTATATTATTTTAACTAAGAGATTGGTTCTGCACAGTTCTGCTAGGTACTCACAATATATTTTTGAATTAGGCCTCGCCACGGATCTGGTCAGGTTTTGGACTGGACTCCGGTCTGGTCTCGGCACTTCACAGTGATCTGGGTCAGCTCTCTGGTTCTGCTAACAGCGGTCTCCGGTTCAGCTGGTCTCTCTCTAGATACAACACTGCTCTCTGGCAAATGGCAAGAGTTCTTGCAAAGAATTCAAACAGCTCGCCTGGCTGTGAATAGTGGCAATGATTTGAGGCCTGCAAAAGAGGGATTTAGCTTGTAGTTGACCTCTCTGCTACCAATTCTGAAGTAAAGTTTTGGTCTCTGAAGGTGGATAGATTGAAGTCCCTATGTTGGCTCTCTGGAGGTTGATGCAGGTAAAGTATGGATTTTCCCGGCAGAGCGTCCCGCAGCAGATGGAATAGAATGTCCCTATCTGTCCTGACTGTCTGCTTTTATGTGTTTTGAAAGTGGGTGGAGAGGCTAGCTTTCTAGGCCCTACCCCTCTCCACTTGTCATTGGCCACTTCCTCCTCTTCCCCTTGATTGGGGGAATGAAATGAAGTGTCATCATGATGAGGTCTGTTTATGATACAGAGAACCCACCCCTGTCAACTTTACACACAATCTATATTTGACCTAAAGACATATTTCATAGATACACAGTGGTTTGAAATTACATGCACCCATCACATTTACTGATGGTAGCCCCTGTTCCAATTCTGTCATTTCTAGGAGCTTGGGTTCAAAAATGGCAACATATTTCACTTTTTGGTCGGGTTACCAATATTGGATTTGTCCCCGCATTTACACAAATGTTCGCAAAGCATGTGGGCATTAGGTGGTGAAGTGTCAGATTTTTAACATACATACATTTAGAGTAATATCCTCTTTTCCGCTAAAACCCCCCCTGAACATACCACCAGGTACTAACACGTCTTCAAATGTGCACAGAAAAATCACAAGAATAATGATATCACTTATAAAATTTTCACAAGTCCGCTCTATGAATGATCCATCTTTTTAGATTCATGTTCTGGCCCCAAAGGGGTGTGGTTTCCCAGGTCACATGGTGTAGAAACCAGTTTATCCAGTTTCTGACAAGCTCAGAGACCCTGCCCCTCCCAGCTTCTGCCAAGAGGAAGCTATTTTATGGTCCCCCTAATAAACCATCTGCCTGGGCCCTGGAAGGCCCATTGTTCAAAAGGAAGCCATTTACGACTACCCTAATAAACCATCTGCCTGGGCCCAGGACAGGCCTTTGTTCAACTCCCTGTAGCTGCTCCACCCCTAATCTAATCAGAAAGGTGACAACTCCTTTTGGCAAGGGGAAGAGTGGCTGAGCAGGTTTTAACTCCTGTGGGGGTAGATGTCAGGCAGAATTCAGTTCCTTAAGCCAGGCCCCAGCTAATGTCACTTCTAGTTACCCAGTTTTCTGCATTCAAATAAACTAACAATTTTTACACATGCAGCTAGAATGCTGATTCTAAGTTTAAAACTATGACATTTAAACAATTGAAACCTATGTGACACTCAAAAGTAGGTCACTCATTTCTTTTAAACATTTAGATTTTTGATGTCTTTCAGTCCAAATTTACTTAAACTGCTGAAATCCACAGCTCAGCCAGTTTTGTTATAAACCTTCAAGTCACTTCAGAATATAACTTTACATTGTATCCACCTCTCAGTAAGTCTTTCTTTGGCCTGCTTTGGGTTCATTTATTCAGTTTTACACAAAAGTCTGGTGGTTTTAAAACGCCGGCTTTCTGATAGTGGTGAGTACTGGTAATGCAACCATTTTTGGGATTTAAGAAAATGAATTCCCCACAGTTCTAGGTTGCTTTTGGCAATCAGCATTGCCATTCCCAATGGTTTCAGGCTACTGTGTGGGTAGTCCAATGGTGGTTTTTAGGCAGTGCCCTTCTGTGCCCATAACATCGGCAAAAATGGGTGGCAGCCTATTCTTCATGCATTTCCCTGGGCATTTTCTGGGCAGCTCTGGCCATCATGATGTTTTCAATGCCAGTACTGCACAGTTTTTGTGGTAGGGCTCGGATGCATGGGTAAAAACATCCCACAATGTACGCAGAGAACAATTTTCTCTAACTCTTGCATACGCAGTCATGATTCATAAATCACAAGGTCTTACCCTAGACAAAGCAATGATAGATATTGGTAACACAGTCTTTAAAGAAGGCATGAGCTACGTAGCACTATCACGCTTACGTACACTTGACGGTCTATTTCTAATCAACTTTGATGCAAGTAAAATAAACGCTGATATTCCTTGCATTTAGAATACAATAGACTTCGCTCACTATACACCCCCACCTAAACACATATTCTGTTCCACAAAAAGTAAAACGTTATAAAAGAAAAATAAATCAAACAGAAATGCAACAGGATGTCACTACAAATCCTCCAAAGAGAGTAAAAGAAACTAATACTTCATCAAGTACCACAAGCAAAAAAGAATCAATTAGGGAAAGTAAACCAGGTACTTCTTTAAAGAAGGAAGACAAACTCCAAAAAAAGCAGTTAGATACAGAACTACCTGGACCATTTAAATTCTCAAATATAGTCGGTGTAAGTTGCTACGCAAATGCAGCAATGAATATTCTATTTCAATTACCACCAATTGTTGACAACATTTACTTACACAGTACAGACCCATTGTGTTTGCAAATGTTAGTACTTCACAGAAATGCAGCAAATAATCCTGACAACACATATAGTGTTTATGGAATAAGACAACAATTGGACTACTGTGCTGGAATGGTGAAATTCACTATAAACTCACAGGAAGATCCACAAGAATTTCTAATGTACTTACTACAAGTACTGGAAAACAAAAACATACCTATAAATGAAATCTTTCAGATTTCATAAATGTGGACACATACATGCACTCTCTGCAACAATGTGACAAAAGAAGAAATCCCCAATGAATGCTTGATATATATATCAATACCAAATTGTGAATCCATTCCATTTCAGCGACTTGTACAAAATGCAAACCATGGTAGATTATGCTCTACCTGCAATTCAGATAATCGCTCCACGTTAGTAATACAAACACATAGTAAATACATAATACTAATGCTTCTACGTTACAATGCAGATGGTACCAAAAACAACTGCAAGCTGACTGGATTCACACATGGTCAAATATCACTTGGTAACAAAACCTTCACAACAATAGGTATAATCTACAACGCAGGAGCCACAACCAATTCAGGGCACTACACTGCATATATTAAAATGAAATGTGGATGGTTTGAATGTAATGATAGTACCATTACTCTAAAGCAGAGATTACCAGGAAATCTTACAAACGCTAATTTGATGTTCTTAAAACCAAAATTTGATAACTAAACTGTATTTAAACCCTAAGTAAACTTGTGTTAAAAAATATAAACTGTTAGAATACTCCAAAAGCTATCTAACTGCTCAAAGATTCTACAACAACTAATCAGATAAATGAATACCACTAAATTAGACCAAAAAATACACAGTTAGAATACGCCAATTGGTATCTAACTGTCCCAAAATTTAACAATATCCAAATAGATAAATCAATACCACTAAAATATATCAAAAAAATAGACAGTTAGAATACGCCAATTGGTATCTAACTGTTCCAAAATTTTATAATATCCAAACAAATAAATAATATGTTACTGCTCCAAAAATATGCAACAAGCCAAAGTATAAAGCATTAGCCAGAAACAACAAGTGAACACTGAAAACAAACAAACAAATAAACTGAAAAAGGGTTTTTTTTTAATCCCACATACCCAATGATTTTAGCAACAAATACAGAAACTGGGCAAATTGCACAGTACTCTGATTTGTAATCTACTAAATATGAGGGTCCAAAAAAAAAGTATGTTGATTATACAATGTAATGAGTCATTACAAAATAATAATACCAACATGCTATTTTTTTTTATCACAGAAATTAACAAGAAATACATGTACTCCGGTTACTAGACCAAACAGTAAGTATACAATAATAAGGGGAACCATAGCAGCATATCACATCCATAGTATCTAATACCTTTCTTCGTTAAACATTTGTTTTTCACCTAAAGTTATAAGCAAATATGAATGTGATATGCTGCGGTGGTTGTTGCCAGGGCATAGAGTCTTGGGTGCATGGCCAAATGGCCATGCACCCAAGACTCTATGCCCTGGCAACAACCACTGCAGCATATCACATCCATAGAGTCAAACATTTCAACTATGGTCTATGGAAACTTTTAATGTCCAGGGACATTATGAGTGTTCTTAGAACACTTTCAACTTGCCAGCGAACAATACGGACAGCGTTTTCAGGACACCCCCTACGAACATTTCAGAACAACGTGATAGTTCTTAGAACACTATCAACTTGACAACGAACAATACGGACAGTGTCCTCAGAACACCCCCATTTCGTTTATTTGCGAACATTTCAGGACACCATGAGTGTTCTAAGAACACATTCAACTTGCCATCGAACAATACGAACTGCACCTTAAGGACACCCCCTACGAACATTTCAGAACAACGCGAGAGTTCTTAGAACACATTCAACTTGACAAAGAGCAATACGGACAGCATCCTCAGGACACCCCATTTTGTTTATTTGCGAACGTTTCAGGACACCGCAAGTGTTCTTAGAACACATTCAACTTGCCAGCGAACAATACGGACTATGCCTTCAGGACACCCCCTACGAACATTCCAGGACACCTCGAGTGTTCTTAGAAACGTCTTCAGAACACCCCCATTTTGTTTATTTGCAAACATTTCAGGACACCGCGAGTGTTCTTAGAACACATTCAACTTGACAGAGAACAATACAGACAGCGTCCTCAGGACACCCCATTTTGTTTATTTGCGAACATTTCAGGAAACCGCGAGTGTTCTTAGAAGCGTCTTCAGAACACCACCATCTTGTTTATTTGCGAACATTTCAGGACACCGCGAGTGTTCTTAGAACACATTCAACTTGACAGAGAACAATACGGACAGCGTCCTCAGGACACCCCCTACGAACATTCCCCGGACACCGCGAGTGTTCTTAGAAACGTCTTCAGAACACCCCCATTTTGTTTATTTGAGAACATTTCAGGACAACGCGAGTGTTCTTAGAACACATTCAACTTGCCAGCCACAACCCCCATTCATATTTGCGAACATTTCAGGACACAGCGAGTGTTCGACAACGTTTTCAGAACACCCCCATTTTGTGTATTTGCGAACATTTCAGGACACGGTGAGTGTTCTTAGAACACATTCAACTTGACAAAGAACAATACGGACAGCGTCCTCAGGACGCCCCCTACGAACATTCCCCGACACCACAAGTGTTCTTAGAAGCGTCTTCAGAACACCACCATCTTGTTTATTTGCGAACATTTCAGGACACCGCGAGTGTTCTTAGAACACATCAACTTGACAACGAACAATACGGACAGCGTCCTCAGGACACCCCCATTTTGTTTATTTGCGAACATTTCAGGACACTGCGGGGGTTCTTAGAACACATTCAACTTGCCACCACAACCCCCCATTCATATTTGCGAACATTTCAGGACACAGCGAGTGTTCAACAACGTCTTCAGAACACCCACATTTTGTGTATTTGCGAACATTTCAGGACACCGCAAGTGTTCTTAGAACGATTTCAGTTTGCTTGCGAACAAAACTGACACATATTGAGTCCTCAGAACACCCCCCATTCAGTTTATTTAGAACATTTCAGAACACCTGTGATGTCCGCAGACAAATCGAACACAAAAAGAACGTCTAACACATAAAAAAACACAACTTTCATCCTATCTCATACACTCCCACCCTCCCCAAACACTCCTACACACCAACACACTCTACTAAATACAAATTTTGAACAAAGTTTCACTGCGCTGTCCGCGGACGACCGCAAATCCAAGATGGCGGGCGCTACCGAAAATCTGACACGCTTCACGCTCCACGCCGTCCAATCAGCGAACACGTTGCATGTCCGCGGACATCACGCAAGCCGATTGGCCAATCAGGACACTGTCCGTGGAGCGAACAGGGAAGTGTGTCCGCGGACCGAACACAGATATCACTAATTTTTTGTTACCTACTTTTTGGTCATTTAAAAAAAAAACTATTGGACGGATTTTCACCAAATTTGCAAAAGCACGCTTTCGGGACCAAGCCGCTGCTCCTGGTCCAAATTTGTTGAAAATCCGTCCAGCGGTTTGGGCTGTAGACGCAAGCAAAATGTTTTTCCCATTCAGTCTATGGGAAAAAAAAAGTTTTGGGACCCCCCCTATAACTTTGCCCCCCCTGGACAAATCCTCAACAAACTTTGCAAAACAATTCAGAGTGACCCAAATACTTTTTTTGCAAAGTTTGGTGAGGATTCGTCCAGGGAGAGCCATGTTATAAGCCGCCCAAAAAGTGCTCTTCCTATGGAAACACCAACTTAACCATAACTACATGGCCACTACCGTGGCCATTTAATATATATATATATATATATACCTTGGTTCCAGGTTTCCAGCCTTACGATTACTTTGTCTACTTGCCTTACTGCATCTGTACAATCATAAAATGATTGTTGTTTTCTTCTGTGCTTTTCAAACGTGCGATCTTCATTTCACACGTGAACGTTTACTCGGTACTTACTTCATCATCATCATGATCCTGCAGATTTTACATGGTCTGCAACGCTCCAGGTCATAAGCCTGCATTGCCCACTTGGGCTACAGTAGATCTATCTTCCCACACTTCTTGTGGTCTCTCAGATACAGGAAGTTTTTCCTTCAGGTGCATTTCTACTGGCCTTTATACAGTCTCTGATTTCTTCATTCCTACTGTCTTCTTTGCTGCCTTCTTGCATTGTGTGCTTATTATCTTGATCACACAAAATCCAAACATTATCATCAGTAATAATGCTCCTAAGAACTTGAAGAAATTCGCCACCCACTGTGGTACACATGAGAAGATTGCTGCAAACCAGCTGTCATTTGCTGTATCTTCTACTTCATCTTCCATCTTGGTGTGTAAGTTTGTCAACAACGTTATAGCCTTTATCAAAATCCCATTCTGAAGAGAAGGTATGAATGTGCTACATGATTCCTCGATTTTGGAAAAACACCTCCATCCATAGCTGTAATCATGTCCAGGACATATCTATTCTGGAGAGTCATCCGTCTTATGGTTCACAGCTCTTCTTTATTTGCATTGAATCCCTTTGTGGTGGTGTTGATCATCTGCAGGAGCTCCCACCTGGTTAACTGTAACCATTTGGCATTCACCATCATCTGGATCCCTGGCATAAAGATAATTGTGAATACTGATGCAGTCTTGCTGAACATCTTGTGCTCATACGGAATATCATTGAAAGCTTCCATTGATTTGACTGAGAAGTAGTTCTCCCTCTTTGTTCAACTGAGAAATCCAAGTGACCTCTTCTTCCTCAGGTGAGCATTAGCTTTTGAAAATTCTCCAATGTTCAAATCACTTCTTGGGATCACTAATGCTGGAAAATGAATAATCACCATGGGACACTGTCCTCCCCAATCTCTGGGTTGCTTCATATAAGCTCTGGATCCAGAGGCCCAGTAGTGGTCCATTATTACTACTGTCCCATCCTTCATTCTTGGTACATCAAAGATCTGACCGCAATTTTGATTCTCTCCAACCTTTCTTGTGCCATTGTTTCTGAAGCATAGTTCTGCACTGGCTAGATGCACTATCTGTACTGGGCTTCCTTTATCTTTAACCCAGGTCAGTAGTTTGGCAAGCTTCGGCCAAAGAGTTTACATCCAGTCTCCGTACGTTCTATAACTGGTTTGCGATGTCCAGTTACTGCCACTGCTCTGCATACGACTATGCCTTCTTCCCATGCATCTGGTGAAAGTACTGTTACCCAGATCTGCATTTGGCCTCTCTCCTTGCAACTTTGTACCTCTTCTTTAATTTTCCCTTGGCAATTGAGCTTTTAATTTATCTCCCATCTGATTCCTGCTCCCTTCATTCCAGGCTGTTTGTATCTTATCACATGATCCTTTGTGTGTGGCCTTGCTCTTGTTTTCAAATCTTGAACATAATCGTCTTCTTCTGGTGCTGACCCATACCAAGGATGCTGTTCGACCCTGGAATTGACCTCTCGTATGGCAAAGTGCAAGGTGTGTTAGGCAATGTGCGATCTGGTCATCTATTTCTATAGCTACAAATATTTAGAATTCCCCAATGCGTAGGGTATGAGAGCACAAACATAGAACATCTCAGAGGTACTTTTTCCTACTTTTTTCAGGTGCTGATACCACATGTTTTTTCCCAAATGTGCTGTACTGTCTAGATAATCATCTTCTGTTGCACCTCTCTTAGGTAAGCAACTCATGAAGTACATCAGTATACATCCTTCCTATAGGGGGAACCATAGGGACACTTGTAAGTGAGTTAGGTGACTTTGCACGTGATTCCTTACACACCGCTGAGCTTGCTCGTTTCCCACCACTGCATCATTTTCAGGATCTCACATTATGCTTGTGTACTATTTTTAAAGGAAGGAGAAAACCTTTTTAATCTGGCAGCCTCGTCAAGTGCTCCGATAGTTACAAAATCTGCTCAATGATTGCTGAGAGCAGTGTCCTTATCGTTGGACAATTTTTCGGATCGTGCAAGAACACACAAATGTTAGTATTTCTCCCCACAAGTACAGGATATGTCCGAACAATAAAAATAAAGAAAATAAGCAGGAGCCAGTGAAAGTCATCTTCAGACATGACGATTGGAATGTCCAAAGAGAAATTCAGTAAGGAAGGAATTGGGGAACTGTTCCCTCTTCCAGTCACTGAACAGGATATACAGATTTGGCATATTCTGCAATGTTCAGAAATTCCTGTGGCCCAAGCAACAAGTTTGCATGCCTGCTATAATCTATAAGGAGTGTCCACGGTAAGCCACAGTCCAAATACACACTTGACAGTATTTACTCAACACTTTCTGCTTCCTTCTTCCTTGTCATCGATTGAGTCTGCACGTGTTGAACTACTTTGTGATGACTTGCTTCCAAATCAACGGGTGGGCGTGGATCAGTCTCGCCAGCATAAGTTTAAACGTTGCCGAGGTGAATCCAGGCATGTCTTTCTTGGACTTTTACTGCTGAGGGAGTAATGTTCTCAATGATGTAGGGACCAGTGAAATGAGGTTCATGCCACTTCCTAGTGAAGTTGCGAATTAGGATTGGGTCTCAAACAAATTGTTTTGGTACAGGTGCCACGCCCCTCCGGAGGCATTGGTCACTGTGGCAACGTTAGTCCCATAGACGAGTTTCGTCCATTTTTCCTTCCAAAATTTCCGCCGCATCGGAAGGTGTGGGTCTAGTTGATGCGCTATCGAGCAGCGAGCAGACTCCACCTTCCTGTTTGGATTTCTGTTTGGATTTCTGCTTATCAGTTCCTGTCAACAACGTGCGGGTGCATTGCTACTCCTCATTGACAACGCTTTGTAAATTTGTCTCTAGAACGCTTTACTGTTAACTTTCCTTGTGTTCGACCTCTCCTTCAAATCTTCTAACTCTGTCCTTCATTCCCTCCTAAACTCAGAATCTGCTTGTCAAACCGGCTCCTTCTCTTCGACAGAGACTCTAGCCTTTCTACATACACCCACCCTCACCGGCTCCGGTCAGGAAACCAGCGAGCAGACGTCACGGCTCTTTCCATTCCCCAAGTTTGGTACGAGGAATAGTGTTATCAGGGGCTCCAAACTTTCAACTATTAATCAGGATTGACATTATTCCTTTCTTTTGGAAATCATTTAGAGGACCTGCGTTCAAACTACGATCCCTCTTACTCTGTACACAATCCTGCCGTATGTCTTCCGGTGCCCCTCCATCATTTCTGGCCAGATAAAGATTCCGTTTACCTATCTCCATTCTGTTTACCCTGTACTCTATACTGTGCTAACAAACTTTCTCACATAGGAAATTGCCGGAAACCATCCCTTCCAACGTTGTAAAGCATCCTAATACTTTTTATGGGTAACTCATAACCTTCTTACCTTGATTTCCTATCCTTACTTCCTCACACATTACTTACCGCTCTCTTCTGCTTCTTCACTCAGACATCTTTCTACCAGCAATTACCTGAACGTTTCGCTGCACAGACGACATCCATCCAGCAGACGCCGACACATGGTTTTATTCCCCAGAGGGATTCCATGAGGCCTTTCTTCTCCTCTAAACTTTGACTGGGAGGCGGAGGAAGGGAATCAGGGAGGCTTTCATATTCGACACCCTGTCTGGAAGAATCCCTTGAGCTGAGCGAGAGGAGAGGAATAAAACTATTGGTGAGTCCTTGGGGTTACCCTTCAGTCACTCCATTTTTTATTTAGAGAGTATATTTATTACAACAGGTAATAATTTCTGTAATCCGGTTGTTGAACGATCTTCATCTGTGCCCTGAGACAGACACCCCTTGCATCAATGTTGATCTGAAATGACAGAGATGCTAGCGATCATACATGTTAAATAAGCAAGTAACTCATTCCCTAACATTTCTGCTGTCATCTGAGCATCACTTCTATTCCTCGATGGAGAGTCAGAGGCGTTATCATTTGCATCCATGTTACTAGTTCATGGGGCGTGAGGTGATGCTCTAACCCAGGCTGATTCCTTAATGCATATAATGCCAAGGTTAGACAATAAAGCCATCCCTTTTTCAATGACAATTTTAATTTAGCAATTCTATCTTTGAGAAGACCGTTGAGACTTTCACAAATTCTGTTAGCTTGCGGGTGGTAATCAGAAGAAAATGTGTGTTTTATGTTTAGTAACAAGCTAATCTGTTCAAATAATTCATTAATAAAATGTGGAGCATTGTCGGATGTCAGCACCTCACATACTCCCCATCTAGGAAATACTTCTCATACTAAAAACTTTGCTGTGCAAATGGCATCCGGGTGTGTACATGGACCGGCTTCAATCCATCTCGATAAGGGACACACCACCACTATCATAAACCTGTATCCACTGCATACCTGCAGCATATCAACATAATCGATATGTAAATGCTGAAAAGGACCATTAGGTCTAGGGATCACTGCCCTGATTGTTCGCAATGTGTGCTCAGCAGTAAACTTTTGACATACGATGCAATTTACTACATACAATGCAACGGGTTCTAACAGGTTTGGTACAAAGCAATCCTCTGCAATAGCTACAGTGAGGCTTTCCCTGGTTACATGTGCAGGGTAGTGCAGCTGTTCAAACGCTACCCTTAATAATGCTACTGATTTTACTGGCTTCCCAGTGCTATCTTGCCACCATAAGTCGGAGCATCCCCTCCTTTCCCATAACTTCTTCTCTTCTTGTGGAGAATTTTCTTGAATTTCCATCAACTTGTTTTCGGCAAAAAATGAAAACCTTCCTGCATTATTACAGCCATAATTTCTTCTGTTCTTATTTAAGGAGTATCAAAACTTGAAATGTCTGAAGAAGTTGTAATCCTCTAGGCTTCTTCGTCCACGGCTTTGTTTCCGCATGAAATAAAATCAGCTCTTTTAGTGTGAGCTGCACATTTGACTATTGCAATGGCTGCTGGGAGCTGTAGTGACTTAATAAGCCTGTCCATTAATTCTGTGTGCTGCACAGGAGTGCCGTCCACTCTGAGGTAGCAACTCCTTTTCCAACATGCTATCCCTGCATGTACGGTTGACGTCACATAGGTAGAGTCACTGTACACCGTCACTGCCTCGCCTTCTTTTTTCTCAAGTGCAATAATAAGCACCACAAATTCTGCTGCTTGTGCCGAAGAGAAGACAGCCTTATGCTTACCACAATTTTAAATTCCCCATTCTGTCTATGCCTCACCACAGCTGACCCAGTCCATCTTTCTCCATTTATTTGATCGATTTTCAATGACCCGTAAATGAAGAGAATCTTCCCTTCTGATAGCACATTTTCTTTTACATGCAGTATGTTTTCATATGACTCCTCATAGCTGGTGCAGTCATGCACCTGCTCACCCTCTGCCACCGGTTCAGCTACAAATGTGGCAAGGTTCATTATTCTACACCTGACTACCTGAATCGCAGGATTCAATATGACTACTTCATGTGCAGAGGCTCTCTGAGATGTCAGCGTACCCTTAGGTTTTTTCAAAATGGCAAACAAAGCATGTTCAACAAACAACGTCATGGAACACAGCATCACTATGGCCATAGACTTTTCAATGGCAAACCCGTCTGCATCCAGCGATTATTTGCAAGGAAAGTCTCCTCTCATAGCTGGATTTAGAATCCCACTATAATATGGCAGAGGTTTATATCCCAGTGTGGTCCTCTGTGCGAGCACTGCTGTCATAAGCGACCCATTTGTGTGCAGAAACAGGTAGAACTCCTCAGAATAATTGGGAATTCCTAAAACTGGATCTGTACAAAGTCTTTTCTTTAATTCTTCAAACCCTTTCTCCATTTCCTAAGTCCATTCTATTTTTTTATTATTAACCTATGCCTTTTTTAGTGCCTACAAAAGTGGGCTTGTGTATGAACTATAATCAAATACACATTCTCTAACATATTTGCATAGTCCCAAATATGACTGCATTTGGTTTACTGTGTGTGTTTTTGCTGTTTTCATTATTGCCTCAGCCTTGTCAGGTGGGACCTTTTTTTCCCTCATGAGAAATTAACTAGCCTATACTCAACACCTCTTCTTGGAGATACTGTAACTTTTCTTTGTCCACTTTATATCCCTTGTCTGATAGGATAATCATTAACTGAACTGAGTCTTGCCTACATTGGTCTTCTGTTGTGCTACAAACCAAAATGTCATCTACGTTCTGTACCACAACGCTTTTCCCTTTCAACTCATTATTGCCTAGGCCCATCTGGAGAACCCTATTAAAGATCGATGGAGACTCACAGTACCCTTGAGGTAAGCAAGTGCTTTTCCGTTTTGTCTTGCGGAACGTAAATTATGTCAGATCTTGAGAGTCTTTATGTAAAGGGATTGAGAAAAATGCATTTTTCAAGTCAATCACCATGAAATATCATGCTTCACCAGGGATAGTACATACTATTGTCGCAGGATTTAGAACTATAGGAAACTCTGCCTCTACAATCTGGTTCATTACCCTCATGTCTGGGATTAAACGCCATGACCCTCCCTTCGATTTTTTCACAGGATACGGAAATAGTTTTGAAAACACTGGGTCGTCTACAAACAAATACTCATCTGTCACATCAGTCAATCTGTACCCATCCCAAATAGAAAATACTGTTCTCCATGTCCTGCTTCTGTCCCATCCTTCGAGCATGGCCAGTTCACCTTGTACTATAGCTGCAACTACTTCTAGAGGAACCATTCATCCCCCCTCTTCGTCCATAGGTATCTATGGCCTGAATAGAAACTCATCTGATATTCTCATAGTCTTTCCCACTAAACCAGGCAACCATGTTAACAGAATGCATACCCCGTATTGGAAGACTACAAGTTCTTTTGGCACTCTTCGCAGAGCCAAATGCCATGTAAATGCCATATTAAAATAACCCACGTTTAAACAGTGTATCCCTGGAGTACAACACACTATGCCATCATCAGTGAAAGAAATCATCATATTTAACTTTGTCATTAAATCTCGTACCGGAATAGTAACTGGCGTCTGCCGTGAATACAATAATGCAACAGACATGTCACATTCTCCTAATGAGACTGGTAATTCATCAGTAAATGGAACTCTGCTAATAGCTCCAGAGAAGCCTTGAGCATTCATGACATATCCCGATAACTGACATTTTCCCTCCCGTATACATGAGCGAGTGGCACCCATGTCTACTAAAAAAAAGAAAAGGATTTGCCTCCTATCGATACATCAACTCTTTGTTCCACTTGAGAGTCTGGTGTTATCAATAGTACTGAACACATCAAGTCACCCTGTGAGCTGTCCTATTGTGGACATATGCTCATCCCCGTACCTGTGAAAGGACTCCCTCCCACGACAGAAACACCCCCTATCCAACGAGTTAATAACTGTCCCGTGTTTGTATTCTGTTGTATCTGTATGCATGCATGCTGTGACTGTCCTTGCGGTAGATTCAATGTTGCCTGTTGTGCCTGTTGTGCTTGCTGCATCGGTGGCGCTTGTTGCATTTGTGGCACTTGTGCTTGATGCACTGTCTGATCTTGGTGAAACCCATTCCTTGCCTGTGGGCTATAGGCAGGAGGATAAGCTGTACCCCCTCTTGAGAACTGGCCATTTTGTACATACCCTTGGTTTCCACACATGCGCGTTACGTGCCCTGCCATGCCACATGTCCAACATATAGGAGGTGGTCTTCTAACTTGCTCTATTTGCATATTCTGGTTATCATTCTGCATATCCTGAAAGCCACTCCGATTCTTTTGGAAGTTACCTCTGCCTCTGAAGCCCATTGCTCGGCTTCTCAGCACAAACCCATCACCTCCTTGCTCCATCTGGCATTGATTTGCCTGTGGTGCAAATGCAATTTGTTGTTGCATTCCCAACCCTTCTCAGTTTGTCAATTCCGCACCTTCTATGGCGTGCTTTGACAATTTCTTCTGAAGTAACTTAGCTTCCTCTAGCTTCCTAGCCTCTTCCTTCTTGTTTTTCTCTTGCAATAGTCGACAGTGGTGTACTATGGTCAACTGAATCTCTGCCCAAGACCTTGCCTCCATTCCCATGAATTGCTTGAGCTGTCTATGTACTTGCTCTTGTAGTCCTTTACATAAAATGTGGTAAAATACTGCCAATGATTTCCCCCAAGGCTTGCGTGTTTGCAAAGTCCAGCGTTCCTGAATACTTTGAATGTAAGCAAGCAGATCTTCACCTTCTTGCATCTTACATGCCATAATTGCACCCATATCTGACATGTAATGATACTGTACCTTAAGAGTTCTCCACACATCTGCCCTACAATGTTTGAATGGCGATCCAACCGGCACCTATGGCAACTGTAGTTAATATTGTAGTCATAGTAACCGCTTTGCAACGTCGCCTCTATCCACATTGGATGGAACTACCTTGATGACCCCAGCCTGATTCACCAGCAGGCGAGAAGCCGGCCTTCCACCAAAGGCCATACTAACAAGGCCCTTCCTGTCCCGAGCCTGTCGGAGCCAGGCAGGATGCGGGGGCACTCATATCTACTCCATTACTGCAAAATTGTGAGTAACTGTTTACGCATTTATGCAAACGACCCATTTTACAACCTACAGAGACATTCACGAACATCGCTGCATGGCGTAGCGGAACTTTTACTGCCAATGAATGGTGCTTTAAGAACCTTAGACCTATTAACGCTATTTACATTCTATAATCTCTCCTCATTATCAAAGCTCTGCCACTTGACATAGCCATGCCAGCCTTGCTCTGTCATTATTAGTTATGTACAACTGGTCCACACTCTGGCAACCTAATGCTCAAAATCTATGACTCATTGTGACCAGTCCATTTTATCCCAGTTGTCTATGGCAAGTCTGAATACCTAGTTAACATTCTTACTTGGCCACGTCTTCTTGCATTCAGCTAGCTAAACGTTATACTGCCTGAAATAGTATACCCACGTGGAAGACGATATTTAGAAAACTTTGAATCACAGCCTCCAGGTACCTGGCTGTAGCTAATACTGTTATAGATAAATGGTTAATATTGCTTCATTATGTGTAGTATAAAACTGGACTGCAATACTGTACCAATTATACCGTGCTGTTATCCAGATGTTATAATGCGTCTTACTGCAAATTCTTAACTGCACTTTACATTTCATATGACTTTACTGCTAATTGTGACTTGCTCTGGGACAACACGTCTTTACCTTCTAACTCTGACTGTAATCCTGCTATCGTTATCCCATTTCTAATGTCACAAGTATAGTGCCAATACTCATTTCACCTGCAAATGGAACTTGTATTTCCAGGCCAATGCCATTATTAATGTGCTTTGCATCACTCAATCAGGCGCCTCTGCTGCTTTACAAGCCTTAGTTGCTACACCACCAATACTAACTAGCACATAAATATGTTAGGTCTTCTACTCCCCATTATGTTACCATTCTGTATCATAAACGATTGCATACCCTGCATAGAAAATGCCTTTATCGCCCAGGGAATTGTACTCTCTAGAATTGGATGCTACCGGCATCATCCTATCTCTTGCCTTATTCCCTTCCTGCCTGCTACCCAGCCTTCCTGCCTATCCAGGACTATAACAGCACTCAAAGCCATACAAGGATCACCAACAAACCAGAGCCTACTACCATTAGCCCCATGAAGACTATAAACTATGGACCCACTAATATGGACTCCTTTATCACCAAGCCCATTCAGGGCAGTACCAGACTAATCAGATTAAGATCACGCACCAAATACCTATACGCAAGTCGATTAACTCCACATACAGAACACCTCCTCTCAAGTTTTAATCCGTCTCTGACTAGACAAAAACCTCACAAACATAACCCTCGCCCGGATAGCCAACAATTTAAGTCACCTCCTAAGGCCATAGGTAAACAACCCTCTAGCACCAAAGGAATTAAAATACCAATCACAACCCCCCAAACCCCTCTAGAACAATCATTCAACTTCAAAGGTGCACTTATCAATGCCCGCTCACTTGGAGCTCATGCCATTGAAATCCATGATCTCATGATTGACCAACAACTTGACATATTAGTTGTTACAGAAACCTGGTTGCAGCAAGCCTCTGGCCCCCTCCTTGCACTTGGTATCTCACCAGGCTTCAACATCCTCAGGTCTGATAGATCCAATGCACAGGGAGATGGTGTGGCCATAATAGCTAAAGCTAACATTCAAATCAGGGCCTGCCCTCTTGAAGAAATAGAAGGATACAAACTCTTCTTAGTCAAAATAACATCCAACCCAAAAACAACAACTAATCTCCTGGTCATCTACAGATCACCCAATAACAACACCTATCCCGATTTAGATATCCCTTAACTACTGACTCCCCATATCAAACCTAACACCAGATGCATCATCCTTGGGTACATGAATCTAGGATTCAATGATAAGCAGGACCAAAAAGCAGACACATTCCATGCTGCACTTAAAGACATGAACTTCACGCAACTAGTGAATGCTCTCAAGCATAACAAGGGCAGAATACTCGACTGGATACTTACGCTCAATTCCCAGGTTTCCATTGATTCAATTCTACCCCTATATTGGACAACCATGATAGTGTCAACTTTACCTCGATCTACACTGAGAACTGCCCTCCCAAAACAAAGGAAATGGACACTTATGAAACTAGAAATATCTGGAAGATTGCAGCAGATAATCTCCCCCCCATACTCATTGAAACCCTCTCAGCCAACGCTGTAACAAGTAACAACCCATGTCATCTCGATGACATTTACCATAACTGTCTTAATACCTCAATTGACTCTGTAGCTCCTATGATACCTAAAACACGACATGCTGATAAATGAACAAGCTTCTGGTTCAATGCCGAACTAGTTTCGCTCAGACGTACTGAAAGATCCCTGGAACACCTTCATAAAAAATCCCTTACAATAGATTCAGCCAATGCCTAGATAACAGCCAACAAAACATATGAAGCAGCAATTATAACCCATAAAGCTAATGTATACAACACCCGCATTACTAATGCTACCTCCAACTCCAAAGAGCTATTTAACATTCTCAGAGAGCTGGAAAATCTGATCTGTTAAAGGATTTCAATCAGGTGATACATCCTGCTCACGGCCTAGTGTACAGCACAATGGAAAAACGTATTTGATATATAGATTGAATTATTTGAAAGATGTACCACTTGTATCACACCTCTTACTTAAAAATACCCCGGGTCACGCTGGACCAGGAATCAGGCTGGTTTATAAAATGTATTATTTATTTATTTATTTATTTAAGATCAAAATCACAATATATATTTTAATAGGTAAACAACAATCACCAATGGGCTGACAGAACACTGAATAATATATTTAATACACTAGGACTAAGTAATGAGCAAAACAAATGCAGCACAGAAAATAATACCTTTGTGTTGGTTTCAGATCAGATAGCACTATGGTTAGAAATTCCCCCTGCAACACAACTCCACCCACCAATAAGCAAATTTAAATAAATGTGAGGAGATAGCAGGTATTCAGAAATAGTACAGATCAAAAGTATCCCCACTTTGCCCCTTACACAGAAAGAGAAAAACAAAGTGGGATTTTCAACTGTCAGATTGACTTTTAAAGTAGCTGACCAAAAACTCTAAATGTGTGGAAAAATTCTTAAACTATTATAAATTCCTACGGGAGCCGCTTTGAACAGTTGCACACAATCACCAGCAATGATTTAGTCCAAAGAAAACATTTGAAATCTTAAAGTCCAGTTCGGAAATAAATAGAAGCTATTTCACATGTGTAAAAATTTCTCAAAATGGGAATTTGCGGCAACCCTTTCCATGCGCTTTTTGAATGGGTTCTATTGATAGCTATGGGTGTTAGGTACAAGTAGGAGTTGACATTGTGTTTCTATCACAAAAACTGAGGGAGTTATAGTGGTTTTAGTAAAGGTTGTTTTTGCGAGATACGCACGAGAATGGAAACAGGCTTCAGTTTTAAAATCAGAAAAATATTGACTATGGGCTAGAGCAGCCAAGCTAAGCACCAGGACGGCACAATGTAAGAGTCAGGAGTGATTTGGACTCAATCCTGGTTCCTCAATGTCCACCTTGGAGCGCTGGGCTGGTCACTCGAAAGAAATTAATAGATCAAAGTTGACAAAACGACTAGGCAAAGGATGCTTTTACAGATAGATTGAATAAGGTTTCACTACGGATTTATACAATGTTACTGATTATCGAAGTAAGGATAAGTCTTAAGGTTAGGAGGGGACAAGATAATGCATGGTGGTCAACAGTTTCTGGCTTCCTGTTAATACTCACAAAACAAATGGATTTAAGATTTTGGACAGTCAGGATTCTGGACCTTTGAATCGGATCTATCAGGGATGGACAGCTGGGCACATGGGACTGGCAGAATCAGCAAGGCCCTCTGGTCACCGCATGGCACAGGACTGCACAGGATCTGCCCTTCTTGGTTCTGAGGATATTTCAATTCAGTAGGCAAGCATTAACAGCATGCCCGGCTGTATTATGATGCTTCCCCTAGGCTTTTGGGATTTTATTCTAGAATTTGACGCCTAGCTGAGAATGGTTCAGCTATGCATAGGCCTTTGCTTTGCCAAGTTTCTGGATTCTGGAACAAGGAAGATGTAGATTTCAGTAGCAGAGCGCTCCGCCAGCAGTCAGGAGATAGAAAAGTTTCAGAAGTCCCTATGTGTTGTCAGCTGTCTCTATTTATGCTATAGAATGACATCACAAAAGGGGAGTATTGGGCCGGCTTAGCTAAGCTTCCCCCTGTGAAAGGTGATTGGGTCAGAGTCTGCTCTCTGCCTTGATAGGAGGAGAGAAACAGAGTGTCATCTTTATAGTATAATTTTATGATGCTGAGAATGCACCCCTAGCCACTGGAATATAAAGTCTAATTTTGGCAAAATACCTATTTACACATGTGCAACCTCTATAAAAATCACATACACAGATTGCATATTTTATGGAGTATCTGCTCCTCAATATTCCACACCTCTGAGACATTGTTTTGCCTTTCTGCAGAATTTTGTCAGTTTTGTAATGAGAACAGGTTCCAATATGTCTGTAAATTTCCACAAATATGCACGTATACCATGGGAATGAGGGTATAAAGTCACACAATTCCAGCTGAAATACAGTCCCCATAAACCCACATTTAGTGCCATTCCTGTTCACAATAAGCTACATGCTTGTACTAAGTTTTCAAAGGTAGTGCTAAAAATTAGGTTAATTAATCTGCCATTTTCAGATTTTGCACCCCTTCTGATAATAAGTTATACACCTTCTAAAAATGTCCATTACATATCCTGTTAACACCAAATGGTCAGTATTTGTCACTCCTTGAAGCATGTGGTTGCCCCCTCCTTTGGAATTTTCTTCTGTCAGCCAGGAGTTTCCTGGGCTGCAGCAGTTTTACGACCCTTCACTCCTTCAATATCCTGGGTTGGAGGTTGTGCATTGTTTAGTCCTGGGCTAACCAGCAATTAGCACCTCCCCATGAGTTTCACCTGAGAGGAAGACCCGCCTTCTGGGAGAAACCTGCTCCTCCAGTTCTTGCAGCTCAGCCAGGTTTAATTTAATTGTTACATTTTTTTGGATTTTCTTTATCACAAAACAAACTTGTTGCATCAAATCACAGATAGAATTCTCATTCAAGATTGTAAATCTATGGGATCAAAAACAACTTCAATATCGGTTATTATCAGTAGCAGGCCTCTTATATTGCAAACATTTGACTTCGGGTTTATAACATTTCAAAGTTTAATCAGGAAGGCCCCTGACAGCTGTCATCACAGGTAGCCCTCTACTGCACAGAGATTTTTTTTTACAGATCCATAGGCAGGCCACTTTTGCTTTGGATATCTCTTTATGCTCTTAGCCCTTCAGGACCTTGTAAGTTCACAGTGATTCCTTAAACTAAGTGAATTGTAGCACCCAGTGAGAATTTTGAATATTTGGAAGTTGTTCTGTACCGGCATTCTTAAGTTTCAGCAGCAAAGAAAAGGTGATTTAAAACAATATTTGGAGTTTCATTTAGCAAAGCACTGCTTTTTCCTTCTGTACTCCGCTTTCAATTGTTGTGGAGCCCAGTGACACATTTCAGTAGTGAGAGCTCTGTTCCACCACTGACAACATGCGTGGCAGATTGGGCAGCCATCTTTTTGTGCGTTGAAAAGCGCGATTTTCAGGGTTTTTGGCACACGCAAGGGTTTTGTGGCCACTTTTCTGTTTCTGGCACCACCATAACAGAGTGATGCAGCATAGCAGAGCAAAAGTGGGTCAATACATCCCACAGATCCCAACCTCCACTCCTGTTAACTCCAGTAAACTGTGGTGCACCACCATCCAAAGCGCGTTTGCCTCATAAATCGAACTAATACAAAACAAAATTACCACAAAAAAGCTCCTAGCCGATAAAAACTGTCCTGTTTCCATTCCCAATGTGACTATTGACAATACCAACTCACTATTCCACTTCACCCCGTTGTCCCAAGATCTAGTGTCAGACACCATAGCTAAACTAAAATCCTCCAACTGCAAAGGTGACAACTTCCCAGCCCACCTAGTTAAACTCTGTGGCCCTGCCCTCACCTCTAGCATCACTAATTTTGCCAATACCTCGTTCAACACTAATGTTGTCCCAGCCAGCATAAAAGAAGCATGGGTAGCCCCACTGCTGAAAAAATCATTGCTGGATCCAACAATACCTACGAACTACCGACCTATAACCACGGTCCTGTTCCTGCTCAAGATCATAAATAAAATAGATTACACCCAAAATCAAGCTCACCTAGAACAAAACCAGCTCCTAGGAGACAGACCATCAGGATTTTGACCCAACCACAGCACCGAAACGGCTCTGCTTCATTTGAAACTCCAGATGGACACTATCAGGAACTCAGGCAAACTCTGCATTTCGCTATTGATAGATCTGCAGCATTTGATCTTGTGGATCATGACAAACTCTGTACTACCTTAACAAATGATTTCCGATTCTCAAAGGAAGCAGCCCTTTGGGTAAAATACTTTCTAGCTGATCGCAACTCTAGAGTGTCCATCGGTAAAGAGGCTGCTAACCCTATACCAGTCCCCATAGGGGTACCCCAAGGATCGTGCTTATCGCCCACCCTCTACAACATGTACACCAAGCTCCTATTTGAAGCATTGGATGCCATGGGTGTCAGCTACACCAACTTTGCCGATGACACCCAGATCCTCATACTGGAAACCATGACCACGACCCCTTACTGATCAATAATATTTATGCAATAATACAAAACTGGATGGCTCTTAATAGCCTATGCCTTAACGATGAGAAAACTGAGAATCTAATTGTGGGATCCTCAACTAAAATCAACGCCCTACATTCGGACCACATATCAATTAATATCGATTGCACTTCCATCCCAGTATTGAAACAGGTAAAAACCTTAGGTGTTTACCTAGATGCCAACTTAACCATGACGAAACATGTAAATGCAATATCATCGTCCACCTCCTACAACTCAAAACTAATTGCCCTTAGTCGTCAATTCCTCATGCCCAAGAATTGCAGCACACTAGCTATGGCATTGATATTATCCAAGTTGGATTATTGTAATGTACTCCTATTAGGCGTCTTGCACAGAGATCTCTGGATCGAAAGAAGCACAGAGGTAAGCGCTGAACGCTTCCCGGACAGATCGACGTATTAACAGACAGAGCACTTTAGTGGGCAAATATCACACTCATATGCCTTAAATCTATTTTTTACAGTGCACATGTGAATTTTAACACAATTTGACCAGTTACATACCATAAAATTGGGACTGAGGTAAAATTTGAAACATTCCTACTAGTCTAACAATTTGTAAATAGTGGTTAAACATTCTATCACATGCTTTGTTTTTCTGTTTTTTCCTTTGAGTAACGTGTTGATACATGGACTGTTGGTATGTAATTTATTTTCATTTTCCTTTATGTTTCCATCAAATATTGCTGACTTTGTTTAATGATCCGATTGCTGTGTTGTAAAATAGTAGTTACTATAGGGCCTCGCCTTGATGAAGGAGTGAGTCTACTCCGAAATGCATTGGCAACTAAGCCCTATATGCATACTCGAGTGAATGCTGGCCTCCGATTTAAGAATAAACAATCACATTTTTTTTTTAAATTGTGAATGAATCACAACAAGGATTTTGTTCTTTAATTTGGAATTAACTCATTACCTCTAAGAGCTACTATCTCTTGATTTAATCTCTCTGCATACTTTCTACAATAGTCTACAATAACCCCATTTGGGGGACAGTTTGTGAGCGACTGCTTAGCTAGATCATTTACATCTAGCTTCTTGCCTTGCAGTTATTTGAGTGCAGATGTCTCTGGACCCCTCTTCTGTTAGCTCCTTAAAGAATTCTTAAAGAACAGCAGCTATAGAAAATAATCTTCACTTACCTGGTATAAGCAGATTTAGTCTGTGATGCCCACCTTTCCGCATAGCTATCCCTTTACTGTGAAGCCAGTGTTGGGGTGGAGGACAGTAACACTGCTCCAATCAATGAATCCCCCATTGGTCGGTAGGCCAATGTAAATGAGTATTATGTTGGAGATAATAATCCCACTTGCAACTAACTGCATTGCCTAGATTCTTGTGAGATGACTGTCAGTGTTGCAAATGATAAAGATGAATATAAGAACATGCAATGCCATATGAGATAAACATATTTTCTGCTCTCTCCCTCTCTCTTATTCATGTGTAATGAACATAAAGATAAAAACGATGTCATGGTGTGGGAGGGAGTGTCTGGTCACAAAGCCTGGTTGGAAAGTTATAAGTGTAGTATGCCTTCCCATAAAAACCTTATGACATGACTGTCAAAGGTGCAATGGATGAAGTTACACGTGCAAACTATGGTATTTGCATGGTATTATTTATTTATATATGCCTACACACAGGCACGTGTTTCAAAATGCTCAAGGATGGTGGGGAAAATACAACAGTCGCTCAGAGCCCTTGAACATCAGAGACAACAATAGTCTGCACAGGAAGAGTAAGTGCATAAAATACATTTAACAGAATGGGATATATCAAATAGGCCTGATGGCGATTCTGCAATTTAAACAGTACAATTATGGGTGAAGACAGGGGAGAAACAGGCAGATGATCTTCAGGCATGGTGTGTACAGATCAAGCAAGTGCACAGAGGGAAACAGGAGGGGAGGGTCAGTGCAGAGAGAGACACTCTTTGGGTGAGTTTCTCAGTGCGTTCAGTGTGGGTAGAGTGTAGGGCCCTCCGGCAAGCATGATAGAGGACTGGTGCAGTGGCCGGGGACCAGTAAGAGTTTGAGGTACACCAGGTGGCCATTCTCGACTGCATCCGCACAAAGAAAAGAGTCCTAATTCAAGCCTGCATCTCCGTGGCTTCAAACAACATGGACAGACTCTTCAAAGTCTGCAAGGAGCTGGCCAATCCTGCAGCTACATCTTCTATCACACCCACCCAGGACCTTTGTTCAGCCCTGGCTGCACACTTCACCACAAAAACCCAAGACATCCTTTCCACCATCTCTTCCACACCGCAGCATACATGAACACTGGAGCCTCCCTTGCCCCCCCACCCCCACTTACCCTCTCTTCTCACTCACCTGTCACATCGGATGAGGTTACCAGACAGGTCCGATCTATGAAGACTTCATCTAAACAGGTGGACCCCTGCCCCTCAAAAACCATTAAAGACAATATCGACTCCCTCACCCCAGCCTTGGCTGATCTCTTCAATCTATCCTTCTCCACTGAAGTTTCCCCAACTGCACTGACGCACTCCCTTGTGCATCCACTTCTCAGAAAAACCCCTGCTGACCCCTCCATCCCGGCAAACTACCACCCTATCTCCATCTCTCTGTTCCTGGGCAAACTCCTGGGGAAACTGGCTATCTCACAGCTGACCCTACACTGGACTTACATTGGAGAGCCACAACCATGGCTTTCCCCATGAGAGAGGGAAAGGACAGAGAACTCGGTTAGCACGGTAAAGGTAGAGAGAAGGAAGAGAAGAGGAAGGTCTTGAGGAGTTCCTGGAATTTCAAGTGATCAATCTCAAGGCATAAGGCGGCAGGATGGCTATTCAAGAGGGAAGGACCTGCTAAGGATTAGCATCTCCCACCAAATCTCTGCTTGGAGAATTGGCTCACTCATAGAATGTTGGAGGTAGATGAGCAGAGGGCTCTTGAGGGACAGTATTTAGGTAGGCAGCATTAAAGTTAGGTGGGTCCCAGGCCCCAGAAAGCCTTGTGGACAAAGCAAGGGGTCTTGAATTTGATCCTTGCAGCCACGGTAAGCCAGTGAAGGGATTTCAGCACCTGAGAGATGCGGTCCATGGGCTTGAGGCCAAGAATACATTCTTTTCTGTTCTGGATGAGTTGCAGAGGGCACAGGGAAGAAGGTAGGGGGGTTGAGGAAGAGGCTGTTGGAGTAGTCAAGCCTGGAGAGAACCAGGGCTCTAGAGACAGTGAGCTTCTGGGGGAAAGTGAGAAAGGGTAGCGTACCCCTGAAGAGGTGTAGCCGATAGTTAGACTTTTTAGAGATGTCCGAAATGTGAGAGGAGAAGGAGAGAGGGGAATCAAAGTTGACCCCAAGGTTTCTTGCTTCGCAGGATGATGCAGATGCAGGGCCAACAGGGAAGGCCAGAGTGAAAGTGGGAAAGAAGGGGTCCCAATGCGAACAATCTCAGTCTTAGTGTCAATGAAGCAGAGGTCGTTTGAAGCACAACATGACTGAATAGTGGACAGACAGTCAGATATGAGCGAGGCTCTACATTTTAAACATTGTTCCAGAAATCCCGGGAAAGGAAGCAGCAGCAGGGCCATCAAGGAGAAGAGGAGGGAGTTGTTTCCAGTCACCTGCCAGCAAAAGAAAGTATTGAAAAATACAAGTACTAGAATCCTCACAGCTAATTAACTTACCAAACCTGAAAAAGAAATGCAGACCTGCCTGAAATGACTAAGAAACTCAGCCTCCCTGAAGATTGATGAAGTCATGAAAACATGCATTTGGAGGAGAAGCTAAAGACTGGTAAGAGAGCACCTGCCTTGACATTTATAAACATTGTTCCAGAAATCCCGGGAAAGACAGCAGCAGGGCCCTCATGCCTTACATTGTAGAGCCCCAACCATGGCTTTCCCCCTCCCCCCATCAAGGAGAAGAGGAGGGAGTTGTTTCCAGTCACCTGCCAGCAAAAGAAAGTATTGAAAAATACAAGTACTAGAATCCTCACAGCTAATTAACTTACCAAACCTGAAAAAGAAATACAGACCTTCCTGAAATAACTAAGAAACTCAGCCTCCCTGAAGATTGATGAAGTCATGAAAACGTGCATTGGGAGGAGAAGCTAAAGACTGGTAACAGAGCGCCTGCCTTTACATTTTTAAACATTGTTCCAAAAATCCCGGGAAAGGCAGCAGCAGCAGGGCCATCATGCCTTACATTGGAGAGCCACAACCATGGCTTTCCCTCTGCCCCCATCAAGGGGAAGAGGCGGAAGTTGTTTCCAGTCACCTGCCAGCAAAATCAAGTGCAAAAAATACAAGTACCAGAATCCTCAGAGTTAATTAACTTGCCACACCTGAAAAAGAAATGCAAACATGCCTGAAATAACTAAGAAAATCAGCCTCCCTGAAGATTGATGATGTCATGAAAACGTGCGTTAGGAGGAGAAGCTAAAGACTGTTAACAGAGTTCCTGCCTTTACATTTTTAAACATTGTTCCAGAAATCCCAGGAAAGGCTGCAGCAGCAGGGCCATCATGCCTTGCATTGGAGAGCCACAACCATGCTTTCCCCCTTCCCCCATCAAGGGGAAGAGGAGGGAGTTGTTTCCAGTCACCTGCCAGCAAAATCAAGTGCGAAAAATACAAGTACCAGAATCCTCAGAGCTAATTAACTTGCCACACCTGAAAAAGAAATGCAGACCTGCCCGAAATAACTAAGAAACTCAGCCTCCCTGAAGATTGATGAAGTCATGAAAACGTGCGTTAGGAGGAGAAGCTAAAGACTGGTAACAGAGCGCCTGCCTTTACATTATTAAACATTGTTCCAGAAATCCCGGGAAAGTCAGCAGCAGCAGGGCCATCATCCCTTACATTGGAGAGCCACAACCATGGCTTTCCTCCTCCCCCCATCAAGAGGAAGAGGAGGGAGTTGTTTCCAGTCACCTGCCAGCAAAATCAAGTGCAAAAATACAAGTACCAGAATCCTCATAGCTAATTAACTTGCCACACCTGAAAAAGAAATGCAGACCTGCCTGAAACATCTAAGAAACTCAGCCTCCCTGGAGATTGATGAAGTCATGAAAACGTGCGTTAGGAGGAGAAGCTAAAGACTGGTAACAGAGCACCTTCCTTTACATTTTTAAACATTGTTCCAGAAATCCCAGGAAAGGAAGCAGCAGCAGGGCCATCATGCCTTACATTGGAGAGCCACAACCATGGCTTTCCCCTTCCCCCCATCAAGAGGAAGAGGAGGTAGTTGTTTCCAGTCACCTACCAGCAAAATCAAGTGCGAAAAATACAAGTACCAGAATCCTCAGAGCTAATTAACTTGCCACACCCGAAAAAGAAATGCAGACCTGCCTGAAATATCTAAGAAGCTCAGCCGCCCTGGAGATTGATGAAGTCATGAAAACGTGCGTTAGGAGGAGAAGCTAAAGACTAGTAACAGAGCGCCTTCCTTTACATTTTTAAACATTGTTCCAGAAATCCCGGGAAAGGAAGCAGCAGCAGGGCCATCATGCCTTACATTGGAGAGCCACAACCATGGCTTTCCTCTTCCCCCCATCAAGGGGAAGAGGAGGGAGTTGTTTCCAGTCACCTGCCAGCAAAAGCAAGTGCGAAAAATACACGTACCAGAATCCTCAGAGCTAATCAACTTGCCACACCTGAAAAAGAAATGCAGACCTGCCTGAAATAACTAAGAAACTCAGCTTCCCTGAAGATTGATGAAGTCATGAAAACGTGCGTCAGGAGGAGACGTTAAAGACTGGTAACAGAGTGCCTGCCTTTGTATTTTTAAACACAGATATGAGCGATGCGCAGGAGGCAGCTGAGGGTAGCCTGAAAGATAGTTGTGTATCATCCACATAGCAGTGGACGTTAGAGGTGAAGGTGGCAATCACCCGTGCCAGGGCAACCATATAGACATTGAAGGGGATAGGTTAGTTCCCTGGGAACTCCACAGGTTGAGAGAGTGATACTCGAGTGAAAGACTTCAAGTTCCACCTGGGATGGGCGTTCGGAAAGGAAGGAGGTTAACCATGCCAGAGCCTGACCAGAGTTTTCCAGGGTTCACCGAGATGTGCGATCAGGATGTTGTGGTTAACGGTGTTGAAGGCAGAGGAGAGGTCAAGGAGAATGAGGATAGATGGGGTGTTAGTGTCAATATCTGAGAGAAGGTTTTCACGGGTGTTCAGACGAGCAGTTTCCATGCCTCCCGATGCTCTAAAGCCAGATTGTTGGTCATGGAAGCAACCAATAGATTCACTGTGTAGGGTCAGCTGTGAGATAGCCAGTTTCCCCAGGAGTTTGCCCAGGAACAGAGAGATGGAGATAGGGTGGTAGTTTGCCGGGATGGAGGGGTCAGCAGGGGTTTTTCTGAGAAGTGGATGCACAAGGGAGTGCGTCAGTGCAGTTGGGGAAACTTCAGTGGAGAAGGATAGATTGAAGAGATCAGCCAAGGCTGGGGTGAGGGAGTCGATATTGTCTTTAATGGTTTTTGAGGGGCAGGGGTCCACCTGTTTAGATGAAGTCTTCATAGATCGGACCTGTCTGGTAACCTCATCCGATGTGACAGGTGAGTGAGAAGAGAGGGTAAGTGGGGGTGGGGGGGCAAGGGAGGCTCCAGTGTTCATGTATGCTGCGGTGTGGAAGAGATGGTGGAAAGGATGTCTTGGGTTTTTGTGGTGAAGTGTGCAGCCAGGGCTGAACAAAGGTCCTGGGTGGGTGTGATAGAAGATGTAGCTGCAGGATTGGCCAGCTCCTTGCAGACTTTGAAGAGTCTGTCCATGTTGTTTGAAGCCACGGAGATGCAGGCTTGAATTAGGACTCTTTTCTTTGTGCGGATGCAGTCGATAATGCCTTTGAAGGAGGCAGCAGGCCAGTTTGTCAGATGGTTCGCCTGACGCATTCCATTTCCGCTCAGCTGCCCTACACTTGCGTTTAAGGGCAGCCAGGTCGGAGTCATACCAAGAGTTGCACTTTTTGGAAGGCTTCAGTCAAACCCTCATGACAGGGGCAAAACTGTCAAGGGTGTTGGAGAAAGAGAGATGGAGGTTAGCGAGGGCTGTGTCAGGGTGGGAGTCAGAGGAGGGAGTAACTGGAGGAGAGTGAGGAGGTAAAAGCAGCCACTGTCACTTTTTTCATGGGTCTGGTAACTTTGAAGCCCAGTGGCTGTGCTGGATGTATTGCTGCAAGAGGAGAGGAGAGCTTAAGGTGAGTATGATATGATATGATATTTTATTTATATTGCGCTCATACACAGGTGTTTCAGAGCGCGACCAGGCAAAGGGAGGGGAACAGGGGAGAGAACAAACACAACGATCTTACTAGGCCCAGTGACATTCAGAACGTGCAAGTGCATGGGGAAGGGAAAAGGGGGAAAGTGCATGGGAGGGGGAGAAATTGGAAAGTGCAGAGCATAAGAGAGATAGATAATAAGTAAATACATAAATAAATAAATACAGTGATCCAAAACAGTGGAAGTGCAGCCTGTGAGGGCCAAGTGCAAGGGTAGGCAGTATGGGAGTATCTGATTAGTGCAAAGAGTGGGGGGTCCTGTATGGGTACAGATGCAGGCCCCAGTGCAAGGGGTGGCCAGGGGGCAGTGCAGGAGGGTGGCAGGGTGAGCAGGTACCTGGGCCTGAAGGGCAGAGGGTGGCCAGGTGCAGCATTCCTCAGATACAAAGCAGATCAGCAGGGGAAAAGAGGGACAAAGGCAGAGGCAAAGAGGAAGGTCTTGAGGAGCTTCCGGAACCGTAGATGGTTCTCCTCTAGTTTCAAGGTAGCAGGTAGGCAGTCAGTATATATAAGAAGACAAAGCTACAATGCAGATGCTATAGAAAAAAATATATAGTACTAATAATGACTCAGGTGGGGGGACCAGTCATGATTAAAAGATAGGTATCAATTTTAATAATTAGTCATAAAAATTAAAACATATAATTAAATAAAGTGGTCTACAATACAATACTTAACGTCCAATACATAAAAAACAGGGGATACGTAACAGGCTTCAATAGCAAGTTAAAACAGTTTCACAGAAAAAACAAACACAATTGGAACTTGTAAGAAAAAATAGTGAAGTCCCCGATTCTATTGAAATAAATGTGTCATAGAATTATATCTCTGTTTATAGTGCAGAGAGCTGTCTCGACATTTTTCTGTTCATCAAGGCATTAGTATAGAACATTCATCAGGAGGAAGAAGTTTAACAACATAGCCTCATTATTATTGGATCAATAATACAATCAGCGAATGTCTCATAACATCTGTGGGGTTAAAAACCCATAAAACAAAGGGTCAGCATTTATAGCTTTTTCCTTTAAGCAATTCATTATGCTTAATTTATTATATATTCTACACTCTGTAGGACTGAATAATTTGTCTACTACTACCTATTGACTGAAGTAGAGAGCCCCACCAGCACCATTTTAGGTAATTATTCCCCTATTTATGGTGCTTGAGTTCTTTCATTAGAACTATTTAGCTACCCTGAAGCTGACACTTTGTTTTATGTCTTTTTAACCCCACAGATGCTATGAGATATTCGCTGATTGTATTATTGATCCAATAATAATTAGGCTACGTTGTTAAACTTCTTCCTCCTGATGAATGTTCTATACTAATGCCTTGATGTACAGAAACATGTCGAGACAACTCTCTGGACTATAAACAGAGATATAATTCTACGACACATTTATTTCAATAGAATCGGGTACTTCACTATTTGTCTTACAAGTACAAATTGTGTTTTTTTTTCTGTGAAACTGTTTTAACTTGCTACTGAAGCCTGTTACATATCCCCTGTTTTTTATGTATTGGACGTTAAGTATTGCATTGTGGACCACTTTATTTAATTATATGTTTTAATTTTTGTGACTAATTATTAAAATTGATACCTATCTTTTAATCATGACTGGTCCCCCCACCTGAGTCATTATTAGTACTATATATTTTTTTCTCTAGCATCTGCATTGTAGATTTGTCTTCTTATATATACTGACTACTATCCTCCCGGATATAGACAGAGTGTACACTGTTAATCTATCTTAGTCAGTGTTATACCGGGTTTCCTCCCCTTATAAGTAAAGGCAGGTAGGCAGTTCCAGAGGGAGGCCCCCGCAGAAGACAAAGATCTACCACCAGCTTGTTTCTTTGAAAAACAACTGACATTGAGGGAGTTGGAGGTAGAGGAGCGAAGGCCTCTAGAGGGAGGTATTTACGGCAGGATAGTTCAAGTTAATTTGGACCCAGGCCCCAGAAAGCCTTGTGGACAATGCAAAGGGTTTTAAATTTAATCCTTGCAACCACAGGAAGCCAATGAAGGGATTTCAGAGCTGGAGAGATACGATCCTAGGGCTTGAGGCCAAGGACAAGTCTCACAGTCCTGTTCTGGATTAGTTATAAAGGGCGGAGAGTGGAGGCAGGTAGATTTAGAAAGGGGCTTTTACAGTAGTCCAACCTAGAGAGAATCATCAGAGCTTGGGAGACAAGGAGCTTCTGAGGGAAGGAGAGGAAAGGAAGTGTGCCTTTAAGGAGGTGCAGTAAGAAGTTAGACTTTTAGGACACACCAGAGATGTGTGCGGAGAAGGAAAGTGTGGAGTCAAAGATGACCCCAATGTTCTTAGCTTCGCTGGTAGGTGCAGGAGGAGGGTCAAGGGAGGCCGGCCAGAGGGTGAGGGGAAAGGATGGAGGGGGTTTACCAATGAGGAGGATCTCAGTCTTGTTGGCATTTAAACAAAGATCATTTGGCGCACACCAATTTTGAATGGCGATTAGGCAGTCAGAGATGAGGGAAGGAGAGGAGGTGGCCGAGGGAAGCCTGAAAATGAGTTGGGTGTCATCGGCATAGAACTGGAAATGTGAGCAGAAAATGGAGATGCAGTAGGCGAGAGTTGCCAAGTATTGATTGAAAAGCCAGGGTGAGAGGTTAGAACACTGCGGAACACTGCAGGCAGAGAGGGAGATAGAGGATAGGAAGGACCCAAGTTGCACCTGGGAGGGTCGATCAGAGAGAAAAGAGGTCAGTCAGGCCAGAGACTGATCGGCCATACCCAGGTTGTCACGGAGACGATTTAGCAGGGTGGTATGGTTGACCGTGTCAAAAGCAGAGGAGAGATCAAGTAGGATGAGGATAGAGGGACTGTTAGAATCAAGGTTGGAGAGCAGGTCTTCACGGATGTTCAGGAGAGCAGTTTCCGTACTTCTGGCAGCTCTGAAGCCCAATTGGTGGTCATGGAGAGAGCCAACTGAGTCAGAGTAGAGAGAAGAGAGTGGTCAGTCGAAGAAAGGGAGGTAGTGAGAGGGATAGAGAGAGGGATGAATGTCAGTAGAGATGAGAGAGTGCGGTCTGCAGTGTGCGTGGGGCCAGACGGAAGGATAGAAAGGGTGAGAGACTGGCAAAGGTTGTAGAAAGGACCTGAGGAGTCAGGAGAGTCCAGATGAATGTTAAGATCACCCATCAGGAGGAGTTGAGAGGACGAGGAGAGTAGGGAGGAGACCAGGTCAGCGCATTCCGAGAAGAAGAGAGTGGACTGACCTGGTATCGGATAGAAGGTGGCCTTAGTGAGAGAAAATGTTGGCGATAGTGAGAGTCTGCAAATAGGAACTGGAAGGAGGAGTAGGCCTGAGTAGGGATGATGGACACAGGTATGCATTCTGCGAAGATAAGCTCCACTCCCCCACCTGTCTTCTTAGGCCTTGGCGGAGAGAGGATTTTGTAGCCTTCAGGGTGGAGTGTGTCAAAGCTCGTGAGCGAGCTCTCCTTGAACCAAGTCTCACTGATGGCGAGCAGATCGAGATCCATGAGTTCGAGGTGGTTACAGATGTCAGTCGAGTGTTTGATGGTAGAGCATGTGTTGAGAGTGGCAATGTGGAGCAGCTTGCTATCTTTGAGGGTCTTTCTCGGGGAGACACAGAGGACGGTTGTCCCACCAGAGTGTGGCAAGTGGGCCAGGGGGAAGTGGAGGATGCCGAAGGAGCCAATGCCAGCAAGTGAGCCGGGACAGTACAGCAAGGAGGAGGAGGAGGAGGAAGGCGCAGAAGCCAATGGAACCTGGATGGAGGGAGACATGAGTTTAGATAGTCGAGGGTGGAGCCTGTCGAAGAGAAGAAGGTTGAGTTGAGGACACTGAACCATGATAGTTCCATTGAGATAAACATTAATGATGACTCTGGAAAAGGCGAGGAGGTCAAGGAGAATCTACCAGCGAGTGCCACCATAAATCAGAGAAGAGGCAATAGGAGAGAGAAAGCTGACCATGCAGCGAGTCCATAGGTCAGGTGAATTAACGAAGAAGAGGATGTCAGTGATAGTCTCTCTGGTGGAAGCCATGACATAGATGTCTGCAATAGGAAGGCTTGAGTTGGAGGCCAGAGTGTCCTTCTTAAGTTTCTTCCGGACAGATTTAGTGATAGGAGAAGGAAATGAGATAGTGAAGCAGTTGGAGAGTATAGGAGATGTAGATAGTGACATGGTTGGCTGCAGTGAAGATGGGGAGACACCAGTCAGAAGCACATATGCAACTGGAGGTAGGGAGATGTGGAGGGCACAAGGTAGGAGGGGAGAGACAGAGGGATGCGTGCCAGCTAGTAAGGAGCACAGCACCACAAGGCACCACTAAATTTGATTTTTCAGCAAGACAGCAGAAATACATGCAGCAACTGGCAGGCAAAAAACCATGTTCAGTGGGACAGTGTAAATATATGCAGTAACTGTGGACGTTAAAAATGATTTTCAGTGGGACAGTGTAAATACATGCATCAACTGGGCAGGCTAAAAACACTTTTCCATGGGACAGTGTAATTACATGGAGCAACTGGGCAGGCTAAAAGCGATTTTCAGCAGGACAGTGTGGATACATGCTGCAACTGGGCAGGCTAAAAACGATTTTCAGTGGGACCGTGCAAATACATGGAGAAACTGGGCAAGTTAAACATGATTTTCAGCAGGACAGTGTAGATGTATGCAGCAACTGGGCAGGCTAAAAATGATTTTCAGTGGGACAGTAGAAATACAAGCAGCAACTGGACAGGCTAAGTTAGTGGAAGTCCATATGAGGTGAAGCGAGGGTCGAACAGTTCCATGTGTGAAGGAAGGGATCGAGAGGAAAGATAGGGTACTGACCTTCAAAGAAATGTTAGGTGGTCCATTGATTGATGAACATGGAGTTCGCATAAGCCTCCATGTGCTCGTTGTGGTGGGGGGAGAGGACCCACAGTCCCAGCCAGGCAACAGACAGGGAGCAGACAGGGCCTTGAAAAGTGGGCTTTTGTAGGGGGTGGGCCGGCTAAAGCCTGCCAATCCACATAGGCCCATAAGAGTAGTGCATAGCCAATCAGCAGCCAATGAGGCAGATGATGTTGAGCACAGTGAGCCTCCACTGCTAGGAAAAATCAGGTGGCCATTTTTAAAGTCTCACAAGGCCGCAAAGAATGTCCTCCAGATGTGGTTCCCACCACAGAAATGGGCATGGTGGGCAGCTGGCAGGTTGGGGGTGAATAAGGATAGATCAAAAATACTAATAAAGCGATCCAGCTTTTTTTCCAATTTTTGGGGGGATTTTGCAAAAAGCCTAAATTTTTACAGAAATGTCAGTTAGGAAAAAACACACATGTTGTTCTATTTCTAAGGAAAATAAGGATAACATAATATTTTAGAGCAGTAAGCAGCATTACAACATTCAATGTGATCCACTTTCTGAAAAGGAATTTCTCAACCTACCAAGATGACTGCGTTCAAGACATTGGGGGCCTCATTATAAGTCAGGTGGTAAGGGGTTAACGGTGCCAGTAAAGGTGCCGGCGCCGTCAACCCCGTACCACCTGATTACGAGGTCACCTCACGGGACCTGCTCTGCACGTCTGGTTTTACCAGACATACAGAGCGGGTCCCGCGAGGGGAAGAGGGAGCAAACAACGGGCTGCTCGTAATCGGCCCGTTGTTTGCTCCCTCTCCCATTCCCATTCAGCCCTATGGGGGCTGAAATGGGAATGGGGAAGGTCCGGGCCCGGGTTCCTGAAGGGAGGAATTACCGGCCCTCCGAACTCAGAATGGCCCGGTAATTCCCCATTCTGGGAACCCGGACCCGGACCCGATTTTGGTGGCAGCCATGCCACCAAGAGCGTCATGGCTACCGCCAAAGTCCTAATGATGGCCTGGGCCTCATTACGAGGCTTGCGCTCCCTTAATGAAGGGTGCCGGTACGGGACCGGCACCCTTCATTACGGGATGCGCAATTACGAGGTTCCCTTTGCGGGACCCTGTAAGGACGCCTGGTAAAACCAGGCGTCCTTTCCGGGTCCCGCGAGGGGAAGAGGGCGGTAATAACGGGCCAGCTGTAATGTGCCCGTTATTACCTCCCTCCCCATTCCCATTGAGCCCTAAGGGGGCTCAAATGGGAATGGGGATGGGTTCCTGCAAGGAGGAATTACCGGGTCCTCCTATGTCGGAATGACCCGGTAAATCCTCATTGCAGGAACCCGGTATTGGAGCCCGGTATGGAGGCAGCCATTGCGCTAAAAGCACCATGGCTACCTCCATACTTGTAATGAGGCCCATTGAGATGCTAGAAACTACAGCCTTGCTATTGGCAAGATCATACCCTTGACACTGTGCTACTGTGTCCACCTTTGTAAAACATAGTTTTTTTTATTATGCAATGGCTGATGGTGTTTATGGGATCTATCAATGCCTGTTAGGTAAACATATGCACTGCTCTCTCTCTGTTATTTTTAATCAAAAATATTAAACAAAAGGCTTTTATTACAGTAGAAATCATTAAAAACGAAAAATGTTTGCTATGTTCTCACAATGGAAAGTTCAAAGTGAAAGTTTGATTTTGTTCAAGACAAAGAAGTGTTTGAAGCTGCAGCCATGTTACTGGTAAGCTCATGCTAAACTACTGAGTGACTGGGTCTCTTTCTCTGGAAATAGCTTTATTTCATTATGCCATGGGTGTCAATGGTGTTATTGATGAAGATGCATACAGGAACTAGCAGTGTCAGTTGAAATAAACATGTCAGCTGCTTTCTTTATGAGTTATTTGCAATGAAAATGGGGATAAAATATGTTTTTATTACAATACAAAAATATACTGCATTCCTCAAACAAACAGTTTGATAACTTTATATTCAATACAGGACTTGAACCTGCAGCTTTACAACTGCTAAACTCATGCTCTAATCATTGTGCTACTGATCTGCCCTTTTGACAACTGCCCTATTTTTCATTATAACATGGCTACCAAAGGTGTAATGGATGAAGATACATACAGGATCTAGCATCTCTCTCTCTCTCTCTCTCCCTCTCTCTCTCTCTCTCTCTCTCTCTCTTTCTCTATCTCTATCTCTCTCTTTCTCTGTTTGTCTCTCTCTCTCTCTCTCTTGAAAATAAAGGAAAAAACGAAAAAACTGTTTCTATAATAGTAAACTCATTAAAAACTAAAGATTTGACTTATTGTTCCCCAAAAGTGACTCAACCTACCAGCTTGCACCGTTTCAGGTCTACACGTGTCTTTAAGCCATGACCTTACAATTGGTAAATCCATGCTCTAACTACCAAACTACTGGTTCTTCTGTGTTAAAGTATAACTTTTTTCATTATGACTTAGCTGTCCTTGGTGTGATGGATAAAGATGACGACAGTATCTAGAAATGCCAGTTGGGATAACAATAAGAACTGCTCTCTCTGAGTTATTTGCAGTTAAAATAACGATATAAAAATGTTTTATAATTGGAAATATAAATAAAAAAAGATCAACTTTCAAACAAGGGACTGCTTAACCTACCAGTTTGATTATTTTCAAGCCCATGAAGGGCTTGAAGTTACAGCCTTGCAACTTGGAAATCCAAATTCTAATCACTGGGCTTCTGGGTTTTCATTGAGAAAACACAACTCTTTTTCATTATGACATGGCTGTCAAAGGTGTAATGGATGAAGATGCAAATGGGATCTAGAAATGCCTGTTGGGATGCACACATCTGCTGCTATCTCTTAGTCATTTGTAATGAAAATATAGAAGAAACAATGCATTTAGAAAGAATTAAACACAACCTATAATCATTCAATGGATAGAGCAACATACCAACTTGTACAATCGCAGGCCAATGAAATGCTTGAACCGGCACAACCTTTTAATTGGTAAGACCATGCTCTAACCATAGCTGCCGATTCTCATCTCTGGAGAAAAAAAAACGTTCTTTATTTATGGCATGTCTCTCGAAGGTGTAATAGATGAAAATACATATATGGGCTAACATACCAGCTTCTCTCTCTCTCTCTATTGTAACATAAATAAAGATTACGCAATATTTTTACAAAAGTGAAAAAGCATTAATAACTAAACATGTTACCTATTTTCTCCCAATGAACAGCATAACCTAACAGTTTGAATATATTAAAGTGAAGGAGGGGCTTGAACTTGCATTTATATATTGGTAAACTCATGCTCTAACCACTGAACTACAAACAATAACATAGACAATGCCTTTGCTGTGGTTTCTTGAAATTATTTTCTGAGTTCATGCACCTAGAACAGAGGCCTGCCACCTTTGGCTCTCCAGGTGTTTTGGACTAGAGTTCACCTGATTCCATACCATTGACTATGCTGATTAGAACTGATGGGAGATGTAGTCCAAAACATCTGGATATAAAATATTTGCAGATTTTTGATATAGTCAAATTTCGGAAGATGGGGGATATAATGATGGTAAAGCGGACAGAGAGTAGCGATAGGGTGCAAGAGGAGTGGGAGGATCAATACACATCTGTGGATTGATGAATGAATAAGAGTGAGGGAGGAATAGTGAATTAATGATTAAGAGGATAGATGAAGATGTAAGGGTACAATGCTGGAGGGATGAATGGGACAGTTTGAAGATTGGTGAATTAATTACATTTTAAGGACATGTCATAAAGTGAACATTTAGGAAAGGATAAATGCATAAGAAGTAGATGAATGAATTATTGAAAAAGCATACAGGAATCCATAAATGAGTGTGGAGATGGGTCAATCAATGAGAATGGATGAGTGAATAAGTGAGGGGAGCAGTATTTATCACACAGCAACACTCGCATGATTAATCTCTTTACTGTACAGTTGCCATGAAGTCTGAGCATGTATGACTTAGAGTGCAAAGGCAAATGCACTAACTCATTGAAAGCCAACACTTCTGCAGTGTACATTAAGGACTTTCAGCAGCAGCCCACCGCCCCAATTTCCAAAGTTTAAATTTGTGGGGAGAGTGACGGGTATGCTTCAGCTGCTCATTCTTCCAGTAGCCTTGTCATAACATGTACAGAGTTGTGTCCTACCCACAGAGTGTCAGAGGTGGGTTTTGGTGCAAGAAGTAGTATTGGGTGAAAATTCCCCCAGCCCTACAGAATTGTCGAAATTCTTCAACAATTCCATTCCACCGCCAGCCAATTATCCCACGGAACGGAATTAGCCATTTTCACCCACCCCATTCAGGGGGAGCACATGCATGCTAAATAATTCAAGGACAGTGGCAGTGGTAGAACATGTCTATGTATATTATTCGCCCAAATTAGTTAAAAGGTGTAGTATGGGAGAGTAATGTTATCTGGGGAAGTTCTAAGTGATTCCTCCCAAACAAATATTTTAAACTAATGGGCTGACACAGTGCATTTTACAGCACAGTTCGGTATGGACATACATGTTAAAAATGCAATAGTTGCCACATCACAAAGTGTAGAGAGGAACATTTTAGAACAATTTAATGATGGCTGCAGCCACAATATATGCCATTACTTTCAAAGTAAAACACACACATACACACCTATTCACTCACAGTCTCAAACACACACACTCATTCAACCTTTAGCGCACTTACAAACACATACATTGCAATATAAAATTCAAACCATGAAGGCAAGCGCAATATACGCGAGGAAACACTTTTTATTTTCTTTTTTTAAATGTATCCCGCCCATAAATCTCAGGTGGCTTCATTGCATACCAGGACGCGGCTGATCTCCTCAGGCTCCTATTCTTCCATGGGCCAGCCGGGCAGAAGTAACAGTGAGGCGGCTGCCCCTCGTGACATCCGCCTGTGACCACCGGATCAGCAACCACATATCGGGTTGTGTCAGCACAGTGGGGGCGGAGTTGCCGGTACTCACCCCACCACATTACATCCAGGGGAAAGCTGGAAACCAGGGACAACTACAGACAGCCATGCTTCCCCTGGCATGTGGATCCTGTGACAAACTCCGCCAACATCACAAAAGGATAGGGACCTCCGCAACTGAGTCTACAGCAACAAAGGGACACACACTACGCCTTCCACGACAGAATATGGCTCCCCTGCTCCTTCCCCTTTCCAGATAAGTCTCCTTGTAGTGTAATTTCAGAAAGGGTGGGCAGGGCGACACTAGGCGCTCTGAGAACATAGATAATGGGCACCTACATCAAGGGTCCAGGTCTAAAAGGCCCTGGGCCAAAATCTAAGGGAGAGTAGCGCACACCAGCTCGATGGGACAGGTCTCGGCGTGTGGCCTTTTTGCTTGGAGCTACTCTGCAATTGGAGCTGGAGCCACACTTGGAGCAGGGTGCATTGGGGTCAGAGAGTGAGTGTGCTGGGACACTTGGATGCCAATCAAAGTAAAAACTGTTTGACGGTGCTGGTACCATCAAACCTTCACAGTGAGTAATTGTGTATCTCTCCAACCACTAGCATCTCTTTATGAAATTAAAGTGAGTAGTGCCAGTCCAGCCTTCACTGTCTGAAGATCATGACAAGAAAGACAAAATTACCACTGGTCTGGACTTCCTTTCTCATGCAGCTGATTCGCGGTGTCCAGACATTTGGTCGACCTAAAACTGGTCGAATGACATTTGGTCGACGCAATTTGGTCGAAAACCAAATGGTCTAATTTTTTTTTTAATTATATATTTATTTTTCGGGTTTTCGTTTTTTACAAAAATGGGTTTTTAAGAACAAAAAGGGGGCTGGGGGGGGACCCCCCCCCCAAAAAAAAGGGGTGAAAATAAAAATTAAAAAAAATCGACCATTTGATTTTCGACCAAATTGGTTCGACCATTTGTCTGGTCGACCAATTTTTTCCGACCAAATGTCTGGTAACCCTGATTCGCCTGTGCCTGTCTTGCTGCTAGGCCACGTGGTGAGTATTTCATGCATTGTGCAGTCTCTCCGTCCCTCTCCCCCCCCCCACATCCACTCTAACTGCTACTCTATCACCTATCCAATCTCTCTTTTCAAGTCAGGAAGGAAACGATTAAAAAAATCCAGGTCTGCCCACTGCTGACACCTATATCAACGCTTACTCCAGTCAGACTGACATCCTCTTTGTTGTTTCCTCTCCGGCACTGTGGATCCCCCATACAGTCTCAGTCCGCTCCCCTTTCTCTTCTTCGACCATTGATGGTGGAACCCAATGGGAAGTACTCTTGGCACAATTCCCATCGTCTAGGGGCATCATTAATGTCTACCAGAATGGCACTGTCGTGGCCCAGGGATCTCAGCCCAATCTCCTCCTTCTTGATAGGCATCTTCTGACTCTCATCAACTCCCCCCTTATCCTGCCACTCCTCTTTCTGCCATCCCTCGGGCCCCTTTGACACAACTAACTGGCATACCACATGCCTGTACACCTCCTCGGAAAACCTTCAAAGGTGTTAACAAGCTCCACTTAGCAACGCTCAACTCACGCTCTGCCGTTAAACACTCCTTGATATCTGCCACCTCTTGAAGACCTTAAACCTTGATATGCTTGCTCTCACCGAGCCATGGTTCGCTGCCAGCTCTGTCACTATTTTCGACACACATCCTCCCGCAGGGCTACACGCTCCTCTCTAAGCCCAGGTATAACTGGCTAGGGGTGGAGTGGCCTTGATCTTCCCTAAATGGGTCTCTGCTACAATCATACCTACTCAGACCTACTCTTTATTCAAATGCCACATCTGCAGGCTTGGTGTCTCTCAAAACCTCTTGCTGTCCCTTGCCACCATTAACAGGACCCCTGGTCCAGTCTCCCTCTTCCTTTCAGAGTGTTCTGCCCTCACCTCTTCTCTCATAGCCTCCACCTTTAAACCTAGCTTCCTCTGAGACTTGAATATTCACCTTGACTCTCCCGATGCAGCCTCTGAATTCTTCCGCAGCCTCTTTGACTCTCTCTCCCTCACCATTCTTCGCTCTGGTCCAATGCACTCAGCCAGACACACCTTGGATGCTATCATCTCAGCAGACATCCCCATCTCCAACCCCTTCACTATGCCACTCCCCTGGACTGACCATGTTCTCCTGTCCTCTCACCTGGATCTCTTGGGTCCACCGGCTAAGCCAGTCTCTTTCTCCGTCATTCGACCGATGAAGAAAGTGTCTGTTGCTGCTTTTGTCGCCACTTTCATTCACACTCGGCCACTGACTCTAACACTGACACAGCCCTTGCTAATATTCAGCTCTCCATCTCCAAGGACTTCCTTGCCCCTTTCACGAGGACCCGCATCAGGCCTGCCTCCAAATGTAATACCTGGTATGATTCTACTTAGCTTCTCTGAAACACAACTGCAAAGTTGCTGAGTGGAAGCAGCAGGCCTCAAGCAAATCCTCTGAAAGACTGGCCTGCCAACTGCTCTGAAGGCAAAACAGACTCTCCATCCGCTCGAAGAAGAAAGTCTATTTCCAAGCCTGCATCTCAGGGGCCAATAACAATATGACTGAACTGTTCAAAATCTGCAAGGTACTCGCCATTCGTTCTGTCGTCTCCAACTCTCCACTGCCATCCCAGACGCTCTGCACTGCACTGGCCTCTCACTTCATAACCAAAACCCAGGACATCCTGTACTCACTATCCTCTTCACCTTTCTCTTCTCCCTCACCCACTCTCAGGCCTTCCTTGGTCCCCCTCTCCCAGCCCCCTACTCTCCTCTTTTTCGCCCATACCACCACATGAGATCTCTAGACAAGTCCTCTCTAGGAAACTCTCATCCAAACATGTGCTCCCCTGTTCCTGCAGAACTATCAAGGATATTATTGCATCCCTTGCTCCAGCCTTGGCTGATTTCTGCAATGACTCCTTTGCCACTGGCTCCTTCCCGCTACCCCTCAAACACTCCCTTGTGCAACCTCTCCTGAAAAACCATTCTGCCGACCCCTCCCACCTGGCTAAGTACTGCCCCCCCATTAACCCCTTCCTAGGTAAACTCTTGGAGAAGTTGGTCATCCCCCAGCTGATCCACCACACTGAATCTGTTAGTTGTCTCCACGACCACCGGTCTGACTTCAGAGAAGCCAGAGGCACGGCAACTGCATTCCTGAACACCCATGAAGACTTGCTCTCAAAATCTCAATTCCAACTCTCCTTCCGTTTTTATCTGCTCTGCTCTGTTTTACCCCTAGCATCACGAACCTGGCATTGAGCTGATGGACCTCCTTCCTCTCTGACCCACCTTCCCAGGATCAACTGGGCCCTTTTCTCTCCCGCATCACACTCTCCACCTGTGACATCCCTCAGGGCTCTATCCTCTTGCCGTGGCTCTTAAACATCTGCCTTACAGCTCTAGCACATTTGATCTCTGCCTTCTCCACACACTTCCAGTGTTATGCAGAAGACATGCAGCTCTCCTTCAAGCTTCAATCCACTGCCTCCTCTTCTTCCTCTCTCATTACTGACTGTGAATGCTATTCAGGCATGGTGTGCTGCTAACAATTTCTGCCTTAATGCCAGCAAGACTGAGATCATTCTCATTGGGACCCCTGCTCCCGCCTTTCCTCCTACTCTCTGGCTGCCCTCCATGAGCCTCCTCCCTCACCCGCTTGTGAGGCAAAACCCTTGGTGTCATCTTCAACTCCTCTCTCTCCTTCTCTTCTCATATCACGGACCTTGGCAAGAAGGCCCACTTTCAGCTGCACCTCCTCTCAGGCATTCTCCCTTTTATCGCCTTCCCACAAAACGTCATTGTCTGGAGAGCTCTGGTCCTCTATATGCTAGACTACTGCAACAGCCTCCTGCGCATTCTACCTAAATCCTACCTTTGCCACCTTCAACCTATCCAGAATAGGACTGTAAGACTTATCCTTGGCGTCAAGCCCAGGCACTGCATCTCTCGAACCCTAAAATCTCTTCACTGGCTCTGGGTTGTTGGGAGGATCACGTTCAAGACCCTCTGCATCATCCACAAGGCTTTCTGGGGATTGGGACCCAGCTACCTCCAACTCTCTCTCCCTAAATACCTCCCTGCTAGAGCCATTCTCTCTGCAGATCAGACACTTTTCCAAGCAGAGCGTGCAGGGTAGATCTCTATCTTCCGCAGAAGCCTCCATCTGGAATGTCCTTCCTCACCCTCTCAGGCTTGAGCTGAATCTCATTACATTCCTGAAGCTTTTCAAGACCCTCCTTTTCTCTTCTTCCTTCCCTCTCCCCCTTCTCTGCTAATGTACTGTTGGGTGTCCTGACCCACGTTTGAGCTCTCATGCTGCAACATTTGGTGCTGTGGGCTTAGAAAATCCAAGATGGCCAAAAAGCCCACAAGTGCGCCAGAATCCAGGAGAACCACGCAGTTTGTGCGCACACCAAAATCATTACCTCACTTGCCACCCACCAGTGTAAAGAAAGATCTTTGTTAACAAAATCCACTGTTACTGATGTCAAAAAGTTGCTGAAATCGTGGCTCACCGGACCACTTTAAAGATTCAACCCTTTTGTGGGGTTCCACATAACCATTTTACTGTAAGGAGCCCCATCAAAACAATGTTAAGCAAGGATTATTTACTACCATGTAAGAACCATTCCTGTTTGGAATGCATTAATCCAAGAAAGATCCCAAAAATGGATGCAGTACCAACAAAATCCTCAAGGTGGCGGTAGCGGTCTAAACTCTGACAGGAGTGTAGGGTGTCCTGACCCACGTTTAAGCTACCCTGCTACAACATTTGGTGCTGTGGGCTTAGGAAATTCAAGATGGCGGAAAACCCACATGTGCGCCGAAATCCAGGAAAGGTGCGCAGTTGTGCGCACACCAAAATGGTTACCTAACTTGCCACCCACCAGGGTAAAGAAAGGTCTTTGTTAACAAAATCCACTTTTACTGATGTCAAAAAGTTGCTGAAATCGTGACTCATTGGACCACTTTAAAGATTCAACCCTTTTTGTGGGGTTCCACATAACCATCTTACTGTAAGGAGCCCCATCAAAACAATGTTAAGCAAGGATTTACTACCATGTAAGAACCATTCCTGTTTAGAATGCATTAATCCAAGAAAATCCCAAAAATGGGTGCAGTACCAGTACTCACCACTATCCAAAAGCCGGCGTTTTAAAACCCACTGTGTGTTTTTCTGAAGGCAAGCAAAATGCCTATTTCAAACCTTGCAACATGTGCAAAATATTCACTGAACACCAGCAGACATTTGGCAGAATGGAGTTTTGTGTGCCTACAAAATCTGGGAAATGAAGAGCCCAAAAACAATGCTTATAACAAAAATGCTATGGAGTCAGCAGCTTAAGCCTAACTGCAACTGGATTTAAAACCACCAAAATCGAAAATGTTAAATTAAATGAGTGACCTATGTTTGGTGTCACATGCCTTTGTAACTGTTGAAATGTCATAGTTTTGCACTTAGAATCAGCATTCTAGCTGCATGTGTAAAATTACAAGTTATTTTAAAAGCAACAAAAAGTTAGCTGAAGGTCTGGCTTAAGGAACTTGATTTTGCCTAGCAACGGATCCCATCAGGAGTGAAACTTGAGTCACAACTATGTTCCCAGGCCAATGTTCCTTTTGCTGCCCACAATAAGGATATGCCATCTATCTGATAATTGAATTTCCTGTGCTCTGCCAGAGAGTGAACAAAGCCCTCTCCACTCAGGCAAAGGTTTTTATTACAGACGTCGTAAAAAGTGGCTTCCTCCTGGAGAAGCTGGGAGGGGCACTGCCTGTGAGAAGCAAGCTGGCTTGGCAGAAACTGGAAAGACTGGTTTCTGTACCATGTGACCTGAAAAGACACACCCCTGCAGCAAGGATATGGTTTTATAAAAAGGGGGATAATTCATAGTGCGGACATGTGAAAATTTTATAAATGATACCATAATTCTTGTGATTTTTCTGCCCACAGTTTAAGACGTGGTAGGAACCGGTGGTATGTTCAGGGGGGTTTTAGCGGAAAAGTGGATATTACTCTAAATGTGTGCATGTTAAAAATCTGAAACTTCATCAGTTAATGTCCCTACCCCCTGCACACATGTATGTAAAGTTGGGTCCATGTCGGAAATTGAAAAAGCAGTTAAAAAGTCAATTATGTACACTCTTTGAATGCAAGCTCCGAGAATGAGCAGATTTGGACATAGACATGGCTAAATTCAGCCACACCATGTATATGTAATTTCAAACAACTGTGTAACTCTGAAGTATGGATTTTGATCATATATATATTTGGGTGCACAGATGATAAGGGAGGTTGTTTCAAGAGATCATAAAATGACATCAATCTGACTCACAGTTCAGTTTGCCAATCAAGCGGAGGAATGGAAGCCTGACCAATGACGAATGAGAGGGGCAAGTCTAGTGATGCAACACACACACCCATTCTCAAGAAACAGATAAAAGCAGAGAGTCAGGACACATAGAGACATTCAATTTCATCTGCCGCTGGAAGCCCTGCCGGAAAAATCCATACTTACCTCCATCAAACTCCAGAAAGCCAAACTAGAGACTTCAATCTATCCAGAGCAGAGACCAGACCAGAGAGAAAGCAGTGCTGTGCCTAGCAGAGACCAGACCAGAGAGAAAGCAGTGCTGTGCCTAGCAGAGACCAGACCAGAGAGAAAGCAGTGCTGTGCCTAGCAGAGACCAGACCAGAGAGAAAGCAGTGCTGTGCCTAGCAGAGACCAGACCAGAGAGAAAGCAGTGCTGTGCCTAGCCGAGACCAGACCAGGCGCTGTGAGCAGAATCCGGAAAGACCTGACCAGACTGAAGATCGTGACCAAGTCGCTTTCCTGTTCAAAATCTCTTGTGAGTACTTAGCAAAACTCAGAACACATCTCTTAGTTTAAATTCATCTAATTCAATCTATTTAACCTAAGTAGAACTGCCTCCTATCTGTCACCTGTCAATTCTAGTAAAATTTGTCACTTGTCAAAGTGTGCGTTTAAAATTGGCAAAACCAAAAACGACCTTTACTAAATTGCTCATATCTCCGCAACCGTTTGGGCTAGAGACTTGCAATAACTTTCATTTGGAACCTGAGATCCTAGGCTTTCCTAGGACCCCAAAACGGTAGAGATAGTCCTTGCGGTTCCTTTGTAATAGCGCTCGGCGCATCCGCGAATTTTGCCGCGATTTGCAATTTCTTCACATGTAAAAAAACTGCTGCTGCCTGATTTCATTTGCCAGAAATTCGTTTAACCTGCTAACTATCCCTGCATTCATTGCTAGTGTGAGCCTGGACTAATATTAACTAGATACCACTCATCCTGAACCTCTAAAAGGGAATTAAGAGCGTTTCCAGCATATTTCTCATTCATTGCTAGCACCTATCAAAGCATTTGCCTGTGTTTTCAAACTTCTGTTTAAGCTTGCTGGATTGAACTGAATTACAGTTGATTGCATTTCTGAGAACTGTGTGTTTTCCTTCCATTTCCTTGCCTTGCATCAAGGGGGGGAGGGGAGTAGCCAGAGAAAAGTGATTACATTGTTTGGTTGAAATCATATTGCGTATTTTCTGTACTGCATTCATTGAATACTGCATCCACCTGAGCCTACATAAAGCATCCTCTACCACATTATACTTTTGTTCCTATTTACCAGTGTGCTACCTTATCCATTTCATGTCAACTCATTAGTGATTAAAGAAGTGTGCTAGTGCCAGATTCTCCGTTGTTAATATTTACCATATCAGATTAAGTGTGATATTCAATTATTAATTTATTAAAAAGTGTGATATATATTTTAATTTATCAAATAAACCTTTTAAACTTGCAAAACAGGGGTCAGGGGGATTCCAAGAGAGGGGTGTTATACAAGGGTAGTCATCCAGAACGCATGAACTGGACCTAAAGATATATCAATAAGGGTTTTCATTCAGTATTCTAGACTAGGCGTTAACTTGGCTGTAGTGCTGAATTGAATCCTCTTACAGGAGAACTAAGTGCAGTTGCTGACAAAGGGATTTGACTCAGCTGACTTCAAAGGCTGCATTTTAATTAAAAATTAGCCACCTGCTGTTCCCAGAGGCCAGAAGCCTGGCAAACCCTCTCACCTCAAGAGATTCACACCACAGCCCAGGTTATCACATGGTCATAATAACCAAATGCAAAGTGACCCCCTGGTCTGCTGACCTCAACCTCCTGGAGACCACACAATAGGCTATTGCACTTGAATAGAATATGTTGATTTTGACTGTTTCCTGTCAACAAAGGCCTGCCTGCCAGAAGACACATGTGATCACTGACCCACCCAAGTCTTGGAGGCGGACTGCAACACTCTGAGAACTGAATTGAAAGCAAAATATATATTTTACAGAAACACTGATAACTCTTTGGCCCTCATTACGACCCTGGCGAAAATCAAAAAACGATGGCGGAAATGCAATACCGCCATCAAATACCGCTCGTTGAGACTATGACCCGTCACCGTAAAGTACGATGCCATTAGCGACACCGTAGTGAACGCCAACGCTAACTGCACCAAGTACGCGCGCCATACAAAACCGTAATTACCACCATGGCGCAACGGTACGCGAATTCTGACCCTAGCGGACATTTACATAACGCCATCAAGCATGGCGGAAAGTACCATTCCGCCATGGCGAGAAATACGGCATTGTGAACGAACCGTAAATGGCCCTACTGAGTGCCTGTACACCACACCCTGGCCACATTGCACAACTCCTCGTAGGTGCAATGAAGTCACACAATGCAACCAGTGAAATGCACAAGTCACCCACGCATGCCAACGAACAAATGAATGTAGGGGCTCCAAGTGCCTTGTGAGTGGCCATCCATATTTGGCATGTCACCATTGCCGTACTGATGCAGCACAGGCATGCGAAGGTTCAAGTACAGCAAAATGAACTGAAAGATGAGACAAAACAACAACAGGCCCCCATCGCCTGACACCAGTGTAAGGCAACATTCAAAGCAGTATCCTGAGAGAGACTGCACCAGCCCTGTACACATGCCAGTAAACAAACCAACCATCAGCATAAGCATGTACCACACAAGTTGGCAGAGTGACTGAGCAGCCAGGCTCATCTCAAGAGGGGCCAATGGGAGCTGTAGGGCACAGATGGCACGAATACAGAAGCTATTCCAATGGACATGACCTCAGTCTCCCTCCAAGAAACGCACGCAAACACAGGCACCTGTGACCAGCCAATTCCTGATAATCACATCATTCCACCAATACACCTGGCTGACCGGCATCAGTCACACAAAAGCTAATCCCCCGCCCCTAAGCATGACATCATTAAAACAGTCATGATGGCAGCCCCTATCCCTGACCTTACTGGGCTTCGTAGGCAAACGCGGCCAGTACAGTACCACGCAACTATACTCAGAAGCCGGAACCCAATGCAGATCTACTCACAATACATCGCTCCACAAATAGGAATATGCTACATTACTTGCAAAGAATAACGCTACACGGTAAACATCAGACTAAAATTTTAATGCACATCAAATTCACCAAGCCCATACAGCTATTAGGTCCTAAACCCCGAAATATCTAAATTACTGTGGGCTGCATCCGCAATAAATGACCAGCTACTCCTTGTGTGACGCCCTGTTCCTTCATGGTACACAGGGGCTTCATTCACGTTCAAAAAGGCAACATGGAAGCGCCTAGAACCGCAGGGCCGTCCCATCAGGTAGGCACTAGTCCAGCTGAAAGGTTGATATGTTGCTCCTAGCCACTAGTACTGCGTAAGGGCATGTGGCCCATTGGCGATCGTCCCATAAGATCGTAATGGTGCTCCACTGATGAACTCGAAGCAGCAGGTGTCGGGAGTAAAAGCCATCTGCAGGAGTGGCATACAGATGGCAGCGGCAAAAGGGGAGGAGATACCTGTCACCCAAATGAAATGAAAAAGAATAGTATGGCCATCAGAACTTCATTTGTATTACTCACTTCAATGATCACACTAAATCTACAGGCATATGCATGCTAGCCCACTCAAAAGGATTATTTCCACCCATGAATCACTTGCCAATCATAACAATATAAATCGAGGTGAAAACACTATTACAAACGAGTGTTTGTGTGCATGCGTCTGTTAAAACAGAATCCATGAGATGGGATTAGTAACGTGCATAGACACAAGTGTTGGAAGGCGCGTCGAGACAGGGAGGGTTGAACAAGGGCAGATAGACGATGGTCCCACTATGGCAGCTCTGCATCACATAGCGCAGGGGAAGGGGATAGATTCCAAAAAGCCATGTACATGGCAAACTCTCAATTAAATCATCTGTCCATGCATCCATACATCATTCCCTCATCCCGGTATTAAAACGCCTAATTATTTACTCACATAACATTTGAAATCTCCATTGAGTCTGTGCGTAATGCAGCCTGCAAAATCCACTGTGCTCCAGGCCGGAACAATAGTGTTGTGAAGTAACATGTATGTGGGAACGTCCTGCCTATTCGTCCACTACGCTATTGCGCATCCCATACTATTCATATCAATCATTGCATTCTTGCCATGGCCCCTGTCCCAAGGACATTAAACAATAGAACGTTATATTTGCAGTCAGACCTGTGGGCGTCTCCTCGCCGCTAGCTGAAAACCGAAAGCGCTGTCCTTCGAATTCCTCATTTGCAACATCACGTCGAAAAGGCATCTGTGACCGCTTGAAATCACAAATTCATCCATGTAGTGTGGTCGTGTGTGAAAATGGCAACTGGCTTCACTCACAAATGGGACGCCCCGCCCGTCGGTGAACCTCGGTACAGTGCTCGCCCAAAGGGGATTGCAGCTGGCACAGGTGGAATGAATCACCACAGGTGGAGGCTATACAGCCTGAAAACACATAAATTGCACACCTAACCCCCTCCCACAACCACACCCACTCCAAAATGCTACCGGCAGGACTAGCGATGTTGGGCCTGGGGGACCTGATAGTACTGCAAGTACTCCAACTCCAAGAAGAAGACGAACACCAACTACTACAACAACCGGCCGCACAGAGGAGACGCAGGAGGAGGAGGAGGGCAAGGCAGGGCCAGCAAGGCCCACCAGCACAGCCACTACCACCACGCAGGCAGCCCGCAATCCCACGCCTCCGAGCTCATCCGTTCAACCTCACTGCTGAGCAGATCCACACCCTCTACCGTTTGGACCGGGACACCATAATCTCCATTGTGGACATGACACACGCTGACCTTGTCAGCATGATAGATAGCCCAACCGCCATCCCACCCCTACTGAAGGTGGTGTCTGTACTCCACTTCCTGGCCACAGGCACCTACCAGCACACAGTCGGACAGTTGCATGGCATTTCACAGCCACTGTTCTCACGGACACTATTGCAAGTGCTCGATGCCCTCCTGAAGCACGCAGACGACTACATCTCATTACCACGCTCGGAGCTGGAGATTACAAACACAAAAGTGGGATTCCATGCACTTGCCGGCATACCGGGTTGCATTGGTGCCATCGACTGCACCCATGTGGAATTGGTTGTCCCACATGCCATGGAGGTCCAGTACCGCAACCGGAAACAATATCATTCTCTTAATGTACAAATGGTGTGTGACTCCAACAGGATCTTTACACATTGTTGTGCCCGATTTCCTGGATCAACCCATGATTCTATGGTCTTGAGGAACTCTACAATACCACGCTACATGGAGCGACACGCAGGGAACAGATCCTGGCTACTCGGTGAGTCTCAATCCATGCATGATAATGTGGGGTATGTGATGCGGCAATGACCTGGCAGGAAGGGGGTGGGGGGTGCGTACGTAGCAATGTCATCCCACAAACATCCTATCTTGTCCACATACAGGTGATGCCGGGTATCCACTGAAGAGATGGCTCCTTACACCACTCCGGAACCCACAGGACCAGCATGAGGAGGACTACAACCATGCCCACTCACGTACCCGTGTAGACATAGAACAGGCATTCGGCCTACTGAAGGCTCGTTTCCGCTGCCTCAGCAGGTCTGGCGGGGCACTCCTGTACCGCCATGAGAAGGTTGCAAAGATAGTCATGGCATGTGTCATGCTACACAACATGTGCGTACGTAGAAATGTGCCCATGCCCCCTGACGCAGAACTGCAAGCACCTGAAGATGGTCATGATGAGGCTGGGGATGTGGCAGCACCTCAGGGAGTCCGCGAGGCACAGGAGGCCCGTGAAATTTGTCAGAGTATCATAGATTCATGCTTCTAGCACTCACGCCTGTTGGCTGATGCATGGACACGGCACTTGTGGCACTGTGTGTGTCGGGAACATGCACAATGTGGACTGTACGCCTATGAAGGACTCATACACAAGGAACAATGTCCACACATCTCATTGGATGATTATGTAATGTTCATAGCATATGTGAAGTTATGTTACACACCCCATCGACCCGCCACCCAAGTAAGCCCAACACCCCCCCTCCACCCTCCTACCTCCCCCCCAAACACCAGTGTCCAAAGATGCTCATTGTCAGTGGGCAGACGCTATTGCAAGCCCCCTCTCCGGGTATCAGGGGCACCCCTGCCTGTGGAGCGCAGGTTCCTCCCAGATCTACGTTGGGGGCTGCCCTGGACGGAACTTGCAACGGATGATGTCTCTGCCTGCTCACGTCCATGAATGTCCCTAAGAGTTTGTGAGAGCTCAGTGAGCACACGGCGCACAGCGGCAATTTCACCACATACGTCTTTGGACGTCGCATGCAGTTCCCCTCTCAGGCTCTCGGTGCTTCTCTCCATTTGTACCCTTAGTGTCTCTGTACTTCGCTCCATTTGTGCCCTAAGTGTCTCAGTAGATGTTTCTATGGCTGCCTTAGAAGCCCCATATTCATCAGCATGCTCTTTGAGGAGCGTGGCCAGTTGCTGCTGTTGCACGATCACCTGGTCGAGGGACTGTTGCCTCTGCTGGGCCATGGCCATTTGCGGTGGTGTCACAGAGGGGCTGATCAACTCATGTTGCCTTGCCACAGGGCTTGTGGGGGATGGCCAGTCGTCGTCTTGTGGGTGCCCCTGCGTGGTATCCTCATGGTGTAGGGGATGAAACAAACAGGGGGATTGAGACAGGTCATGGATGGGTCCTACATCGACAGCACCGTTGTCTGTGTCGGAGCATGCTGGCATCAATGCAGTGTCACCTATGGTGCTGCTGCCATCAGAAGCAGTGCCTTCTGTGGCATCCATTGGGGGGACCTGTGGTGCTGCTGGTGTGGGCATGCTGGCTGCTGGGGTGCCTGTTGAAGTCCCCTCCTGTGTGCTGCCACTTGATTTGTGCTGCTGCCGTGTCTTGATCCGTGCAGCTGAGGTGGAGGGTCTTTGGCCGTTGGTCTTGGCTCTCTTTGCAGGTGTGCTGGTAGGGGTGTCCTGCAGCTCGTCGTTTGACTCGGACCCTGTGGTGGAGTAAAGGAGGGCGAGCGTTATTTATGGGTCTGTGGAAATTGGAATGGCAATGTATCACATGCATTGGGGTGGTACCTGAGGGTGATTTGGGTCAGGGCCTTGGAGGTGGTTTCATTTCTGTGTGGATTGAGGATGCAGTTGTTTTGCAGCCTGCAGTTAGGGTGTGCATGCTGCACGTGTAGAGGGTGTTTTTAGGATTTTCAATTATTTATGTATTTAATGTGACTTTTAAAGTGCGCTATCAGGCCAATCTATGTGGCCGTTCTCCTGAACATGTGTTTCTGTTGCACTATGTGGCCACATGGTACTTCACATGATTGGACATTGTGGATTTAGCATTGTTTTATTTGGCCCACCTACCTGACTCTTCGGATGTCTGCACTCCTTTCTCCATCCCTCCGACTCCCTCTATGCTCTCCATTCCAATGGTGGAGGCACAGATTTCTTCCCAGGGGGTCAACTTGATGGGTGATTCCGATCCTCCCCCGGTAGCTGTGGCAATGTTACGGTTGGCTGATAGTATGCTCCGTACGCGTATCCGCAAGTCGTCCCATCGCTTTCTGCATTGCTGTGGGTTGCGGGGTGCGGTCCCCACCGCACTTACCCGCTGTGCCACCAGGGCCCATATGGCCTTCTTGTTCGCAAGTGCCGTCCTGGTCATTTGCGTCGAGAAGACGGAGGCAGCATTCTCCTGGAGGGTCTCTGTGAGCACGGTGAGTTCCTCATGGGAGAAGTGGACCTGCCGCTTGCGGTCGCACGCTTTTTTCGCTACTTTTCCCATTTTGTTTGTTTTAACTAGGGTGGCTGTCGGGTTGGGATGTGTCTCAGGGTCGGATTTTTGATGGTTGTGTTGGGATTCTGATTTTATTAGTGTACGGCGTGCTGTTTCCCGTTCCGGCCCCATGTTTTTACTTCCGTTTCCGTATATTTACGGTCACCGTATTTTGCGATTGGCGCTCATTACGGTGACCGCTATGATGGGTGGCGGAATTGCACCTAGGGCGCCGTACGACATTTCCGCCTTCGCGGACTTTGCACTTCCGCCATGGCGTAATGCTCGTGCCCGATGGGTCATAATTGGCCGCACTTTACTCCATCGTGCAATGGCGGAAACGCTATTTACGCTATGGCGGTCGGGTCAGTTACTTTCCGCCAGGGTCGTAATGAGGGCCTTTGTAATCAATTGACAGGAATGTATAACTTTGAGAGCCTTCATTTAAAAAATGTACCTTCGATTCAAGCCCAAACTCCAATTTGTATGATGTTCTGGGGCAAAACCCTGCTATTTATGTATACTACAGACTCTGTGTTTAAGCTAGAGACATTGTAATTTACTGGAGTATGTATGGACAGGCCGTGCACATGTGTATAAATCTGGAGAAAAATCCGATGTTGCAAAACCCACTAAAAAGCACCAAAGGTTGCCATTTCTGAATGCAAGCCCCCAGGAAGAGCAGAATTGGAACAGGGGCTACCAGCAGTAAATGTGATGGGTGCATGTAATTTCAAACCACTGTGTATCTATGAAATGAAATGATATCTATCTATCTGTGTATCTATGAAATATGTCTTTAGGTCAAATATAGATTGTGTGTAAAGTTGACAGCGGTGGGTTCTCTGTATCATAAACAGACCTCATCATGATGACACTTCATTTCATTCCCCCAATCAAGGGGAAGAGGAGGAAGTGGCCAATGACAAGTGGAGAGGAGTAGGGCCTAGAAAGCTAGCCTCTCCACCCACTTTCAAAACACATAAAAGCAGACAGTCAGGACAGATAGGGACATTCTATTCCATCTGCTGCCGGACGCTCTGCCGGGAAAATCCATACTTTACCTGCATCAACCTCCAGAGAGCCAACATAGGGACTTCAATCTATCCACCTTCAGAGACCAAGACTTTACTTCAGAATTGGTAGCAGAGAGGTCAACTACAAGCTAAATCCCTCTTTTGCAGGCCTCAAATCATTGCCACTATTCACAGCCAGGCGAGCTGTTTGAATTCTTTGCAAGAACTCTTGCCATTTGCCAGAGAGCAGTGTTGTATCCAGAGAGAGACCAGCTGAACCGGAGACCGCTGTTAGCAGAACCAGAGAGCTGACCCAGATCACTGTGAAGTGCCGAGACCAGACCGGAGTCCAGTCCAAAACCTGACCAGATCCGTGGCGAGGCCTAATTCAAAAATATATTGTGAGTACCTAGCAGAACTGTGCAGAACCAATCTCTTAGTTAAAATAATATAATTCAATCTATTTTAATCTAACCAGAACTGCCTCCTAACTGTCACCTGTCATTTGCAAAGCTGTCACTTGTCATTTTCTAGCTGCAAGCTGTAACCTGTCGCTTTGAACTTTTAAAATTTCAAATCCGAAAAACTACCTTTATTTAATCGTCCATATCTCTGGAACCGTTTGGGCTAGGAACTTGGTTGAACTTTCCTCTGAAAGCTTATAATCTCAGCTTTTCAACAAGCTTAGAACCGACTTGCTACTCTACTCCGTATACTTTTGCCGTAATCACGATTCTCGCACTCGCAAATTTTACCGCTATTTGCGATTTGGTTAAAAATCCAGCCACGTGTGAAAACAGCAGCTTCATTGCTTTCCTTTGCCAAAAATTCGTTTAACCTGCTAATTAGATCCTTGCTAAAGTGAGGCTGAACTCATCCCAAGTATATTTCACTCACCCTGAACCTCCTGAAGGGAATTAAAAGCATTTTCAGCATATTTCTCACTGCATTGTCACCATATTCAAAGCATTTTGCCTGTGTTTCAAAACTCCTATCTGTTGTATAAGCTGCTGGGGGGGGATTGGACTGAATTCTATTTGATTGCATTCCTAAGAACTGTGTCATCTTCATCTCCTTACAGTGCATAAAAGAGGGGGTGAATTGTCCAAGAAAGTGATTACATTGTCTTTTGCTGAAATCCTATCAAGTTATTTTCTGTACTGCATTTCATTCCACATTGCATCCATTTGAAACCATAAAAGTATTGTTGCTATCGTATCCATCCTATAACCACTCATCATTGATTATAAAGAAGTGTGCTAGTGCCGGACTATCCATTATTGATTACTGCTCAGATTAAGTGTGATATTCAATTATTAATATATTATAAAGTGTGATATATATATATATATATTGTTTAAATTATCAAATAAACCGTTTAAACTTGCAAAACACAACTACTTCGTGGCTGAGTGGGGTCAGGGGGATTCCAAGAGAGGGGTGTTATATAGGGGTAGTCATCCAGAACGCATGAACTGGACGTAAAGATATATCAATAAGGGTTTACATTCAGTATCCCAGACTAGGCATTGACTTAGCTGTAGTGTTGAATTGAATCCGCTTACAAATTGGGGGCTCGAGCCGGACGTTTGGGTTAGATCTATCACTTGTACAGATTAATACAGTGTGCCAGCTGACCAGATACACATATCCGGTCGGATCACCACGCTGTGTTACGCTGTAAAGCACTCCTCAAAGGAACGCTCTAAGGAAAAGGTCTGTTTTGCAAAAATAAAATATAAACTTCTGTAAATCAGGAAGGAACTCAAATTCCAGAATGACGACCTTGGTAGATATGAAAATAGCCAGAGAACACTTCTTACATAAGCTATTTGTGAGAGGTGAGTGGAATCATCAGGACCAAACGGTCTGGTTGCAGGCAATCGCGCAACAGGTCACTGAAACAGGGTCAGATAAATGGTGAGATCAGCGTCCCCTACATGTGGCCCTGAGTGAACTATACATGGCCCCGAAGGCCAAGGATGAGCACCACAAGATTGCCAGGGTAGCGGCATATTTATATTTACATATGGGAGCCATGCAGGACAAATGTGCTGAAGGCCAAGATCTGGCGAGTAGGCAACTGCTGGCACTATAGAAGGCCCAATCTGATCTGGACTCTTCTGAGCGGAGGCTGCTCAGGAGCCAGGAGTCAGAAAATGACAGCAGACGGTACATCACTAAAATAAAGGAGGATATGGATGTGCTGCAACAGGAAAAGGCAGACCAGGATACCAGATTTCTGGCCTTGCAGAAGGAGCACCAAGAAGGTTTGGACTCCCTACTGCAGAGCCAGAAAAAGCTGGAGCAACAGTTAGACTTCAATAGGGCATGTGCTGAGCAGGTAGTCACCCTGCAAAGTCACTTAGATAGGGAGAAGGCAGAGAGCAATAAACTGATTTTGAAAGACCTGGATACCCAGGCAGAGTTTGACCATGAGCGCCAGAAAACTGGTGCCTTCCAAAGGCAAAGGAACGACCTGGCGGCACAGATGCAGGCTCTTAGTCAGGAAAGGGATACCTTAGGCCAGGAAGTCTGCCACTTAAAAAGGAAAATGGAAGAAAATCACCTGGCCCTCCAGGGAATGGGTGACCTCCAAAAAGAACACCATAACTTGTTAGAGCACACCAGGAAGGTGGAGGATGCTCTGGCAAGAAAGGAGCAGGCCAATAGGGACACAGCTCAGGAGGTAACCCTCCTGCAGCAAAGACTGGCCCAGTGCTCCAGGACCAATCAGGAAACGCAGAGAGAGAATGAGGCTCTCTGCCAGCACAATGATAGGCTCCAACAACACGTAGCGATGCAGGAGAGACTGATAGAGTCTAGTAAGGCCTTAACTGAGGAACTGAAGGCGTAGGCTCTTGCATTGCAACAGGGAGCAGGGGCGGATAGAGACCAGGTTCGCTGGGAAAGGGAAACTCCTGAGCATAACCTCAGGAGCCCTAGTACCAGAGGCCTTTATCTCTCTCAGTCCCTGGACTCTGCCACCCCCCTGTCCCCTGGCGCACATGAGCACCGGGCCACAGGGATGGCAGATTACTATCCAGCCAGAAGCATGGGGCTCATAGGCCAGTACCTCCCAGGAATGGATGGGCGGGCATCCGGGTATGGGCACCCAAGCACAGTGCAATTTAGTGGGGAACCCCAGGAGAATAGGCCATTAAGGGCATCCTGAAAACTTCTGCCCAGTTAGGTCAGTGGGGGGGGTACCCATCAAATCCTGGCAGCAGGGAGGAATCTGAAGACTTCTCTGAACGGCGCAGGACACAGGAGACCAGGTACCCACATTCTGCCAGCCACTCCCAGGCTCGCAGAATCCGGGAAAACCTGGAAGAGCAGACAGGAACCTCCGGGAACAGTGCCTCTGAGTCAGAGGATGAATGGACCAGGGTTACCCGAACCAAAAAGGCCAATAAGGCAAAAAGGGCATTGCTTAAGGACCCATTGAAACAGATTAAGGCAATCAGGAGTGTCATCACGCCTTATCATAAGAACGCCAAGTACCCTGTTTGGGAACACTTGGAGCTCTATGAGCAAATGATGGAGACTTTTCATTTGAAGGACAGCCAAAGCTGTATCCAATATGTAAAGTGGACCTTCTCACCAGAATACTCCAGTTTCTTTGCGGGGCTGGAGGACCAAAATCATTTAAGATGGTCCACCTATAAGGCGGCCATCTTGAAACATTTTTCTGTTCACAGAAATCCTCAAGAGGCTCGCAAGGCAGCCTACAATTTGCAATGTGGATAGGATCAGGCCCCACAAGAATTCGTGCAAGAACTGAAACGTGCCTTTGCGCGGACCACCAGAAGGGTGCGCACAGACAGCAGAGAATTTGTTAATACTTTTTTCCATGCCTTGCCCAAATACATAATGACCCAGCTCGTGAGAGATTTTCATGAGAAAAGATCTTTAGAATGGGTCATTGAACAGGCTACCCGGATCTATGAGGTGCAGAAGCCCATAGAAAATAAAAGCAATACCCAGAAAAATCCCAAAACCAACAGCACCCCTGCTGCTGCCAAGGTGGCAGAGGTAAAGGTCACCCCCGTTTTGGATTTGGAGATGGGGGGGCCTAAAAACCTACCTGCACCTAATAATTCACAGCCCAGAAATCCCTCGGGCCAGTCACAGACAGGGAGTCGAGGAGGTAGTCCCACAAATGGGGTCCCTAGCTCCCCTGACTATGTAAGTCCCCGCTATAAGGGAAACCGACCAATCCTGGGTTATGTGTGGACTCCTCCAGCCCAAGGGGGGGGATCCAGCCAAGCACCTGACCCGGGGAACTTCCCTCCTAACTTCCCCCAGGAGGGCAGAAATTCTCCAAATCCTGGGCAGAACTTTTTCCCCAGGTATCCACCCAATTTCCAGCCCCAAAATCATCCATCCTTCTTTCCCCAATTCCCTGAGCTCAGACAACCTAATCCGGGAGAGGGGAGGCCAAGGGTGGAGGGGTACCAAAATCTTCCCAACCAGGGGTACTACCAGAGAAGGGATAGCTACCCTTCCCGGGATCAGCCCAGGGGAGAAAATAGAGCCCCGTATCAGCCTGAGCGGGTTTCCCAGTTAGAGCGCCAGGTCCAAAATATGGCACGGGATCTGGGTCACATACTAATGGCTCAACAGAACCCTCAGATGAGCGTGCCACCGCAGAATGCCCCAAACTCTGGACCTGGTACTCCAGAACAATGACGGGGGCAGCACCCCGATAACACACCGGCTCCCAGGGAGGAGGCACAAGGGGAAGGGGGGTGTAAAACCTTGGAGGAAGCTTCCTTCCCAACTTGTAAACAGCCCCTGGAAAACCAGGAACCGGAAACAAAATCTCCTGCCCCTGAAAGCCTGCCTCCCAAGGAGCCGAGGGGGGCTAGGAGAAACAAAGGACCCAAACAGACCCACTTTGTGGAGGAAGTAAAGGTCTTCCAATTTAAGGGGGGAGGGATCCTCAGAAGATCCTGGGAAAAGGATCTTATCCTTCAGAGATGGGGGAACTCCTCCCAAAGAAAAATGGGTCCCAAGGGATGTCAATTCAGACTGCGGAGATATGGAGACTGAGCTTACGCCGCCCATCATCTCATCCCAGAATCCACAATACCGAAATCCCCTGGTTCCAACCCGTCCTGATGACTGCCTCCAAAAAGGGCGGGGCGACCCAGAACCGGAACCAGGGGAAGCCACAATGGCTCTGATCTCCAGTTGCCAACTTTTCCTTTCAGATTCCCAAGGCTCTCCACAGAATTCTGCCCAAATTTCTTCTCTTGCAATGTTCAAAACCAGAAAGTTAGCCCACCAGTTGTCCAAAAATGTGCATTATCTGTGCCCCCTTGAGGAGAAGGAGGGAAGATATTATGCCCCGGTACAAGTACAGGGGCAGGGTACGATTTCAGCGCTGGTGGACAGGGGATCTCAAGCTACCCTTCTGTCCAGAAGGGCCTTTGATGAACTGAATGCAGGAAGGGGAGGGAATTACCAAATTCCTCTCACCTCACTTCCTGGACAACTCCAGAACTTTGACGGGAAGGAAATTCCCGTCGAGTGGACGGCAGATTTGGACATTAAATTGGGCGACACAAGTTGAAACACCCGGTCATAGTTGTGACTCCAGAGGGCACCCCTTGTTTACTAGGGAATGACCTCCTGAGAAGGTTGTCACCCCTAATAGATTGCGTAAACAAGGTCCTCTGGACCCAGACTAGCCGACCCATAAAATTAAAACAGAGTGTCAACCATGTTAGTTTAAACGGCACATGCCACATGGTTGAACAAAATTCTGACCAAGTAGAATTCCACATCCAGAATAACCAAATTCCAGACGTGACAGTAATAGCAGTAGGACAACAGACTGGTGATGGGGGGTCCTCTCTATTTCTGAAAATCAACCTTCCTTCCAGTCTAAAGTGGTATTCCACGCTGGAAGGAAACACTCTGAAATTCTATACTAATGTACAATCAGAAACTCTCACTCCTATAGTCCAGAAAGATGTGAAATCAGCTCAGAGCCTGGCTGATATTCAGCAAATTGGAGAGCAGTTGTTCATCCCTGTTCAGTTACACGATGGGAAGGACTCTGTTCTCGCCCGAGTGTGTGTGAGCAATGGTAAGAGCTTCATCAGCGAAGCCATGTTCCGCCAACTCCCAAAAGATCCAGCCATTCCCACATTCAAACTGATAGACAAATGGGAAATGGACCTGGAAGCGCCCAATTCCAAACATCTCCTGCCAAGCAGGTGTATGCTCAAAATCTCCATTGGCAACAAGAGCATAGGCCACAATTGTTGGGTCGTGCGAGACGTCACTGCCGCTTTTTACTTAGGCAGTGACATTCTCAATCGCTTTGCCATTAGTTTGGACCTAATAAAATTCAAAGCTTGGTCCCGATTAGCGGATAATCCCATGGGCTTTGATGATCCAGAAAAAGCATTTAGGTCAGCTCAATTGCTACCTTATGCAGTTGAAATTCAGATCAAAGAGGAAGTCACCATCCCAGAAAGGACCCGACAATTCTCCCTGGAAGTGAAAGCTAAAAGAGGACAACATTTGAAAAACCCTGATGCTTACATACATCTAAACGCTTCTCTCCAACAGCAAGGGTTGGGGGTAAACCCAACTCCATTAGTCAACATAGAACAAGACATCATTCCAATAGAGGTGGATAACAGCGACTTAAAGAGTATTACTCTAGCCGCAGGCACCATTATTGGAATGGCGGTTGCTGACCGACATTTTTCCATTGATCTAGGAAATGAACTGTTAGGGCCAATCCCCAAGGACTGCTTTGACAGTGACAGTGATGACAATACAACACCAGACAGGATTTTTACCCGGCATGGGGGGAACTTCCTGGTGTACACTTCCTGCCCTTATGGTAAGGAAGATGTGACTTGTGACTTCAGGAGGGATGAGGTGATTTTCCAGGTCCATGAGGGTTGCCTTTCCCACCTGAAGCCTCCAGTCCAAATCAACACTCTGACCAGGGACTTCTCCACCCAGCTGGAGGAGGCCGCTGAGATAGCCAAACCAGAAGTCTTTCCAGGCTTCAGGCAGATGGTGGAAGAGAGAGTCAACCTAGCTGATGCCTGTGTGACTCTGGAACAAAAGCAAAAGTTGAAACAAGTTTTCTTGGATTTCCAAGATCTCTTTGCGGTAGACTCATATGACTGTGGCCGCACCGACATCCACACAACAACAATCCCCACGGACCCTGGCATGACTCCAGTGTTTGTGAAGCAATATCGTTTGCCTCTCGCATCCATGGAGTCCCTTACTGAAATAATTAAGAACCTTGAGTCCCGGGGAATAATCCGTCCAGTTCACAGCACCTTCAATAATCCGGTGCTGGGAATACTGAAGCCAAACGGCCAGTGGAGACTCTGCGCCGACCTTAGGGAGCTCAACAAACGGGTCCATACTTCCCGATGGCCTCTGCCCTACATTGACCAAGGGCTGGCCCAGATCCAGGGGTCACAGGTATTCACTGCAATAGACCTGACCAATGGATACTGGACTGTGCCTGTCAGTAGGGAGGACCAATACAAACTGGCTTTTACCTTTGGGGGCCAGCAGTACACAGAGACCCGGACTCCCTTCGGATACCTCAACTCCGGCAATGAATTCAACATTTTCCTACACAAGGCCATGCCCGACCTGGGTGCAAGGGGTAACCTGGCTTATGTAGATGATGTCCTCATCAAAAGTTCATCTGTGGAGGAACACATAGCGGAGATCCGTTATGTTCTGACCCAGTTGAGGGCCGCCGGAGCAAAACTTTCCTTTCAGAAAGCACAGTGGTGTAGAACCCGTGTTAATTTCTTGGGGCATGAGATTACTCCTCAGGGTCTCTGTCACCAGGAAAGGAAAGTGGAAGCACTTCAGAAACTGAAAGACCCCACAACTCTGCGGGAACTAAGGAGCCTCCTTGGACTGACTAATTACAGCAGAAAGTTCATTGAGGGCTACGCAGAGATCACCAGACCCCTGATTCATCTCCTGAAGGGGGGGGTCAAGTGGGAATGAGGTCCAGAACAAGCTGAGGTGGTAAAACAACTCAAGAGAAGCCTCTCACAAGCGCCTTGCCTAGCTTACCCTGTCAGAAACAAGGAATTCTTCCTGGAGACGGGGTTCTCTAATACGTGCTTGACGGCAGTATTATACCAAAAGCATGACAAAGTCAATAAAGTAAATTCCTATGCGAGCAAAACTTTATCCCCTGTGGAGGAAAAATTCAAGGATTGTGAGAAGGCACTCCTGGCAACGGTGTGGGCATTGAAGAATTACCGCCCGTTTATCCAGGGGGAACACAACATAGTGGAGACTCCACACCAGCCTCTGCAATATCTCCAAAGTGACAGAATCCGGGCCGGAAATGTGAGTAATTCCCGAATTACTTCCTGGATTCTGTCAATGCAAGGCTTTCCTGTGGAGGTCCGATATGGCCAAAACAAGAAGAGTCCCCTCGCGCAAGGTCTGGCTGACTTTCATGATTGTGCCAGAGAAAACTGTCTCGAGGACGAAAGTCTAAAAATCAAGGACAACATGGAGGCATACCTTAATTCCCCACACAAAGTCTTTGAAGAGGACAAGTGTGAGGGAATGCCCACTGTCTATGTGAATGGATGCTCTTACCATGTTGACAACAACGGGGAGAAAGAACTGGTGGCCGGCGTAGGGAATGCATGGGTGAATGAGTCCCCAGAACCCTCCGCTGGATACAAAATTGGTCCCCGAAGTAGTCAGGTGGCAGAATTGATGGCTGTGCATCAGGCCATCCTCACTGCTGTCCAGCATCAACTCCACGAACTGGTCATAATCACAGATTCGGATTATGTACGGAACGGGTTCGTGCAGCACCTGGTTAATTGGAAAACCAGAGGCATGTTATGTGCTAATAACAAACCCCTAAAACATGGGAAGTTGATCCAAAACATTGATGATCTGGTCACCTCGAATGAGATGGCCATCTATTGGAAAAAGATCAAGGGTCATTCCAAAATAGAGGGACCAGACAAAACTGGAAATGACTTAGCTGATCAGCTGGCCAAAACCGGGGCCATCCAAGGGGATCTAATCAAGATGGAGTCCCTGTTGGGGGAAATCCAGGTCACTGCTATCACTAGGTCCCAGACAAATGCTCACAATGATCTTTCAATTGCACAATGGAGTAAGGAGACCCCTGATGCTGATTTGATTACCGCTCAGAAGGGGTATCCAATAATTGGTCAATTTTACCAACACCTTGAGGACCCTGAGAACTTTCCCCTGACGGATACCGATTACATTGGGAAATAGGACCTAAGAGTGTTGATGAAATGTCCGAAAATGTTCCGAATCCAAGACGGTTTGCTGGTAAGGAAATCCAAAGCTGGCCACGATCAGTGGGTGGTTCCTACCTCATTCCGAAGCCTGATGTTAAGTCACGCCCATGATGCGACCACCGCCGGTCATAGGGGGTTTCACACAACATTGGAAATCTTAAGAGAGGTTGCATACTGGCCACACATGGGGCAGGACCTTGACCAATACTTGAAGGGGTGTCTTGTATGTGCACAATTTCAGCCATCATCCCTCACGCACCGTGCACCCCTCCAAAAGAGGGGGATGACACTGCCATGGTCAGATTTGCAAATCGACTTTGTAGGCCCTGTGATTCGCTCGACTAGAGGAAACAAGTACATGTTGACCGTTACATGCTTGTTTACCAAGTGGGTGGAATGTCTCCCAGCCCCAAATTGCAAGGCAGAAACAGCAGCTGCCCTGATGATTAACCACATCTTTTCCCGTTTTGGTCTACCTCAAAGGATTGAGTCAGACAGAGGTAGCCACTTCACCAGTGAAGTAATGACAAAGATGTGGGAGATACTGGGGGTCAAGAGAAAGCTACACATTGCTTACAGGCCACCTTCTTCTGGAACAGTAGAACGCTACAACCGGACAATCGTGAGCATCTTAAAAAAGTTTGTGGCAGATTCTGGGCCAAGTTGGGATATCCCGATTACCTCTGGTCCTAATGGCCATCAGATCTACCCCTTCATCTGCAACCAAAATGTCACCATTTGAGTTGATGACTGGACGCAAGATGGTGCTTCTGCAGCATTTGCTCTACAGGACCCAAGAGCAGACACTAATAAATGCCTCCACAACTCATGAGTATGTGGAGAATTTAAGGAAACACCTTCAACATGCTTTTGCCTATGCTCAGCGTAATCTAGAAAGATCAGCTGAGAGTATGAAGACCCACTATGACCTGAAAACTTCCAGGAAGGAATATCAGGTGGGGGACCGGGTCTATCTATACAATTTCCAAAGGAACCAGGCCAAACAGCGAAAATTTTTGCCTACATGGAAGGGACCCTTTGAGATTATAGACAAGATCTCCCCTGTGGCCTACAAGATCCGCATCCCCGAAGGCGGTTTGGCAGAGGGGGAAGACAAGTTGGTACATATAAATCAGCTAAAGTGTTGCCATCCCAGGCACAATCCGCAACAACTGGAGGAATCCTCTGGAATCCTAGAGGGTACTGTCTCAGATTAATTCAGTTCTAACTTAAAATATCCTACATATCGCCTATCAAATTCTGAGTTTCTCAATGTGGGTGTTTTCGTTTTTGAATGCAAAAAGAAATGTGCATGTTCATATGTTTTGACTATAAATTTATATGCCACCACACTATATCAATGGTGGGGAAAAAATGTCTATGAATAGGTATTGCCGCTCTTCCTTTGTCGTCCTAGGAGAAAGAAAACCTTGAGACTGGCCAGGGAGGACGATCCGGAGACCGGGAGCAGAGACGCGAGGGGCCCAGGGTACCGCCCAATATTCCCATCAGGACCGGCGAGGAGAACCGATCGATCAGTACCGGATGGAGGAAAAGATGCTGAACTGTGCCATTTGCAGAATTGGAAGAAGATTATGCGGACAGACCAGTGCGTGGGTCAAAACCCTTGTGCACCCGACTCCCCATCGACTCAAATTCAAAGGGCAGTCACGTGGGGGGATTTGTTGGGTGTCCTGACCCACGTTTGAGCTATCATGCTGCAACATTTGGTGCTGTGGGCTTAGAAAATCCAAGATGGCCAAAAAGCCCACAAGTGCGCCAGAATCCAGGAGAACCACGCAGTTTGTGCGCACACCAAAATGGTTACCTCACTTGCCACCCACCAGTGTAAAGAAAGATCTTTGTTAACAAAATCCACTGTTACTGATGTCAAAAAGTTGCTGAAATCGTGGCTCACCGGACCACTTTAAAGATTCAACCCTTTTGTGGGGTTCCACATAACCATTTTACTGTAAGGAGCCCCATCAAAACAATGTTAAGCAAGGATTATTTACTACCATGTAAGAACCATTCCTGTTTGGAATGCATTAATCCAAGAAAGATCCCAAAAATGGATGCAGTACCAACAAAATCCTCAAGGCGGCGCTAGCGGTCTAAACTCTGACAGGAGAACTAAGTGCAGTTGCTGACAAAGGGATTTGACTCAGCTGACTTCAAAGGCTGCATTTTAATTAAAAATTAGCCACCTGCTGTTCCCAGAGGCCAGAAGCCTGGCAAACCCTCTCACCTCAAGAGATTCACACCACAGCCCAGGATATCACATGGTCATAATAACCAAATGCAAAGTGACCCCCTGGTCTGCTGACCTCAACCTCCTGGAGACCACACAATAGGCTATTGCACTTGAATAGAATATGTTGATTTTGACTGTTTCCTGTCAACAAAGGCCTGCCTGCCAGAAGACACATGTGATCACTGACCCACCCAAGTCTTGGAGGCGGACTGCAACACTCTGAGAACTGAATTGAAAGCAAAATAAATATTTTACAGAAACACTGATAACTCTTCGTAATCAATTGACAGGAATGTATAACTTTGAGAGCCTTCATTTAAAAAATGTACCTTCGATTCAAGCCCAAACTCCAATTTGTGTGATGTTCTGGGGCAAAACCCTGCTATTTATGTATACTACAGACTCTGTGTTTAAGCTAGAGACATGGTAATTTACTGGAGTATGTATGGACAGGCCGTGTACATGTGTATAAATCTGGAGAAAAATCCGATGTTGCAAAACCCACTAAAAAGCACCAAAGGTTGCCATTTCTGAATGCAAGCCCCCAGGAAGAGCAGAATTGGAACAGGGGCTACCATCAGTAAATGTGATGGGTGCATGTAATTTCAAACCACTGTGTATCTATAAAATATGTCTTTAGGTCAAATATAGATTGTGTGTAAAGTTGACAGGGGTGGGTTCTCTGTATCATAAACAGACCTCATCATGATGACACTTCATTTCATTCCCCCAATCAAGGGGAAGAGGATGAAGTGGCCAATGACAAGTGGAGAGGGGTAGGGCCTAGAAAGCTAGCCTCTCCACCCACTTTCAAAACACATAAAAGCAGACAGTCAGGACAGATAGGGACATTCTATTCCATCTGCTGCGGGACGCTCTGCTGGGAAAATCCATACTTTACCTCCATCAACCTCCAGAGAGCCAACATAGGGACTTCAATCTATCCACCTTCAGAGACCAAGACTTTACTTCAGAATTGGTAGCAGAGAGGTCAACTACAAGATAAATCCCTCTTTTGCAGGCCTCAAATCATTGCCACTATTCACAGCCAGGCGAGCTGTTTGAATTCTTTGCAAGAACTCTTGCCATTTGCCAGAGAGCAGTGTTGTATCCAGAGAGAGAGACCAGCTGAACCGGAGACCGCTGTATCCGGACCCACAGACCTGATCAGAACCAGAGACCCAGACCAGACCAGCAGAGTAGAGCTGACCCAGATCACTGTGAAGTGCCGAGACCAGACCGGAGTCCAGTCCAAAACCTGACCAGATCCGTTGCGAGGCCTAATTCAAAAATATATTGTGAGTACCTAGCAGAACTGTGCAGAACCAATCTCTTAGTTAAAATAATATAATTCAATCTATTCTAATCTAACCAGAACTGCCTCCTTACTGTCATCTGTCATTTGCAAAGCTGTCACTTGTCATTTTCTAGCTGCAAGCTGTAACCTGTCGCTTTGAACTTTTAAAATTTCAAATCCGAAAAACTACCTTTATTTAATCGTCCGTATCTCTGGAACCGTTTGGGCTAGGAACTTGGTTCAACTTTCCTCTGAAAGCTTAGAATTTTTCAACAAGCCTAGAACCGACTTCCTACTCCTCATACTTTTGCCATAATCACGATTCTCGCACTCACGAATTTTACCGCGATTTGCGATTTGGTTAAAAATCCAGCCACGTGTGAAAACAGCAGCTTCCTTGCTTTCCTTGCTAAAAATGTGTTTGCCTCTTAAGAACCATCCCTGAATCATTGCTAGAGTGAGCCTGGACTAATATTAACTAGATACCACTCTCCCTGAACCTCTACAGGGAATTAAAAGCATTTTAGCATATTTTTCACTTCATTGCGAGCACATATAAAAACATTTTGGGCCTGTGTTTCAAACTTCTGTAGTCTAAGCTTGCTGGGGTGAACTGAATTACATTTGATTGCATTTCTGAGAACTGTGTGCTTTCCTTCCATTTCCTTGCATTGCATAAAGGGGGGAGTGGATTGCCAGAGAAAAGTGATTACATTGTTTTGTTGAAATCATATTGAGTATTTCTGTACTGCAATTTCATTCCACCTTGCATCCATTTGAAACCATAAAAGTATTGTTGCTATCGTATCCATCCTATAACCACTCATCATTGATTATAAAGAAGTGTGCTAGTGCCGGACTATCCATTATTGATTACTGCTCAGATTAAGTGTGATATTCAATTATTAATTTATTATAAAGTGTGATATATACATCTTTTGTTTAAATTATCAAATAAACCTTTTAAACTTGCAAAACAGAACTACTTCTTGGCTCAGTGGGGTCAGGGGGATTCCAAGAGAGGGACGTTATATAGGGGTAGTCATCCAGAACGCATGAACTGGACGTAAAGATATATCAATAAGGGTTTACATTCAGTATCCCAGACTAGGCATTGACTTAGCTGTAGTGTTGAATTGAATCCTCTTACAGTACCCGGCTACCCCATTTTTTGACCAGCTGCCTGGTTCCTTCTAAGTCATGCAGGGCACCAGGCCCTCCTCGCCCAGTCTACCCCAGCACTTTGTTTTTCCTGACCCCACCCCAAACCTTCACTTGCCCTACCGGACTCCCTCACCCTGTACTCGCCTGGCGGGGCCTACTCCCTTACTGAGCCTGATCCAGCCAATTCTCACACTTAGTATGTGGAGCATCATTCCCTGCACTCCCTGCTTTCCCCTCGCACTTGTCCGCCTTGCCTCCACTATCGCTGCCTAGCCCAGTGGCCCTATTCCCCCCTCCCCCCAGCAAATGCAAGCTCTACACTCTTCCCCTCCCATCTTTTCATTAACGCATTCCGCCCTGACCGGCACTCCCCAGCACTTCTTGTTATTGCACTTGCACGATCAGAATGACACAAGGCCTAGTAGGACCGGGTTTTTGCTATTCTTCTTCCCTGTTACCCACCTCTCCTGTCTTGTGGTGCCTTGAAACACCATTTGCAGTATAGGTTCATTATAAATACCCAATAAATGAATAAATACAATAAATACATAGATTAATCAGTCTTCTCTCAGGACCATGGCAGCAGAATTCTGGAAGTCTGGCACGTGCCACATGGGAGTGGAAGTAATAAATAATGTGCAGGTCAGTCCAGGATTTGAATTTGATTTCCTAGCAAGCAATAAGCTGGTGTGGGGTGTGGGGGAGTAACCTGTGGGATGCCATTCAGCCCATTTAAGGGACTCCAGCAACCATTTAATTGTATACGTACATTATAAAAATCAGACAGACCCAGAGACAGAACTTGGGGCATGAACAGGAATTTGAAGGAGGTGGACCTAGGGGGCAGCCAACCCAATACTTCTGGTCACCGCCATGGTACCCTTATCATTATGTGCACAGTGATATAGCCAGAGAAGACAGGAGGAAAAATCAGAGCTGCAAAAATGAGCTAGGCAAATACTGGGCACAGGTGACTACACACGTGAGGGATCCTTGCCTCCTTACTCATAAAGCACAAACACACACAGTTTGCCAGAAATGGAAATGCTTTATAAGCCAAATAGCCGAAGTAAACAGCCTATCTCAACAACATTTTGACCAATCATTATATGTGTTATGGGTATACATGTGTTTGCCTTGTTGAACACAGGTAGTACACGCATTTACACATGACAGCCAATTTATGTAGAGTTCATGAAGTAAGTCTTCATCCGGAACCCATAGTAGATGTCCAGAGTATTCATTTAATCAAACACATATAGCACTGTTTTGTTTCTAAAGCATGTATTTATCTGTCCCACACCCTATCCAGTACTTCCTGGACGGCTGTTGTGGGCTGTTTGTCTTTGTTTTGAAAAAGCTCACCCTGAAAGGGGAAGACCTGCTATAGCACTGTATTGGCTATAGGCAGGACCTTTTTTGAACTTTGAGTTCTTAAATCAGAGCTACCCTAGGATGGTTCGATCTGTCTACGAGATATTAAAATAATTTGGACCCAAAGTAGAAGGTCGACTCTTTTTCCTTTTGTGTTTCAGCCCTATGTGTTTGACTCTTTTTAAACACTTTTTTGCCCATACCTAACCAGGAGGATAGCAGTGACTTGGGGCATACAGAGGTATAACAATTCTTAAATTGTTACGATTCTTCAAAAATGATTTCTTTTTACCATCTTCTCCTATCCCCATTTTTGTAAGCATTGCACCAGCGCTACTTAAGGAAAATGTCCACTTTAGGGTTTAGGTAGGGACAGAAAGTTTATTCGATCTATCCTTCTGTCTTCCAGATCGACCCTGTATTTCCCCAGTCACTGTACACCGATGTTCATCTCTGGCTGAGGGATTATTCACTGCTCATTTGATAACCATTCACAGTTGTGTGTTGCCCTTTTTTGCGTTAAAACACTAGCCTGTTAGGGCTTCACCCTGTACACTGCTATTATCAGTGTCCCCCCTTGTTATGACTACCTTGTTTCTAAAGCAACCACATAGGAATGACAAGTCAAGTCTTCCTAAGGTTCCCCACATCAGACAGGGGCCTCCCATCCATTCTTGTTTCTATACATGCAACGTTGGGCAATTATAATAAAGCAATGGATGACCCAGAATGCAAAGCAAAGGCCAAGCCTGAAGGAGGCAACCATCCAGCATGGAACAATTTGAGAACTCTGCACGTGCACAGTGTTCTCTCAAAGTAATCATCTAAGACAGGCTTGTCCAACCTTTTTGAATGTGGGGCAGAAGCATTAACTTTTTGTCACCCGGTGGGCCGGCAAGCCAAAAGTAAACAACCTCACCCAAAGCAGTATATTAAAAAGAGATATTGTGTGACCTTTGACACAATACCATCACAGGCAGTGATGTGCCATGCAGTCCCAAAGATAGCTTTTGGTGTCAGGGGCAGTGAGTATCTAAGGGAGCCCCTCCATCAAATGATCCGAGGTCAGTTGCTTGTGATTTCTTTCAGTGTGTATGTGTTCATATTTTCCTGAAATAGTGGGGGCGACCGAGCATAGCAAGGGAGCTATAAGGATCTAGGGATGGTTTTGGGAGTTCCCCCTCCAAGAATTTATTTTCAAATATGGGGTTGAAATGGTGCATTTTACAGCAGAAAAATTGACCAAAAAGCCATACGTTTATAATCAGTTCTAAAGAGGAACATGAACATTCCATGTCACCAACAGCAGACAAGAACATTTTACACACAACACATTTTAATGATCTATGTGTCCACAGTGTAAGACAGCACTGTCACTGATGTAACACTTTGTCATGCTGGTTGTGCCCCAAATATGCCTCTGTGGTAACATGACTATTCTGGCTGTTCCCAATTTAGGCCAACATTGTCCTTTACAAAGCATGATTGATGCTGCCTGAGCATGTGCAGTGTGCCCAATACATATGTCAGCTTACCTCTGTAATACACATTAATGACTTCTGTGTTAATGATTGATGCTGCCTGTGCAGTATTGTGCCCAATACATATGGGAGCTTATCTCTGTAATACACATTCATTACTTATGTGTTAATGATTGATGCTGCCTGTGCAGAGTTGGGCCCAATACATATGGCAGTTTATCTCTGTAATACACATTAATTACTTCTGTGTTAATGATTGATGCTGCCTGTGCAGTGTGCCTAATACATACGGAAGCTTATCTCTGTAATACACATTAATGACTTCTGTGTTAATGATTGATGCCGCCTGTGCAGTGTTGTGCCCAATACATATGGCAGCTTATCTCTGTAATAAACATACCAGCATGTCTTCTCTTACATTCTAAGAGAAGACATGCTGGTATGTTTAAAACACTATATTCCTGCTTAGTGAAGGAGCACATTCCATCTTCATCAGCATATTTACTTATGCATAACGTCCTTTCCACACACACCTCTGTGAATGCCTCTCGGTTGAGAAGCACTGCCCCAAAGAAAGAAGACGTCCACACCCAGTACTGTGATGGCTCTGTCAGTAGATCATCGATTTGTGATCCCAGACAGCAAGGCTGCCATAAATCGACAGCTGGACTGACTGCTCTATTAAATGACTGATCTGGCTATTACAGCTCGTACCACAGATCCTCACCCAACCCTACACTCCCACTCAATTCGGCCTCATTACGAGTTTGGCAGTATTCAGGCGGTAAATCTGCCAGAATACTGTGAAACAGTATTGCTGTTACCGCCCCTTGGTCCTGTGTGTTTCCCATCGGATTACAAGTGGTGGTAGGAAGTGTAAATTCCTATGTTATGGAGTCCATGGACTCCATTGCAGATTTTGGCATTATTACCACTGGTGGAATTACCGGGTGGTCATTCCACCAATTTTTGGAGGTAAAGTGAAGGATCTACCTCCAGCATGAAGCTGGAGGTAGCTCCTCCACCTTGTCACCAAGAATGGGCAAACTTTCCACCTGAATTACCACCTGGTAATTCTGTTGGTGGTAATACTGCCATGCATGTAGTTTAGCAGTGCTTGAAAAATGGAGGTAATGGAATTACTGCCTCTTTTTATCTGCACAGCCAGAGTCAGTTAATTAGGAATACCTTTTTTATAATACATTATTACACCACAACTAGCCATTAACCTGCTTTTCATATCTACTCTGTGAAAAAGAACACACTCTTGTAAACCCTGACTACTTAGCATAAATGTTCACGATTTCCAAGTATTCGTCTTGGAGAGGGAGGAGGGACTAAATGTAGTGCAATGGATGGAGTGACATGAGTATTCATCCAATCAGTGTGTATCTAACAGGGTGACGTCTCAATAGCAAGACAACAGCAAACCAAACAACAATTGCATTCTCACACGATTATGAAAGCACAAACTACGAGTACATTTTGACCAAGTTGGCTCCACCTTTCAGCCTAAATTAACATGACAAGGGATCTGTGATTTTCAACGTGCTCATTGGAGTTTAAATGTAAATTAAGGAAAACAGAGTTGTTTTGATCGTACTGGGAGACATCATAAACCACAGAAATATGCAGCCAAACGAACACATGGGGTGCCCGTAAATAATGAGCATCGCAGGAGCTACAGGTGTGGTTTGGCTAGACAGTTGGAGCATGATTAAATCTAGAATTTTATCTGACTGATTGATGTACTAAGAGATTTTCCAGGCCCGCTTATAATCAGTCAAGGCGTGGAAAATAAAGGACCGTGAATACGGTTTAAATGTTCTTTATCGTCTTTCATACCAGACACTTGGAGTGGAAAATAACAACTGTATAACATATGTAAAGACAGTGAACGGATATTAATTAAAATCACACTAAGCTGCAGGCTCAGAGGCGTTGCTGGGGGGGGGGGGGTGAGGAGGCTATAGCCCCGAGTCTTTTGGTTGTAGCCCCGGATAGAAGCTCAGGAGCAGCAACCAAAAGACTAGCTAGCCACAAGTCTCGACAGTCCTCAAATTAGTGTAGCCCCAGACCTAGCAACACCCCTGTGCAGGCTTATGATTTAAAAACAAAGTTTTCATAATTTCTTATTAACCATGGGCATGTTTACTAAACTGAGAAATTAACGCTTTCTTGTAGCATGAGAGTCTCGTGCTCGGCATTATTGAAGCATTTTGAGTGTATCTTCTGTCTAGGCCTGGGAAGAGGAACTTGTGTGTCTTTCTTGTACGACGTCCCAAGGACATGTTTACTTGTTTTTTTTTCTCCATGGGAATCACTATACTCGGGAAGAGGAAAACAGCAATGTATTCAGTCCGAAGGCGCCCCCTCCCCCCACGCCCCAGCCTAGGTATGAGAATGATCTTTGCCATTAATGATAATAAGAGAATAACAGTATAGAAAGACGCATGGAGCAGCTACCACTGGGGTTGCGGGTCTTTTGTTTCTAAACTCTGCTCGCATTTATTTTGCACTGAGATTATGCATGTGTATGCTTGTTTAGCCGATCTGCTGAGAGATCACATGACATTGTGAGTCCTTCCTCCATTCCTTGCTACACTTTCAGGTACAGTAGTCTTCATATTCACTGGAATCTGATGTTGACTAAACAGACTCTGGTGAGATATTGAGTGCTCTTAGTGGGGCAAGCAGCATGCTGCTTGTGTAAGTCACCTGATCAATGTGAAACTCTCAAAAAACCTGATGTTAACACGCTCTGCCCGACAGGGCCAAAGATGGAGCTATTTAAAGAAGGTTCAGGGAATTTTTTCTGTGGGTGAGACAGAACAGGCATGGTCTATATGGGTGGCTGGTCGTACTACCTCCAGGTAATTGCAGTTACTGGTTTCTTAGAATCATTGAAACTTGACTGAATTAATTACAGAATTTGTTTTAGAATCATGTATTTGGTATTTAGGTCTTTATTAATTGTTTGCATGTTCTTATAATTGTTTTAACTTATGACATCAATCTCTAAAGTGTTACTTGCATTTATTAAATGTATTTTGAATGGATTTTCTAAAAATGCTGTAAGATATTAAAGGTTAATTTGTTTTTAACCAGATAACAAATATATAAATTTGAAAGACCGTACCGCTTATTTCATAGGAAATTTTTATGAAATGTTTACTATTCTGTAATATGTCATTGCCGGCTTTTTAGAATGCTTTATTTCCAAAACATCAAAAAAACAAATAAGCATGATTTGTTTTTTGTTTTGCAATTACGTGTGGCTTAGCTTTGTAACCCAATCAAAGATGGCCGATTTGTGCAATAGAGTCAGAGGATATGTGTGTGTGACGCTCTATACCACGATCATAGAGTGTAAATCTGTATAAATAGTCCTTCCTTTGTGTCTCTCGTCCTTAACGTGAGAAAGCGGTTTGTTACCGCGAAACGCGTCATTTTGTGCTGTTTTTTCTTTCCGTCCTGGACATTTAACGTATTAAAGAAGACTTTTTGGCTGATATAAATGGTCTGCTGCTTCTGTGTTTTGCCGCGATTCCTGCACGCAAGACCGCTTCCTGGAGTGCCTTCCAATTCCCCTGCACTCAGGTACAGGGACTACAACATATAATCACGCTGAGGAAAAAACGGCGTTGGAAGAGGCACCCGCTCCTCTAATAAGCAGCAAAGTGCATCATCCGCTTTTTTTCGTGAAAAAGGAGCCGCAGACGTTTCACTCCGGATGGCCCAAAACTCACGGAAGTACTGTGGAGCCACAGTTCCAGTTTACGGTGACGGACTTGCCACAATTGTGGCTGGAGGTACCTTGCCATCGGAGGGTGGAGGCGCATCCGACCCAGTGATAAATCCAACACTGTGTTTTCTGGTTTACTGTATTTTTCATTTAAATAAGCTTCACACAGACTGGCCTGCCGTTTAAAGGATTGTTCTCTGAGTACTAAGGCTCATTGAGAATTTAGCAAGGGAAGTGAGAATTATCTCTCTGGTGAAGCAGCTCACCATTATCAGTCATTTTAAACGACAATATGTCTACACAAATGGACAGAGAAAACGCATGTAAAGAGCAAGCAGTGTTTTTATTTTGTGAAAAGCAAATCAGTGCTGCTACAAGCAAGCCTAATAACAAACCACCAGATACTGAGTGCAATGAAGAGGTGAGACTTCTCAGGGAATTGGAAAAGCTCCAGAGAAGGGAGATAAGCAAATGGTGGGAAGAGTATTCACTGCAGAACTACATTGACGTGGGACGGATCCCGAGAGGCTTACGTATATTAACCACACCGACTTTTGAGGAGCAGGACCCGGCCATGCTGGAAGAATGGGGTGAATCTAGCAACAGGTGCTCAGTGACATTTCTTAATATTCTTATCAAATATGCGAAGATTGATCGTCAGAAAACATTGATCAAGATACAAGAGATTGAGGAACAACTCAAAAAGACCAACCAAAGCGAAGAAGGTAAAGCCATTCGAGCAAATACGGAAAGAGGACTGAAAACATTTGAGGAAGAAATAAAGCTGCGGAAACAACGCAAATTTCTCAGAGACAAGGAGGATTACGAAAAGGGAAGGGTCCTCACATTTGCAAAAAGGTTTGATACCCTGAGGAGAACACTCCCTACAACAACACCTAATATTGAGAATGCAGCACCAAGTACACCATCATCCTCTGATGTAGAGTCAACAGAAAGTGAAAATGACCAGCCCCAAAGAAAATTGAATTTTTTAGAAGAAATGAGACTCTTAGGGATGGATGGCAGAAGTGGAAACAACAAAAAAACAAGAGGTCAAGGACGGGGAAAATCGACCAAGTCTCGAGGTACAAAAAACAAGGAGGAGCAAGCACCTCAGATACCGCGGGAGCGGACAAGACGGACAGACAGACACGCTCTGGAACAAAATATTGATGGAAATACAAAACCAACCACCAGACATGTCCATTGTCAATTCAACATCACGTATCTTCTCAGCAGAAGAACTAGAGGTGCTCAAACTTGGTCTGAATTTTATTTTTGCCCTTCCACACCATGTAACTACGCTGAGACAAGAATAGATTTTGACAAATATATGCGCAAGATCCGCTTGAAAGAATTCTATGCAGCCAATTCCCCCAAGATTAAAGATGACGAACCACGATCGGGATATACTCCATTGGTCATCGAAGACATGAATGTATTACGAGATCTCATACATCTAGAAAACGAATGGCAAGAAAATGAAGACATAAGTGATCCCCAATGGGAACTTATGAACATCAGCACTGATTGGCCTTGTAAGAGTAAACTCAAACTCAAATCACGTTTTAATCCCATGTTCAATCCTGGTGGCAACATAGAGGCCTTTCAAGATCTGGTCATAAATGATCTCAAGAAATTCAGGAAAACTAAGATCAACATTTCTAACAATTTAACACGACGAGAGCAGGAGGTCCTATCCAGCATGAGAACATTGGAAGATTATATCATTAAACCTTCGGACAAAGGCACAAACATTGTCATTATGAATAGGTCCGATTACATCATTAAAGCTAACAGACAGCTAAGGGACCACAAGTGTTACACATTGCTGGATATGGACCCAACAGTAGACATGAATGATAAACTTTTTGAGCTATTGATGAAATGGAGGGAGAAAGGCTTATTGGAGGAAGAAATGTGTAAATATCTGCATCCTAGGTTTCCAATCATGCCCACAATTTACTTCTTACCAAAAGTCCATAAAAACAAAACTAGACCACCGGGGAGACCTATTGTAACCCTATGTGGGGCACTATTAGAAAACGTGTCCAAACTAGTAGACGAAACATTGATAAAATTTGTCACAAGCCTGCCGTCATATTTACAAGATACAAAGGACTTCCTGAACAAAATAGACAGCATACCTTTGGAAAAGACATATCTACTAGCCACACTAAACGTGGTATCTTTGTACACTTCAATCAAACACAAAGATGGACTGCAGTCTTGTGAGTACTTCCTCAAAACCAGATCGTTGAACTACCTTGAGCATGGAAAAATGATTTTAGAGATGATCAATCTCTGCCTAATGAACAATAGTTTCTTATTTGATAACAAGTTTTATACCCAGTTGCAAGGAACAGCCATGGGGACAACGTTTGCTCCTGCATACGCAAATTTAACGATGGTATGGTGGGAGAAGTTCGCAGTGTGGGTCCCCTCAAACAGCCACCAATCGGACAAAGTGGTCCTGTGGCTGCATGACATAGTCAATTTGTAATTTGTGTAATTTGGGATGGTCCCACTAACGAATGGTTGGATTTTGTCAAATCGCTAAACATAAATGAATACAATCTTCAATTTACTGAGTGCCACAGTAAGACCAGTATTGTCTATCTAGACATACTTGTAACTGTGGCACAAGATAGTCTAGTGACTGAAATGTACCGGAAACCCACAAGTTCCAACACACCATTACATGCTAAAAGCAATCAACCCACGTCTTTAAAGTGGAGCCTCCCCTATGGAGAATTAATCTGCATTAGACGGAACTGTTCCTTATTGGAAACTTTTGATAAGGAATATTGATTTGTGGCCCTCAGGTTTCAACAAAGAGGCTATCCGAAAAAAGTATTGGAGAGAGCTTATCTTAAAGCTCGACAAAAGGATGGTTTGATGTTGTTAATGCCTAAGGTTCAAACATAAAATGAAACAGAAGAAAAAGATACACGACTCATCTTGACATTTAGCAAGGCCTCACAGCACATTCGCCACATAATACACACACATTGACATGTACTTAAGCAAGATGAGCATTTGGGGCTTACCTTGGGGGCAAACATCAAAATCACCTACAGACGCTCCACCTCTCTGAAGGACAGCCTAGTGTCCAGCTACATGAGTCCCACAATTACACCAATGATCCCGAACTGGTTAGGTGCCAATCCTGAAGGTTTCCACAAATGTACCAAGTGTAAGGCTTGCAAATTTGCAAACAATATCAAAAACTACCAACATCCGGTACTAAAACATAATGTGACCATAAAGTCTAGGATCACATGTGAGACTGAGTACGTTGTGTATGTCCTTACCTGCCCGTGTAACCAGTGGTATGTTGGGAGTACGATCGGCAAACTAAAACTCAGAATTTTACAACATATAAGAACGATAAAAAATGTCGATCCCACATATCCGATGGCCCTACATTTCCAAGAGAAACACGGAGGGAAACTGGATGGTTTTGGGTACTTTGGAATACAGGCCATTAAAAAACCAGTAAGAGGCGGAAACAGGGAACTTTTACTGAGACAAACGGAAACCAGATATATTCTGGATTATGAGACCAAGAAACCACAGGGCCACAATCTAGATTAAGAATTATATACATTTATAGGCACCTGATTTTCTATAACAACTTTTGAAATAAGTACACGTATGAACTGCCTAAGAAAATCCCAGATATCAGCAAAGACTGTGTAGTTCCTGTCTCCTCGAATAATGTGTGTTTTAATGATTTCTTTCATGATGAATTTTATCATTAGCCTTGTGCCAATGTAAACGCTAATTCCTTTTGTTGATTATTAGTTTGTTTGCAGCTCAGACAGAAAACTGGTTATCTATTAGTATAAAGGTTAGAGGGTCTTTCAAATCAAACATTTTTTTCTATCAATGAAGGACTGACCATATTTTAGATCTTCCTCTCCCTTGATATTGCTTTTCCTTTTTAATATATATTTGTTTTCATATTTGTTTTCATATTTTTTTCACTTCTTTCTCTTGTCAGGGCGAGCAACTCATTTTTTGTTGAAGTATTAATTAACAGAGGCACACAATTATTTGTATACACACATTTTTTCTCCTCTTGTCTCTTTCCATCTTTGACCATCATTTTTGGGTTGGCAATATTATTTATGGTTTATTCTGCTACTAAGGCTTTCTTATATGCAGGAAATTGACTTGTGGACTGTTGAGAATTTTTAATGTTTGCGGTAATTAAGGACGTCTGTGTATTTTTATTGTATAAAATATCTGCTTATGCATTAAGCACTTTATTTTATTCTCATACTGAGAATATTATTGTAAGGCTGCTAAATGCACATTGCACTTTACTTATTAGGAGTTGTACTCCGTGGCTGCTGATTGCACATAGCACTTTAACAACATTTGTTGGATATGGCATATTTTGCACAGCAAGTCTAAACAGGTACATGCATTAAAACAAGTAATTCTAATACACATGAGTCTTAAAGTAGTGCACTAGGCAATTAAATTTGAAAGACTGTACCGCTTATTTCATAGGACATTTTTATGAAATGTTTACTGTTCTGTAATATGTCATTGCCGGCTTTTTAGAATGCTTAATTTCCAAAAAATCAAAAAAACAAATATGCATGATTACCTTTGGCCAAAGGTGGTACCTCCACCTTTGGGCAAAACTTTGCCCAAGCACTCACGACCAATTGCTGAGTTTAAAAAGTATTTTTCCTTTATTAATTACAAGTAGTGTAAATATTGAATAAAAAAGCATACATAAAAGTACCTGGTCAGACCAGGCATGAGGCAGCACTCACCCCAACGGGTAGAAAAGATGCCACACGTTCCGCTCGACTCGCGAGCTTCCTCAGGCTTGTAGTTGTTCCCAACTATTGTTATCTCGTTTTTAAATAGCCTCGCGGGCCCTGCGGTGGGCTCCTCCCAACTGCCACTCACGCGTCACGTGATCGCTAGTTTGAATGGAAAGAAAGCAAACTCTATGATTCAGTGTGGTGGTAGATCCACCATCTTGAAGTGTCCATTATATAATGGGACATAGATGAATAGGTTGTACAATACAATTATTCAAAGGCCAACTGAGTAATAGGCTATTACGCACGTGCGAGCAGCAAATATGAGAGGAGTCCAACCCCAAGGCGGTGCGGGATCAAATATACCAACATCATGACGAGATTGTGCGCCAGTGCTCTATTATGATATTTGTTGCCTCACCTTGAGAGAAAAAATTCTCCAAGGTGAGTCAAACAGTCCGCATGATGGGGTAAGTGTACAAAAACAGCTACAGCTGTCACAGCTCAGTTTCTGTGGTGTCCGCCTGCACAGCGTATCTAATGGGAGTAAAAGGTCTCACTGAAGCATGACTAGTCAATCTCCATACACTCTAGGGCTGAGCTCAGCGCATTATGTGCCTGCTAGTCCCCAACTTGCCAAAAAGTGCAAGTGCATCTTGGGATAAAAAGTGCAAGAGTGGAAATAAAGTGCGAATGCATCTTGTCCCATGTGGGATTGTACAGTACTCACAATAATCACAATTTCAGTGCATAAATAAAGTGCTAGTGCATCATTAAAAAGGCTATATTAGCCTCTTAGGACAAGTGTCCTAAATATCTCCCAATACTGTGCAGCAGGCCTACTAAAACTGAGCACCTTTGTCCTGGAATATCAATTTCGTGGGCAACAGGTTCCAATGAACGTGTAACTAAACATGTGAAATGTCACAGTTAGTTAGTTCAACCTATAAGTGCAGAATAATACATGTACATGATATATAAATGCATAAAGACAAGATTAAAAAGAGGTATGTGTCAAAAATCAGTGCATTGTAAACTAAAAGCTACATATATCTAGCCTGTACACCAATGTTTATCTTAGAGACACGAAAGAAGGGGTCTAATGCAAAATGATGACAAACATTGTGACTCAAATTAGGGTGTGCAAATGACACGGATGAATTATGTGGCAGAGATAAAGAGTCAAAGAGTAATTCAATAAAAAATGGAAGGAAAATGACTAATGTGCATGGTTAGTAATGCATGATTAATCATATAAAAAGACATATAACTCTGAGTACACATTTAGGCCATTGGGTTTCAAGGTGTCAATATTACAAATTAACTAAGCTTCTGGGTGGCGTAACTTAAATTCTCTATTGACCAGCCTTTTGTGTAGTGGTGTATGTGCCAGACCCACAAAGCTAATTTCTGATACATTCTTCTTGTGCTTTTCACCAAAGTGCCCCGCCAGTGGATATGCTGCATCTCCATTTTTATGGCTCTGTAGTATTGCAGAATACGCAGTTTGAGTGGACCTATGGTGGATCCTATATGGTATAACCCACAACTGCATGTAATAGCGTAAACTACAAACTTTGTGAGACATGTGATTTTCTGCTTGTATATCCAGTGTTTCCCATTGGCACTGATTGGAGAGTCTTTGGAGACATGTTTGCACATATTGCATTTGCCACATTTCTTAAAACCCACAAGTTCTTGATTGCCTGGAAACCAATTGGGTGATGTCATGTTGGTTATCACAGTGCTTGGAGCCAAAACATTTTTCAACGTTGGAGCTTTACGGAAAGTTACACTGGGTTTCGACTCCAATACTTTGCATAGGTCTCTGTCTGTTGTTAATATATTCCAATGTCTATGCATAATCACTTTGATGTGTTTGGCTTGCTGGTTGTAGCCTGTTATGTATCTTATCATGTCATTTTTAGGTTTAGGATTTGGTTTAAACAGATCGCTCCTGGATTGTTTATCTGCTTTATTGAAGTATTCTGTCACTGTGCTTTTCAAATACCATTGGTCAACAAATCTGTTTCCAATGTTTTTCGCTTCTTTTTGAAAATCTGCCTCTTTACTGCACACTCTTTTTACCCTAAGGAATTCTCCATAGGGTATACATTTTATAAGAGCTGTAGGGTGGTGGCTTTGAGCATGGAGCGTGGAGTCAGAGTTAGTTTCTTTTCTAGACAGGGTGGTTATTAATTCATTTTTATCAATGCATAACGAAACATCTAAGAATACCAGTGTTTTATTTGCTAATGGTGCTAGTTATCTTTAGATTTAATGTATTGGTGTTTAAAATGGTGATGTACTTCTCCAATTCTTTCTCAGTTCCATCCCATATTAGGAATAGGTCATCAATAAATCGATGCCACATTACTATGTGTTTAGTGAATGCTTCCAGCTCCTCACTTCATGCCACTGTCGTTTCCCACCATCCCATGTAGAGGTTAGTGTAGGGGGGCGCCATACAAGTCCCCATTGCTGTACCCCGGGTTTGTCTATATATTTCATCATTGTGCAGAAAGAAGTTGTGTTCCAGGCAGAATTTCAACATTTCTAGCAGCATCTTATTATGCTGCCGATAGCTCACTGATCTGCTGTCCAGAAAGTGACGACATGCATTCAATCCATGTTGGTGCTGTATAGACGTGTACAAGGACACCACGTCTAGGGAGACAAGATAATAGTTAGGCTCCCAGTTGACCTCATTCAGTTTCAGTAGGAGGTCTGATGTGTCGCGAATGTAAGAGTTTAGGCTTAACACAAATGGCTGGAGGAAGTGATCCAAAAATTTAGAAGTATTCTCCAAGAGGCTACCTATTGACGATACAATTGGGCATCCTGGAGGATCTATTAGAGTTTTGTGATTCTTTGGATTGAAATAGATCACCAGGGTGATGGGGTGAGCATTCTTTAAGAAGTGGTATTCATCCTCATTTAACACATCTTCTTCACACCAATGGGACAATATTTAGTAATATTCCTTGTTGGTGATTCCTAAAATTGACTTGTCTGCTACTTCATAACAAGAATTGTCATCAAGTTGTCTTTTGGCTTCTTTTAGATAGCTGGTACTGTCCATGACAACTATACTCCCTCCTTTATCCGAGGGTCGGATGACTATGTTATGATCATTTTTCAATGTATCCAGCGCACATATTTGTGTGGAGTTGAGGTTTTTGGATCCCATGCTGATGGAACTTGATAAACTTTTGAGATCTCTCATCACCAATTTCTCAAAGATATCAATTGGACTGCATTCAATGTTAGGGAAGAAGGTTGATTTGGGCTTAAATTTGCTGAAACAGCTCGTGTTGCTATAGATGCCATATCGTTCCGCCAACATGTTGTCATCCATTGCCTCTGTGTGTGTATTCACAGAATTGGGATTGGAATACAATTCATCTATACAGGATAGAGCACCCAGGTCTTGATATATTCTCTTTTTTGTCACCAATATGCTTAGTGAGAAAGTCACTGCACAACTCTACTATCTCCATGGATCGGTGAAAGATGGAAACTGCACTGTCCATGTGCACGCTTTTGTCTGAGCTGAGTGCATGTTTACGTATGGTGATGTGCTCAAGCTCACCTGTGCTTCTGCAGTCTTCACTTCAACGGTGCTGGATTGGCAAGCGGTTATAACATGCCCTCCGAATTAGGAGCAATCATGAAAGCTGGGTTATGATAACACGTCCGCAAATACCTTTTTTGGAATTGGTATGTCTCTGTTTTATTACAGTAATACACAATTTAAATAGGCAGACTAGTCTCACAGGCAATGCAGTATAACGCTAATCTCCTGGCTTGGTTCGACGAGGAAACATAGATGAACGAAGATTATCAATTCCCATGCCGCGTTAGCTGACACATTTTCAGCCACATTGGTGATCCATTCATTTTACTTTTTTGATTTGACCTGTTTTCATAAAGTCAAACCTTAGTCTGCAAATAGTAGAATTAAGGACTGACATAAACCACTTGATGCAATGTCAGTGGGGGGTCATTACGAGGTAGGAGGTAATCATGCCACTATTAGCGGCATGGCTACCCCCTTTCTGGGTACTGGGTCTGGGTTCCTTGAATGAGAAATTACCGGGCCATTCTGACCTTGGAGGGCCTGGTAATTCCTCATTCAACGAACCCGGACCCGGTACATCCCCATTCCCATTCGAGCCCCCATAGGGCTCAATGGGAATGGGCAGCATGCTAACAACAGGCCCGTTAATAACGGCCCGTTGTTAGCATGCTGGGCTGCTCGGGGAACCCGCTAAGGCCGCCTGGTAAATCCAGGCGTCCTTAGCGGGTGCCGCGAGCAGAACTCATAATGAGGCGGTAAGGGGTTGACGGCTCCGGCACCTTTACCGGCGCCGTGAACCCCTTACCGCCAGGGTCAGAATGACCCCCATTGTCTTTTTGAATCAGAGTGCATTGTCACATACGGGGATGGGATGATGCCTTTCTAAACCTATGCTGCCTTCATTGTCACAATATTGTTTGTAAAACAGGGAGAGTTTTCACCATCTGGAACTAGGAGCCAGCAGAGGAGGAGAGTTTTACTAAAACCTTTTGGGAATGGCCTTTTTATTTTGATGTTTTTGTTCTGATGTCTTTATGCGATTAAAATACACACAACAAAATATGTAAACAAAATATGTAAACACTACTTGCAGTTTACAGTACTCTCTGTTCAGTACACTTATGTGCACTTGGAGCCGCTGCATGTGACTTGATAGTCGAGTGGCTGTGTACACTGAATTGGTAGCTGGAGATCAACATGCACATGTGCAGTTTGAAATAATCACTCCAGGTATCAACTAGCAAAGGATCGGACCTGCTTGACAATCTTCACCTTTTTGGGGGTAAAATAACATTATGACAATCAGAAGGATTTTCTAACCATACCTTTGAATGTATGTGCGTTCATCATTCTTAAATGCCAAGGAGCAGACCATTGTAGTGTCAGGCTGTGCATTAACCATATTGAAGATAGATTGTGGGAAAAACAGGGACCAGATATGTGGACCATGTGGCAGGTGTTGGCAGTGAAAAATAAGTCATAATTAATAAACCCCCTCACAGGTACTGTACCTGGGTTTACATTTAGCAAAGTGTGACTGTCTTTAAGGATTTTCAAAATGGTTCATATTATTAATAAGTTCATTTCGTGAGCAGTTAAAAAATGATTTTGTTACCAAATGGGCATCAGTTGGGGTATGATCCTCTAACGGTTAAGTGCATTGCAAAACTGTGTATAGGAATCTATCAATGGGGAATCATGGGATGTCTGGATCCAGGAAAAACCATGGTATAAAAATGTTGCATTGGGATCTGGATAGTTTCTGGGAGAGGTCCTGAAGTTCTGACAAACCTTTCAAGGGAACAGAGGACCAGGCTCCATGTCCTGAAACTGTGTTTTCTTTGTTTCTAATAATTATTAATGATTAGAGTGTGTACACGCAGTAACACGTGCATGGTTTCAGCAGCACCACACACAAATCACTGACCAGCATACAAAATTAAACATGACATTGGTTTTAATCTGCAATCTTTTACAGGAGGAATGATATTTTGAGTGCCAAAATACTGTAGATTCTGACAAATGTATGTATGTATGCATGTATGTATGTATTTATTTATTTATTTATTTATTTATTTATTTTGACATTTGTAGAGGACACTCAAACCCGGGGGTATCAGGGCGCTTTTATCAGTTACACAGGCTCATGTTGGGCAGGCATAGGTTTGGCACGTACATGCAGGATCTGTAAGAGTAGTGTACAATTGGAGACAGCACAACACTTGCTTACAGAATGTGCAGGGCTGTGCCCAGAGATAATGACACTCTTTGGCAAGCTAGTGCATAGTTATGAGACTATCCAAACGGATGCATTCTGGACCTATTGCCTGAACAGGGATAATGTGACAATGCACCTTGCTTTATTTAGGCTTTGGAGAATAATAAGTTAATTGCTCCCGAAATATGATAGTAATGAGTGAGCGTAATAACTCCACTTAATGTCTATGGATAGAATGTTTAATACTCCTATTTTGACAATGAGTCTAAAGGTGTTTTAATTGTCTGGACGTTGGACTAGCTTTTGTTATTATTTACAGAAGTTTAGTATCATGCATCTACACCCTGTGTTTATACAAGATTCCAAAGTGTGTTCATGCTGATGTTAAACCAATTTGGTTAATGTTTAACTCCTAATGCAAGGATAATGTCTTAAGTGAAAGTTATACTTTGTCATTGACTGTGAATTGTTTTATTTTAGCTAGATCTTAATTTTGTAAAAGTTTTATAACTGATTACAAATACATATAAACAAGTAAAATAAAATAGATAAATAGATAGGTACAGAAGATTACATTTCACACATTTACAGTTGTGGTGAGACAGTTCGGTTGGGATGTCATAGGCAAAGGTGAAAAGGATGCAGTGACATTCATGGTAGTACATTTTCAAATGGTGGTGAATGCATAGATCGGGCTTTGGCAGTAACTGTTTCTTATGCCCTGCTGAGCGCTAGGATTGGGAGAAGAGCCATGTTTTTCGGGTTTTGCGTTGGATCCAATATGATTTTTCCGCTCTGAGGGCAGGTGGGATTGAGTTCCAATATTTGGCAGCCAGCACTGAGAAACTAGATCCTCCTGCTTTGGTGCATTTGAACTTTTGTTAGCTTAACTTGTGGGATTGTTGGGCTCTGGTTGGCCTAGTAGATTGTGCTTTGTTAATGTTCTGTGCTAGGGATAGATGGGCTGTATTAGAAATACACCTGTGTGTAATAGAGAGGGTCTTGAAAAAAATCCAGTACTTGATGGCTAACCAATGAGCATTTCTGCGGGTGGCTGAGAAGTGTTCAGAGCATGGGATGTTGAGGGCCACGTGTAATGCATTTTTCTGGATGGTTTGGAGTCTTTTTAGGTGGTAGGTGGATGTACCTGCGAAGAGGACATCGCAGTAGTCGAGCCTTGAGCCGATCAGAGCCCAGACAATAGTTAGGCAATTGTCCTAGGAGAGGAAGGGCCTAGCTGCATTGAGCAGTTTAGTTGAGTAGGCTGCGGCGGAGGATATTGCGCTTACTTGTCAGGTCATGGAAAGAGTGGCGTCGAGGTAGACGACTAGTGTTTTTACTGAAGGGGAGACTGGTATCAGTGACCCGTCGATATTAAATGAGGAGCATTGCGAGTTAAGGAATTTCTTAACGCTGCTGCCGGGCCAACGATGAGGAGCACACTAAGACGGATGCCGTGGGCTGCCAACCAGGCTTGGATGGTGGCATAGGTGGTATTAAGGGCAGTGGAGTCTCTGTGGTATGAGCCTGTGAGTGGGAGGTGAATCTACGTGTCGTCAGCATAGTTAGTATAGGCAATGCCGAGCGAGCCAAGGAGGTCAAAGAGGGGCTTTGTGAAAATGTTGTAAGTGTGGGTGAGACTACGCAGGTGATGGTGGATGGAGTGGCACAAGAGTTGTCAGTGAAGACCTTCATTACTCTTCCTTCGAGGAAGGAGGAGATCCAGGCAGCAGTTTCATGGGAAAAGGCAGCCGATGAAGTTAGGTGATGGCATAGAATGTCGTTGTCAACTAAAGCAAAAGCTGCAGACAGATTGAGGAGGAGAAGCAAGGCTAGTTTACTGTTATCTCTGTGAGGGTCAAGTTGAATATTCAGGTCAAGGAGAGCAAACTCAATGTCATGGCCAGGACGAAAACCAGATTGACGGGTACCGAGGATATGGTTAGTTTCTAGGTGGCATTTGATTTGTAGATAAACTGCTCTATCTAGGATTTTAAGGTGGAATGGGACGATGGTGATTGGTCAGTTGTTATTAGCGATGGTGGGGTCGAATGATGATTTTTTTAGTAGGGGGAGGACCCAAGCTTCCTTGAGGTATGGAGGTACCATGCCCGTATTGAATGAGGCATTGATGAAAGGGGCAAGATCAAGGGCACAGTCTTTGGCTAGTGGGGCTGGAAAGAAATACCCTTTGCATCTAGATGGCTTTAGACTGAAGGATGCTAGTGGTTTGCTGTGTAGTGATCATATTGAAGTGGATCAAAGGTACGCCAGGCGTGTAGGCCATTGTCGAGTGCATGGGTGAGGATTGTTGCTTAATGTTACATTGTTTAGCCTGGATTTTTTATTTTAATGTGTCAATGTTGGTTACTAGGGCATTCTGAATGGAATTGAACCAGTCAGAGTTTTTGTTGATTGAGGAGGTTTGGGGGATGGGTCTTTCCAATTCTTTGAGTATGGTGAACAGTTCCTTGGAGTCAGAGCTGGTGTTAGCAATCCTAGTGTTAAGGGTGGAGGCCTTAGCCATTACAATAGTATTTTTTTCATTTAGGTTTGCGATCCTGGAGAAGGTCCATTTGGTTGACTGGAATGGGGCATTTTTCCAATTCGATATGGCAAGCCTTTTCTCAATTCTAAGAGTAGAGAGCTCTTAGAGAGCTCTTGAGTGTACCAGGCGTTGATGTGCATAGCAGACTTTGCTTTTTTGTGGTTAGGCGAGCAAAAGTGTTGGTGGCATTAGTGAGAGAGGCAGTGATGTGTTGTGCCAGGAGCACTGGGTCTGTGGTTTCTTTGGTTGTCCAGGTTGAGGGCATTGAAGAAGAGGATGCGGTTTTTCCCTTATGAGTTTGCATGCACTGCAGGCTGAGGTGGCCCGGGTGGGGTTGATGAAGGGGTTCTACATTGGGCCAGCTGGGAGAGAAGGTAATGATATGGTGGTGAGACCGTGGCAATGGTAATGTGACAGTTCAGTTCTGCTGGCCAGTCCAAAGTCCGTCCCTTGTTATGGGTGATATTGTTGATACATTGGTGGAGCAATAAAAAAGGACATGCTTTCTTTGTATGAATCTTGTAAATGGTATCTTTAGAAAAATGTACAATGTGCATTTCTATTGATTTCTTCCATTGTAAATTGTAGTGAACATGACAAATCACATCATCAAAGCTTAAAATAACAATATAAATGATTTCCTGATAGAACATAATCATTCCAAGGTGGATATATTTCTACACTCCTATTGTACTCTTAAAAAAACATTCATGGGTACGCGGACAAAGACACATAGCACCAATGAGGTTACTAGTTGCTTTGCAAATAACAGTTTTGAACACTGGTATGATGACAGAGCTTTACATTTGACATTTATATTTTTGATGAAAGGGTTGCATGCTTGAATAGCAATATATATAATGCACACTGCGCTTGGTTTTCATGTTTTCAGAATACTCACACTAATATTAAAGTGATTGTAAGCATAAAACATACATACTCATTCTGGCAACCTCAGGATATGGATGTGAGTATACAAACTACTCCACGATGCATCGTGTGCAGGCTTTTGTTAAGAAAATTGGGAGCCTTGTAGAAATTTAGAAGAGAAGAAGTCAGTTGCACAGGCATCTTTCGAGAATTATGTGTATAGAATATTGAGAAGTTAACTGACAAATTCAATATACTTGAAGCGACACAGACTATTTGTAATAAACATTTTGAATTCACTGAACAATCTGGAATTCAGGTGAATATTCTCGATTCACTGAAGCAACGACTATCTCCTATTGACAGTGAATCCAGTCAGAAATACACACACGCAAATGTTGTAACACAATGGGATTCTCTCTTGAAGATCCAGATAGTCAGGCAAAAGGAAACTGCATTGTTCAAAATGTGAGGCGTTACCTTGGTCACCTACACACCCGATTAATAAAAGTGAAGCAAAACATAAAGTGACTGCAGGTTTAAGCCATCTATAAATGAGAGAAAGTGGAGGTGGGCACAACGAATTCGTTAAATTCTGGTTTTGTTTATATCTCAAATATTTCGATTAACATACATTGCAAGAAGCTGACTGGTTGAAGAGATCCAGAGACACCTGAATCCAAACAATTGCAAACCGAAAAAAACTGTGTTGGTACCACACAGCAAGTCAGTTGCTCTCACAACGTACAATTTGAGACGGACTGTCTAGCTGTACCTACACATTTTTTTTATCGGTTAAGCCATCAATAACCCATAATGAGAGATTACATGCAGATTTACTAACAGTAAACACGGCGATTCAGCCAGTTGAGGCACAAATCACTGTGTTAAAAAAAAAAACTATTTCCAAATGTATTATTAACAAAGGCAGGCTTATCGAAAGACATTGATGAATAATGCATAGATCTGTTTCAAAATTGAGAATCCTTCCATGCAGGAGTGAGTATGACAGATGAAGAAACTGAAGGAGGAGGAGTTATGGGTTGCGAGCCTTCTGCGAGGCTGTTGCTTTGATCGGAAGGGGTATTGCAGCTTAAGCAGCCGTTTTGCAGGTGATACAGTGAGAGTGTTGGAGGTCGGTGTATCTGGGAAGGGTGGCGGAGATTACTGCAGTTGGAATTTAACAGAACAGTTGCTAGTTTAATCTTACCCTAGAAAGAAGTAGCAATTGTTGTTGCTAGTGAGGTGGGGTGGGGTGTGGTTGGGGTTGCTGAGTTCCGCATCAATCTTGAAGTCTACAGATGTTTTGTTGTGAGCTTTATCAATGTGATTTTGGAAGCACACATTATTTTTTCTTTTAATAGCATAGTGAGCACCACAGTTGAGAACCTGTCAGTAGAGTGTGTCCTTTGGAATTTAAATGTGTACCATATCTGCTCACCATATCTGCTCTGGAGGCTGTTTTCCTCAAGGCATACGTTTTATGCAAGCCATTTGCTGGATTTCATGCTGTTTAATTGGTGCAATGGAGTTAGCAGGTGAAAATAAATCCATTGTTTGTGCACTGTAGATGTTAATGAGAAACAAAAGAAAAGAGACGAGCACAGGCTACCTCACCCTTAACTTCTCACGGTAAGGTATCTAGCAACAACCTATACGGGGTACATATTAAACACATCCCTGCAGCTAAAAGCCATGTATTGGTCACATGGTTACCAACTACACTGTTGTGTTGTGTACTTATGAATACAACGGTTAGCAGAAGATCAATACCCAGAGTATTGGATGTGCTACTTTATTGACTGATATGGCTTTTAGCTATAGGGATGTGTTTAATATGTGGTTTATATGAGCATACGTTAATGTTTAAAGAATACATTTTAAATGATTGCTTTTGATTACTGACCATATTGACAGGGGAATCAGTATAGGTTGTACCGTATAGGTTGTTGCTAGATACCTTACCGTGAGGTTTTAAGGGTGGGTTAGCCTGTGCTCGTCTCTTTTCTTATGTTTCTGTTGCTCTTATGAGACAGGCCCCCCAATAACAAAAAAGAGGGTTAGACCCCATATTGTGTTTCACGAGGTTATTGAGAAGTGAAGCAAGGCCAGAGGTGGCCCCAAGTGAGAGGTGAGAAATTGTATTCAAAGTTATTTCTGTTCATGACTTTGTGGGGATGCAAGGCGACTTAATGTTTCAGAAGATGCCTTATGAAGCTCTGCAAACTATTGCTAATCATCAGATAAAAAAAAAAAAAACGGTAGTTACAAGATTAGATTATGCATGAATTAAGTAATAAAGGATCTGCCCAGTTAGAAAGTGCATAGGAAGCTCTGTGAGAATAAACAAGTTCTAAAACCCAGATAACTAATTACATATTTTGATACAATGGCTTGACTGCATATTTGAAAAAACAGCAGTGGTCACTCCCAAATAAACGTAAAGATATAAAGGAAATGATTGTTCTGACAAGCCCCCTAGATTACTGGTTTTAGAGGGTTTTCAGTAGCTTGGTGAAGTGTACACCATCCTGTCAAAAAGAGATAAGAGAACATTTCAGGCACATATGTTGATCAAAAATGCATGTATTATTGGCTGATGATACCAGGTTGGGGCTGGGAGGGACACTTACATGTCTTCGGACCTGCTCTGAAACCAAGGAGGGAGTAGCAAACGTCAATGTATCAACATGTAAAGACACAAAAATGGTGCAAGAGGAATTATGTAGAGGACTGTGGTTCCTTGTTAACTATCATTCACTTATCGCACACTGTCACGATTTTATATAGAGCTCACGTTGCCCCTTCAGTGTAGTCAAAGTCCGGGGGATATAGAACACAGCACACATGGCTTCTCTTTTGCTTCTACTTAGACCAGCAACATTGTCTTGCCATTGCTTTCATTAGGAGATATATTACTAACAGGAATTTCACAACTCCACTCCAGCCGCCATTGTTGTCAGGCTGAAGTTTTTATCACCCAGCTACCAAGCGTGGACCTCTGACTTCTTCTTCCATGATCTGAGTAAAAAGCTCACAAATTTGAAACCATGGGCCTCATTACAAGTTTGGCGGCTGACTTGCCGGTGAAACCGGTAGGCAGCTGCCAAACTTGCATTTTTTTCTGGCACCTGCAAATGGACAATTCGCAGGTCATTATGGCCCTGCCGGATCTGGTAATTGCCCATTTGCGGGCCCTAGAAACAAAAAAGATGCTCCCCATTCCCATTCGGCCCCATAGGGCTGAATGGGAATGGGGAGGTCGGATGCACCGGCACCGTTTACAACAGTGCCGGTGCATCTGACATGCTGTGCTCGCAGGTGCCTTTCTACCCGCCAGGTCCGACCTGGCGAGCAGAAAGGCACCTACGATCACAACTAGTAGTTTGCCGGTCTGGGGACTACGGTAACGGCATGCTTACCGGTACCGTAGTTCCCAGACCGGCAAACTTATAACGAGACCCATAGTCTTCTCCTTTCTTTCTGGCCTATGTCAAGGCCTGTACTGAAGCCTCCAATGGGCTATTGCTCTTTCTCTTTCATTGAATATGGGATCTGCTCTCTGGCTCTCAAGTAATAGCTCCTGCCCTTTAGCGCACCCTCTCCTGTGTGCCAACCCTGATCTCCTACGTTTCTTCAATAGTGGTGTGCATTTCTTAGATTATCCAGTAATGTGTAGGATAGGTTGAGCAATTGCCCTATCTGCTGCAGGTTTGAGTATAGTCAAGACTCTCTTTTTCTATCTTCTTGCATTGTGTTCTGTGTCTCAATTTTGTTCGCAAGTGTTGTGTCTGAATATCCCCTCATTCTCACAATTTGCCTGATTCCCTGTGGTAATGTGGCCTGCTCATTTGAGGTGAGGTGTAAACGTGCACAGTGGTGTGCAGATCTGCAAGTAGCCTCAGCTTCAACGATGGTCTCTAGTCTTAAAGGTTAGTCATTTCATCTAGAGAAACCAGCATGCAAATGCCAATGGGCCCGTTAACCTCTTTGTAGTAGTGGACAGTGTGCATAGAAATCCTTCCTGCATTAGCAGTCTTCCGGATACCGTGTGTAAAACACCCCTACAACTTGTGATACAGTAGTGTACCGGAGAAAAGCTTCCATGGCAGCTATCTCTGAGTGTGGGTCAGAGCTAAAGAAAAGTAGAGACTGCATCACAGTGAGTGTTCACGGCCAGAAAGGTTTTTTAATAAATGATGGCAATCTGTCTCTGAACCCCTCACAATGGATGGTTCTTTTGCAGAGGAGGCTACTAAGAGGAGAAGTGCTGGAGATCCTGCCTTTGCCTCCTCTGGTTCTGTTCGCAATGGGCATTGGGTATTCCATCCCAAAGAGGCTCTCCATCATCTACATTAGGCTCTTCAGAGGTGTCTTCGTCACATCAGGCACAGATTAAATAATGACCTAAACGACAACCCAATCCTGCTAAAGGTATCTGAACCCATCGTAGATCCTCGTAGTGCATCGAATCACTGAAGAAGTGTGTGAAGAAAATGAAGAAGTATAAGCATTGTTGAAAAACAAGAAATGATTTAACATTAAGATGGCCTGTTAGTCAGCAAATACAAATATGGATGTAATCAATGGGTGATTTGGAATGCTTTGGGTTGCTCTAAGATGCATAATGCAAATCATGAAATAATTGCAGGACATACAGAGGTACAGAACACTTTGGAAATCATCAGAGAATGTGCATATTGGCCTCACATGCACCAGATAATAATGCTATATGCCAGATGTTGCTTGGTATGTGCACAATTCCAACCTTGTTCTCCATGTCACAGAGCTTCAAATTTCAAAGTTGTACATAAAGATATATTATTAATAAACCATGTAGCCCCGCACTCTGTTTGGCCTCTGTGAATATAGAATCAGACTGTGGGAGCCATTTTACTAGCGCTGAAATGACCAGCATGGGTTATATACTAGGCGTAAAGTAAAAACATCATATTTCAGATAACTCCAGTTCTATTGCAGGAGTAGAACAATATAATCAAACCATAATAAACACATTGGAGAAATTAGAAATAATGGTAAACACAAGTTGGACACTTCATTAAGTGTCAGAAAGATAGCGCAGGGCATCGTGCATGTCTAAAAAGCATAGGAACACAAGTTTAAATCCCAGTTTCACGCTTAGAGACGGTTCTCCAGTATTCAGTGAGTCATAAAACATTCATTCATGATATCTTATTTTGCATTAATGGTATTGAGAGAAACTGCAGTGAGAACTAACACATTTTCATCCCTTGATATATCTGTCCTTGAATCTATAAGTTTCAAGCCATGAGTGGATCCTATGGAGGTGCAAATGCATTGATCTACATAGCGGCCATGCAGAAGGGAAGCTGGCAAACCAAATGACCCAGCAATACATGAGCTAGTTACTAAAGAAAAGGCGACCAAGATTTCTTCATAGAACCAGTCTTCACGGGCATACTGATATGCCAAACGTACCGCCATCAAGACGACATCAAAACTTCCCAGGTGATGTCATTCCACTCAGGGAACTTAGGGAAGGTCAAGAGAAGAACCTGACAAATTAAAAGGCAAAATGAGGCAGAGTTCTCCCAACACTGCTACTTCTTATATGTTTGTAAACATCATTTGACCACATTCACCATGCTGTTGCGCTATTCTAAATGAATAGAAAGCATACTTAGGAACAGTTCACACTTTGTTGCAAAAGAAAAATGATGCTGTTTGTTTCAAGTTAAAACATTATTGCTAAGAGGAATAATCTCGATGTAATATTTCCTGTCACAACCCTGTGGATGATGAAACATGCTGTGTCTTTCCTGGCAATGTGATAAATGCAAACAGAACCATTTTTCACATAATCTCCATGCCGCATATTGCTGCTTTCAAGATGAATGTGCCCTAGTGTCAAGTCATCGCTTAACAGTGAGGAATTAGTCCTACTCACATACAGAAAAGTAAGCACTTTGATTCAGTTTTACTTTTCCGTGCTCCTATATTGTATCTACAACAATTATATATTGTTGTGTTTAGCTCTACTTTCTGTTTCTGTTCGTTGTACATCTATTGAGAGCAAACAACCATCAGCATAAGGCAGGGGAGCCAACTTATGAAATTCACGGGGGATGCCCAAATATAGGAAGTGACATCACCGGCAGTTATATGACCGCATATGCATGTAGTCGCAAACTTGGTGCAATGGGGTCGGGGGAACGCATAACATGTACTGCATAAACTAAAGTCAAGTAAGAAGGAGGTTTAAGCCTTCCAGTTGCATTCCAGTAGGCCATCACTGCCCCTACTCCACCCCTCTATAATCATCCAGGTTGTAGTAGTCCTCAAAAGGCAGAGTAACACAACTAGGATGGGAGAACAAAATGACATCCCATCTTGTGAGTGTGTCAAACCTCAGAGCAAAGACTGTGCATGTGCCTCCTACCTTGGAGCACAATCTCACTAATTTGGTGCAGATCTCGCAAGTGGGAGCATGGGAATCCCCTGCGCGTGTTTGAGCTGCAGACCCTGGATGACATGCTCACTTCTTCAGTGTGAAACCCTGGCCAAGGCTCTTTGGGCAAGCATACAGGATGGGTCTCACACCTTTAAACAGTGTGATATATTGAGTGGGCACCTCACTCCTTGGAGCATAGTATCACCTCTTGCTGGTAATCTCACAACTGAATGCACAGTTTCACTCTTGGTCCTCTCAGTGATCCCATGTATATTAATGGAATCAGTCTCCCAGATGGGAATACAATTATATTTCTGTCAAAACACTCTGAATTCTGACTCCAGTTTTCTCGATCTATAGATCCATACCATATTTGTTCAATGTGTGAGCAGGGATGATAACTTGTGTCTGAGAGAGCTAATTATTTCATTCAGGAGAGATAAAGGGGTAACAACCCCCTGTATGTGGGATCAGGCTCATTTTGCCCCATGGCCCCTCACTGCAGAATAAGTGAGCAGGTTTTAAGACCCTGCTGATTCTGCTACCCTAGAGGCTCCAGCCTTCTATACCTTGCCCCATCACAGCTTCCAACATCCTGAGCTGCAGCTTATGGACAGCAGGCAGCTCGGGACATTCTGGTTAAAAATGGAATGTAGCCAGATCTACTATTTAGACATTGGAAGAGTGCTATGAATTCACATTGGTGGTGAAGAAGCACTCAACATACAGAACACAATGGTATAGCGTTGCAGTCCTGCTGAGAAATGACAATTCGGTCTGTTTAAATGTAAAGCATGGTGGCGGAGAAGTACACACACTGTGCCATGAAAAATAAAGCAGATGTGGTGGCTGGAAGTGCTGCTTCAGTGGCATCAAGAGTATGCAATTCCCTGTGGGGTAGTGTTGGTCATTTCCTATTGAAGTATAGCAGCCCTTTTCAGAAGTGCCATTAAAAGTGAAGCTATCCAGTAGGCTGGATCAGTGCTGCCCCATGAAAGGTGTAGGCGCCTCTGTGAGAAGTGGCAGTACTGTCACAATGGTGAGAAGTGTAGTATTTTCACATTAACTATGCTTAAGCACTTTGGGTTATTGAATAGTGCTGCTACATTCTGAGTAATTCCATCCCTTTAAATATATTAGCTCTTGTATAACCACAACAGTGTTGAGTTATTCTGATGATGATGAAGATGATGTCAGACTTGCTCAATAGTTCTGGTATCATTAAATGTACTTCAGATCTTCAGAGTCTTGGGAGGATAGCTCAGGGGCAACGTGCTCGTCTTGGAAGCAAGACAACACGAGGCAACACAGGTTTGACCTGTCCGTCAGCGCAACACAGGTTTGATCCCTCGGTCCATGCTTAGAAACCTGTGGGTATTACGCACATCATAAATAACCAATTAAAATTAAAATAAATAGTGTAGCAGAACAACTGAGAAGTGGTGATGTTGTCCCACCAAGAGTATAGCAGCCCCATTAAAATGAACTAGCATTGCCTCGACAAAAGAATAGTATTACCGCTGAGAAGATTCAACAATTATAGAAGCCCTGTTGGGAAACAGCAGTACTACCCTCATCAAGAGTATAATGAGCTAACTGAGAAGTACCAGCATTGCTCCATTTCAAATATGGCAGCTCTACTAGAAAGTGCTAGCTCATATATATTACACAGCGCTGCTGAGAAATGCTGTTACTGTTCTATAAAAGCCCAATAGCTCTGCACCATTAGAGTTACAGCAGCCAAGTAGTGTCCCATTGAATGCTATTACACCGAACAAGGACAACAGTATGGCAAGGTCCATACTGGGTTCTATATGATAGATTTGCATTTTACCCATACACAGATGCAAAGTGCCTCCATTTCTAAAAATCGCTTTGGGTTTGGTGTACCTCTACACCTGAGCACCACTATTGGCAAGAGGGGTGCACAAGTGTAGAAATATACCCAACCCCAAACGATTTTTAGAAATGGAGGGACATCATTTTTTACCCGGCTTTTATCCAGACCACCAGAGAGAGACAGAGAATGGATGGAACAAAGGGCCATCCATACTGCCTCTCTTCTCTTCGGCCGGGGTGGGGCTCAGCCCCGACTCCATTCTGTCAGCAGGTGCCCAGTCCCCAGAGCACCCGCAGACTCGGCGCCCCTGGCATAAGGGCATCCTAACATGAGAGACATAGAACATTGGATAATTCAACAGCAGAAACCAATGTATTTGTTAAATGTACATTCATTTTCGTTTCTTCCCTAATAAACAATATATCTGGATTACCAACCATGGCAAGGACAAAAGTCTACTTGATAGGGAAATGAATGACCTCCTAACAACTGTGGCCCAAATCAATGGATTTACAGTTGCTCTATATCAATGGGATGCAATGATCTTGGAGCGATATAGATCGAGCATTTTTCATCAAAGAACCATGGATGTTGAGAGAACATAAATGTATGAACCAGCAGAGTGACCTCCATTTCCCTCTATTCTTCAAAGGTTTACAGCTGAGAGCATGCATTGCCAGGATCACGTGACCATATTTCTAGAACTTCTTCAAGGGCGTTGTCAAAGCATTCTACAATTGCTGTAGCTGATGGTGTGACAGAATGCCACCTGTGAGAGAGTGTTATCCTGAGATTTTTCGATGTTTGCTTTGCACAATGATGGTGTTTTTTTCTCTTTCAGATAGTGTGCTCTGCTGAAAAGGACTCACTTTCCAATTATGCGTGTAAAAGCTCATCTGATGTCATTTTATTTTCAACATGTTTCATGTGAGACCTGCACCTGCAAGAGCCCTCTGTTTATCACCCCCAGGGGAGGAGACTTTCACCCCCAACATATGTTTGGGCGATCCCGGGATGCCTCTGTGCACTCTGCTGAGAATGCTTGACACCTTAGCAGGATGACAAAACATACCTCCAGGGGTTAGGGGTTAGGGTGGGAGATGGGTACTTTAAAGGGATCCGTTGCAAAAAAAATGGGTAAGTCACACCATGAGGATAATTTCTAAAATTATTCAGATTTCAGGCAGACAGGAAATAAGTATTGTTTAGTTGAGGAATGGATCTGCATAACGAAGACATTTTCCAACCATCATGAAAATATCTAGGCCACACTTCCTTCCTGTGACCCCACGAAACATCCTGCAAGCCGGACACGCTTCATGCTGAAACCAGAGGTCAAAATGCCTTTTACATCAGCACAAATTGGCCACCTACAAAATGCTTGGAATGGCCTAATCCGCTGTGGCAAAATGATTGGATAAGGGGATACAACACACTCTTAATGAAATCAGCTGGTAATCATATTGGAAAATGTTCTTGGAATCATCTTCTTAGAACCATCTACTTGATATTTTTTCTTTGATTACATAGGAACCTTGTTGGGTAGAGACTGCTCAAAGTCTCTAGCCATTGGTGTAAAGGTAAGGACTTGCCAGGAGGATGCATACCTTCTCAGGAACCACTTCAAGGGAACATTTGAAGTGATCTACTGCCTAACACTGTTGGCAAAAGGAGGATGACACAAAGGAGCCACATGCATAGGACAGTGGCTGAGGCATCGGCAGACAATGCATGTAGAAATACTAGCTCAATAAATACCTCCTACAGTACCTCAAGCACATGACAGAGGACGACATAACATGAGAACAGCGACCCCCACAACTATTGTCAGTAGACTTGAAAGTTCTCATGGCACTATGCCAGTATACACTGCCTCACTACAGCAAGTCACTTGAGACAATTTGAACATGTGTAACCTTTTCTCATGAGATGACTGCTTGCAATATTGAGGGCTCTGACTACTCACCTGGCTAGTCCCCTGGATACTATTCTGGCTATGGTGTTAGTGTTTGCCACTTAATGTCCTCCCACATTGGGGCCCACATTTGCTCAACAATTGTGTCTGCCCTCGCATCAGAAGGTACTATCTGGGTTTGTGGTCTAGGCAGCATCCACCCTTATCCATCTCAATGACATGTCTCTGTCACTTTCTACTTCCTCGCCTACCCCTGTGCATGTGATGTACCAGGAGCATCACATACTGCGCCTAATGTGACAGGTGAACAGCTGTACATTTTGTGAGTGTGCATATGTGAGGCACAGGCAATGTTTGCCCCAGCCAAGTTTCAATATAATCCTCAGTGCATCACATACTGGATTCCAATTTATATATGGTGGGTTGTCACCAGGGTACATGAATATCACCTAGTCATTTCTCTTGCGCACTCTTCAGGAAAACACGTACCAGGTGGTGGCTGCTGTACATGCATTAAGTATCTTCATATTGCAATACAGCAGATAGTTCCACAATACAGAGAAGGCGTGGGACGCAAACTTTGTGTTGGATTCCATTTCCAGCCTTGCCTTGAGCATTTAATTCCTGAATTCTCAATGGCCCTTCATTGTTCTACCCTTTCCTCATTTGCCCCTGTGAGATGAGTCTTGGACTCAGGTTGTCCCCTACATAATTACTCAAGGGGCTCTTCATATGTCACCTGCTCTGTGTCCTGCCCCCTCCCTTTATTGGATACCCCTTAACGTCCGTGCCTCCCACTCTAAAGGCTATACTGTCTAAGTATGATGTTCCCTTTCCCCCATGATCCACACACTGCCTAGACCATAAACCGTGGATCTAGAAAGATGGCTGCATCCCCATATGTGTGCCAATTGCTCCAAGTGATCCATCAACACTATGTCAGACTCCTTCATTGATCCCTAATAGGACAGTCACCATCTGAGCAAAATGCTCAGTATTCCTGTCCAACTTAGCCTTTTTATGACAATTGAATGAGTATTTTATGCTTCAGTACAATAGTTTCCTGGCAGATATTCATATGAGGCATAACATTTCACTTGGCCACCATGGCTGGTGGGACAAAGGCTGAGTAGATGTGGACATCCATTCTGCATTTTTGAGACAGCGGCAACACGTTTAAATGCCTTGCATAATTGAGTTCCTCCATACCTCAGAAACATGGTGCACATTGCCTAAAGGGAAGTAGTGTTATTAGAACTCTTAGAGATCATTTATCCTCCCACAAAGATGTTTGCAATAGGTGACATCCAAGGTGATGGCATGAGGTGGAACGATTGCTTAGTAGTACTAGAACATATCAATGAGTCTGGGGAATACACAGCTATAGCCACCGTTGTGTTCACCTAAGAATGTGCAATGGTGGGTTTGGCATAGTTTGGCACAGACATTCAAGGGTGGTTCATTCGGCCATTTCTGAAGCACATGATGACCTGTGAGTCTGACTCCATCTCCCCTTACTTTCTCCCCACACATCACCCTGGCATGGTTCTACATATTTTCTCTGTGCTTACATTGTTTTGAAACGCAACCCCATTGAGATTATCTGTGATACGCCCTCCTGTTAATACATGTTGGTCATTACTACGCCACAGACAAGCTCTCTGGTGAGTCCAGTAAGGATGATGTGTTCCAATTCTGTTTATTTGCTTGACCTATGTGTATCAGCATGGTTTGCAGACATGCATTTGCTCCACCTCATTGTCTGACAGATAGACACATCTCATGGAGCTTGATAGAAGTTGTGCAGCACTTCTAGACACCTCGGTCAGTGTACAGAAATGTCTATGAATGTCTTACCAGGTCTTGATCTGTTGATCCAGGTTGGTTTTTCTTCCATGGTACAGAACTATCACATGCGTCTATACTTCTCTGGATAGTATCAGAATTCCAGCTTTAATGGGGCCTGGTATTTAACTCCTCCGTTTCTGCGCTGGTGCACCAATAGTATTCAGTGTTGTAAGGTGTTTGTCGAGGTTTTGCTGTCTTCTATGTCAGTCCTGGATGTGGTGACTCCTGAGGCTGCAAGGGTTTGTCTTTGAATGGCTGATGTTCCAGGCAGAGAGGTGTCTTAGATGGGGATGTTGATGGGGAAGGATTGGCCTCCCCATCGATGTTCTGAATTGATGATGCTTGCCCTGCTAAGCTTGATCAGAGCTGCTGATAGCAAGGTTTACTGTCTTCCTCCCGGCTTTCCTCCGCTTCTCTATTTCTGCATAACTAGCTAGGCTGAATGGTATGGTGCAGTTTCACCCAATCGTATTTTGTACATTCTTGGGCGCATGATGACAACACATAACTGGTGTAGTTCTGATAAAATTAGGTGTTATTTTGGGTACTGACTGGGAATTCAAGTTTGGACATGAACGTGGGTGCTTGCTCCTGTGTGGTCCACATTGCTAATGGGCAGTTAATGCGGTATCCGGTCAAATATTTTTTTTTAATGTATTATTTATTTATTTTGTATGTTTTTTTGTTGTTTCGTAAGTAAAACAAGTGTTAAAAAAGGAGGTTTGGGGGAACTCCCCCATTTAAAAATGTTTTTTACAAAAAAGAAACATTCTAAAAAAAAAATCGGCAAAATTGTGTAGAGAAAATGTCATTCGAAAATATGCCATTCGAAAAAGTGACTATAAAGTGACTATCAATCAGTTAATGCTGCTGTGATTGTGTTTCTGGTTGTCCAGTAATTTATGATTTCAATGGTGACTTGGCCATGATGGCAAGGCTGAATGTTTGTTTGCCAATGGCTCTATATCCACTCATGGTTTAGCCATTTGGTTCACTATAGCTGATGGGGGTTGGCATCATTGGGACTGCTACAGAGCTAGGATTTGGCAATGTTTGCATATGACCCAGGTAGCATGCTTTGTGAACTTGTGATCAGTGGTGGGGGATGGGTGGCATTGTTGTTGTGTGCACAAGTCACTCCCGTGTTGGCAGTCCCTAGCTCTGATGTTCCAGGTCCAGCAGTTTGCAGGATGACGTGTACTGGCAGGACTATGATGAGTATATTCGGCCCCCAGATAAACGTGACTGGTGGATATCTTTGATCATATGACTGATGAGACTGATATGCTGTTGGTGCACAGAGAGTTGGCTGTAAGTACATGGCCTACTCGCCTGGGCGTGACTGCACGTGCTAGTGTATGTGTTGTATTGTGCATTATTTTTTTGGTTATTTTATTACTCTCATGCGTGGGCTATGCCTTTGTGTCTGTTTCTGTGTTTGTACATTCCCTATGTAATCATGGATGTAGAGGCTATTGATATTGATGTTGATATTGATATTGTATTTCTATAGCGTTCATACATAAGTGTTTCAGAGCGCTACACGGCAAGGGAAGGGAACAGGGGAGAACAAAACAACGATCTTACTAGGCCCAGTGACATTGAGAATGCGCAAGTGCATGGGAGAGGGGGAGGGGAAATGTGCATGGAAGGAGGAGAAGTAGAGAGTGCGGAGCAAAGGAGAAACAGATAAATAATAAATAATTAATAAAGGCAACAAACAGTGGTAGTGCAGCCAGCAATTGACAAGTGCTGGGTTTAAGGCAACACACAGGGTAGGTCTGATAAGTGCAGGAACAAAAAGGTAGGGCTGTATGGGTACAGATACAGACCCCATTGCAAGAGGTGGCCCGGAGGCAGTGTGGGAGGGTTGCAGGTGGAGCAGGTACCTGGGCCCAGAGGACAGAGGGTGGCCAGGTGCACTGTGCCAAGAGAGAACAGATCAGCAGGGGAGAGGGGGAGCGAAGGAAGAAGCAAAGAGGAAGGTCTTGATGTGCTTACAGAACCAGAGATGGTTCTCATCAGGTTTTAGAGTGGCAGGGAGGCTGTTCCAGAGGGAAGCCCCAAATGAAGACAGAGAGCTACCGCCAGCTCGTTTCTTTGAAAAACAACTGACCTTTAGGGAGTTAGAGGTAGAGGAGCGAAGAGCTTGAGAGGGGAGGTATTTGCAGAGGGATAGCAGAAGATATTTTGGACCCAGGCCCCAGAAAGCCTTGTGGACAATGCAGAGGGTTTTGAATTTAATCCTTGCATCCACTGGGAGCCACTATTCATCTCACTATTCTTTGCACTTGTTACGCTTTATTGTAGGTAGGGCCGCTAAGTCCCTGCTAGTGACCCATGGAGATCTGGGTAGTCATCATCATCATCATTATGACAAAGAAATACATTTTTCCACAATTGTAAATAATACAGATCAAAAAAGTTAAAACTTTAAAACATAGAAACATGTCAGCAAAAATAGGCATACTTTGTATAGCATTTCATCTATGTTCAAATTTCATAAATTGTAAAATGGAATAGTCTATAGTAGCACATTGGTCGAATTGGCACCAATTTCATCTGGAACTAGTTATTCGCCAGTTGTGTTATTCTCATCCATGCTCTGTGGATGCACTTGGCTACATATTATACAACTGTAAGATCATGTGTTGCTTTACAGAAAGTCAAGGCTTCACTCACACGTCTAATGCAATGCAGTCTGAACAATGTATATAGGTACAATCTCCTCAATGAAGCATAACCTTGGCAAAATAACATAACATGAGTGGTGGAATCTTCGCCCCTTCCACAGACTTGGCAGCAAACTGTTATGGAACTATTCTGATTCCTTGTACATTTTGCCACCTGAAGAGTATTTGATCTATACTCTACAAAATGTGCTCTTTGCAAAAGGGGGGCCTATAGAATCCAAATATGCTCAATAGCCAACATCTTTTTTGTTGGTGAAATACATTGTTCCCGTATTCAGCAGTGTTAGGGAGAATTCTCAGAAAATGTGCTAATTCCCTTCTACCTTAGAGACCCCCAGCTCTTTTGCTGGACTTTAGGACTTTTTATCTCTCGTGTAATTTTAATATGTTTTAATTTAGGTGTTCTTTTTGACTTTGGAGTCTGCCAAACTCCATAGGCATCATCTTTACATGGTGTCACACAGAACCTTCAGTGCAGTGGCACAAGGACGTCTCTTAGTTTTCCCAAATGTTTATATACCTTCTTTTGGTGAAACTCCTGTTTCTAAGAGCAGTGAAATGAAATTGACTTTAGTTACAATTTGTAACTTTCTATATCCAGCACACACGATCTTACAATAGGGTGCCAGAGGGGTTACTCAGTACCCCCTTTGTATAGTTTCTCATGTAACAAATATTTATGTTACCCTTTCTGCAATTAATGGCTGGGGGCAGTGGTTTACCTTTTACTACCATTGAGTGTTTTTACTGTGGGCTGTGTTCGCAGCCACGGTAAGGCACCCATGGGGGCCCATTTTGTAAAAATGGCCCTGGTCTTTTTTGCCATTGTCTGTTGGAAAGGTCCTACTTGAGATTTACTCTGCGTGCCAAATCCGGTTTGGTCTCTTTGTTTGTTTGGTCTTTGGCAGAATTCACGAGGGAAGCCAGCCTCTGGCAATAGTATGTCTGGCAGGGGCAGGAAGTGAGGGAGGTGCCCAAAACTCCCTGTGCTTAATCCCATTTGTTACAGGAATGCACCCAAAGGTGATTGTCTGGCTAGATGTCCGGCAAGGACAGCCACCCTGCTGTGTGATTGACAGCTAGGCTGGAATGAATGGGAGAATCCTGAATAAAAGGTGAGACTTTTTGGCTTGGAAGGCAGAGTCGACCGCTGGCCGATGGAATCAGAAGAAGAACTTGGAAGAGACGCCTGCTGCAACTCCTGGACCATTGGTTTGTGCGGTAAAGCCCTGCTGCTGTACTAAAGGGCCACATTTGCCTCACCTAGAGAAGCCCTGCGAGGACGACTTCTCTCTTGAGTTGGTCGGACCAATCAACTCCAAAGTAAGCCCATCTGGATATACTCTCAGAGCTGATTACATTTTCACTCCGGTGCTGCTGGAACCAAAGAGCCAGGGTGAGGAACACCAGATTGTTTACGTTGCTTTTAAGTCAGACCCGAACGCTTGGAAAATCCTCCGGACTTACCTGATACAGGACTGACCAAGCCTGAGCCAGCTCAACAGAGTGCTGGACCCCAGATGCGAGGAATGTCAGAAGTAGTATGCTGTTTGCTGTCAGGCGCAAGGAGCTGAAACACTGAAGAACCGCTGAATTGAAGTTTGGCCATTGCAGCCACTGACTGTCCCATTGCAGAGCAGGAGTCCCCAGACATTCTCCCTCTTGTCCCCATGACTGAGGTTTAGGAACTACAACAGGATCTGCAGATCTGTACAGGAACAGAAGCCCACTGGAACCATTTCTTCTAACCAGAGGTACTGTAAAGTCTACGAGAACTTACCTCTTGTTGTGTAGCCTTACTTGCTCTCAGTTGAGACCCGTCTTGGTTACCTTGCAGAGTTGCTAAAGCTTTGCCTCTCACAAGCCTCTCAGCTTGTGGCCCTTCAAATGTTCTATTCTCTATAAACATTTCAAAATAATATTGTGCAAGACTTTTTACGTACCTGCAAAGAAGATCTTCAGCTCCCCTTGACATTGTGCAATTAACATTGCCTGTCCTGGCTCCCTGAGAGACTCCTCTTAACCTCTGATGTTCTGCTTTGGAAGGTGTTTTAATGTACTTGCCTGTTTGTGAATGATTTGTTAACCTTTATTTTTATTCCTCTAGTCTATCTTTTTCACCTAACTCAGTATTGCTCTAAATGTGCCAGAGACAAATCAATGTCCACAGTGTCTTAGCTATTTAAGTCTCCTAGGGTGTAGGAAGTGTCTGTGTGCCATCCCCAATGGCTGTCATCTGATTTAGAGAAACTAAGAGTGTGTTTTGAAGTATATTTAAGTGTTACATTTAAGTGTTACATGTTTTGCTCCCTTTCTGAAGAAGGCTTATATAACTGACTGTGAAATAAATTAATAATTGTTTCATCAAGAAACCTTGAGTGTAAGTGTTTATTTGGATAACTGACCTCTATTGAGATAAGCCTGGCTGCTCAACCACACTACCAATCTGTGTAGTTCAGACTTATACCAAAGGTTGGGTCCCTATTGCCAGGAGGTTAAGGCTATTGTAGTGCACCCAAAGGGTACTGCATACAATCTTGCCTAACAGACAGCTTACATGCATCCTCCCTTTTCTTTCCTGATCGAATTGTGGATAGATCCTTAATTAGACCCCTGCATTGGCTATTTATTCTTGTCAGTTCTTCCCACATATACAACAGGACGTTTGTAGGAATACACACAACCTGAAAGGTCATCAACTACCACCACAAGCCATACACAGGTTTAGAGTGTAAAAATCCCACCATAACGCACTGATTCTGTGGACAATCTAGTATCAACAACAACACCTGCTATACCATCACTGCAACCAGTTTCACCTCCTGCAGCTGTGCGCCTTGTGTAGTGCAATTTTTTCTCTGCTACTGTCTCTGCTCAGTCAGTCAATGACAACTACTATGAGTCCAAACCTTATATCTATTGTCTTGAATGTTGTTTTAGAGGCTCAAGAGCAGCACCTTGCCACCTGCACTCTGTGCAGAAAAGTTGAGTCCCATAATGAAGGCATGGGCCAGTCAAAGCATGTGATCATTTCTGGGCCTAATGAAGCAACATCATGCACAATAGAGGGACAGGCATTTTAAACGCCATAGCTCCATGAGCCAGTGGACACACAGTTGCATGTTGGTATTGCCCCACATGTTGAACTTAGAACTATGACTCTGCAACATTGGTTCTCCAAGCAGTCTGCGTAATAAACAGTACTTGTACATGTATCTATTGAAATAGTAAGCGGGCCACAGCCAGGGTGCAGTCAGAACATGTGTTTAGTGCTGCAGGCATTAAGGTCTCTGACCGCAGGAGAGCTCTTTCTGATCAGTAGAACAACTGACACCCATTAAAATGAATGAGCACCAGCTTTGGTTAGATATTGTTGATTTTGCAAGCACAGTGACAGGATCCTCAAGGTCAGGAGCAGATTATAATTGTGTCAGAGGATGACCTGTGTGCCATTGGACAGGGTAGCCTGGACATTGGAGGGGGGTGTCTGCTAATGCAGTTTCCATTGATACTACCAGCTCATCTTCCGGTGCTAAAATGTATATTGTGTTGGTGACAGAGGGTGAAACAACTGTATTGTCACATCTCCCCTTCCTCGTCGGGGGCATAGGCCCAACACTACATTGTTATGTCTCTATCGTTTTAAAGGGGTGGGCGCACACTAACTTGGACCATCTCTCCTCTCTCAAGGGGTTCCGGGCATTCTCTAAATGTGTACATCTCTTGTGGCTCACGGGAGTGGAGCACATACTGAATTTTCACATCTCTCCTGTATCACAGAAATGGTTCCCCAGCTACATATTTACTTCTCTCCTGTTTCATAGGGTTGGGTACACACCTTTCATTTTTACACCTCTCCTGTCTCGGAGGGGTTGATGCAATTACTGAATTTTTACATCTCTTCTCTTGAGCCGAGGTGGATACACACTACATGTTTATGTCTCTCCTCTGAAAATTGTGAGGACGCAAACAAAATGTTTCTGTCTTTACTGTTCCGGAGAATTGGGGGAACAGACTGAATTGTTACATCTCACCTGTCTTGCAGAAATGGGGGCACCCACTGAATCGTGGACACACTCCATTTTTATATAATTCCTGTCTTGATGTGGTGGGTGTGCAAAAACTAAAGTTTCCCATCACTCCTGTCTCTCAGGGGTGTATGCACAAACTAAATCTGGATGACACTTCTGTCTTATAGGGTTGGGCACCTAAACTACATTTTTACAACTCTCCTCTCCAGCAGGGGTGAGGGCACACACTGATTATTTACATCTCTCCTCTCTTGCAAGGATGGGGGCATGCCCTGCATGTATACATAACTCCTTTCTCACAAGGGTGAGGGTGCAGACTGCATTTTTAACTCTGTCCTATCTTGCAGAAATGGGGGCTCCATCTGAATTTGTATGTTTCTCATGTCGCACATGGGTGGGTGCACATAATTAATTTTTACATTTCACCTCTCTTGCAGGGGTGAATTCTCACACTGAATTTTGATCTCTCCCGTGAATTGTAGGAGTGCAGGACAAAGACTGCATTTTTCCATCGTGTGACTCGCAGGAGTGGGCACACCAAAATGATTTTGTGTAAATCCTGTCTTGCAGGGGTGGATGCAAACACTACATTTGTACATCACTTCTGTCCGATGGGAATGGGACCACAAACTACATGTTTACATCCCACCTCTCCCACAGTGGTCACAGCACACAATTAATTTGTATATCACTCTTCTCTTGCAGGGTTTATGGCACACACAACAAATGTAAATGTTTCCTGTTTCACATGGGTAGTGGCACGCACTAAATATGTACCACTCACCTGCCTAAAAGAGGTTCGTAAAAACAATACCTTTTCATGTCTCTCCCAGGATACATGATTTTGAATAGAAAGTAGTTGCTCAATGAACCTCTCTCAAGTCTGAGCTGAATACTTTCACATGGTGGGACATGTTGCAGACATCAATACCATCAGTGGTATGTTAGGAAACATACCTATCAATATTCACAGCCTCTATTCCTACACAAGCAAATATGTCTGTAGGAGGACAGTGAGATTATATAAAGTCTCAATGAGTATCATATGATTCAATTTCTACCCACAAAAATCCCATCCTCAAATCTGAAATAGGACATCTGCTTTTCAAATTTCTACTCAAACCCAAACGTTTATTCTTCAACACCCAAAACATTACACCAACCAAAATAGAATACACCTTAATAGGTTGCATTTTTGGGTATGTTTTTATTTTTAGGTTTAGATTAAAAAACATTATCAAAATGTACAATCCAGAAACAAAACAACAATATTTACACTGATCACTCTTGCCATGCCTCAGAAAACTCTAAGCATTTTCAAATCCACTCATGTTCTGATCTGCCAGGCAAACTTGTTCATAGCCCTGCCCTCTGTAATATTAACTCTGTCTCCCACACACACTAGAATCGCACCTGGTATTGGACTGCCACTTTTGTGTTTAGATGCCAACCTGTCATTGCGTGAGCAGGTCTTATTTGCGGCATGGAAAAGCCTGCCATTACAACTGTATTGCCACTGCGTCTTTGTGTCCTCCTGGGAGGTAGCTGCTACAGGCCCACTATCATCACTGGTATGGGCTTGAGGTGGGTGAAAGTTGGGTGGGTGAAACTTGCCAAACACATCCTGGTGCAGGTGCCACAATTTGTTCATGTGCACCTTGGTGCCCAGTGAATGGGCATCAGAGATCTTCCTCCTACTAACCCACTTTGACCCAAGCCAAAAGGTGTACTCCATTGTTTCAGCCTCTGCTGCTGAATTCCCTCCCAGGTCCAAGAGAAGGATGGTGGCAAAGGGGTGGTGGCTGTCTTCCTGTACTTTCAGAGTAACTCGTGGGCCCCTTTGCAACCCTCACTGGGATCTGTGTCTCCTCCCAAACCCTGTGATACTGTCTCTCTGCTTGAAACCTGTGGTATAGGCTTTGCAGGGTGCTAAGGATTATCCACTGCCATTGTGTCACCTACTGTCCAACCATAACATCCAACAGCAACCTCATCATTCCCAACAACCCCACCAAAAACATGGCAGCAACATCTGCTGGAGAATATAGATTGTCTGTGCTGCTGGGGTAGAGAATGTTCATTACCAGTGCCTGCTCCTCTTCAGTTTCCAAGTAGAAGGATAAGAGATGCACGCCTAATTGTGCATCCAGATCGCTGTCCTGCTCGATCACTGACTCAATGCCTCATAGTGGTAAACCCCTAACGGTATGAAGATAAGTTAAAGAGGACTTGCAGATAAGCGCTGCTACCTTTAGAATACCCCCATATATCCATGATATTCATCGTTTCTGGCAGGCTTTAAACACGTCCAATTTCTCCTACCTGCTTTAGTTACAACGCTTGCCACCTCCATCACTTAGACTTACTGCTACTAACTAATCATAAATAAACAACGTTAAGTTTGTGTTGTGAGCGCTGTAATGTGTTTACTAAAATAATTGTTTTTATTTACGGAGTGCCATCCAGAGTTGTGTGCATGAATGCTCCATTGATGGCTTGTGCGTGGCCTGTCCCTGTGATTTGGCACATGTAAGATGGTGTGCCCATTTGATTTGCACCTGAGACCTTAATGTGCCTGATTCTTCTTCTCATGTAGAGCAGTGTGGTTCTCATAGAAGCATGTTTGAAGCTTTGCACCTGTGCAATGTGTTGTTGTGTTGTAGTCCTTTAGCTGGTGAAGGTTTTCGTGTTGCCGCATCATTAAGCAGGAATGGGGATTTCTGAAAGGTACTGCCATTTCCTGGTGTAGCAAGTGGGGGCTTGCTGGTAAGTGTGATAAAAACTTTAAATTTCCTTAGTGTTCTGAAGTGTTTAAGTGCTCCCTTTGTGGCTTTTTTTCCTCGAATGGACTCGACAAAGTTACCACATTATTCAGTGTTAGCAAACACGTTTTTTTAGGGTATTCATAGTCATGTATAACTCGGTTTTGCCGTTTCCTCCATCAGGGTTGATATTTCTTTGACAGATTTATGCATCAATGTCAGTTCCTCGGATGATAGTTTCAAGTAGCCTCTCCAGTTCCACTTTATTGCAGGGGTCTGCACCTTCTTATTCATAGAAAACTATTGCCACAGTTGCCTTTACTGGTAATTCAACCAAGGTTGTCACTGGCGCTGCAACATCTCTGTGTAAACACCCTCAGTGTCGTAGTCCATCTTAACTGCGTGAGTGGGCAGAGGCTACAAGGATTTCGTATACGATTTCAGGACGAACATAGATGCACTTAAGGGGTTTGTAACTGCCATTCAAACCATTGTTCCCCAAATTGCCTTGTATGGTTTTCTCATCATGATCCCTGTACCAACTCTATCCAATCACTGTGCATTTTGCATTTCATGGTACGACAATGTTACAGCCGCGACGCATTCATTTTAACTTAGACCCCATAGCCTGAAGCCGAAATAGCAGCAAAGGAAAAGATGACACTCTAAATCTTTTGAATACATTCACTCCGGAGAATAATAGGTTTCTCGAGCAGAAGCAAATTCCCTTAATCTGATGTTGGATCAATTGTACTCTTGTTCAAAACAATACTGCAGCATCATTAAAACCACTAATTCATAGAATCCACTGCTCAGGTATGCAATAATTTCAATAAACATAAATATGTATTCAAGTATTGATTACCATCAGTAGCAGGACCGTGCATCTATCTAGTTGAGATTGCACTGTGCTATGTATTAATTTGTTTGCATGGCAATTCTCCTTTTTAAGTAGAACATTATCTGAAGATAATCAATATTTTCAAGTGCTTCTCCTCTTATTGCCTCTTACCAAGTGCCATTTCCAAACTTTGAAAAAGGAGATCTACAACCATCTCTATATTGTATGTAGAGTCACCTCATAGCTGTACTCAGCAATGATGAAAAAAAGGAAGAATACTTGGAGAAAAAAAACGTATGAAAGTTAAAATCACCTGAAGATACTTTGGTGGCAATCTGCATGCCCCTTGTTTCTTTATCCATTGGGAATAATCTGACAATCTGCCAGTATACCTAAAACCATTTGTGCCACAGACAGCAGCCTCCACCCCATTAAGGTCTATCACATTAAGCTCAATAGTGTCATGCTCACAAGACTATTGTACAATTCACCAGTAATCCCTGCTCATCATGATCAATACCAGAATCAGGCTGAATGTCAGCGTTCGCCAAAGATTAATAAATATTGTACACCTACAGTTTGCAGACACACCTTGAAGCAATAAGTGCATATCAAGCTAAACCTACTCCAGTTGGCTAACCGGCAAATTATTTTTCATCTCTCTATATTTTATCACAAGTATTTGTCTCCTCAAATGTATCATGTGAGGATGCTATGTAACAATAGACGAAAGAAGAATATTGGATGCACACTGTATTCATTTTTGGGATAATCTTTTACTGCATATTTCACTGTACTCATAGAGCAAAAAATAAAAGAAAATATGAGAAAATACTACTGTATATTATATAAACTGGCTCTCGGCTGCAAGAATGTGCCAGCATGTGATAAAGTACTTAACCGAGATGCCACTTGCCTTCCTGACTGTAATCCAGAAGCATCCTGCAAGATAACCAACACTTCAAAAGCAGTCTTAGTCGATGCTCAGTGAGTAGTTTTACATAGATTTCAATCCGTTTGTGGCCTGTTTTAGGTGCTTTTGCTGAGGGGTTTGTGTGCTTTTTGCAATCGTTTTCTGCCTAGTTGGCAGTTTTCTGTGGGGTTTATCTTGTTTTTTTTGTGGACTCTCACCTCACGTCCTGAGTTGGCCTGCATTTAGGGTGTGCAGTATCGGTGGTGTAGTCCTCCGTTTGTTTCTGGATTTCTTAATGTCCCCACCCTCCCCCTTTTTAATTGGCTGAAGCAGTAAGGTCTCTATCTGCCTGTTTGAATCTCATTGGTCTATGCACAACCTGTGACTGGAACAGCTGTATTTCAAAGGCCCTTCCAGGGCAGCCTTGTCTGGCCAGCCCTCAGCTAGGGGTCCCAAGGCAAAGGGCAGCTCCTACAGAAGCAGCTCCAGATCGTGTCTGCCGGTTTCAGCCGGGGAAAAGCAAGAAACCTGCAGCCGTCAATCTGCTGCTACCAACCAGGTAGGTGCAGTGCAATCTGTGGGGTAGTAATCACTTCACTCCACTAAACTGACCCACCCCACAAATTATTTCCATTTTGTAACCACACCACTTTGCACTGCTGATGTGTTAATAACTAGACCTCTTTTTAGGAAAGTAAAATCTGGGTGGTTTTGCATTGTGGGAACTGTTGTACTGTGAACTGTGTGCCATTAGGTTCTCTCCCACTCTCTAGGTCCTCACCCCTGCTGGGTCAACCGTTATACTTTTGTGTGTCTCCTGTCTGCCCCTCCTGTGTGTTTCCTACTGTGTGGCTCCCACCCTCCTCTGCGCTTTCTGCCTTGTGTTGTGCTGGGCTGTGTCTCTCCTTCTCTCCTTTGCTCCCTCCTCCTCCACTTTCCTCCTCACACCCTCTTTGGTGCTTTCCCTCTCTGCCATCTTCTCTAACTGCTACTCTATCTCCTATCATGTCCTTCTTCCTAAGCCTGGAAGGAAAAAGTTCAAGGCGGACATCCTGGTCTCCAACCCAGGCCTCTCTATTACTGATACGTGCATCAGTGCTTCCTCCAGACAGACTCTCACCGACATCCTCTTTGTCATTCCCTCACCAGACCCATGTACACCTCATATGGTCTTGGTTCCCTCTCCTATCTCTTCCTCTCACATTAATGGTGGCACTCACTGGAGGTTACTCTTGGCCTGCTTCCACTCCTCCAAAACCATCAGTAATGTCTATCGAAATGGCACCCTTCAGGTCTAGGGCCCTCAGCCCAATCACCTCATTTTTGATAGGCGTCTCCCGAATCTTATCAACTTCCTTCCCTCTCCTGCTAACCCTACTAGCACCTCTCTGACTTTTCTGCTACCTCCTGCCTTTGTTGCCTCTCTGGCCCCTCCCTCCTCCTCTTGGGCTACTATCCCACCTCAATCTACCACCTCTGCCCACTCTTGGGCCCCTCAACCACCTCTGCAGGGTATACCTCAAGCCTGTACCCCACCCGGAAGACTTTCAAATGTGGCAACATGCTCCACATCGCTACACTCAATGCTCGCTCTGCTGTCAAACACTCCTCTGACATCTGCTGCCTCCTTGAAGAACTTGACCTGGATATCCTCGCTCTTACCGAGACATGGCTCACGGCTATCTCTGTCACAAGTTTTGACACTCACCTCTCTAATAGCTACAAGATCCTCTCCAAGCCCAGAACCCACCAACCTAGAGCTGGAGTAGCTCTGATCTTTCGGAGCCGGTCACTGCTTCTGTCATTCCTAGGCAGGCTCAACAGGCAATACAGACTTTACATCTGCTCAAAGAAGATGCCCTATATCCAAGCCCTCATCTCTGTGGTCACTAACAACACAGGAGAACTTCTCAAAATCTGCAAAGAGATTGCCAACCCTACAGCAGTATCCACTTCTCCTCTGCCTACCCTGGCCCTTTGCACTTCTCTGGCCTCTCACTTCATTTATAAAACTCAGGACATCTTATCCTCTCTCTCCTCTACTCTAAACCCTTCTCCCTCTCCTGTTCTCAGGCCTCCCTTGCCCCCCTCCCCTCCTATCCCCTCCTACTCACCACTTTTTCTCCCATATCACCTGATGAGGTTTCTAGACAAGTCCGCTCTGTGAAAGTCTCTTCCAAACAGTTTCCCCCCTGCTCCTCCAGAACTATCAAGGACAACATTGTCTTGCTTGCTCTAGCTTTGAGCGGTTTCTGCAATCCCTCCTTTGCCACTGGATCCTTCCCCACACTTCTCAAGCACTCCCTTGTGCACCCTCTCCTTAAAAATCCTTCTGCCGACCCTTACTGTCCAGCAAACTACCACTCTATCTCCATTACCCCCTTCCTGGGCAAACTCTTGGAGAGGCTGGCCATCTCCCAGCATATACACCACACTGCATCTGTTGGTTGTTTCCATGACCACCAGTCTGGCTTCAAATCTCTCAAATCTTGCTCTCAAATCTTGATTCCAGCTCTCCTTCCCTTCTCATCCTTCTTGACCTTTCTTCTGCATTTGATATGGTCAAACATGCCACCCTGATAAAACGGCTCTGTGATTCCCTTGGCATCAAAGACCTGGCTCTTGACTGGATGACCTCCTTCCTCACTGGCCTACCTTCGCAGGTTTAACTAGGCCCTTTTCTCTCCACCATCTCCACCATCTCACTCTCCACCTGCAGTGTCCCTCAGGGACCAATCCCCTCGCCTTGGCTTTTCAACATCTACCTGGCCCCTCTAGCCCATTTGATCTCCATCTTATCTCCTAACTTCCAGTGTTATACATATGACACAAAGCTCTCTGTCAAGGTTCCCTCATCTGCCACCTCCTCTTCATCTCTCATTCCTGATTGCCTGTCTGCTATTCAGGCATGGTCCACTGCAAGCGATCTTTGCCTTAAGGCCAGTAAGACAGATATCCTTCTCATTGGGAACCCTGCTCCCACTTTCCCTCCCACATTGTAGCCACCCTCCATCCCCCCCCCTTGGTGTATCGTCAACTCCTCCTTCTCCTTCTCTCCTCAAATCACAGACCTTTCCAAGAAGGCCCACTTTCAGTTGCACCTCCTCAGAGGCATTCTCCCTTTCCTCACCTTACCCCAGAAACTCAAAGCTCTGGTCCTATCCAGGCTGGACTTATGAAATAGCCTCTTCCTCAGTCTGACTACATCCACCCTCCTCCTACTTCAAGTAATCCAGAACAGGACTGGGAGCCTTACCCTTGGCCTCAAGCCTAGGCGCTGCATCTCTCCAGCCCTTACATCTCTCCACTGACTCCCGGTTGCTGTGCTGATCAAGTTCAAGGCCCTCTGCATCATCAACAAGGCTTTCTGGGTCCTGGTATGTCAGTACATGCAACTCTCTTTCCCTAAATACCTCCCTATAGAGCCCTTTGGTCATCTAGCTCTAACTCTCTGCAGATCAGACACTTTTCTTCTAAGCAGAGAGTGGGGTAGAGCTCTCTCCTCCATAGGTGCCTCCCCCGGGAATGGCCTCCTTGCCCCTCTCAGACTTGAACTGGATCTCCTTAAGTTCCAGAAGCTTATCAATACCTTCCTTTTCTCTTCTTCCTTCCCCCTCCCCCTCCACTGCTAATTTCCCATTCTGCCTCTTGACTGGTTGCCTGGGTCCTTTAGAGTCTTACAGGGCACCTCCTTCCCCTAGTCCAGTCTACCCAGAACTTGGTCTCCCCTGACCTCTCTTTCACCATGCAATTACCCTTCTGGTCCCCTGCCCCCACACCGGCATGTCTGGGCCTGCACCCTTTGCTTCCTTCAAGCCCCTTACCTTGCCCAATAAATAAAATAAATAGCATAGGAAAAACTTGGATGACTCAGAAACAGGCTTTATTAAATCACAATGGGACAAAGGGAAGTAGGTCCAAGAGTGATCACCAGAGCCACCTAAAATAAAGTCCTGCTTAAAAGAAATGTATTTTGCAAGCAGGCAACCATCGACATTAGCACTTATTGGATAGAAAGATAAAAGTGAGGCTGTCTTTTACTCTTTCATTTTCACGTTTGTCTCATAACATAATAAGTACTGCCTGCAAATAAATAAATATGCTTTGCACTTGAAATTTGCTAATAGTTTCCTTCTGGTTTTGACCAGATTTGAAATAGGTGGATTCCAAAGGAACCCATTCATCTTTGTCTGCATGAAAATGTAATGCAGGCATAAAACGAAATGCATTGACAAGACTGAGGAGGAATGCACAGTGGACATCTAGGGGCCGATTCATGGAACAAATGTGCGCTGAAAATCTTGGAGCAAGCTGGTGCAAGCGTGAAGAAGCAAGAGCACGCGCAGGCGTGCGATTCATGGAAGGGCCTGCGCGTGTTCACTCCGGGATGCGCGCCAAATCCGAGCATGGCGTGCAAGGGCGCGCACGTCACAGAGCACGTCACAGCAACATCCAGAACGCTGTGCACAACGCGCACAGCGAAAGCACACAACTTCGGCGCACACACCAAAAAGGGGGAAGAACAAGGGGCGGAACATGCGGAATGGGGAACAACGTGTGAAAAAGAAGGCGTAACTGGGTAAGTTCTGCAGGGAAATACACGGAACACCCACACGCACGCGAACAACACGTATTCATGGAATTAAATACGGGAAACCTGCCCACGCTAAAAGACGCACACAGGCGTCAACACGTCCGCCACACGCAGCCGGAAGCGTCCCTGCATGCAGTATAAAAATGCGCGCAAACAACAAACATGTATATACAGTTACGATGGATGCCCCATTTGTCGCAGCACTGATCATGGGACACCGCAGGAGGAGGAGAATAGCCAGGCCCCTCATTTCTTTGCCCCGGACCAGCCTTTTTGGGATGCCTGACAACAGGTCTATGGCAGGTATAGGTTTCCACCTCGTATCATCCTAGACCTGGTCAGGGAGTGGGAAGATGACCTTACATCACCCACCCTGTGCTCCCAAGCATTGAGCCCCTTGGAGAAGGTGCTCAATGTCCTGAATTTTTTTTAACACTGCGTCATGTCAGCGGACAACTGCCATAATGGGTGGGGGGGGTCTGACAGGCCACGCAGTCACGCTGCCTACTCCAGGTGTTGGCAATCATGATTGCCCCTCAGTTCGCTGGCACATATCCATGCCCAAAACACCCGGAGAAAGGCAGGCCGTGTTCCAGGACTTTTACAGGGTGGCACACTTCCCCAAAGTGCTTGGTGCCATGGATTGCACCCATGTGTCCCTACGTCCACCTAGGGCCACTGAGCACATCTATGAAAACCGCAAGCACTGGCATTCCATCAATGTGCAGGTTGTATGTGATGCCAAGGGAATCATCACCTCTGTCTATGCCAACTACCCTGGGTCCACCCATGACAGTTTCATATACAGAATGTCCGCCCTGCGCTGGGCCCAGAAGCTGGGGAGCATGGCAACACATGGCTCCTAGGTGAGTACAAATGCCTGTGCACATGCATGCATGTCACACACATACAAGTACACAAACCCAACTAATCACAACCATTATCACCTCCCCAGGGGACAGTGCCTACCCTCTGAGCAACCACATGATGACACCAATTCGGAACCCCACCACACCACCCCAGGTAAGATACAACGCTGCCAATATTGTAACCAGGGCCATAGTGGAGTGCACATTCGGAGTGCTCAAGTCACGCTTCCGCTCCCTTGACCGCTCTGGTGGCCAGCTACTATATTCCCCCGCAGTAGTGTGCAGGATCATTATGGCAGCATGTGTCCTGCACAATGTTGCAACATGGTGAGACGTACCGGTTCACATGGTGGGGCCCCCAAATCCCCAACCACAGTCACAGGCGCTGCCCATGGGAGGGGAAAGGGCACGTGGTGAGGCAGCACGGACCCAGCTTGTGGCCACATTTTTCACCTAAACTCCCACCCCTGCGGAGTGCACACAGGCCTGGCACATACCAGGTGACAATCGATGATGACAAAGAGACAGTCAACTGTCACAACCTTACCACCCTGAGAATGTTGCCACAGAAGTGCTACATAGTGTGCATCCCTAGCTACTTAAACATAACCAATCCTGTGTGACCAAAAGGAATAAATTCAAGGTGTGTATCACACCACCCACTGCAAAACAGGCCATGACAATCACTGGTATGTCACCCAAACCCTCCCCACCCCCATCACCCGTGTCTGCCACACCATAACATGGCATGCAACAGCAAAAGCCCAACACATGACCAATTACATAAGAAGTGATATGTGATAAATGGAAAGTGGCCCGAGACAATCACGCCAAATTCGCTACTCCCTAACCTGTGTGCTGTGTGTGTCTCCTGCAACACACTGCTCAGCACACAGCACAGTGAGCAGCCATTGTGTTGGAGATACACCTTGAGCATCACATAAAAAGGACTAACAAAAAAATAACCTATTGACGCATGTACACAATCCCCAAATGGGAATTGATCATGCGCTGCAGGGACACAGCGTGCCAGAGAAGTCAATATGTGTGCACTCGTGGGCATGGAAGGGTGGTTGTACGTGTGGTGGAGCATTGTGTAACTGTGTGTGCCAGTAGGGACATGCACTCAATATATGCATGTGAAATCAAGTGACCCTCAGTGTCCTGTGCACATCACATGCAAACATTGCCCATGTGTACACCCCAGCATGTCAAACCACAACAATCCCCTGACACCTGAAAACACAGCAACACAGGAACAGCCATTGACCAGCAGGTACATAGTACCCCACAATAACAATGTCAGAGAGTGCCCAAACACTGTAGCCCAAGCTTACTGTCCAACAACAAAAGGCCCTCCCTCATTTACACATCCCAATGACCTTCTGAACAACTGTGTCTGGGGTATGTAGCCTTCGTACCTCTAGTCTACCTGGCTACAGGATCCCCCTTACCCTTGGTCTCCATGTTCCACCTTGCATGTAAATAGGGTCCAGCCCCCTCAGAGGCCACCTTGACTGGTAAAAATACCAATCACAGAGAACTCCAAGGAGCCAAACCTCAAACCAGGGAAAAAGCCTGTAGCTACCAAAAAACCCTGGAAGAGTCTTCAGTTGATGACTTGAAGGTGCCGAAAAATGTCCAAGCACATGTCCAACCAGAATGATAGAACAACCAAGGTAGCACAGTTCAACAATTGTTCAACAGGATGGGTACCATTTTCAGTACACAATATACAATGAGGATGCAACAACTGATGGGTAGTGTCACAGCTCCGGTCTCCAGGCGCAGGAGTGGCATGAACCAACCACCCCCTCCGTGGTCTGGGCACCTGCAAGGTAAAATTTACACAGCCCTCTGAGACCCCAGAGGGGAATGAGGGTCAGGGATCCATTGCTTGGATAGGCATTGGTATTCTGGATAACTGGAAAGAGGGAAGGAGAGGGGAGTTGGATTGGCAAGGGAAAGTAGGCAAAATACAAAATACAACTATTGACAATAACACATACTCAATCAGAGAAACCATGTTCTTCATGCACATTGTACAAAATGAGTCAAATGCAAGCCAAAGAGAGACATATCTCTGGGGTGAGTGCTGGCCTCCGGCCTGCGCACTCTCAGGTCTGGTAACAGGATCAGTTCAATGCTGCAAAGTGAGCGTGAGTTACTAATCTGTGTGTGTTTTCAACACACACACAACACCATTCATGCCTCAAACTAAGTGACTTCTCCACAAACAAACACTCTAGTCTGCTGCTTTGTTCATATATGTTAGCTTGCCCCTGTGATGGTTCATACACTGTCAATGCAGTAAGGCTGGCGCACGTGGCCACGCGGTAAATGGAAGACCAATGTGTCAAGAATCACACATGATAGAATGGTCCCTGGGTGAGATGCAAGACACGCTTGGTGAGGTGTGACTTCAGTACAAGTCGTGTTCTACCAGCCGCAAATTTCAAAAGGTAGTGCACTTTGCAATTTGCATATGCAAATGATATGCACAGCACTCGAGTCTGTGCATAGATGGGTGCCCCCATGCGCTGTATACGTTCTGGCTAGGAATGCTACTGCACTAACAACTCAACTCATATGGAGCAGGGGGGACTTGAGGATATGTGTGACGCCCCCTGCGTGTGCCCCTGACAACTTGTAAAGCTACTTGGCATTTGTACCTCAACATGTTTTAGCTGTACTGTGTGCTTCGTCCCCAATGCCTGGTCAAGCTCACCAGCACTGGCGATACTTAGCATGCATGTGCAAGGGGCCTGGAGGAAGTTCGGCTGGGGTGTGGCCCCTCGTGCTGCTCACCTTGCCCAGAGCTCCTGGAAACACGTCTGCTTCTGTCGGACGTCTGCACACAAGCCCTGTGCTTCTGCTTGCGCACGCATGGTCACGAGTGCACCACCCAACGGTTTCTGTAGTTCTTGGCCCTGTGTCTGCTGGGAAAGGGAGTCTGGAGGTTCATTTTCCTGCAAAAAAGGGCATAAAAGCTATTAACAAGGCTGGGAAGCTCCCTGTGTGTGTGTCTTCATGCTGGTTGTCACTGGGCCATGTTTGAGATGTACATCTGACCTCCTCCCACCATCAGTGTGACTTTAACAGCCAAGGGTGCAGGCTACTGTCTACAGCATGAAGTGCATCGAGCACATGTACAGGCAAGAAAAAAACATATAACACAATCAACATCAATAAATGGACATATCAAATATGTACTCACCAAAATTGATTGCACACATGCCCTGGTGAAAAACTACATTATCCCCACTATGGGTGTCAACACAAGTAGTACAGCAGCAGACAGGCCACAGATATGAGGAAAGTCCAATGCCATTTTGTAAATGTTTGTAACACCGAACCATCCTTGCAAGCCCATGGATAGGGGAAGCAGGAGTGGCATGTGTGGGTCAGGACCCCAAGCTGCAAACACATACATGAGACAAGCTTGAAGGGCCCAGCAGGAACAGACAGTGGATGCTTTCAAAAGCCACAAAGCACCACACCGTCACATGAATAAACAATAGACAATCAATATGAAACTATATTAACTAATTAAACTAACTATAGAACACCATTTTAACAAAGTAAACTAAATTTAAAAAACATATTAACTAATTAAACTAACTATAAAAATCAAAAAGGCCACATACGACCCAGGGGGGGAAGGCACCCAGGAGGGGGGAGGTACAGGGTTCACCTCAACACCTACATGCGATGATGTTGAGATAAAAAAAAAAACCTCCATGGGCTCAACGCCTGCAAACCCCGACCTGTGTGGGAGATAAGTCGTCGTCCTCCTCACCCTCTGGGTGAAATGGTAGACTTGACATAGTACCCTGACCATGCCTATGCGCAGCTTGCCCCTCGTTGGCAGCAAGTCTGTGGGATGGGTGAGCCTGGTTCTGTGTGGCAATGACACGTAGGTCAGCATGCAGAACCTTGCGTGATACGCGTGCTTCCTCTTGCAAGGTAATATGTGTAACACAGAGTTCTTCCTGCATGGCCTGACTGGACAACTGGTACACCTCCCGGCAAGCACGTAGCTCAGCCGAGATGGTATTCTCAAGCTGATCCAACCTCTCCTCTGCCCGCTGCCTCTGGGACAATAAAGAGCACACCCAAAGTAGATCTGAGGGATTCATAGTCAACCCTCATGGCCTCAATGTGTGCTCTGCGTGAGCAGCAATTGCTTGACGCAAAGACACCATTTCAGCCCAGCGTGCCCTGTCTGAGGCCGCCATGCCAGCCTGAGCGTGCGGGCTGTGGACTGTGCCACTCGCTGCTGGAGATCCACCTGCCTAGCAGGGGGGAGCACGGATTGGGCCACACGTTCCTTGCTCTCAGCGATGTTATCAAGTGCTGCCCCCTGGTGTTTGGAATTGGCAACCATGGCTTGCTCCCACTCAGTATACCCCAATGGCACGCAGCCACTGCATTGCTGGGCTTGACACCTGCGGGGCCCAAGGAGCTACCATCCTTGTTGGGTTGGCACCGCCCGCAGCTGCAGGACTACATTCCTCCATTGACGTGATGTCCCAGGCATATCAGCAACTGGTGTGGAGCATGACCCTGCGTCCCGATCCACCACAGGCAGAGATCCTACCACTGTCTGACCCCTCAGTGTCAGTGTTTTGCGGACAGAGGAGCATCCTTATCAGAATCACTCACCGTTGACGAATGGACTCGACGCACATCCAACTCAACATTGTCGTCAGAGTGATCACCCGAGCTAGACTCATTGCCAGACCTAGACACGATGGTCTGGAACACAAGTGGGTTCTCGTGGTCTACCACCCCACGACCCCCACTTGTGCTGGGTTGCTGGTGTGATAGCAACCCTGTGCCATCATCTGAAAAGTGGAGAAAAAACACCAAACATGAGTACACATGTCAGAAGCACATAACCCACACACACATAGACATCACATTGACAGCCAACACAAGAAGCAGACATGTCACACACAAATGAGAACCTGGCATGCATCCAGTGGCAAACACATCCCAAAAGCAGAAATGGATGTGTCTAAATAGCAAAGCCTACACAAGTACAAAATGTAGTATTTGGACTCCATCAGACACCACCTCTGTCAGTCACATGTCACAGGCAGAAAAGACAGATGGCAACAAAGAGATGGAACATACCATAAGCATGTCTGAACTTCAAATTGACCACTGCTGCAAGTGAATCCAAATACACAATAACACACTTAATATGCATGTTGACCTGCATCAGTAAAGCATCATCAGCAATATAGCTCCATTCATCTGCAGCTCGGTCTGTACCGGGTGGCATGGGCCATGTAGATATAGTGAATATCCCAAGCAAGGCAAGGGCCTGCAACCATGCATGAGGGACCATAATGGCCAGTACGGTCCGGGCTGCAGGACATGAGGCCTCCACAACACCCCTCAGGGCCTGATTGAGCACATTGGGCTCTGCATGTGCCCTATTCCATCAATCCTTGTGTAAAATCTCCACGGCCAGGGCGCACCATATTAGCTGAGTGGGCCTGGGCATATACATACTGCACAACAGTGCACCTTCAGGATCATGCCAGTTCAACATAACGTGCGCAATGCAGAAATCTCACCAGCATTAACGTCAATCAACTACATATTAGTCAGTCAACAAAAAGCTGCAGAAGACACATGTGCAAATGAACACTTTCACAAACACATAAGTGAGTAGTCACAATGTTGCACTACACAACTTTGAAGCTGCTTGCGTATGTACATTTGAAAGCGTTAAAAAACACCCCTTTCCCCATACACCTTTATTGTGAACATGAATAGCATCCAATACAGCAAAGCAAGCAGCTACAACACTGCTTGCTTTGATGTATGTGAAAGTGTACACATACACACGTGAAGGCAGCTACACAGTCATTACTACCCAATTGGCAGGCTAAATTCAATTTGCGCCCTATGCTAGTTGGTATAGGCCGCAGATTGACCAATCAACTTTGCTAAACAACCACTAGGGAGTTCCAATACTGTCACGACCCTCGCCCAAAACCCCCTCTAGCAAACCCATTGGCCAGGTGCAGTCAGGACTCAGGCCTCTAGAGCCTGGCATCCTCTTCAAAAGCCCTCATGGGGCCAGTCTTGGAGCCTATGGCGCCAGGCTCATACACCATGAACAACAATGTGCTTGGGAACTACGGGACTGTATTGTCAGCCAACATGGAGGCATCCACATAGCTTGGTTCCTAAGAACCAAGCTATGCGGTCTAGTGTTTTGGGTGTGGTAGCCTAGTGACTACTTTACCTGGACTATTTTGTGGAGGCTATTTAAACCACACCCGAGCAAGACAACACGCTTCGCGTTACTTTGCAGCTTGCAACGTGACGCTCATCGTGTCCAGCTATTCCCTCGAACCTCGGAGAAGCAGAACCTGCAAGGAGACAAAAGGAACATCATTAGCAGCAGCATATTACCTGCAGTCTTCATCTTTAAACACTCGCAGCTACTGAGAACAGCTTCCTCGAATGTGCACGCCTCCCGGACAGAACGACCTGAAAGAGGAAGATAGAGGCAACATTAAAGATAGCATTAGAGACATTTACAAATTACGAACTGCTCAAAAGGCTTACCTGGATGGTCGCCTCTCGGCTGGCACCACTCCGGACATTCCACCTGCACTGAAGAACACCAAAACCTACAAGGAAGGAAAACACAGGTTAGCAAAGGCAAGACTTCGCAGCGCTGCACATAGCGCTTACTTACCGCATCATAGTGCTCTTAATGCGCCATCATTTACCAGCGGGGCTCAACCAAGCCAGTTCGCCGCCCTGAAGCTCCGCATACCTAAGGGAGAAAAAAGAGACATTATAAACAAAGAAAGGCATGCAGGATAGCAACATAACTAAAGAACAGCAATAAGACCTACCTGAACAATATCAAACGGGCTGGCGTCAGTAAAGTAACTGGACCACACTCTCCCATGAAAGACAACGCGCCCCTGCAAAGAAGGCAGGATGGAGAGCATGCCTAATTCTACCACAAGGTGAGGAGAGGGCGCCAGAGGGACTGAAATCATATGGGGGTGACGGAGGATACTTACCCCAGTCAGTCTGTCTTGAACACAATCCTCCTGTATTTTCAGGCAGAACCTTCCCCGCAGACCACATCAGGGCAAAGCTGAGAAGCATACCAGCGAATAACCCGGCCGGGTGACATCCCTGTGGATACCAGGTGAGCGTAACAAATACTGAGTACATGTGTCACAGGATGCACCTGTGCCCATGGCATTCATGACAGAGAAGGGATGAAAATCTGATCATACATGCCAGGTGACATTGACATTGCAGCAGTGAGTAGGCATGTAGAACAGTGTAACACGGCTCAGAAGTGGGCTGATGCAGTGCAGAACATGTGTACGTTACCCACTATCTACATGAATTAGTATGTTATGATGTCTATCAATAAACATGAAAGCAGTGTAAGGGCAAGTTCAGGCATCACGTGCAATGTGCATGCAATGGGTTGCATGGCTACAAGCAAACCCGACCCCCCAAGTGATAATGCAGGGAACCATTGCATGGCAGCGAAAGGGTGACCAGAGACCTGTGTATTGGCAGACAGTCTTGACTAGCATTATTATTGCATCATCTGAGTCAACTGACAACACAGCAGATGATAATGGGACAGTAAGCAGGACACATGATGAACCCTCAGAAGTACACCCATGTGTGCAGAAGCCACTACACCAGTTGAACAGAGTCGGGAAACCTGAAATAGGGGAGGCCTGTGCCCCACATAGACCGTGCGACCCTAAACATGTGCGTGATGCAGGACTGAGCCAGAGTGGGCATGGAATGGATGATCAAATGCCATGAAATGTAGGTCATCCTGGACACGTACTACAATGATCATCCAGTCAAGGACACATAGGGGCATGCATATAATGCATGGAGCATGAATGGGCACTCATGTCCCTGCGGAGCATCTGCCATCTTCATAGTCCAAGTGAGACACCCTGCATCAAGGACAAAGGATGTACCCCACTGTATGTGTCTGGCAGGTTGGCTGGGGGAAGTGTGCATGTACACAGAAGCCTTGAACAGGCCATTGCAATAGTCCAACATAATACACACCAGTGCCATGGTGAAATTGGCGTGCAGGGGGGTGGAGGAGCAAAGGAGCATACCTACGTGGAGTAGCCGCATGCAGGCAGAACACACATGCATTTCAGTCATGCAATGAAATAGTCACAGTGCTGAGAGGTAAGACACCCCAGGCTACATGCAGAAGGGCCAGTGAGCTGGAACATGGACCGGAGGGGCAGCCGGGTGACTAGCATGTGAGTAGGGTGCAAGTGTGGTGATGAGGACAGTCCCCGTCTGCTCTACATGTCCAGCATGCTGCACAGCAGCCACACATCAGTGAAGCATTGCATGACTCGAACATGAGAACCATGTACACATGACATGTAGTGGCAGTCAAGCACAACACATCACACAAGCAAAACACACATGGTCTGGACAAACATACAACAACACTTACTGGACGGGGCATCTAAGTCCTGCATCTCTCCCACTCCTTCAACCAATCCTGCTGGTATGAACTCCGCTACGACTGAATTGTGCAAAGTGAGGTCTTCCTCCTGAGCTGGTGACCCACCGCCAGTCAACCCAGTCACAGCATAATTGGAGGCACACTTCGCCTTAGTACTGCGTTGGAGGTCATCCCAATGCTTTTTGCACACTTGAGCTGTGCACACCTCATGTCCGAATGCACGCACACAATCCGCAACTTGCTTCCAGTGGGACATACGATGGGCAGCCATAGTGTGACAATTCGGCCCCACTAACATATCACGGTTGTGGTCCCGCACATAGTTCATAAGGAAGTCCAGTTCCTGCACGCAGAAAGGCTTCTTCCTCGACGTGCTGGAGGCCGGAGCTGTGTCTGGGGTCCCAGCCTCTACTGCAGGTGCAACCTTCCTCCTCTTGGACATTGGTCCAGACCCTGACTAGCAAATGCCGCCCTGATCAGTATGGACAGTGGTGCTGGTGGATTGAACCAAGGGAGTGGCAGGTGGAACAAGGACGGGAGCCCTGACTTGCGTCGGTAGCTGCTGGGTGCCCTTGACTTGACCCTGCGCAGCAACATCTGCTGTGGTAAGGTCACTGACCAGGACTGTCCTGGATTGTAGACTCACAGCCAGGGTGGTGTTGGCTGCATCTGCCCATGCACTTGCCAACACCCCGCTGCTCGGGGCAGCAGATGACCTGAGCCTGGATGGTGGTCTCCACAGCTTCACCTGCAGCTACCACTACCCTTGGGCCCATTGTAGTCGATGAAATGGACTGCCTGGTCATATGGGCACAAGTGCCAGATGCAAGAGCTGCATCGCCTGTAACCACATTGGAAATTGGACATTAAGCTTCCATTACTCACATAATACTGAATCTTAGTGTAGGTGTAAATAATAGACTATGGTATTCACGTATTGTAAGGTAGTATTCATTATCACCTGAATGCAGTGTTTAAATTGGAATCATTAAAAAAGACTGAGATAAAAATACTGAATGGGAGATTTGGCTGGTTGCGGGGGTATCCCCCGCAGCCTGTCTCAAAAAGGAAGAAAAAAAAAAAGAAAATGGAAAGGACACTGCGGCGCCGGTTCCGATCATGAAAGTGAAAGGGAACAGTCAACGCAGGGGCACAGCGAATCTGTCGCAGCCAGGTAAGTAGGGGTGTGGGTGTGTGGGTGGAGGCCAAGTCGGAAATGTTCATGTGAGAAGAGACCAGAGGTTATTTTGGAAAAATGATCTTTGTTCTTTTCTCCCTCAAATATTTCCTTAACAGGCTTTCAACCCCGATCCTTAAAATAACTGACTGTGACCATTGTATTCTGCCCTTATGTTCACTTCCCCATCCTTCTTGTGAGCAAAGTGCTGTCTTTTTCAACTCCGTCTGTGGCAACATGAAGTGGCTCTTGCTTTAAAATGGGCACAGTTGTACATCAATGAGAAACTATGAAATAAACACAAATAAATGCAATGAGAGAATTACAAATATTCATAGCTCCACCCCGTATGCCTGTGGACATTGCGTTGATATCCATGTATCCAATGCCTTTTTATTCCATTTCTTTTTTCTTATGTCCTTCCACATGAAGGACCATCAAAAATTCTGAAAACTCCTAAAAACCTGGCTGTTCAACTCGGAACCGGCGAAAACGAATTAACAACAGGAACACCACTTGGAATGAACACACATGCCGCAAGTCGGGGGACTAAAAGCATACCACAATAAGTGCAGGGATGTGGAGCTACTTCTGAGTTGGAGGGGCACCCAGGTCCAAATGAAGGGCCTAAACGGAGGCTAACGAGAGAGATGGGAGTGTCCTATGTTGAACCACAGATAGGGAGATAAGGGTTGATAGGGAAAGTGTGGCGACCGAACAGAAAAAAACTCAGGAACCAGGTAGCTCAAGGGTACACGGAAGAGGTCCTACCGCCTGCCCCCACTCCTCCATTAAGGGGTCCAGGAAGGAGATGGTAGAAGCAGACCGGGACATGCCAGAGGCCATAGCAGTGTAGAAATCCATCATCCAGGACACGTGGTGGAGGGTTGGGTGGAGGAGGCATCACCACTAAATGTCCATGCAGACAACCCACAACCCTACACAGAATATAGGAGGGAAAACCCCTCCAGCAGATCACAATATGCGACATTTGCAGGAATGCGTTTCATAGGTGGCCAAAGCTAAGGCGGTACAATGAAACACCACCATTAACGAACCCACAAAAAATCTCATCCCTCTGCTCACACCTCTCAAATTTTAAACATAACACAACCATACCTATATTGCACAGCAAACCGCACACACTTCACTACACCACGACAATGAAACAAAGCACACATTGCCTCGCACAACAGCACATAACAACTACCGATCGTAAAAATCACACAAACTGAACTGAAGCTGCCTACAGCATATCACAGCTCTCTTGCAACTTTTCCTGCTCAGTCCTACTAACTTACCCTATCCTCTTGCTTGTCAGATCTACCACAGCGCCAGGGGACCCCTCTGGTGGTGATAGTGCATGTTATGAATATCCTTTAACACAACATAACATAATAAAATTTGCAGCACAAGTTATGCATCTTCTGCATTCCTCATCTTTACTCTGGCTAGGGCCTTTTGTAAACGCCTCAAACCGTATTTTAAACCATTCTAATCTCAAACAGTGTTTTGATTTTCTAAATCATGCAGATCAGTTCATCTGCCAATTATGATTATGCTCAGAATTACGAATGACATACCCAAAGATGTCCACAGACAAACTGACAACCTTTCTTTTAAATAATTCCTGCAATATTTCTGTGCTGTATTTGGGATCAAGGGTTTTACACATCACTCGTTTTTATTTGACAAATGGAACATCTCCCTAATACATTTGTTTGCCCCAATTAATCTTGGTATTGCGGCAAATGCTCCCCTGCATGATGCTGCATACACGTTGGTCAATATATTTCTCCTTGTCATTCATCACAGGTTGAAGTGCTGGCACCTTCATGCCCTTGCCACAGTACACACACAGGTATGACGAAAATGCCATTTCAAGCATGTAGGCATTCAGGTGCATGCCCTTTCTGTTGCACTATTAGGCTTGTGGATGCATCCTAGCAAACCACCAATCAACTGGGTCCACTCCTGCCATCATTTACATTATTTTCATTATTATGTTTATTATTATCATTTCCCGCATTAAGGCATGACAAAAAGCATTTAATTAAGATCAGCAGATATTTTTTAAATATCAAAATCTTTTTTTCAAACAGGCATATTTAATGGAACACTCAACTCCTGCAAACAAAAAGCATACTACATATATATGGGGCACCATTCCACTGAACATGTTCTGTACACTGTACATTTTACACCCACACCTGGAAGTCTGACCTTCCCATTTCATCCTCTCCGCTCACAGCTGAATTGGGAAAAGCAGCATCAGCCCTACATACAATTGCTGATGACCTTAAGCGCGACTCCCCAATCATTCACACCAGATTGTGCAGGCCATCAAGCGTCCATTGCACTGCATTGCAGTTGAAGTCCACTCTAATTATTTTCCTGAAGTGTGCACATCGGCACCCTCAAGCTGACTCCCTCGCATTGCATTGTGGCACTTCACTCAGACAAAGTAATGCATTTTGTTTGATAGAATGTCTGCTGTGACAATGATGTGCAGTGATTACAAACAGGGACAGTTTCCAAGTGCCACCATTACTGCCGGTTTAAGTCTGAACATGGTATTTGAGGAAAAGAGCGGATGTACAAATCTGTCTACAATTTCAGTAATGGAGCTAAGGTTCCAAAACTGCAAGAATTCCCTTTGAATGAAGAATGAGGGCTTTCAAGAGCACATCTAGATGCAGAGGATATGTAGAGACAGCTATGTAGAGATCTATGCATACAGAAGTGGCATGTGTGCCTCCCAAGGAACAGTGTGCTCCTGCTTGGGTCGCCAGTATAAAAATATTGTGGCAATCATTCTGCATAGATCAGGATGCAGGGAGAAACACAGAGGGGACTGTTAGATTGTGATATACATATGTTAGCCCATTAAAAAAAAAAATATTCTGCACAGATTTACACCGAATTTACAGAAGCACACGTTTGGGACTAAGCGGCTGCTCCTGGAGCAGGTTTCGTGAAAATTTTTCCAGCAGTTTGGGCTGTAGGCACAAGCAAATTAATTTATTTCCATTGTGTCTATGGGATTTCAAAAATGTTGGGACCCCCCCTATTAGTGTGGCCACCCTTGACGAAGCGCACCAAACTTTACAGAATCATTCCGATAGGGCCATATACTTTTTTTGCACAGTGGGGGTCATTACGACCCAGGCGGTAAGTACGCCAACTTTACCACCATGGTGTAAACTATGTTTACACCATGGTGGATGGCGGATTTACCGCCCCATTCCAAGGTGAGTGGGGCGGTAAATCCCCATTTCTCATTTACCCTTCCCCATTCCCATTTTTGCCCCATAGGGCATGGGAGTGGGGAAGGCGCTAATTACGGCACCGTAAATTACGGTGCCGTAATTAGCACCAAGGCGGGTTAGCGCCATGGGTTTTAACGGCTGCTAAAAGCAGCCGTTAAAATTGGATTCTGGCGTTATTGGTTAACGACGGAGTAAACCCTTAACGCCTGGGTCGTAATGAGACCCAGTGAGTGGAAAATTCATCCAGCGGGGCAAAGTTCTAAGCCACCTAAAAAATGCTCTTTCTGTGTTGAGCAACTTAACCCTGAGTACAGGGGATGTCTTTGGATATCTGTGGTGGCGGGTGTTTGCAGCGGACCCCATCAAGTTGCAAACGCTGGGTGCATGCACATGAATGCCTGTAAACGGGCGTGTTGTAAAGTACGTAATGTGAGACCGGACATGTGCGGACATGGCTGAATGTCTGCTAACACCTATTTTGTAAAAGGACCCCTGAATAGTCATGCAGACTGCAAACTATTAATTGGGCTTTAAAAAAAAAGGAATGTATCACAGAATAATATTGAAAATATGTATACTATAAAAAAGAATGTATTTATCAAAGTGATGTGCTATCATAATGAAAAACATAAATGTGAGGATTTGGAATTTATATAAAGTTATCATCTGGGGAGGGAGGTATGTTTATATAATGACTGGTAATATTATTGGTTAAGTTGCTCAATTTACAGAAAGTTTGATGAATGGTTACCAAACTTTGTAGAGAGGTGCACACTGAATGGATGTTTCAAAATGTGAGGTGCATCTATTGTGGTGGTTGTGGCCAGTGGCCAGATTCTTGGGTGCATTGCTTTTGTACTCCTAGAGTTTCTACATTTTCTTTAAGATCTAATAGTAAATATACTACTTTGCCATGAATGCCTTTTCGCAACTGAGAAGGAGGCAATTTTGCTGTTTTGGTTTAAAGGCATATTATAGCTTGTAATGGGTGTACTGTTCGGATTACAATGCTCTCATACAAGTTACATTGTTGGAGAGCCTTTGGAAGTGGGAACATTTCTATGTTATTAGTGACAGCACGTAATAGCATTTCGTTTTTGTCAACCATTGTATTGCAGTACGTTCAAAGTATAGAGGGGTCAGATATTCTGTATTTATTTTCTGTTGTTAGATATAACGCTAATTGGAACCATTGGGATTCCTCATTGTCCTCTATTTTGTAGGCCATGTCTACTATTTGTGTGCTCTTTTTATTATAAGTTCTGCGGCAAAAGACACATACTTGGTCTGGCTTTTCAACAGATGTGTTTTGCCACTTTGCTATTTCTATTTTGTATGTGTATGTTAGGAGGTTGGTATTCTAAGTGAACTTCATTTTGAAAATATTTACTTTTGAAGTGCTCTATTTCTTGAAGGACTTGTTTGGCACAAGATTCTGTATAGTGGAATGGTGTGTTGCTAACATTTTGATGTGTTGGAATGTGGTTTTGCAAGCAGTTCCCGAAATGCAGGCTAATGAATGTCCTTGCTGCTCAATGGACAGGAGTCCTGGTTTGTAAAGTTTCATTCTACTTTTGTCTTTTAGTTTCACATAGTGATTGAGAAATTCTCGTAAAGATTTGAAGGATTGTTGGTGTACATTACACATTGAGCTGCATGTCCTTTCGTATACTGGATACATTGTTTGGACGAAAAGAACACTTGGTTCAATGTTTGTTGGGGATGTTTTTTTTATATAAGGGTTTCTTGTGCCATAATGGTATTTCCTACTTTTCATACTCTGGGCCATTACTGTCTATGGCATTTGTTTTTTTGTGCTTTTGTTTATAAACCTCTTCATTGAAATATGGTTCTGTGCTGCTTGTGTGAATCCTTTCACCTTCACAGAAGTTTGAAAAGGTATCTATTTTGACATTGCACAATTTTAGAAGTACCTTTTGTAATTTACTGATTCATATAGTTAGCAATTTCATTCTGGTTCAAATTAATATGAACATGTTTTTTTTCAGTAGAAATGTGCTGTAAGTTAGAGCTTTGAGGATAAGTCTTCTGTGGTACTTTTTAAGGGTAGATTGTGTCATTTCAACTGTCTTTATACGATTGTGAAGCACTCTACGGTGCAACATTTTTTGTAAAATTATGTTAGGTTCATTAGTAGGTTTTGTTTTGTTCATACCTTTTTTTAGTTTTAGTTTTTGGAAGAAGGGCCTTACTTTTTTTTAGTGCTCACTGGTTCAGTTTTGTTGAGTGACGTTACTAGCAGTTTCGTTTTCATGTTTTTTATAAATTGTTTTCGAGGTGGATGACTATATGGCTTACTTTTATTCTCATCTGGTCTATTTTTCATTGTTTTGTACAGTCACTTTTTAGTAGGCATTATGTTGTGCCTGTTGGAAAAAAAGAAAGTTTGGGTGTGAACGTTGTGGAACATATATGGATGCATTGTGAATGGGTGTGTGAATGTTATGGTAGAGATGAATAGAGTGCTGTGTGATTTTGCAGTGGGATGATTGTTATGGGTGGGGTGGTTGTAAGAGTAAGACTGTGTAGATGTGTGAAGGGTTTGGGTTAGTAAGAGAGTGGTGGTGTGAAGGAATATGTAGGGACATTTTGATGTTTTGAGGAGAACAGTCAGCATTGTAATGATGGTGGTTGTATGAGAATAGAAAGAGTGTGCATGGTGAAATATCATGAGTACGAGTGAAATAAATGTTGATTTGAAAGCAATGCTGTAGCTAATATACAGCAAAATAATACTGTTACAATAACAGACATATTTATACTATAGTAATATACTTACTTTGTAGGATGTGAAGAGTAGTCTTCTTCTGGTTGGTGTCTTTGGGAATGTTCTTCTATCCTGTAATGTTAAAATAAATTTAGTGTATATATGGTAATGGTGAAGTACTTTTAGTATGAGAGTTTCTTATTTATGAATGTAGGAGGTGCTGTGGGGAAAAAAGTTAATACAGTTGTGTTATGGATAGTCTACTAACCTATGTTAACTATGTTAGAACAATTGGAATGTGAGTAGTGCTATTTGGGAAATTAGAAGGAACATGGCAAAAATATGAGTAAGAAGAGGTGCATTTGTAGGTTACTTTAGTGCTGCTGATTGTAATGAAGGAAGTGCTGTGTTTCAGGTGAAATGTATCTGTAAGGTATTGCACTGTTTTGAAAGAATATGGAAACTGTGACCTAGTAATAATGCAATGGATGATTGTTGTTGCAGCTTGTGTAGTGTTGTATAGTAGATATTTGAAAAGAAGAGTACTTTATATGTAAGGGGAAGTGTTAAATATAGATACCTTGGTGGTATACATGTATATTTGAGCAGGTGGAGAATGCTGGTAGTGTAACAGATGTAATGAGTGGAAAGTGTGACATTTATAAGAAATGAAAAATTGAACATTCTAAGCGCTTAAAGGTTTCTTTTTAGGAGCATTTTCATGAAAGTTAAAAAATGAATATGTGAATGTATATCAGCAATGAGTGTACCATTTCTGTAAAAGAAAAGCATATGGAAAAGGTGTATAGAACATTTTTAAGTGGCACTTGTTGTTTAGAAGTTTAATATGTTGGCAGTACATGTATACTTGCCCATATGATGCATTCTAATTATTAAGTCATTATTAAGTATTGGTCTTTGTCTTTGTATTGTGGGAGTTGTAGTTGCACTTTTTCCATTAGAAAAGTTGGACTTCAAGTCCCAGAATGCAGAGACAAAATTAGGACTGGATAAGCACCTACAGATTGGAATGGGTTATGTTAGCAAGTATGCTTGTGCTCCCAATTAATTAAACTTACAGACACCGAGAGGCACTTAAAAATATTAGGCACAATGTTTGCATTTATTTTATTTTTTTGTGTGAAAAAAGACACAGAGTGTTGTTGTAAATGTATATATGCATGTGTTTGCTTTAATGAAAATGCTGCTAAAAAGAAATATTTTTAAAGGCACAGCATTTTCCATTGTTTATAAAATGTAGATGTCATACTTTGCAAGCTCCTATGCAGTCCTGGTTTTGACTTTGCATTCTGGGAGCTGTAGTCTGAGTTTCATAATGGGAGAAGTGGTAGTAGGAATGACAGTATGCAAAGAAAAAAAAAAGAGTGGTTAAAAAGAGATTATGCTTATTGAGAAGTAACAGGAGGTATCTTCAAGTGTACATCTGTAGTGTTGAATTGAGATGACAGGGTTAGGTGTAGAGGTTCTGTATGTGATTGGTGGATGGATGTGGGACTCTTTGAAAGGAGCCAATGAGGGAGTGCTGAGAATATGAAAGTGAAAAGTGTAAAAGGGTTTTTCCTGTGCTACGAGGTCCACAGAGACTGTGGAAATCTGCGCATGGCACATGCCACATCCAGGTCTTGCAAGGATGCCTGGCATGGAAAGAGGACTGTGGGGTTTAGCCAATGAGGTGGTTTACAGGAAGGGGTGGTAGCTGTTTTGTTTGTTGTGTGCAGTGAAGATGGCTATGGTTTTGAGGAAGCAAAGTGGTTGGAATTTGGGAAATTCTTCAATTTAGTCTTTTAAGGTGTAGGCTGAAAATCATGGCATCTTTGGAAGTAGTGGATTGGCAGAAGTGGATGTTTTGTGGCATGCAGTTTGTCGCTTAAACTGGGCAAGTGTGTATTCATTCTGGCAGAGTATGGCTCACTTTAAATGTCCAGACATTGTAATTGGGCATTGTGGAGTTGACAGTTTGGAGTATGAGACTCCAAGGTAGTTGCAGGTTGACTCAAAGGATTTCTTGAAAAGCCTATGTTTCCTGCTGCATAGAATTTATTTTCTGAAATTAATCAGAGGCAAACATGGAGATGTCCAAACTTGTTTAGTCCATAAATGGAAGAATTGAGGCAGCTTGTCAATAAAGGTGTATCTGCTTTTTCATGTGCTGCAGGTTTTCATCTTATGTGAATGACAATATACTGTCTGATGGTATACATTTTCTTTTGTGCAGATGGAGTTAATTTTTCATATGCATTGAATGCATTGAAAAAGTTCCTGTAAGAAAATGACAAGGGAAGATTTACAGTGTACAGCACTACTGTACATAAAAGCAGAAAAAACATGGGGAAAAAGGTTTATGTTAACAAACCCAAAAAATAAAATTAACAAATTGTTAATTTCAGATCCACTATTAAAGAATGAATAAGAAATTCTGTTTACTTTCACCCCTAATAGTGGATGTGATGTTCGCACACTCTGTGGTAGTCCACAAATGGCAAGCGCCACATCCGAGTCTTTTGAGGGTGCTTGGCATGAAAATGGGACTGCGGAGACCACGGACAGTCATGGTGTCTGCAGACATCGGGGCATCAGGCAATCAGGTTTCCTGGGTTTGATTTACAGAAAGAGAGGGTAACAGGAGTTTTGAGAGCAGTGAAAATGGCACTGGCTATATCTTTGAGGAGGCAGAGTGTATGGGTTTTGGGGGACTCTTGGATCCATTGGCTGAAGGTGTATGCCGAGCAATATGGAGTTGTGGAATTCTTGGATTCTATGAATTTGAAGTGTCCTGGTATGGAGTGCGAGGAATTAGTGGCCTGAATTACTCCCATTTTGTACGAATATGGTTCACTTAAAACATCTAGACATTGGGGGTCATTACGACCCAGGCGGTAACCATGGCGCTAGTAGTGCCATGGTTGCTGCCGGTATTTTACCGATTCCGCCATGGCAAATGGCAGAATTACCGCCCCATTCCAAGGATGGTTGGGCGGTAATTCCCCATTCACCATTGGCCCTTCGCCATTCCCATTTTTGCCCCCATAGGGCTCAATGGAAATGGGGAAGGCAGTAGTTACAGTACCGCAAATTGCGGTACCGTAAATAGCTCCAAGGTCCCTTTGCGTGTCCAATCCTTAACGGCTGTTAAAAACTAGCCGTTAAGGTAGGGACCCTCAAAGAACCTCATTATTAGGCAGTAAGGGGTTAACGGCGCCGCCACCTTTTACGGCGCCACTAACCCCTTACCACCTCGGTCGTAATGAGGCCCATTGTTGTTGTTCATTGTGGAAGGAACAGTTTGGGGTACGTTGCTGGGATTTCATTGCAATTCGCAGTGAAGGATACATTATGAAAGTTGATGGAAATATTTGCACATTCAAAAATTATGTTTTCATGCATTGTTCAGAGAAAAATGTGGATGTGCTCAAATTCATTTTGGGAAAAAGCAAGGTGTAATATCAATAAAGCTGTCAATAAAGCTGTTTCTGCTGTTTTACTAGATGTTGGCATGACATCTTTTCGTAATTAGAACATTACATTTGACATTGCCAACATTTTTCTGAGAGATGGAGTCCATCTAACTGATGTGGGTAATCAGATTTTTGTGGAAAACTTTCTTAATGCTTTGAAGCAGTCTTTGTGAACATGTAAAGTATGGATTTAAGGGTATCAGGCAATATTATCCCCATAAATAATGTTGCCTGATACCTGGGAAACTGCATAGGCAACATTAACGCAGGGAAACGGCATAGGTGACATTATTTATGGGGATAATATATAGATAAATGGAAGCTGGAGTTGCGGGGGTGTCCCTGCTCCCACTAAAAAAATATGGGGGTTGCAGAGGTGTCCCCCACAGGTTCCATAGGGTAATAGGGTAATATCGCTGCAATAAAATGGCCCCATTCATGTATGGTGACATTATTCGGGGGGGTATTATCACATTCAACCGATTTAAGTATTCTTTAGTAGTTAAAATAAAGAAAATTGAAAAAATGTTGTGAAAGTGCAAAGAAATAATTACGTTCAGTAAAATTAACTTTAGTTAAGTTTAGAAAACCAAATATAAAAAAAAATGTAAAAGCCAAAAACACTGAAAAAAGTTTCTTTTAAGAGCCACCATTTTTTTTTGTAAAACAATGAAAATTATTTTAATTCTCCCACCCCATACCTGGAATTTTTTCAGATGTCCGAGGACTACCGTGCTGTTCACTGACTATGAAGGCTGCACCGGAGCCTGTGATTTTTTTTCCCACTTCTATTTTTTAACTGTGAAAGGTGGCTCCTAACAGAACCTTTTTTGTGTCTTTTTGGTTTAATATTTTTTGGGGGCTTTTTTAGTTTTTTTGCAGATGACGGATGTAAGGTGGGGAAAGGAAGGGATGGAAGGGAGGAAAGGGGCACCAACCACAGAGACGGAGGGTCAGGTGGACAGCGGAATATGTTGGACGTGCCTTAAATTTTAGGTAGGGGGCAATTTTTCTCGTGCTCCATGACAACGAGCTCAAAAGTACCTTCAAACTGCTGCACCCTGCAGAGCTGTGTTGCAGTACATGCAGAACATGGTGACCCTCAAAAGGTAAGGATCTACAGCATCCCATATGGCCTGCGAATCAGCCGGTGGGATCCTCTGCCCCAAAGTAGTACCCTGTGTGCTGGTTGGAGCAGTTGAAGAAGATGGGGTAGAGGAAGGTAGCCTTTCCCAGTGCAACCGGGTGGTTAGAACGGACATAGCGGCACATTGATGTGGTCCCAAAGGAGTAGTGCACCTGTTGTCCACAACTGAGTTTCACTGCACACTCAATGCATTCAACACGGGTAGCCTTCGCCTTGGGGACACCACCCATGGTCTTAAAGAACCGCCACACCCAGGACCTACTCCGGATGCTGGAGGTAGGCACTTCCTCTACCTCATATTCATCTTCCTCTTGATCCTCCTCTACATCATTGTGCCTGCTTCCCTGTCCAAGCCCTCCAGGTTGCTTAGGTGGTCATGGTGGTTGGGGAGGAAAAATGGTCATAAGAGTTGCCATTGCAGGATTAGTAGCTGTTCTAAAAAGCAGGTGCTGGTAGCTGCTCTCTCCTGGATAGCCAGATTGAGAATGAGTAAAAGTAATGTCGTGCTGTACACAGACTATCAAGTTGGAAATAAGCCTTGAAATAGGCCTTGAAAAGTAGTAAAAGAGGTGCCAGATCAAACAATAATGGCTCTGTGAGCTGTGGAAGGGTAACGCTTCTGCTTGAAACACCCTAGATTGGCTCAAAAGGCACTTTTAAACTGTCTGCGTAGTGTGGACACCGTTCACGAACACACCGTCATGCCGACCAGGAGAGGATAAGAGTGAGGTTTCATCAAAGCGTCTTTGATTTACATTTTCAGAATTTGATGGGGATGATTGCTGGGGACAAGGGGGACAGGTGCAAGAAGGACAGTGATAGGGAACATTTCTACTATACTGTAACAAAAAAGAAATTATTATTTTAGTGAGGTCTATACAAATGACATTATTTGTTTACATTAAAACATGTATTGTATACCATTAGAGATGTTATCATCACTCATCTTATTACCAACATTATAAACAAAACCCCTTGCAAAGTGTTTTCATGAAAATGTATTTCATATCTGATGTCATCTGCGATGTCATCAATGACATTTGTGATGTCATCTTTGATGTCATGGGTGTAAGTCTTAGGAGTGCACTGTGGTGGCGTGTGTTATGGTAGCTTAGCTTACCATTACTGGTGAATTTTTGGGGGTTTTCGGTTTTACTTGTAACAATAATGTCCCGTTCATGTTTTATTTTTTTGAAAACTGTCAAAATGTACATACATAAAATAGTCATATAACTTACCTCCAGCTTCAGAAAATCCACTCAGACTTTGCAAAAACATTCAAGGTTGGATCTTTTTTCTTTCTAAAATATTTTGTGAACATTTGTCAAATGGCAACAAAGTTATAAGCCTAAAAATGTCCAACCCCCAATTTAATTGTGCCTCCTCTTCGCAAACGTGTGTGCAAATTTGTGAAACGGCACCAAATGTATAAGCCTTTAAAAAATGTTGGGGCCACCCTCTAATTGTTCTCTCTCGACAAAACAGCACCACACTTTTTACAGCCATTCAAGGTCAGATCAAGATTGATGTAACAAGATTTCATGCAGTTTTATTGAGTGGTGCCAAAGTTAGGAGCCATCCAGAAACTGCTTTTCACCAATCCTGTAATGAATCCAAAAATATGTATGGATGCTCCGAAAATCTGAGATGTTCGCGAATATCGCAGGGCTGTCCCGAACTGTTTGCAGTCTTTGGACAAGAAAACCCACCCCTGTTTTGGCTTTCTATGGCCATATCCCATCCAATCCTCATCACCCCTCACCTCCCAGAGATTGTTTAATTAATTTGACAAGTGCAATGTTGTTTTTTTAATATGTTTTTACATTGATGTCTGCAGACAATGGTGGCTGTCTGCAAATCCAACATGGCGACCATTTCAAAATATCTAATCGAGCTCATGTTTTCCACCATCCAATCAGCGCGCACGTCCGATTTCTGCAGACATCACACCCGGCCGTGATTGATCCACGGGGTGTCTGCGAACAGAATAGGGAAGCCAGTCCGCAGACAGAACCCAGGTATCACTAATGTTTTGGGACCTACTTTTTGCTTTTTTGAAAAAGAAACTACTGGACGGATTTACACCAAATGTACAAAAGCACGCTTTCAGGACCAACCCGCTGCTCCTGCCGCACATTTTGTGAAAATCTGTCCAGCGGTTCAGCCTGTAGGCATGAGCAAAACATTTTTCTATTGCGTCTATGAGGAAAACCACACATTGTGGGACCACCTATAACTCCCCCCCCCAGACTAAACCTCACCTTTGTGGCCATATACTTCTTTTACAAAGTTTGATGAGGATTTCTCAAGGGACGGCAAAGTTATAAGCCACCCAAAAAGTGTTCTTCCTATGGGTTGTGCAACTTAACCATAACTACAGGGCTGCTACCGCAGGCCCTGTAATATATGTTTTGGTAAGGTACAGCGGTCTAAAGTGTGATGGTAGACCCTCCCGAGTAACTGCCCTCCCCCAGAACAGGTTATCTAAGCTGTATTATTCCACATTAAAGGGATCCCCTATGTATACCTAACTCTGAACATTTCTGCACACCTTACATTTTCTCTGTTCTTATACATTCCACAGAGGCCACAGATACATTGAATAGATATAGCAATGTATAGCTAAATGCAAGTTGTCTTATTTGACAATACTAGAATAATTTATTTTTTAACTTTCTCCAAAAATTAGCAAAGGTTTCATCCCACCCTCAAAGTAAAAAGTCAAGGGTTACCTCTGGCCGAAAGGCCACGTAGAAAAGAGTTGCACTTATTTGCATGCATTATAAAGATAAACATGGTCACACAGTTTATCAAACTCTAAATCTGGCAAAGCTCAATGCAACACTGAATCATCATGATAATGCTGTGCATTGCAGCCCTACATTTATATTAATCATCAAAAAAAAGAAATGGCATAGATTGTGGAAGTAATGCTGAGGCATCCCGAACATATGTCACATGCCACAAACTCCATCGACTTGCTCACAGACACACGTTGCAATTAATTGAAGTGTAACTGCTGGTCAAACAAACAATGCACCATTTTGAACCAATCCTAATGTATTTAGAAGGTCCCTTCTGGGCTTTTGATCTACAGCCAACAGACAACTTCTTTGGTACCCAAAAAATTAAATGGAACTCAAGATGAAAGGTTTTTTGCTACATATGTGTCCAAATATTTGAGCAAACTCCCAAGAGACAGTAGAAAGGCTAGATTCAGCAAAGTCATTTGCAAGGCATTAAAACTCTGTCTTTTCTTATTTCAATGCTGTCCTCTCCCCACTGAATGAACTTCATGTGGTTGGTGGAAAATCTACACATACTCAAATGTTTTGAGTTAAGGTTAGAAATGGAATACAGCCTGCCCCCCCCCCCTAAAATTAACTGTCATGGACACCACGATGATATCACGGTTGGTATTAATCGATTGAAAACAAATATTTTCAACAACCTACTTTTATTGAGAAGTAGAAAAATGTTGTGTTTACTGCATTACAATGATGTAGAACTGCCTAATTGCTAATACTGACAGTGTCCCCTTACATATCAGGAATACACAATTTCTGCAGTATGGCAAAGATACTCCAGCCTCTTTTCCTTTGCAGATGGGAGCAGGTGCAAGTGGATCTTGGTCACCTGGCCTAAGCCCCGCCCACCTGGCACCTTTCTGGTTGCTGCGCCTTTTCCCCACTTGGCAAGCCCTGCCCACCTGGTGCCTTCCTGGTGTTAAGACGGATTTCTGAACTCTGTCCTGGTGGCGCAGAAGTTCAGAAGGCCAACCTAATTACTTGGAACAGGGTAACCTCTGGACAAGCCAGACCAATCAAGGTAGCGATCGCGGCGGTCAAGACTAGGTCTCAAGAGGGGTGAGGATGACTGAAAGCCCGCAATGAGCACACAAAGCAAGAGCGCTTACAAACTACTCCAAACAGTTGTTATATCAAAAATAGATACACATTTATTTTAAGGCCTTTAAAATAATGACCGTAGCGAGAAAATCACAATATCACAATATTAAACCAACACATACCATATCAACTCAATATATATAAAAATACACAGTCGCAAGCGTTTAAAGCACGAAATATGTAGTCCACCTGAAAGGAAAGGAAAACAGGCAGTGCGATAACGTTTTAGACTCAGTTCGCCTTCAGAGGCACCTAACTAGATGGAAGTCCGAGCCCTGCGAAGAGTGGAGCCTTGTGCTCAAAGTACCTGCCACGCCGGTGCCAACGGGCAAAAGGGGAAGCTCTTCGGAGGAAGTCAGGCAGTTCGGGTTAGTGCACAGCAGAAGGAGAACAGGTTCCGCAACTCAAGCGCAGCCTCCACAGCGGGCAGAAGCAGAGCGCGAGTACGGTCAAAAGGGTGCTGTTTTTACACAGCAGGGAAAAGCAATGGGATACTGCAGGAGGGCGACCAGATCCTAGCTAAACTACTCACCGGTCCCCGAAGCAAGCAGACCCAGGCTTCTCCACGTAGATTCAGCAGCTGGCAGGTTCAGAAGAGCAGGGAACGCCTCGTAGTCGTGTAGAGCAAAAAGACGTCCCAATCGACGAAACCAGCACAGTTTTGTTGCCGCAGCAGGATAACGGAGCAGCCGTGTGTATTCAAGCCAAATATACACTCCTCCCTTCAGACTTGGGAACGCCAAGCGTACGAAGCGTGGGAGAGTGACAAGGACTCGAAATACAACACAACCTGGCAGCAGTTACAGAGCAGGACTCCCTTGTAAGCTGGTCAGTCAACTGGATGGCCCAGAGACACTTCCGAAGGCTTACTTGGCAGGAGATGATGAAGTCGCCGGGAATAGCTGTTCCTGCTATTCCAAAGGTCGAAGCACCAGTACAGGCCTTCTGGTTCGATCCAAGGAGGAAAGGGTTTCACAGGACGACAGCAGTGCAAAGGAGTATTCCTTCAGCGGGTCACCAGCGATTCCTCGGTCCAGCCTCTTGGTTGCAGGATACTTGGCTCCTGTATTCCTTCGTTCATGAGAACTCAGGAGATCGACATGGTAGTGGTGTTTCCAGCTCCCTCTTATCCACGGTTCCCTTTGCGCCAAAACGGAGGGGAGCCAATGGGAGATCCGCACATCAACACACATACCATACGTGGACCAATCACGGACCACGGTGGTCCCAGGCATTCACACCACCCCAGACTCTCTGGCACCCAGGATGTGTATTGGGACCAGACATCCCAGCCCACACCCTGGAGGCACACAAACGACATGTAGAAGCCCGCGAAAGCAACCACGTTTCGCGGGAAAGTACATGCCCAAATAAGGAAGGCCCCGGGTCGCCCGACCTGGGGAAGGTGAAGGGAGCAAGACGGTCAGTGGACAGGACAAAGGAGCCTTGTGGACTGGCCATTTTGGGAGCCAGGCCACCATTTTGGGTTCAGTGCGAAAAACGTGCTCAGAACGCCAAAAGGAGCTCAAAATAAACAAAACGATCGCTGCCACCATTCGAGTCCCTGAATGACTTGCACCGATCAAATACCATCCTAAAAGAGTATCTAGGGCCTGTAGAAGGCTAGAGACCCAAGAGAGCTGTAACTTAGCTTACAGTGCCCTCTTGTGTCATGTTGCACTAAAGCCGCAACATGATAAAAGAAACTACGGGAAACAGCGTTCCCCGGTACTGACTGTCTTAAGGGCATGTCAGTTTCCCCATAAGAAAAGGAGCGAAAGCCCAGAGAAGTGCGGCAGAAGGCTGTACTTCTCTGGCAAAGTCAAGAACAAGGTTAAAAACAATAGCAAAAAGTTTAGGGGTTGCCACATGGAAGGAAAATTCCCTACAATTATGAAATTTTTCCTAACACTCGCCCCTCCCAGACTATGGACAGGGGGAACTAATCCACCCCTGGATGAGTCTCTTGTTCAGGTCGGTTAAACATTCTGGACAACCCATCAGCATTGCTATGTTGGACACCTGGCCTATGCTCAATAGTGAAGTCGAAGCCTTGTAGACTTATGGACCACCTAAGCAACTTTGGATTCTCCCCCTTCATGTTCATTAGCCACTTTAACGGCTTATGGTCAGTCTGCACAGTGAAGTGGGTCCCATAGAGGTAGGGCCTCAGCTTCCTTAGGGTCCACACAACAGAGAAACATTCTTTCTCTACCGTGGACCATCTGAGCTCTCTGTCCTTAAGCTGGCGACTAATAAAACCGATAGGGTGTTCCTTACCCTTCTCATCTACTTGTGATAGTACAGCTCCTATCCCAGTGTCAGAGGCATCCGTCTGCACGATAAAAGGTCTTTGATAATCAGGGGCCCTGAGCACAGGGGCCTGGCACAAGGAGTCTTTTAAGCCATTGAAGGCCTTCTCACACTCGTCGGTCCAAGTTACCTTCTTGGGTTTCTTCGGAGTTGTGAGGGCAGTCAGAGGAGCAGCTATGGTGCCATAGTCTGCCACAAAATTGCGATAATACCCCGTGAGTCCTAAGAAGGCTCTCACTTGGGTTTGCGTAGTGCGGGTAGGCCAGTCTTGTACTGCTTGTACTTTACTGGGTAGAGGCTGTATCCTCCCTCCACCTACTTCATGTCCAAGGTAAACCACTGAGCCTTGTCCAATCTGGCATTTACTAGCCTTTATGGTCAAGTGGGCTTTCGGAAGAGCCTGGAGCACAATCCTGAGGTGTTTCACATGGTCTTCCCAGGTGGCACTGAAAACTGCTATATCGTCTAGATATGCAAGACAGAATTCGTCCAACCCATTCAACACATGATTCACAAGCCTCTGGAAAGTGGCAGGTGCATTCTTCAACCCGACCGGCATTAGCCGGAATTGGTAAAGGCCGTCTGGAGTAGAAAATGCTGTCTTCTCCTTGGCATGTTCTGCTAAAGCTATTTGCCAATAGCCAGCAGTGAGGTCAAACGTGCTGAGGTACTTGGAGGCACCCAAAGTATCCACCAGCTCATCTGTTCGAGGCAAGGGGTGTGCATCTGTCTTGGTGACAGCATTCAGAGCCCTGTAATCCACGCAGAACCTCAATTCAGAAGTGCCTGCTTTTGGAACCAAAACCACAGGACTGGACCAAGGACTACTAGAGGGTTCAATCACCCCAAGGTCTAACATCTTGTTGTACACTGTCTCCTGTGTCAATGTTATGTTTGCACCAAGGTGTCAAACCAGGGGACTGTGAAAACAGGGGGGAAAACTGCCTAAGCAAACTTTTCACCTCAGCCTGCTGATCAGAAGTCAGGTGAGGGGCCACTCGGACACCCTCAACGGAGCTATCTGAAGGCCCGCTTTGGAACAGGTCGGGGAGAGGTTCTGACTCCTCTTCCTCAACATCTGAAGCCAGTAGCAGTGCTGCGATTTCGACTCTTGGGACGAAAGCCTTCAGTCTATTCACGTGGAACACTTTTGGAGCCTGTCCAGGCCTTCCAAGGTCCACTAAATAGTTCACCTCACCCAGGGGCTCCACCACTGTGTAAGGGCCTGACCATTTGTCCTGTAAAGCTCGAGGCCTTATTGGATTCATGATCAGGACTTGCTGACCAGGTGTAAAGTTGATGAGGGAAGCTTTCTGGTCGTACCAATGTTTCACCAGCACTTGCCCTGCCTTCAATTTATCACTAGCCAAGCCCATCAGAAGTACCATCCGTTTTCTGAGCCCTAGCACATAATCAACTACATTGGTAGTAACAGGGGGAGTGGGCATCTCCCATCCCTCTTTGACGATGGCTAAGGGTCCCCGTACGGGATGACCGAACAGAAGCTCGAAGGGGCTGAAGCCAACACCCTCCTGTGGTACCTCTCGGTAGGCAAACAGCAAGCATGGTAAAAGAAGATCCCATTTTCTTCTCTGAGGCTCCTCCAGAGCCCCAATCATGCTCTTTAACGTTCTGTTGAAACGTTCCACCAGACCATTGGTCTGGGGGTGGTATGCAGAAGAGAACTTGTAGGTGACCCCACATTCTTTCCACATAGCCTGCATATACTTCGACATAAAGTTGCTGCCACGATCTGACACAACTTCTTTAGGGAAGCCAACCCTAGTAAATATGCCGAGTAAAGCTTTTGCCACTGACTTGGCAGTTACAGTTTTCAATGGGATGGCCTCAGGATACCTGGTTGCATGGTCGACCAGCACCAGGATAAACCTATTGCCCGAGGATGTTTGCGGGTCAAGGGGACCAACGATGTCGATCCCTACCCTTTCAAATGGTACCCCCACAACTGGGAGCGGTACCAACGGAGCTTGGATTGTCGTGCCAACCTTACCAGACAACTGGCAGGAGGCACAACTCCTGCAGTGACTTTCTACTTGCACCCCCATCTTGGGCCAGTAGAAGTGCATGGATAACCTTTGCTTGGTCCTCTTCATACCAAGGTGACCAGCAAGGGGAACTTCATGCGCCAACTGCAGGAGGAAGGGCCTAACAGCAAGGGGAACCACCAACCTCCTATGGTCTCCTTCTGTAGACTCTGTGGGCTCACTATACAGGAGTCCACCTTCCCAATAAATCCTATGCTTCCCAGGAGGTTCACCCTCAAGCTGGGAGCAGGCCTGTCTCCTTAGGCCTTCCAGAGATGGGCACTCACGTTGGCCTTTACTGAATTCGTCCCTATCAGGACCTCCTTCAACTAACAAGTCTTTTAGTTCAGGATGATCGTTGGGGTCGAATACTTCAGGCATCGCCACCTCCTCGTCAGGCCCGGGCGATTGACCAACTTCCTCCACCGCAGTGGTAGGCGAGCTCGGGGGAATATTCTCTTTCCCTCGTCTTGACTTGTAGACTCCTTTCGCCTTGGGTTTCCCCTTCGGCTGGGGCGGCGTATTGGACTTGGCCAATGCTGCCCGTGCTTGAGACCGTGTGTAGGGTCTTTCGGCAGTGTCTCCTACGAGCCCTAAAGCTCTGAGATCATTGCCCAACAAGACCTTTCCCGGGACGTTTCTCTGAATGCTCACTGGAATCCTGACTGCTGTACCATTTAAAGTAAGATTTACAGGGATCACGGGAAACATACGGAGGGGGCCGTCAGCCAACTTAGTGGGCATCAGAGTAGCTCTGGCAACTTCCTCTGAGTCTACCAAGGTAGAATCCACTACAGTGCGACTGCACCCACTATCCCTAAGAGCTGGAGTATCCACTCCATTGATCAGCACACTGTCTTTAAAGTAGTGCTTGGTATTATCCGGAATCCTAGCATAAGCCTCTGCGACTTTAGGCTCCCAGGAACCCAGGGACACTAAAACTACCTCAGCCTCTATTCCGCTGGGAAATGAGTCTGAGGAGAAGGATGCTCCTGTAATCTCTTCTTCCTCGTAGGAGGAGAAGGCCAGATTAGCGGAGTGGACCCCCAAAGGTCTAACCTTACAACGGGGATCCCCCTTCACATGGTCAGTTGCTCCACAAGAAAAACAAGCCCCAGTGGGTCTGTTTACGTAGGGAGGCTTATTGTAACCAGAGTTCTGTTTTGGAGGCGGACCTCCACTACCCTGTGAGTTCTCTTGTGTCTTACCCTTGTTTTTCTTTTTGTGGCCCTTATGGGAAGAAGATTTAGCAGATTCCCCACCCTCCATATCTTTGGACTTTTTCCCTTCCTCCTGCTTACCAGGATGAGTTTTGTCCTTATGGGACACTCGATGTGACACCCATAAGTCTGCTGCAATGGCCAGCTTCTTAGGATCTATCTCCTTCGAATCGGCCAAATGCTGCTTAAGCTCCGGGGAAGAAGAAGCAAAAATATGTTCCAGCATGACAAGATTTATCATGCCTTCGAAGGTAGAAACCTTATAACCTTCAACCCAGCCAGTTAAGTTTTTCAAAGATTCAGCGACATAAGATACCCAAGTACCACCTTCCTTTTTCTTATACTCTCGAAAACGCTTTAAATATTGGGCCGGAGTCTTCCCAAACTTTAAAATGAGAGTTTGCTTTAACATTGCGAAATCAGCCCGCTCAGCCTTCGACATTTCCATAATGGCACTGCAGCCAGAATGGGGCAGTCTACTGAGCAACCACGCAATCTTATCAGCATTGTCAACTTCTTGAACCTCGCATGCATACTCAAACGCATTCAGCCAGTCCATAATGTCATTCCTTTCTTCATACACACTGAGCAGATCTTTTGGAAACCGTGGATGAGAGGAAGCCCCAGACCTATGTCTAGGACCCTTGGATCCATTTGCAACCTGAAGCTTGGCCAGTTCCAACTGGTGATCCCTGTCTTTCTGCTTTTCTGCCTGTTCGATTTTTAGTTTGGCTATGCTGAATTCAAGCTCCTGCTGCCTAAACCGCAGCTCTTGCTTCTTGAATTCAAGCATAGCCTCCCCATCAACACTGGCAGAGGAAACATTAGACATTACATCCTCACTGTCCTCGTGGTCGCGATGGATCAGTGCAGCGGCAGAACCGTCGGTTCTGCCAGTGAGAGCAGCCCCACCACCTTCTGCACTGTCCTCGGAAGTTATAGCGTCAAGCTGCGCTTCTTGCCACGCCACGATTCTCTGGATCATTTCCAATTTTGTGCCTTGAGAGGAAACACCTCTCTCCGCACACATCTTTTTCAGCGTTTCTGATTTGGAAGCATTTAAAGTTAACAAGGTATTTGTTTCCATACTGTTTGATAGGACTATGGCCTTTTTAAAGTTATATTACAACAATTCACTACGTGTACTGTTTGGAATAACCTGAAATGCCTTAGTTCGAGCGCAACACTGGATACCTTCAGTCGTATCCCACCGCTGTACACCAATTTGTTAAGACGGATTTCTGAACTCTGTCCTGGTGGCGCAGAAGTTCAGAAGGCCAACCTAATTACTTGGAACAGGGTAACCTCTGGACAAGCCAGACCAATCAAGGTAGCGATCGCGGCGGTCAAGACTAGGTCTCAAGAGGGGTGAGGATGACTGAAAGCCCGCAATGAGCACACAAAGCAAGAGCGCTTACAAACTACTCCAAACAGTTGTTATATCAAAAATAGATACACATTTATTTTAAGGCCTTTAAAATAATGACCGTAGCGAGAAAATCACAATATCACAATATTAAACCAACACATACCATATCAACTCAATATATATACAAATACACAGTCGCAAGCGTTTAAAGCACGAAATATGTAGTCCACCTGAAAGGAAAGGAAAACAGGCAGTGCGATAACGCTTTAGACTCAGTTCGCCTTCAGAGGCACCTAACTAGATGGAAGTCCGAGCCCTGCAAAGAGTGGAGCCTTGTGCTCAAAGTACCTGCCACGCCGGTGCCAACGGGCAAAAGGGGAAGCTCTTCGGAGGAAGTCAGGCAGTTCGGGTTAGTGCACAGCAGAAGGAGAACAGGTTCCGCAACTCAAGCGCAGCCTCCACAGCAGGCAGAAGCAGAGCGCGAGTACGGTCAAAAGGGTGCTGTTTTTACACAGCAGGGAAAAGCAATGGGATACTGCAGGAGGGCGACCAGATCCTAGCTAAACTACTCACCGGTCCCCGAAGCAAGCAGACCCAGGCTTCTCCACGTAGATTCAGCAGCTGGCAGGTTCAGAAGAGCAGGGAACGCCTCGTAGTCGTGTAGAGCAAAAAGACGTCCCAATCGACGAAACCAGCACAGTTTTGTTGCCGCAGCAGGACAACGGAGCGGCCGTGTGTATTCAAGCCAAATGTACACTCCTCCCTTCAGACTTGGGAACGCCAAGCGTACGAAGCGTGGGAGAGTGACAAGGACTCGAAATACAACACAACCTGGCGGCAGTTACAGAGCAGGACTCCCTTGTAAGCTGGTCAGTCAACTGGATGGCCCAGAGACACTTCCCAAGGCTTACTTGGCAGGAGATGATGAAGTCGCCGGGAATAGCTGTTCCTGCTATTCCAAAGGTCGAAGCACCAGTACAGGCCTTCTGGTTCGATCCAAGGAGGAAAGGGTTTCACAGGACGACAGCAGTGCAAAGGAGGATCCCTTCAGCGGGTCACCAGCGATTCCTCGGTCCAGCCTCTTGGTTGCAGGATACTTGGCTCCTGTATTCCTTCGTTCGTGAGAACTCAGGAGATCGACATGGTAGTGGTGTTTCCAGCTCCCTCTTATCCACGGTTCCCTTCGCGCCAAAACGGAGGGGAGCCAATGGGAGATCCGCACATCAACACACATACCATACGTGGACCAATCACGGACCACGGTGGTCCCAGGCATTCACACCACCCCAGACTCTATGGCACCCAGGATGTGTATTGGGACCAGACATCCCAGCCCACACCCTGGAGGCACACAAACGACATGTAGAAGCCCGCGAAAGCAACCACGTTTCGCGGGAAAGTACATGCCCAAATAAGGAAGGCCCCGGGTCGCCCGACCTGGGGAAGGTGAAGGGAGCAAGACGGTCAGTGGACAGGACAAAGGAGCCTCGTGGACTGGCCATTTTGGGAGCCAGGCCACCATTTTGGGTTCAGTGCGAAAAACGTGCTCAGAACGCCAAAAGGAGCTCAAAATAAACAAAACGATCGCTGCCACCATTCGAGTCCCTGAATGACTTGCACCGATCAAATACCATCCTAAAAGAGTATCTAGGGCCTGTAGAAGGCTAGAGACCCAAGAGAGCTGTAACTTAGCTTACAGTGCCCTCTTGTGTCATGTTGCACTAAAGCCGCAACATGATAAAAGAAACTACGGGAAACAGCGTTCCCCGGTACTGACTGTCTTAAGGGCATGTCAGTTTCCCCATAAGAAAAGGAGCGAAAGCCCAGAGAAGTGCGGCAGAAGGCTGTACTTCTCTGGCAAAGTCAAGAACAAGGTTAAAAACAATAGCAAAAAGTTTAGGGGTTGCCACATGGAAGGAAAATTCCCTACAATTATGAAATTTTTCCTAACACCTGGTTGCCGCTTTTTTCCCTACTTAAGGAACCCTCCAGTCGGTTTTCCTTTGCAGATGGGAAGTGGATCTAGGTCACCTGGCCTAAGCACCACCCACCTTCTTGGCCCTGCCTCTTCCTTCCTGCTATTAAATCAAAGAGGGTAAAAACCACAGAACAGGTTATCATGACATGTTCTTTCTGGAGACAGGCGCCTGTTTCCTTTTTGAAACTTGGTGTTGGTCACACTGTGTTAACTTGGGGAACTCAGACGTGGACTCCCTGCTCACTGTGCTCAGAGAGGCACAGCTCCACCTCACTGACTAGGCCCAACAAGGCTGAAACACGTGTATGGGGTTGCTGTTGGTACTCTTGTTCAGAAAGGAATTGCTACAGAATATTGGTGCTGGACTCCCCATGTGGGCGGTACAAAGACTGATATGCAAATAGATATTTCCCATCTGTGAAAGGTACAGTGCGCAAAAAGCGATGGCTGCAAACTCTCTACGTGGGTACCAGAGAACAGGGTATCATGCCATGTTCTTTCTGGAGAGGGGTGCCTGCTACCTTTTTGAAAATACTTCTTGTTATACCCCTCTACCTTTATGCTTGTCTCAAAAACGATTTCACGTTTGCAACATGCACCCTTTTCAACCTTCTAGTATCCTGTGACACCTGTATCCTCCCCCACCTCTTCCTGACAAAGTAATTGGTTTGAGATAAAAAAACAGGAAAAACACTAATATTGATTAGTTACGATTTGCATGATAACCATAACGCCCGCCCCCGACAGCATGCATTGTTTATTACTTCACTAATAATAATAGAGGTAACATTACAAATGGTATCACAGTACGCAGATGAGTTGGTTTGAGCAGCCCATGTCCCAAGATGATCCGCAATCAGGTCCATAACATAAAAAAGCATTAAAAATTGATTGCAGCACAAAAAGCCACCCCAAATAAGATGACTTCATCCTGAATAACATTACAAGAAATGCACGTATTCCTTCCCTCCCCATTATCAACGTCTTACTCACTTAAGGGATCTTTCCTGAAGACGGATCCAGTGTTTCCCCTGCTAAAGAAGCAAACGCATGATCCTGAATATTTAGCAATCTACCACCAAAGCACCTATACACCCTTCATTGTAAAAATCATTGTGAAGACTATTACTGCCCTACTAAACAAAAAGATTGCCTATCTGAACTAGATTCGAAATTACCAATACAACCCAGATATATGACCAAGACACAAGGATGCATGTAACTGCAGCATGGTTAAACCAGTCATATGGCATGACATCAGCGCAGGGGTGTTATTTTGTATTTTTACCCAAATCATGGGGTAATCCTGCCTTTATCAACTGCCTGTTTTTATTTACTATGCCCCTTCCCCTTTTTACAGTTTACTTTTATACTTCTCTAAAATAAAAATGAAGATTCCGCGCTAATGGATGTTAAGATATAGCAATTCCTTAGCTCTGTTGTAAAGATTGACACAGAATCACGACAATCTCACCAACAATGCACACCTCACTTCGAACAAAGCGAACTGATGCTTTCTCGTCCTGCCCAGCCTCTCTGTCACATTTGGTCTGCGTGGTCTACCACCAAAAAACGCTTCTCAACACTCAGCAGACACATCACCTCAAGGTCCTCATTCCTTCCCTCTTCTGATTCCAACCTCATCACATTTCGCAACTTAAAGTTGACTGTGGAAAGAAATTAATGAAACATGTCTCAATGACATATGACAGTATTGCCACTCTAACATGTATGTTCATGCTCAATGTGCCCAAAGAAAACCATGATGCATTGCTTAAAAATATATGCCTGCTTTGAAACGGGATTGCACACTTATGCTCCGAGTTTCAAAACAAAGCAATCAGACCTGCTTCAATAATATAGCCAGCATTGCCACCATGGAAAGAATGTCACCATGCCTCTTCTACCCACTCGTGCTTTCCCTATTTCTGCTGATGTCACGCTGCAGGCCCAGGTTCTGAACCAATCGGCGCCTATTGCCCAAGTTCTTCCCCCATGTATCTCGTGCCAGGTTTTGCCCATGTTTCCCTCAACAACAAGGTTTAATCCTATGTGGCTTTTGCGCTCGTTTCTCTCTGTTTGTGTGGTCAAAGCTTTGGTACTCGCCCAGTGTGCAGGTTTGCTACAATGTCACACTCAGTTCTTCCCCCACATCACACTTTTTGCCGGAACTCAGATAATGCCAGAACCTAACTTGCTAAAGGGTGCTCAAGATCCATGGGTATCATTTGGGTATCTTTTTAATGGGGCTTGCTAAAGCAGCCCCACCAGCTCGCTATCATTTGGCAGTTTTGACCAGAAGGTTCCCCAGTCTGGCAGAACCCTCGATGTAACAGCACTGGGTTTAAATAATGTTTTGGTCAGAATACCAGTTCCACAGTTCGATAGTCCTTAACACCCAATGTAGATAAAGCGGATCAACATGTTGTCAAGACGAGTGAATCTCACAGTTCAGCATCACTCTTGGTATCTTGCATTTTAACTAGCCATGTCATTTCACCAAAATGCCTGGGGTAGCGAAAGTGACATCACATGACCCTTGACCTCTGATGACATCACGGGAAGTGATGTCATTTTACACCAACCCCAAGTGACATCACAGGAAGCAATGGAACACAACCTTACACCCCTTGACAAAACAGGAAGTGGCATCACATAGCATTGTTCCTAAGTACACTACAAAAAATATGGTTATGATATCACTATAATGAGATATACATTTCATACAAGAATGTATCGTCAATATCAGTGTGTATAGGCCCACATTACCAAATTACTGTGAATGCAAGCAGACGTCCAAGGCCAAATGATAATGAATTGTTATTATAATCACTTTAGATAGAACAAATATACATAAAATATCACCCAACCTGTGTTGGTACTCATTTATCAACCTCAGAAGGATGAAAGGCTGAGTTGAGGTGTTTAAGAACAGACTAAATCAGTGACTCACCCTGTGATCTTAAGTGTGCCTCCAATAAACCTTTAATGAGTCTAGCAATTATTGTCTAGTATTCCAGAAAGAGAAATTCATTGTCATTCCTATTCTTTCCCTTTTAGGGTCACTGCTCAAAGTGTTACACTTATAGAACCCTATATTTTTAAGATACCTGAGCAAGAAACCTAGCCACTTCAGAATGAATGAGCCACATGGTGCTGGCCACAGCCCAGGATCTTACATTTAAAAAAGAAAAAAGAAAAACATGTAATTTCTTTCGGAGTAGCAAGGGAGACCACAGTTGCGACCCCTGGTGACCCACAAATGACATCCCTGCTTTTAACCCCATGGGAATGTGCCACTTAATTATCAAACAGCAAGTAGTCAATTAAATTGCCTCATTTGCATTCTTTGACATCAGACATGCAAGTTGTATAAGTGAACACAAAACCGTCTTGTGTAAGAAAGCTACTGCTCTCTATAGCAATGAAAGGCATTTATGCATTCAGGACATGCATTATGTGTTGTGCGGGACAGGAGAGCGCGGTGGACAAATCAGTGTACAGAAGGTCAGAAGCAGCCGTCTTCTGTTAATTGGTCTTTCGTAAGCAAAATCCTATTTTCTTCTAAATCAGGCTCCTGATACAAGGGTAGGAAAATATAGCTGGAACAAATGATATGAAAAAATTGGAGCCTTTTATCAGCGAGAAAAAAAGCCTTTGAAGCTAGAAACAGCAGCCGCATTTGTGAAAACGAAATCCGAGCTTAAAAGGGAGAGGATTTCAGCTGGCACCACTGAAGAGGTTTATGATTAAACTTTACATGCTGGAGACATTTTCTGATTTTACTTATCGTATATTCTTCGAGACAGTAAGATATGAGACTATTATGTTTTTAGATATGGGAAAAAAATCAAAGCGAAACTTTAACTTTGGATTTGCAGATCTCATGATTGTACATGCATGTTTCATTTGATTGTGAACACTGACTCGTATTGGTTTTAGATGAGCAAAGATGCAAATCTGAAAATAAAGGACTAAGTTTGATGATTCAAGTCTGTCTATCGAGGTTTTTTTCAGTAATCTTTCTAGCAGAAGAATAATTCAAATGAGCAATTGAAGTTCATTTTTTAATAATGTATGTTTTCTCTCTCCTGCTCCCCCTCTCCCTCGATATATATATATATATATATATATATATATATATATATATATATATATATATATATATATTCAGCTAGAAAACTTTGCTAAAGGGACGTTATGGTTAAGTTGCACTAATAAAAACCCGTGAAATTCAGTGAAAAAAACAGTTATGGTAAGCTAAGCAACCATAACTCACGCCACCACCATGCACTGCTGAGACTAACAACCAGGACATCAAAGATGACATCACAAATGTCATTGATGACATTACTGATGACATCACATATCTACATGTTTTTGTTCACTGACATATCTAGGTCAGGTGTTTTTTTTCACTGACAATAAGTATATGGAAATTCAAAAGGCGCTATTTATATAGACGTTAACTTTGTCATATGGTTGTAAAGTACTTTCCTTAGGGGTTAGTCTCCGCTCATTGTGAACATACACAGAGGCAATACGCCAGCCTCAAGCACACAATTGATTTGTATACAAGAAGATGAACGTTAATGTGATTAACATTTTCTGGTAATGTTGTTTCTTTCTTCCTTACGTTAGTTTCCCTGAAATCCTCTGATTTGTGTGCATTGTGGGTTTTCATATGTATTGTTTGTACTAACATAAATGTGTATTAAGTCTTGAATTGTTAGCTATTTATTTCATGTTTGATATTACTCAAAACTCTGATGAGATAGCATTCATTATTTTACTATCTGAAATTATCAGATTAAACATATTGTACCTCTATGATACATGCTGCAGTTATTGCCTATGTATATGTATGGGTAAGATCCCTTGTAGGGACTTTTCGTAAAAATAAATGGTTATATGTGAAGTCATCAGTGATGTCATCAATTACATTTGTGAGCTCATCTTTGATGTCCAGGGTGTAAGTCTTAGCAGTGCACAGTGGTGGCGCAAATTATGGTTGTTAAGCATAACATAACTGGTGAATTTCTATTGTTTTTTTTCGGTTTTACTTGTAACTATAACGTCCCTTTAACAATGTTTTTTCACTGGATTGCATAGGTTTTTATTAGTGCAACTTAACCATAACGTCTGTTTAACAAAATGTGTTCACTGAATTTCATAGGTTTTTACCAGTCCATCCTTAATTTGCTACAAGTTCCTTATATTATACTCGCCTGCAATGAGGCAGCTCTAGAGTCCACAGACAGTATGAACGTCTGCAGACATCAGGTAGTATTCACAAAACCCAGAAGCACAGGGGTGAACAAAAATGTTCTACTCTTGAATCAACAAACACATATACATAAAACAACATTTACTGAAGCCAAAAATACAATTTTATACAAAATAATCATATAAAATGTACAAATAATCTTTTCATTTAGCACACAATATAATGGAATGCACCAAGCACAAACAATAACTGTGCACCGCATATTATCACATCAGTACAACTCTTATAAAGACTCACATACACCTGGCGCTCATTCCAAAACAACCGCTCACGAAATAGTAAATACACTGGGCCTCATTAGGACCCTGGCGGAGAGGGTATTACGCCAGCGTAGTGCATGGCGTACCTCTCCGCCATACTACGAGTTCCCGTAGCGCCATGGAGGTTTTCTCCGCCTGGTTTTACCAGCCGGAGAAAACCATGGCGCTACGGGACCTCGTTGTTAATTACGCCACCGTATTTTACGGTGGCGTAATTAACTCCTTCCCCACTCCCATTATACCCTATGGGGCAAGAATGGGAATGGGGAAGGGCAGAATGGGGATTGGGGATTTACCGCTCCGCCGAGGTCGGAATGGGGCGGTAAATCCGCCAACCCCCATGGCGCTATCGGCGGCTTTCCGCCATGCTTCGCGGTGCATTTAGCACCGCGAAATCCGCCTGGGTCCTAATGAGGCCCACTGTATTTATTTCTGTATTAATACCATTCATCATATAAACATTTTGTACAAGCAAAAGGTACTATTTTCTTGTTTTATTTTCAGATAAATGGCATACACAATTGAGTGGTTGGAAGAAAATTTCCCAAAACAAGAAATTGTTGATGATAAAATATATAGTGGTAGACAAGAAATATTTGAATACAAACAAATCATGTAATGTATACAGTACCCAGTCAAATAACAATGTCTTCTCTTCATATAGCACATACTTTACATGAAGAAACAACACCCCAATTGAATCAAGGAGAATCCCAAGAATTAGAAAATCCCTCTCCCCAACTGTCCATAATGAAATCATAATCTTGTCTACAAAATTGGATGAATTTAGAAATGACTTTCAGGTAGTTTTAAATTATGTTAAAAATCATTTAATTAGAAAAGTTGTTAATCACTGTGCTTCTTGTACCTGTCCCTGTTACCCTGGTCCCCGTTACCCCAGCAATCACCCCCATCAAATTCCCAAAATATAAATGAAAGATGCTTTGATGAAACTTCACTCCCTCCCCTGATGATCATTGTATACAAATTCCAAATTCCCCCATTGATGTTTCTGATTCTGATACCCCATCCCGTTCATAAATATATTTATTTTTTATAGTATGAATATCTTTTATATTGTGATGACATCATTTTCTTAAACCCCAATAAAGGTCTATGGACTATATGACTGGGGTGTCTGTTTTACAAAATAGGGTGTCTGCGGACATCGAGCCATGTCCAGACATGTCCGTTATTGCATGACACACTTTTAATTAGTCTGCAGACAGCACGCCCATTTGCAGACATACATGGGCATGTGCCCTGTGTCTCCCACCCGATGGGTGTCAGCTGACACTCGTCAGTGCCATGGACATCCCCAGATTTCATCATGTGATTGCACCCCTGCAGCATGATGGCGTGTCCGCAGACATTGGCCATCACTGCAGACAGCTTGAAACTGCATTTTTGGCCAATCTAGGTTGTTTCAAGTTGATAGTTTACCCTTCCCAAGCTCCTAGACCCAATCCTAGTTTATCCGGCAACTTTTTACAACTTTTCAAGGCCTATTTTGGACTTGGTAGTCTGCAGACAGTCGCATGGTCTGCAAACAGTTCCTCTGATCGGACCCACCCATTACTTTTAGTCATTCTTGATCTGGATTTCCAGGAGAGAGCACTTGGAAAACACCTGCTCTGTAGAATGTTCAAAACCTGCTACAATGACATTTGCTGTGGCCATCCCTCCTCAATACCACGGGCCATGACACCACCACAACAACCTGGTGGGCCTGGAGAGGGGAACAGGCACAGATTTGCAGATCAGGATGAAGAGGAAGAGCAAGATGAGATAGAGGAAGTGCCTACCTCCAGTGTCCAGAGTGAGTCATGGATGTCACGGTTTTTCACCACCGTTAGTGGTGTCCCAAAGGCTCAGGCAGCGAAGGTCAGTTGCACTGAGTGTCACGCGCTACTCAGTCACGGACAACCTGGGCTGTACTCCTACAGGACCACCTCCATGCACAGACACACCAGATCCAACCACCTGGGTGCTCTGAAAAAGGCGGTTTCTTCCTCAGGGAGAAGTAGGTTGATGGTCTCTACCCATTCTTCCTCGACTGCTCCTGCAAAAACACAGGAGTAGCCTGTGTTGGAGCAGAGGATCCTGGTGGCCACCTCACAGGCCAAACAGATTGCTATTGACCCTTTCCTTTTGAGGGTCACAGTACTATGTTTGTACTGTGATGAACTGATCTGCAGGGGGCAGCAATTTTGAAGTGCTTTCGAGGCCATGGTTAAGGAGCACAAGAAACAGTGCAACCTACAATAAATTCAAGGCCCACTCAAACATCATCCCGTGTCCATCTACCCCTACATCTCTGTGGTTGGTGTCCCTTCTCTCCCTTCCCTCCCCCACCTTACCTTGGCTCTCCTGTACAAATAAAAAGTGCACTCTCCAGGCACTCCAGAGTGCATGGAGAGTGAAGAATGCAATCTGCTACATCCCGCTGCTGCCCGCGTTTCACTTCTACCAAAGATTCTTCATTCTTGCATCCATGTAGAAATACTAAAACTGTACCTCTTTTTTTAAGCCCCCCCACCTGCTCTACCATCTGCTACATAGCCTGGGGGACACGCGCACCCACAAAAACACACTGCCGAGTGCCTGGAGAGTGCAATCTGCTTTCTGCTATGTCCTACTGCTTCCCGCATTTGACTTCTACCAAAGTTTCTTCGTTCTTGCATCCACGTGGAAATACTAAAACTGGACCTCTTTTAGGTATTTCAATCCTATTTGATTCAAATATCCAACTTCTTATTCAATTACTATGGACTAAACTTGTCCTTTTTGTTTTATTACTCCGGCTACCCGCTCTACCATCTGCTACATAACCTGGCGGCCTCGCGCACCCACGCGTGCACACTGCAGAGTGCCTGGAGAGTGCAGACTGCTATCTGCTACGTTCCGCTGCTGCCCGCATTTGACTTCTACCAAAGTTTCTTCATTCTTGCATCCACATGAAAATGCTAAAACTGGACCGCGCTCTACCATTTGCTACATAACCTGGCAGCCGCGCGCAACGCAGTCCCACGCACCAGGTGCCGTGACCGGCCAATTATATTCTCACATTTCATTTCTATTTTTTTAGAGGGTTCAACCTCTAGCCAACCTCCCTTTTTTCATCACTAACCTAATTCACAACATCCCTCTATTTGTGCTATTTGGAAGATTTTCTGGTGCAGCTCATGGCAAGTTTTCACCTCACCACCCCTGCGGGCACCGCTCATTCAATTAACACGCGACACCCATCAACCCCCAGATACAGCATCAATGAAAAGGCACATGGCGACTTTCCATGACACCCTCCAACGAACATATGCAGCATCGGGAAATTTGGCTTGAATCTTCCGGAGGAACATGCCTTCAATTCAACTGCAAACATAAAGGTATGGCAACCAAGATTCTTGTGACCCATTTAATTACAGAACTTTCTCATCTAATACACACTATAACAGATGCTACAATGGATCTCTGTACCACCTTCACGGCTGTAGATTTAGACCAAGAACATGAACTTTACCACACACTGAATGCACCTATATTCACAAACTGTCCGCAAACAGCACATTCCAGTATTCATGCTGTGGACTCGACTGCAACGCCGTTATTATACTCACAAGTCATGTTTACCAAACCATCGAGTGATCCTATTTTTCCAATTATATGTATTAGGCAGCAGACATCTCAGCCTAACTATTCCATACCAGAAATACAGATTCCTGCGTCCTTAACTGAAATCAACCCAAATAATGAACAACACCTCGTACCTCACCCACAAATCACTCACCTATCAACATCTCCTGAGCTCTTTCCGGATGAGAGAGGGACAGGTGATCGGTCCCAACTTGAGTCATACTCGTCTCTGGTAGCCTCTTTCAATAAACCAGCACCTCGTCCCTCCTTTGGATTCCCGACCAATACCTCTGTAGAAAGTGCTCAAAATGCAGTTAATTCAAGCATATACACTCTCACAAAGTTATATGAATTATTAGATCAGGAATCCCAGACCTAGACCGTGCTTATTCAAACCTTAATAAATAAGATGTATCGGATAGCAGCCAATCTAATGAGTACTCAGGATTGCTGTCTACCGGTGGAGTTAAACACAACAGCGCGGGTTGTCCCTGTGATGATGGTTGATGACAGATCAATGGCCAAGTCTCTGCTCAATGAAGATGTAATTGATCTAACTCCCTCGACACTAGAGTAATTTTTGCCTCCATCTGACATTACAGACCTACCTGATCTAAGCCCCTCGGTACCAGAGCCAACCTCACCACAAGCCAGCACTGCAGACTACTGTATTTGCCTAATCCTGAAATCCCTTTCTACTCTGCCTTTGGACACAGACAACAGGCAAACAAAAGAAATAGAAAAGCCCCAGAAAAATAAAAAAAATATAGGTGAGAATGTGCTACATATCTCCAAAAAATCAAAAAATGCAGATACATCCAAAGAGGAAAACCTCAATCAAAAAGCGAGCTCCCTAAACTCACCCAATAGTTGTCCCACCCCGGTCATGCGATGATCCAACCTATGATTTAGTACCACCAACATGCAATTCAGCTTCACAGATTGATAAATCAAATGACTGAGTGAAGGGAGCTACAAACCGTATTGAAAATGATGATATTGACCATCCACTACACTCTACCATTTCACCTGAAGCTTCAGCAATGCAGGAAGAACTAATGAATATGTCTCTTAGGGGAAATCTAAAGCAGTCGTTTTGTGTAAATTTAAATGCGGAACCTATTTATTTTAAAACACTAGCTCAAAAATGTGCTGAAAACGAGAAAAAAGACCTCAATAGAGGTTAAAGAGACCTCACCTCTGACCTCTCAGTCTAACTTTATGCCTTATGAAGCAGAATAAAATCCTACCACTATTGCGGAACCTTTCAGCACTGATATATGAATCCTGATATTGATACGATTACAATTCTAGATGATAACAATCTAGTCCTGACAATGCTAGATAGATTACAGATGAATCCATTTCCTCATAGAGCAAACATCCTGACTATTCTTAAATCTATTAACAAATTGGAACATATTAGATCATAAGACATCGATAGAGTGACCTACTTAGATACCTTCAATAATGATCGAGTAGAAAAACATATTCCTTCGATAATTGTTAAGAACATGATTTGGCAGACTAGAGCTGTATTATTTAATAGAAGAATTCTGATAGAAATTAGAGCTGCCCCACCTGCCCGTACCCAAGACCAAAAACAGCAGGCTAATCCAAACTTGCAAACTCTTCCACTCAATGATCATGCTGTACATGTAAAGAGACTGCAACCATTTCCCAACAACAAAAAGCCATGATCCCTCTGCCACAACTGGAATCCAGAGGGACCTGGCTATACAAGCAACCTCAAAATACTACAAAACAAAACCAAAACCATAACTAGTATCCCGTACTGAATCAGACTTCTCTTGCAGTATGGAATGCTTGGGGGTTCACCCATCTTCTCACAGATAAAGCTGAATTCCTTAATATATATATGTTTCAGGAAATGTGGCTTACATCTGAACCGGTCTGGCTTAACCACGCTACGGCCTGGATCACATAAAACCAATGCGTTGGAGATCATCTGCAGGACTGTTAACCGCAATAACTCTAAACTCGAGCCTACAAATTGAGAAGTCATTCTCTCCTAATCCAGGAATTTACCTTGTAATAATAACTACTTCTAACTCCATCATCCCTTTTATCCCAAGACAGCGCTGGTTACTATCTATTGGAATCCAGTAGCTACAACTGACTCAAAATTGATTACAATTCTAGAGTCAATTCTTGATTCCATATTGTTGGATTCCAAATTCCAGACAACATTTGTAGCAAGTGATTTAAACATGAATTGCATAGAACCACACTCGAAAGACTCCAACTCAAGAGTAGTCATATGGACCACGCTAATGATATTATATGATATGATAGGTTGTTTATAACGTGCTTAATACTCAGAGGTTTCTAAACGCGGGACCGGGGATCAAACCTGTGTTGCTCTGCGTCTTCTTGCTTCCAAGGCGAGCACGTTGCCCCTGAGCTATCCTCCTGAGACAGTGTACATTAGACAATGTGTAATGCTAAATGGATCATAAAGTGATGACTCGTCCCTAACTACACTTTGTCAAGGGGTCTACAGACCTCTATAATAGATTATGGTCCTCATTACGACCCTGGCTGCTGTGGTATGAACGGTGCTGGTAAGGCACCGGCACCCTTCATACCGGACCGCCACATTACGAGTTTGCTCACAGGTGGCGGCATGCATGTCTGGTCCGGCCAGACATGCATACCGCCACCCGCGAGCAGACCAAGATGCCAACAATGGACCCGTCACTAACGGGTCAGTTGTTAGCATTCTCCCCATTCCCATTGAGCCGTACAGGGGCTCAATGGGAATGGGGACGTGCCGGGTCTGGGTCCCAAAAAATGGAATTACCCGGATCCGGACACGAGTTTGGAGGTAGCCATGCCGGTAATTACGGCATGGCTACCTCCAAACTCGCAATGAGGCCCTATGTCTATATTTCATTTAATGTGATCTAGAGAATCGCCACTTTTAAAGTTTTATGGAATACTGCAAGTGATTATAATATTCTACAAGTAAACTGGCTTCCCCATCTTGTGAAAACTCTGAAATTACACTAGCATTAAATCAGGGTCGAAATAGGCTATTCTGGAAACCTCATGATCTGGTCAAATTCACAGATAGCCTATTAAGTACCTTTGGGAATGGAACCATTTCAGCATGTAAATCTGTGCTCCTGGCCTGCCCGTCCTTATTTTGTACATAAACACACCTACATTACAGATATTGAAGACCTTAAGAAGAACTTGCGCAAAGCTCTGAGAGCACTCCCTCTAGCAGCTGCCAAATCTTGCAGAACTAATTTCAAAACAAAATATAAAAATAAAATAAAACAGATCATTGCAACAGCTAAACAAATGCGGGCAGAACATATGCTGACCAATATTATTACAAAACCAGTGTGTGAGGTTTGAACTTAATTAATGATTAAAAAATAAATATGCCTCCATCTCTATTACTCAATACAGTTGACAAACAAACCTGGATGACCCACTTTTCTCGACTTTAATTCATCAATCCAACCTTTTAATCCTAAAACCAATAAACTTGGTCAAGATGATTGAATATGATAAAGATGACATTGTTGAAATAATTAAGGAACTAAGTTCAACTAGAGCCCCAGGTCCGGACTCACTATCGAATCTGATATTAAAATCTAATCCAGAAAAATGGGCAGACATTTTAAATATAATTTTTCGACAAGTGCTAGTGTCATGCATCATCCCTTCCTCATGGCGTCAAGCTGTTTTAATATCGATTTAAAAAAAAAGGAATAGGAACAACCCAGAAAATTATAGGCCCATAGCGCTCCTTGTTGCTCCAGGAAAGACTTTTGCTAGGATTATCCCTAATTCAATCCAGATATGGTTTATGGAGTCCTGTAATATAGATAAACATTAATCTTGTTTTATAAAAGGCGTAGGCATCATTTTAAATCTAAACATTTTAGCAGCCATTAAAAATCAAGCAATCTTAACAAAATAACCTGTGTTTTTAGAACTAATTGATTTTAGACGAGCATATAACACAATTTCACAAGATTTACTCTGGGCCAAATTGTCCAATGCAAATTGCCCGGCACACATTTTATATTTGATACACCAATTTTACTCGGAAACTTCAATCAGGGTTAAGCTCACAACTGATGAAATACTTTCACATCCAATTTTAACAAATATAGGTCTAAAACAAGGTTGTCTGTTTGCATCAATTTTATTTAATTTCTATGTAATGACATTGGGAATTCAATTAACTCAGTTCGGGCTTTCTCACTGAGAGTAGGACAAAAAGAGATTGCATGGCTTCTTTATGAAGATGATCTGGTGCTTTTAGATAAAACCCCCATAGAACTTCAAAGGAAATTAAAAGCACTAGATCATTATGCACTTACTAATTCCTTGTCAATTAACACAACTAAGTCTAATATCCTAGTTTTCCATCACAAACCTCCAAAAACAGGTTGTAAATTCAGATGGAAAGTAGAAGGAAAATTGGAGTCACAGTTAACTCATTAAAGATATCTGGGTGTCAATCTAAACACTCATTGCTCTGATCAACCTTATAAAATTGACTTAAGAAATGAAATGATGCTATTGGATACTCTGGGGAAAGCTCTACAAAACAAATACGCCAAATATTCTTTCAAGCCAGCAGTAATGTATTATTGAATGAAAGTAATCGCCATAATTACGTACGGAGCCCAGTCCAAACCACCACATAATAGCCCAGAATGGGATAGCCTAGAGGGTTTGTATTGGAAAAAAATACTTAGTCTCCCTGATAGCACACCCATTGCCATAATAAGATTTGAACTTGGTATAACAGCTTTGTCGACCAATGTTTATTGGCAATACCTGGCAATACATGGCTGCTTATTCCAAGTGCATAGCCTCCTCAACAACTACGATGAATTTACTCCCAGTTTTAAAAACACTTCTAATGCAATCGACTCAGGGACCTCTCCATTTATTGAAACGTACTGTTTAGAAGTCATGGAAGAGGCTGACAATTCTATGCAATTACTATTAGAAAACCCTGAAAAAGCCAAACAAAAATTATGGAAATGGGATTGGTGTCGAACCTGGGACTTATGTAGTACATATGAAAAACAAAGGGGGGTCTGGGAAGTTCTCTACCAGCACAAACACAGCCCAATGACCTGTTCTTGAGTGAATAACCCCTGGGAGAGACTCTACCAAGTCTTTAGCTCACTGTCCCTTTCTCAGTGAAGAAATTTCCCCACATATCAGTCTGTGTCCTGTCCAGGGGCAGTCCAGCACCGAAATGCTAGGCAATTCTCCTCTGAACAAGAGTACCAACAGCAAACCCATACATGCGTTTCAGCCTTGTAGGGCATCATCAGTGAGGGGAAGCTGTGCCTCTCTAAGAAAAGTGAGCAAGGGGTCCACGTCTGAATCTCCCTTGTAACTTATGGTGAGACCTAAAGTTAATTTATGCAAAACAAAGGGGGTTCTGGGAATCTCTCTACCAGCACGAACACAGCCCAATGGCCTGTTCTTGGATGAATAACCCCTGGGAGAGACTCTACCAAGTCTTTAGCTCACTGTCCCTTTCACAGAGAAGAAATGTCCCTGCATATCAGTCTTTGTCCTGCCCAGGGGCAGTCCAGCATCGAAATGCTAGGCAATTCTCCTCTGAACAAGAGTACCAACAGCAACCCCATACACGTGTTTCAGCCTTGTTGGGCATCATCTGTGAGGTGAAGCTCTGCCTCTCTAAGAACGGTGAGCAAGGGGTCCACGTCTGGATCGCTCTGGTAACTTAGGGTGAGACCCAAAGTTAATTTATGCAAAATAAAGGGGGTTCTGGGAATCTCTCTACCAGTACGAACACAGCCCAATGACCTGTTCTCGGGTGAATAACCCCTGGGAGACACTCTACCAGGTCTTTAGCTCACTGTCTCTTTCACAGAGAAGAAATGTCCCCACATACCTGTCTTTGTCCTGCTCGGGGCAGTCCAGCACTAAAATGCTAGGCAATTCCAACAGCAACCCCACACACATGTTTCAGCCTTGTTGGACATCATCAGTGAGGGGAAGCTGTGCCTCACTTAGAACAGTGAGCAAGGGGTCTACATCTGGATCGCCCTGGTAACTTAGAGTGAGACCCAAAGTTAATTTATGCAAAACAAAGGGGGTTCTGGGAATCTCTCTACCAGCACAAACACAGCCCAATGACCTGTTCTTGGGTGAATAACCCCTGGGAGAGACTCTACCAAGTCTTTAGCTCACTGTCTCTTTCACAGAGAAGAAATTTCCCCGCATATCAGTCTTTGTCCTGCCCAGGGGTAGTCCAGCACCGAAATGCTAGGCAATTCTCCTCTGAACAAGAGTACCAACAGCAACCCCATACACATGTTTCAGCCTTGTTGGACATCATCAGTGAGGTGAAGCTGCGCCTCCCTAAGAACAGTGAGCAAGGGGTCTATGCCTGGATCGCCCTGGTAACTTAGAGTGAGACCCAAAGTTAATTTATGCAAAACAAAGGGGGGTCTGGGAATCTCTCTACCAGCACGAACACAGCCCAATGACATGTTCTTGGGTGAATAACCCCTGGGAGAGACTCTACCAAGTCTTTAGCTCACTGTCCCTTTCACAGAGAAGAAATGTCCCCACATATCAGTGTTTGTCCTGCCCAGGGGCAGCCCAGCACCGAAATGCTAGGCAATTCTCCTCTGAACAAGAGTACCAACAGCAACCCCATACACGTGTTTCAGCGTTGTTGGGCATCATCAGTGAGGTGAAGCTGTGCCTGTCTAAGAACAGTGAGCAAGGGGTCCATGTCTGGATCACCCTGGTAACTTCGGGTGAGACCCAAAGTTAATTTATGCAAAACAAAGGGGGGCTTCTGGGAATCTCTCTACCAGCACGAGCACAGCCCAATGACCTGTTCTTGGGTGAATAACAAGTCTTTAGCTCACTGTCCCTTTCACAGAGAAGAAATGTCCCCACATATCAGTCTTTGTCCTGCCCAGGGGTAGTCCAGCACCGAAATGCTAGGCAATTCTCCTCTGAACAAGCGTACCAACAGCAGTGAGGTGAAGCTGTGCCCTTCTAAGAACAGTAGGGAAGGGGTCCACGTCTGGATCACCCTGGTAACTTAGGGTGAGACCCAAATATGAAATCTTCAAATTCAGAGTCTTCCTCCATAAACCAGTGAATGAACTACCTCATTACTTATTAAAATTTCCTGATCCCGTTTATGCAAATGCAATACTTTGTCTAAGATTGGACTTATGGCCCACTAAGACTAGACTAGACTAGTGACATTTAAAAAACTCAACCTACTCAACCTAGCTGATACCTCATGTAGATTCTACTAGATGAAACATTACGACACTTTATTATTGATTGCATAGCTCTAGAAAGATATATCTTGTGAAACATTTTGCATATTTTACTCTGCTTACCAATGACTAAGTATGGATTCACATTGTTAATGCAACTAGAATCTCTTTAAACATTGCAACTGTTCATTTCTAATATGCATTAGAAATCTAAATCAAACACAGTAAGTTTATCTACTGGATCCTTTCATTACATCTTGTTTTTAACAAATGGTAATTGATGGAAAGAATTTTTAGTATTTTATACCTGACATATATTCCTTTTGTAGACTACTATTAGTGAGATTCATGCCTAGTGTGATATGAGCTTTTAACCAAAGTAGATTTTATGATTTTAACATTTAATGATTTTATCTTTCTAAAACTGTTTAAACATGAATCAAACCCAAACGTCTTCTGTTCTTCAATTATAGAGAAGACCATGTTATGGAGAAGTGAAAACATTCCTATAAACATGATTTGAACAGAATGAAAGTATAGTAAACTAATTATTTTCATACACTCAGAAAATGTCAAAAGAGTATGAACTAATATCTATCTTGATTGCTTGTAATTGAAGTGAAACAATATTGCTTTCTGGATGTTGTTATCTATGATACTTATATAATATTGAACATGTGAACCAACTTCCTTTTTTCTTTTTATGAAGTATTGTAGAAGTAATGTAATGAGTTGATGTAATGTTGAAAAAGTTGAAATAATCAACTAAGACAACTTTTAGTTTAAAAAATAAAATAAAAACAAATACAAAATACAAAAAAGTTCCTTTAGTAGCCACCTTTCACAGTTAAAAAATAGAGCTAAAAAACTATCACAGGTCCCTTTGCAACATGCATAGTCCACGGACAGTGCAGGTGTCTACAACCATCTGGATAATTCCAGGCATGGAGTGCAGGAATTAAATTCATTTTTAATTGTTTTTCATTCAAAAATGTTGGCTCTTAAAATAACCTTTTTTTTCTCTTTCTGGCTCTTATATATTTCTTTGTTCATTTGGTTTCATGTACTTAACAAATGTTCTACTGAACTGAACTATTTGTTCTAACTTTTACAAAAAGTGCTTCTATTTTTTTTGTTTTTCCTTTTTGTTTACTTCAACTATTAAAGAATACTTGAATCCACATTGTATATGTTAACAGAAACTGCCTTAATGCATTTTTAACGTTTTCAAGAAAACTCTGATTACCCAGATCAGTCAGATGCACTCAGTGTCTTCGAAAAATGTTAACAATATAAAATGTGATATTTTCATTATGCAATGATGTCATGTCAACATCCCACAAAAAAGCACATACAACTTTGTTCACATTGTGCCTTGCTTTCTCAATATATGGACAAATTAACTTGAAATTTGAACGCATCCACGTTTGTCTCTGAGTTATCCGAGAAAAAATCATTTTCTAATGTGGAAACAATTCCATCAACTTTCTAAATGTATTCTTCATGGCAAACTCTACTGAAATTCTGGTAACATAGCCTCACAGTGAACTACAATGATGTCTGGACGCTTCAAGTTAACCATATTCTAACCAAACGGGAGAAATTCTGACCACTTATTTCCTCGAACTCCATACCAAGAAACTTGAAATTCATCTAATCCAAGATTCTCAGACAATTCACACTTCTCAGAATGTACCTTTAGTCAGTGGACCCAAAAATCACCCACTATCCAGACACTCTGATTCCATAGCCATAGCCATCTTCACTGCACACAGCAAAGATAACTCTTGCAACTGAGTCTTCCTGCACACCACACATCACACCCAGGAAACCTGATTGGGTAATCCCCAAAGCCCGCAGACATCCACTACTGTCCGCGATATCCACAGTCCCCTTTCCATGCTAGGCATCCTTAGAAATGGAGATGAAGTTGAAAAAGATGCTATACACGACTTGTTGTGTAAAAAATTGAAAACCATGTTTTTAAGATTAAATGTTTGTTTGTTTTTAGAAATATTGAAATTATGGCAATTGGCACGTGAAGATATACGTGAGAACCAGTATATAACAAAAATTAAGTGCCCTGATGACAGCACCGACAGGATATACAATGGGGATGTATTCCTGTGTTTATTTTTGAGATTCATTTTGGTTCTAGAAACACATTTGGCACAGTTTCTTTTTCCCGAATGAATCAAGAAGGGTATCATTAATAACAGTAGAGGGTTAAATAGAGACACACCCTCCAGTTAGGCACAAAAAACGAATTTGAAATGTTTGCTTGTTTGCCATTTGTAGAATATGTACACACACTGATATGAGTTCTAGCGTGTGTTTTAAACATATTGTTGTGTTGTTTTAGAGAAATATATTGTAATGTGTAAAGTGTTTTTGATAAATATTAAAATGTGTATTTTTGATAATTACATGGTTATTCACCCTTTTTTGGTTAAGGGGTGAACATGACTAGGGTTGCATGCATCTAGGATAACTCACTCTTAGCAGAAAGGGAAGGAAGCTGTTCTGGGGATTCTTTAAATTTTGTGTTCCACGATCCTCACCCACACAGCCCCTAAAAAGAGGATTTTTTCAGCTGATGGCAGTTGATCCTGTTTCTCACAGCCACCTGCATCAAAAATGACTCTACAAACGCTCTAAGATTTGTATTTGCAGATTCAACAACATCTGCATCTAACAAGACTTGGCACAGGTATGCTTATATTTTTGAAGTATTTTTTCAATTATTTTACAAATGTATCATACAGGGTTCCTGCCACTTACCCTGTAATAAGCTTCTCAATAAGCATATTTTATTTTTGAACCACTCTAGCAAATGCCTTTTATTGTAGCATTCAGCACCTGCTCACTGCAAGTGGAAGTTACTTACAATGCCGTGCGTTTAAACATTTTTCTTTTTACGAGCATTTTTATGAATGTAAAAAAAAATGCATATGTGCATTTATAGCCGCACTGTGGTTAACTGTTTTCTAAAAGACAGGAAAAGAAGATTGAAAAGCTGTGTACAACATTTTTAAATGGCACCTGATGAGTGAACGTTTACTGTGTTGCAGTACATGCATGCTGGCCAAAATGACCCATTCAAATCTATTGGTGCTTATCAAGTCTTGTGTTTTTTCTTTGCATTCGGTGACTTGTGCTACCACTTGTCATATTACACAAATCGGACTAAAAGTCCCAGAATGCAACAAAAAAAATAAGACTGGACTGGAACATTCACAAGTGTGACATGTATGTGGAATTGAAAATGGAAAATGTGGTGCTTTTAAAAATATTTCTTTTTAGGAGCATTTTCATTAAAGTTAAGAAATGCATGAATGCATGTATAGCAGCGCTGTGTGTAACATCTTTGTTAAAGCAAGAAAAAGCAGATGCAACAAATGTGTACAACTTGTTTAAGTGCCACTTAGTGCGTGAAAGTTTAATAACTTGGCAGTACATGTATACTTGCTAGCAGGAGCCGTTCCAATATGTAAGTGTTTATCCAGTCCTAGTTTTTTCTCTGCATTATGAGACTTGTAGTCCATGTTTTCCAATGCAAAAATTGCAACTACAACTCACAGAATGCAAAAAAACAACACTTGATAAGCAGTTACATATTACAATAGATCATGTTGGCATTTTCCATTTTTGATTCCACACTTTCCAACCTCTCATTACATCTCTTACCCTGCCACCATTCTCCACCTTCTCACACACACGTGTATACTGCCAAAGTATGGACATACAACACATCACCTTACATATACAGTACTCTTATTTCCCAACCACTACTATAAAACACCAAACAATAGTGCAATAACAATCCACCATTGCATTACCACTAGGCCACAGTTTCCCTATTCTTTAAAAATACTGCAACACATTATAAACACATTACACCACAAACACAGCACTTCTTTTATTAAAATCACTAGCACAAAAATAACCTAGATATGCACCGTTTTCTCACACCCATTTTTACCCTGTTCCTTCTACTGTGGTAAACAACACTACTCATACTTCACTTGTTCTGACAACATAGATAACACACTGTAGTACACCACAAATAACACAACTTTAATAACTCTTTTTCCCAACAGCTCCTCCTACTTGTATAAATAACAACCTCACTTACTAAAAGTACTTCACCATTACCACATATACTCACTAATTTTATTTTACAATTACAGGAAGAAGAAGATTGCCGAAGACAGCTACCGAAAAAAGAAAGCTTTTCACATCTTACAAAGTAAGTGCATTGATAGATATTTTATTTCTATCGCGTTAATATAGTATGTATGTCTCACTAATTGTAACAATGTACTTTCACAATATATTAGCCTAGAGTATTCTTTTCAAATCAACAATATTTATTTAAATCTCACTCATTATATTGCATCAATCACACTCGTTCTATTCCCATCTTAACACCACCATTATAACATCCATTGTTTTCCTTAAAACATGATAATGACCCTACTTATTCAATCACACCACCACTCCCATACTCATTAACCCAAGCTCCATCACAAATGTACAGACTCTTCTGCAACCTTCCCAAACACACCTATCATCCCACTACACAATCACACAGCACTCTATTCATCTCTACAATCACACCCAAACACCCATGCACAATACATGCATATACATTCCAGAACTTTCACACCCAAACTTTCATTTTTCCCAAAAGACAGAAGAGCATGCCTACTAAAAAGTGAAAATAGACCCGTCAAGAATAAAAGCATGCCAAATAGTCATCCACTGCTAAAATAATGTATAAAAACATTAAAACAAAACAACTAGTAACCTCACTCAACAAAATGAAACCAGCCACCACTAAAAAGGTAAGGCCTAAAAGGAAAAGGAAAATGTGCAAAAAAGCAGACCTACTAATGAACCTATCACTATAGCTACAAATATAAGTGTAGCCACAGTATTCCAAAACATTAATTTCAGAAAAAAAATGTTGCACCGTAGAGTTATTCACAATCTTATAAAGACAGCTAAAAAGTCATGATCCACCCTTAAAAACGACTGCTGAAGACTAATCCTCGAAACTCTAATGGACGGTGCATATCTATTAGAGAATGTTTTTATATTGATTTATACAGAATGAAACCACTAACTAAATTAATCAATAAATTACAAAAAGTACTTCTAAACATGTGCAATGTCAATATAGATACCTTTTCAAGCTTCTGTGAAGGTAAATGGATTCACACAAGCAGCACAGAACCATATTTCAATGAAGAGGCTTATAAACAAGAACAGAAAAAAAAAATACCATAGACAGTAATGGCCAAGGGAATAAAAATGGTAGGAGATACCATTATGTCAAAAGAAACCCTTATATAAAAAACTTCTCCAACAAACTTTCAACCAAAAGTTCCTTTCACCAAAACAAACCGTCCAGTGTACAAAATGACATGCAGCTGAATATGTAACGTACGCCAGCTATCCTTCAAAACATCATGAAAAATCCTCAATGCCTATGTCAAACTAAAAGAGAAAAGAAAACTTTACATACCATAGACTCGTGCACAGTGTGCAGCCACACTGGCCTGTAAGGACATTCATGCATTTTTTTCATTTTAAAGCTTTTCTCGTATTAGACCATCAGCACAATTCATCACAATAACCAGTAGTCAATTTATACAAATGGTAACATAGTAATGCACACTATATTTTTTTTTAAAAATATGCATCTTAAAACAGGATCTACGCTCATTATCATCTTACTAATGGAGTTTCCCCCAATGAGGAAAGAAAGTGCACAGCCTCATATCACTTTCCAATGTAGAATTTATAAAGTACCCGTCATCCTCCTTCTTAGTAGCCAGGTACGATGCATACATCTAGCCGAAGCAAACACAACTTTCCCTTCCAATGTGCAAGAAGAACATAGCTTCTCGAGTGCACCTTATCCTTGCGTCAATCAATACAGCTTTTAAATATCTACTTCTAGCTCTTGTGAAACAGGGCAAATTATCATAAAATGATTCAAGGTTTCGTTTGCTAATCTGCAGACGGGCAATTGCCCGATCTTGACAACGACCTTGTCCGGGTGTAGTAGGCAGTATGCAGGATCCCAAGCCTAAAACGGTATATAAGGAATGTTCATAGGGGGTGGGGGTGAATTTCATCTAGGATATGTTTATATTCCTGTTACAAGGCAATAATTATGTGCCATTCTTCAGTGAGCACCTCAGTTCCTCTAGCTATTCAAAGGCATTACTCTTAGCAGTTACTTTGAATTCAACTTTAGATGTTAATTGACACTCAAGAGAATTGTCCCATAAGGATTTGGCATTCAGCCTACACAACCATTCTCTCAAATGAACTATCCAATCACACCTCTTTGCACCTTCCAATTGTAGAAAGTTCCTCAGGGCATCTCCATAGGGAACTAAACTCAGGGAGGACCAGAGTCTTACCCGATATAATGCAGGTCTAAGTGCAATCTAATCAACTATAAGCTATACCTTAAGTTCCATTTCGACCAATTAAGTTATGGCAGTTTCCGGTAAGAGCAATGACTTATTCTGAAAGATATTCTCAATTGGGGTTAGTAAAGTTGTATTGGAATATCCCAGATCTCAGAACCATAAAAGGCTGGTGCCAAGGCTTGTTTTTCAAATAATTCCAGTGTCGGCGAGATTGTCCCAATACCCTGACCCTTAAAAAATTAGTAGATACCCCTGCGATATTTACTTAGGGTAACTTTGGCTTTAAGGAGGTGGTCCGACCACCCCCCCGTTTCATTAAACCTAATCCCGAGGTAATCAAAAATGTTTACTTATTACAGTTTTAAGCCCTCTACCTCTATGTACACACAGCAGGGCATGGCTGAATAGTGGTTTAAAAACCATAACTTTTGTTTTATTCACATTCAAATCAAGCCCAAGCTCCTTGCATTTTCCCATAAAGATGTCAAGCAATGTGTTCAACCCCTTAGGTGACATGGCAAGAATTACTGCATAGTCTGCGAAGAAGAGGGTTGGCCACCTCTTGGATGAAATTCTACACGCATCCAAGGCATTCACTATTTCCTGAATACGCATATGTGGCGGATCCCCTACTGGACAGCAAAGGATTCAGATTGTTCCCATGATAGCCCATAATGGACTGAGCCCTTTGTCTCCACATGCAGCAATTTAATTGCATTTACTAAGGCGGTCAGCGCTTTTATCCCTTCTAAAACTTGCCACAAAATTTCTTGTGGCACTGAATCAAAGGCTGTTCTAAGGTCTAATAATATGGAGTATACTTTTATTTGAAGCAGTTTGCTGTATTTCTGTATTCCACTGTGCCCCTACCGGCACGGAACCCAGACTGAGCATCGCTAATAATCTCTGTGTCATCAACCCATCTTTGTAGTTTAACTTGGAGTACCTTCCCGAATGTCTTCCCAGCACAATCAAATAACGAAATTGGGTGATAATTTCCCGGGTGCTCTCTTCATCCTTTTTTGTACACTGGGACTATTGTTGTCCCCTCGATATTCTAGGTACTTTCTTTTTATAGCTGCATTAAAAACTGTGGTCAAAATCGTGGCCCATATCGTAACAAATAACATCAACATTGACCTCCTTTAGTGAAGAAATACTGCTCTCTAGTGTATGGATTACCCTATTATCCTCTATATTAATACAACTTACCCCAGATCACTAGTGCATGTCTGGGGGGCCACTTCACAAGATTTAGTAATCAACTCCTTATTTTTCTCACCCAAGTTCTTATTTCCCAAGGCTGTTGCCTCATGTTGTTTACAGCATTTAGTGCAAGACACCTTCTTCCATGGTATTTTTCCACATCTGTCCCTGACTGAAGTAACCAGGGACTCCCCAATTGAATCAAGGGGATCACACTGGTTAGATGTCTTGGCCAAGGGGATTTCAATTCTTCTGACAGCACACTTAAATTCACCTTCTATATTGAGACCTGGATTTATAAGGGGAGAAAGTGACCCTCAATTTGTACCAGTAATACCTCATTGTTCTCTGGATCTATGGTGGACAATTTGAGGGAAACGCTCCTGAATCATTCCCTTTATGGTTTGTCTTCAGAACAACATTTCTGCCCCCTTCTTGATTAAGGTTAGGCGATACTTCAAACAGTACCGGATGGTCCTCCTTTGTAATGTGCAGGTGCGATCCTGCAAATACTCTCACCTTCACTGTGGCCTTGTTACAAAAGGTGATTCAATCATCGGTTTGAGTAACCACACAATTGGGGGCCAAATTCAAGGGTACTTTGCCATGTTTACTGATTTTTGCTCCCCCGTCTCTACAGCTATCACCATTTTACTCTAAGTTAGATTCAAAACCTTTTAGCCAGCTGGGGCATCAATGTTGTATAGGAAGTCTTTGAATTCAGTTATGAAGAGGTTGATCTCATGAATTGGTTTAAACAGTCATGATATTTTGCTCAGCTTCCTTTGTACAGCACTCTCATATTTCCTTTCAGCCATGTTGATATAGAATGAGAACAACATTTTATCAATACAAACGATGAAGGCAATGTAAAAACACTATAACCGTAGATTAACCACAATTTAAAAATTCTAAAAAGACCTAAAACATATAATAGTTTAAAACACAGTAGCTGATACAGGTCTAATATTAATTTGTTAAATCTGATTAAAAGGATAGAGGGACTCCCGACTGGCTAACGGGGCATCCATAGTCCACCTCCTCCTCCTCTTAGCTTTGCGTAAGAAATATGGTGGTCAGCAATAAAGCATTGTAGAGCTGTAGAATACCCAGTTGCTTGGGCAGGTGCTTGAATGTGAAGTTATAAAAATCAAAGTGTGCAATTCAACCTAGTATGGAAGATATTACAAAACCCCACAGGCCACACCAAATCACGCCAAGGCACATCCTCCAATTCGAGTGTTGTGCCAAATTGCTCCAACCGCTGCAGCCACAACTCAGTTCTGACTGTAAATATACACAACAGAGCCCAGTGAGGTTATGCACTTCTGTAAAGGATGGATGCAAGATGCAGGCTCGCCTTGATGGCAACTGAGATTCAGCAGAGACAGCAGAAGGCCAACAAAAGACAACCAATGGAAGATTCAGGGTCACCTTACTTGCACTTTAACTCCGACTGCAGCTGCAAGTGATTGGCTTTGTCGAGAGGTTCGCTGATCTTGCCACAGAGCAAGTCTAGAGTGTCGGTTTGCGGTCTTTGCAGCCCGCTACTCCTAACAGCCCGCTGCTCACAACAACTGCCCTTAACATGCTGAGCTTCACCACTCCGGGTCCCTGCCAGGCGCTTTGAATGCAGGGTGCAATGGCTTGGCAAAGGCGAGATTCCCACATCGCAACTCTCCTGTGGCTCACAACAGATGCCCTTAAGATGCTGGGCTTCACCACTCTGTGTCCCTGTCAGGAATTTTTAACGCGGCAGGGCATGAATTTGCAAGGATGAGATTCCCACAGTGTAACTCTCCCACGGTCCATAACAGCTGCCCTTAACATGCCGGGCTTCACCACTCTGGGTCCCTGCCAAGTGTTTTGAATGCAGGAGGGGCATTGCTTGGCAAGGACGAGATTCCCACAGTGCAATACTCCCGCGCCTCACAACATCTGCTCTTAACACACCATGCTTCACCACTCAAGGTCCCTGCCAGATGTTTTGAATGCAGGAGGGGCATAGCTTGACAAGGATGAGATACCCACAGGCAACTCTCCCGCGGCTCACAACAGCTGCCCTTAACATGCTGGGCTTCATTAGCCTGCATTTCAGGAACTGCTTGCAAAAGCACCTTTCACCATATTAAAATGTTAGCAATACACCATTCAGCTATACAAAATCTTATGCATACACTGTAGTATACACACAGTTCTGCTCTAGAACTCCAAAATGTAAATAATATTCTCCTACATTGAACAGCCAAAGATCTCCTTTGAAAAATAGAGCACATCCAAAGTAAATATTGTAAAGTTGACTTACAAAATTCAATAACTTCAGAAAACATTCACGAACACCTCACAAACTCCAAGCTCCTAAAAAGCATATTTGGTTTCAAAACACATCTGCTGAAATACCAGAAAAAGTATGTATCTGTTGTTGTGGATTTTTTTATTTGTATTTTATTGTATTTTATTGAATTTATATAGCCCTTTAATCCGAAGTGCACAAAGTGCACAAAGAGCACAAAAATAGTGTATATGGCCTACAAAATAGAGAACAATGAGTAATCCCGAAGGTTCCAATTAGCTTTATATCTAACAGAAAATAAATACAAAATAACTGAACCCTCAATAGTTTGCTCGTACTGCAATACAAAGCTTGACAATAACCAAATGCCATCATGTCCTATTACTAACACCTTAGAAATCTTCCCACTTCCAAAAGCTCTCCAACAACTTAACTTGTATGAGAGCATTATAATCCAAACCGTACACCCATTTCAAGCAATAATACGCCTTCAACTGAAAACAACCACATGTTCATACATCAATAATAAGACCGGCTGAGGAAGTTGGCAAATATTCAGCGGTTTTATCAACAATTATCTAAAACAAGGAGTACAACGAAAATCAACAGATGCCTCACAGCATATCTGTCAGAGAGTTACATAAAAACACAGGTATATGGTAAAAACTCATCATAGTTGACATCATACTATGTGGTAAAGTAAGGACACCTAAGTTAGATTGCGGTTAGTCTACGGGAAATATCTAGGTATACTTTCTATGGGGGATGGAATTGTGATTAGGTCTCTACAGTCAGTTGGACAACTATGCCCACTCCTAGTACAAGTCATCTTTAGTGTCATATAATAGACATTGTTTTATTGGATCTCAAACTATAGGGCTCTTTACTACATGGCCTCCTACAATCGGTAGTCAAGATTGTACCAATCTGGAATATTCCACTCGCTAGCAGCATGCAAGCTGGTACCCCAGGTTCTGGTGGGTTGGACTTAACCATGCCTCTATGCCCAATTAGCCGATTATCCATCATCATTCAAGGTGTCTGCCATCTGAATAGTCTTTGAACTTGGCCTTGCAAAGTATCACTGATCCTGGGAGTGGGAGCATGCTGTTATCTTCAAGTCTCTGCGTAACTTGCCCAAAGTCTATTTCCATCTAGACCATGTGACAGGAGACAGTGTTTTGAGCTTCTTCTTCATATTTAATACTTTAAAATGAATAAAACTCATTGTCTTTCTGTTACACCTTAAGATTCTTGCTGCCTCAACCCATGACACTGGGCCAAAGCCTTCTCGATTCTTCCTCCATGGTCAGCCATTCTTATTCTACTCTGCCACACTTTCAGCCCTTGAGATCCCAGTTTGCTTAAATACAATGCGGGACATCCAGATTCTATATGATGGTGGCACAGCCTGCAGTCAATTCACTACGTATAGCCATCCTTCATGAATATTTAGTCTGCTTGCATTACTGCAGCGGCACAATTTTAAAACGGCTTGCATTTTCTTCAGTGCTCCTTGCACGTACAATCATTATTCTGCACGTAAAGGGTCACTCAATCCACTACTTCCTCATCAGATTCTATATGGTCTATTCACCTTCTCTCTCTCTGACCTTTTTCTTGGCGTGTCTGCTTGCTTCATGTGATGTCACCAGTACCCTTTTCCATCCCTGTTAACATGTTCTTCAGTGATCTCTCCCACGAGACTGTCAGCTCTTTGTGGATACAAAACAAATGGTTTCTCAATGGTGCCTTGTCTCAAAGGCATTTCATGTTATGTGCATCATTACAGGTGTAGTGCTTGTCACTATTTCCGGCTCCCAACATATAGGCAAGATAGGAGCAGGACTTCCAGTAGAGGCATTTGGCTCCTCCTCTACAGATCTTAAGGAAAATATAAAAACTCTAGGAGTACAAAGGTCAATAGTTCAGTCATTGATTGCAATAGTTAATGGTGTACCAACAAAAGACCAAAAAATTCAGCAACAACTAGTTGTCTTAAACAAAGTTAGACAAGCCCAAACATATCTCAAAGAAAACAATCAATAGTTCAAAGATAAAACATAGAGACACACCAGAAAAATAATTCAAGATTCACCACCAAATGGCCAATTTGAAAGTGTAGATCCTGTTAATGCAGCCAACATTTTAGACCAGTATTTAATTCACCCACTCCACTCCAAAGACACTATAGAAGCTGCATAAGAAACATATCAAATGATTCAAGCCAAAGGATCCCCAATTAGGATTTGGGAGACAAGTTTAGATGCATGCTCCTTTCCTCTACTCTTTCCTACAGGAAAAGGGGGAAGATATGATGAAAGATCCATACAAATTACTGCATCAGAATATCACTCTTTATGAATGTATTCTAAAGACCCCAGATTCAGACAAAAAGTAGAATACATTCCCATCTCATGTTCAAAAGTGAACTAGCAACTATATGTTATGTAGTTGCACACACATTAAAAACAGGATCTAATTTGTTAAACATGTCGACTACCCAAATGCTTCAAAAGATAAAAGACAAGGATGAAGTTTTGCAGTCAAGTAGCACAAATTTCTTGGAAAACATTCATGGTACAAAAGAATACTGTTCTGGACGTCACACTGATGTACGTTGTATGCTAAGGAACCTAAGCCCACCCACATGGTTTGTTACTTTAAGTTGTGCAGAATATGCATGGGAAAAGGTGCACATCTTGTTACGCACTGCAAACCAAATTAATGAGGGAATAGATATAAAAACAACAGGAGAGCTCTGTTCTCTTGACCCTGTCAATGAATCAAGGCACTTTCACCATCGCTGCACTTCATCTGAACTTCATCTGCAATAAAAGTACCCCTCAACTCGGAGAAGTGGAGCACTTCTTTTGGAGAAAAGAATATCAATCCAGAGGAGCACCACACATCGACATGCTTTTGTGGATAAAAGATGCTCCCATATTTGGCTATGACAGTGATGCCACTGTTTTACAGTTTATTGAAAAATACATTACCGGGGACATCCCTTCAGAAACCCGACATAGTGACCTATGTACACAAATCTTACACTTCCAAGTATGGCAAATACTGCAGCCGTACAAATAAAAACAAAGGTAAATACAATACCAAATGTCCCTAGACCAGTTTGCAAAAAAGGACATGTAAATAGCTTGATGTCTTCTTTTTGACACAGTGTAAAAGGTTAATCCCCTAAAACCACATACAGCATTAAAAGATACAAAGCATCCAAGTTCATCAGTGATTAGAATGCAATAATTGCCCTCTTGTGGAACAATTTTTAATTCGTACTGTATCATCTCTGTAAGTCTGTTCCCTTGGGGGAACAGGCTATGCTTGCCTGTAAATTGTAAATTTATTGCACCATCTTGGCTTTGACTGCTCCTCTTGGGAACAGATATGCATGAATGTAACCGCCTTCTTGTAACTACGCGCCCAAATGCCTCATGGAAAGGTTGTGCTCTACAAATAAAATAAATACAAATACAAATACAAATATCGACATACAATACATTGAAGACAATTTCACTGCAGTTGCAAGTTATGTCACAGCGTGGGCCAGACAAAGCTGAGATATCAGAGGTAAAAGACCTCTTGGATGACATATAATCTGACAAAACACTGTCACAAAAATTATACAGCTTCAATATAAAAATGCTCTCCCCTAGAGAATGTGGGTGCTACGAAGCTGCAGACCATTTAACAGGTACAGCCTTATATGGCAAATCTGAACACATTGTCTGGCTAAATCTTGGTCCAAGTTCATTCAGAAAAAAAGAGTACTAAAATCCAACCAAAAGATAGAGGCAACAGCCACAAATTATCCCAACAGCCACAATTATCTCTATCTCGTTCATATTTCACAAATCGCAAGGTCTAAACCTATATAACGTATTGATTGACATTAGCAGCACAGTCTTTAAAAAAGGTTACATCTCACTTTTGCATCAGTGTACACTCAGTGGTATATTTCTAGTTAACTTTGATGTAAACAAAGTCAACACTGACAGTCCTTGCTTCTTACAATACAGCAGGCTACGTACACTATACACCACATCTAGATATGTACCCTGAATCTCAAAAATGAAAACCTTTAAAAAGAAAACTAAAACAAAAAGAACCTATAACCAATCTCCCAACAATACCTCTAAAATAACAAAGACCAACTGCTGCTCCATCTAATAATACAACCACAAATCTGTCAAGTACAAAATCAACTGCACGCCCATCAGAATGCAAAAAGACAAATGTCTCTTCTCATGAAACAGCTGCAGGCCCATAAAAGGATATAGAGGCACAACTCTCTGGTCCATTAAAATTCAACAACGCAACTGGAGTAAATTGCATTGCAAATGTAGCAATCGATGTTCTCTTCCAATTGCCACCAGTTGTTCACAACATTTACTTAAACGGCTCGGACCATTTGTGTTGCAAATGCTTGTCCTTCATAGAAATGCCACAAATAATTTCTGACAACACTTACCCAGTCTCAGGTATGAGGCAAGAATTGGACTACTGTACAGGAATGGTCAAATTCGCCACTAAATACACAGGACGATTCACAAGAATTCCTATTGTACCTACTACAAGTACTGGAAACCAAAAGGATCCCTATAAATGAAGTCTTCCAGATTTCATGCACATGGAAACATATGTGCACTCTCTGCAACTATGTTTCACAATAGCACATCACTAATGTAAGATTTGTGTATGTATCCATACCAGATTTGAAATTCATTCTATTTCACCAGTTTCTGCAAAATGCAAATAATAGCATATTATGCCCTTTTTGTAATTCAGATAATCATTCCAACATATAAATACACTCACATGGCCAATATGTGATACTAATGCTTCTAAGGTGCAAAGCAGATGATATGCAAAACAGCTGTAACTACTAGCTTCACATGCGGCCAAGTATCTTTTCACATGAAAACCTTCACAATAGTGAGCATAATCTACCCCACTGGTGCTACAACAACGTCAGGCCACTACAATGCATATGTCAAAAGGGAAGTGGTTGGTTTGAATATAATGACACCTCTGTTACTCCAAAACATAGGCTACAAACAAATATAACAAATCCCTACTTAATATTCCTTCATCACAATTTTAGTCACTAAACTGTACGACAATAAACAGTTAGAATACATCAACAGATATCTAACTACAATAATAATACTACATTTGTACTTTTAAAAGTCAGGATAGTTAGAATAAGCCAACAGGTATCTAACTACTTTAAAAATACCCTTTGTTGCAATACACTTCAAATATACCATCACAGTTTCTGTTACTGTAATACTTCTTGTAAAATCCAATTTAATTACAAAATGCCAACATTATCATCAAATCTAACAAATGCCTACTTAATATTCCTTCACCCCAAATGTACTCACTAAACTATGGTGCAAAACTGGTATCTAACTACATCTAAATTACTACAATAGTACATTTAAAACCCAAGACAGTTAGAATATGCCAACAGTCATCTGACTACTTCTAAAATACCCTTCATTGCAATACACTTCAAATATGCCATCACAGCTATTCTTACTGCAAAACTTTGCATACAAAGTGGCATAGGCCATGCCCCCAGAAAGCTGGCCACTGGCCACAACCACCACAATGTAATAAAACCATATAACAGGTATGTACAATACACCTTCAAATAAGACTCACCCAGAACCCACTGCCATCCAATTGATGTCCACGGACACTAACATTTACTGCAGACTCAACTGCACCTGCACATCTTTTTTCACCTTTAAAAACATGTCCATGACCAATTTATTCCACTCCGCAGCCCTCTCCAGGACCCCTTTCGGCCACCAAATAACTCCAAATGTGTTTTCCAGACCTTTTTTTCTCACTGCAATTTCCGCAGCCAGCTGTGATATCCACGGACTTGGCAGCCCCCTGCAGATCCTTTTTTCAACTATAAAAACTGCTCCATATCAACTGTATTCCACTCCCTCACCCTTTCTAGCCCCTCTTTTGGGCACCAAATAACCCCATATGTGTTGTCCACACTCTTTGCTCACTGCAGTGTCCGCAGTCAGCGGCAGCTGTCTGCGGATCCAAGATGGCGACTGTTCCCAAAAATATGACGGAGCTCACGTTTTTTACCATCCAATGAAAAGGCATGTACGAATCAGGAAATTTGTGGAAATACTCATAGACGCAATGGAAAATGTTTTGCCCGCGCCTACAGCCCAAACGGCTGGATGGATTTTTACCAAGTTTGTACTAGAAGTAGATGCTTGGTCCCGAAAATGTGCTTTTGTGAATTTGGTGTAAATCCGTCCAGTAGTTTTTTAAAAAATGCCCCAAAAATAGGCAAAATAAAACAGGGATATTTGGGTCTGGTCTGCAGACTCACTTACTGATGTTGTGTCTGCAGAGACCTCTGGACCAATCAGAGAGCTGCGTGATATTCGCAGACATCATACACGCCTGCTAATTGGTCAATTAATAACCTGCAGTGCCCCAAAACTATTGAAACAGACGCCATGTTTGATTCATGAATTGCGCCCATAGTCTGTGAGGATGCATAGTGGGATGGGGGAAACAGTATTATTGATAAATGTTATTGATGCCTATCTGAAGAATATAGCGCCACAGTCGCAAGAGCTACCATCTTATCTCTCCTTGAGTATGGCAATGCGCTAATTCTAGGATCAACAAAAACTGCTACCAAAGCTATCAAGTTCTACAAAACAACGCAGTGAAAATCATTAAGCAAAAAAACAGGAAACAGCACATCAGCGAAGCCAGGAAAGAACTACACTGGCTAAAAATTGAAGAGAGAGTCCAATTCAAGTCCCTCACTCTCACACATAGATGTATTTTTGGTAAAGCCCCTGCATACCGTAAAACCAAAATCATTCCATATAAGCCCGCCAGAAAGCTAAAATCAGCCGTACAAGGATTGATTGTGGTGGCTCCATTCAGATGTAAAAATGGGGCAGGTAAATCCTTCCCCATATCTGCAGCAAGCTTATGGAACAATCTCTTCAGGCTTTATTATGAATGAGGGGCTTGCCTTCCTTATTCATACCTTCCCCCCCCGCTTTTTACGTCCCTCATTCTGTAGCAAAGAATCATTACATTCATCATGAGGACATGCGTACCAGCCAGTTTAGCCATTTGCATTGCTAGTAAAGAAATCTCGCCTGTACAAAAGATTGGTGGTGTGTTTAAATAGGAACTTTTCTATTAGTCATTTTGGGTCAGTGGACATTCACTCATACCCCCCCCCCGTGGATTGAATTTCTCCCATCTGCAGTGGTAGACTAACCGCCGACTAGTTAACAGTAACATGGACGGAACGTAATACTTCCGCTTCCATGCTGACGAGGACTTGTGTAGTTCTTGTTTGTTTCCAAGGAGACGGCATCCTTACTGGTGAAGGCAGAAGCGGTAGGGCTACTGCAAGAGACATGCTATTCTGGCATGAGGAGAAAATGACTGATGCTGTGAGTAGGTCAGGAAGGTCCTTAGTTCTTCCTCATGCTAAGCACTTCTCAGAGCCTTCACCACGAAGTCAAACAGGAAAAAATATCATTTTACAAAACAAAATAAAATGACACCCCCTTTCCCCCTACCCACCTAACAGCCCAACAGAATTCTCTGAGCACTCCTTGGTGCGCACGCCCAGGTGTTTGTTTCAGGAGAGCAGGGAGGGTGCAAACTCTTGTTATTGAAGTTAGACCTCATGCTGAGTTAGAGTATAAGAGAAAAAAATGTATATAAGGAAATTAGCGTTATGATAATACGCCAGTACAATACAGCGGTTCTATGTTATTTTGCCGCAGGATTTTTCGTCGCAGGACTTTTCATCGCTGTTTTTTAATCGAAAAAAACTCATTGTTTTTTTTTTTGGGAGGGGTTACCCCCCCAAACCGCCCTTTTTAAAAAAATTATTCCCTTTCACCCACAAATATTTATTTAATTTTTATTTTTAACCCACCCCAAAAAAAAAACAATGAGTTTTATTTTCGATAAAAAAACGGCGATGAAAAGTCCTGCGACGAAAAATCCAGCGGCAAAAGAACTGTATACCCAATACAGCACCATTAGAGTTCAAGCAGTCCAGAGGTAGTATATAACTTTTCAACAGCGTTTTGTTGAGAAAAAGTCCAGATGTAGAATGAAAAGTGCAGTAGTCACTGCATCCCAACAGCACTCTCTGGGCACTCCTTCGTGCATGCACACAGATATTTATATCCATTTTGGGAGAGCAGGGGGTGGGGCTAACTCTTGTTATTGAATATATATCTAATGCTGAGCGCGTTTTGTTGAAAAAAAAAGATGGAGAATGAAAAGTCCAGCGGTCACCACAGCCAAACAGCACTCTCTGGGCACTCCTGTGAATGAAGAAATGACAGCAATTTTTTGCATGTAATTTCCAGTGAACATTTCTTCTATTTGGAAGTTGTTTGAGAATTGTAATCTGAAGTTATGCGTAGATTATGTGAGGTATTAATTAAGAAATGTATAGTGATATGGGATTACTGTATTATTGATTAGGCTTGATAGGTAGCTTTATGGGGCTGTCCAAGGCACTTGGCCATTCAAACTCTAGCGATAGTGGGGATGGGTAGTGGAGGGAGGATGTACATGCTGATATATTTTTTGGAGCAGCAGTAGTAATGATTAGTTTGAAGGTCCCTTTCTGAATCACAGCGGGCAATTTGGAACAGGTTTTTCATGGTCGCTGTCATACGAAAAGGGTCTCTTTTTGATTTAAATGAAGGTGGGATTTTTTGGTGTTTTTACTGATGAGAGATGTGCTCCAGTGATGTGCTCCACTTGAGCACATCTCCTGTCCAGAATTGAAAAAAATAAAATTATTTGCATCTCAGGCAGATTCTGAGTTGCGAATAACTATTACGTCTGGGCTGATGGGTAGCTGCAGGGTTTTACGCCCCACAGCCTTGGCGGAGGCCCTTGTTTTGCTTGGCCCTACAAGCCCCAGCTGGCGGTCTGTGAAACCCGTCTCTGCCTGTCAGCCTGGGCATGGACGTTATATTATGCATTGAAATTATAAAGAAACACAATGCTTGACCTTCAATATCCCAATTTATTTTTATCACAGCTTTTTTGCAAGATGCCATCAAGAAAGCAACAACAACGAGCCATAAGAAAGGATTGTCTGCCAGGAAGTAAATACGTACAGTTCTAAGTAGTGTTGTTAAATATACAGATAAAAATCCTGTTGATAATACAATACCTATTACCAATAATACTTTTGAAAAGATGAAATTTCATATAGGAGATGTGTCAACAGAATATAATCATGGAACCAAGAATGACTTTCTTGAAAGAAAAAAAAAGAAAGAATGTATTAAATGTGTTACAAGCTGGTAAAAAAATAAAGATTTCTAGAAGAAAAGTTATCAAATGTGTGATCAATTTGAAACAGAGGAATACAGATATATACAGGAATATATATCACTCTCAAGTGATAGTGGGGATGGGTAGTGGAGGGAGGATGTACATGCTCAAGTATTTTGTTTTAGTATCATCACACATTTGTAGTTATCTTACACTTAGACAGGGTAATTCATAGATTTCACCGCAGAGGCAGTGCACGCTAGCAGCGCAGAGAGGTAGCGTGCGCCAGCCGTGTGCGCTAAACAACATTCTGACGTGCCGTTTATTCATGGTACATTAAAGCCATTTTGAGCGCTGGCGCAGAGAACATCCTGCAGCACCAGATACGCCCCCAAGAACGCTCCTTGCACAAGGATAAGGCATTGAAATCCTCAATTCAGCGCAAAGGGCAGCGCTAACCCTGTACCAGTTCATAGGGCCGGGACAGTGCATTTGGGGGGGGGCGCGGGAAGTTTCACATGTGATAGGGCTTGGGCGAGTGGGCTACATGTATTCTGAGGTGTGCGCAGGGAGTATCACAGGCGATAGGCCTTGTGCGTGCGGGGTACTTGTATTCTGAGGGGTGAGCAGGGTGTATCACACGCGATAGGCCTTGTGCGAGCGGGGTAGGTGTAGGTGTATTCTGAGGGGTGCGCGGGGAGTATCACACGTGATAGGCATTGTGCGAGCGGGGTACATGTATTATGAGGGGTGCACGGAGAGTATCACATGCGATAGGGCTTGTGCGAGCGGGGTACGTGTATTCTGAGGGGTGCGCAGGGAGTATCACACGCGATAGGCCATGTGTGAGCGGGGTACATGTATTCTGAGGGGTGCGTGGGGAGTATCACACATGATAGGGCTTGTGTGAGTGGGGTACGTGTATTCTGAGGGGTGCTTGGGGAGTATTACACGTGATTTCGCCCGGCGAGCGGGGTACGTGTATTCCGAGGGGTGCACGTTGAGTAACACACGCAATAGGCCTTGTGCGAGCAGGGTACGTGTATTTTGAGGGGTTCGTGGGGAGTATCACACGCGATAGGGCTTGTGCGAGCGGGGTACATATATTTTGGGGGTGCGCGGGTTGTATCACACGCGATAGGCCTTGTGGGGAGTATTACATGCGATTTCGCTGGGCGAGGGAGGTACGTGTATTCTGAGGGGTGCACTGGGAGTATCACACGCGATAGGGCTTGGGCAAGCGGGGTATGTGTATTCTGAGCGGTGCACAGGGAGTATCACACGTGATAGGCCTTGTGCGAGTGGGGTACGTGTATTCTGAGGGGTGCGCGTGCAGTTTTACACACGATTTAGCTGGGCGAGCGGGAGTGGTTTGTGGAGAGTATCACACGCGATTTAGCTGGGCAAGCCAGGTACATGTATTCGGAGGGTTGCGCGGGGAGAATCACACGCGATAGGTCTTGGGCGAGCAGGGTACGTGTATTCTGAGGAGAACCCGGGGAGTTTCACACGCAATTTAGCTGGGCGAGAGGGGTACGTGTATTCTGAGGGGTGCGCATGTAGTTTCACACGTGATTTAGTTGGGTGAGCGGGGTACGTGTATTCGGAGGGGTGCGCGGGGAGTATCACATGCAATTTAGCAGGGCTAGCGGGGTACGTGTATTCTGAGGGGTCCGCAGGGAGAATCATACGCGATAGGCCCTGTGCGAGCGGGGTACGTGTATCTTGGGGGTGCGCAGAAAGTATCACATGCAAATTGGCAGAGTGGGACCTCCCAGGTGTGCCCTCTTCTGCCTTCCCAGGACCTGCAGGCAGCCCACCCCACAGGGGACTACCCTGCAACCCAGGCCATGCCCTGCAGGTAGCCCATCCACCTTGGGAATGCCCCGCAGGTAGCCCATCCACACTGGGCATGCTCCCCAACCAGCCCACATGTCACCATGCACCAGTGAGAACCGACTCATGTCCCCCTGCACCCCCACCCACCCAGCAGTGACAGACACCTGCCAGCAGGCCCCGACTCATATCCCCCGCACCCTCACCCACCCGGCAGTGACAGGCACCTGCCAGCAGGCCCCGACTCATGTCCCCCTGAAACCCCACCCACCCGGCAATGACAGGCACCTGCCAGCAGGCCCCGACTCATGTCCCCCTGCACCCTCACCCACCCGGCAGTGACAGTCACCTACCAGCAGGCCCTGACTCATGTCCCCCTGAACCCCCACCCACCCGGCAGTGACAGGCACCTGCCAGCAGGCCCCGACTCATGTCCCCCTGCACCCTCACCCACCCGGCAGTGACAGGCACCTACCAGCAAGCCCCGACTCATGTTTCCCTGCACTCCCACCCACCCGGCAGTGACAGGCACCTACCAGCAGGCCCCGACTCATGTCCCCTTGCACCCCCACCCACTCAGCAGTGAGGGGCGCCTGCCAGCAGGCCCCGACTCATGTCCCCCTGCACCCCCACCCACCCGGCAGTGACAGCACCTGCCAGCAGGCCACGACACATGTCCCCCTGCACCCCCACCCACCCGGTAGTGACAGACACCTGCCAGCAGGCCCCGACTCATGTCCCCCTGCAGCTTCACCCACCCGGCAGTGACAGGCACCTGCCAGCAGGCCCCGACTCATGTCCCCCAACACGTCATCATGAACCACAATTATGGCCCTCATGGCCACCAAAATCCCAACACACGCCACCCCTGCCCAAAGAACAACCAAGTATTACATCCAGCCCACATTGAAATGCCCATTACATTAAACAACCCAAATGGCATGTCTGTACATCAACACTGTCTGTCACACACACACAATGGGTGCCAGTGAATGTGAAAACCCACATCGTGACATGCATGAAACCAATGAGAGAATACCACACATTGAAGTATGAAACAAAAATGTATTCAACGCAAAATTAAGTGAATGAAATGAAATCACACAATAATGGAAATAATAAAATGCAGCATGTTCCAAAATGAAAAAAAAATATGAAATCAGAATCCAAATAAATCCAAATGAAAATGTGTCCAAAGTCACCGTCCAACAAAGCAAATCCAAATGGAAAGAAATAAGAAAAATCCATTGCTCCAAGGTGAAAAATAAAATAAAAATGACGATACATCCACTGTTCAACTATATACAAATAACAAATCTAGGGTCCATGAGCCCAACCACTGAAATGAAACCTACAAAAAATACTATGAATGAAGAACTATCTACAAAAAGGTGGGGCATAGTCCAAGCAGCCCAAATGAAAGAAAAACATAAATGAAACCTAACACTAACTATATACAATGGCGGCTGGCAAGTCCTACGGCTCACCTGCCGATTTCCCGGGCCAGGGCATCATCAAACTCCTGTTCTATGTCCTGGAGTTGGGCCTGTTGCATGGCCTTGAGGTTTCACAGGGATGACGCCATGTCCAACTCCATGTGAATTGCCTCGAGGCACTCGGCCCGCCTCAGCGCCCTGCGCATGGAGTTCTCCGCCCTGACCATAGTGAGCCGTGCCTCTTCCACCCACCGCCGCACCGCATCTATGTGCTGGCCCAACCTCTGCCACACGGAAGACACTCCCAATCCAGGGTTTTGCTGCCCTCTGGCTGATGCCTGCCCCTCTGATGTTGATGGCCCCGAGCCATAATCGCTCCCACCTTGAGCCTGCTGCTGCCGTGCCTGTACCCTGGCTCTTGATGCCTGCACGTCCTCCTCCTGCTGGGGTGCAGTTGTTGGTGTGGCCACCCCTGCTGGACCTCCGACTCCCAACTGTGGCAGGGATGTGTCCTCCACCAGCCTGGCCGCTGGGTCAGAGGCAGCTCCACAGGGTACCCAGGTGATACATGGGCTGGAAGATGGCACGGAGTACGACTGGCGCATATGGGGTTCAGGTGAGGAAGGGGTCAGAAGAAGGCCCAGCAGATGGAGGAATCCAGTCCTGGTGACCCGTCCCAGTAGGTCGATGCGGTCAAAGAGGCATCCGAGATGACGTGCAGTGTCTTCATGAAAACACTGCAGGTCACCTTGCATGCCCCGTTGACGCAACGCCATCCCAGCCAGGACAGGCTCAACCTGGTCCTGGATTCCCATGTCCGCAGGGAGAGGAAGGCCAGTGTGTTGTGCGCTCATCCCCTCCCTGAAAACGGGTCTGGACGTAGGCATCCCTGCTGGTGCGGGATGGTGCAGTCATAGGATCAGGGACAGGATTACACACAGGCACCTCCACGGCGGCCTGTGCTGCCTCCTGTCCCTGCCCCTGGACTGCACCACTAGCACCAGTGGAATCCCCCCTCCAGACCCCGTGTGTGTCCCTTCCACGGCCTCCTCCTCAACCAAAACCCCCACCAACCTGGATGACTCTGTGCCATCTTCCTCCATCGGACCCTGTGGAGTCTCTGCTGCCCCTACAGCTGCCGGCCATCATCTAAGGAAGGAAAGGAACAAAGTTAGAGAACTGTTCAAAAGACTCATTATACTTACCTGTCGGACTCTTGCCAGTGAAGTAACTAGGCAGCAACGAGCCTGCATCAATCAATGCACCCCTGCACTGAAAGCAGGATGGAGAGCACACTTTCCAAGAAAACAAGGTGACCTGTGGATCAAAGGGAAGGGTTGGACCCCGGGGAAGAAGGGGTTCAAGCACACAGAGACAATAGCGAGTTAAACTCTACCAATCCTGTGTTTCAGGCCCAGTCTCCATTCAAGTAGACTCCAGGGAAGGGTCAATGGTCGTAAGAGGTCAGAACAGGCTGAGTGACGTCCCTGCGGATACCAGGTGAGCATTACAGAACACAAAGCCTCACATCAAAATCCACCTGGGCGTCATGGAAATGTCAGAAACCGACCAGTTAGCCCACATGTTGGGGCAGCTACGTTCAGAAGTACAGGCAGCCAGGCAGGAGACCAACACCCTGAGGAGAGAGCTGATAGTAGCCAAAGAACGCACTGAGGATTTAAGCCAGCAACTTCTCCAGTCACAAGCAGGGCATGCACCATTGCCGGGAAGTGTGCCCTCGATGCCTGCACCATCAGCCAATCATGTTCAGATAACTCTTCCTGGGGCAGTTCCCTTGGCCCCGCCTGAACAATTTACGGGGGATCCCAAGAGGTTTGCAACGTTCATGAACCAGTGCCGCCTGCACTTCCTTTGTAGACCAGGGGCCTTTCCCAATGACCAATCACAGGTCACTTTTTTGCTATCCTTCCTGATTGGTAGTGCCGCGGACTGGTCTGTACCCTTTGTGGCCCAAGACGATCCTTTGCTGCATGACTTCAGGGGCTTTCAGCAGGAGATGGAAAAGCTGTTCGCCCGTCGTACTCATGGGCAGGCATTAGACAACGAACTGCTGTCCCTACGCCAAGGGAATCAAGACCTATTAACATACATAGCCACGTTCAATAGACTCATAGTTGAAGCAGAATGGCAAGTGGAGAAGGGAAACACATTAGTTCATCAGGGGTTGCGGGGGGAGCTCAAGGATGTTCTCGTACAAGTAGTGAACCCCCCGAAAGACTGCTCAGAATTAATTGACCTTGTTGTCCAACTGGATCATAGGTTGCAGGACCGAAGAGCAGATCGAACCAGACCGGACCCTCCCCTATGTATGTGCGTTCAAAGGACAATATTGCCTGCACAACGGAAGGCTCAGGAGAACCAATGCAAATCGGGGGGGGAGGGTCAGATCCCCTTTGACTAAAGCGGAAAGGGATAAAAGGAGACAGCAGCAGGTATGTTCGTACTGTGAAAGGTCAGGTCATTTCCTTAAAGAGTGCCCTGTGAAGCCACTGAGAAGGACGGTAGGGGCCACAGACAAGGAAGATACCATCAAGGGATCGGAAAACTCCCCAGCCCTGCAAGTGTAGGGGTCCACTTGTCGAGCGAAGAAAGTGAACTACATACCTCCCATTTTGCATCTGTGGTCTTGATCAATCACCAACAACCATCTCGGATGCAAGCAGTAAGAGTGTACATTGACAGTGGAGCCGTTGGGAATTACATCGACCAGGATCTTGTGGCAAAGATGGGGCTTCCATTACGCCCTAAATCAACCACCGACACTGTTACCACTGTCGACAGCATAGAAATAGCTTCTGGTCCAGTATCCCAATGCACTGCAGCTTTAACCCTTCTGTGCCAGGATGGACACCAAGAATCTATCGTTTACGACCTCATTCAGGCACCACAGTTCTGGTTGATTTTGGGAATGCCATGGTTGGTAGCTCACAATCCTCGAATCGATTGGCAAGCAAAAGAATTGGCCTTTCCCGAGACTTGCGCCCACACATGTTATCGCCAAGAGAAACAACCAATAGACATCAGAACCTCCACGCTCGCGACTGTGGCAATCGGCACACTACCAAATGAATACCAGGACTTTCAAGATGTCTTTCAGAAAGAACAGACTAATACCCTGCCACCGCATAGACCATACGATTGCCAAATTGACCTGATACCTGGCGCACAAATCCCTTGTGGGCGAATTTAATCATTCACAGAACTGAAAACCAGCACCTGAAGGCCTATTTTGACCAATACTTGGCCAATGGGTTCATCCGTCCCTTGAAGTCTCCCGCAGCCAATCCTCTATTCTTCATACCGAAAAAGGAGGGGGACTTAAGAACATGCATCGACTATCGCGCACTGAACCATATTACCGTAAAAAAACGCTACCCCCTACCACTGATCGCTGAATTGCTTGATCAAGTCAAAGATGCCCAAATCTACACAAAACTAGACCCTATGGAGGCATATCACCTTGTTCACGTAAAACAGGTGGACGAATGGAAAACCGCTTTTCGCATCAAATACGGCTTGTACGAATATCAAGTAATGCCCTTTGGCCTTTGCAAGGCGCCTGCAGCATTTCAATACTTCATGAACAATGTCTTACAGAATGGATTGATGTCTGTGCTCTAGTGTACATCGACGATATTCTAGTATATTCTGCATCAAAGCAGGACCACATTAAACACATCCGATCCATATTGGAGAAACTCCAGCTCTATGCCAAGCTCGAAAAGTGCTCATTCCACGTCTCTGAGGCGGAATTCCGGGGCTTTATTCTCATCCCAAATGGATTCCGAATGAATGTACACAAGGTAGATGCTATCCTGAACTGGCCATCCCCAAATTCATTCAAGGGGGTTCAAAGTATGCCGGGTTTTGCAAACTTCTACCGCTGGTTCATCCCAGAATTTTCGCAAATCGTGCATCCCATCACGTCATTGCTAAGGAAAAGAAACAAAAAGTTCCAGTGAACAACAGAAGCCGAGGAAGCTTTCCAGGAACTCAAAGCAAGATTCACATCTGCCCCAATCTTATGCCACCCTTGCCCTGATCTCCCATACCTGGTGGAAACGGACGCCTCAAGCATGGCTATGGGAGAAGTCTTCTCACAAAAGGACCCCGAAATGGGCCAGTTACACCCTGTTGCGTTCTGGTCACGTAAGTTCACACGTAAGTTCACACCCCCTGAACTCAATTACGCTATTACAGACAAAGAACTGCCGGCCATAAAGTCAGCCTTTAAGGCATGGCGGCACTACCTCGTGGGAGCCAGACACACAATCACCATAATAACTGACCACCGGAACCTCCAGTACCTAAAAACGGCAAAGGCCCAATCCTCACGACAACTACGTTGGGCTCCTTTTTTTGCTGAATATGACTACGTGATTACATTTCGACCAGGGATGAAAAACGGGAAGGCCGATGCCCTTTCCTGAATGGGGGTGGAAGAGCAAGGGTATCAGACCCCTGACCCAATAGCAATCATCCCGAGTGACAAGCTCCTAGGAATCACAGCAAACATAAGTCAGAAAGAATTACATGAAGAAATCCAAAACCTGATGAGTCCGGAGCAATTACACAAGGAGAACATTACATGATAAAAGATCAGTTGCCCTACTTCAGGAATAGTTTATTCTTACCAAACCAAGAACTACGAGAACAAGTAATGTCCGGTTATCATGATTCCTTGATCGAGGGCCACCCCGGAATTGCTAAAACCCTAGCCAAGATAAAACTAAATTATTGGTGGCCCACTTGGCGTAAAGACATTATCAAATTCATCCTATCTTATAGAGTGTGTGCTCAAAACAAGTCATCCAAGCAGAAACTGGATGGACTATTACAACCATTTGAAACCCCACCAGCTCCCTGGCACACGCTGTCCCTCGATTTTATTACTGAGTTACCACCCAGTCAAGGGATTAACACTATTCTTGTGGTCGTGGACCTATTTTCAAAAATGGCACATTTCATTCCTCTTAAGGGACTCCCAAATGCTTCCACTCTGGCAAAGGTATTTCTTGAAGGCATTGTATGGCTCCATGGGTTTCCTTCAGTTTTAGTCTCAGACCGAGGTACTCAATTCGTATATAACTTCTGAAGAAAATGCTGCTCTATGGCCCAGATCGACATCCGACTATCCACCAGTCACCATCCCCAAACGGATGATCAAACTGAGAGGACAAATCAGACGCTCGAGCAGTATCTGCGTTGCATGTTACACCAAGCTGAAGGAAGCTGGTTCAACCTATTATGGATAGCTGAATATGCTTATAATAATTCCCTACACACCAGCACTGGGCAGACACCCTTTTATACCATGTATGGCAGGCACCCACGTACTTCTGAGTTGGACGTCCCTACAACCCTGGAAATGCCAACAGTCAAAACCTTGCACACAACCATTTCTCAAACCTTTAAAAGGGCAGCTGAACACCTACTTCAAGCTAAGAATCGCCAAAAGAAGTTTGTTGATCAACACCGAGCAAAGGCCCCCAACTTCCAAGTGGGAGACAAAGTCTGGCTGGCATCTAAACACGTGTCCATTAAAGGAACCCAAACTTTCCGTCCAAGATACCTGGGTCCATTCACTGTCACCTCTGTGATAAATCCTGTGGCGGTCAGACTAGCTTTGCCGTCAAACATGCACATTCATCCTGTATTCCACGTGTCTCTCCTTAAACCTGTTCAACCTGGGACCCGGGTAGCAACGCCACCGCAGTCAGTAGTAGTCGCCGGGGAGCCAGAATTCAAAGTCAAGGACATCCTGGATTCAAAGTACGTCAGATCCAAATGATACTACTTAGTAGACTGGAAGGTGTATGGTCCACAAGACAGGCCATGGGAGCATTGTGAGTACATCCATGCACCTTGCTTGCTTAGATGATTTCATCAAAACCATCCAAACAAACCAGGACCAGACAGAAGAGCCACCTTGAGAGGGGCCTTGGGGGGGAGTGCTGTCATGATTCCTGCCCCTCATGTCCCCAGCCCTCCAAGATGTCAGGCTGGAGCCAGGCCACGATTTCCTACATGGCCCTCAAGGGTCTCTCCATCCCTCCAAAGACCCACTTGGAGTCAGACTTGGCGCTTGTGGCACCAGACTCACTCACTCCCATAGGATAACATTGGGGATTGGACCTGAAGTGCATTGATGAGGACAAGATGGATGCCCCCACATGTTTTGGTTCCCAGAACTGCATGTGCAGTCTAGTCATTTGGGTGTGGTTTCGTCCAGAGACACCTGGGATACCCAGAGACTATTTAAGCCATGCCCAGGCTAAGAAACATGCTTTGTGTTTTCTGCACCTGCAGCGTGACACTCAACGTGTTCGGATCGGTCTCCAGTAGGCCTACATCTTTCTCTTGCGCTCAGCTCCTGCTAGAACAAGAACACCGCTAGGAACAGCCTTACCTTGTGGCGCTTCTGCCCATCATTCATCGCTTCTTCTGTTCTGCAGGCATCTTCGGTGGTGTCATTCCAATCTCAGCACGCCGCTTCCTAAGGAAAAGGGAAAAGAACAGAAAAAAGGCATTAGTAAGCATTCAGCAGATCTTCACTTATATTTAAAGACTGTACTAGCTTCAAACGCTTACCTGAATCCCAGCCGCTCTGGGTGAACTCTGTCTCTGGAACTTCTCATCCATCTGCAAGAGGGAAAAGACACTCCAGGTTAGCGTGGAAACATCTAGAGGCACTGCATACCGCGCGTACTCACTGCATTTCTTCTTCATAACTGGCATACACACTGAAAATCTTGCGGCACCTAAAAGACACAGAAAACAAACTCAGTTCAATACAAATACGAAAGGGTCGCATTGCGCATCGCGCTCTCACTCACCTTCACAGCTACTCATCTCAGCAGCACGTCGCCATCCCCGGACGCCGGCCATCATCTAAGGAAGGAAAGGAACGAAGTTAGAGAACTGTTCAAAAGACTCATTATACTTACCTGTCGGACTCTTGCTGTGGATCAAAGAGAAGGGTTGGACCCCGGAGAAGAAGGGCTTCAAGCACACAGAGACAATAGGGAGTTAAACTCTACCAATCCTGTGTTTCAGGCCCAGTCTCCAGTCGAGTAGACTCCAGGGGAGGGTCCGAGGTCGTAAGAGGTCAGATACCAGGTGAGCGTTACATCCCTCTTGCTTCCCCTTTTCATGGGCTTGCAAAGGGTGTGACCAAGTGTCAGTAATTTATTAGGTGACATTGGGCTCCCATGACTTGTGTGGGCAGTCTGTAGTCAAAACTGTGTGTACATCCCTAGTGGGGATTGTTGTTTTATTCTCCACTGCATGGTGGATTGATATTTACTTGTGCATCCATGTCTTATCCTTATATACATGTAGCTTCTTCATGTCTTAACAAGCCCATCTCCTTTGCAGATGCAGTTCATGTTTTATGCAGTACACTGACACATTTGCCTGACAGCAACACTCTGCATTCGGAAGGGGTCGATGTGCAGCCTTATTCAGGTTGTGACACTTGCACTACTTTAATTTTTTTACTGTCATATATTCCCACTGTTTTATCCTGTACTGATGTTTTGTGTTGCTGGTAAGTATTTGTTCATGTGTGTTGTTTCTTATTGATTACTGAGAGCATATTGTCTGTGGCCTGTTTCCATTAGGGACAGTGCACTTTGTGACACTTGTGTCATGTGTTGTGCATTCATTTGGTTGCTTTCACATTGCATGCCATGCCATGGTGTGTTGGGTAGCTGAGATGGGGAGGGGTTGGGTGACATGGCACTATTTTGATGTGGTATTTTGTAAGGGGGTTCATGCTGCATGAATGTGTGTCTTTTTGTGACACAGCATTGGGTGTCTTTAAGTAGCTAGGGATGCACACAATGTAACTCTTCCAGAGGAACAATCTCAGGCTGGTATGGCTGTGACAGTTGACTGTCCCTTTTGTCATCATCATTGATTGTCAGCTAGTATGTGCCAGGGCTGTGTGCACTCCGCAGGGGTGGGATTTTAGGTGAAGTAATTTGCCACAAACTGGGTAAGGGCTGCCTCACCACATGCCCTTTCACCTCCCATGGCCAGTGGCCGTGCATGTGGTTGGGGATGTGGGGGCACCACCATGTCCACTGGCACGCCCCGCCGGGTTGCAACGTTGTGCAGGACACATGCTGCCACTATGATCCTGCACACTACTGGGGCCGCATATAGCAGCTGCCCACCAGAGCGGTCAAGGGAGCGAAAGCGTGACTTGAGCACTCCGAATGTGTGCTCCACTATGCCCCAGGTTGCAATATGGGCTGTGTTGTATCTTACCTCGGGTGTTGTGGCAGGGTTCCGAATTGGCGTCATCATGTAGGCGCTCAGAGGGTAGGCACTGTCCCCTGGGGAGGTGATAATGGCTATCATTAGTGGGGTTTTCACATTACTCAGTGTCTGACATGTATGCATGTGCAGAGGCATTTATACTCACCAATCAGCCATGTGTCGCCATGCCGCCCAGCTTCCAGGTCCCGGTTTAGGGGTGACATTCTGAATATGAAACTATCATGGCTTGACCCTGGATAGTTGGCATATACTAAGGTGATGATTCCCTTGGCATCACATACTACCTGTACGTTGATTGAATAGCAGTGCTTGCTGTTTCGATAGATGTGCTCAGTGGCCCTGGGAGGACGTAGAGCCACATAGGTGCAATCAATGGCACCTAGCACTTTGGGGAAGTGTGCCCAAAAAGTCCTGGACCACGGCCTGCCTTTCTGCAGGTGTTCTGGGCATGTATATGTGCCTGCGGACTGAGGGGCGTGCAGTCATGATGGCCAACACCTGGTGTAGGCAGCGTGACTGCGTGGCCTGTGACACCCCCCCACTATGGCACTTGTCCGCTGAAAGGAACCAGTAACCAAGAAGTGCAGTACATTGAGCACCTTTTCCAAGGGGCTCAGTGCTTGCGAGCACAGGGTGGGTGATGTGAGGTCATCCTCGCAATCCCTCACCAGGTCTAGGATTATGTGTGGTGGAAACCTGTACCTCCCATACACCTGGTCATCAAGCATCCCAAAAAGGCTGGTCCTGGGTAAAAAAATGCGGGGCCTAGCTATCCTCCTCCTCCTGCGGTGTACCACAACCACTGCTGCAAGGAACGGCATATTCATCATAGCATCTGAGCTTGTTTGTTGTTTGCGCGCACTTTTATGCTGCACGGGGCCGCTTACGCCTGCTTCCTGCTGGCTTACGTGTTTCCGGATTAGCGCCTCTTTTTTGGCGCACGCCTTTCCCCTGTTTGATTCCATGAATACCTGTTGTTAGCGCGCGTGTGGGCGTTGCAAGCATTTACCTGTTGTACTTCCCCGGTAATGCCGACATTTTCACGCGTTGTTCCCCATTCCGCGTGTTATGCCCCGTGTTCTGCCCAGTTTTCTTGTGTGCGCTGGGCTATGTGTGCTTTCCCTGTGCGCGTAGCGCATGCTGGTTAGTGACGTGTGCAACCGCGTGTGCCACACACGAATTTAGCACACATCCCTGGATTTACACATGCAGTGCATTCCATGAATCGATGTGCGCGGCTTTGGCATGTGTGCGCTGCGATTTTCACGCTTGCGCTCCCCTTTTCAGCGCACATTTATTCCATGAATCGGCCCCTATATGTAATAATGAAAATAGTCCATTAGGTACTTTGGAACATTTCTTTTGAAGGCAAGAGTACCAGGCACGTGTAGCTACACATACACATATGCTATTGTGGATTAAAGATGTTCCTGAGTTTGGTAAGTAAAGTGATGGCTGTGTGATGGAGTTCATTGAAAAATATGATTCTTGTTCCATTCCAGCTCAGCACATGAATGCTGATCTATGGAACAAAGTGGAACGATTTCAAAAGCACTTGTGGAAAGTACTGTCAGAAAAAATAAAAAAGTAAAGACAAGTACTATGCTCAGTATCGATTTGGCTTTCCAAGGCCTGTGACACCAGTTGGTTAAGTGAATAGTTTAATGGCATCTGTTTGATATCATATTACGGGTAAGTCACCAAGAAATACATATCAGTTAAAAAGAAGTAAGGAATGCCAATTCATTAATTATTGCAATCCTGTCATTGATCAGCTATGGAATGCAAATACTGATGTACAGATTATTGCTGATGATTCGACAGCTGTTGCTCGTTATGTTACAGCATACATGACAAAATCTGAAAAGAGCAATGCAGCTGAAGTATGAGTAGATTTATCAGCAGATAAAAGTCTTAGGGCCTCATCACGACCTCAGCGGTAACCCTCCAATCAGGCGGTAGCGCTATTACCGCCGGATTTAAGGGTCCACCGAATCAGGGCCTCGGCGGATTTCAACCCAGCTCTGAGCTGGTGTGAAATCCACCGAGAATTCGCGCTCATACCGCCGCCGGGAAATCCGCCGACGGTATGAGCACGAAATTTCCCCATTAAGCCCAATGGGGAATGGGGCATTCCCGAATGGGCTCAATGGGGAATGGGGACTTCCAAGTCCGCCCAACTCGTGATCCCGCGCTATTAGCGTCGGGGGCTATGGCTGTCACGCTAATAGCCCCTGCGCAAATACCACCGGCGTTACCGCCGAGGTCGTGATGAGGCCCTTAGTCAGAAACCTTTAAGCTTTGGTTTGAAGATGTTTTCACATCGATAGTGTGGTAGCTACAAAGCTTCAGATCGGCTTACTATTTTGCCTCTGTATTGATGTGGCATTAACATCATTTGGTTAATTCTCGGACCAGCTAGTACTAGAGATTGGATATTGAAGCCTTTGATTGAAATTGAGCAGTTAGCTGAAGCAGTATCTGACAGTATGGGTGATTTTGAAAAACAACTTGATTGATACATTTTATCCCAATCATTTTGAAATGTTGGAGGATCTTTGTTTATATGAAGTAGCACAGGCAAACAGTGACAGAGGACAGTTTAAAGTACAGGAATTATTTCATTTTTGGCTTTTGCAGTTGTTCTTCACATGATTGTCAGAGAGTGATTTGCTTGCAAGTTTTGAAACTTTTGAAAATTATTGCTTAATTACATATCTAAAATGTGAGCAGTGCTTGGAGTTATTGTATAAATGACTACATCAAGAAGACATTTTATCAGCTTAATTGGCAAAACAGACTCCTGAGGGTAGCCAGGATTCTGCAGTAGGAAGTCAAAATGTGCTTGGTGAGCAATTATTCAAACTGAGGTTGAGCTTGCCATGGAGGAAGTAGAAAGTGCAATGCAGCAAACTAAAGTTGCAGAGGTGAATTGTGATGAATTTGTTAGTAAACTTAATGTAGAGCAAAAGGAAGTTTATTATAAAATTAATGCTCTTGTGTGCAATACAAACCTGTTTCTGTTGTATGTTAGTTGACAAGCAGGGACAGGTAAATCTGATCCAAAGGAAAATTGATTCTTCTTTGTCATGCATTGTAAATGCTCCAACAGGTTTAGCAGCATTTAATGTAGGAGGTGCTACTTTACATTTCCTGTTGATGCTACCAGTGGAGCATGACAAACAAAGAGTATCAAAAAGTTGTATAAAGTGCAGCACAAGAAGTAGGACAGGTTATTCAAAAATTAAATGCCTTAATTGTAGATGAAATAAGTATGGTGTCTAACTTGATGCTAGCTTTCATTCACTTGCGAATGCAAGAGGTTTTGAAGACTGACCACAACATTTTCTTTGGAGGTAAACATGCTCTTGTTTGTGGAGACTTGTTACAATTAACTCCTGTGAAAGGTCAACCAGTTTTCAAAATGCTGCAATCACAGGAAAGTCATAAAAGTATAGGAAGTATTTGTCATTTTAACCTTAGGAATTGTTTGAAAGCCAGTAACTTACGGTTAATATGAGAAAATCAGCACAAATTCTTAATAATAATTGTATAGGTATTCTTGAAGAAAATGTGAAAGCAGTCTTAAAGGGAAGACTGATTTCTAATATGTTTTATGCAGATTGCAGCCTGTCTGATGCCATATTTACTCTTTCAGGAAATACATATTTCTTGCGTTGCTTTGATGTGCACACTTGTAGAGTGTAACACGTTTAACTCTACAATGCTACTGTTAGAGAAGCAAACTATTTTGGATATACAATCATGTGATGTTTTAGATGGTCATGTTATACCTTTAGAGTTGGATAAGAGAGCAAAAGCTTGATTAGGTCAACTGGAGGATTCAATTTCTAAAACTGCAGGTCTGGAAGGAGTTTATAAACTGTGCATCAATGCAGTAGCAATGTTGAAGAGTAGCTTGAATGTAGGAATTGGTGTAGTCAATGCAGCCATTAAAAAGAGTGATTGCATTTCACACTTTTCCTCACAGTGCAAATATTTTACAATGTATAAGTAAAGAAGGAACTCCTTTGGTTTCTCGGATCTCTGCACATTTCATGCTTTTTAAGGATACCTTTGTGAAAAGGGCACAGTTTCTATTGTGCTCAGCTTATGCAATAACTATTCATAAATCACATGGGCTGACATTAGAAGCAGCACTCATTGGTATTAGTGATGCAATGTTTAAAGAAGGAATGTCATATGTAGATCAAATAGTGAAGGTTTATTTTTAATAAACTTAGATAAAATAAATGTGACAGCTGATATTTCTTGTATTAAAGAATATAATAGGTTACGTGTACTGCTTGCTCTTCACCTGAACCTTATACCTGGACCTGCAAAGCACTCATCCAGGAAACATAAGGAGTCAGTGAGAGCACATTCAAATGAAATCACTCCTTGTAAGACTAAAAAAACAATAGACCTTAACAGAGTTGGAGAGTTGCTCAACTATAACACACTCACATTGCAGATTTATTAACAGATTTAGATTTAGTAACAGGAGTTGAGTGCTATTATAATACAGCTTTGTGTATGTTGTTTCAAATGACTGCATTGATGCAAGAAATAGCTTCCAAAGCAGAGAAGCAGCTCTGTGTGGAACTTTCATTTCTTAAAATATCTGTAGATGAAAAAGTGGAAATCAACAATTTTCTCAATATACACAGGTAGACAGTCAAGAAATTCTAATGACTGTCTTTGATTTTTAGTAAAGGAAACTGTATGTTTAGATAGATATGTAGGTATACTTTACAAGTGGAATCATATGTGTCCACAATGTAAGAAAAGTTATTCTAGTGCAGATCTTTGTAAAAAGATGTGTGTATGTGTCTATCCCTGATCAGAAAAGTGTAAATTGTTCTGGTCTTGTAACTAAAGCATTCCATGATATTCAATGCAGTGACTGTGGCTGTAATTTACAATCAACAAGGCAAAATCTAGTTTTTAATAAGTATGTATTGATTATGTTTCAAAGATACAGTGTAGATGGTATGACAATTAACGCATCAATAACAAATTTTGAATGTGGTCCGGTGTCTGTTTGTAAGACAACTTTAAAACATGTGCAATTATTTTTCATGAAGGGGCATCCATTGAATGTGGAAAAAAATTGACATACGTGCGCACAGAAGTAGATTGGCTTGTTTGTAAGCTAGATTGACAAAGGGTTTAAAGGATGCTTACTTAATTTTGTTAAAACCAAGGTTTTGAAATCTATGTGTAATATGCTTTGTGAATTTAAACATGACAAATATGAGTTTGAAATGGAAGAATAGGGTGATAGGTGTTTTATAAAAGTAGGAGATGGATTGCTACTAGGAAGTAGTTTAAAAATAGTATGAAATACATGTATAGGTAATATTCTGAAGAGTATATAAACTAAATGAACTAAAAGAAAAAATAGCATTCTTCAATCCTCTGCTTCTGTTATATTGCATTAAACACTGTATAATGTAATATGTACATGTGGTCCCCCCTATAAGTGCTAGGTTACATGACTAGTTCCATGAACATTATTTTGAGTGTGAGGCAGTGTATAACAATATGATTGTTTACACATAAAACAAGTAAACAGTAGAATTTAGATAGAAAAACAAATAGTACAATCTTTGAAAAATAAATAAAATGTAAGTACTGATAAGAGTTTTAGGGAACAATTTATGTATACTGTGTTTACTTATTATGTGTATAGGTGGTGAAAATAAATATGCATACAAAGTTTTTTTTTAAACCGACCCTAAATGAAATAACAAATAAATATACCTTACTGAAAGGGTTAGTGTGTTAAATGTAACAATAACGTCTTTATGCAGTTTGAGGATTTTCTGAAAGGTTTTCCAATTCATCCAGTCATTAAAATGTTTTTCTATTTTGTATGTTAGGTTTAAGAAAATGGTCTTTAGCTTTAGGTGTGTAGGTGGCCAAAAAAGTATGCCAAATTATGAAAGAATGTATCAAATGGCAATGTAGATATCATGTTTATAATTTATAATTCATATTTACATAGTAAAAACAAGTATTGCACACTGCATACAACTATCAATGCCAATAGAAGTTTAAATAAGAATTCTTTCTTTGAAAATAATTTAAATATGATGTGTATATTATAAAATGTGATTATCTATTTCTCATGTGTGTAGGTGGACAAACAAAGGACACACACAGATTTTAAAAGAAGTATGAAAATGACATTTGTTAGGGTAATAGTGTCGATTTTTCTTACTGGTAATATGTTTGCACACAACTGTTTTTATTGTCTACCTATTATGTGAAATATAGCTATAGTATTTTAACAGAACTTCATTGTAGTGAAATGGCTTTATTGGTGTACGGACTGTTGATGTCGTGGGCAAATCATTTTAGAGTTTGATGATGCAAAACCCAGTTTGTAGTTACCTAAATGGTTAGTATAGTTGTAGTGATAATAGTGCATTTTCTTTGCTATACTGCACTGTAGCAACTCTTAGTTTTTTGAAGTGTTATTTTCTGAAGGGTGTCTTTTATTACAATTTTTATTTCATAAAACTATTTACATTTTTATTTTGCATGTTATTATATACATATACTTACAGAAAGTGACATCATGTATTATTTGTATATGTATTAATAATTATTGTTAAAATAACTGAAGAGAGGTTTTTATTTTCTCTCCAACTAGAGTTTTGTTTCCTTTATAGTATGATTAATGAATACAACCTGATAATGATTGTGTACTGAGAATACAATGAGTATTCACGTGCTACCATTCCGACGAAATAAACATACATAATGTTGTTTTTATGTTGTTATAAACTACATTTCATTTTTTTTTCAGAGTTACTAATATGGAAAAAAAAAGAAAACATGAAAAAGGTATTTGTTATGTTATTTGATGAATATAATATATAAATATATAATGCAGATATGTGCAAACACAGAGTTGTGTACTATTTCTAAGTTGTATTTTTTGTAGCTGCAGCTACAGCATCAGCCAATTAATTGCAGGATTTTGCTTATGCGGCTAAAGCGAGCAATGCTTTTATTTGCAGCCAAACTGCTTCACCTGTTAGCAGTGTAACTGTGGCTACAAATAAACAATTGGGGCATTTTGATTACTGCAAATGCATAAAATAAATTATAATAGATATTGTAATATATTTTTGCAGTTTGTGTTCAATTCTATTTTTATTTATAACTTAAAAGGTTTGTTTTGGGGATGGAATGGGGGGTGCTATAGGGGAGGAAAACACATAAGTATGAAACATATAACAAAGGGAATTAAAATTAAAAGCAACATGTATATATTTTTTAATGTTTATTATTTTCTTCTACCACTTTCTTTTGCCACTTAAAACAAATAAACTAAGCATAAAAGTTAATTTGATGTTCATCTATTTTCTTCTGCATTTGCTCAATTTTGGCATCTCCCTCGACTATACATTTGAGGCATTTTTTACACATGACGTGCATCATGGATAGATCGAGAGTCAGTAAAACAAGATTCTCATCATATAAAGTTTATTCGGAAGCAGATTATCCATAAACCATCGAAAAAATAGAACTGCATACTAATACAGAAATCCAATTCAACAGTTTAAAAAAAGTCCACAATATAAGCTTATAAACATTACATTAAAGAAAAAATTTAAATGTGCATGTGTGTATATCAAGATAAAATCCACAGGCTCGAGTTTGATAATATTTTGGGCAGTGAATTTAGTTCTCTGATAGCCGGCCCTTCTCAAGTAGTCCACCATGCCCCAGGCCACGGGCATCGTGGCAGCTGAAAGCAGATAACATAAAGCAAACCTAGCCTGAGACAAGCCAGTGGACCTAAGTAGTGGCAAAAGTGTTTTCCGCCTTAGGTCTGTGTAATGTGGGCAGAACAACACAAAGTTTAGAAGGTCCCACACCAGCCACTGACAGCAGGGGCAAGCTATAGGTTGCACATTATGAGTCCAGCTTTTTGTCTGTGCCCCTAACCATAAACAATCAAACCGGGCTCGGGTCAAGGCCCAGCGGTCTGCAGGATTATCACTGTGGAGCAAGTATGGCTGAATAGATTCCGCAGATGTTAACACAACATGCCTTCTGTTTGCAAGAATGCCCATGGCAGCGGACTCCCTATTTGCCACCAAGAAGGATTTAAACAATTGCTTGTATGCCCTGACTGCACAGGGGGTCAAGAAGATTGAGCGGCAGACAAGATTAGCACAATTTAACTGTCTAATGCATTTCTGGATGTACATAAGCCTAGGGATTTTCTTTACAGCTGAGCTACTCACCAGGGCTCTTATGATTTTGTGTGAGAGAGTGGCTTTCTGGTTAGCCCATAGTGCCAGCCAGTGCGAGACTGGAGCCAATAGCCACTCATCAGCAATGTGGGGACATCCCAATTCAAAATGTATCCCGTAGTTTGGAGCAGACTGTGGTAGCCCAAACAGTTTTTTAAGAAAGGAGTTTTCCACATTTTTGATTTTTGGAATCCTTTCCATACCCTACAGTGCTGCCCCATAATTAGTGGCAGTTTTTATTTGAGCCCTGTATACTTCGAGAATTAATTTGATTGGGCGCCCCACGCAGTTATTTTGAAAGCGGGACAGACCCCAAGCGCCTGTCTCATCCTCATACATTGCATATCAAGATGGCCAAACCCTTGGCAGTTCTCTCTGACACAAATTCCCAGGTAATCAAAGCTGGTGACACTCGGGATAGGTTTACCTCCACTCCATTTCGTGCGCATCTTGAGATGTCTAACACCCGTACTCTTACATGCCATGACTGCTGATTATTTTGAGTTCACAGTCAATTTATGGGAAGCCATAAATTGGGTGTAGATATCCACCAGGCATTGTAAGGCTATGGGGGTGCGGACAATTAAAACCATATCATCGGGCTAAGACTGGGAGGCGGCACCACCCACCGTGATATAGTTGGTATGGGAGTTAACCAATGCCTGCTAGACACCATTTATGTAAAGGGCAAACAATACCGGGGCCACAACACAGCCCTGGCGGATGCCCAAAAAGGTCTAAAAAAAAGATGTGCACTGTCCATGTTCCCCGAATCTGACACAAGCAGATTTGTGTTCATGGATTATCTGCAGGACCTCGACCAAATCCTCTGGCAACCCATGGACCTGAGCACTACCCAGAGCATAGCCCTGTCTACTTTGTCAAAAGCGGTGCTCAGGTCCATGAATGCTAGGTACAAAGGTTCACCCCTCACATGTATGGACGTAGCTCCCACCAAATACAGGTTCAAAGCCTGGTCTCTAGTTCCTAGGCCCAGGCAAAAACCATATTGCATCTCTGTAAGAACCCCAGAGTCAGAGATCCATTGTTCTAGCCGTGCCAAAACCGCACGGCCAAAGATTTTGAAGGAAGTGTCAAGCAAAGAGATGGGTCTATAAGAAAGGGGGCTACCAGGGTCACCCTTCTTACAAATAGGAAACATTTTTGCCTGCCTCCATGTTGCCGGGTAGGTACCAAGCTCCAAAAAAGCATTGGAGCACTTGGTCAAAATTGGGGCCCATAAATCCACCTCATCACAGAAAATATCTGCAGGGATGACTTCTGGTCCGGGGGCTCGATTAGGGAGTTGCTTATTAATAGCCATCTCTACCTTGTTTATGGTTAATCGGAGAGAGGAACCACTGGGCCCACTATAGGGAATTATGGGATTTGCCCTATACAGGGCGCTAAAATGGTTAGACAAAGCCAGAGCACTAACATTATTCTCTTTATATGTTTTTACTCTTTTATGGGGGGTCCATTAGCCACAAATTTCCGAAAAAGGTCTTGGAGTCCTTTGACTGCACAGCCTTGATAAGTTATTCCCAGGCTTGCTCTTCCAACTGGGCCTTCCTTTTTGCCAGGACGCGTTTATAGTGCGCCCGGGCAGTAATTATCTCACGTTTGGTACTGTCTTTTACCTCCAAAATTCCTTTGAGATCTTTCTGCACTATCCGTCAAGGTTCATCAAACCAAGTTTCCAGGTTCTTTTTCCCTTTTTTTAAATTCCCTTTGAAAAATGGCAGACATAGAATTCCACATCTTTGTAATGCCAAAATTATGGAGCCGGGGGGAGATCTAGTTGTCAAAATAATAGAGAGTTCCTCCATATTAGATTTACAAATGGATGATTGAGTGCCCACAGCGTACAATCTGGCCCATTCTCTGCTTGTGCATGGGGTTGATGCCACACTGGTCCTGTTGGGGAAAATTTAAAAATCGGACCACTGGCAGGTCTATTCCTAGGACCAGCCAGAGTGCATGATGGTCACTCCGTAGGTTATAAGTACCTCAAATTCCTTAATTAAAAGCCAATCCTTCATGTGGGCACAGAAGTAGTCAATTGTAGACGATCCCTGAGTGCCCACTAAGGTTGGCCTCCCGGGCCGATCCGCTCCCACATGACAATTCAGTGAGCAAATACCCCACTCCAGAAACCACTCACAGAACTGCAGGCCCCTTGCGCACATTCTTTCATCCACCAGTTGTGCGGGAGCAACCTCATTCATAAGGTCTTCACCCAGATCTATGTCCACTGTTGGAATGCCTACCCCCAATTTCACATTATAATCACCTCCCATAATTAGTAATAAGTCCTGACTCCCAATGGCATATTCTTCAATCAGGTCTGTCAAAGCCCTTGGCCACCCCTGATTAGCGGTGTGTGAGCTATTATAAAGGTTAACCGGAAAAAGGGAACGGCCACTAGCATGGCGTGCAATAACATATTTCTCTCCCCATTAAGGTTAAGGCTAGAGATGCCTTCATCAAGATTGCCAGGCTACCAAAACATCTCCCTCATTTTCCCTTTTCCGCAGGGACACACTCTGCAACATAACCATCAAAGCAAATTGGGGAAAGTGCCCAAGCTTCCTGAAGGAATATAACATCGTATTCCCTCAGGATGGTGGCTATCTCCCCCTGAGAAAGCTTAGACTCAGCACCAGCTATGTTCCAGCACAGACAAGACAAAGAAGGTGACACCTGTTTCTCTAAAGGGACACTTTGACCAGATTCCCCTGCCCTTCCAAGTCTGCCCATGATCTGAACCACCTCCCCCACAGCGACTGGTCAGTCCAATTCTTCTATTTCCCTCAGGGCCTGAAAACGGTTTCCTAAATCCACTGTCGCTACTTGTATCGTTGGAGCAGTAGGCTCCCTCCCCCGGTACCCTCCAGAGTCATATGTGGGTCTGGAGGTTTGGTGGTGGTCCGATGGTCAGACAGAGGGGGGCTCGTGGGATAAAATGCTCCTAGGGGTAAAAAGCACTGTTTGCTGAGGGGGGGGACGGCGCGAGCGCCACTCGGGATTAACAGAGGAAACTGCATAATTGAGCATAGCTGGAGCAGTCATAGACACCACCTCACAGTCCCCCTTTACCCATTTGGATTGCTTCCCCACCCATGAGACCCTTCTGGCCATGAGAATACCTCTAGGATTCACCATCATCCCTGGCAGACGAGTATTGATCCATTGTGCTGTTTTGTTAATAAGGGAGGGGATGGTTTCCACCTGACCTGGGTCAAGTTGGGGGAGCCCAATGATTATTCCAACCAAAGGGGCAGCCTCTGGAGGGAGGTTGAGGACTTCTTGCGCACCAGAGGGACATTTATCCTTTAATATCTTATGTGAGCCCACGGCTGAGACCCCCAAATCACTCTTAGTCCCCTTCCACAGGGTGCCCTCTAGAAGGGAAGCATTATGGCGTAATGGGAGCGAGAGTGGTACACCCGAAAATCTGGTGTAGTGAACTATGGTCTCACCCATGTGTGGTTTATTCGGAATATGTAAAGATTTTCGGGATGCTCCCAGGTACTACTGACCCTACTCGATCTATAACCAGAGTTTTAATTTCCAGAATGTCTTTTTTAAGACCTCTTATTAGGTCATCCATAATGCAAAGGGTTGTAGTTAGGGAAGTTTTAAGGGCGCCTATTTTATCCAAAATCGGTGTAAGCTTCCTGTCCAACAATGCGTCCAGGATTTTAAAGTCACTAGACGTTGACTCCATGGAGTCATCTAGAGACACCACTGAATTGGGGTTGGGTCCTTTGTCCAGCAGAGTGTCAGGGGGTACAATTATTGTTAGCTCTTCAAGTGTGCGAACCCATTAGGGGTTCCTATGCTACCACCTCCCAATGGGTCCCTTTCTGGGGAATTATCATTTAATGAGGTTTCAAGACATTGAGAGAGACTGGGGAGTGAATAATTTGGGGAGGGTAAGGGGTTCATTCTTTTTTCCACGGTTGCACTAGATTGTAGACTGGCAACTTTGATGGCTCTTTTAGTTTGTAAACTGCGCTCTTCAAGTTTCCCTGCCATTTGTTTCAAATATTCATTTAGGGTTGATTGTACTGGCGAGATCTGGAGACCCTTACTTTTTCTGGCCTTGGGTTTAGAAAAATTGCCACCTGGGTCAGATCCACCCTGACCACCCAAGGAACTAGGTTTGCTTTTTTTGTATTATTGGGGATCAATGGGGGGGGGCTTTTGCCTTGCGTTTGGACATATTTTATGAGTGTTAAAGGCAACACCTACTTAACCAAATAAAATGTCCTAAAATATTTCTTAATGGGCTACAGCCAAAGATCCCTATTGGAGGAAAAATAAAGGCAAGTTACCTAAAGTGCAAATGCAGAGCAAAAGACAACACAAAGGATGCTTGCAAGGGCCAATATACCATAAGAAAAAAAACATATGAACAGGTTAAGAGAAGGATAAAAAGGCCAAGAAGTAAAAAATATAAAATCTAGGAGTGCCTGTGGGAAATGAAAACAATGCAAAGGTAAAAAAGAAAGGTCTCAACCGTGGAGTGACAATGGGGGAGGGTAGAGATACACTTGCAGCCCCTAGCCCTAAAGACCAAACCCCTTTATATGACCAAACCATGTACTAAAACAGAAAATGGCACAGATAAGTCAGTTGCACCAACATCCCCACAAAAAGAACACAGAATGAGTTTCTTCTGGCACAGGTTTGTAACAGAGGGGGGACAATGTTTTCAGGGACTGGGGCAGGGATCGCCTGATGGCTTGAGGAGCTGCCTTAGTCCATCTCCCCCCCGTCCCTTGGTCCACCAGAAGTAATACACAGTACATTTAGGGAAATAAGGGCGGAAAGGCAGGCAGTGAGGACAGGGCACGCCTGGCAGCTTGAAGAGCTGCCTTTGTCCGCCCCCCCGTCCCTCAGTTTGCACTGGCCGCCAAGTTCCCGATGTAAAGGCAGTTATAAGGCTTTATGTAGGGCTGGAACTGAGGCAGCAAACAGGTCAAAAGCTTATTACGCTGATGTGGGGGTTCCAAATAGACACTATTTCAGTGCGCTGCAGCATGAAAATAAAACATTAGTGAAACTACCACTTGTCAGGAAAGCTTAGTGGCACTGAGCGAAAGCTGTTGGCCACTAAGCAAGTAATAGTCCAGATTTCGTGGGTGGGCGAGCCCCCTGCCTTCAGCAGCTGCAGCTGCAGATCGTTGTCTCTGTAAAACAGAGGGGAAAAGAAAGTTTTATTATGAGTGGGCAGCCACTCTGCGCAAGGCGCTCCAGGATGCACCAGATTGTCAAAATGTCAGGGTAATGCCAGAAGTACACGGGGCCAGGCGGAACTTCCAGGGGGACTGGGCCTGTGGGAAGAGGAAGAGGGATGTAAGTTAGATCAGTCAAGGCCCTCCTCACCTCTGGTTCTGCCGCAGATTCCGCTTTGAGGACACTCCTACGACCATGAAGAGAAGTCACAGTCCGATACAGAACTTTCTGTTAGCCACTGGGTTTTGATGACAAATGATGACAGGTAAAAGCAGCTGCAGCCCTCGAGCCCCGGAAACCTGCAGCCCTGCAGACTCACACAGACTGCAGAGACTGCCCTTGTTGGCCCTTCACGAAGGAGTGAAGATTTTCTTTGCAGGCAACAGGTGAAGCTCATTAACCCCTTCAATTCTGTGCAGTTGACACCGCTGTTGAAGTTGAGGCTTCATTTCTAGCTGGTGATGTTGTTGTACTGGAGGATGAAGGTGCTGCAGGTGGTGCTGATGTCTTTATACGCAAGGAGTGGGACCCATGCATTTTTTCTTTAATGATGTTTGTGTGCTTTTCGATACTCATCATTAACATCACCCAAGTAGACTTGCACTATATGAATGATCACAATAGATGGTCCCAGGCTTGCAGATTGTGCAAAGTACCTTCTCTGACTCTTTTTGGGAACAGTGTTTTTTTGCTTAAAAGAAGAGCAAACTGTCTGCAGTAATTTTCATTCCAGTTGCCTTCTTCCTCAGTGGCAATGGATTTGGAAACCTGAATGAACACGTCATCATCATTGCTTCTATTCCCATGGTTGGACATGTTGGGATGTCCAACTGGGGAGAAATATGCAAAATAATAAAAAGAAAACACTAAAAGCCAATGCCTCTAAAAATGAAAAAGTAAACCAAAAAAAGACAAACTGAACAAGACAAAGACACAGGAAAATAGTATTAGAGTAAAAATGGGTAGAAAGGATGAAGAATGTAAGGGATAAAGTGCCAAAAGTGCTTACAGTTACTCAGTAACTCTTTCACTAGCAAGTACAGAAAGCAATGATAAATGTAAACTTCTTGTTTTGTGTGAGGTGATTATTTATGGCTACCGACTGCCATGCCCGCTAATTGAACAGTAATGTATGCGTGGATATTGTGATAAGGTGTGGGGGTGGTCACGTCAATGAATCTGGGCATACGATTGGATGGTCTTTGCACGCAGCTACCAAAGATGTCTAAGCACGAAGCCGCAGTGTGCAATATGATTGGCTGTAGACATGGTCTGAACACCACAGAAAACCAACACCCGAGAAGAGGGAAGGCTATAGAGATAAAAGAACATCTAACATATAGTATCACACATGTAATTTATTTTATTGGATGTGGGTGTAGAACATGTTATATAGGAAGCACAAAACTCATGGGCAAACAGAAAATACTATAACACCTTTGAGCGATTCAAAATAAAGACTTCTTGTACCCCCTTGCAAAACTCTTTCATGAAACACATGACAGTTGTGTGGAAACATTACAATATTTAATTATCCACCAGATATTGCAACATCCAAGAGGGGGTGATAGAGAATTACAATTGAGACAAAAAGAATCAAGGTGTATTGTGGACATGAACACCAAATTGCCAAATAGCCACAACCTGGATGTATCATTATTTACATTATTTGGTAATGCATAGGTCAAAAGATGGAGCAGGAAAACAGTAAGTTTCAAAATGTTAACGTCCAGGATAACACTACAACCATGATAAACTCTTACTAAGAAAAACTGTGTGAAGTGTATGTTAAGAAGTGAATGTTTATCACTAAGGCTGAAAACCTTGCACACTAACCATTTAGCCAGAAGAGACATATAGAGAACATGGATGCATTAGCACCTTATTTATGTACAGCCATTGAGAAATTTGCACTACATTAATGTTTACAAACTGTGGAAGTTACACACCTGAATATTTAATAATGCATTAGCACTTTAACTATGTTCTCCTATTGAGGATTTTGTTCTCCATTAATGTTTACAAACTGCAGATCTTGTTCACTTGACACATCATTCTCTATTTATTCTTATGGACCAGTGCTTGGTTTATTAGTTATGGAATTTGCATGATATTCACGTTTCCAAAGTGTGGAATTTGAACAGTGGAGTACTTGTTTACAGCTCAATGAATTAGCATACTGTGAATGTTTAATAATGTGAGAAGTGACGTGCACTATGCACTTTAAAGTGAAACTATGGAAAGCACTATGCACTTTATTTCATCTGTTCTATTATGAATGTTTAATAATGTGGGAAGTGACATGTACTTTATAATGAAACTATGGAAGGCACCATGCACTTTATTAATTCAAACATAGAGAGGCAAATAATGATATTATGCACTGTATGATGCTGCGGTTACCAGACATTTGGTCGAAAAAAATTGGTCGACCAGACAAATGGTCGAACCAATTTGGTCGAAAACCAAATGGTCGAATTTTTTTATTTTTTTATTTTCACCTTTTTTTTTTCGGGGGGTCCCCCCCAACCCCCTTTTTTTTCTAAAAACCCATTTTTGTAAAACCGAAAACCCGAAAAATAAATATATAATTTTAAAAAAAATTCGACCATTTGGTTTTCGACCAAATTGCGTCGACCAAATGTCATTCGACCAGTTTAAGGTCGACCAAATGTCTGGACACCGCAGTGTACTACCGATAAGCAAAATGAAGTAAAGACATTTTAATGTATATATCATATATAGCGCAAAACTGGAGGAGAACTTGACTAATGGGAACACACCAAAAAAATGAGACTCACACAATGCAATAAATGCAATAAATGCTCTGAAAATTCCTGAAATGTCATAAAATGGCTGCCACAAATGGTCAGAGCAATGAATCGGTAGCACTAGATGTGCTGAAACAAACAACAAGGTACTAGGAAAGTATGCCCTTATAGCAAAATATCACAGTGAAAGGGTTGACTCAGATGAGGGCTGTGAGAGGGTGAAATGTGTCTGTTTTCCTTTGTAATGATTTTTATTATATGGTGAATTAAAGAATTTAAAATCTAAAGGTGTCTTGCGTCACTGTTGGAACACTGCGGTTGGAGTTGCCAAAGGACTGCGGTTTGGCAGAGGGGGGGGACCCATAAGTGTCTAAAATATATATATATTCACAGAAAAAACTTTATTAAAAGGACATTATGGTTAATTTGAACTAATAAAAACATATGAAATTCAGTGAAAAAACATTGTTAAAGGGATATTATGTTTAGGTTGCACTAATACAAAACCTATCACATTCAATGAAAACACTTTGTTAAAGGGGTGTTATGGTTCCAATAGAACCAAAAAACTAAGCCACCATAACTCGTGCCAACACCATGCATTGCTAAAGACAAACACCCAGGACATCAAAGATGCTTTACATACTCCTTCCCTGTTGGACATTGCAACATGTCCAACCATGATAGTAGCAGCAGTGATAACGATGTCACTTGGCTCCCCAATCTGTCGCCACTTAGAAAAAAAGCACTGGAATGAAGGCTGTCGCAGACAGATGGCAATATTTCACAGTGAAAGAACACTGTTCAAAAAAAGAAGCACAGGGCGTACTATGCACATTGTGCAAATTGCACATTGTGCAAGAAAACTCTACAACAGGGCCCTTCTAATGTTCCGTCACAAAGCCTAGGGACATCAATAAAGATAACCGATCTGGTGCAAATCCGCTCGGATGATGTGGATGATGCCTATCGGAAATCACATGAGAACCACAAAATAAAAATGCACTGGGCTCATGCATTACATGCATGGACATCAGGACCACCTGCACCACCTGCATCCACCAGTGGGACATCAGCAACACCAAATGCAGCCTCAACCTCAACAGAAGTGTCAACTGCACAAGCTACAATAGTACTGGCTCCCAATCTCTCTGAGAGTCCTGTGTGGACGATGCCTCGCATGGGTAGCCAGCCATGGGAAGTGTTGCAACTAAGGAATAAGCGAAGTTAATCTCTGAACACCATGTTAACTATCATCCTTAGTTTCTTTTTAAGTGGCAATTTGTTTCCCCTTTTTTGAAAAACATAATAAAAAGAAAGAAAATACCAAAAAAGATGTGCTTCTTTTTATTTTAATTCCCTTTTTATATGTTTCATTCTTGTGTGTTTTCCTCCCCTGTTCCACCCCTCTATTTCCTTACTCCAAAACAGCCCTTTTGAGGGCCACCTTTTAAGTTACAAAAATAGATGAAATTGAATACCGACAGCAAAAATATATTACATTATCTATTGTAATTTATTTTATGGAGTTTGAGTGCCTAAAATCCCCCAAAATGTTTATAACCACGGTTGCAATGTTAGCAGGGGAGTTATTTAGCTGCAGATATAACTACTTCAGTCATTGCTCACTTTAGCCGTGGAAGCCTTATCCTACGACTCATTGGCTTATGCTGCAGCCACGGCTAGAAATAATAATAGAAAACAAATATACAAATCTGTGTCTATACATATATTGCACATATATATATTTTATTTATCAAATGTCTTACCCAATACTGCTATATGTATTGCCTTATGTCTTCAATATCACTAGCTCTGAAACAGAATTAAAAGTATTTCATACTAAAATAAAAACAACAATATTCATGTTTTTTTTTCATGATGGTACTAAATGAATATTGAATGTATTCCCAGTGCACAACCAATACAAGGTTGCATTCGTTATACATGCGATAGAGGAATACAACTTCCCTTTGGAGAGAAAATAAAAACTCTCTTTAGTTTTTTAAATATTTAACAATAAATATATACACATATACAAATGATACAATATATCAGTTTCTAAAAGTATATCTATATAACTTGTGAAATAAAATGTAGACAATTTTATAAAATAAACATTTTATCAAAAAACATGCTAAAAATAAAACTTTGAAAAAGAAACAGTTGCTACAGTGTAGTATAGGAAAAAAGAATGCAGTATGATTACCTCACCTATACTAACCATTTAGGTAACTACAAACTTCTAAAAAGAATTGCCTGCAATCCTAATCGTTTTTGGACCTATGAAGGCATTTTACTAGAATTAAGGTATGTTAAAATACTGTAAAAACATTATTTAATATTAAGTGATGACAAATTCACTGATTAATTTATGCAAACTTAACCAGGAAACCAAGAAGTCTAATCTAACTATATATTCAGTGTTACAAATAAATAAATGAAGACATGCCAACAGTGTAACATTATTTTGAGTATAAATATTTTTAAAGTCTAGTCATACCAGTATTTCAAATAGGTAGACATTAAAAATGGTTGTGTGTGCAAACACATTAACACTTAGGAAAAACAACACTAATAACCTAACCCACGCCATTTCCATACTTCTTGTAAAATCTGTGTGTGTCCTTTGTTTGGCCACCTACACACATAAGAAGTTCACAATTACATTTCAAAATGTACTCAGCATTTGTAAACATTTTAATAACTGGGAATTGTTATTTAAACTTCTATTGACACAGAATGTTTTGTCCACTCTTTTTATGCAATGAAAATTAATTCTAAAATATAAAAATGATATCTACATTTCCATTACAATACTATGTTTATAATTTGGTGTGCGTCCTTTTTTTGGTCACCTACATACCTAATAAGCTAATGACAATTTTCTCAAACCTACTATAAAAAAAGAAAGAATTGCCACAGTTTAATGACTCAATACATTGTACAACTTCCACACTGCACATAGGACATATTTATACATTGAAGACACTAACACTTCAAGTAAGCTGTTTTCATTTTTTTATTGGATTGGAAAAACATTTTAACGTTATGTGCATACCTATTTTCACCACCTATACACATAACAAGTAAACACAGTATATCTAAATCCTTCCCTAAAACTCTTAGTAGTTATATCTAATTTATTTTACAGACATTGTACTTTTTTGTTCTTGTATCTACAACCTACTTTTTACTTGCTTCACATGTAAACAGTCGTGGCCTTCTACACTCCCAAACACTCCCTACCACTTAAGGGAACACATGTACATATTAAAATATACATTGTTTTATCCAATAATACAGAAGTAGAAGGTTGCAGAATGCTGATTTCTCTTCTAATGTATATGATCTTCAGAATGTTACCTCTACATTTATTTTGCACTGTTTTTAAAATACCTTCTAGTAACAATCAATCTTCTACTTTATGCAAAAGATGTATTAACCTAATGTTCCATTTCAAACTTTTATTTTGCATGTTTATATTCACAAATATTACAAAACATAAATGTTAAAACTTTGGTTCTAACAACATTAAGTAAGCATTCTTTAAACCATTTGGCAATATAGCTTGGTGTGTGACTATAGAGTCATTACAAACAAGCCAATCTCCATCTGTACGAAACCATGTTGTGAAATGTCCACAGTGAATGGATGTCCCCTCATGAAAAAATAATTACACACATCTTAATTTTTTTCTTAGCAATAGAAACTTGACTATTTACAAAATTCATTACTGACATGTTCATTTTCCTACCATCTACATTGTATCTTTGAAACATAATCAAAACATACTTATCAAAACTAGATTTTTCAGTTTTGATTGTAAATTACAACCCCAGTCACTGCAATGCATGCCATGGAATTCTTTAGTTAGATAATCAGAACAATTTACACTTTCCGATCAGGGATAGGTACATACACAAATCTTTCAGAAAGATTCTGAGTAGTGTAATCTTTCTTACAAAGTGGACACATGATTCCACTCATAACTAATTAATTAATTAATTAATACATACCTATTCTTTACACTTTTCTGCACTAATAAATCGAAGACAGTCATTAACATTTTTGGACTATCTTCCTGTGTATTTTGAGAGCCTAGTTGATTTAAACTTGTAACAGCTACTACATTTCAGATTGACTTTGCCGAATGTGTGCTCTGTGGTTTTCCCTCTACAACTATTTTAAGAAATGAACATTCTACACATAGCTGCTTCTCTGCTGTGGAAGCTAATTCTTGCATCAATGGAGTCATTTGAGACAGAATACACAAGCTGCATTACAATAGAATGCAAATCTTGTCTCATTACTAAATCTGCAATGAGAGTATGTTATAGTTGAACAACTCTCCAACTCTGGTAGATTCCGTTGTTTCTTAGTCTTAAAAGCAATGATTTCATTTGAACATACTTTCACTGATTCCTTATGTTGTCTGGCTAAGGTGCAGGTGAGGAGCATACATTACACGTAAACTATTATATTCTTCAATGCAAGAGCTGTCAGCTGTCACTTTTCTTTCATCAAAGTTTATTAAAAAATAAACCTTCTATATTTTTCACATGTGACAACGCTAAAGATGACATTCCTTCTTTGAGCACTGTTACCCTGATTCACAGAAGCATTTTATAATGGCGCAAGCACATTGGAAAACACCCTGTGAATCAGTCCCTATATGACCAATGTCAATAGGGCTGCTTCTAGACTTCATTTATGAAGTTATTGCATACACAGAGCACAATGGAAACTGCACTCTTTTCACCAAGGTATCCTTAATAGCATGAACTGTGCATAGGTCAAATTAGTTTCTTCTACACACTCAAACTTTACTTCAATATGTTCAATATTTGTACTGTGAGGAAAAGTGTGAAATACAATCACTCTTCCCATTGCTCCATTTACTAGACCAATTCCTATATTCAAGTTCCTCTTTAACATTAGTCGTGCATCGAAGCCTGTTGTTTTAGAAACTAAATTCTCTAGTTGAACTAATCAAGCTTTTGCTCTCTTATCCAACTGTAATGCATAACATGACCATCTAAAACATTACACAATTTTATCTCCTCAATATTTTGCACCTATGGCAGTAAAATTGCAGAGTTTAACTTGTTACACTCTTCAAGTGTGCAATCAAAGCACCACAAGAAATGTTTCTTTCCTTAAGATTCAACATGTTATGTTATGTTATTTTGCATTTATATAGCGCCTTATATACCATTGGTATGATCTGAAGGCGCTGGTAGGTTGAACGCCCTTGGGAACCGAAGATCAGATCAGTAGAGAGAGTAGAGAGAGTCATAAGGTGCGTGTGAGCACCGGGTATGTGTGCAGCTCGTGCAGTATTCGTGTAACAGCTGCTTCTTAGCGGTAGGTGTGGTGGTTGAGAGATAGATCAGGAGTATGTGATCGTTCTGGCAGGATTTATCCAGACCGGATGTGGCTGTGTTAAGCCTGAGGAGAACGCCTGGCTGGGGGGAGGTGTAACCAGCAGTGTTTAATTAGGGTGATGTGGAGTGAGTGGCCGATGTTGGTATGAGAACAGTTATACCAAATGGTGTGATAGTATCTGTGTGTTCTAGTTGAGTGTTGATGTAAGGAGAGAATAAGCGTGGTGGTATGATATGATGGGTTATATGCCCTTTCAAAAGTTCTCTGCATTCCAAACCATACTATATACGTCACACATTTCTATGCGCTTCAGTCCGTTCCTTGCACTCATATCCACTCCATGCACCCGAGTCTGCTCACACACTCCGGTCCGATCCACGCACTCATGCATTCCAGCCCACCCCGCGCACTCTTGTGTGCTCCATGCATGTACTCTTGTCTGCTCCACACATGCACTCTTTTCTGCCTTAGGTATGCGCCCCTGACTGCCCATGCTCTACTCAATCCACAGCTCTACGTACTCCTCCATTCTACATACTCATCAATACTGGATGCAGTCTGTGCTCGTTCGTTCTACGTACTGGTCCGCTCTACGCAACACGTCCGTTCACTCTGGGTGCTCGTTCGCTACAGGCACTCATCTGCTTTATGCCCTCACACGTATTATGCATTCATCTGTTTTACGCGCTCACCCCCTCTACGTACTCACCCCCACCGTGCACTCATCTCCTTGGCGCACTTGTCCCCTCTGCGCACTCGATCCCCCTGGGCACTTGTCCCGTCTACGCACTCATCCCCTCTAAGCACTCATCACCTCTACTCGCACTCATCCGCTCCCCACACTCATCCGCTCCCCGCACTTATCCACTCCCAGCACTCGTCCCCTTCAAGCACTCGTGCATTTCACGCATTCAGCAGCAATATCCTGTTCTATATGTTCATCTCTACATTCATCTGTTCTATAACTTCATCTGCTCTGTACACTCATCCCCTCCATGTGCTCATCCCCTCCACGTGCTCATCCACTCCACGCGCTCATCCCCTCCACGCGCTCCTCCCCTCCATGTGCTCATCCTCTCCACGTGCTCATCCCCTCCACGTGCTCATCCCTTCCACGCGCTCATCCCCTCTTCACGCTCATCCCCTCTACGCACTCATCCCCTCTACGCACTCATCCCCTCTACACACTCATCCCCTCTACGCACTCATCCCTCTACGCACTCATCCCCTCTACGCACTCATCCCCTCTATGCATTCATCCCCTCTACGCACTCACGCCCTCTACACACTCACCCCCCATGCACTCACCCCGTCTAGACACTCACCCCCTCTACACACTCACCCCCTCTACGCACTCATCCCCTCAACGCACTCATCCCCTCTACGCACTCATCCCCTCTACGCACTCATCCCCTCTGCACACTCACCCCCTCTATGCACTCACCCCCCCTACGCACTCACCCCCTCTACGCACTCACCCCCTTTACGCCCTCACCCCCTCTACGCACTGATCCCCTCTACACACTCATCCCCTCTATGCACTCGTCCCCTCTACGCACTCGTCCCCTCTACGCGCTCGTCCCCTTCAAGCATTCATGCATTCCACTCGTTCAGCTGCAATATCCTGTTCTAAATGTTCATCTCTATATTCATCTGTTCTGTACACTCATCCGCTTCATACACTCATCTGCTATATACACTCATCCGCTCCATACACTCGTCCACTCCATACACTCGTCTGCTCCATACACTCGTCCGCTCCATACACTGGGCTGCTCCATACACTCGGCCGCTCCATACACTCGTCCGCTCCATACGTTCGTCCGCTCCATACGCTTGTCCACTACATACACTCGTCTGCTCCAAACACTCGTCCGCTCTATACACTCGTCCGCTCTATACACTGATCCGCTCTATACACTCATCCGCTCTATACACTCATCCGCTCTATACACTCATCCATTCTATACACTCATCCGCTCTATATATTCGCTAGGTCTGTACATTTATCAGATCCAGTGATCTACACACTCCCCACTCTTCCGCATTCATCCACTATCCACACTCATGCGCTCTACATACTCATCCGCTCCACTTACTCATCTGTTCAACACACTCATCCGGTTTACGCTCAATCCTTCTGCACATTCATCTGTTTTACGCACTCCTGCATTCTACTCGCTTCTGTGTATTTACGCACTCATCCGCATTACACGCTCGGCCACTCTACACAACCAGCCACTCTACTCATCCACTCAACATGTTCATTCATTCTATACACTCACCCGATCTACATATTCGTTCGATTCCAACACTCATTCGGACAATATAGACATCTGTTCTTCCACTCATGCATTCTTCCACTCGGCATATTCAGATGTTCCACCTGCTTCATCTATTCTAACTATTTCATCCACGCCATTCACTTAGTTCACTCCACAAGCATTCTGTCCATTTCAGGAGTTTAAATCTCTTTACTCTTTCCGAATGACTTGCTCTTATTAACTGTTTCACTGATTTGCTCAGCTTTATTCTATTACTTATGTTTGTCCTTCTAGTTTATATTAGGGGTTATTAGCTGTCAATTTCTCGCATCAGGTAGTTTGTTGGATTGGTGTCATTGAGTTGCTGTTAGTCCGTTTGGGTTAGTTTGGTACGGGTGGGTTTTAGGGGAAGAGCCAGGTTTCCAGCAGTTTGCGGAAAGGCGTTAAATCCTCAGTTAGGCGGATGTGGGGTGGAAGTGAGTTCCATAGCGTGGGGGCCAAAGCTGAGAATGATGATCCTCCTAACCTGATTGAGTTTGTCTTTGGACTGACTAGGAGGCCGGCTGAGCTTGATCTTAGGGTGTGTGGGGGTTGATAGGGTTTTAGCTTGTCTTGAAGATATTGAGGTCCGGTTTTATGCAGTGCTCGATGGGAGATGCATAAGGTTTTGAAAGTCACCTTTCAGGCTACTGGAAGCCAGTGCAGGATCTTAAGGGCTGGGGAGATGTGGTCTCTTGGGTTGAGCACAAGTAGCAATTTGAGTTTACTCAGTTGGTACGTGTGGACTCCGAGGTATAGGGGGTTTGCGTAGTCCAGTCTTTATATAACGATTGATTGGACTGCGGAGAGTCTGTTGGGAAAGGAGAGATATGGAAAGATGCGCCTAAGGGTTTTAAGGTGGTAGTGGCAGGACTTTGAGACATTGTTGACTTGGCACGAGAGTGTTGGGTCAGAGTCAAGGGCGCATCCAAGATTTTTCACTGAGTTGGAGGGGGTCGGTGGGTCGCCCATGGTGGATGGCCAGGGTAGTGGGTGCGGAAGAAGTTCGGAGTTGCCACATATCATGATTTCCGTTTTGGAGGGGTTTAACAAGAGGTGGCTTTGGGTCATCCAGAGTTCTATGTCAAGGAGGCAGGAGGCCAGGTCAGGTCGGGAGTTGGGTTTTGCGTTCAGGAGTTTTAGAATTAGTTAAGTGTCATAGGTGTAGTTGTAGCACTGGATGTTTTGTGAAAGTATTATTGGTGGGAGGGTGACCAAGTAGAGATTGAGCAGAAGGGTGGATAGGCATGTTCCTTGTGGGACTCCTGTGTCGACTGGTCGGGCTTCGGAGGTATAGGTGGAGAGTGTCATTATTTGGTACCTATCTTTGAGGAATGAAGCTATCCATTTAAGAGCGGTTCCACAAACTCCTAGGGAGTGGAGGCGGTCTAGGAGGATTGAGTGATTGATTGTGCGGCAGATAGGTCAAGAAGGATTAGTGCGGCGCATCCCTCGGAGTCTGCCGTCATTTTAAGGTCATCCCAGATTGATGTTAGGGTGGTTTCAGTTCCGTGACGAGCTCTGAATCCTGATTGGACGGGGTCTAGGAGATTGTTGGCTTCGACAAAGGCATTTAGTTGGGAGTAGGCGGTTCGGTCAATGAGTTTGGCAAGGAACCTGGTGTTAGAGATGGGGCGGTAGTTTTTGGGCTCGAGAGGGTCGAGCGAGGGTTTTTTAGTTAGAGGTTTGACATGGACCATTTTGAATGCGTCGGGAAAGATACCAGAGGAAAGGGAGGCATTTAAGATGGATCTTGCGTGTTCTCCTGCGCAGGTAGAAGCGAAAATTTCTTTGAGGGTTGTGGCTGGGCAAGGGTCCAGCAGCGAGCCAGATGGTTTGCGGGCAGATAGAAGTTTGAGAAATTGCTCTGATGATATTGGACTAAAGGATTCGAACGTTGATTGCGTAGCAGTTGCAGCTGGTGGGCTGGCCGGTATGCGGATGGGTGTAAGAGAGCCAGTTTGGTGGCTAGAGTATTTGTTCTTTCTTGAGCCGTGGTGTAAAAGTGGGCGGAGAGTGAGTGAGGGAGTCGGGACGGTCGTGGTGCAAGCCGGGTTGGTGAATTCGGAGATGATTTTGTAGAGTTCTTTGCTTGGGTTGTTGCAGTTTGGGATTCGGGAGTTGTAGTGGGCTTTTTTTGCTTTTCGGATTTCGGCCTTATACTGATAAAGGTGCCAGGCCAAGGTGGCCCTGCTCTCCTGGGTTTTGTCTTTTTGCCATTTGCGTTCTAGGTATTTATATAGTTGTTTAGTAATCTTCAACTCAGGACTAAACCATCTGGGGAAGAGGCCACGGCGGGTTGATGGTTTGCAAGGGGGTGTGAGCCGCATCAGAGATGCGTTGAGCCATGAGTCAAAGGCATCAGGGGTTAGTTGTTTGTTGAGTTGGCAGGTAGGTGGTGGAGACTGGAGGAGTGGGTTGGCTAGGTCCGGGAAGATTATTAGTTTTTTCCAGCATTTGCGTAGATTTGGAGGTTCAGATTCGGGTAGGGGAAGGAGGTCGGGTGAGCGAATGGCGAACGAGAGAATAAAGTGATCGGACCAGATGATAGGGGTGGAGGGCTTTAAATGAATCAGGGTGTTAGAGCTAAAGATGGCATCAATAATGTGTCCTTTATAGTGAGTCGGGCCATTTATGTGGGGTTGGAGGTTAATTGCATCTAAACCGTCAACCAGTGAGTGTGTCATAGGGTTGCAGGGGATGTCGAGCCATATGTTGAAGTCTCCAAGAAGGGTGAGTTTGGGATGGTTTAGCTGAAGGGTGGCAATAGAGCCACAGAGGTTGTTTGCGAATTGTCTATCGTAGCCAGGCGTGCTGTAGATTATTAGGAAGCTGTGTGAGAGCGATGGGGAGAGGGATAGTTTAACGAGGAGCGATTTGCAGGAACGAATGGAAGGTTGGTTGTCGATGATTGAGGCGTCGAGGAGAGACATGAAGACGAATGCTACTCCCCCTCCTCTGGAGGGGCGGTTCAGTGGGATGTGGGAGTAGTCAGAGGGGAAGGCTTCATTAGCTATTGGGGTGAAGTCGTCACAGAACCAAGTTTCGGTGATGAAAACCAGGTCTGGTTTGTCAGAGGCGAGAAGGTCAAAAATGCTGTGTCTCTTTTTTGCTACGGATCGGGCATTAAATAGGATGCAGTTCACATCGGCAGGCGCGGTTGGTCTCGCAGCTGGAGCAGAAGGGGGTGGTGGCGGAGAGAGTGGAGGATGGGGAGGGAGAGGAGTAAAGTGAGTGATGCTCGATGGGAATAGTGGGCTAGCTGAAAAATTGGCGGGCTTTGGGCGGGATTGAGTGGCTGCGTGTGTTAGGATGATCGGGTTTGGTTCGGGGGATTTGAAGGTGGAGTGTAGGCGGTTAGGAGTTTCAGTTGCAGTTGATGAGAAATCGAGGAAGAGGGGTTTCAGGAAGGGTGAAGCCACGGGGGAAGGAGGTGATTGCGGAAATGAGGTGGTGGGTCGAGAAAGGGGAGGCGAAGAGTGCTGAGCGATTGAGGGGGACAGGTACGTTTTCTCTTTAGCTTCTTCATTGCGAATGGAGTGTGAGAGAGGGTAGGGGGGGTCAGGGGGGAGAGGGATGCAGCTATGGTTCTTGCTAGGGCTAGGCGTGCAGTTTTTAGGGAGGGGAAAGGGTGCGGTCGGGGGGGAAGGTGGCAGGGGTTTGTGGGCAAGGTGGGGGGTGGATGATTGCAGGGCGGGGTATGCCTGTTATGATAGTGAGGGGTGTCAGCATGGTTAACATTGGCTGGTTAGTGGAGGGGTTTGGGGGAGGAGTGGTCTTTGGGTGGTTGGCTCGCCATCGTGCCCCTCCGGCTTGGTGTTTGGAGAGGGGAATGGTAGGGAATGCAAAGGGGGGGTGGGATGATTTGGGCAGGGGGGATGGGAGGGAAGGCAGATCTGGGAGTAAGTGCAGTCCACGGTGGTCGTTTCCAACACATTCTGGTGGAGTGGGTGTACTCATGCTTGGTACAGGTTTTTAGGTGGAATTTAGGAGGGATTTCTAATTGTAGTTCTAGATTTAGTGGGCACGCTTTTAGGCACACTTCTAAGTTCAATTTGCGCAGAGATGATATTAGACTATTATGTGTATTTTTTATAGGTTCGACTGTACACAGAGGTGATATTAGGCTATTAGGTATTGTTATTCAGCTGCACACAGAGATATTAGGTCTACTTCTAGATTCAATTTTGTATAGAGATGTTATTATGTCTAGCTCTAGATTCAATGTTTGTCTAGAGGGGATATTAGACTATTAGGTACACTCAATTTGACTTTATACAGGGAGGGTATCAGGCGTGATTCTGGAATCAACTTTGTACAGAGAGGTTATTAGGGAGATTAGTTGATTCAACCAGGCACAGTATTAGACTAATTCACAGAGAGGCTATTGGGTACACTTCTAAATTCAACTTTCACAGAGGGGCAATTGGGACACTTCTAGATTCACAGAGAGGAATTCGGCACAGTTCTAAAATCAACTTCTAAGTGCTCTTCTAGGTCTAAATTCAGCTTTCACAGAGGTGTTACAAGGCTTACTTCTAAATTCTACTTCTAAATGCGTTTCTAAATTCAACTTTGCATAGAGGTGTCACAGGGTTTGCTTCTAAGTTCAACTTCTAAATGCACTTCTAAATTCAACTTTTCCCAGCGAGGCTATTGGGCACACTTCAAATTCAACTTTCACAGAGAGTCTATTGGGCACACCACTAAATTCAACTGTCATATTTACGCTATTGGGCGCACTTCTAAATGTACTTCTAAATTCAACTTTTCCCAGCGAGGCTATTGGGCACCCTTCTAAATTCTACTTTTACTTAGAAGCTATTGGGCACCCTTCAAAATGCAATTTTCACAGCGAGGCAATTGTGCACACTTCTAAATGCAATTTTCACAGAGAGGCTATTGGGCGCACTTCTAAATTTGCTTCTAAATGCACTTCTAAATTCAACTTTTCCCAGTGAGGCTATTGGGCACACTTCAAAATTCAATTTTCACTTAGAAGCTATTGGGTAAACCACTAAAATCAACTTTCACTTGGAAGCTACTGAGCACACTGCTAAATTCAATTTACACAGAGAGTCTATTGGGCACACCACTAAAATCAACTTTCACTTGGAAGCTATTGGGCAGACTTCTAAATGCAACTTTTCACAGCGATGCTATTGAGCACACTTCAAAATGCAATTTTCACAGCAAGGCTATTGGGCACATTTCTAAATTCAACTTTTAGTTGGAAGCTATTGGGCACACTTCTAAATGCAACTTTTCACAGCGAGGCTATTGGGCACACTTCAAAATTCAACATTTACTTAGAAGCTATTGGGCACACTTCAAAATGCAATTTTCACAGCGAGGCAATTGTGCACACTTCTAAATGCAATTTTCACAGAGAGGCTATTGGGCGCACTTCTAAATTTGCTTCTAAATGCACTTCTAAATTCAACTTTTCCCAGTGAGGCTATTGGGCACACTTCAAAATTCAATTTTCACTTAGAAGCTTTTGGGTAAACCACTAAAATCAACTTTCACTTGGAAGCTACTGGGCACACTGCTAAATTCAATTTTCACAGAGAGTCTATTGGGCACACCACCAAAATCAACTTTCACATGGAAGCGATTGGGCACACTTCTAACTGCAACTTTTCACAGCGAGGCTATTGGGCGCACTTCCAAATTCGCTTCTAAATGCACTTCTAAGTTCAACTTTTCCCAGTGAGGCTATTGGGCACACTTCAAAATTCAATTTTCACTTAGAAACTATTGGGTACACCACTAAAATCAACTTTCACTTGGAAGCTATTGGGCACCCCTCTAAATTCAGCTTCTAAATGTACTTCTAGATTCCACGTTTCACAGATGGGAAATTGGGCACACTTCTAAATACAACTTTCCATGAGCGGTTATTGGGTACACTTCTAGATATAACCTTCACAAAGAGGCTATTGGGTACACTTGTAAATTCAACTTTCACAGAGTGGCAATTGGGACACTTCTAGATTCACAGAGAGGAATTCGGCACAGTTCTAAAATCAACTTCTAAGTGCTCTTTTAGGTCTAAATTCAGCTTTGCACAGAGGTGTTACAGGGCTTACTTCTAAACTCTACTTCTAAATGCGTTTCTAAATTCAACTTTGCATATAGGTGTCACAGGATTTGCTTCTAAGTTCAACTTCTAAATGTACTTCTAAATTCAACTTTTCCCAGCGAGGCTATTGGGCACACTTCTAAATTCTACTTTTACTTAGAAGCTATTGGGCACACTTCAAAATGCAATTTTCACAGCGAGGCAATTGTGCACACTTCTAAATGCAATTTTCACAGAGAGGCTATTGGGCGCACTTCTAAATTTGCTTCTAAATGCACTTCTAAATTCAACTTTTCCCAGTGAGGCTATTGGGCACACTTCAAAATTCAATTTTCACTTAGAAGCTATTGGGTAAACCACTAAAATCAACTTTCACTTGGAAGCTACTGGGCACACTGCTAAATTCAATTTTCACAGAGAGTCTATTGGGCACACCACCAAAATCAACTTTCACATGGAAGCGATTGGGCACACTTCTAACTGCAACTTTTCACAGCGAGGCTATTGGGAGCACTTCCAAATTCGCTTCTAAATGCACTTCTAAGTTCAACTTTTCCCAGTGAGGCTATTGGGCACACTTCAAAATTCAATTTTCACTTAGAAACTATTGGGTACACCACTAAAATCAACTTTCACTTGGAAGCTATTGGGCACCCCTCTAAATTCAGCTTCTAAATGTACTTCTAGATTCCACATTTCACAGATGGGAAATTGGGCACACTTCTAAATACAACTTTCCATGAGCGGTTATTGGGTACACTTCTAGATATAACCTTCACAAAGAGGCTATTGGGTACACTTGTAAATTCAACTTTCACAGAGTGGCAATTGGGACACTTCTAGATTCACAGAGAGGAATTCGGCACAGTTCTAAAATCAACTTCTAAGTGCTCTTTTAGGTCTAAATTCAGCTTTGCACAGAGGTGTTACAGGGCTTACTTCTAAACTCTACTTCTAAATGCGTTTCTAAATTCAACTTTGCATAGAGGTGTCACAGGATTTGCTTCTAAGTTCAACTTCTAAATGTACTTCTAAATTCAACTTTTCCCAGCGAGGCTATTGGGCACACTTCTAAATTCTACTTTTACTTAGAAGCTATTGGGCACACTTCAAAATGCAATTTTCACAGCGAGGCAATTGTGCACACTTCTAAATGCAATTTTCACAGAGAGTCTATTGGGCACACTTCCAAATGCAACTTTCACAGCGAGGCAATTGGGCACACTTCAAAGTGCAATTTTCACAGAGAGGCTATTGGGTACAACACTAAAATCTACTTTCACTTGGAAGCTATTGGGCCCACTTCTAAATGCAACTTTTCACAGCGATGCTATTGAGCACATTTCAAAATGCAATTTTCACAGCGAAGCTATTGGGCACATTTCTAAATTCAACTTTTAGTTGGAAGCTATTGGGCACACTTCTAAATGCAACTTTTCACAGCGAGGCTATTGGGCACACTTCAAAATTCAACATTTACTTAGAAGCTATTGGGCACACTTCAAAATGCAATTTTGACAGTGAGGCAATAGGGAACACTTCAAAATGCAATTTTCACAGAGAGGCTATTGGGCGCACTTCAAAATTCAATTTTCACTTAGAAGCTATTGGGTACACCACTAAAATCGACTTTCACTTGGAAGCTACTGGGCACACTGCTAAATACAATTTTCACAGAGAGTCTATTGGGCACACCACTAAAATCAACTTTCACTTGGAAGCTATTGGGCACACTTCCAAATGCAACTTTCACAGCGAGGCAATTGGGCACACTTCAAAGTGCAATTTTCACAGAGAGGCTATTGGGTACAACACTAAAATCTACTTTCACTTGGAAGCTATTGGGCCCACTTCTAAATGCAACTTTTCACAGCGATGCTATTGAGCACATTTCAAAATGCAATTTTCACAGCGAAGCTATTGGGCACATTTCTAAATTCAACTTTTAGTTGGAAGCTATTGGGCACACTTCTAAATGCAACTTTTCACAGCGAGGCTATTGGGCACACTTCAAAATTCAACATTTACTTAGAAGCTATTGGGCACACTTCAAAATGCAATTTTGACAGTGAGGCAATAGGGAACACTTCAAAATGCAATTTTCACAGAGAGGCTATTGGGCGCACTTCTAAATTTGCTTCTAAATGCACTTCTAAGTTCAATTTTTTTCCAGTGAGGCTATTGGGCACACTTCAAAATTCAACATTTACTTAGAAGCTATTGGGCACACTTCAAAATGCAATTTTGACAGTGAGGCAATAGGGAACACTTCAAAATGCAATTTTCACAGCGAGGCAATTGTGCACACTTCTAAATGCAATTTTCACAGCGAGGCTATTGGGCACACTTCAAAATTCAACATTTACTTAGAAGCTATTGGGCACACTTCAAAATGCAATTTTGACAGTGAGGAAATAGGGAACACTTCAAAATGCAATTTTCACAGCGAGGCAATTGTGCACACTTCTAAATGCAATTTTCACAGAGAGGCTATTGGGTGCACTTCTAAATTTGCTTCTAAATGCACTTCTAAGTTCAACTTTTCCCAGTGAGGCTATTGGGCACACTTCAAAATTCAATTTTCACTTAGAAGCTATTGGGTACATCACTAAAATCGACTTTCACTTGGAAGCTACTGGGCACACTGCTAAATTCAATTTTCACAGAGAGTCTATTGGGCACACCACTAAAATCAACTTTCACTTGGAAGCTATTGGGCACACTTCCAAATGCAACTTTCACAGCGAGGCAATTGGGCACACTTAGAGTGCAATTTTCACAGAGAGGCTATTGGGTACAACACTAAAATCTACTTTCACTTGGAAGCTATTGGGCCCACTTCTAAATGTAACTTTTCACAGCGATGCTATTGAGCACACTTCAAAATGCAATTTTCACAGCGAGGCTATTGGGCACATTTCTAAATTCAACTTTTAGTTGGAAGCTATTGGGCACACTTCTAAATGCAACTTTTCACAGCGAGGCTATAGGGCACACTTCAAAATTCAACATTTACTTAGAAGCTATTGGGCACACTTCAAAATGCAATTTTGACAGTGAGGCTATTGGGCACATTTCTAAATTCAACTTTCACTTGGAAGCTATTGGGCACACTTCTAAATGCAACTTTTCACAGCAAGGCTATTGGGCACACTTCAAAATTCAACTTTTATTTAGAAGTTTTTGGGCACACTTCAAAATGCAATTTTCACAGCGAGGCAATTGGGAACACTTCAAAATGCAATTTTCACAGAGAGGCTATTGGGCGCCCTTCTAAATTTGCTTCTAAATGCACTTCTAAGTTCAACTTTTTCCAGTGAGGCTATTGGGCACACTTCAAAATTCAATTTTCACTTAGAAGCTATTGGGTAGACCACTAAAATCAACTTTCACTTGGAAGCTATTGGGCACACTTCTATATAAAAAAGGAGCAAGTTTTCTCAACTTCGATACTTGGGTATTATGATCAGCCAGGGTAACAATGATAAAGTGTTCCAAAAAGAACTTGAATTGAAACTGCAAACCCTAATCTCCCAATCTAGGGTTATTTTATATAAGTTTGGAAAGTTTACGTGCAATCATATAATATCATTCTATTCCATGAAAGCAAAACCCATTATCTTGTATGGCTCTGAAGCTGTATCGATGTTGCCCCGTTTAGTGTGGGATCGATTAGAGGGTAAATACTGGCGGTCAATTCTTAATTTGCCTACCTGTGTCCCCATTGCAATGATTCGTTTTGAATTAGGGCTGCTATCGTTATACAGTACTATTGCATGGAAATTGATAGCTCTGTTGAGAAAATGCATCCTGTCATTACAATGTGTAGATATATCCTGCATTTTGGGTAAATATTTACTATATTCAGATCATCAATACCCAAAATGCTGGTTAAATACAGCTATAAATATCCTTTCTGATGCGGACATCTCTTTAGATACTTTAATCCACAATCCAACGCAAGCTAAAATTAAACTGTATCGGCAAGATTGGATATATACCTTGGAAAAATGTTCCCATTCTAAAGACTGAAACATTGCCCAGTTTGGCCACAAAAAATTTAGAGTTGTAGAATCTTATATCTTAAAATATCCATCTCCAAAATTTAGAGATTACTATATTCGTTTTCGTCTAAATTTGTGGCATACAAAGGATATTTTATTTAGGCGAAAACTAATAGATACCAGTGAGAACATCTGTCAATTTTGTAAGGACCCTGATACCGCAGAAACGTTGAAACATGTCATCGCCTACTGTCCTGCATTATATGCTATACGTCGTAAATACTATTTCCATTGCTTTAAAGCGCAAATGATAACCGATATGGAAGAATTATGGCTACTGATTTTTGGTGCAAAGAGAATGTCAATTAGATTAGCAACAACAGGTTTTTTAAATGAATTATACCCAAAGTAATTGTGAATGCTTTTATGAGGGGAACGTGATGGAAAGGAAGGAAAGGAAGAAAAAAAGGGAAAAAAAAGGAAGAAATAAAATGCTGCTATTAAGGTTTTATATACATTGGGTGCCAGGTGTAAAATATTGAAACGTGTTATATACTGATGAATTGAATTGTAATATGTTTATGATATGTTTTTATTCATTTTTGTAATTATTGAAAGGTTGTTTCATACTGCCAAACAATAAATAAATAAATAAAAAATGGGCACACTTCTAAATGCAACTTTCACAGTGAGGCAATTGGGCACACTTCAAAATGCAATTTTCACACAGAGGCTATTGGGTAGACAACTAAAATCAACTTTCACTTGGAAGCTAGTGGGCACACTTCTAAATGCAACTTTCACAGTGAGGCGATTGGGCACACTTCAAAATTCAATTTGCACAGCGAGGGCATTGAGCACATTTCTAAATTCAACTTTCACTTGGAAGCTATTGGGCACACTTCTAAATGCAACTTTTCACAGTGAGGCAATTGGGAATACTTCAAAATGCAATTTTCAAAGAGAGGCTATTGGGCACACCACTAAAATCAACTTTCACTTGGAAGCTAGTGGGCCCACTTCTAAATGCAACTTTTCACAGCGAGGCTATTGGGCACACTTCTAAATGCAACTTTTCACAGCGAGGCAATTGGGCACACTTCAAAGTGCAATTTTCACAGCGAGGAAATTTGGCACACTTCAAAATGCAATGTTCGCAGAGAGGCTATTAGGCGCACTTCTAAATTTGCTTCTAAATGCACTTCTAAGTTCAACTTTTCCCAGTGAGGCTATTGGGCACACTTCAAAATTCAATGTTCACTTAGAAGCTATTGGGTACCCCACTAAAATCAACTTTCACTTGGAAGCTATTGGGCACACTTCTAAATGCAACTTTCACAGTGAGGCAATTGGGCACACTTCAAAATGCAATTTTCACAGAGAGGCTATTGGGTACACCACTAAAATCAACTTTCACTTGGAAGCTATTGGGCACACTTCTAAATACAACTTTTCACAGCGAGGTTATTGGGCGTATTTTAAAGACCACAGAGAAAACTGGGTTTGTATATGCAATTATGTCACAAATGCAAGGGTAACATACTATGGCGATTTATATTATGGTTTAGGGTATGAAGTTGAGTGGTAGGATAGTATGGCATGAAATAGTTGCTTCTGTCCCCGCCCTTGCCACACTTACTTATTGTTGTCTTCTTGCTTCTTCTGCTGATACTAGCAGATACGACTTGGCGCCGCCTCTGTAGTGTCCGCCCTTTGCCTTGGGCCCTTAGCCGCTGGGCTGCCGGGCAGGGGCTGCCCTGGAGAAGTCAGTTAAGACCAGTGCAGGCAGCCAATCAGAGCGCAGGGGTGGGATGGGAGGCGGGCATGGGGGAGGGTCGTCAAAAAGGAAGTGCGGGCGGGAGGAACACTGAGGGCAGGGGAATCACAGGGTGCACCTTTTCTAAATAAAAAATGGGGTCGGATGACTCATGGGACACTTCCACTCACCTCGGATTGCTGGTACAAGTGAGGGGGCTGGGGCCTGCAACGAGCATTGGGTTGGGGAGAACAACACTACACGGACCAATCACGGCATGATGGGCGGGGAGGGAGGAGGGCGGTTCCACGAACCAGGAAGGGATGCGGGAGGGAGAGTGGGCAGCAGCGGGCTGAGCAGGGGCTTGGGGGACCTTTCTAAATTTAAAAAGGGCTCGGATGACTCACGGGACACTTCCACTCACCTCGGATTGCCGGTACAAGTGAGGGGGCTGGGGCCTGCAACAAGCGTTGGGATGGGGAGAACAACACTACACTGACCAATCACGGCACGATGGGCGGGGAGGGAGGAGGGCGGGCCCACGAACCAGGAAGGGATGCGGGAGGGAGAGCGGGCAGCAGCGGGCTAAGCACGGGCTTGGGCGACCTTTCTAAATTTAAAATGGGGTCGGATGACTCACGGGACACTTCCACTCACCTCGGATTGCCGGTACAAGTGAGGGGGCTGTGGCCTGCAACGAGCGTTGGGATGGGGATAACAACACTACACGGACCAATCACGGCACGATGGGCGGGGAGGGAGGAGGGCGAACCCATGAACCAAGAAGGGATGCAGGAGGGAGAGCGGGCAGCAGCGGGCTAAGCAGGGGCTTGGGGGACCTGTCTAAATTTAAAATGGGGTCGGATGACTCAAGGGACACTTCCACTCACCTCGGATTGCCGGTAGAAGTGAGGGGGCTGGGGCCTGCAACAAGCATTGGGATGGGGAGAACAACACTACACGGACCAATCACGGCACGATGGGCGGGGAGGGAGGAGGGCGCGCCCACGAACCAGGAAGGGATGCGGGAGGGAGAGCGGGCAGCAGCGGGGTAAGAAGGGGCTTGGGGGACCTTTCTAAATTTAAAATGGGGTCGGATGACTCACGGGACACTTCCACTCACCTCGGATTGCCGGTACAAGTGAGGGGGCTGGGGTCTGCAACAAGCATTGGGATGGGGAGAACAACACTACACAGACCAATCACGGCACGATGGGCGGGGAGGGAGGAGGGCGGTCCCACGAACCAGGAAGGGATACGGGAGGTAGAGCGGGCAGCAGCGGGCTATGCAGGGGCTTGGGGGACCTTTCTAAATTTAAAATCGGGTCAGATGACTCACGGGACATGACATCAGAAGGTCAGCAATCTGCATGAAACATGTTAGAAATCAGACCTCCCTTTAAGACTGCTTCCACATTCTGCTCAAGCACACCTATATGTATAGAATTAAGCATTTCTGCATAGTGAAGACTGCAATGGTAAGTTCCTGGATTCAAAACAATTCCAAAGGTTAAAATGACCACCATACTTACTTCATCTACAATCAAGGTATTTCATTTTGTACAAACTTTTCCTACTTTGTGTGCTGCACTTGATACATGTTTTTGATACTCTAGTTTGTTGTCATGCTCCATTGGCAGCATCAACAGTCAATATAAATTATCACCTCCTACATTCAATGCTGCTAAATCTGTTGGAGCAGTTACAATACATGACAAAGAGCAATCTGTTACATTTTGGACCATAGCTCTTATTACATGGACATAAAAAGATTGGAATGTTCCTGTTCTCCACTAACATACAACAATACAGGTTTTTGTTGCACACAAGAACATTTTACTTGTGATGCTGTAAACCATGTAAGAACCTATTTTAAATTGTATAATACAATTATGTTTGCTCTACATTAAGTTTACAAACTTTTTCATCACTATTGGCATCTGCAACTTTAGTTTGTTGCATTGAACTTTCTACTTTCTACTTCTTCCATGGAAGCTCAACATCAGTTTGAATAATTGGCTCACTAAGCATATTTTGACTTACTGCTGCAGAATCTTGACTTTCCTCAGGAGTTTTTTTTGCAATGTCAGCTGCCAAAAGTTCTTTTTAACATAGTTTTATCTCCAAAACTCCAAGTACTGCTTCCATTTTGCATATGTAATTAGGCTTTTTTTTGCAAAATTCTATTCTTCGGAAGTTTCAAAACCTCCAATCAAATCACTCTCACCACTCTCCAATCTGCCTCCTGTACCGGTACGATAAAGCCTAGGGAAACAACGTGCTTCTAACATATTTTCCCAGAACCTGATTGGTGCACCTATCGTTGCATTCATTTGATGCAATCCTAAAATGTCACCCATGACTTCACGTGAGTGTGGATGATGAATAATGTAATTTTCATACAAACTATTCCCTTCTGCAACAAATAGACATTGGAACTGCCCTTTGCTGCTTTTGTTTGACTCAACATCAAGCATAGAAAAATAGGGTATAGTCAGACTGCCTTCGTATACATTTTTGGGCTCCAATAGAAATGCCAATGTGTATTTCACCTTTCCAATATCTATAAACTGTTGCCAAATGCCATTATCTTTAGTGGCAACACCATTTACTAAAACAAACCAAGAATATGCAATGTCACCCTTCACTCCTAGAGTGTTCACATTTATTTTCTTCCAAATTGAGAGGTAAATACACAGCTTTGCCATGCACAGCTTGCACTACAGCTTGCACTAATGATTTCTTAGGTAGATTTGACATCTTTGCAATATAACAATAACTTGGAAAAGATTAATAATTTGCGTGGCAATCACTTCAAACATGTTTAATTGTTGAAGCACAAGAGGGATATCAGGCACTACCTTGTCATTCAAGACACTTCTAGGATGAATACTTCTTTGATTATAAACCAAACACAGTGGGTCTCATTCTAGGTTTTCCAGTCTGGAAACATTGGTGCCGGTAATCTGAAATTCATTAAACTGTTGTATCCTCAATTCATGAGGAACGTGAGGAGGTAGGAGACATGGAAGGAAATGCACTGCCACTCAGTTGCTCTACCCAGCTCCAGTTTTGACACCTTACAAACCTCTACTTAAAGACTGTAGCTGAACTCCAGGCACACAGAATTGAGCAGGTTTCTGGTCACCTGAGCAGATCCTCTCACTCACTTAATCTTCCCACCACCTATTTAATCAGTCCTCCTTAAGAGCCCTCATCAAAAGACATGCAAACACAAGGGCCTCACCTGTTCAGGCCTGATAAGGCCAATTGCCTTATTCGCTGTCATGCATTTCAGCTACAAACTAATAGCTATTACTGATACTCAACCAAATATATCACCATGTACATCCTCCCTCTACTGACCATCTCCACTTTCACTAGGGTTTGAATGACCAAGTGCCCTGGGCAGTCAACGAATGCTGCCCTTGTCAACCTCATCAATAATGCCCTTCCCCTCATTTCAGTAAACATTTCTTCAGTAATACCTGGCATACTGTAACCATACCTTCAGAGTACAATTCAAAAAACATCTCCTAAAGAGAAGACATTTTCACTGGAAACTTACCATAATCAAATTAACTTTCCCTGTAACATGGCAGAATCCATGACTTACCACAAATTAGAAAAATGGCATTTGCCAACATCAAAATCAAGTTAGCATTTATCAGCTGCACTCCATCATAAGATTTGTCATATTTAAGGCCACATACAAAATCGTCCACAAATCGAACACAAACGTAGGTATAAATATGGGATCATAGTGAAGCGTTTGCTATCCAACTTTATAGCAAAAACACAGCAGCAATATTTTTCAATGGTGGAGCAGTGCTGCTTGTTTAATAAAGGATGTTTGAGATCTCAATCGGCTCTTTTTGTAGCTGTCCCATGCTACCGCCTGTCACGTAAGGGGGGCACGCCTTCTCTGTGGTAGCCGCTAGAGCGTGGAACATTATCTCTCTGGCCCTGCGGGGCACCATTGATCATCTCGCCTTTCGCAGATTATTGAAAACCACCCTGTTCTGGCTGTCTAGTTCAGCTATGGTGTTAGTTCTCCTCACTCACACAATAGTGCCAAGATGCCCCTGGATGTACGTGCACTTTATCAAGTCTAATTAACATAACATAAATTACTACCAACAACTAGATGAGAGTGGAAATACTGCAGTATAAAAGAATGCCCCATGTAGACCTATCCTCTAAGTGCTTGAGTAATGTGAGATGCTATTACGCTGCTCATACAGTGTAAATAAGATGAGAAAAGTAGAGTTTCACTAGGTGGTGCCTATCTTTCACTTCATATATGCATCCCTTCTCATGAATTCTTAGGCTACCAAACAAATGGTCACTATGATCTACAAAATTAGCTCAGGTTTCATTCAGGCCTAGCATCTTGAACACGTACTACACAAAACACAAATGCTTCACAAACTGATAACTCAATTGCCACCCATTCAAACTATACTTTGCTCATCTTGTATACACTACATGCAATCCTTCACACACCTTCTTCAATTCTATGAGCCTAATCTACAAAAGGTATGTCAGCCTATTAGACAAAATACATTCCTTCACCAGAAATTTAAAAGGAGACATGCTCTTCTCTCTCTACATTATTTGGTCACTATAAATTAAAGGTGCAAAGTGGGCATTTTAGGACTGAGCACAGTAGACATGTCATAAATTAGCATGTCTTAATTCACATTCATAAAGGTGTTGCAAGATAATCTTTTACACATCTTTGCTTTTATGTACCGACCTACCATTCACGCATTCCTGGTGTGTCCTCAATTCTTGAGGAAGGTGATAAAAGACGAGTGCTGCAAGATAATACACTGACACTTAGTTGTTCCACCCAGCTCCAGTTTGCATGCCTTACAAGCCTTATCAAAGAACATGAAAAGTCAAGCACCACACCTGTTTCCACCTATGCAAGCATCATAGGGTCAATGGTCTGACCCGGTACCCTGCATTTCACCAACAAACAAATCACTACTACTGCTAATCAACAAAGGATATCAGCATGTATATCCTTCCTCCAATGTCTATTCCCACTCTCACTAGGGTTTGAATGGCCAAGTGCCCTGGACAGCCCCAGAAAGCTATGCTAGCAACCCTCATCTTTAATACTCTTACCCCCATTCCACAGAACATTTCTTAAGTAATACCTGACATACAGTGACCAAAACTTCAGAGTACAATTCCCAAACCGCTTCTAAAGAAAAGAAATGTTCACTGGAAACAACATGAAATTAATTAGCATAATTGCTTAATTCACATTGATAAAAGTATTGCAAGATAATCTGTTACACATCTTTGCTGTGATGTACCAACTTACCATTCATATATATCTGGTGTGTCCTCAATTCATGAGGAAGGTGATAAGAGAAGAGAGCTGCAAAATAATACATTGCCACGTAGCTACTCCACCCAACTCCAGTTGCCATGCCTTACAAGCCTATACTTAACAACTGTAGGCCAACTCCAGTCAGACAGCATTCAGTATACTGCTGGTCACATAACTGGGGCCTGCCGCACCCTTGCTCCGCCATCACCTATTTAATCAGTCCTCCTTAGGCGTCCTCAGCAAAGACCATGCAAAGTCAAGCACCTCATCTGTTTGCACCTATTCAAGCATCATAGGGCCAATGGCCTAACCTGCTATCCTGCATTTCACCTACAAACTAATGACAACTACTGCTACTCAACAAAAGATATCAGCATGCATGTCTTTTGTCCACTGAACATCCCAACTCTCACTAGAGTTTGAATGACCAAGTGCCCTGGACAGCCCCAGAATTCTACCCTAGCGAACCTCATCAATAATACCGTAGCCCCCATCCCACTGAACATTTCTTCAGTAATACCTGACATACTTTAACCATAACCTCAGAGTACAATTCCCAAACCACTTATAAAGAGAAGAAATGTTTACTGGAAACTTACCAATTGAAATGAACTTTCCCTGTAACATGGCAAAATCCATGAATTACCACAAATCAAATAAATTACATTCGCCAACTTCAAAACCAAGTTAGCATTTATCAGCTGCACTCCATCATAAGACTTTCCATATTTAAGGCCACAAATCTAACAAAAAAGTAGTTACAAATATGGAATCATAGTGAAGAGCTTGCTATCCAGCTTCAAAGCACAAACACAGCAGCAATATTTTTCAGGGGTAGAGGTATGCTGCTTGTTTAATGAAACACATTACTATGCAACCTTATACATTTTAAATCTCCCTATGTCAGTGCATTGTGTAACAACATATGAGATCAACATATAGAGAAACCAGGTAGGTCAGTCACCAACAAGTACAGAACCACAGATTTAAAAGGTCTACAAAAAATATCTCAAATTTTATTCATAATCATAAAATGAAAAAAATCAAACATTTCTAAAAAGACAAAGCGCTTGTGACATGAACAAACGTTCACATCTCAATTGGAACAATTCATATCCAATGTCAAATTGACTTCGGTATCATACACCCCTCAGTTGACAATAACATGTAAACATGCACTGTCATCCAACTTGGGATACCTATACACAGAAAGTCAAACTAGTACAATCAGTTACTAGTGTATTGCCTCAACATGTTTCAGTCCTTCATATTTCATACAGAACTTTCTTCAGGAGGCAAATCTCAATTTGTCACTTCCGCCTTGACGTTTACTTTAAGAACATCTATCTTGAAGTGTGATCATAATTACTGCACTTCACGTGTGGGGTATACTGTTGATGAAGATAAAAAACAAAGGGCAAAGATCAACCCATTGCATGAATTAAATAAAACAGTCTCAATCTGTCTATCATAAAGAACAGGAGTAAATCTTTACCTCATGTGTGAATGGGTGAAGTCTTCAAAGGACAATGGAGTTGCATATACTACCAGTCCCAACACGTCCCAAAGTTAATTGGACATGGTGATATGTTAAAATACAAATTTTGTATTTTACATCTTCTCTGGAAACCATTACAAACTTTAATAATATCTGGCACACTCTAGCCATAACTTGTGCCCTGTTATAGCAGCTGGTACTCAAATTTAACAAAATAGCTTTCCCTGTAAGCTAACAGAATCCACAATTAAGCAAAATAACTTTGTCTAACATCATAACCAAGTTAGCATTCATCAGGTGCACTGCCTCATGAAACCTTCAAATTAAAATGCACATTCAAACACTTCCACAATTCTAACACAGTAGAACATCACCAATATAGGGTCACAGAAAACACCTTATTATCCAACTACAAAGCACATGCACAGCTGTAATATTTGTCAAGGGTAGAGTTTTGCTGCTTGGTTGACACTAGGGTTTCTTATGCACACCAATTCATACCACATCTTCCTATGTTAGTGAGAAACAACCTTTAATTGAAAATATGTTTTTTGTCAGACATAACCCTAGCATAACATGTGATACTGCTTCATCAGTCTCTTAAAAATACTGAACTAAAATATAGAAAACCCTACTTTCCAAACAATACTTATAAATTTGACAAAATCAGACACCTAAACATACTTAATTTATCTGAGAAACAAACAATTCAAAAGATACATAAAATATAGAAAAACACACAATCACTCACCTTCAGCTGGTCCAAATGATGAGTAGATCTTCACAATAGCCAAATGCAGACCATGTGCCCACTCTGAGTTTTGACATCAGAATGACAAAAGTTCACAAATAGGTCACTTTCACAGCTCTCAGAAATCAATAGCACAAAAAGAGGACTGTAGAAAGAAAACAAGTAAAATACCCAACACATTTTTATTACAACCTATAACAGTCAATAAACCCCAGCACAATCCTTCCAAAGAATACCTTGTAGAACTTGTACAAACCCAATTAAGTAAAACCTGTTTTCACTTAATTTGACAAATTACATAACTGCAGCTATAACGCTGGCTACACAGCAAGGACCTATAGATTCGGGTACCCAAACATTTTTCAAATGCGCTGGAAAACACATATTGCAAAAGTTTCAAATTTAAATCACACATGTCTATAGGTGAGAACATCCAATCAGAAACACATGTAAAAATCTGAGCTAAAACATCCATAAAATAATATGATCACTGTGCCAAAATACAAACAGCTATAACCGCTGGTACAATGGGCTTCTTTATTCCCGCATCTACCAAAGCCTGCCACAAAGAACAATGTGCAATTGGAGCATTCATAGCCATGGGTCGAGTCAACCGCCAGTAGCCACAGCTGCCCATAACATTTTTACTGACTCAAAAAGACATATTGATGAGAGGTAACAATTCAAACAACATAAAGGTACGAATGAGGGCATAGAATCAGGAACACATATAGAATTGTGTACTGTAAAATCCATGAAATTTCCTGATGAATGCACAAGAATTGGTAACGTTGTACCCTTTCCTATGGTGATAGCCATCCATACACCTGCCTCCACCAGCCAAAAAAACACAACGTCCCATTGGCTTACTGATACCCGCGGCTATAATCCATCTGACAGGGCACAAAGGTCATTGGCTGGTATCGTAACCGTGGCTATTTTAAAAAAAAGGCATCAAAGTTTTTTTCCTTTTCCAATTTACTTACAAAGTTCTGTAGACTGCTCTTAAAAGAGCCTTAGGGTTCTTTTACCAATATATAACCAAATAATATATTTTCAATCAGAGAAATACTCTTAACCTCCATTGCACTTCAAGAAATCTTGGAACATGTCTCTGTGCTCTTTCTTTAGATGATTAATTATTTTCTTTTTCCTGAAGAGAAAAAAACCTGTGCTCCCTGTCAAAAGATTTTCTCCACAATTGCAGCATAAACGTCTCATTTCAAATAATATTATAGAACCAACACTACTTTCTAAGCCAATGCTTTGACAACACATCATCTATGTCCACAACAACACATTTTCCAGAACAATGAGAATCCTCTCCTCCTGAAATTGGCAACATGTTTGATATATCCAAATCAAACAATAAATATACCCCAAAAATAGTACATTCTTCTAAAACTGCACCTCACCCTCGAGCAATACAAATGTACTATATAGAAAAACTCTTAATACATCACTCAAAAACATATCACTCATTACTCATAATACATCACTCAAAAAAAATAGATTATCTGATCGGTTCAACAATTCAACAGCATTTGAGGTACTTGACATCCTATTCACAGCCACCCACCACACAGACAGTGAACAACCAATCAGAAAGTAAATACAAAAATTCCACCTTCTCGTCTCATGTACTCTTACTCCATTGTTAATTCTAATATCTGAAGTGACAAGCAGTATTTCTTTCTACCACAGTAACATGGAAAACTATGTGCAATGGCTGGAGGACAATTATCCGACAGAGGTAGAAATTAAAAAGAAGAAGCTGAACAAAATGTTCCAGAAGAAAATACACGACATTCAGGATTTTGGAAATCCATTCTTTATATTTACGTAAAATAGGACTAACAAAAATATTTTAAGGAACACATATCAGTCACCAAACAGATATATTTAATCTACCTACGATCAAATGCCAATACAACCAGCACAAATATTTTGAAAGTGTGTTATATCTTCAATTGTTTAAAAATATTTCAAATATTTTCAAACAGATGAAGAAGTCATTCAAGTATCACAAAGAATTAAACAAGAAACACCAGAGTAACTACCCACAACACTAGTTATAGATTAATTTAAAGAATTAACACAACTATTAATTAATGTTCAGTAAGAAGTACAATCAATGAAAAAGGACATTGACATTTTAAGACAAATCATGGGCAGTAAAAAAGCCAGATAATTGGCTAGTATCATGTGTTCCAACTAAAATAAAAATAAAACCCACAACGACACCCCCCCAAATGAACTTGTTTTGAACAAACTTTGTTTGCATATTTATTTACCTTTTTCAAGTATGTACACTTAAATGTACTATTAATTAATAAAACATATTTCAAATGTTACAATAATTGTTTACAAACAATATACTCAGCCACATGTAATTTCTTTTTCAAAAATGTTACCTAGCTACATACGGGATAAGAACTCACCACATGGGGTGCGTTTGGGATAGCGTGGACGATCACCCCCCAGTCATAAATTTACCAATAATACAAAAAAGGTAGCAGGCGCCCCTCTCTCGAAAGAACAGGGATGATAACTTGTTCAGCGGTTTGTAACCACTTTGAAATTTCGCAGCCATCTGCATGTTGCTCACTGTACCTTGTTACCTCGGGGCAACCAGACATGGACTCCCTGCTCACTGTTCTCAGAGAGGCACAGCTTCACCTCACTGATGAGGCCCAACAAGGCTGAAACACGTATATGGGGTTGCTACTGGTACTCTTCTTCAGAGAGGAATTGCCATAGCATTTCGGTGCTGAACTGCCCATGTGGGCGGGACATAGACTGATGTGCAAATGGATATTTCCCATCTGTGAAAGGTACAGTGAGCAAAAAGCGTGTGCTGCAAACTCTCATCTCAGGACAGGTTATCTTGACATGTGCGTTCTGGAGAGGAGCACCTGCTACCTATTCTGAAATATTTGTAAGGAACTTGGGGTTGGTCACCCTAGGTTATCTGGGGGCAACCAGACGTGGACTCCTTGCTCACTGTGCACAGAGAAGCACAGCTTCACACCTCACTGATGAGACCCCACAAGGCTAAAACATGTGTATGGGGTTGCTGTTGGTACTCTTGTTCAGGGAGGAATTGCCATAGCATTTCGGTGCTGGACTGCCCAAATTTAATTTACTAACTTTTTTCCATCTAGGTCCAGCACACCCCATCTTATGTGGAGTGCTTGGGGGTTACTTAGTACCCCCTTTTCCTACTTACTCATGTAACATGTTTTATGTTGCATGAGTAAGTACTTTAAATGGCTGGTGGCAGTGGTTTAACCTCCCTACCATTGTGTGTTTTACCGCAGGCTGAATCCTCAGCTCCAGTAAAGTACCCATGGGTGCCCATTTTGTCAAAATGGCCTTGGTCTTCTTTTTTCACGATTTCGTGTTAGTGATGACTTTCTTGGGTTTTACTCTGCATGCCAAACCAGGATTAACCCTTTTGTTCTTTTTGCCTTTAGCAGGCTTCAGTACTGAAACCCGCCTCTGGCTCCAGTGTGTCTGGAAGGGCATAAATCTAGGAATGTGCCCAAAACTCCATGTCCTTAGTCTCCTTGGTTACCTGAATCCACCCAGTGCTGATTAGCTGGCTCCCCCTGCTGTGTGAGTGACAGCTAGTCTGTGCATCAATGGGAGAAACCTGCATAAATGGCAAGGTTTCTTGGACGGAAGGCAGAGTCGTCTACTGGACAAAACATCCAATGAAGGAATCATGAACAGAAGCTTGCTGCATCCTCCTGGACCCTTGAAGTGCCCGGTGAAGCTCTGCTGTACTGCCAAAACGTCTTTCCTGAATCAACTAGAGAAGCTCCATATAGGACGACTTCTTCCCTTGGGTTAGTGGGATCAATGAATCCCAAGACAGACTTTGCTGGAAGACCTTCCCCAACTGGCTGAACTTCTTTGCTGCTGTTCGAACTGAGTGGCAGGGGTCGAGAAATCCATTGTCGAGTGCATCGTCGTTAAGCCAGACCAGAGCTCCAGGAAGATCCTGAGGACCATCCTGAAGCAGGATGACCCAATCTCGAGTCACCTCACCAGAGTCCATAAGCAAGGGAAGCCCATCAAGTGTCGAACATCCACATGGTGCTATTTCCGGTAGATGAAACCGCAAAGTGCAGCTGAACTGAAAAGAGCCTGTAGCCACTGCTGACCTTTGAACTGCAGTGCAGGAGTCCTCCAGACATCCTCCCTCTTGTCCCCACGACTGAGGCCCAGGAAACCAGGATCTGCAAGACTGCAACCAGAACAGAAGCCAGCTGGATCCTCTTCTTCAAATCTAAGGTAATGTGCTGACTAAGGGGTACTTACCTCTTTTGTCAGTAGCTTGCATTATCTCACTTGAGACTTGCAGTAGCTGCTTTTTGCAGAATTGATCTCAGCTCTGACTTCCACAACAGCTTGTGGCCCAACAGTGATTTTCTACAAACTCTGTAACATTGTGCAAGACGTTTGTGCTATCTAAAGAAGTGCCTCAGCTCTATAGACATTGTTCAAATTGACATTGGCTGTCCTGGCTCCCTGCGCTGCAGACTCTTCTGACCCATTTTCTGTGATGCTAACTGTCCCTCTGAGGTGGTGTATAGGTTTACCTTGTATTGCTGGGAAATATCTAATCTAAACTTCATTGGGAGATTTAAAAGTGATCACATGCTCTGAGAACCTTTCAACCTTTTTCCTTCCCTAACCTATTCCTTTTCCACAATCTCAGAATTTTGCCAAGTGCATAAGTGATATATGAATGCCAATACTGTCATAATAATTGAAGTCACCTCAGGGTGTAAGGAGTTTGTAGGAAGCATTTATAACGAGTATCAACTTGCTTAACTTGATTCTGAGAACGTGTTATGAAGTGTATTTTTATTGTTTTATTGTTGCATATTGCCCTTTATAAAGAAGGCTTATTTGAAATTGACTGTTAAATAAATAAATCATACTTTTACTAGAAAACCTTGAGTGTAAGTGTTATTTGGATACTTGTATGTGTGGATTTTGATGCTACTGCTGTACAGCTCACATTTACCCCTCTTGAGATAAGTCTGGCTGCTCAGTCACTCTACCAACTTCTGTAGTACAAACCTATACCACTAGTTGGGCTAGCTAATACCAAGAGGATAGGACTGGTGTAGTCTCCGAAAGGGTTACTGCATACAATCTTGCCTAACAGTGGCTGAATCCAGCAGGCATAGTTGTATGTCTACTGACTACAATCCAGTTCAGCACTGACAACTTACAATGGATGACAGAAGTAAGTTGCAGTTTCAATTCTATGTTAGGTATTGATTTTGGAGTTTCCGCTGACCTGTGCGCAGTCACACAGTTACATAATCAGATGCTTGTATCTTCTCTGTCTGTTACAGAGACATGACAAATAACAGCAACTAAACATGATGACGCTTTTCTCCTCGTATTAGTAAGGTCTTTCCATATGACAGTCTGCTTAAGTTTCAATTTAATGATGAAATCATTCATATATGAAGTAATAGGATTAATTTGTATCTTCTGGGTATTTTACTTGTGTGCTTGCTTTCATGGTTCTTCCTTTTTGACAGGAATTGCTATTCCAAGCTCATAATTGGCTGTCATAAAATGGATGTGTATTCCCTGCCCTTCACTCTTTTTGTTTAAGTTAATTGTATGAATGGTCTGTATTTATATGCGCCACATGTTTGGACAAATGTATCATCTTTAATAAGTTTGCCATTACACATTTAACACGTTTATTGCACAGGGTCGCCCTGTTCACACTGTCAAACATTTCCTCTAGGTCCAAACAGGCTCAGTATGATGGCAAAGTATTTGATTTTATGGCACGTATCTAAATACATTTAAAGATGTACTCATTACCTTCCTACACCTGGTTTGAACATTAGACAGATGACTGGAAGCATCTACTCAGTCCTCTAAATCCTTCGAAAAACTTTTCCAACACTTCAATAATGTCAACATCCAGACGGGCACTCAGGCAATAACTATTTTCATAAATAGGTACTGTCGTTGATGTATGCGAATAAGTAGAGAATTTCAGCTTGGCGATTACTGTTTAAAAACAACATATACTACATTGTAGCCCCAAAAGTATGGCTAATTTTCAGGAGTATAGTAAATCATCAATTTGGACCTGAAGCGCAAGAACCTTTCAGTGACTACATTTTAATTCTAATATCATCTATTGATATGTTTCTCCCACATTTCGGAAGCTTCCTAATTTATTTCCCTAACTTCAGTCTGAATAGATGGAAACAATTTGTCAAAATTGAGGTAATATCTCTTTCTATTGCTTTCTCTCCATTTTTATAGTTGAAATATGATATTCCTGACTACAGGAAGTGGCAATGCACTTTACTGAAAACACGTTTCATTGTTAGATTCTGTTATATCATGTGGTATATGTATAGCACATCTTTTCAATTTACACAACCTTGTGCAATGTGGATTTTCTTGTGTGATTGCTGAAATGCTTAGCAGTGGTGACCAGTCATGCTATATATATGAGGGTTGGTGAAGCTGCAGTCTTACGAGGACCCAACAGTCCTTCACATCACCATCCAATGGGGCTTGCGAGGGGTCGCCATGGTCGGGGGTCAGATGCTTCAAACTCCACTATGATTATGATGAGAACGTATGTGTTTGCATTGTTTTTGTTCCTGCCTGATGCTCTCAAATAAGAAGTTTCTGTCCCTCTAGCGTCTGCCATTGCTTCAAAGTGATGTTGGGAAGAGTGTCACTGGGTCAATGTGATTTGTTGTTGGAGAGTCTGGAACATTAGATACTTTAACTTGAACTGTGGACATCAAATTGAGATCAGATTACAGAAACAAATATTGATTACATGATGAAATTGGCATTAGAAACGAGTTATTCACACTGAAAAGCCTGCTTCTGGATCATATGTCCATCTTCATACTATTAGAATTGTTTCCTTCCAACCTATCCTTTGTTTAACAATTAAGCATTTATTATTGCCCAACTGATGCAAGGATAGAATGAAATTAGAATAATATCTTTATATGGTTACGTGATGTTAACTTTCGGAGTAGCTGCCTTATGGTAGAAAGGGTGCCCAGGTGTCATGGGATCCTTTCCACAGACTGTTCCAAAACACTGAGACTCTGCACAAGAAACATACTTGTTCGAAGCTTGCATTCTTTTTACATTAGGAATGTCTACAATAAGTGTATTCCAGTAGTGCTAACTCAGATTCCTTCCAAGAACATGACATTTAGACGAAAGCTTTGAAGTGTAAGCAGCCTAATTAAGGACAAATTCGATCTACAAGTGGGAGCCAATGCAAAGATTTCAAATTGGGAGATACGAACTACATAATGCTGGCTCCAGTAGTGTGTGTTGATGCTGAACAACTTTTAAAGGCCTTCAGAAGTGATCTGAATCTCCATGCAGTACACCGTTAGCCCCATCTACGTGAGAAAAGACCAAATATTGACCCAAACATTGAAATGAAACAGATGAAATACTCTTGATCCTGCAATGCAGAGCTAGTTTTTCAATGGGCTAAATGTTCTTTTTAGATACATGCAGCCACATAGATAAGTCTGTCTCTATAGTAAACTTTGGAGATTTAAAGGCCAGAGTTACTTTTTAAACAGTTTTTCAAAGGTTTGGGTGTGTTTGACTGGCATTTTTTTGATTGCGGCATACTGACCGCAATTTATCTTCTCGGGGCCCAATTTAAACACACACCGTTTTTTTTTGTCCCCCGCCTCCAATTTTAAGGAAGCAGGGGACACCGCCACAACCCCCATCCCTGCATCCTCAAAATTGCAAAATATCAAACATGGGGACCCGGGGACACCCCCGCAACCCCTGCTCTCCAGGGTTCTTATTTTGCAATATATGCAACCAAATTGCCCAGAAGGCCAAATCACCCAGGCAAAATTCCATCAAATTGGTTATTAGATATTTCAGGTTGTATGGGCTAATACCTTTTCTAACACTAAAAGCGGTAGTCAAGAATTGATTTGATTGATGTTTTTTTCAGGACTGTAAAGTGAACATTTTCTTAATGACATCTTAAATATACTTTTTATTTCCTTTTGTCAATGGCTGAGAGATAGTGTCCCAGGTTAAGGACGCCATCCTCTGATGTCACAGCTAAGTACAGTTGGGTATTATCTTTATGCTGTTGAATGGTGACACCAAAGCCCCGAGTCCAGATTTTCCAATGATTCCATGCACACATTAAAAGGTTATGGACACAAAATGGACCATTGGGGCACACCACAGCATACCAGAAGAGGGGAGGACCTTTTTTGTTCCAATTTGAACTACTTGCTATATATGTAAAAGGAAGGGATCAAACCAGTGTAAGACTTCTCCCTCCAAAACAATACACCACAACACAATGTTCAGGACACCTGATGGTTAATAGTATTAAAAGTGAAGCAAGGAGAGATCCAGCACCCACCCATCAGTAACATGAAAAATGCTGCTGATCACCAGGAGTGTGGCGAGCTGAGTGCTGCTTGGAGGTGTTTTAAAAAATATGCCTGAGCTATACAATCATTTAGTTGTAAAGAACAATTGTTACCGAGATTGTCCCCAAGCAAGACAGACTGGACACTGTAGAGTGTTATCTTACTTCGTTATGTCTAAATAGTCCTTATTTAACAAATGAGTGATGATAGCCATTTTCAAAAGACCAGAGAAAATACCTTCTGAGAGGGAAACATTCTGGCACAAGGTTTCAAGTGACCTTGCAGTTAGTTTCTGACAGAATCAGATCATTTTGCATAAAAAGAAGGTTTTAGGGTAACCACCATCATCCTAAAGAATTCCTCTGTGGTAGGCTGAGCAACATGAGTTCTATACAGCGATGAAGAAGAGTTGCAAAGATGCATTTTATACGAGTATGTATTATGTCACGGCCACTGTTCATTTAACTCTGGATAACATTTGGAAACCCAGGTATTGCAAGTAAATAATGCAGATTATTTTGGATCGTTATGTAGTATTATATTTTAATTTGTTATCTACGTTTCGTGTGACTTTAGTTTTGGTACATAGGAAACAAAGGAGAGGGATTGCATATTTAAATGTTAATTAACATTTACTTCAGAACTAAATGGATGTGCTCGTAGGCAAAGGGAGTGTTCTATTCCCTGGAAGTAATTTGCAGTTCACATCCTTCCAGGTCGATTCAACTGTGCAATTCGACTGCATTAAATAGTAAATATTGTTTTGAGACTCTCACTGTGCAGTAGCTTGACTTGCAGTGTTCTTTTTTAAAATGTTTAAAGAATACAAAAAACGTATTCACTTTTTGAAAATGCAAAGGCTCTCAGCTCTGGTCCAGAAGAGGAGTCACACAGTTCAGCGCCTATGGCACCTCACATTCTCTGGTGTGTGATTGTGCACCAAATGCTGGGTGGTAAATCAGACTGTAGATACACCTCACTGATGATGCCCAAGGATGCCAAAACAAGTCTGGGGATGCTTGTGGTCCCATGCAGAAGCGATGTGACGGAGCAGTTTAGGCTGGACTGCCCCGTGCGGGCTGGACCAAGCCTGATTTGCATATAGTCTTTCCTCTCTCTGTAATGGTTTGGCATGTGAAGAATGAAGGACTGCAGGGTTCAGGTTAATTCGAAACCTCCCACCCATCACCTACGTTTTTCATTGGGACATCAGACTGTGCTTGTAGGCTTCTGGCTGCATCTAAGTGCATTGTTGATGTGTGTGTGTGTGGGTGTGTGTAATTTCAAGAGTAGGAGGTCAGTTCTGCAGGCAAAGGAATTGGCATGGACAGTACGCGTTGCTGTTAAAAAATCAATAGATGGGTCACAGGCAATAATGGGGCAATGGACGTGGCAAGTGACATTTTTGGGAGCAATGGATGCAACGTCGTTGGTTATACTGCTACAGAGATTGCAAGGGCAGTGCTGAACCTTACATGGGCCGTTCTGAGGAAGTGGAGATGTTATGGGCAGTTTTGTTTGGCAAAGTGCAGTTCTGGGGAAATGTTACATGGTCTGACCTGTTGTTAGGGAAATGCTTTATCAGGAATTGTCTAGCTGTACTAAACCCAAAATGGGCAATTCTGGTCAATGGCGTGTGTATGAGAAGTAATATTCCCATACACACGGTATTGACACTCAAATAACCTATAGGCATTCCCGTTGGTATATATTTCCCAGTCCATGGGGATGTCTATAAGCTCTTTCCTTGTACATTTGTGTGGTCTAACGTGTCTGTTTAAATGTACTATTTTACGCTATATTTTGTTTCAATGCAGGTTGTTAGGCCCTGAAGCTGTCTGGCCTCATTACCGCTTTGAATTTGTTCCTCATATTGCCTCTTCAGTGTGAAGTTTGCTTGCTCCATATTCTTTTACTTCTGTATGATTCTCCTGTTGAATCAAAATGGCTGGCAGTCTGTCCTGAGGGGAGGTCGATGTCTGTTAACCTCCCAACTCTTAATATGCTGTTTAGGTGTGTGTCTGTGCTGTATGGTCATGCAAGGATGGCATGTCAGAGAATCACCAGAGGAGAACTCATCTGAGCCTCTGTGCAGCGTGGCTGAGGATTCTATGATTGCAGCATCCAGTGCCATAAATGAGGGTAATACTTTCAGATTTTGCCTGATATGCTGGGCACACTTACTTTTTTGAATGGATGGATGAATGGATAGATGAATGGATGGATTCAATACGTTGTAAAGATCAAACTGCAAACTAATTTGCCTTTTTGTGCTGGTAATCACTGCAGGGTGAATACAGGCAGTTTCAATCAATCTGAGCAGAATAAAAGAGCCTACTTTTAAGCATGGACTTATAGTGCATGGTACTGATTGGACATGCCATCTTGAAACAGCAAGATGTGAGCCATTCTAACTGAGTCTGGCCAATGAGATCCCTGTGGACATCAGTGGGGGCACTTTACAATGTTGTACCCTAGGGACACCAGAACCTCTGTCCATTGACTGGCTCCCTTGTCGAGTGTCCCAAAACCCTTACCCCATTGCTCCGGTACCCCTTGTTTCCACGTGTGCTCTGAAAAGACCGTTCCACAGTGCGGCTCAATTGTAATGAACTATATTTGATTTCTATGTCTCTGCCAATTCTTCTCGGACACCCAGGTGCCTAGCTCAGTGGCCTTGAAAGTGCTTCCTGGAATGACTTAGTGGGGACTGCATTCTGCTGGGAAACTTCAGCCTTTACTGTGCCCTGTTTTTGCTGAGTATTCAAAATTGAACTTTGCTGTCACCAAAAGCCTGCAGCCCTGAGCTGCCTAGAACAATGCTGTCCTAACCCTGGGCTAAAAAACATGGCTTCTCTAATGTTGACATGTTGCTCAAACAGCCCCCTACCATGTTACCTCATAAAGCACCTTGCACCCCCACCCATATGCCCGCTAAGCTCACACTATCCCAGCTTCCCCATCCCTATGCATGTTACAGACACACTTTTCCATTTCACCGTGTGTCTTTCCATGATGCACCAGCACCTGTGCCTTAACAAACTGTATCTATACTACCCAAACCCCATGCAGTGATGTCCCCACTCCCGATGTCATCTATGACGTCACATTTTACATCACTTGACAGGGCTGGACCTGGACCCTTACAACAGGATAAAAGACATGAAGAAGGCACTTCAGGGGCAACACATATAACACTGGTAGTTCTCAAGAAATAAACACAGCAAGAGGATTTTCTGTCTGCAATTAACCTATACTGATCTGAGTCAAGGGACGTTCCAAGTGTTCGGGTCTGGGGCATTGAATGTGACATGAACACTTCTGTGGAACCTAACTGGGCAAAGTGTAGTTCTGGGCAAAGGAATGTGACATGGCCAGTTTTGTGCGAAAAATAAACATGTCATGAGGTGTTCTAGGGGCATGGATTTATGTGGTGAAAGTCTTGCACATGGGCAATTCTCAGGGCATTAGGCAGTGCATTGTGCAGTTTTGTGGACATGAACAGGATATTGACATTTCTGGGAGAAATGGGCATGGAATTGTCAGTCCTGTGGTAACAGGCATGGCAAAGTGCATATATATAATGGGGGCACACAATTTAATATGGTAGGGTCTCTGCGATGCGACATGGCGAGGGTCAATGTACATGACGTGGAGTTGTTCTGTGGTCAGTGCAAGTGCCATGGCACAATCTCGGAGGCAATGGGATATAACACACAACAGTTATGGGGCAATTAGCATGGCACGGGCCAGTTCTGGAATGAAAGGGCACGACATGGGCAATTCTGGATCAAAGAACATGCCGGACATGAAGTGTGAAGTTCTGGACCTGCTTGCTTCACTAGCCCATGCCAATTTGCATACGAAATGTAAAACGTATAACTTTAAAAATGTACCTGCATCGAATTTTCAAAACATTGCTTAAATTGTTTGGTTTGAACTGAGTGAACATTAACGTCATCATTTCGCTTTTCTTTCCAAGGTTTATAGTACTTTACTATGCTTCATTCTCATTTGATACTTTCACCGACGCATCTAAGATTATGTGTCAAACACACCATTACTATTCTCCAAATTGAAGCAATTTCACATTCTGAGTTACTGTTGCTCTCAAAGTCTTGTGTAATGCAAACCTTAATCACACCTCTATTATACCTTTCCCCAAATGATGACATTTACCTTCGATCTGAAAAATGTTTCAGGCGATGCTCGATTCAAAACTATACTTTGCTGCTGAACGGCCACTTATTACACGTCATGTTCTTTAACTCGCGACACCATTTGCAAGTATACCACATAATGCATTATTCAAGAGTTCAATGTGCACCCGAATAAAAGTTTGTTCACCCATATAGAAGATCAATGTATCTACACGCATTTACAAGTCTGTACTCGTTTAGTAAATTCACTGTGCCAGTGGAACCATTTGTTTACAATGTCTATATCCCAAGGCCACATCTAACACCCGAAAAAGAGCCCGAAGAGTCCTCCATCCAGCAAGCACTAGAACTCGAGGCAATACCTTTAAAACATACGTGACATATTCATAACAGATATCAGTTGTCAGGTACACAAAGCAAACCTTGCCCTTTCACGAAGTACATTTCCCCCTTGCATGCAAAAGGTCGACTTCGCATCACTTACAGAACTCCATTAATGTTCTGCTGGTGAAACAGAAAGTACTGTTTTATGTGCGTCCAGACCAAAGCACTGCTTCAGGATATGGTAGTACAACTATTTGACTGTTTCCAGTATACTTCAAAATTAACTTCACGATGGTGTGCCTCATTACAAGTACGGCGGTGCAGTAAAATGTGTGGTAAAATGGCAGCAATGTGACAGTAATTATGTTACCGCCCCCTCACTGCATTATCGCACTGACCTCCCCACGAGTATGCCAGTAACATTGATGTTTTACCTCCAGAAAAAAAGATGGAGGTAAATGTTGCACTTTTACCACCAAAACTCTTCAGGTTTACCATGTGGTAATACCTATTTCAATAAATCAGCAAAAAAAAAACTCTATCAAGTTCTACAGACTCCATATATGGCAACCTGTGCTGCCTTATCTCCACCCGTGATCCAGTGTTAATGCCACAGGACCAAGTGGCGGCAACGGTAACTGGGTTATGTAGAAATTCCTTACATTTACCAGTGCATTACCGCCTAAATTGTGATGAGGTCCAATGTGATGTCTCCCTCAGACCATTTTTGTTTTAACATTTGTACAAAATGCAATATTTTTGTGATGCAATGATCAATTTAGCACAGGGAAAATGCTAGTGCATTTGATGTAGAAAGATTATTGGGTATATTACGATCCGGGTCATATGAGGTAAAAGTGTCGGTAATAGAATTACAGGCACATTTTACCGCACCACCTAATAAGGGGAATGTGGATCTGGGCACTAATTCCATTCACGGAATTAGCACTGGCAGAATCAGCACCAGTGGAATTACCTCTGGCATATGGTGGAAAGGGCTCTGGTGCTATTTTCACCGGAAGAATTACTGCCAAGATGCAAAAAAAATGGTATTTCCGGTGTTAGGCAGAATTACATGCAGTACCCTTTGGGAACACTAGACACAATTAAGAATACAAATGTAAGCACAATCTCACCCTTGGTACAAGCCTCTACTACACTGTTATGTGGTAGCAGCCAGACTCATCTGAAGAGGGATATTAGCAGTAGAAGATGTTACACAAAGGACTTGAAATCACAGTAGTTCAAACAGACACTTACTCAAGGTTTCTTGGTAAAATAATATACATTTATTTACACATTTTGTTAGAAAACATTCCACTAGCAAGAAGCAGCTCAATATCACACTATAATACACTACAGTACTCAACCAATAAGGTTCCGAACAAGTTAAGCTCCCCTGAAGTGGGAGCAAAATGGCACTTCAGTAACTTTCAAAAGGGGGTAGAAAGACAAAGGTTATAAGAATCAAAACACAATTACTTTCAGAGGTAAGGCAAATAATTTCCATTCACTACAAGAGGTAGTTCAATTGAGTAGGCCTGGGACAAAGTCAATGGTTCAGTGCCTTGGATAGGATAGCGCAGTTCTGGTAGTAAAGGGTTAAGTCTTTGCCAATGTTCTTTGAAGTTGTGGCAGAAAGGATTTCCAAACCACATGTGCACAGTACCTTATGGATGAAGAAAAGCTGTAGCTGAGGGAGTTGTACCTGGCAGTTCCTGCAGATCTTGCTGTTCCTGAGCTTCAGACGTGGGGAAAAGAAGGTGGACATCGGGAGGTTCCTGCACTGCCCAGGGAAGAAGCCACAAGCTTGGCTAAACGTCGGTTTTAAGGTGTGAGTGCCTTAAAGTCCACAAACTGGTATCCTTCTCACTGGCTATGCAGTTTTCACCAGCACTCTGAAGAGAATTCGACCACTATGTAGACGTTTTCCAGTTGGCTTGCGAGTTGGTTGTTCCAACCAGCTAAAGGGAAGAAGTTGTCCTTGAAGGGGCTTCTCTGTCGATGGCGTTTCAGGCAATTTGGACCTGCAGCAGGGCTTCACCGGGAAAACCAATGGTCCAGGAGTTGCAGCAGTCATCTTCCTTCAGCTCATCTTCGGTTCTTTCATTCCAGTGGTCGACTCTGCCTTCCAATTCCCAGAGACCTGCTCTTAAACAGTTTTCTCCCATTCATTCCATCCTAACTGTCACTCACACAGCAAATGGCTGTCCTTGCTGGGCAATCAGCCAGCCAATCATGCCAAAGTGCATTCAGGTCTCCTAGGAGACTAAGCACAGGGAGTTTCGGGCACCTCCCTCACAACCTGTCCACCCCAGACACTCAGGTGCCAGAGAAGGGCTTCAGCACTGAAGCCTGCCAAAGGCCAACAAACAAAGGGACCAAACCTGGTTTGGCGTGCATAGAAGGACCTTTCCTAAAAGAAACAGCAAAAATATGCACACCCGATTTCTAGCTAACAGTGTTCACGGTCGGGAAAAAATCATTTGACTGTTACATGAGTGTTTAGACATAGGGGATGCTAGGCAATCCCTCCAGAACTCTATAGGAATATAGTTTGTGCTGGGTCTATGAATTTAAAAAGACTAGCAAAGTCAATTTAACTTTACATGAACTGGGAGACAATAGTCAGTCTCGAAGAAGGTATTTAAACCTTGGGAAGTCTGAAAGACATCCCTGTGCCACTGCACTGAAGGTGCTGTGTGACACACAAGAAAATGATGATTCCTATGTAGTTTGTCTAAAACTCCATATCCAAAGAACACAAAAGTAAAACACACATAAAAATACATGAAAGAGTGGAAAAAAAGGCTCACACTCTTTCCGGGTAAACATTAAAGTCCTAGAAATCCAGCAAAGTTGCTGGGGGTCTCAAAAGGTAAGGGAAATTAGCACATTTCTGAGAATGCTCCCTAACACTGGTCTCCCCCAGACTAAAGGACAGGAGGATTTAACCCACTCCTGGATGAATTTCCTCACCCCAGTTGATCAAACATCTTGGAGAGACCATCAGCATTTTGGTGATGACACCCAGACCTGTGTTCAATGGTAAAATCCAACCATTGCAGGCTGATTGACCATCTCAGTAATTTAGGGTTTTCCCCTTTCATTTGCATCAACCATCTCGAGGGTTGGTGGTCAGTCTGAATCACAAAAGAAGATCCATACAAATATGGTCTAAACTACTTCAGTGACTACACAATAGCAAAACATTCTATTTCAATTGTTGCCCACCTTGTTTCAGGTTCCTTCAGCTTCCTGCTGATGAAGCAACTGGGGTGCTCCCTACCTTTCTCATCCAGCTGACTCAGAACTGCACCTATACCTGTATAGGAAGCAGCTGTTTGCACAATGAAGGTTTGGTTGTAGTCAGGGACACTTAAGAATTGAGCTTAACAAAGGGCTTTCTTAAGTCCTTCAAATGCTTGTGTGCACTCCTCATTCCGCCTGACCTTTTTGCGAAATTTGAGTGATGAGATCAGATTCAAGGGAGAAGCTATGGTCCCATAGTTCTCGATGAAGTTCATATAGTAACCAGTGAGGCCTAGGAAGGCTCTCACTTGGGTTTGAGTATTATGGGTGGCCCAGTTTTGTACAGCGTGTACCTTGCTAGTCAATTGCCTGATTTCACCTCCTCCTAACTCATGTCCATGGTAGACCCCTTTACTCTGACCAATTTGACACTTACTTGTCTTTATGGTCAGATGGGCCTGCTCAAGAGCCTGCAAAACATATCCTAAGTGGTCAACATGTTCTTTCCAAGTAGGGCTGAACACTGCAATGTCATCCAAGTATGCCGTCCAGAAGTCCTCCATCCCATTCAGAACTTAATTAACCATCCTTTGGAATGTTGCAGGTGCATTCTTTAGTCCAAAAGGAATTACCTTAAACTAGTAGAGGCCTTCTGGGTGGAGAATGCAGTTTTCTCCTTGGCATGGTCTCTCAGTGCTATTTGCCAATAGCCTTAAGTGAGATCAAATGTACTCAGGTACTTGGCTGAACCAAGTTTGTCCACCAGTTCATCTGTCCTTGGTAAAGGATGGGCATCAATCTTTGTGACTGCATTAAGAGCTCTATAGTCCACAAAGAATCTCAACTCCTTGGATCCTGCCTTTGGCACTAGTACAACGGGACTAGACCATGGACTGGTAGAGGGCTCCATTACCCCGAGATAAAGCATCTTGTTGACCTCTTCCTTTATGTGGGGTCTTACATGATCTGACATCCTGTAACCTCTGCTTTTGACAGGTAAACAGTCACCAATGAGAATATCATGCTGGCCCCAAGGGGTCAAGCCTGGTGATAGTGAAAACAGGGAGGCAGACTGATTTAACAGAAACTTGCACTCCTCCTGTTGTTCCAGTGTCAGATTAAAAGAGAGATTGACTCCTACTATTTTTTAATATAAAGGCTGTCCTCTGAATAGGTCAGATAGAGGTTCACTCTCCCCCTCCTCCTGAGCTGAAGCTAGAAGCAAAGCACCCACTTCTGGTCTTGAGACATAAGCTTTTAGACGGTTGGTGTGAAAGACTCTGGGAGCCTCCTTAGGATTGCCTAAGTCCACCAGATAGTTGACCTCTCCAAGTTTGCCCACAACTTTGAAGTGTCCTATCCACTTGTCCTGTACGGCCCTCTGCCTTGTACTTACCATAACTAAAACTTGCTGGTCGTGAGTAAAATCAACCATGTTGGCCTTCTGGTCATGCCAATGCTTCACTAGAGCCTGACCTGCTTTTAAGTTATCTGATGCTTCTGCCATCATCTGTGACATTCTCCTCCGGAGACCTATCCCATAGTCAGTGACTCTCACTGGCTTGGGGGAAGGAGCACTGTCCAACTACTCCTTAATTAGGGCCAACGGACCTCTAACTGGATGGCCATAGAGAAGCTCATGGGACTAAATCCAACTCCCTCCTGAGGGACTTCTCTATAAGCAAGTAGAAGGCATGGCAGTAGAAGGTCCCTCTTTCTTTTAAGGGGTATTTCAGGAAATCCACAGTCACCACACAGAGGGCCACTGATTACAAGATCATTATTTCAAGCCCAAATGTACATGTGATACGTTGCAAAACAGTGAACCCAGTCACATTCCTCACAGAGCCATGCACATTGGAAGACATGCAAATGCATGATTGTGCAACCAATGAGGGAGAAAGAGACGACATTCCCAAAGCAAGTGAAATTCCTTTGAGTGAAGGTGAAGTGTATGTTGTAGAAAGGTCAGCGCCCATTTGGCCAGAGATTGGTGAAAAGCATGTTGGTGCGGCAGTAGTAAGATTGGAAGAAGGGGAATATGAGGTGTTAATACAGAAGAGATTGCCAATGCATTATTTAGCTCAAGCAGCAGAATTGGTAGTGTTAATTGAAGCACTCCATGCAGCAAAAGGATGTGCAGTGACGATATACAAAGTTTCAGCATATGTGATGACCACGGTACATGTTAGACTCTCTAAATGGAGGAGAAGGGGGTTCAGGAGAGCAGATGGTCACCAGTGCAACATGCAGAGCTATTAAATGATCTGATAGAGGCAGAACCATCAATAGTAGCCCTGGTAAAATGCCAAGCCCACACTAACAACAAGGATGAAATATCACTAGGAAACGCGACAGCGGATGCCACCGCCAAACAAGCAGCGTACTTCCAGAAAGATTTAGCAACAGAATGTGTAATGAAGGAACGCATGGAGGAACCCAAGGATAGCGGCTATAATTCCCTCCCCACAGCACAAATAATAGAGCTGCCGAAGAATGCACCCCAAACCAAACAAGAACTATGGGTGAAAAGGGGTTGCACACAGTCACCTACAGACCTCCTATGGAGGCAGGACATGACAGGGAAGGTAGTAATGCCTGTAGAACTATTGCAAACAACTTTTGTGCAGCTACACTTTCCAGCCCATACAACAACATAACACATTGTGGCAAACAACCAGGAGGATTGGTTCATCCCAAACCTCCAGGAATACATTAATACATTGAGCATAGAGTGCATTACATAACAACATTTTGTTCTAAGATGACTCTCAGAACATTGCAGGGAACATTTCCCTGCCCCATTGGACCTTTCCATGAACTACACATTGACTATGCAGACATGGGAGAAAGATGGAACGGGTCAAGGTACTTGATTGTAGTGGTTTGTCCTTTTTCTTGCTGGGTGTTGGCTGGACCCTGTGCTCACCCAGATGCTAAAGTGTGCAGCAACATTTCTAGTAAGAGACGTATTCCCACACTGGGGCATATTCAATGTCATACACTCTGACAATGGGATGCACTTCGCTAATTACCTTATCAAAGAAGTAACAACATTATTAGGGATAAATCATAAAATGTGTTCAGTTTAAAACCTGCTTCAAATGGGGTGGTAGAGAAAATCAACACACTGCTCAAAAGCAGACTGTCCAAACTATGTGACACTCTCAAAAGAATTGGGTTTTTTTGTCTCCCCAACCAAGTAAGGACCACCATTTGTCCCCCCCAAGAAATAGTAACAGGGCTACAAATTCAGACACCCTTGTCCCCGGTAAGAAGGATGTCCGATGCCCATAGAAGTGCAACAGTGTTAGGAGAGGAATTCAAGGAATACCTTACGCAGCTTACAAGGGCTGTACTGGTGATCTTAAAACAAACAGCTCCCCCATTTACGAGGAAAAACGAAACAGACACTCCCACACCCTCAGCAGATAGCCCATCAAGACCTCTAATGCCTGAAGAGTTAGTGAATGTACACAGCTTTGTACGTAGGTGGAACAGTCCAAGAATTCATGGCCCTTATGAAGTGACATATTGCACACCCTCGGCAGTAAAGGTAAAGGGCCTGAAATACTGGCTAAATCTGTTGGTTGTCAGGAAATCACATGGCAGTGTAGCTTTTGGGGTTGTATTGTAGCATTACTTTTATTTTTGGATATATAAAAGAGGGGGGTGGGGGAAAACTAATTCTAGAAGGGAGGGAACTAATATGGGATGTTGTTAATCTAAATGAGACCATAATGCCTTTTTAAATATCACCACACTACACAAGAATCGTACAAAAATGTCATCACAGCTCAAGCCATTTGCAGTGGATGAAAGTGAAAATGTCATTTATGTATATGATGACCCCTTTTCCACTCCAGCAATGTTTACAATGCCATCCAATGAACTGTACACATAGGTTATCCTACCACAAATGTAAATACAGCATACACTCTGTCTTCTACTGACATGCCAGAATCATCCCTGAACACTCAATACTGGCAGCTTAATAATGACACAAATGCAACGTCTGATGTGGATCTTTTTATCCTTTTATTACTCATATGTTTTCAGTACCAATACATAGTACAGCGTGAAAAGCTAAGTGACTGACCTGGGGCCCCATGGCATGTAATGTCTTATGCTGCCAGGCCCATCACCAATATGAGGGTGCTTTGAGTCTTGCAAACTTCCCCAGACCAATGCTATGCAGTACCTTCAGCTATCCCTCCTCAAATACCTCCCATCTCGAGCACTCCGCTCCTCTACCTCTAACTCCCTCAGGGTCAGTCGTTTCTCAAATAAACGAGCTGGGGGTAGATCTCTGTCTTCGGCTGGGGCCTCCCTCTGGAACAGCCTTCCTGCCACTCTAAAACTTGAGGAGAACCATCTCCGGTTCCAGAAGCACCTCAAAACCTTCCTCTTTGCTTCTGCCTTCTCCTCCCCTCTCCCCTGTTGATTCTACTCTCCCTCGGCACCATGCACCTGGCCACCCTCTGTGCTCTGGGCCCAGGTACCTGCTCATCTTGCCACCCTCACGCACTGCCTCTAGCCACCCCCTGCACTGGGGTCTGTATCTGTACCCATACAGCCCTCCCCTTTTCTTCCTGCACTTTCAGACCTACACGGCCTGCTACCATAAACCCAGCACTTGCCACTTGCTGGATGCACTCCCATTGTTTGTTGCCTTTTTATTTATTATTTTATTATTATTTTTGTTTTTGTCCTTCTCGCTCCGCACTCTCCTTTTGTTCCCCCTTCCAGGCACTTCTCCCCCTTCTCCCTTTACCCTGCACTTGCACGTTCTCAATGTCACTGGGCCTAGTAAGATTGTTGTTTTTGTTCTCCCCTGTTCCCTTTCCCTGCCTGGTCGCGCTCTGAAACACTTGTGTATGAGCGCGATAGAAATAAAATATCAATCAATCAGTGCAGTGCAGCACTATCAAATGGACCAATGGCAGAGCAGTGTAGTGAACCTGGCATCTGCTCGAGAATTCATTGTTAGATAGTGCTGTGCACCCGAAGCCCCAGCACTGCAGGACGCATTAAATGATGGAGCTTCTAATGCCCCACTTTTCAAAGGTCGGTAGTGCAGTGGACGGATGACCCTTCAATGATGGTAACTCTTGGTACTGATGTCTGATTGCAGCATGATCAACTTGACAGTGGTTTGTGTTTCAGGCCCCAGAACTGACCATAGTGCTTTATAATAATGACTACATCTTACTCATAAAAGGCAAGTCTGTAGATGACCTGGTGCTCTAAAGTAGTGCTGTGCTGCAAAAAACAATGTGGGGCTGGTCGTATTCAATGGGAGTTGCCAATCCATGTTCCAATAGCTGTGCTATGCCCTGTGGTAGAAGAGCTAGCCTGCTGAACTCTGGCGCTAGGAATATCACGTATTGTTACAGCTAGTCCCAACCAATGCTGTGAAAAGCTTTTTGAAGACCCAAACACACAACAGGTTGCATTATGACGTCATTTAATTTACATCGAACAAAGACTTATCCAGGATTTGTACCATTCCATTGGGTAGCAGCTCATTTGAGATGAGCAAATCCGACCAAACTCACACTCTTAGGCAAGTGATAAACCTTTCTAGCAGCATGATTTAGACAGGCCCAGTGAAATGATTCAGACAAGTTCAGTGGAAGTGCAATTTCTCCCCTTTCAGATAATTCCTAAAATTGTGCCTTAGTAAGAGGATGAATGCATATGAATGCTAGTAACAGCATGACAAAATGAGATTTTTCCATCATTATTGGATATCTATTTAATGAATTTCCTTATGCATACAACATAGTACCAGCTATTCTCCAAACAAGCTGCTGTAAAATACACCATCACCCTTGCACACGCACTATAATGTACAAGAATTAGTAAATAAAATCTAATGCTTTTTAGGCCATATTTGTGTGGGTTTGGACAGTAAATTGCACATTTTGGAAGTCATTGTGCCAAAATGTTTGCAGGGGGATGAAGTTCAGTGTCTCACGTAGGGTGGTGTTTAGAAAGTGTGTAGAGGTAGGAGTCATAGCATCAAATATTCAAATATTCTTCCAGGAACTGTGACTGTGAGTGTAGAGTCCACTGTTTTGGTGGCGTAGAATAAGTACTTTCTGAAATGGGCTAAGTGTACCTGGCTGCTGGATCTCTCATTAATGTAGCAGCTGAGTAATCTACATGTGTAGTCACTTCAGTTGTGGTGTGGGCCTACAGAGATGCTGACAATGTGGTTGAAAAATTCTTATTGACTACAGCCCAACAGCCTTGTAGATGATGAATTGAAGGTGTAGTAGACTTGCAATGGTTAGTACATTAATAGTTGCTGCAACTGCATGCATGACACATCTCAGGGGAAGGAGGTTGTTACACAGAAGGATTACATAGGTTTGTGGCACGCACACAGGTTGGGGATCAGCCTTGCAATCAGCACTGGACAGGGTGATGTTAATAATCTTGGAAAAAAGATTACACTGTGAATCATTGGCACTTCCCCAACTCTGCCCTCTACATCTTTCCATTCACTTGGAAATAAGTGTAACGCATTTAGGATGTGATGTGAGGGTTCAAATCAAATGTCACCTGAAACGTTATGAACATCTGGGCGATACATGCCATTTACTGGTAGAACACAAGGAAATTGTAACCTACCTGTACTTTTCCACTTAAGTCTTACCTGCCATATGCATCTGCATGTGGAGCCATCCATTGAGACTTGGTTGTTAGAACTGAATGTGACCAATGCAGCACAACCAACGTCCATGTCTTGCACAGAGTCTGGCAGTGAGTGTAGGTTCCACCCTGAGACACGTTAGGTCAGGCACCCCATACAATAGATACCTGTATTGACTTAGACATCCACAGACACTTGACAAGTGTTGGGACACACGCACCTGACATCCATCCATTGGTTTAGAAGGAGTGACCATCCTCACATTGTGTGATTACTTTTGCAAATCATCTTACATTGCATCCTCTATTGTACTGTATTGGTGGTTGCCGCACAACAGCAGGGAGGTTGAAGTAGATTGCCCTCTACATATTTTGGCTGAGCTGTCAAAGGTGGGTGATCTAGCAACGGTGTTGGTTTGGTTTTCATAAGGCAGGCCTTTAGTGTTGTGGGAGTTGGCACAGCACATTGTACCAGTATGTTTCCATTGGCAGTAATGTGTTAAGGCATGTTTGGATGTGCTGAAGTGTGTACTGGTGTGTGCACGCTGTACATGGTGGGTACCAGAGGACACACAGTACACTTTGTCATTCATGGTATTTGCACTGGGGCCAGGGACAGCAGGATGCGGTGTGGCCAAATATACATGGGACATGTTTGCTGGGCAAACAACAGGTACTGTTTGGGCTGGGCTGCATCACCTGTTTGACATAGCTTTGCAAGCACAACCTTGACATGACATGTTGTCCATATCTTCAAACCCCCCAGGAATCCCGCGTGGTTCTCCTGCATATGATGCCCATACCCACGTCCTCTAAGTGCCCCCCCCTCTTCCTTGAAACCCATGCTGGACTTCCCTGGCCCCATGAATCCATCTCCCATTGGTGGTGGTGCGTATTGCGTCTGTGGTGCCCTTTGTCCTCCTGTGCTCCTCAATACTGCCCCTTCCATGGCATATTTAGATAGCTTCGTCTGTACTAACTTCGCCTCCTCCTACTTTCATTCCTCATGCTTTTTCCTAATGTTCTCTTGCATTAACCTACAGTAGTGCACTATTGTGAGCTGTATTTATGACCAAGGCTTTGCCTTCACCCCCACCAATTTCTTCAGTTGCCATTGCACCTTCTCTGACAACCGTTGCCATAATATGTGGTAGAATAATGCTACTGTTTTGTCCTATAGTTCTCATGTTACAAGGTGCCATAGCTCTTGAATCTTCTGAATGTAGTATAAGGGGTCTCCGTCTTCCCCCATTTTGCATGCCATAATCGCATTAATGTCTGACATATCTGGGTACTGTGTCTCTAGAGCTTGCCATACGGCTGCTTGGCAGTTAGCAAATGGTGCGCCATTGTGCGCTGTGCACTGGGTGGTTACTCCTGCATGCCGCGCCCTTCTCCATATGTCATCAGCAGCTTCCCAGAGGATTGCCATGAGTAGTCCCTTAACGTCCCTCATTGCTCATTTCTGCCCCGCTGTGATACTTTACATTTCAGATATCCATTTCCCTGCACCCACGGTTAAGGGCAGCCTACACCTCAGGTTTTCCTTGTCTATCTGTTTCCATGGTATGTATTGATCTATGTATGTAACTCCCTTTTCTACTAAAGGGCAACTGTGTGAACCCAATCTCCTCATTCACCCCCTGTGTCAGCCTGATCTGCCTATCAGGTCTCTCAGCCTCTTTAATGTGAATACATGCCTTTTCCGGCTCCGACTTCCTTCACCCTGGAAGATCTCTAAACCTCTGCACGTATGGGGTTGGTCATCCATACTGTGTCATGCGTCCCTGGACCATTGTGATCGATTGTCCTTATCACCCCTAAATTCCCCTGTGTCTTTTCCTACTTCCCATGTCATGCTTCTATCTGCACTTTCCCCATCGACCGATGCTTGGGTCACCCTCTCCCCTCATCCTCACTTCCCTCTGCACCTCCATCTGAGTCAGTGTCTGTATCCCTTCCGAAATCACCTGCAAAGCTCAGCCTCCTACAGGTCTTGTCTTTGCTGAGCTTCCCCTCAAAGTCAATCAGGTCCCCGCTACCCCTTCTCCTGAAGGAATCCACGTCTGTCCTGTCTGATGGACTGGCAGTCCTGTTCTGTGTCGTACTGCTGTCTGCCTCTGTTTGCCTACCTGCTCCCAGTTTGTCGTCTCACGTGCCCATTCCACACTTTGTCCTTATGTCTCTTATTAAGTGCTCCTCCTCCTCCTTGTGTCTGCGCTCTCTTACGAGTCACTCTATTTCCCACTTTCTCAGTTCCCTTCTCACTAAAACTTGCTTTTCGTTCTTGTCTTCTTCCCTTCGCCTCTCTATCTCTCCAAGCTACCTCCTTCACCTCATCTCTCGCTGCTCCTGTTATTTCGCCCCTTCCATTTCCTTGTCCCTACGTGCTCTCTCGCATCCCTCCTCTTCCTCTCCTGTAGTTCTACTTCCTCCATTATCTCCATCCAGTCTCGTGCTTCACTGCTCTCCTTCTACCCCTCCATTGAATCAACTCTGCTGATTCTTCTGTTGCCTTCCCATCCAATTTCAGAAGTATCTTCCCTCCTACCAATTTGTTTGCTGCTATGCCCTCTCTCCCCTAGTTGGTGCTAGTCTGGGTCTCGCTGTGTGCTCCTTCCCCACTGTCTGTCTGACTCGTTTCTGCCCCTCCTCCTTGGTATATGGTGGAGGTTGAAATATTGGATTTGTGTACCCCACTGTTCCCTTTAGCTCCTGTATAAGATACAACCCCTGCACTTTTGCTGCAGCTCCTTCTTTCTCATTCTCAGGAGGAGGTGGGGGGGCGGGGGACAAGGGAGCTGCCCCCGGTATCTCCTGCTGGCTCAGCATCCATTGACGTCTTGCTACTTCCCCCTCATCCTCCTGGAACATTCTCCAAAACTCAAATATCGCCGTACGATTGACCAACTTCTTGCGCATATAGGTGTCTTGTATGTGTGTCTGTAATGGTTGCTGAATATTATTGGAGAAACTTTCCCATTGTGGCCATGGCTGAATCAATTTACACTCTGTGCTTTTTCCCCATTCTGAGCTATATTTACAAATCTTGTCCTCATATAGTGGAAGATCCTTACACAAGTGCTATAGGGGTGCATCCCACCGTACTTTCCTTGATACTTTGCTTTCATACTGACTTGACTTCAGGTCGATGCTTTCGACACTCTGTTGTTACACAAGCACAATTAATATTTTCAGCTCAGATTTATGAATATCACAAATACCAATTCGCAACAATTCTTCTTGTGTCTCTCTTGCCCCAAAACAACCAGTCAGTCATGTTCTGCGCACGGTCCTTCTGCCAATATCTGCCTCCTCAGGCGCACCCGCCAATCTCACGCATGCGCCTTCCACGCACTGCCACCGAACAGCCTCCTCTGCCAATTTTAAGTTTCACAACACCAATTTCTATAACTCCTCATGCTCTCTGAGTCCTATGTACACACCTGATGCATGACATCACCACTTCACTAAACAAGAAAGTGCTAGAGATCACTTACAACACTCACGATGCTAATATCCCATTACAAAAACATTTACACAACCCCAACATGAACCCACAGCTGTCTTCCTGCCTCCTAACAGTGGATACCAATATTTTATGTGTTCCATCCATACCTACAGCATCGCCTTGCAGATAAAATGCCTCCTCGAGATTTAACCAGACAAACACCTTTCTCAATCTAGGCTATCTCCCTTTGCTAGGATTTTACAAAGGGATAGCATAACCCATGACCTGGGCTTAAATGCCCAATTCACAGCGAATCCAATATTCACATAACTTTTGTCATCCTTGCCCTTAAGTCAATAGTCTAGGTTATTCACCAGAACCTTTTTCCCTGAAGACCGAATGTGCCCTAACCACAGAAATGACAACCTATGTTCCGTTCCCTAATATGCTTCACAAAACTTGACACTACTAGACTAGTAATATTCTGAAGGTACTCAACAATTCTCATCACCACCCACCCTGCACCCACCGTTACTTTCCCACTCCCCCTAGTTGCTGTGTAGCTGAGTCAATACTTTCACTCCATGATCCACTGACGCTGTTCAGCTACCGGCTCACCCAAAGCTGTCCCGGCACTGTTCTGGTCTGCTGGACTCCTCACGGACCACGGGCAGGATATTTCCAAGTTGGCTCCTGACGGCATTTGTACAGAGATGCACAACCCGTTGGACTTGGTTCCTACGAGGCACTCTGCAGCCCTCCAGGCGCTGCTGCAGAAGAGGCAGCTCATGCCGAATGGGCATAGTAAATCATCCCTCTGCTACCAACATGTTGTTAGGTCTGGTATGCCAGAGGTCTGGGCGTTACTACGAGTTTACCCGTTCAGCTCCCAGGGCCCAACAACCCTTCCGCCAGAAGAAACGGAGGACTCAGTCAAGGGCAAGTTACAGTATAATTTATTACAAAAACCAACAGGAACATACAGGACATTCAAAAGTCCCCAGAGTCACTGCTCCAAAACCTGTGTCAAACCTTTTTGTTGCAGAATGTCGTCACAACATGGGCCCTTCCCTGAAAAACCTTTCCCACTTTCTGGTTGGGTGATCAGAGTGGTATACAGTATAGATTGCCACTATTGACCTTAGTTAATTGGCTCTCTCATGTCAGGTGGCTGGCCTGCTATTCCCCAAGAAAATATCTATTGCATTGTTGCAGGTGCACAGGATTATCATTGGCCCTTGCCCTCGGCCTTCCACTTGTGGATTTCTGTCCCCAGATTGGCTGGAACTGGTCTGCCCAGGCCTGGGTCCTGGCTTTGTTGACTATGTGTTCCCAATGTATTTGCTAGCATACCACTTTTTTCCTGTGAGAGTGCTCTCCACGTTGCAGTGTTGTTAACTTGTTCATGTTTCACATCATGTCTGTGGTGCTGAGAACTGTTCATCTTCCCGCTGCGGGTGAATGATCATTGACTAGCTTGGCTGCATCATGTGGTTGAGCGCTACAAAGTCATGCTCTTCTGGTCTGCAATTTATGAAGATTTATTCTGTTTTTCTGCAGATGGTCCTTTGTCGTTTTAGGTTTGGGATGTGCTGCTTGTCTCTGACCTTGGCTGTGAGCCCTCGCCGTCCTGTTCTGTGCAGCCTAGTTCTGCTTTCCCTCGTCTCTTGTCCTTATGTGATCCTCTTTATACTTATACTATGATCTATATTGTACTATGTTTCCTATAGGTTAGTCGTATTTGGTCCTGACGGGCTCCTTATGTGATCCTGTAGTTCCATAGGGTTAGTTGCCATAAGCATCTACAAGCTTGCTCTGCATCTCTGTGTTGCCTTGCATTCAGCATTTCTGCACTTGGCTAATGAAATAAATAATAGAAGCTTTTGACAATATGTATATGTATCTGCCGTCTATCTACAGAACTGTGTAAGCATGTTCTTTGTGTAATCATGTGTGTGTTTGTTTAACATTGTGCATGGTTGTGAGTGTACTTTGTAACTAAAGTATATCTATGCTGTGGTGTCACTAATGACATCAGCACAGTGGTTTCTCAGCATTAGTTTGATAATTGGATAAGGTTTGAATGGCTGTCTGGTAGAACATCTTTCTGCATACGTGTCATTCCCTAGTTCTCCTGGGGCCTGGCAGAATAGTGACTGACTTTGTGTGTTTTTGACTCTTCGGGCTGTCATGTTCTTGCAGGTGAGGAAGGGCATTCCAGGGACCCTCTCATCAGATGTACCTGTGGAGCTGCAGTACTTAGCTTTTGCAGGAGGTGCTCCAGCAACCTGTTGCAGTGAAGGCCCTGCCACGATAAGAGGGACAGTCAAAGGAGGCAAGATTAGCACAGTGAATGGAAGTGGGGGTCGGGCAGTCTCAATGTTGCCTTTTCCAGGGAGCAGAGCAATAGGTCAACCCATGGATCTTTGTTCGGCAGGGAGTGTCAACAGGCGGGTGACTGAATGTGATGGTATAACTGGGGAAGGTGTCATAGGGTGGTTAGAACCCAGGGATTAATAGACTGTGTTCATTGATGATATTTTGCAAGTGTACCTTTGCATACCAAGACTTATGATAGTTATTGCATCACAATGGAAGGTGGGGGCATGGACTCAAAGAGATGCAGACAGTGTGCCTTTTTCTCATTGGTAGGGGAAGTGGGGAGAGGTAGAAGTCCAACAGGTACAATGATTGGAGAGCTGTTGATTGCTTCCTTTGCAGAACATACATGGCAGTGGTTAGTCGAGGTGAACAGGGCCAGCAGCAATGGTGCTGAGGGACCCAGCATAAAGATGGTATTCAGTTGAGAAATATTTGTTTCACTTGATGCATGCAGCTCAGGTGAACACATGTGATAGGGCCATCACGCCAGCGGCTGGCTATGCAATATCATGATTTATTTAGCATGTGACATGTGCACATTTCTTCCAACTTGACACAAGTGTGGAAAATGGTGTGTGCACTTTATTTCAAAGATGTGGATGAACTGACAGTATACTATTCATGTTATATGGCAACAAGTGTTTGCCAATCCAAGAGACACATTGGGGGTCATTACAAGTTTGGCTTCCCCCTTACCGGCTACCAGGTCTAGGTTCCTCGAATGAGGAATTACCAGGCCATTCCAACCTTGGAGGACCCGGTAATTCCTCATTCGAGGAACCCGGACCCGGTACATCCCCATTCCCATTCGAGCCCCCATAAGGCTCAATGGGAATGGGGAGGGTGCTAACACCGGCCCCTTGTTAGCACCCTGGCCTGTTTGCAAGACCCGCTAAGGGTGCCTGGTAAAACCAGGCACCCTTAGCGGGTTCCTATGAGCAGACTCGTAATGAGGCGTTAAGGGGTTGACGGCGCCGGCACCTTTACCGGCGTCGTTAACCCCTTAACGCCTAATTCATAATGACCCCTATTCTCATGGTGTTGTTGTGGTCAAGCTGAATCAGCCCAATTGGATCATTGAAGGGAACCAGGTATGTGGCTTTGCTGTGTGTGTTCCACAGGGGTTGTAATTCATGCAAAGTAGGTTGGTACTAGCTGGTTACGTGTGTCCAGTCCATGTGCCCATGTGCCCTTTGGCTTGTTAAGAGAATGGGTGGTGCACGTGGATGTATGGCGGAAACCTTCCTACATGTCTACTGCTATGCCATGATGTATGGTAATATTATGCAGATGAAACATGCCACAATGATTTGGCATACTACAGGTGGTGCATTTTGCAATATGCCACCTCAGTGGTCAAAGGAGCAGAAGCATGTATTAAGCACTCTGAACATGTACTCCATTATGACCCTAGGATCCACTTGAGCTGAGCTGTAGCACGCCTCACTTGGGGTGGCTGGATTAATGATGAGTGTCAACAGTAAAAGTTACAGTGGGTAGTGCGAGAGGTCAGAAATCAGATCACATGCTGCAGGCCTTCCACTGATCCGGCATCTTCCGAACTGACACACTACCACTTTGACGCTGTTTTCATTTTCATCATGCAAGCACAGAGCTCACCTTGCCCAGAGACCGTCAGCTGCATGCAAGCTCTCAACCAAGGTCACCTGCATGCTTCCTGCTGTGCAGTCTCTGCAATACGGTTCACATGGGGACAGCTGTCTTCATTCATGCTTCCCACTGAGCAACCTCTGCACTTCAGACTTATGGCAATACGGACCCTCTCAGGACAGGCAGCTGAAATCTGCTTCACTAAAGTCATGGTGTCCCTTCTTTCCTCCAACATATGTGGAGACTACCAGAAACTTGATTTCCTTTTGCTGGTACTACTACAGCTGCTGCTCCATCTCCATCAGCATCTAAGGTCCTGCTCATGAGGGAGCCTTTTGAGTGTCTGCTTTCCCTGGTCACCAGAGGAGACTTTAGGCAGGGGTTTAGTGAGGGATCAGCAGGCACTGTCCCCTGCAAAGGAGAACATGGATTATTGCTGGGATTATGTATGTATACGTTTTACACTGATGCCTCCCATCAGGCCATCCAAACCATTGACACTCATTGCTAACCACACCAGCCACCAGTAACATCATGGACACAATATCACATCAGCTCCAACCATGTTAACGTACACCCCATAACCACCCCACCATCCACCACTACATAAAAATTGATGCTTGCCAAGGTCCGCTCAGCAATCAACCATGCAGCTGACATCACTCACTTCATCAACACACATGGCTTGTATGACATCTTCATAACTGAGACACGGATGGCATCCACCTTCACCTGCATCACAAATGTCCTCAATCACAATGGCTACAGATTTGTACAAGTAGACCATCCACACAAGGTAAGCAGAGGCCTCACCATAATTTACAAATCATAATGGCCATGCATCAAAAAGGACGTCACCACAATTGGCTCTTTTGCTAAACAATCATGCCACTTCCTGCTCTCCCCAGCTGACACAGTCATGTTTAACCTCATCTATTGACCGCCCAAGAACAATGCCTCCTTCATAGACTACTTCAAGGAATTGGTCACCACTGTATCTCTCATGCCAACATCTTCGTCTGCAACCTCAACATCCCTAGAAACCCAGAAACCATATCAATGAAGGAAGGTCTCCCCTGCTTACTTGACGCACTGAACCTAACACAGTGCATAGAAGTCCCAACTCATAGGAAGGGTAATATCTCAATCACATCATCACCGCCATGCACCGACCATCACCGCTCCCCAAATCCAGTCGACCGTCCAGCCCATCGGGCAATCCCGTTGGACACAACTCTCAGCCAGATCCATAGTAAACTCTGCAGGCATACCTTCTGAACCTTGAAGAACTTCCCAGTGGAGGCTCACATGGAAGACCTCACCATATTCCACCTTACATGGGTGGATCTACTTATGATAGACCAGGACTGCAACTCACTTCTCCAAATACTCAACACCACCCTCACAAACTACATGAACCACCATGCCCCACTGAAGACTAAACCTTCTGAAGACTGGTAAACACAGGAACTCAACATCAAAACAGTAACCATCAGTGAACATGTATCACATTGGCAAATTATGTAGCTACACATCCAACCTTTTTGTACTCAAGGAACTCTATGCAACAAACAGATGATTGATTGACCCTGTTGCTACCAAAACACCATAGCCAATGCCAGCTATGTAGGCATAGCCCTCTTCTAAGCCAACAGGTACTGCATCCAAACTGTGCCGACCCAGTGCAGCATGCTCCATCAAATAATCCACCACCATCAACTGTTTCTTTGTCAACAAGTTAAACATAATCCGCCAACACATGGACACTGATGCCACAACTGAAGGCACACTACACATTCAATTTTGCAATACCACAACTACCTGGTCAACTTTCAAGTCACAAAATATTTATGACCTGTGTCAAGATGGAGTAAGGAGGCTGACAAAATGGTATCATTTTGGCTATAGAGATATATTCAAATAAAGAAAAGAACCTGCCTTTTCCTATTTCTGGAGAGGTCTTCCCTACCTCAACACAGAATAACTCGGGTGCTCATAAGAATGTAAGTCAAAAAACAACATACCATCCTCTGCCCAAATCAACTACTCTATCCCTAACACAAAGAAACAAAGGTTCAATAGACTTCTTATCAAAGCCACCAGTGGAATGGTTGCCTTCACCTGGTGAAACACCTGGTAAAACAATCCAGTCTTAATTGGATTTAACAGAAGTCTCGTGCAGTAGATTCTAATTTACCAAATACTTTTAGACCAGGGGAATAACTCTCTTATCTTGGTCTATCTGGAAGAGCTTTGATGACTCTCCCTTAATAGTCCTTTGTGCAGTTCTTTAGAAGTCACTTCACTTTCTCCCTAGGATTTGCAAATAACAGAGTTATGGCTTTATCAACTGTTCTTTTTGTGCTGGCACTTTTTATATGTTGACATTTATGGAGATTGCTCCCTGTCAGTTCTTGCTCCTTTAGGTATCTTTCACTTGTGTTGGGTTTACCACTGTGATGAGGGAATTCACTCCTGAGGCATTCTTGAGATGTCTGTTTTTTTGTATCACTACTGTGATAGGGATTCACTTCAGTCCAGACTCACTCTTTACTTTGCAGACTACTCCTGTAATTCAGGAGATGACCCCTTTTATTTTTTAAACTCTTGTGTCCTTGAATATCACCACTAAGATGAGGGAGATCACTCCAGAAGAATACATGACTCTTTGTTCTCTAGGTATTACTACTGTGATGAGGGAGATCCTGCCTGAAAGATACTTGACTCTTAGTTCTCTGGGTATCACTAATGTGAAGAGAGAGATCAATTCCAAAGAATATTTGACTCTTGGTTCTCTGGGTATCACTACTGTGATCTGGGAGAACACTACTGAATAATGCCTGGCTCTTTGGGCTCCCTGAACCCCACCTGGCTTTCCAACAACTCCCATTAACTGTATCTTCACTGGGGAGCAATGCCGGTTCATCCCAGGGTTTCAGGTTGCTGTTGGTTTTGCATGCGCTCCATGCGTATTCCTGTTTTCCTCTTCTTTGGTCTGTGTGGCTCCACAGAGGTGTGGCTGCAGCGATCTCTGCATGGTTGTCATGATGCCCGCTCCCGGGGAGCCGGTTCAAGCCCTGCGTCCCCGAAAGCGGACATCCAGTCCCCAAGGAAGGACCCAGCAACCCCATATAGGGGCCCTTTGGACAGTGTCCTGGCGCCTATGGCGCCAGGCTCATAAAAGACATCAGTCCTGGCGCCATAGGCGCCAGGCTCATTATGGGAGTGCTTGGGTGCACTTACCTGATGCAGACCATGCTGCAGGATCCTGGCCTCCTTGAGGCCTGAAAGGAACTACTTTACCTGTGGGACTAATTTACCATCCGGGCGTGGTCGGGGAAGGATACATACCTGATTGGAGGAAGGATACATACCTGGAACTTCTTCCAAGGCTATTTAAACCCCACCCAAACAGCCACACGTGCTTCGCGTTGTTCTGCATCTAGCAGCTGGACGCTCACCGTGTCTGCTCCTGCATCCAGACTTCTGCCACGCCTGCCAGCATCCTGGATCACCTGCAAAGGAAGAGAATCCTGAAAAGGAAGACTTTTATTTAAAAGCTCATCGCGTCGATTGCAGCAGCGCCGCTTTCCACTCACCTTTACAGGGCGCCTCCATGTTCAGCAGCGATCATCCGTATTCGCAGTCACGCCCCAGCCCCTAGGGAGAAAAAGACAAGAACAAAAGGTGAGAGAGAGAAGGGAATAAGGAAAGCTAAATCTCCATGTTAAGACTTACCTGTTGATTCATTCCCTCTTCATTTCGGGTCCGCGCCGCATCCTGGCATTTCCGGACCCCGGCCCCTAAGGGGAAAAAGAGACATCAGCGTTAATGAGCAAATGAAAAGACATTACCAAAAAACGCTCATTAAAGACTTACCTGATTTCTACAAGGATTTCACCTCTCATCTCGGTTCGGTGCCTGTTCCCCGGCATTCCGTATCCCGGCCCCTGTGGGGAAAAAGACACTAGCATTAGTACAGTAATGCATGGACACAAGGGGAACCTCTTATTAAAAAACTTACCTGGAAGCCAAGCAAGTTTGGTTCTCACCAATCCGAAAATCCAGTGAAGTAACTGGATACCAACGCGCCCCTGCATCAGAAGCAGGAGGGAGAGCTCGTCCTTCCAGACCCTAAGGTGAGACGCTACGGGGAATCACAGAAGGGTTTCGAGGAGGGTGAGAGGGGAAAGTGGGAGGCCGATTGCATTACCACGCAGACAGTTAATCCCCTATTTTCGCCTACAGAAGGATACTTCTGCGAGCCAGACAAGCCAGATTTGGGGGGCCCGGTCCAGTCCGTCTTCCGAACCCTGCGCATCAACTTAGAAGAGGTCACAGCAGCGCAAACCAGGCCAGCGCCTCCGTGGGAGTCAGGTGAGCGTTACAATGGTTTAGGGACCACCCAGTTCACCTTGGAGAGGACACACCACTACTGGAAACTTCCAGATTCTGCTGCAAGTTAGTTTACTCCAGCTCGCTTGATTCTTTGTGGCTTCTTCTTCTGAGACTCGACACTCTGGCAACGTGGGTTTGAATTTCCCGGACCCACCCTGAATGACAGATGCCAGCTTCCCTCACTGCTGTTCCTTGTCCCAAACACTTCTAGTCCTTCTTTGGTCTTTACTTTATATTGTTGGGACAGCCGTAGAATTGCGTCACTGTTTGTTATCTTCATGCCTCCTGGTAGCTGCCTCATCACAGTACTTTGGTAAGCCCTTCTACTGTTGTTCTGCACATTTCTCTGGTTCTTCCTCAATTCAGTACTATCTGGTCTTACAGGTGAGATAGTAGAGACTTCACAATAACATACAGTAGTAGTTTCAAGTTGGGAGGGAGAAGGAGTCATTGGGTTAATGGCTTCTGGGTACAGGGGTTTAGGGAGGTCTTTCATTGGACAAGAGTCCTTATCCCCATGAGTCTCACCCTATGAGTTCCTCCTAATTTGTTCCACCCTTAGGGGGACTATTGGGTTTTACCCTCACCTCGCTAGACTCATAGGAAAGGGCTCCGCTCTGGGAAGAAGTGACGAGAACCTGTGAATTGTCACACTTTCATTGACACCTTATCATCCCTCAAGGTCATATAGTGTGTAGACATCTTCCCTGCCTCCGTACTCATGAGCCTTCCGACTGTGGCACCCCACCTTTACCCGACAATCATCAACTGCTCCCTAAGTGAAGGCACCTTCCACTGAACCCCTCAAGACCAAACAAAACCTTCCACATCTTGAGGAAAGAACACTGGACCTGACAATCTCAGCAAATAGTGCCCCATCCCCCTTCTTCCCTTCCCAGTTAATATCCCTGAGTAAGCAGTAGCCACACATCTCCTCCAACACATCAAAACAAATGACCTCCTTCAGTACTACCAATCTGGCTCCAGATCCCAATGCAGCACTGAAATAACTGAAGGTGATCGACAATACCCTAATAATCCTCAATTATGGCCATCCTTGCCTCCTAGTTCTCCTTGATCTCTCAGCAGCATTTGAAACAGCTGACCAACACACACTCACTGGCAATCTACATTGCCACATGGCGATCAGCGAGACTTTCCTCAGCTGCTTCAAATCCTACCTTGCAAATCAACAACAGTACATACAAATTGATTCATCAACATCACCAACTCTACTCATCTCCTGTGGAGTCTCACAAGGATCCATCTTGTAGCCTGTGATCTTCAATATTTTCATGTAACCTCTCTGAACACTCCTTAGTCCACACATCCCCATCCACCAATATGCAGATGACATGCCAAAATACCGTTGGCTATCTGCCATCAAAGACATCCACAGACTCAAGGCCGGCCTTACATTGATCCAGTCCTGAATGTCCGGAGCTTACCTAATGCTCAATCCCTCAAAGACAGAATTTGTAAAGCCAACCAACAACACCAAACACCCTGACATCCAGACCTGACTCTCTGCTACAAACCTTGAGAGCTTCATGCCACAGTGGATACCTGTGCCAAGTATCTTGGGAGAAACAGGCAACTCACATTCAAACAGTGCTTAGCAAGGGAGCCAAAAACATCTTGGTAGGTACTTTCTCTCATGTGTAAAATGAAGCCCTTGATCACAGGAAACAACTTCAGATCTGCAGTCTAAGCATTGTTCCTCTCCCACCTGGTTGGTGGCAATACCCTTTTGGATGGATCTCCTGCAACTACACTTGCACCCCTGAGATGTATCCAGCATGCTGCAGCAACACTCATCAATGGACTCTGCATATTCATCAGCATCACTCCATCCCTCATTGAGCTGCAATGGCTCCTGCTGCAGACCCAAATCATGTTCACACCCTGATGCATCATTTACTAGATTGTCAACCGAAAGTCCCCAAGATAACTCACCGAGAGTCTTGGCATCTCCCGAGGGCTGCAATACACCATAAGTTAGGCAATGTGTAGATTCAAACTCTGATGGTGAAGGAAGACTCTGGAACCCCCTCCCCATCAGCATCAGTCTTGCCTTATCGATTTGTGAGTTCAGGATGGAGCTCAAGGCCTTCCTCTTCAAGGAATGTCTCCTCCCTCACATATAGGTCCACACACCCTGTCCTACCTGGGACTCTGTGATATGTTCCTGTGGGATGTTTCAACCCACTAGTCCAGGCCCTGCAACATTCCTGTGTGCTGCTTGCATCAGGAACATCAGAATGGCCGCCGGAAAGCATGCTGCTTGCTAAAAATCACCCAGAAGTGTGCAGTAAAAATCTGAAAAATAGGCCGCCATCCACTTTTGCCTATCTCAGTTGTAACACAGGAGACCACTGCCAAAACTCATCATTTGGCTGCCACAGAGTAAGGCTGATTGCAAAAGAAACACAGAGCTTTGTGAAAATCCATTTTTCTTGGTTGTCAAATTTGCAAAAATCATGGCTCACAAACCACCCAAAAGATGAAACCTCCTTGTTGGGTGTTAAACATCATTCTACTTCAAGAATCCACGTAAATACAATGTCCACAGAAGTACACTTCTCAGAAGAAAATCCACATTGAAGATTGCTTGCTTGGAAAATTATGTTGAAAATGGGTGCAACACCGTTACTCGCCTCTGTCAGGCGCTGGTGATCTCTAAATCTGACAGGTGAAACTTGTGTTTCAAAACCTAAATATGCCAAAGAAAGACTTGCTATCAGAAGCCTAAGATGTGGATACAATTCAAAACTATATTTTAAAAAGGCTTGAATTAAGAAATTGGTTGATGTATTTGTTAAAAATGTGATTTATATTTTAGGACAAGACAATTTCAGACTTTGGGCCTGATCACGACTTTGGTGGTAACGCCGGCGGTATTACCGCTGGCGGTATTAGCCCTACCGCCGAAGTCCCCGGCACTAATAGCACCAGATCACGAGTTTGGCGGTAATGTAATTCCCCATTCCCCATTGAGCCCATTCGGGGATGACCCATTCCCCATTGGGCTCAATGGGGAAAATTTGCGTTCTTACCGCCAGCGGATTTCCCGCTGGCGGTAATAGCGCGAATTTTCAGCAGATTTCCCCCCCGCCAAGAACTGGGGCGAAATCCATCGAAGTCCTTATTTGGCAGGCCCTTAAATCCGGCGGTAATAGCGCGACCGCCGGATTTAAGGGTTACCGCTGAAGTCGTGATGAGGTCCCTTGTGTTTAAAAGTTAAAGTTAGCCACACTGAGCTTCAAAGACATTCCACACCTTCTCCCAAACAAAAGAATCTTCCCCCTGCTCTCTGCTAAGAAACTGGCAGGCTGGTGTGAAAGGAACTGGGAGGAACTGGCATGTTGGTCTGAGTGTAGACAAAGGACTCCCTTGAGCTGAATGAAAATGCTAATTCGGTGTGACTGACATCAACTGTCCTGGCAGGAAGAAGACCGTGTGACTCTCTGACTCAGCCGAGCCTTGGAGGCGGGCCAGACTGAAAATGTGGATTTGAAACTAAAGTAACTGTATGTTTTAGAAAAAGACTTATAGCAAATTGTACGGAACTGATAAAAAATATGGGATTTATAGGGTATTAAAATGAAAAATTTGCTCACAGTTTAAAACTAATCTGGAATCTGTGCGATTTTCTGAGACTGAACCACAACATTTTTAATATTGTGGCTATTGTGATTATGCTAGGAACATGGAAAATTACATGAATATGCCCAGAGTGTATGTGCATGTATGTGTAAAATATTGTACAGATCCGAAAATGTGTAACCAACCAAAAGCGTGAAAAACTGTCATTTGTGAACCAAAACTCGTAGGAACATGAGACTTTGACAGAAACGTAGCTTAGTCAATCTATCATGTAAATATGTATCATGAACACGTTGCACATATTATAAATATGTTTTTTATGAAAACTAAGATATACTGTACAGAGACAAAGGGGAGGTTTTCTCCCTAAACCATAAACATGACACATCATGACACACTGGGCCTCATTACACGGAAGGCGGTGATCCAGGGTGCTATTAGCACCCTGGACCATGCCGGTAAATTACTGGCACCGCCTTGGCGGAAAGGGGATTTACCGCCCCATTCCAAGGTTGGTGGGGCGGTAAATCCCCCTTCCGCCATTGCCCTTCCCCATTCCCATTTCTGCCCCATAGGGCTCTATGGGAATGGGGAAGGTGCTAATTACGGCACCGCAATTTTGCGGTGCCGTAATTAGCTCCGAGGTCACTTAGCGGGTTGGTTTTTAACGCCTGCAAAAAGCAGGCGTTAAAGCACCAACCCGCTAAGGGACCTCGTAGTAAGGCGGTAATGGTTAACGGTCACCGTTACCATTAACGGTGGCCGTTAACCATTACCGCCTTCTGTGTAATGAGGCCCACTGTTCCTTTCTCAAATCAGGAGAGGGGGAATTCTTTGACCTATTAGATCTTTAGAGGGATGGGCATAGACAATCAGCCTTCCCACCCACTTTGGAAAATGGATAAATAGGGACTGCTGAGGACGAGCAAAACACACACACATTCACTGATCAATGATTGACTGGCGAAGCACCCTGAAGGAAGATCCAGACTACAGAACCTAGATCCAGACTCCAGAACCAGACTCCAGAACCCTGAAGCAGAGGCCTAACACCTTTTCAGCAGGCCTTTAAAATCTAGCAACTTGATTTCAACCCCTAAACTTCCACAGGGCCTAAACCATTCAACAGCCTGGCTGAGCTGTGTTGGCTACTTCTGCCCAAGAACCCTTAGTAGAACCCAAGATCCAGATCAGTCCAGCATAGCTGTAACCCAGAACCCGTCAGATCCAGTCCAAGAGGCCGTGCAGACCAGAGCGCCTTGCTGAGAGCAGTCCAGGTGTCCTGAATCCTGTCCGGTGGTGAGCAAAGTCCAGTCCAACCTTTGACCAGATCTTTGACGGGCCCTTTCCATTCCAAAGCCATAGTAGTAAGTATTTAGCATAGAACTGTCCATAGCCATCTCTTAGTTTAAGTAATCCCATCCAAACCATTCCAACACATCCATAACTGCATTATTGAATCTCTTTGGTCTATCTTGAATTCTTATCTCATCCACATAATTCTGTGACAATTGTATCGATAATCATCTTGGCGCTAATATATATTTTCTGGAGAAAGGCAATCATCTCAGGCAGATAGAAACCATCCGGAGGCGCCTCTGGATAGGTGGATGTGCTGTCCGGGTAGTGTGCGGCTCCATAGACTCCTTAGTGTTAAGAAATCTTTGTTCCAAATCTTCAACAGCGCATCTTTCCTTTTGAAATCTTGATCTTTTAGAGAAAAATCTACCTTCACTAAAACCTCTGTAACTTTTGAAGCTAACATCCTCAGCTTTCAAACAAACCCATAACGACATTCCAATGCCTTATAGTTTTTCCGTAATCGCATTTCTCGCGCACGGAAAAGCTGCCGCGAATTTGCAATAGGCTCGATTTCACTCCATGTAAAATAGCTATTTCTTGCTTCCAACCTCTGAATTTCGTTTTCCATCTGCTAATCATCAACAATCATTGCTAGTGTCTACCTGACACAATCCAAAGCAACTGTCACTAGTTCTGAATCCTATTCAGCGAATTAAAATCATTTTTAGCATTTCTTCATTCACTTCATATTAAATTCAAAAGCATTTGACCTGTTTAAAATCAGCCCTGTTTCTCTCTGCTTGATGGGGGGAATCGGGATGGAAATTGCAATTGTTGATTGTTATTCCTGAAACCTGTGTGCCCCCATTCCATCTCTTCATATTGCATATTGGGGGGAGTGAGTAATAACAGGGGGAAAGAGTGATTACATTGCCTTTGGTTAAATTCGTATCAAGTTTATTTCTGTGTTGCATTCTTTCATATCACTGCATTTCCTTGAACCCATATAAAGTTATTCTCTGCTACATTATTCTTCCTATTCCTACTCCAAATTGATTAAAGAGATTGTTGATATTGTAATATTACCCATTGCTGATCATTGCATACATATTCAGAAGTGTGATATTCAGATATTATTCATATTTATGAAAGCGTGATGTATATATATATATTGTTCAATTCCTATATATAAATATATAAATACGGGTTTCCATTGGGCATCCCATACAAGGCATTGACTTAGTTGGAGTGCTGGATTGAAATCACTTACAGATTGGGGGCTCGTCCGGGCTTTCTGGATTAGACCTACCACTTGTGCATCATAATACAGTGTGCTAACTGACAGCATACATAAATCCTGCTGGGCTACCACGCTGTGTTACACTGTAAAAGCACCCCTCACAAGGGAACGCTCTAAGGAAACGGTCTGTTTTGCAAAAATAAAATAATAAACTTTGTTAAGTCGAGAAGGAAATCAATATTTCCAAAATGGCGACATTGGTAGACATTAAGATGGCTAGAGAACACCTTTTACATAAGTTATTTGTGAGAGGTGAATGGACTGAGCAAGATCAGAATGTGTGTTTCCAGGCAATCACACAACAGATCACTGCACCAGGGCTAGATACCTGAAGAGACCAGGGTCCCTTACATGTGGCCCTGAGTGAGCTATATATGGCTCCCAAGGCCAAGGATGCGCAAAATAAGATTGCCAAGATAGCGGCATATCTATATTTATCTATGGGAGCCATACAGGATAAATATGCTGAAGGCCAAGATCTGGCAAGTAGGCAACTGATGTCATTATAAAAGGCCCAATCTGATCTGGACTCTTCTGAGCAGAGGCTGCAGACGAGCCAGGAGTCAGAAAATTAAAGCAGGCAGTATATAGTTAAAATAAAAAAGGACATGGGTATACTGCAACAGGAAAAGGCAGAACAGGAAACCAGAATTCTGCCCTTGAAGAAGGAGTGCCAAGAAAGTTGGTACTCGCTACTGCAGAGTCAGAAAAAGCTGGAGCAACAACTGGACTTCAACAGGGTATGCGCAGATCAGGTAGTCACCCTGCAAAGCCACCTAGATAGAGAGAAGGCAGAGAGCAACAAATTAATTCTGAAAGACCTGGACACCCAGGCAGAGTTTGATGGAGAGAGCCAGAAAGATGGTGCCCTTCAAAGACAGACGGACGACCTGGCAGTACAGAGGCAGGCTCTTGCGCAGGAAAGGGACACCTTAGGCCAGGAAGTCTGTCACTTACAAGGGAAACTGGAAGAATATCACCTGGCCCTCCAGGGACTGGGTGACCTCCAAAAAGAGCATGATAGATTGTTAGAGCACACCAGGAGGGTGGAAGATGCTCTGGCAAGAAAGGAGCAGGCCAGTAGGGATGGGACTCAGGAGGTAACCCTCCTGTGGCAAAGACTGGCCCAGTACTCAAAGACAAACCAGGAAGCACAGAGAGAAAATGAGGCTCTCTGTCAGAACAATGATAGGCTCCACAGGCAGGTAGCCATGCAAGAGAAACTGATAGAGACTAGTAAGGCCTTGATTGAGGAACAGAAAGCTCAGGTTCTTGCATGGCAACAGGGAGCAGGGGCTGATAGAGATGAGGTTCACTGGGAAAGGGAAACACCTGAGCATAACCTCAGGAACCTTAGTACCAGAGGCCTTCATCTCTCCCAGTCCCTGGACTCTGCCACCCCCATGTCCACTGGCGCACATGAGCCCTGGGCCACGGGCATGGCAGATTACTATCCAGTCAGAAGTTTGGGGCTCATAGACCAGCACCTCCCAGGAATGGATGGGTGGGCATCTGGGTATGGGTACCCAAGCACTGTGAAGTTTAGTGGGGAACCCCATGAGAGTAGGCCCATTAAGGGCATCTTGAAAACCTCTGCCCAGTTAGGACAGTGGGGGGGTACCCATCAAATCTTGGGAGCAAGGAGGAATCAGAAGACTCCTCTGAACGCCCCAGGACACAGGAGACTAGGAGGATTGGACCAGGGTGACCCGAACCAAGAAGGCCAATAAGGCAAAAAGGGCCTTGCTTAAGGACCCCTTAAAACAAATCAAGGCAACAAGGAGCGTCATCCTGCCTTATCATAAGAATGCTAAGTATTCTGTTTGGGAGCACTTAGAGCTCTTTGAGCAGATGATGGAAACTTTCCATTTGAAAGGCAGCAGTAGCTGCATTCAGTTTGTGAAATGGACCTTTTCACCAGAAAACTCCAGTTTCTTTGCGAGGCTGGAGGACCAAAATCATTCAAGATGGTCCACATATAGGGCGGCCATCTTGAAGCATTTTTCTGTCCACAGAAATCCCCAAGAGGCGCGGAAGGCAGCCTACAACTTGCAATGTGGGGAGGATCAGGTCCCACAAGAATTTGTGTAGGAGTTAAAGCGTGCCTTTGCGCAGACCACAAGAAGAGAGCGCACGGGCAGCAAAGAATTTGTCAATACTGTTTTCCATGCTGTACCAAAATACATCATGACCCAGCTAGTGAGAGATTTTCATGAGAAAAGATCACTAGACTGGGTCATTGAACAGGCCACCCAGATCTATGAGGTGCAAAAGCCCATAGAAAACAAGAATGCTCCAAAAAGTCCCAAACAAACCAACACCCATGCGTCTAAGGTGGCAGAGGTAAAGGTTGACCCCATTTCCGATTTGGAGATGGAGGGGCCTAAAAACCTGCCTGCACACCAGAATAATTCCAAGCCCAGAAGGCACTCGGGCCAGTCACAGACAGGGCGCCAAGGACCTAGCTCCACAAATGGGATCCCTCACTCCCCTGACTATATAAGTCCTCGCTACAAGGGGAACAGCCCCATACTGGGTTATGTGTGGACTCCTACAGCCCAAGGGGGGGTCCAACGAAGCACCTAACCCAGGGAACTTCCCTCCTCACTTCCCGTAGGAGAGCAGAAATTCCCCAAATCCTGGGCAGAACTTTTTCCACAGGTACCCACAAAACTTTCAACCCCAGAACAATCCATCCTTCTTTCACCAATTTCCTGAGTCCAGACACCCTAATCCGGGAGAGGGGAGGCCAAGGGTGGAGGGGTACCCAAATCTTCCCAACCCGGGGCAATACCAGAGAAGGGATTGCTACCCTTCCCGGGATCAGCCCAGGGGAGAAATGAGAACCCTGTATCAGCCTGAGCGGGTTTCACAGCTAGAGCGCCAGGTCCAAAATATGGCACAGGATCTGGGTCGCAAGCTGAGGGCTCAACAGAACCCTCAGATGGGCATCCCAGCACAGAATGCCTCAACGTCTGGACCTGGTGCTCCAGAACAATGACGGGGGCAGCACCCCGACAACCAACTGGATCCCAGGGAGGAGGCGCAAGGGTAAGGGGGTGTAAAGCCTTGGAGGAAGCTTCCTTCCCCACTTGTAAAAAGCGCCTGGAAACCCAGGAACCAGAAACAAAATCTCCTGCCCCTGAAAGTCTGCCACCCAAGGAGCAGAGGGAGGGGGGTAGGAGAAACAAAGGACCCAAACAGACCCATTTTGTGGAGGAGGTACGAGTCTTCCAATTTGAAGGAGAGGGATCCTAAGAAGATCCTGGGAAAAGGATCTTCTCCTTCAGAGATGGGGGAACTCCTCCCAAAGAAAAATGGGTCCCAAAGGATTCAAATCCCAACTGGGTAGATGGGGGAACCGAGCTAGCACAGCACATCACCTATCCCAGAACCAACAGCATGAAATTCCCTGGTTCAAACCCATCCTGGTGACTGCCTCCAAACAGGGGAGGGGGCGGCCCAGAACCAGAACCAGGGGAACCCAAAACTTCTCCCATCTCTAGTTGTCATCTTTTATTTGCAGATTCCCTAGACTCCCCACAGAATTCTGCCCAAATCACCTCTGTATCAGTGTCCAAAACTAGAAAACTAACCCACAAATTGTCCAAAGATGTACATTATCTGTGCTCCCTTGCGGTGAAGGACGGAAGATACTATGCCCCGGTTCAAGTAAAGGGACACGGTACAATTTTGGCACCGGTGGACACTGGATCCCAAGCTACCCTTCTGTCCGAAAAAGCCTTTGATGAACTGAATTCAGGAAGGGGGGAGAAATACCAAATTCCTCTCACCTCTCTTCCTAGACAACTTCAGAACTTTGACGGGAAGGAAAATCCCGTCGAGGGGACTGCGGATTCGGACATTAAAATTGGGCGACACAAGGTGAAGCACCCGGTCATAGTTGTTACTCCAGATGGCACCCCTTGTTTACTAGGGAATGACCTCCTGCGAAGGTTGTCACCCCTAATAGATTGCGTAAACAAGGTCCTCCGGACCCAGACTAGCCGACCAATAAAATTGAAACAGAGTGCCAACCATGTTAGTTTAAACGGCACATGCCACATGGTTGAACCAAAATCTGATCAAGTAGAATTTCACTTCCAGAAAAATCAAATTCCAGATGTGACAGTAATAACAGTAGGACAACAGACTGGTGATGAGGGGTCCTCTCTATTTCTGAAAATCAACTTTCCTTCCAGTTTAAGGTGGCATTGCACACTGGAAGGAAACACTCTGAAATTCTTTACCAATCCACAATCAGACATTCCCACTCCTATAGTCCAGAAAGATGAGAAATCAGCTCAGAGCCTCGCTGATATTCAGCAAGTTGGAGAGCAGTTGTTCATCCCTGTTCAGTTAAATGAAGGGAAGGACTCTGTTCTCGCCCGAGTGTGTGTGAACAATGGTAAGAGCTTCATCAGCGAAGCCATGTTCCGCCAACTCCCAAAAGATCCATCCATTCCCACATTCAAACTGATAGACAAATGGGAAATGGATCTGGAAGCACCCAATTCCAAACATCTCCTGCCAAGCTGGTGTATGCTCAAAATCTCCATAGGCAACAAGAGCATAATCCATCATTGTATGGTCACGCGAGACGTCACTGCCGCCTTTTACTTAGGCAGTGACATTCTCAATCGCTTTACCATTAGTTTGGACCTTATAAACTTCAAAGATTGGTCAAGATTAGCGGGTAATCCCATGAGTTTTGATGACCCAGAGAAAGCATTTAGGTCAGTTCAACTGCTGCCTTATGCAGTTGAAATTCAGATTGGAGAGGAAGTCACCATCCCAGAAAGGACCCGACAATTCTCCCTGGAAGTGAAAGTTAAAAGAGGACAGAAATTGAAAAACCCTGATGCCTATCTTCATCTAAATGCTTCTCTCCAACAGCAACGGTTGGGGGTAAACCCAACACCATTAGTCAATATAGAACATGACACCATTCCAATAGAGGTGGATAACAGCGACTTAAAGAATATCACTCTAGCCGCAGGCACCATTATTGGAATGGCGGTTGATGACTGACATTTTTCCATTGATTTAGGAAATGAACTGTTAGGACCAATTCCCAAGGACTGTTTTGACAGTTACAGTGATGACAACACAACACCAGACAGGATCATTACCCGACATGGTGGGAAATTTCCCGGTGTACACTTCCTGCCCTTATGGTAAGGAAAATGTGACTTGTGACTTCAGGAGGGATGAGGTGATTTTCCAGGTCCGTGAGGGCTGCCTTTCCCAACTGAAACCACCAGTCCAAATCAGCACTTTGACCAGGGACTTCTCCACCCAGCTGGAGGAGGCCGCTGAGATAGCGAAACCAGAAGTCTTTCCAGGCTTCAGGCAGATGGTGGAAGAGAGAGTCAACCTAGCTGATGCCTGTGAGACTCTGGAGCAGAAGCAAAAGTTGAAACAAGTTTTCTTGGATTTTCAAGATCTCTTTGCGGTGTACTCATATGACTGTGGTCGCACCGACATCCACACAACAACAATTCCCACGGACCCTGGCATGACTCCAGTGTTTGTGAAGCAATATTGCTTGCCTCTCTCATCAATGGAGTCCCTTACTGAAATAATTAAGAACCTTGAGTCCCGTGGGATAATCCGTCAAGTCCACAGCACCTTCAATAATCCAGTGCTGGGGATATTGAAGCCAAACGGCCAGTGGAGATTCTGCACCGACCTTAGGGAGTTCAACAAACGAGTCCATACTTATCGATGGCCACTTCCCTACCTTGACCAAGGGCGGGCCCAGATCCAGGGGTCACAGGTATTCACTGCAATAGACCTGACCAATGGATACTGGACTGTACCTGTCAGTAAGGAGGACCAGTACAAGCTGGCCTTTACCTTTGGGGGGCAGCAGTACAAATGGACCCGGACTCCCTTCGGATACATGAACTCCGTCAATGAGTTCAACATTTTTCTACATAAGGCCATGTCCGACCTGGTTGTAAGGGATAACCTGGCTTGTGTAGATGATGTCCTCATCAAAAGCTCAACTGTGGAGGAACACATAACAGAGATCCGTTATGTTCTGAGACAGTTGAGGGCTGCCAGAGCAAAACTTTCCTTTCGAAAGGCACAGTGGTGTAGAACCCGTGTAAATTTCTTGGGGCATGAGATTACTCCTCAGGGTCTATGTCCCCAGGAAACCAGAAATTAAAAGACCCCACAACTCTGCGGGAACTAAGGCGCCTCCTTGGACTGACTAATTACAGTAGAAAGTTCATTTAGGGCTATGCAGAGATCACAAGACCCCTGATTCATCATTTGAAGCGGGGGTCAAGTGGGAATGGGGTCCAGAACAAGCTGAGGCAGTAAGACAACTCAAAAGAATCCTATCACAAGCACCTTGCCTAGCTTACCCTATCAGAAACAAGGAGTTATTCTTGGAGACAGGGTTCTCTAATACATGCTTGACCGCAGTATTATACCAAAAGCATGACAAGGTCAATAAAGTAATCTCCTATGCGAGTAAAACTTTATCCTCTGTGGAGGAAAAATTCAAGGATTACAAGAAGGCACTCCTGGCAACGGTGTGGGCATTGAAGAATTACTGCCCGTTTATCTAGGGGGAACACATCATAGTGGAGACTCCACAACAGCCTCTGCAATATCTCCAAAGTGACAGAATCCAGGCCGGAAATGTGAGTAATTCCCGAATTACTTCCTGGATTCTGTCAATGCAAGGCTTTTCTGTGGAGGTCAGATATGGCCAAAACAAGAAGAGTCCCTGCGCGCAAGGTCTGGCTGACTTGCATGATTGTGCCAGCGAAAACTGTCTCGAGGACGAGAGTATAAAAATCAAGGACAACATGGAGGCATACCTCAATTCCCCACACAAAGTCTTTGAAGAAGACAAGTGTGAGGGAATGCCCACTGTCTATGTGGATGGATGCTCTTACCATGTTGACAACAACAGGGAAAAAGAAATTGTGGCCGGCGTAGGGAATGCATGGGTGAATGAGACCCCAGAACCCTCCGCTGGGTACAAGATTAGTCCCCGAAGTAGTCAAGTGGCAGAGTTCATGGCTGTGCATCAAGCCATCCTCACTGCTGTCCAACATCAACTCCACAAACTGGTCATAATCACTGATTCAAATTTTGTACGGAACGGGTTCGTGGAACACCTGGTAAACTGGAAAACCAGAGGCATGTTATGTGCTAATAACAAACCCTTGAAATATGGGAAGTTAATCCAAAATATTGATGATCTGGTCAACTCGAATGGGATGACCATCTACTGGAAAAAGATCAAAGGTCATTCCAAAGTAGAGGGACCAGACAAAACTGGAAATTACTTAGCTGATCAGCTGGCCAAATCCGCGGCAATCCAAGGGGATCTAATTGAGATCGAGTCCCTGTTGGGGGAAATCCAGGTCACTGCTATCACTAGGTCCCAGACAAATGCTCACAATGAACTCTCAACTGCACAATGGAGTATGGAGACCCCAGATGCTGATTTGATTATGGCTCAGAAAGGGGATCCAATAATTGGTAAGTTTTATCAACACATTGAGGACCCTGCGAACTTTCCCCTGGCTGATACTGATTACATTGGGAAAGAGGACCTCAGAGTGTTGATGAAATGTCCAAAAATGTTCCGAATCCAAGACGGTTTGTTGGTGAGGAAATCCCTAGCTGGCCATGATCAGTGGGTGGTTCCTACCTCATTCCGAAGCCTGATGTTAAGTCACGCCCATGATGCGGCCACAGCCAGTCATAGGAGGTTTCATGCAACACTTGAAATCTTAAGAGAGGTTGCATACTGGCCAAACATGGGGCAGGACCTCGACCAATACTTGAAGGGGTGTCTTGTGTGTGCACAATTTCAGCCAACATCCCTCACACACCATGCGCCTCTCCAAAAGAGGGAGATGACACTGCCATGGTCAGATTTACATGTCAATTTTGTCGGGCCCGTGATTAGTTCCTCTAGGGGGAACAAGTACATGTTGACCATGACATGCTTGTTTACTAAATGGGTGGCATGTCTCCCGGCCCCAAACTGCAAGGCAGAAACAACAGCTGCCCTGATGATCAACCACATCTTTTCGCGTTTTGGACTACCCCAACGGATCGAGTCAGACAGAGGTAGCCATTTCACCAGCGAAGTAATGACAAAGATGTGGAAGATACTTGGGGATAAAAGAAAGCTACATATTGCTTACCGGCTAGCCTCTAGTGGTGCAGAGGAGAGATATAATAGAACAATTGTGAGCATATTAAAAAGGTTTGTGAGAGCGGCCACGAGGGGGCGCACGGATGGGAATACTTTCCGTGTAGGCTCCTCGCAAGGGTCCTGAAAAGTGGATTGAGCCCCCACCACAAGACCCCACCCGGCCACAACTTTGACGGAAATAGGCGTTGGAAGTGTTCAGGACATACTGGGAGAAAACCCGGACTGAAACTGAGTTTTTTTTGTGGAGAAACCCCCTTTGCAAGATTGAGCGCGCAAAGGAAGGGCAGGCCTGCGGGATCCTGCCACGCCCTCCAGTATGCACAGAGCCATGATACGCGCGGAACCAAGGAGAATTCAGTGACGCACACCGCTTCCTGGGCCCATCGATAAGTACAGGTGCACGGGTAAGCACCCCCCAACCCCTGTGTCCCGGGGACCCGGAGGGAGCCCGATTGGGCACCGGGTGCGCCCGTTTGAAGACTGCTGAGGAGCAGGCCCAGTTTACGCGGTCACCGTTGTGGCTTCATGCACAAGCGTGCGCCCAGGTCACACTAGAAGGAGACGAACAGCTCCAACCACTCCAAGCTGTCCCGGCCCTCCACGAGTGGACTCTCCTCCTACGAGTAGGGAAGGTGGCGGGCCCTCTCCCGAGTTGCAACTTGGCTGGGGGGCTGCGCAGGGCACCTGGACCCCGGAGAGAATAAGCAAGCTGATGCGCTTCGGGTCCTATCAAGGGCGCAAGAAGATTTTGAACAGGTCACGAGAGAGGGTTGGGCCCCTGACAGTCAGGGCGTGTGCCCTCCTCGGAACCCACGCATACTCCTGAACCTGCAAGAGCCGGCGGATAGGGGCTTCACCTTTCACTCCCTCCCTCATGACACACTCACACGCATTGATTACATTTTCCTCTCCGATGGCCTCCTGCGAATACTTCACGCCGCAAATATACACTCCACGGCATGGTCGGACCACGGCATGGTTACGGTTGACGTATACTGGAACGATCTGGCCCCTCGGAATACTAAATGGAGATGTAATGACTCCTTATGGGCAGACTCGGTTTTCAAAGAAACTCTTGAAACTGAGATTGATCAATTCTTTGCCACAAATGACACGGGAGAGGTTGGGAAGACGTCCGTATGGGAAGCAGCCAAGGCTACTTGAAGGGGGGTGCTCATTAGGGAGGGGGCCCGAAAAAAAAGAGAACGTGCACTGATAGAAAAGAATATTAGGGAGAAGCTCTCCACAGCCCATAAGTCAGCACAGAACTCCCCATGTGAGAGACCCACGCATCTTGCCGAAGCTAAGGGCTCAGGGAGGAGCTGAAAATACTTATCGTGGGCAAGACAGCTCAAGCCCTACAATACCTCAAACAAAAATATTATGAAAAAGGCGACAAGGCAGACGCCCTCCTGGTGGCTCTTCTCCGTACACAGAAGGCAGAGAGGTGGGTCGATCTCATCGAGAGGACTGACGGCACCCTCACCGACACAACAGCAACATCCCCCGAAGGCATACAAGAATCATTTGCCTTTTTTATGAAGACTTATATACATGAGACTCTCCCCCTCCTCCCGAGAGTATCGACACATACCTCGAAGAAGTGCAGATCCCCACGCTCACATCCGTGGATGCCGAATCCTTAGACACACCAGTCACAGAAGAGGAAGTCTCGGATGCCATAAAATGCCTGAAGACGGGAAAGGCCCCTGGGGATAATGGTTTCACACCTGGGTTTTATAAGACATTCTCTGCACTCATTGCCCCTTTCTTGCATCCTTGTTCAATCACATCTTCGATACAGGCCAAGCCCCCCCCGTCCTACTCTCAGGCCCTGCTTGCTGTCATTCCAAAGGAGGGTAGGGACCCCAAATATTGTAGCTCCTATTGTCCCGTTTCTCTTCTCAATATTGATGCTAAGGTATATGCTAGAGTCATTGCGGCCCGGCTTGAATCACACTTACCTCGGCTAATACACTGCGATGAAGTTGGCTTTGTTATTGGGAGACAGGGAGCGGACACCATGAGGAAAACACTTCACCTAATTCATGAAGTACAAGGAATGGGTGGGGATCCGTCTCTTCTGTCACTGGACGCCGAGAAGGCCTTTGATAGGGTGTAATGGGAATTCTTAGAAAGGGTTCTGGTCTGGAACGGGCTCGGGCCGAAGCTTTGCCGCGCCATCAAAGCACTCTACACATCTCCCACAATTTCAGTAGCAGTGAACAGGGGCTGTTCACGCTGGTTTCCCTTGGAAAGGGGAACAAGGCAAGGCTGCCCACTGTCGGCAATACTATTTGTATTGTCCCTTGAGCCACTGGCGCAGAGGTTAAGGAACAATGATAAGGTTAAGGGAATCATAGTGGGTGATCGCGAGTATAAACTAGGCCTCTACGCTGACATATTACTACACCTAACTGACCCCCTGAATTCTGTCCCAGCTGCGTTCGATATAATCGAGGAATATGGCGAACTGGCCGGCCTGAAAATTAATACTGGAAAGTCAATCCTCCTCCAAATTGATAAAAGTAGAGACTCAGAGTCGGAGCGCTTTGCCACTCTGGATGTAAAAGTCAGCTTCGCCACACTCCGATATCTAGGTATCAATGTTACACGCGACTTGGATTCCCTATATGAGGCTAACTTCCCCCCTCTGTCACTTGTCCTTCAAAACGACATCCAAAGGTGGTCCAGACTTACCATCTCCTGGCTGGGCCATCTAAACACAATTAAAATGGCGATTCTTCCCAAAATACTTTATCTGTTCCAAATGCTCCCCATCAAAATGCCCCAAGAATACTTTACGGATACTAGAAAGTCCCTCTAAACCTTCCTTTGGCAAAATCAAAAGCCAACGGTCCAAAGATCTTTGCTCCAGCTTCGGAAAGACAATGCAGGGGTGGGCCTCCCAGACATAGTAGAAACATATTATAGGGCAGCCCAACATGCGTGTGCTTGTCCCGCATGTCAGGCAGCAGTCAGAGCCGCAATGGATAGCCTTGGACAATTACCATCTCCGCCCTTTCATTCTGGGTGTATGGCTGTGGATTCCAGGTTCCCAGCTACGCAATAGTGTCAAAAATCACCCCATTATTGGAACAATATGGGCAATATGGAAGCCAGGCAAGAAAATGGTGGGAGTTACAATGTGGCCCTCTCCGTTGGGACACCTCTGGTCGCCAGGGATCCGGGATGCAATCCCGGACCCAGGGAGCTATGACACCTGGTATGACGCGGGACTGGAAAGGGCTGGTCAACTCTGGAGGAATGGCACCTTCATTACTATTCAGGAGCTTCAGGAGGCACTTGGCATAGGCTCGCTTTCAGTCTTCCTCTACCTTAGACTCAAGGGGGTGATGACAAGGACGATATGGAAAGATCAGCTACAAAGGGACCTCACCCCGTTTGAGAGAATTCTCGACACCTGTACGACCTCTAGAGGTTTAATTAGTGCAATATACTTGGCGCTGATTGAGGTCGATATTACACCATCCCTCACACTCAAGAACAGATGGGAATCAGATATGGGCAGGCAGATTTCACAAAATGTATGGTTACAAATTTGTAGAAGAACGGCAAAATCATCTATATCCTGCCAATACAAATTGCATGCCGTCAAGTTGATGTATAGATGGTAGTATGATCCCACACGGCTGGCCAAAATGTACCAAGGGGTAAGCCCACAATGCTGGAGGGGCTGTGGGAAGCGAGTTGACTACTGGCATATGTGGTGGGGATGTGAGGTGGTCCAAGCTTATTGGTCAGAAGTTCTCAGCTGGATCGAGGAATTGGATGGAGATGTATGGGAGAAACAACCACTCCTGATTCTGTTCGGCCTGGTTGAAACGGACGACACGACCTTGAAAGCACCCAAAATGATACAAGGCCTTCTTATGGCCGCAAAAGCCTGTCTCACCATGGCTTGGAAGAGACCCAAGTTCCCTAGCAAAACGGAGTGGTTGGGGGTCGCATTGAACATATACAGAATGGACATTCTGACTGCGGCCCTACAGGGGGACCGCACCACAGTTGAGAATGCATGGTCTGAATTTCGTGCTAAGTATGTCACATAAACAGAATGTGTGCAGAGCGTTACTATACCCATAGATAATCTATGCGATGATTCATGTTGTCTGCTATGTAGATTTCACAGGACATTTTGTGCTCATGTGTCCCCTGTTGTGTATATGAAAATGGTTCTAATGTAACATCTGGTGTCTTCTAGCCCGTCAGTCGGCGACATGAGAATTGGGGGGAGGGATGCGGGGTGTAAGCAATTGGTTTCTATATTGTTATTGGAAATGTATGTGTTCCGCAAAGACCTTATACGTTCTATACATGGTTTCTGTTTCTTGCAATAATCCTTCGCTGTCTTGTTGGTGGAAAGTGCTTGTATATGATTATCAAATTGTTATCTTTTGAAAACTAATAAAACTGAAATTTGGAAAAAAAAAAGTTTGTGGCAGATTCTGGGCCAAGTTGGGATATTCGATTGGCTCTTGTCCTAATGGCCATCAGATCTACCCCTTCATCTGCAACTAAAATGTCACAGTTTGAGCTGATGACTGGACGCAGATCAGCAGACAGCATGACAACCCACTATGACTTGAAGACTACCAGAAAAGAATACAATGTAGGAGACCGGGTCTACTTATACAATTTCCAAAGGAACCAGGCCAAACAGAGCAAATGTTTTCCTACTTGGAGGGGTCCTTTTGAAATTGTAGACAAAATCTCACCAGTCGACTACAAAATCCACATCCCCAGAGGCAGTGTGGCAGGGGGGGAAGACAAGTGGGTCCATATTAATCAACTAAAGTGTTGCCATCCTAGGCACCCCCTGAAGCAACTGGAGGAGTCTTCTGGATCCCCAGAGGGGGCCACTCCAGTTCCATAAAATTCCAACTTTAAAATATTCCATATATAGTCTATAAAATACAATAATAAAAATGTGTCCTGATTTATCAAAATGTATGTGTCCGCCCCACAACATTAATAGTGGTGGGGAAATGTCTACAAATATGTTTCTGCTTGGTCATCCTAGGTCATCATAGTTGATTGGAAACCATGGAGAACGCAAGAAGGCCTAACCGGGGACTGGGAGGAAAGATCTGAGGGGTCTGGAGTATCGCTCAATTCTCACATCAGGACTGGCGAGGAGAACCGAACGATCCATCCCTGATGGAGGAACAGATGCTGAACTTTGCCATTGGTGGAATCAGAAGAGATGAGTCTGACATCCCAGTCTTGCGAATTTCCATAGACGCCAAATCACAAGAGGGGGGGCTTGTGGAATGTTTCAACCCACTAGTCCAGGCTCTGCAACATTCCTGTGCGCTGCTTGCATCAGGAACATCAGAATGGCCGCCGGAAAGCATGATGCTCGCTAAAAATCACCCAGAAGTGCGCAGTAAAATTCTGAAAAATAGGCCGCTATCCACTTTTCCCTATCTCAGTGGTAACACAGGAGACCACTGCCAAAACCCATCATTTGGCTGCCACAGTGCAAGGCTGATTGCAAAAGAAACACAGAGCTGTGTGAAAATCCGTTTTTCTTGGTTGTCAAATTTGCAAATATCATGGCTCACAAACCACCCAAAAGACACAACCTCCTTGTTGGGTGTTAAACATCATTGTACTTCAAGAATCCACATGATACAATGTCCACAGAAGTACACTTATCAGAAGAAAATCCACATTGAAGATTGCTTGCTTGGAAAATTATGTTGAAAATGGGTGCAATACCGTTACTTGCCTCTGCCAGACGCTGACGATCTCTAAATCTGACAGGTGAAACTTTTGTCTCAAAAGCTAAATATGCCAAAGAAAGACTTGCTATCAGAAGCCTAAGAGGTGGATACAATTCAAAACTATATTTTAAAAAGGCATGAATTAAGAAATTGGTTGATGTATTTGTTAAAAATGTGATTTATATTTTAGGACAAGACAATTTCAGACTTTGGGCCTCATCATGAGTTGGGCGGTAACGCCGGCTCTATTAGCACCGGCACTAATAGCCCTACCGCCAAACCCCCCGGCGCTATTAGTGCCAGATCACGGTTTTGGCGGAAGGGTTATTGCCCATTCCCCATTGGGCCCATTCCAGAATTCCTCATTCCCCATTGGGCCCAAGGGGGAAAATTTGCGCTATTACCACCAGCGGATTTCCCGCCGGCGGTAATAGCGCCGAAAATCGGCAATTTGGCTGCGGATTTCCCCCCAGCTCAGAGCTCAGAGATGGAACAGTGGCAGATGCTGGCACTACCTTGGGCTGCTCAGTGTGAAGAATCTCTGCTTTGTCCTTCTAAGGGCAAGGGCCAGTAATTGTCACTGTAGAGTTGCCCAAAGCCTGGCTCCGGTTTATTTTAGTCAGATGTCTAGATTTACTCCACAGAACATACATATGCAGTTTTGTTGGCATCATTAATAACAAACAATTGCAGCCAGATTGAAGAGATACAAATCAGAAGAGATTCAGAGAGAACTCACCAAAACGCCACCATGTGAGGTCGAAACTTCAAAGCTGCAGGACTGCACACATATGGAGCACCTACCGGAACGCACGCTGATGGACAGTTTCCTGATTTTAAAAGGCAAGTCCAGGCAGGAAAGATGACTGTTGCACCAACAATCCACAAAACAGACCCAGACAGAAGCATGCTGCTCTTGACGATCCAGCTACCAGTTAAGGCATCCAATACTGCAAGACTGCACACTTAAGTAGCACATGCCGATGCACATGCTGACGTGTAGTTTTCTGATTTTAAAAGGCAACTCCAAACAGGGAAGATGATTGCAGCAACAACAATCTATAAAACAGCCCAAGCAGAAGAGTGCTGCTTTTGATGATCCAGCTATGAGTTAAGGCTTCCAATAGTGCGATACTGCACACTTACGGATTATTTGCCAACGCGTGCGATGATAGACTGTTTCGTGATTTGAAAAGGCAAATCCAGGCAGGAAAAATAATTACTAACACAACAATCCACAAAACAGACCCAGCCAGAAGAGTGCTGGGGTCTCATTACGACCCTGACGCTCCCGTATTGAAGGGTGCCGGTACGGGACCGGCACCCTTCATTACATTAGCGCCTATTACGAGGTTCCCTTTTCGAGGGGAAGAGGGAGCTAATAACGGGCCGTTAGTAACGTGCCCGTTATTAGCTCCCTCCCCATTCCCATTGAGCCCTTTAGGGGCTCAATGGGAATGGGGAATGGTTCCTTCAAGGAGGAATTACGGGGTCCTCCAATGTTGGAATGACCCTGTTATTCCTCATTGAAGGAACCCGGTATTGGAGCCCGGTATGGAGGCAGCCATGGCACTAATAGCACCATGGTTACCGCCATACTCGTAATGAGGCCACTGCCCTTGATGATCCAGCTACATGGTAGGGCGTCTAATACTGCGAGAATGCACACTCACGGAGCACTTGCTGCAAAAGCTGTTGCGTTTCTGTTTATAACACAAAGCACATTTTAAATATACCCAGATGTTTTTGTCTGGAAAGTATACTGTTGTTTAATTGTATCAGTATTTGAAAGAATGCAGCACACATTAAATATTAAATGACCATGCATGTACACCCACAGGATCTACATAAATCTTTAATTATTTCAATTTTGCATATATGTGGTCAGCATTATCAGTAGTAGAGAAAGCCAATTTTGTGTGTGAGCTTTGTATACACAATTAGAGTGAAATATTTCAGAGGATTAACTTAGTTTATTCTAATGGTGTGAAATTAATAAAGAGATATATTTTCAAGAACATGTGTGAAAAAACAAATTAAATGGGCTCTATGGTTAAGTTTGTAAAAAGAGGACTTTTAGAAACCATCTGCTATACACACCTTTGAGGTTCACTGAAAGAAATGTTGTTAAAAGGCCATTAGCACATGAAGTAAGGGGCACAGCCAATCAGGATCTGCAGAACGCAAACTGAAATGTCCGATCTCAGCACACGTTTTATGGAACCACGTGCCTGCCTTCCTTGCCGCAGGCTACCATCTTTCCCCAACCTTTCACTTTTTTTGTTTACCAAATCCCAATCCCCCTCCTCCCCACTTACCTTTTTGCAGCCTTTTTGCGTCAGCATCAGCGGCAGGTGCCAGTGTTGTCCCGCTGTCCTCAGCACCCCGTCTGGCCACCATGGAAATAGAACAGGGGATCCGTACAGAGTCCGCCTTCCCTTTCCATGTTGCCATCTTGGCAAAGTATTTTCATTAAATGAACGGAACGCATGCGGCGTCCTGTTCAATGAATGCACATTTTATTTTTTAGCACCCTGTGTTACCGCTTTGGTAACCCACAGTGCTAAAAGCGTTAACACCCCGTTCCAAGGACTCGAACAGGAGTAATGGCCTTGAGCCCTCGTTACCTTGGGCTGCTGGGCCGTTACCCCCTGTTGCAGCCCTTGGAATGGGATGTTGATGCCACATTGTCGTTAGACTTACATTTTAAAAACCACGCAGAAATGTGGTTCGTTACTTTTCTTGCGGATCGCTCTCAGTCTCTGTTTTTGCCCCCTTTAACCTCTTCTGCACTTCCTCTTCTTTGTAGAGTCCCTCAAGGCTTGGCACTCTCTCCGCTTCTCTTTATATCGGCTCAGTTATTCTGCTCATTCAGTCCTTTGGTTTTCAATGTTATTCCTACATGGATGATACACAGATCCTGATGCGACTGTATATGGCCGTAGCTGATACTGTTTCTCGCTGCTGGTCCTGCTTTTCCGCAATCCACTCCTGGATGGTCTGCAACTGGCTCTGTCTCAATGGGGAAAAGACTGAGGTGCTTATGGTCGTTCTGTGACTTTTTGACCTCCTGAACTGGGTCCTTTAACAACTCCCTCCAGCGTCGTGATAAATCTGGGATCAAACTGTCCTCCACCCGTTCACTTCTTCCTTACTGTGAGTGCAGTTTGTCAGTCTGTTCATTTCAAACTCTGTGCTCTTTGTTAAGTTCTTCCTTTTCTCCTGGTCTCCCTTCATTATACGGTTGTGTCGTCTCCTATTTTTGGCTCTCTGGATTACTGTAAATCCCTGTATCTGGTTCAACATAAATATCTATTCCATCGTCTCCAGGTTCTACAGAAATGTATGGCTTGTTTGGCTCTGGGGGCCCTGCGGCTCTCCTTGGCCTCTGCTGCCCTGAAAATTCTGCACTGGTTACCCATTGCTGCCAGGGTGGATTTTAAGTCTTTGTGCATTGTCCACTGTGCGTACTATAAGAAGGGTCCTCTCTATCTTCAAGCCAAATTCCCACATTACAACCCCTCTCGTTCTCTTAGCTCCTCCACCTCCTGCTGTATTTCTGTCCCCCGTATTTGACGTGCTCGTTTCGGTGGACACTCGTTCTCGATCTGTGCTGCTAAGTTGTGGAATCAACTTCCCATCCCTTTGCGTCAGGTTCTGGACCATCTTGCCTTTCGATGCCAGCTGAGGACTCTACTTTTTCCAGTGTATTAAATCATCTGTGTTTTCCTTTCTTCTTCCTGTATTTTTTGCCTAGCACCTTGATGCCCTTGCTGGTGAATGTCACGCTTTACAAAAGTTTCGACATAACATAACATGCAAATTCAGTGAAAACAATCTCATTGAAGGGAAGGTATGGTTACAGAACTAAATCTAAAAAAAAACATAGAAATTGTCCAGTTATGATAACAATATCCTGCACTTGCACTGCTCATACAAACAGACCTGCAGGTTATGGCATCCAGGATGTCATGACATCATGGATGGCATGAAAAATGGCATCACCATTGATATCACTGATGACACCACATATGACATCGACATGGCATCATATGTACTTAGTAACATTGTAAGAATAGTATGCAAATAGGTTACACGATACATTAGGCCAGCATTTCCAGTTGATATTGCCTGAAATGGAATAAAAGTGTGCTGGTCCAGAAACGAAGTGCAGCACGCACGCACGCCTGTTTTCGCCTGTGATAGTTGCACGTAACTGAAAAACATCTGTCGTTGAACGCGTGGTAAAGTGACAGTGCATTTGGGTTATGACCTTATCACGGAGTGGGTGTACCCTAGTGGATATTTCGATGTGCCACACAACGGGCTTCTTGATTGTAGGATAACACCCTGGAACATCCCTGGAAAAGACTGCAAAGGCAACGTGTGGTGTGTTCATCAGTATAGACAATGCATGTCTTATATGGACCATTCTGTTGCACATTAATTAAAAAGTCATAGCTGTGTACAGAATCACGCAGTGTTTTAATTTATTGGGTCAGAGTTGGGAAAATGTTTATCTTTGCCATTGAACTGAACAGATGCGGTGCAGATGGGCCTGCAAATAAATAACATGCGAGGTCCCTTCAGCTAAAATGAAAGTATGATTGATTAGAATTGCAGAAGCAGGTGCAGGAGAGAGTAGGGCAGCAGAAATGCAAATTACAAGTAGAAGAAATGCATATATTGGCATAGTAAAATGTCGAAATTTACTGCGGGTCAATGATATCAGCAAGGTCATGCACAGAGGAATATTATGTCAGCTAGAGTGGGAGGGTGGGAATTAAAAATAGCGGCTGAGAGTGAAACTCTTTGTCCTCGCAGTTCACTTCAGGAGGATGAGATGAGGCAACGCTGCAGCTTGATTTCAGAAGGAAATAATGTACAAGTGCAATGTCATTGAGAACTGAAAACCACATTAAGAAGGTACTGATCTCCAGAAAGTGCTGGAGAAATAACTGCTATTCTTTTTTTCTGTTCCTGTGCTGGACTGTTTTGGGGCAAGGGCAGCCTGGCAGGGAGTGTGATACACTTTCCCCTTGCAAACAACTGACACACGCCACGGCAAATTCTGTAGTTAGCTCCAAACTCTTATGGGGCTGGTGTAAGTAGACTTATGGCCTGTTTCATCGAAGGGTTTTATATTGGTGCAATCCTACATGAAAACACTCTGTGAATTTATTTATTTAGCTATTTATTTAGCTTAGTAAATCAGCCTTGTATTTATTTCTTGATCGTCTTTTGTAATTTGAAATTCCAATGCGTTCATACATAATTATCATTAAAAGGGTGCACAGTAGACAAAAGTGACCAAATGAAGAAAAGAGTGCATATGTCTTTAGACTCTTTGCATGCTGCAAAGTTGTAATGCTTACTATCCACCCAATGCACATTACTACATTCTACAATGTGAGAATTTGTTGCAGTAAATGAGATGCAGAAAAGGGAAAATGTGCAGAATAAAATACTACTAATAAGCACACTATTTTAACGGATGGGTAAAAGGCGAATGGAAGTCAGCTTCCAATACAAATGTGTTGTTTGTTCTGCGGTGATAATGTTGTATGCATATAATTGAAAACATTAAAGTGCATTAAAGATGCGGAAATGTCACCATGCACCCATCAAGATATGCAAACTCGTATTTCATTTAACAGATTACCGCTAGGAGTAACTCCATATCTATTCATCATTCAACCAGTACGAACATAAAGTTAAATAATTCAAATTTGTACAGAAGGATCTGTCTCTCTCCAGGGCATTGCACATCTTAGCTCAAATTAACAACATTGATAAAGCACGCATTTGCCCTGTATCGCTCAAGCTGGTTTCATCCAATTTCCATGAGCAGGATGTTAGCACCCTTGCAATCTATAGTGAAATGATGGTTGCTGCCTTTTTGGGATGTCCTTGGAGACCCAAATAACAATCCTATCTGTGCGCCCCCTGCCCCCCTAATACATTAAATATCATTTAAATATCTTTAAAATAATACAACCTTGGAAGGTTGAAAGGCTGAGTCGACCTTTCCAGGATTTGAACCTGCGAGCATATAGCCCACTGAGCTATGCTACAATTAATGATCTGTGTAGGCTCAGCAAAATAATCACCTTATGATGGAAGGACATAGAATGATCATAGGTGTGAATCCTATACATCCTACCAGCTTGGGGAGCTGGAGAGTGGTGGCACAGAAGCAGCTGTCCAGGGCAGTTTGGCCTCAGCCTCCTCCCACTTGCATCTGGGAATGATGAGAGGTATCGACAAGGGGATGCCACCATTCACAGACGCCAAACTGTGAATCCCCATTCAAAACAGACATGGAATTCCTTTGATTAGAGGCAGATGAAACCTCAGTCAATGGTGCCTTGCACACGATTGTTTTCTTTATTGTGCAAAATTGTTTAATTAAAACCGTATACACACAGTTAAATACAACAGTTAAGAAAATAAAACATATTAACATAAGTTCATCATGAAAAACCATCTTAATAAAACATTATTACATGAAATGTTCTTCTATATATAAAAGGCAGTGCCAATATATACCTGAGATGTAGCCACATAAATTGCAGCACAAAATTGGTCAGAGACTATCGAGGCCATAAACCCTTACATTGAAACCACGTAACTCTAAGTGGTGTCTTGAGTGTCTTGCTGTTTCTACCTCTTCTCCACAAAACAGCATTTCCTGCACTCATACACAACTGAATTGCATCCATCCGTATATTCTTTACAAGGGAGTATGTTAAACGTAAAAACATCATAGATCTTTTAAAATCGGGTTTACCATATTTCAATAAATAACCACACGGTTTACCAATTGTAAAACCTTGCAACATGTAATAGGCATATCTCTTTGTGGTACTAGGATGCTCCAAAAGGTGATTTAACATACTTTGGATGACCTTTTTTAGCATATATGGTATTGCTGAATTTTGGTATAAGTCAATGGCACTTTGACATTATTTTTCCCTTCTCTTCTTTTGAAACACAGTTTGGAATTCTGTACATAAAGAACCCCTGATGAAGAGCGGCTATACTCGAAACGCGTTGGGTACCACATTAAAAGAAAAACATATTTAAGAAAGTTCTTTGAGTATCTGTGTTTTCTAATGAAGTATAATCATAAGATTTGTAAACTTTAAGGGGGTAATTCATAGAATTCAGCGCACAAGTGGCGCACGCGGCTGGCGCACAATGTGCGCGTGCAAATCCCTGCGCCAGCCGCGTGCGCTAAAATCCATTTCCGCGCACAGCGTTTTCATGGATTCCAGCCACCAAAACCAGCCGTGGCGCACAGTGGCGCAGCGACCCTGCAGCAGCACCAGTTACGCCCCCAAGAACGCCTCTCGCGCAGGGAAAAGCCATCAATATACCCAATCCAGTGCAAAGGGCTGCGCTAACCCTGTACCAGCATGGCAAGCGGGCTACGTGTATCACTGGGGTGCGTGGGAAGTACCTCACGCGATTGGCCCCGTGCGAGCAGGGCACGCATATTTCAGGGGTGCTTGGGAATTTCCACACGCGATTGGGCCTGTGCGAGCAGGATACGCGTATCTCAGGGGTGCGCAGGAAGTGCCACACGTGATTTCAGCAGGGTACGTGTATTTCAGGGGTGCGCGTGAATTTCCACACGCGATTGGGGGTACGCGTATCTCAGGGGTGTGCAGGAAGTGCCACACGCGATTTCAGCAGGGTACGTGTATTTCAGGGGTGCGCGTGAATTTCCACACGCGATTGGGGGTACGAGTATCTCAGGGGTGCGCAGGAAGTGCCACACGCGATTTCAGCAGGGTACGTGTATTTCAGGTGTGCGCGGGAATTTCCACACGCGATTGGGGGTACGCGTATCTCAGGGGTGTGCGGGAAGTGTCACACGTGATTTCCGCAGGGTACGCGTATCTCACGGGTGCGCGGGAATTTCCACACGCGATTGGGCCCGTGCGAGCAGAGTACGCGTATCTCAGGGGTGCGCAGGAAGTGCCACATGCGATTCCATCAGGGTACGTGTATTACAGGGGTGCGCGGGGAGCACCACACGTGAATTGCACGTGTGGGTCCTCCCAGGTGTTCCCTCTACACCCTCCACGGCCCCTGCAGGTGGCTCACACCACAGGGGCCTACCCTGCACATGTCCTGCAGGCACACCATCCACCATGGCCATGACCCCCAGCCAACCCACATGTAAACTTGCACTACTGCCCACCAACGCATGTCCCCCTGCACCTCCAGTCACCATGGGCACCCTCCACCAGGCCCCACCGATGTCTCCCAGCACCCCCACCCCCCAGCAGTGCAGGGGCACCCACCACCAGGCCCCCACCCATGTCTCCCACCACCCCCACCCCCCAGCCACCAGGGGCACCCACCACCAGGCCCCCACCCATGTCTCCCACCACCCCCACCCCCCAGCAGTGCAGGGGCAGCCTCCACCAGGCCCCCACCCATGTCCAACTCATGCCTCCCACCACCCCCACCCCCCAGCACTGTGGGGCACCTGCCAGCAGGCCCCCACCCATGTCTCCCACCACCCCCACCCCCCCAGTCACCAGGGGCAGCCTCCACCAGGCCCCCACCCATGTCTCCCACCACCCCCACCCCCCAGCACTGTGGGGCGCCTGCCAGCAGGCCCCACCCATGTCCAACTCATGTTCCCCACCACCCCCACCCCCCAGCACTGTGGGGCACCTGCCAGCAGGCCCCCACCCATGTCCAACGCATGTTCCCCACCACCCCCACCCCCCAGCAGTGCAGGGGCAGCCACCACCAGGCCCCCACCCATGTCTCCCAGCACCCCCACCCCCCAGCCACCAGGGGCAGCCTCCACCAGGCCCCCACCCATGTCTCCCACCACCCCCACCCCCCCAGTCACCAGGGGCAGCCTCCACCAGGCCCCCACCCATGTCTCCCACCACCCCCACCCCCCAGCAGTGCAGGGGCAGCCACCACCAGGCCCCCACCCATGTCTCCCAGCACTCCCACTCCCCCCAGCCACCAGGGGCAGCCTCCACCAGGCCCCCACCCATGTCTCCCACCACCCCCACCCCCCAGCAGTGCAGGGGCAGCCTCCACCAGGCCCCCACCCATGTCTCCCACCACCCCCACCCCCCAACACTGTGGGGCACCTGCCAGCAGGCCCCCACCCATGTCCAACTCATGTTCCCCACCACCCCCACCCCCCAGCACTGTGGGGCACCTGCCAGCAGGCCCCCACCCATGTCCAACTCATGTTCCCCACCACCCCCACCCCCCAGCACTGTGGGGCACCTGGCAGCAGGCCCCCACCCATGTGCAACTCATGTTCCCCAGCCAAAATGTCATCACAATCTAGATCCCTGGTCCCTATGGTCAGCCTCCAAATGCAAAACACCCACCCGAGTATTGCATCCACCCACTCATAATTTGCAATTACATCACAGAACACCAATTGCAAGTTCCGAAATAAACACATTTCCCTCACATACACCCAATGGGTGTCAGTGAATCTCAAAACTCATATCATGAAATGCATGAAACCAATGAGATACCACACATTGAAGTTCACCAAAATAAATATGTATTAAAGGAAACTTAAATAGAATAAAAAATGAAGAAACAGAAATGTGAATGTACAAAAATGAAAAGAAGCATGTCCGTTAAAAAAAGCAAAACCAAAAATAAAATTCCAAAGTAATGTTGTCCAAAGTCAATGTCCACAAAACAAAATCCAATGGGAAATAAAAAAGAAAGCCATTGCTCCATGGTTAAAAAGTGAAAAATAAATACAATCCAACTGTGAACTATGTACATGGGAACAAGCCAGGTCCATTATCCCAACAAAATAAAGGAAACCTATCTAACTACACTAACTAATAAAATAAACTATATACAAAAATGTGGCCAATGTCCGAAAGGTCCAAATAAAATAAAAACAAAAATGAATCCTAACACTACCTACATAACTATGTACAAGGGCAGCGGGATAGTTCCACGGCTCACTTGTGGATGTCCCGGGCCAGGGCATCATCGAACTCCTCCTCAATGTCCCGGAGGCCGTCCTCCTCCATTGCGGAGTTCATACCACCTGAATTGGTCGAAGGAGTGGGAGAGATGCTGGACTTTGATGCCCAGTCCAGTGAGTGTTGATGCGTGTTTGTTGAGGACATGTGTGTTTCACTTGTGGGATGTGTTGTGCATGATTGCTGCTACATGTGACGTGTACATGGTTCTGATGTGTAAGTAATGCAATGCTACCGTCATGCATGTTTGTTTTGTTTGTTTTGTTTGTTTTGTTTGTTTGTTTTATTCACTTTTTATGCGCGCCAAACCCAAGGGTAGCAGGGCGCAGTGGCAAGAAAATGCAAAGCTTACAGGTTACATCAAAGCATAACGTACAATATAAAATACAGTGATTACAAAGTATACGGATTTGAGAAAGGTCAATCCAATTACAGGTTACATCCTAGCAAATGTACAGTAGAGAAAACTGTGAGGTCATGGGGCACAAGTATTTACAAAATATAAGTGGGACACAGATAGTACAAAATATACAAGGTTCGAGTGCGGGCAGTCGGGTTGAAGGTGACAACGGTCAAGTGAGATCAGCTGAGGTTAGTCGAGGTGAGGAATTGGATGACATTTTTTCTAAAGTGAGGGTAGGGTAAATCAGCTCTCAGGTCTTGTGGTAGAGAGTTTCAAATCTTTGCAGCCTTTACCTGAAAGCTATTACCACCTATCGTCTGAAGTCTAAAGTTCGGTATTGTCAGGCAGTTGGAATTGACAGCTCTAGTCGGTCTGGAGGATGTTCTCCTATGGAATTTGTCAATCAGGTATTTGGGGGCGGAGTTATTGAGGGCTTTATGGGTCAGGGATAACATCTTAAGTGTTATTTTGTTCTCAGTGGTCAGCCAGTTATGATGGCGTCTAGTGGCAGAGATGTGGGATCTTTTGTTTATGAATAGTGCTGCTCTCAGGGCATTATTTTGTAATATTTGTAGTCTTTGCGTTATAGTTTTATTTGCTCCGGCGTAGAGAGCGTTGCAATAGTCAATCCTAGAGAGTATTAAGGCTCTAGCCAGGATTAAGCAGCTCTTGTTGGATAGGAACGGTTTACCGGCTCTTATCAGTTTGCACGTGTAAGCCGTGGAGGAGGCAAGGGATTTTAGCTGTTTGTCAAGAGATAGGGTGGAGTCAAGATAGAATCCCAGGGTTTTTACGTCCTTGGACACTTGGATGATATTCCCATCTATGTTAAATGAGGAGAATTCCTGACCTAATTTTTTGATATTAGTTTGAGTGCCCAGGATAATCAACTCTGTCTTATCATCGTTCAGACAGAGGCCATGGGTGGCCATCCAGGCCTAGATGATAAGATATACCTTGTTCACCAGTTCCGTGTCTTTCGCATGATCCCCAGAAAGCGGGAGGAGGATCTGTGTATCATCTGCATAGTTAGTGTAGATGATACCGAGATGGTCCAGATCATCAAACAAGGGCTTGGTGAAGATGTTATATAGAGTTGGGGAGACGCAGGAGCCCTGAGGGACACCGCATAAAATAGGGGTGGGATCCGCTGCTGCCGAGGGGGAGAAGACTCTCATTGTTCTTTCACTCAGAAATGACTCAATCCATCTGATGGCTTCCGGGGAGAAATGGGCAGCGGAATCCAGGTGACTACAGAGGACTTTGTGATCCACCAAATCAAAGGCGGCGGAGAGGTCAAGGAGTAGCAGAAGAAACTCGTCAATTTGGGATTTCAAGTCAATAAGGGCTGTTTCAGTTCCATGTAAGGGACGGAAGCCCGATTGTCTCTCTCCTAGGAGGTTGTGTAGTTCCAGATGCTTTTGAATTTGGTTATAAGCGGCTTTGTCCAGAATTTTGAGAAGAAACGGTACCGTAGTAATGGGGCGGTAGTTAGTAGGGATGAGAGGGTCTAATGACTGCTTTTTAAGTAGGGGAAGTACCCAGGACTGTTTAAGGTTGGCAGGGATGGTGGCTGAGGCGAAGGAGGCGTTAATCAGTTTGGTGATAAAGGGTGATAAATCTCTGGCAGCGTCTTTTATTAACTGTGCTGGGCAGAGGTCACCTTTACAGTTAGATGGTTTAAGCGACAAGATAATTTTTTCTACTTCCAAGGTAGTCAATTTGGCGAAGTGGAAGGAGTCACTATGCGCCAGTAGATTATTGGTATTGGGCATTTTTGGTGAATCCTGATTTTTAAGTACTTCTTTTTTTTGCTGGATTTTATTTTGGAGAGTAATAATTTTGTGTGATAGGGCTTGCTGGATGTCCGTGCACCAAGGTTTGTCCTTGGTACAGGCGTCCGGTGTGGCGATCGGGGACTCAAGTTCCTTTAAAATAGAAAAGAGCTCTTTCATGCTGGAGTTAGAGTTGGCTATACGGTCATCATATGAGTTACGTTTAGCCTGGCAAACTTCTTTTTTGTAAGCTGAGGAGAGAGAGGTTAGTTTGGCTTTATTGTCGACTGAGGGACAGAGCCTCCAAGTGGTTTCACTTTTTCTTTTCAAGATGCGCAAGTCCCTCAATTGTGGAGTAAACCATTTGTTTAGGTGGGCTTTAGGTTTGCTTGGTCTGAGTTTGAGAGGTGCCAGTTTATCTAGGGTGACGAGCATGATATTATTGAATTCTTGTACTAGGGTGCTGGGGCATAGATTAGCTGATAATGCATTGAGGGTCGGTAGTATAGCTGGGATCACTTTCTCTACCGTGATGCATTTTTTATTTCTGGTTAAGCAAGGCGGTGCTATTGGAAGGATTGTAGGGTTAGGTCTAGACGTGGCTAGGTTAAAGGACACTAAAGAGTGGTCTGTCCAAGGTAGGGGTCTTATGGATAGGATAGTGGCTGAGCAGTTACAGTCGGCTATCCAGTCTAGCGTTCTTCCCTTCAGATGCGTAGGCTTGTCAACTCTTTGAGATAGGCCTAGTGCGTGAATAGTGTTGGCTACCACTGTGGCATTGGTATCTGTAGTGTCATGGAGACCTAAGTTAAAGTCTCCAAGGAGGATTGTTTGGGAACAAGGTTTGAGGTTATGAGTGAGCAGGTTGTGGAGATCCTCATCAAAGGTGCCTAAAGGGCCTGGTGGTCTATATAAAAGGTGGATAGTGAGAGTTTGATTATTATTTATCTGGAGTCTAGCAGATAAAGTCTCGCAGGATTGGAACGATTGGGTAGGTACTAGTCTAAGTGAGAGGCTTGTTTTGGAGATTATGGCAATGCCGCCGCCTCTTGCACCTTCTCGGTCATTTCTGATTATCGTGTAGCCATCTGGGATGGCTAGCATGAGCGAAGGTCCTGCTGCATTGTGTAGCCAAGTCTCTGTAATAGCGAGAAAGTCAAAGTTGCCTTCTGAGATTAGGTCAGCAATGTCTAGGGCATGGGTGACAAGCGATCTCACGTTCAGGAGTGCTCCAACGATAGTTGGGGTTTTGGAGATCTCTGTGGCTTGGGGGGATGGACTGGTGAGTGTATTAGCTGTAGTGAGCTTATTGTTCTGAGTAGGGCAAGTATTGGAGTTAGGTGGGGGCGGTAGTCTAACATAGCGAGGATTGCAGATCTGCTGGCAGTTAGTTTTGATGTTGGTAGGGGGAAGAGACCTACGGGGAAGTTCATGCAGTTTGGTTATCCTGGCGCGGAGTCTAAGGTTTCTACTAAGTGTATCACATGGACGTGTTGCAGAGGTGGGTGTCTCAAAGGATCCAAGGCTGGGATATAGGTGTTGGCCTGGAGAGTTACAAGTTTGATGTATTACCGATGTCAGAGGAGGTAAGGTGTTAGGTAGGCTAACATCTAGCATAATGAGTAGATGTAGGATAGTCCTCAGTAGGACTGTGTAAATGGCTGGTAGATACATAGTTATATAAGGAGGTCTATCTGAGATGCCACATTAGTAGTTAGTGGGAGCAGTTGGTAAAAGGTATGAAGCACAATGTACGCTCGAGGTATTAACATATAGGAGCAATCTGGTGATAAGAGCCACCTAGATACTGAGTGCTGATATGATATATGTAGTCAATGACTCAGTAGCAATATGTCTGCTATACCGTGGGTGCTAGGTAGGTGCAGGAGCAAATGCAAGCAAGTCACAGGGCAGAGGTTCAACTAAGCTGGCTAAGAGGTACCTGAGCACGTGTAATCAATGAGTCAGGGGCTAGGCCGACTAGGTAGGTGCAGAATCAAATGCTAAACAGGTCTCAGCAACAAAGGTTCAGGTATGCTAACTAGGAAGGTGCAGGACCAGAGATACAATGAATAATTCTAGGCAGTGGTTTGGCTAGGTCGAGTGGGTGAGTGCAGCCGGATACAGGATAAAGTGGACTGTTAGTGACCATAAGGCACAACACAACTGTAGTGGTCTGATAACGACCATAGGGCACAACACAATTGTAGTGGTCTGATAGCGACCATAGGGCACAACACAACTGTAGTGGTCTAATGGCGACCATAGGGCACAACACAACTGTAATGGTCTGATAGCGACCATAGGGCACAACACAACTGTAGTGGTCTAATGGCGACCATAGGGCACAACACAACTGTAGTGGTCTAATGGCGACCATAGGGCACAACACAACTGTAATGGTCTGATAGCGACCATAGGGCACAACACAACTGTAGTGGTCTAATAGCGACCATAGGGCACAACACAACTGTAGTGGTCTAATGGCGACCATAGGGCACAACACAACTGTAGTGGTCTAATAGCGACCATAGGGCACAACACAACAGTAGTGGTCTAATAGTGACCATAAGGCACAACACAACTGTAGTGGTCTAATAGCGACCATAGGGCACAACACAACTGTAGTGGTCTAATAGCGACCATAGGGCACAACACAACTGTAGTGGTCTAATAGCGACCATAGGGCACAACACAACTGTAGTGGTCTAATAGCGACCATAGGGCACAACACAACTGTAGTGGTCTAATAGCGACCATAGGGCACAACACAACTGTGGTGGTCTAATAGCGACCATAGGGCACAACACAACTGTGGTGGTCTAATAGCGACCATAGGGCACAACACAACTGTAGTGGTCTAATAGCGACCATAGGGCACAACACAACTGTCGTGGTCTAATAGCGACCATAGGGCACAACACAACTGTAGTGGTCTAATAGCGACCGTGATGCATGACCAAATTAAATGCAAGTATCGGCGCAGGCTATCCCTGGGCAAGTCAGATCAGATCACAGATGCTAGATACAGATTGGGCGCAGGCAGCACTGGGTGAGGCAATGTAGAGCACAAAGAGGTTAAATGCAGTTGTATAGGCATAGTACAAATAGGCATATCTATACAGAGCATAATGGACTGAGTGCAAATGTTGCGTGAAGCTGTTGCAGACGAGGAGATTCAAGGAGGCCGTGCATGAGATGCTATACACTGCCAGACAGATATTGAAAGTCAATAAGTTCTTGCGGGTGAAGGGTGGTTGTGACTGACCAGGAGACACCAACGATGTAGGTGCTTTAAGGCTGGGGGCAGGGTGTTACCTTAGCTCCCGGGAAGTTCCTTGCCGGGCACCGTTAGTTAGGTAGGCATGACGAGGCCACGGGCGTCGTAGCAATCAGCAGCAAAACGTACATAGAAACATCGCCGGGCGCCGATTGCGCTCGGTCAGCTCAGTCAGAGCCTGAAGCCTTTTTTCCTCGCCTTACTTCCGCGACACGGCTTCCGCCTGCCGGCGAATCGCGTTGAGTTAAGGGGAAGCGAGGTAGCCAATCAGGACACGGCTAGAGGCCTGGTGGGGACAGGCAGAGGAGAGGACACGGCAAATCAAGGACGGCGGCCATCTTAGAATGAGTAATGCCCCTTGGGTGCATATAGTGGATGATGGCAACAAATGGGCTGATAAGCCCACGCTCTATGTAGGAGCGTTATGATGGTGAGGGATTGTAGAGTGCGTCGTGTGCATTCCGAGCACAAAATAGGAATCGAATTTTGATGGGACACAGAGGGGCTTGGGGGCAGCTGATCATGAGCCCCAAGCTTACCTTAGATCCTGTGTGGGTCGGTGGGGTGCTGCTCCTGCAGTGCACCCGCGGGTTGGAGAGCTCCTGCTCCCGGAATGCAGGAAGGCTAATGATCGGCTCAGTCAGAGCCTGAAGCCTTTTTTCCTCGCCTTACTTCCGCGACCCGGCTTCCGCCTGCCAGCGAATCGCGTTGAGTTAAGGGGAAGCGAGGTAGCCAATCAGGACACGGCTAGAGGCCTGGTGGGGACAGGCAGAGGAGAGGACACGGCAAATCAAGGACTCATGTCTCCTTTGCCTGCATGCGGGACTCCATGTAGGCATGCTCCCTTGCCCCTCCTCTGCCACTCTGCACCCCAGTTCCACCTTTGCACTGGTCTGCTTCAATCTTGCCAATGTGTACTTTCTTGTTCATGTGTCCTGTGTAGATGCTAACTTCCAGCGTAGAATCTGCCAGACATATGCCGTGTGGTACAGCCTTAGTACTCGATGCAGGGTATCTCACTTGTACTGTGCATGGGTCAGATGTCCCGCAGGGACATGAGTGCCCATTCATGCTCCATGTGCATTGCACGCATGCCCCTATGTGTCCTTGACTGGATGATCACTGTAATATAAGTCCTTGGTTACATACATTGCCTGCCATCTCATCAGCCTTCCCATGTCAACTGTGGCTCAGTCCTGCGTTGCACACATGTTTAGGCTCTGACAATCTGTGTGGCTCACAGGCCTCAGCCTGTTCAATGGCCAATGACTCTGTCCAACTCTTGTTGTGTCTTCTTCACACGTGGACAGCCTCCGGAGTTTCCATCATGTGTCCTGCCCACTGTCCCAGCATCATTTGCAGTGTTGTAATTTGAATCACATTAAGCTGTTGATGCCAGTCAACACTGCCTGTCAATACACAGGTGTATGGTCAGCCTTTTGATACCATGCTAGGCATCCCTGCTTTGGTACTGGGGTGGAGGGGTGCTTGGCTTCTAGACATGGTACACATTGAATGCACAATGCACGTGATGTCTGAATTTGACATTGCACTGCCTTCACATTTCCTGGCACACACCATGTAGTGCTTGTACATGTAGTTAGTGAGTGGCGTACACATTTTCTGCACTGCATAGACCCACTTCCATGGAAACTGCCACCTTTCAACAGGTCTGATCACAGAAGCTATTCAAAGTAGACCCAGCATGCATGCCAGGTCATATGTTGTGTGTCACATGTCTGCCGGATGCCTTTGCTGTCGGTGTGTGTGTGTGTCGTGTGCTTCTGACATGTGTATTGACCTTTTTCTCTCTATTTTTCAGGTGATGACGCAATGGAGGCGGAGGATGGTGTTGTCATGCCAGACACAGGGTTGGTAACACCACATCAACCCGACACTAGTGGGGGTCGTGGGGTGGTAGACCACGAAAACCCCCAAGTGCTGCAGTCCATCTTGTCTCTGGCTGCCTATGAGTCCAGCCTTGATGATGACTCTGACGTCCATGTTGAGTTGGATGAGCATCAAGTCCATGTGTCAGGGGTGAGTGATTCTGATGTGGACACTCCTCTGTCTGCGACACCTGCACTGAGGGATCAGACAGTCTTGGTTCCTCTGCCCGTGGTGGATCGGGACGCAGGGTCACCCTCCACACTAGTCACTGATGTGCCTGGGACATCACGTCGACGGGGGCATGTAGTCATGCAGCCGCAGGCGGTGCCAACACAGCGAGGACCCCCGGTACTTGGGTCCCGCAGGGGTCAAGCCCGGCAACGCGGTCGCCGCACGCAACCGCTGTATACTGAGTGGGAGCAAGACATGACTGCCAATTCTGAACGGCAGGGTGCAGCAATGGAGAACATCGCTGAGAGCATGGAGCGTGTGGCCCGATCTGTGCTCCCCACTGCTAGGCAGGTGCTTCTCCAGCAGCAGGCGGCACGGTCCACGGCCCGCTCGCTCAGGCTGGGCATGGCGGCCTCAGACAGGGCACGCCAGGCTGAAATGTCGTCTCTGCATCAAGCAATTGCTGCTCACGCAGAGGCGCACATGGATGCCCTGAGGGAGGAGTATGCTTTCCTCAGATCCACTCTGGGTGTCCTTATGATGTCCCAGAGGCAGCAGGCAGAGGAGAGGTTTGCACAGCTTGAGCGTACCATCTCGGCTGAGCTGCAGGCTTGCCGGGAGGTGCAGCGGTTGTCCAGTCAGGCCTTGCAGGAGGAACTCCGTGTTACATGTGCTACCTTGCAAGAGGAAGCACGTGTATCACGTGAGGTTCTGCATGCAGACCTACGTCACATCGCCACACAGAACCAGGCTCACCCGTCCGGCAGACTTGCTGCTGACGAGGGGCAAGCTGCGGCTAGGCGTGGCCAGGCTACTGTGCCACGTCCTCCTTTCCAGGATGAGCCAGACTCGGACGACCATCTATCTCCCACATAGGTCGTGCTTTGCAGGCGTTGAGCCCATGGAGGATTTCTTTTTTGGCTCAGCATCATCGCATGTGGATGTTGAGCAGCACCCAGAACCTCCCCCCTCCTGGGTGCCTCCCCTCCCCCCCGGGTCGTATGTGGCCATTTTTGATTTTTCTTTTAGTTTAGTTAGTTAAGTTTCTGTTTGATAGTTAGTTTAAATAGGTAATGTAGGTTTTCCATAGTTAGTGTAATTAGTTAATAGTTGAGTTAGTTTAAAATTGCTAGTCTATTGTGCTTTCATGTGACAGTGCGGTGCTTTGTAGCTTTTGAAGGCATCCACTGTCTGTTCCAGCTGGGCCCTTCATGGTTGTCTTGTGTATGTGTTTGCTGCTTGGGGTCCTTGACTCACATATGCCACTCCTGCCTCCCTTATCCATGGGCTTGCAAGGATGGTTCGGTGTTACAGCATTTTACACAAGGGCTTTGGACTGTCATATCTGTGGCATGTCTGGTGCTGTGTGACTTGTGTGACACCCCTAGTGGGGATGATTTAGGTGTCATTGTCCACTGTTCAGCTTTTGCTACATGGGGTGTGTCATGATTAATGTGGACATTGATTGCTATGCATTGTGTAGTATGTTTCAAATCTTTCCTGTACATGTGCTTGTTGCAATTCATGCTGTAGATAGTGTTCCACACTTTGGAGGTGAAAGACGGACTGATGGTGTGATTTGTGATGTGACTCTCTGACATGGTCAAGTAATGAGATGCCTGATGAGACACACACAGATGACTTTGAAGCATTAATCATGTGTTTCATGCCCTTTCTGCAGGGGGATGAGCCTCCAGAACACCTTTGCCAGCAGACATGGCCCATTGGACGACGGAATTCTGGACCCGTTTGTTGGTGCCCACATGCACATGTGTGCACAAGCAGAGGCACAGTGATTGCAGACCCACATCCTAGAACTGCTGACATGTTCCAAGGAACTCCAGGCAAGGTGAGCATCACAGGGGGGCCACGACACAGCAAAGCTTGCACCAGGCGAGTTGCACATGCAGGCTTAGTCACAGCACTGAGGGTGAGCTTAGACGAATATTGGTGTTGAAGCACACAATGCAGCTCAGATGTGTTTGTGGACTGATGGCTGTTGATAGTAGGGTTGTCTGGGACACATGCAGGGGCAGTGGCACATACCCTCCGGTACACCAAGGTCCATTGAGGCACTTGTATCAACCATGTAGCCTTCCGAGACATGGAAAGGGGCAGCACACAGGGACATACAGCAAGGGACATACTCGGGTGCAGTGCATGTATTTTCCACGTACTTCATGATAAATGCACTGCCAACTTTGTTTCGGTCATGGTGGTACGCAACTTGCTCTGTAGTCATGGCTTGCTATATGGGTCTGTCTGCTTACCCAGGGAACATTGCATGTTGTGTGAATTGTGACACATTGGTGTTCCATTTGCCACGCACCCACCAGCAGCTGCCTTACTGCATTGACTGTGTATGACCCGTCACAGGGGTGATGTTACATATGGGTACGAAGCATCAACCACAGATTGTCTGTTTGTAGAGTAGTTTGCTGCTATGGGGCATGTTTGGTGTTGTGTTTTTGTGTAATTGGCACGTACAGGTTGTTGACTGTGGCTCTCTTTGCAGCATTGCAGTGCTCCTGTAACCGGACCTGTGAGTGCGCAGGCAGGAGGCCAGCACTCAAAACCAGAGCTAAGTGTCTTGTTGTTTTTCTTACGAACTGCTCTACATAGGCTTGCTGGGGAGTGTACTGATGCATGGATCTATGTGTGGTTCAATTTGGTATGTTTTTTTCTCCCTAATCACCCGTGATCCTATGCAATTTTGAAACCTGTACCCTCTACCCGGTGTTCCTGCTTCCTGTGCCTATCCAAGCAACGTTCCCTGACCCTCTTTCCCCACTGGGGTTGCGGATGCCTGTGTAAGCCCCGAACTTGCAGGCGCCAAAACCCTAGAGGGGGTGGTTGGTTCGTACCACTCCTGAGCCTGGACTACAGAAGGCCATGACAATGATGTCCAAGTTTGTTTGGATTGTGTATGTGTTCATGCAGGTTGTACATTTTCGTGCATTCCCTAGTTTCATGTGTCATTACTCCTCCCCTCTCCTGCCACTCATTCCAGTCATCCAGTGTGTCAACACCTGTCCCGACTGCATATCCCTGAACCATATTCCCCACCAGGGTCTCAGGGGCCTGTGTGAGTTTGACCTTGCAGGCACCCGGGACATGGTGGGGGTGGTTGTTTCATGACACTCCCGTGCCTGTACAGGGGACCTCTGACAGTACACATCCATTCATGGTGCATCATCCTATGTCATGTACCACACATGTCTCACATCCTGTCATGACATTGTTTTGCTGTGCTACCTTGGTTGTTGCATCATTGTGGTAGTACTTGGCCTTTGTGAGGTACTGCTACGTCAAGTCATCTACTGGAGGGTGTTCGGGTTCATTTTTATGCCTTGGATTTTGTGATTTTGGAAATGAGTGTGGATTCTGAGGGTTCAGGCATCTTTTTACACACAAGGTGGGAGATGGTGACGAAGGGTAAAGGTGATCCTGTGGCCAGGTGGAATTGAGGTTTGGAGGCTCCATGACCCAAGTGCAGTTGTTCAGTGGGCCATGGCCATTTGTGAGGGAGGGGGGGTTGTTGTTGGTAGTTGCCTTGCCCTGCAGTGTGATGGGAACTCTGACATAGTAATGGTGGTATCCTATGTACATGTTGTGTTCTGCTGAACAATGCCTGTTCATGTGTTGTGTTTTCCTTTCAGGTGCGAGGGGATAGTTGTGGTTTGACATGCTGGGGTGTACACATGGTGGATGTTCACATGTGATGTGTAGGGAACACTGATGGTCACTTGAGTGCACATGCATATGTGGAGTGCATGTCCTTGCAGAACCACACACTTGCACTCTGATGCACTACATGTACTCCCACCCTTGCATATCCATGTGTACACTGTTTGCCTTCTGGTGCCCACTGTGTCCCGGCAGCACATGTTCTGTGACCAATCATGGATCCAGTACATGCCTAATTTGATGTTTGACGTGGTCTGCCACTTAGATGTGATGCTCAGGGTGTGCATCACACACAATGGCTGTTCACTGTGCTGTGCGCTGAGCAGTGTGATGCAGGAGTAGGACACTGCACAGATGAGCTGCAGTGTTGATTTTGCAATGCATAATGTGCATGTAGACAGACATTCATTGTGATGTTACATCTACAACTGTTGTAATGCATTTGGAAATGACTTATTTTGGGTGGGAGATTTTGTTGGTCTGTCATTTCATCTGATTCCGGGTCAGGCAGCAGTGTCCGATGCCACTGTACATTTAGGACATGGCAATGTGTACCTTATCGTTACTGCATTGGTGTATGGGTATTGCTTGCCATGTCATGTTGATGTTTGGGAGGGTTTGAGTGACATGACAGTGATGGCCATGGCCTGTTTTGCAGGTGTGTGTGATGCACACCTTGCATGTCCGGGTCATCCGCTTCTCAGAGCAACTAGCTGGGGGTAGATTTCTCTCCGCAGCAGGGCCCTCCCCCTGGAACAGACTTCCGGCCTGACTTGAACTTGGGGGGAACCATCTCCAGTTCTGGAAGCACCTCAAGACCTTCCTCTTTGCTTCTGCTTACTGTCTGCTTCTCCCTTGCAGAATTCTCCACTGGAACAGCACAGGAGCTGCAACTGGGCCACTCTCACCGACCTCGGCCCCTGGCCCAGCCACTCTCCACTTGCACTGCTACACTGGCAACCCCTGCACAGCAGTACTGTCTCTCTATCCCTACAGCCCTCCCTTCCCAGCACTTGTCTGCACTTACCTTTGTAGTTGCCACCAGGCGACCTATGTATTATTTTTTTGGGCTACTTCCCCTGTACTGGACTCCCCCCCCACCCTTCCCCTTGCACGTTTCCCATTCCCCCTACCCCTGCACTTGCACGATCTCAATGACACCTGGCCTAGTAGTACCGTTCTCTGTGTTCCCTTGTTCCCCCCTCCCTGCCTCATTGCGCCTTGGAATACTTGTGTATGGCCCATATCATGTCATATGTCATATGTGTGCCTTTTGGTCACACAGGATAGCTTGTGTTTAAGTAGCTAGGGATGCAGACGATGTGGCACTTCCATGGTAACTATCTCAGGGTGGTAGGGTTGTGACAGTTGACTGTCTCTTTGTCGTCATCGATTGTCACCTGGTATGTGCCAGGCCTGTGTGCACTCCGCAGGGGTGGGAGTTTAGGTGAAAAATGTGGCCACAAGCTGGGTCCGGGCTTCCTCGCCACGTGCCCTGTCCCCTCCCATGGGCAGCGCCTGTGCCTGTGGTTGGGGATGTGGGGGCACCACCATGTCCACTGGGACGCCCTGCCGTGTTGCAACATTGTGCAGGGCACATGCTGCCTCACTGATCGTGCACACTACTGGTGGTGCATAGAGTAGTTGCCCACCAGAGCTGTCAAGGGAGCGGAAACGTGACTTGAGCACTTTGAATGTGCGCTCCACTATGCCCCTGGTTGCAATATGGGCGGCGTTGTATCTTACCTGGGGTGGTGTGGTGGCGTTCCGGATTGGCGTCATCATGTGGTTTTTCAGAGGGCAGGCACTGTCCCCTGGGGAGGTGATAATAGTTGAGATTATTAGGGTTTGGATATTTGTCTGTGTGTGACTTGCATGCATGTGCAAGGGCATTTGTACTGACCTAGGAGCCATGTGTCGCCATGCTGCCCAGCTTCCAGGGCCCGGCTCAGGGCAGACATTCTGTATATGAAACTGTCATGGGTGGAGCCAGGGTAGTTTGCATAGACAGAGGTGATGATTCCCTTTGCATCACATACCACCTGTACATTGATGGAATGCCAGTGCTTGCGGTTTCGGTAGATGTGCTCAATGGCCCTAGGTGGACGTAGGGCCACATGGGTGCAATCAATGGCACCGAGCACTTTGGGGAAGTGTGCCACCTTGAAAAAATCCAGGACAACGGCCTGCCTTTCTGCGGGTGTTCTGGGCATGTATATGTGCCTGCGGACTGAGGGGCGCGCTGTCATGATTGCCAGTACCTGGTGTAGGCAGCGTGACTGCGTGGCCTGTGAGACCCCCCCCACTATGGCAGTGGTCCGCTGAAATGACCCAGTGGCCAAAAAATGCAGGACATTGAGCCGCTTCTCCAAGGGGCTCAATGCTTGGGAGCAAAGGGTGGGGGATGTGAGGTCATCTTCCCACTCCCTGACCAGGTCTAGGATGATATGGGGTGGAAACCTATACCTGCCATAGACCTGGTCGTCAGGCATCCCAAAAAGGCTTGTCCGTGGTGCGAAAATGCGTGCCCTGGCTATTCTCCTCCTCCTGCGGTGTCCCACGATCAGTGCAGCGACAAATGGGGCATTCATCGTAGCTGTATATACGCGTTTGTTGTTTGCGTGCACTTTTATGCTGTGCGCGGGGACGGCTCCGCCTGCCTTCGTGTGGGCGGACGCGTTGACGCCTGTGCACGTCTTTTGCCGTGCGCGGGTTTCCCGTATTCGGATACGGTCCGAGTGTCATCGCGTGTGATCGGAGGGGAGTGAGCGTACACGCAACTGGCCTGGGTACGTGTGTTTCGGGGTACGCGGGAAGTTCCACATGCGATTAGCCTGGGTACGTGTGTTCCGGGGTGCCGGGAACTTTCACACGCAATTGGTGGAAATCCACGTGTGTTCTGTCATCACGTGCAATGAGGGAAACACCTGCGCGCGTCACGTCACAGATGCGCTCACGCGCTAAGGGCCTTTGGTCCAATGAAATCGCATATGCGTGCTGCCGTGCATACGCGCTAAGGGCCTTTCCTCATATTACACGCGGACGTGCAGTTTTCCACGCGCGCTTACGCGCATGGGCCCTTTCCTCGTATTACATGCGGACGTGCAGTTTTTCACGCACGCTGAAATGCCCATGCACGTCTGTACGCGTCACGTCACAGGGGCGCTTGCACTTGAGGGGCCTTCTGTCCAATGAAAATGCGTATGCGTGCAGACGCGCTTACGCGCTAAGGGCCTTTCCTCGAATTACACGCTGACGTGCAGATTTTTCACGTGCCAAATCACTCCGTATCAAACTGGCCACGCGTAAGCACACGGAAGACCACGCTCCTGCCCAGAAGGCCGAACTACTGCCCCCCAGAGCCCCGAGCACGCTCCCACCTGCCATCTGCTGCTGCCTGACTGCCTGCTGCCCACGTGCCCTGCCATTTGCTGCCTGCCCATCAGCCAGGGGTGCTGTTGCTGTGACCACCCCTGCTGGAACCGAAGACTCCCGACTGGGATTCCATCGCTCCACAGCCCAGCCCCAGGACCCAGTTGCCACCCACTCCTGCCTCTGGGGTTGTCATGTCGGGGCAAACACCATCTGGGACCACTGACAACCCCCGGCCAGAGAGGCAGAGGGGCACCAGCTTCAGTGCCACCGAAGTTGGTGTCCTGGTGGAGCAAGTCCTGGGGCAGTATGATGCCCTCTTCGGAAGTTCCCGCGCCGACAAGGAAGGACGGACTCGGATCTGGACTGACATCGTGACTGCCATCAACGGGGAGGGGGTGGCAGTCCGTGACTTACAACATGTCAAGAAGCGCTGGGAGGACTTCAGGTCCAGGACCCTGAACAAGGCCCGGTGCCTCTTGAAGGCAGCGGATGCCAAGGGGCGCCGGGGCCACTTGTCGGAAGAACAGATGAGGGTCCTGGAACGCATATCCCCAGCGCTCCACGTCCAGGTCCTTGAGAAGCAGACCCGTCTGGAGTCGAGTGGTGAGTGTACATGCATCCTGATTGTGAGCAGTGCTTGTGGTGATTATTCAGTAGTGTGCAGGTTGCACATCTGTTTGTATGGGGTCGAGTATGGGTGGGGGTGTACAGGGCCGTGGGGCTGACACATGCGAGGGCTGTAATGTGTGAGACATGGATGGTGCTTGTGTGTGTAGGCTTGCATGCCAAATGCAGTTGTGTGGGCACACATGTTTGGATGAATGTGTATGTAAGGAGACATGTCCGTGATGCCATGCATGTATGTTGTTTTTGGCTGCATGTATCAGCACTGTGTACATGTGCATGTGTGTGTATTTGACAAGAGTGCAACAGTGATGCAACATGGATGCATGTGACAGCGGTATGTGGAAGCCTGATTGGCAGATGTGACATGGATGCCCGTCTGAACACTGCAACACTTGGCAGAGGTGTACACATGCATGCAAGTGTGGTGGTGTGTGTACATGTGTGGTGCACTTCCTGTGTTGCATGTGATGTCTGGCTCACCTTTGGCTGCTCATGCTGTTGTATGTGTATGGATGGTGGTGGCAGTTGCGATATCGCTGTGGTATGGCTCATGTGTGCGAGTTGTAATGACATGTGTGTTGGGGATTGTGATGACATATCTGAGGTTTGCCAATGCCACTCATGTACAACTGTCATGTGTGTATGTGTCCATTGTACAGTGCCCTGATGCCTGTGTTTTGTTTCTCCCTGTCTGCAGCGTCAACTGATGAAGAGGGCGGAGAAGGTGCTGTGGAGCACAGCGGCGGGGATCCCACCGCCAGCCGGAGACGCAAGGCCCGGCTCCCCTCCCATGTTGTCATCTCGTCGGGGAGTGAGGAGTCCGGTGCCGCGTCCCAGGCCGCAGCTGCCGGGGGGAGGTCCAAGAGGCGGAGGTTGGAGTTGGACTCCTCGGCAGCAGAAGGGGCAGCTGGGACCCCACAGGGCCCAACAGGGGAAGATGGCACAGAGTCATTCAGGTTGGTGGAGGGTTTGGTGGAGGAGGAGGCCGTGCAAGCACCAGAGACAGGGTCTGGAGGTGGGGATCCCACTGGTGCTAGTGGTGCAGTGCAGGACCAGGGACAGGAGGCAGCACAGGCCGCCGCGGAGGTGCCTTTGTGCAATCCTGTCCCTGATCCTGTCCCTGCATCATCTTGCACCAGCAGGGATGCCTACGTCCAGACCCGTTTTCACGCAGGGGATGAGCTCACGTCAACTGGCCTTCCTCTGCCTGCGGACGTGGCTATCCAGGTCCGGATTGAGCCTGTCCTGGCTGGTGTGGCGTTGCGTCAACAGGCCATGCGAGGTGACCTGCAGTCTTTTCATGAAGAGACTGCACGTCTTCTCGAATGGCTCGTTGACCACGTCAGCCTGCTGGGACAGGTCACCCAGGCCGGATTCCTCCGTCTGATGGGGCTTGCTCCGACCCCCTCCTGAACTGGACCCCCTACGCGCCAGTCGTCCTCTGTGCCATCTTCCCACCCATCAGTCACCTGGGTGCCCTGTGGAGCTGCCTCTGACGGTGCGGCCAGGCTGATGGAGGAGGCATCCCTGCCACAGTCGGGAGTCGGACGTCCAGCAGGGGTGGCCACATCTACGACTGCACCCCAGCCGGCGGAGGATGTGCAGGCAGCAGGAGGCAGTGCACGGGCAGAGGCACAGCAGCAGCAGCAATGTGGTGAGAGCCATGAAGGCTCGGGGCCTTCAACATCGGAGGGGCAGGCATCGGCCGGAGGGCAGGAGGACCCAGGACAGAGAGTGTCTTCCGTGTGGCAGCGGTTGGGCCACGCCATAGATGCGGAGCAGCAGCGGGCGGAAGAGGCACGGCTCACAATGGCCAGGGCGGAGTTCTCCATGCGGAGGGCCCTGAGGCGGGCCGAGTGCCTCGAGGCAATCCGCAGGGGTTTGGAGGTGGAGACGTCGACGGCCCTGCGGACCTTCGAGGCCATGGAGGAGGACCACCTCCGGGACATTGAGGAGGAGTTCGATGATGCCCTGGCCCGGGACATCCACAAGTGAGCCGTGAAACTAGCCCGCTGCCCTTGTACATAGTTATGTAGGTAGTGTTAGGTTTCATTTTTGTTTTTATTTTATTTGGACCTTTCGGACATTGGCCACATTTTTGTATATAGTTTATTTTATTAGTTAGTGTAGTTAGATAGGTTTCCTTTATTTTGTTGGGATAATGGACCCTGGCTTGTTCCCATGTACATAGTTCACAGTTGGATTGTATTTTTTTTTTTTTTCACTTTTTAATCATGGAGCAATGGCTTTCTTTTTTATTTCCCATTGGATTTTGTTTTGTGGACATTGACTTTGGACAACATTACTTTGGAATTTTATTTTTGGTTTTGCTTTTTTTAACGGACATGCTTCTTTTCATTTTTGTACATTCACGTTTCTGTTTCTTCATTTTTTATTCTATTTATGTTTCCTTTAATACATATTTTTTTTGGTGAACTTCAATCTGTGGTATCTCATTGGTTTCATGCATTTCATGATATGTGTTTTGAGATTCACTGACACCCATTGGGTGTATGTGAGGGAAATGTGTTTGTTTCGGAACTTGCAATTGGTGTTCTGTGATGTAATTGCAAATTATGAGTGGGTGGATGCAATACTCGGGTGGGTGTTTTGCATTTGGAGGCTGACCATAGGGACCAGGGATCTAGATTGTGATGACATGTTAGCTGGGGAACATGAGTTGCACATGGGTGGGAGCCTGCTGGCAGGTGCCCCACAGTGCTGGGGGGTGGGGGTGGTGGGGAACATGAGTTGGACATGGGTGGGGGCCTGCTGGCAGGTTCCCCACAGTGCTGGGGGTTGGGGGTGGTGAGGAACATGAGTTGGACATGGGTGGGGGCCTGCTGGCATGTGCCCCACAGTGCTGGGGGGTGGTGGGGAACATGAGTTGGACATGGGTGGGGGCCTGCTGGCAGGTGCCCCACAGTGCTAGGGGGTGGGGTGGTGGGGAACATGAGTTGGACATGGGTGGGGGCCTGCTGGCAGGTGCCCCACAGTGCTGGGGGGTGGGGGTGGTGGGGAACATGAGTTGGACATGGGTGGGGGCCTGCTGGCAGGTTCCCCACAGTGCTGGGGGTTGGGGGTGGTGGGGAACATGAGTTGGACATGGGTGGGGGCCTGCTGGCATGTGCCCCACAGTGCTGGGGGGTGGTGGGGAACATGAGTTGGACATGGGTGGGGGCCTGCTGGCAGGTGCCCCACAGTGCTAGGGGGTGGGGTGGTGGGGAACATGAGTTGGACATGGGTGGGGGCCTGCTGGCAGGTGCCCCACAGTGCTGGGGGGTGGGGGTGGTGGGGAACATGAGTTGGACTTGGGTGGGGGCCTGCTGGCATGTGCCCCACAGTGCTGGGGGGTGGGGGTGGTGGGGAACATGAGTTGGACATGGGTGGGGGCCTTCTGGCAGGTGCCCCACAGTGCTGGGGGGTGGGGTGGTGGGGAACATGAGTTGGACATGGGTGGGGGCCTGCTGGCAGGTGCCCAACAGTGCTGGGGGTTGGGGGTGGTGGGGAACATGAGTTGGACATAGGTGGGGGCCTGCTGGCAGGTGCCCCACAGTGCTGTGGGGTGGGGTGGTGGGGAACATGAGTTGGACATGGGTGGGGTCCTGCTGGCAGGTGCCCCACAATGCTGGGGGGTAGGGGTGGTGGGGAACATGAGTTGGACATGGGTGGGGCCCTGCTGGCAGGTGCCCCACAGTGCTGGGGGGTGGGGGTGGTGGGAGTCATGGGTGGGGGCCTGTTGGTGGGTGCCCCTGCACTGCTGGGGGGTGGGGGTGGTGGGGAACATGAGTTGGACATGGGTGGGGGCCTGCTGGCAGGTGCCCCACAGTGCTGGGGGGTGGGGGTGGTGGGGAACATGAGTTGGACATGGGTGGGGGCCTGCTGGCAGGTGCCCCACAGTGCTGGGGGGTGGGGGTGCTGGGAGACATGGGTGGGGCCTGGTGGAGGCTGCCCCTGCACTGCTGGGGGTGGGGGTGGTGGGAGACATGGTTGGGGGCCTGGTGGTGGGTGCCCCTGCACTGCTGGGGGGTGGGGGTGGTGGGGAACATGCATTGGACATGGGTGGGGGCCTGCTGGCATGTGCCCCACAGTGCTGGGGGACGGCTGTGGTGGTGGGAACATGAGTTGGACATGGGTGGGGGCCTGCTGGCAGGTGCCCCACAGTGCTGGGGGGTGGGGGTGGTGGGAGACATGGGTGGGGGCCTGGTGGTGGGTGCACTGCTGGGGGGTGGGGGTGGTGGGGAACATGAGTTGGACATGGGAGGGGGCCTGCTGGCAGGTGCCCCACAGTGCTGGGGGATGGGGGTGGTGCGGAACATGAGTTGGACATGGGTGGGGGCCTGCTGGCAGGTGCCCACAGTGCTGGGGGGTGGGGGTGGTGGGGAACATGAGTTGGACATGGGTGGGGGCCTGCTGGCAGGTGCCCCACAGTGCTGGGGGGTGGGGGTGGTGGGAGACATGGGTGGGGGCCTGGTGAAGGCTGCCCCTGCACTGCTGGGGGGTGGGGGTAGTGGGAGGCATGGGTGGGGGCCTGGTGGAGGCTGCCCCTGCACTGCTGGGGGGTGGGGGTGGTGGTAGACATGGGTGGGGGGCTGCTGGCAGGTGCCCCACAGTGCTGGGGGGTGGGGTGGGGGGAGACATGGGTGGGGGCATGGTGGAGGCTGCCCCTGCACTGCTGGGGGGTGGGGGTGGTGGGAGACATGGGTAGGGGCCTGGTGGAGGCTGCCCCTGCACTGCTGGGGGGTGGGGGTGGTGGGAGACATGGGTGGGGGCCTGGTGGAGGCTGCCCCTGGTGACTGGGTGGTGGGGGTGCTGGGAGACATGGGTGGGGGCCTGGTGGAGGCTGCCCCTGCACTGCTGGGGGGTGGGGGGGTGGGAGACATGGGTGGGGGCCTGGTGGTGGGTGCCCCTGCACTGCTGGGGGGTGGGGGTGGTGGGGAACATGCATTGGACATGAGTGGGGGCCTGCTGGCAGGTGCCCCACAGTGCTGGGGGACGGCGGTGGTGGGGAACATGAGTTGGACATGGGTGGGGGCCTGCTGGCAGGTGCCCCACAGTGCTGGGGGGTGGTGGGAGACATGGGTGGGGGCCTGGTGGTGGGTGCCCCTGCACTGCTGGGGGGTGGGGGTGGTGGGGAACATGAGTTGGACATGGGAGGGGGCCTGCTGGCAGGTGCCCCACAGTGCTGGGGGGTGGGGGTGCTGGGGAACATGAGTTGGACATGGGTGGGGGCCTGCTGGCAGGTGCCCCACAGTGCTGGGGGGTGGGGGTGGTGGGGAACATGAGTTGGACATGGGTGGGGGCCTGCTGGCAGGTGCCCCACAGTGCTGGGGGGTGGGGGTGGTGGGAGACATGGGTGGGGGCCTGGTGGAGGCTGCCCCTGCACTGCTGGGGGGTGGGGGTAGTGGGAGGCATGGGTGGGGGCCTGGTGGAGGCTGCCCCTGCACTGCTTCGGGGAGGGGGTGGTGGGAAACATGGGTGGGGGCCTGCTGGCAGGTGCCCCACAGTGCTGGGGGGTGGGGGTGGTGGGAGACATGGGTGGGGGCCTCGTGGAGGCTGCCCCTGCACTGGTGGGGGGTGGGGGTGGTGGGAGACATGGGTAGGGACCTGGTGGAGGCTGCCCCTGCACTGCTGGGGGGTGGGGGTGGTGAGAGACATGGGTGGGGGCCTGGTGGAGGCTGCCCCTGGTGGCTGGGTGGTGGGGGTGCTGGGAGACATGGGTGGGGGCCTGGTGGAGGCTGCCCCTGCACTGCTGGGGGGTGGGGGGTGGGAGACATGGGTGGGGGCCTGGTGGAGGCTGCCCCTGGGGAGTGGGGGGTGGGGGTGGTGGGAGACATGGGTGGGGGCCTGCTGGCAGGTGCCCCACAGTGCTGGCGGGTGGGGGTGGTCGGGAACATGAGTTGGACATGGGCGGGGGCCTGCTGGCAGGTGCCCCACAGTGCTCGGGGTGGGGGTGGTGGGAGACATGGGTAGGGGCCTGGTGGAGGCTGCCCCTGCACTGCTAGGGGGTGGGGGTGGTGGGAGACATGGGTGGGGGCCTGGTGGTGGGTGCCCCTGCACTGCTGGGGGGTGGGGGTGGTGGGGAACATGAGTTGGACATGGGTGCGGGCCTGCTGGCAGGTGCCCCACAGTGCTGGGGGGTGGGGGTGGTGGGGAACATGAGTTGGACATGGGTGGGGGCCTGCTGGCAGGTGCCCCACAGTGCTGGGGGGTGGGGGTGGTGGGGAACATGAGTTGGACATGGGTGGGGGCCTGCTGGCAGGTGCCCCACAGTGCTGGGGAGTGGGGGTGGTGGGGAACATGAGTTGGACATGGGTGGGGGCCTGCTGGCAGGTGCCCCACAGTGCTGGGGGGTGGGGGTGGTGGGAGACATGGGTGGGGGCCTGGTGGAGGCTGCCCCTGCACTGCTGGGGGGTGGGGGTGGTGGGAGACATGGGTGGGGGCCTGGTGGAGGCTGCCCCTGCACTGCTGGGGGGTGGGGGTGGTGGGAGACATGGGTGGGGGCCTGGTGGAGGCTGCCCCTGGTGGCTGGGGGTTGGGGGTGGTGGGAGACATGGGTGGGGGCCTGGAGGAGGCTGCCCCTGCACTGCTGGGGGGTGGGGGTGGTGGGAGACATGGGTGGGGGCCTGGTGGAGGCTTCCCCTGGTGGCTGGGGGGTGGGGGTGGTGGGAGACATGGGTGGGGCCTGCTGGCAGGTGCCTCACAGTGCTGGGGGGTGGGGGTGGTGGGGAACATGAGTTGGACATGGGTGGGGGCCTGCTAGCAGGTGCCCCACAGTGTTGGGGGTGGGGGTGGTGGGGAACATGAGTTGGACATGGGTGGGGGCCTGCTGGCAGGTGCCCCACAGTGCTGGGGGGTGGGGGTGGTGGGAGACATGGGTTGGGGCCTGGTGGAGGCTGCCCCTGCACTTCTGGGGGCTGAGGGTGGTGGGAGACATGGGTGGGGGCCTGGTGGAGGCTGCCCCTGGTGGCTGGGGGGTGGGGGTGGTGGGAGACATGGGTGGGGCTTGCTGGCAGGTGCCCCACAGTGCTGGGGGGTGGGGGTGGTGGGGAACATGAGTAGGACATGGGTGGGGGCCTGCTAGCAGGTGCCCCACAGTGTTGGGGGGTGGGGGTGGTGGGGAACATGAGTTGGACATGGGTGAGGGCCTGCTGGCAGGTGCCCCACAGTGCTGAGGGGTGGGGGTGGTGGGAGACATGGGTGGGGGCCTGGTGGAGGCTGCCCCTGCACTGCTGCGGGGTGGGGGTGGTGGGAGACATGGGTGGGGCCTGGTGGAGGCTGCCCCTGCACTGCTGGGGGGTGAGGGTGTTGGGAGACATGGGTGGGGGCCTGGTGGAGGCTGCCCCAGGTGGCTGGGGGGTGAGGGTGGTGGGAGACATGGGTGGGGGCCTGGTGGAGGCTGCCCCTGCACTGCTGGGGGGTGGGGGTGGTGGGAGACATGGGTGGGGGCCTGGTGGAGGCTGCCCCTGGTGGCTGGGGGGTGGGGGTTCTGGGAGACATGGGTGGGGGCCTGGTGGTGGGTGCCCCTGCACTGCTCGGGGGTGGGGGTGGTGGGGAACATGAGTTGGACATGGGTGGGGACCTGGTGGTGGGTGCCCCAAGTGCCTGGGGGTGCAGGGGGACATGCGTTGGTGGGCAGTAGCGCAAGTTGACATGTGGGTTGGCTGGTGGGCATGGCCATGGTGGATGGGGTGCCTGCAGGACATTTGCTGGGTAGGCCCCTGTGGTGTGAGCCACCTGCAGGGGCCGTGGAGGGTGTAGAGGGAACACCTGGGAGGACCCACACGTGCAATTCACGTGTGCTGCTCCCGGCGCACCCCTGTAATACACGTATCTGATGAGATCGCGTGTGGAACTTCCCGCGCACCCCTGGAATACACGTACCCCGCTCAATCGCGTGTGTAACTTCCCGTGCACCCCCGAAATACACGTACCCCGCTCAATCGCGTGTGTAACTTCCCGCGCGCCCCCGAAATACACATACCCTGCTCAATCGCGTGTGTGACTTCCCGCGCACCCCTGTAATACACGTACCCCGCTCAATCGCATGTGTGACTTCCCGCGCACCCCCGAAATACACGTACCCCGCTCAATCGCGTGTGTAAATTCCTGCGCGCCCCCGAAATACACGTACCCCGCTCAATCGCGTGTGTAACTTCCCGCGCGCCCCCGAAATACATGTACCCCGCTCAATCGAGTGTGTGACTTCCCGCGCGCCCCCGAAATACACATACCCCGCTCAATCGCGTGTGTGACTTCCCGCGCGCCCCGAAATACACGTACCCCGCTCAATCGCATGTGTGACTTCCCGCGCGCCCCCGAAATACACGTACCCCGCTCAATCGCGTGTATAACTTCCCGCGCGCCCCCGAAATACACGTACCCCGCTCGCACAGGCCCAATTGCTGTATGTTGGCACTTTTGTGATGCGCTGGGACTCTACCGCCTGCCTTCGTGTGGCGGACGTGTTTCAGCTTGTGCGTGTCTTTGGCTGTGCGTGGCTTTGCCCTCTTCGATTCCATGAATACGTGTGGTTCGAGTGCGTGTGGGTGTTCCCTCTGCTTCCCTGCAGTACATCCCCAGTTACGCCCTTATTTTCGCACGTTGTTCCCCATTCCGCGCGTTACGCCCCGTGTCCCGGCCACTTTCTAGTGTATGCGCCGAGGTTGTGCGCTTTCACTGTGCGCATCGCGCACGCCTTTTGGGATGTTGCAGTGACTTGTGCGCCATGCACGGGTTTGGCGCACATCCCGAGGTGTACACGCGCAGGGACTTCCATGAATCGCACGCGTGCGCATGCACCTGTTTTTTTCCGCTTGCGCCTGCCTGCGCCTGCTTGCGCAAAGATTTTCGGCACACGTTTGTTCCATGAATCGGCCCCTAAATTACTTATCTACAAATTACATGTTGCCATTAAACAGTATAAATTATCTTTGAAACCAAGACATAATAGTTTGGCTGTGTTTCGGCCATCGACTTTGTGCAGGGGACGCGAGTTCCCACATCTTGGGAACGTACCACTTTTTGCTTCGCATTCATTTACAGCCCATGTTGCAGGTTTGCTACTTGTCCCCTGCATCTCTAACACATTTTACACTGATACCTGCTTCCACTATTCTATCCGTTATTTACAAGGGAGCGCAGTGTTTACCCAAATACCACTAATTATAAAGTTTAACACATCCAATTTTCCTTAACGTAGAAAGAAAAAAACGTGGCCAGCTCACATCTAATGGCTTTGATCAGAACTGCAACAGGAAGCCTCAGCACACGTTTCCAAATCCTGCCCTCTAATGGATCCAGCCATAAGACACGTTTCTCATCAAGTGCCCCCAATGCATACAGAACAACATGAAAAATACAACATTTCTATAAATCACTCAATCGAACACCCACCATTTGCTCCCAATATTTTCTGATGACATTCCACCGATTAATCATCCTACTTGACAAAATGTAATCAAAAATTGAGATTGTGGGGTTACTAAAAAAGGGCGTTCCTAGATATAGATAAACATCCACACTCTCCAGTGCTTCGTTATTTATTTTTCAAACTTCGTTTTTTCTTTTTCTTAAATTGGGCATCAATTATCATTACTTTCGACTTAAGAGTATTAATAACTAAGTCATTATCAATGACATACACACCCACTGCATCCAACAATCTCTGCAGGCCAATTCGAGTCTTGTCCATTATAACAGCATTGTCTGCATAAGATGAGCATCTTATGCCAACATCCCTTATTTGGCAGGGGAACAGTTAAGACCTGACAAACTGTGATCCATATCTGCGACATACACATTTTATAACACTGGGAACATTACACATCCCTGTTTTAGGCCTTTAATGGTCTCAATCAGAGTGGTGAGGGAACCTCTTCCATCCATACAAAACAGTTGTGGCAGTATTCATTGCCCTAATAAAGTGCACACTATCAGGCAAATGCCCCATTTCCACAACTTTAGCCAGAGTCTTTCACGATTAACACAATCAAATGCCCCACTGTAATCTACGAAGCACAAATAAAGACTACTCTCAGGCCATTTTAAAATATCAGAAATAAGTACGTTGTGTTCAAAAATGTTATTTAGAGTACTATTGCCCTTCATTCAGGCCCTGGAGCCCTAGACGCTTTAAGTTTCATGATGACAGTGACAATATCATCCCTATCAAAGGGAAAAGGTGCAACATCTCCCTGTCTAACACTAATTAGAGCGTGTAATTTCAGCACTGTCATCAAAATAGTAACTGTTTACATATCCAATCCATTCATCAATGCTAATGGCATTCACTTCTTTATGGGTATCTTCTGCTAAATAATGCCTGCTCATGTACCAAAACTGTTTTCATTCGTTAGTGTGCAATATTCTAAAAATCATTTTCCAATTGGAGTTGCTAATCTCGCTTTTATAAAACCATTTCTTGAATTGTGTACCTGCGGGGGTCCAAAACACGATTTTGAAGGCCAGCGAGGATCTTCTCTTTTTCGGATTTGAGATCCTGGTTGAACCTGAATACGTGTGACGGCTCTTTCCAGTTGCTTCTCATGCTGCACATCAAAATCAATCAGCGCAGCTTGACTCACTCTCTCTGCGGAAAGCCTTGAGTGGTGGTCCAAACTTAAGTAAAGATCTGAGATTTGAGCATGTATGGAGTTTTGGAAAGCGGAACTCCCTCTCTCCTGCGCACTTCTTGTTTGTTGGATTATTATGTAAAACCTGCAGCCTGTGTCCTGGTTTGTCAAGGAACCAACTCCAGGGTTCCTAATTGTAAAGACGATTTGTGGGGTTTGACAGACTGTAGACCTGTAGGCGCTGGTCGGATTAGATGGTCCAGGGTTTGTTAGTTTAGCAACTTTCACAAGTAATGGATGAGTCAAGTTTGTTTTGTGTTAAACACATGATTTGTTTTATTTCCTTAGTTAATCAGCACTAATGAAATACATTTGTAACATAATGGCACTTCACACAGCCGACGCGTGTTTCAACCTTAGTCTTTTTCAAGGCTGTGATTTTAAGAATTGGTGTGGTAGTGATAAGGTGTACCCAGTGTGGTGATTTTCAAGGTCAATCAGTATTTGATAATGGTCATTTCATACACATAATGCATATATTCAAAAACGATTTCTGAAAACAAAACCAGTTGAGACAAAGTAAATGCGAAATCACAGCATATAGTGACACCGAGGGGAGGTGATTTACCATGTTGGGTGATGGTAAGTGATAGTGACAGAGTGTGGTAATTTAGACACAATCATATAGCAGTTAGTTATAAATCAAGAAGCCAAGTTGTAATATGATTTGTAGTAGAAAAGGAGACAAAGTACCAAGGGAAATAGAAGAAAAACGAGAATTGATAGTTTGGGGAGGGCTGCATAGGTTTCAGTTTGCCCAACAAAAAGAGGGTTACAAGGTCTTACCCAATTGAGTTATTTCGTGAGCTTCAAAGAGGTGGGCTGGTCCTACCCAGGTGAGGGTGCCAGGGGGCTGGATAGCCGTTTCTGAAAGGAAGATGGTTTTTAGAGTTTGAGGGAGGGGATACATCAGAAAGGAGCTAGCGGGTTGGCATAGGAAGGGTGAGTCGCGTGTGTGCGCGGCGTTTGATTGGGGCTACCAAGATGCTTGTAGCCTTACTAATAATGAGTCCCTTGTTGGCCTCGAGTTGAGAGGGCAATGGGATGCTTGTAGCCTTAATAATAATGAGTCCCATGTTGCCCTCGAGTCGAGAGGGTCAGTGTTAGCTGGTGAGAAGGATGTTAAGCTGGCCATTGTTGCCTTAGGACTTGCGTGGTGCAATTGTGCCTGGAGTTTGGAATTGTGAGGTTAGCAGGTGGGCAAGCTCATGTTAATTACCATGAGTGCCTGCTTGCAAGTGGCGTTATTACTCCTGGTGTTAAAGTGGCTGGTGCCTAATTTCAAAAATGGGGCTGGCGTGTGTGTGCAGCGCCACCCATGTGGGGAATTCCCAGGTGTCTGGGTTCAGCGGAGTGAGGGGGGATAGGTAAGCCTATCCCTCATGACAGCGTGTTCCAGGGGTTTACAGCATGGAGGCTGGCTATTTGCATGGATGCGCGCTCAATTGAGCCGAGCGGCGTCCTGTGGGCAGTGCGTAGCAGCCGGTGTGGACAGAGGACTAAGAAGCATGGTGCAAGTGATCAGTCTCGTCTAATTAGAACGAACCGCATACGCGAGCAGATGCATGGGCGAGATTGTGAAAGCGAACGTGATGCACGGGGCTCCATTGAGCCGAGCGGCACCCTAGGGGCAGTGCGTAGTGGCCGGTGTATACAAAGGACTTAGAAGCATGGTACAAGTGATCAGTCTCATCTAAATAAAAAACCCGCGTACGCGAGTGGATGCATGGGCAATTTGTGAAAGCGAACGTGATCAGCAGGCTAGAGCAGCTGTATTCTGCATGGAACACGTGGTACTGCGCTCGAAGCTTACCTTGTCCGGTTAGGCAGGAGGGTACACGGAGTGGTGGAGGTGACGGTCGTCTGCTGGGAATGCACGTTACTTCCTGTAGATAAGGAAGGTGCAATCTGATTGGTTTCGAATTCTAGCTTTCTGATTGGCTCGTTGAGAGCCGCCCAAGGATAGGCTATTCACTTTTTCTATTCCATTCGTGTCTAGGTGCTGACTGGCGCACCGGTACGGTTAGTAAGGCATGTATTAGGTGATAATCACCAGGTTGTTAGGTGAAGGAGGTAAGTTTGTTAATACAAGCGTCGCATGGATATATGAACCTGAAGGAAGGTGGACAATCGTGTTTAAAGAGCAAATAATGAAGTGGCCTAAGGTGGCTGAGTTAATGAAGGAAGAATTGTAAAAAGCCCTGATTAGGTTGACAGGGGGAGTCAAATGACCAGTTGGTGGCCAATGAGGGTGGTGAGGAGGACAGGATTGTCAAATGATAATGCGGCTGTGGTATGCGGTGGGTGGAAGGGCAAAGGTTGCCACACATCAGGTTTTAAGGTTTGGGGGGTATGATGTGTCCAATAAGGGTTGCCTATTGACACTCACACTCTTTGAAGGGAATGGTAAAATGAGTCATGCAGATTTCAAAACAAGGTTGACATTTTTATAAGAAAACATGAAAGTCGTGGTCACTGTTTAATCCAAAGGTGACAGATCGATATTTGCATATCAGTTTTGCTTCCTTCTAACGTAGTTGGAGTTCTCGGTCTCCACCTCTTATATTGATTGGGATTTTCTCCAGGCCCATGAAGGTGATGTCTTCCTTGTTGTCCCACTGGTGTTTTTCTTGCCAGTGTAGTGCCAGTGGGTATCGGTTGTCCTGAGAATGCAGGGAGTTCAGGTGCTCCCTAATCCTTGTTCTGAGCTCTCTTTTGGTGCTTCCAATATATTTGCGGTTACAGACACAGTTGATAACATAAACCACGAATTTGGATTTGCAATTGATATATTGTTCAATCTTGTGTGTGTCAATGGTACTAAAAGTTACAGTTTTGGTCGTGGTAGCGAATTTACACATGGAACAGGTTCCACATTTATAAAACCCTACTGGTTTGTTGTTAGTAAGCCAGTTGGTACTGGCTTTGGTGATTGGTGCTATGAAAGATGGACTAAGGATGTTTTTAGTGTTTTTGTTTTGGTAAAGGTTAAAGTGGGTTTCTCTGGGATCCATGCCTTGATATCTTCATCAATTGTTAAGATGTGCCAGTGTCTTTTAAGGATTTTCTGAACTCGGTGGCTATCACTGCAAAATTGGGTGATGTATCGTATTGGGCTGTTCATTGTTGCCTCTTTGCTGGTGTGTACTTTTGGGGTCAGGAGTGTACTTCTTTCCCTTTTATGGGCCATGGTTATGGCTGCCTGGATTAAGTAAAGATCTGCCAGTACCTGGGACCCAATCTCAGAAAATCACAAATCACAAATTAGGCTGGGCTCGCCATTAACCATGATTGGAGGCTGGCCACCGTGGCTGTCACTTTTTGTATAGGAATACACGTGGCTTCAAACACTTATTCAACGATTTTGAGATCCCTCTCCATAATGTTTTTATAATATGCCTGCAGGAGACGTGGCTATCTGATGTACCGATGCGCGATGGCTTTGTCTCTCTGCTCAATCCTGCAATAAAAAATGACAAAGGTCGTCCCCAGTCTGGCTTACTGACAATGGTGCAAATTACTCTGAGCTGGTATGTGCCAACTTCTTTGAATCCAAATCCATTCGTCCAAGCTACTATAATGTGCACAAAAGACAAAGATACCCAACGTCGGAAACATCTCCTGATCATCAATGGGTACTGGAACCGGCAAAAATTAGCACCAACCGTTTTGTTTACTCCATTACCCAGATAATAGATCAGGCAACACTAATGTAAAACAATTTAGCCGTGATATGCTTCGGAGATTAAAACTGCTCATGGTTCCAGTATGACCATCAGATCCAGTCTTATAAGCGATGTCCCACCTCATCCTACGTGGCATCGCGATGCAAGCCATAGCATTCTCGACATCTGGGTCTCTAAAAATGTTGAACGTGATATCATTGAACTACATATTAAAGCCATGAAATACAGCGATCATAATCTCTTGAACCTCAGTTGTTTGATCGAATGGGCGCCCTCGGCAGCATTGTACCAGTTGCCCGTTGAAAGTAACACCAAGGGTAATCGGTTACGGATAAATGCAACCCAAATCCAAAATCTTAGCCATAAGATAATAAATTCCCTTTCCTCAAATGGAATCGATTACACTCCACTCTTGACGGCCTTTACCATTCACTCTCACCAGCTCCATTCTAGTGTGCGTTTACATAGGCATTTATACAGCGCTGTAGTCCATGAAGCAAAGAAAGATCTGTGGAAAGACTTGAGACTCATCAAAAAGAATCTACCAAGGAAAGATGTGTCAGACGCAGTGAAAGCTAGAAGGGCCCTATATCGAAGCTGGGTAAAGTCCAACGCTATTATCATTGATCAGGATCGTGCTGAATCAATGCTGAAAATACTGGTGACTAAAAACACTTGTGAAATTTGGCAGATCCTGAACATGGACTTTTCTAAATGTACTTCAACCTCATCCAACTCTATTACTGGTGCCAAGTGGGAATCCCATTTTTCTATGGTTTTCAAGAATCCCCGCTTTGAGCCGGTAGTTGAGCCCAACAGACTCAAAATTTCGTGGGCTGTGGATATGTCGCTTGACGACATTGAACGCACCATCATGGCATTAAAAAATTAATGCGCCGCTGGCCCCGACATGATTACGAACATAATGCTAAAAAAACATCTGAAAGACTGGTCCTTCTTTATTGGCAAGCTGTTTTTACATATTGCCCACTCAAGGCAGATTCCCCGGTCATGGTCCACGGCAATTGTTGTTCCTATCCACAAGAAGGGCAGTTGGAAAGATCCTGCAAACTATCGCCCAATTGCCCTCCTCAACACAATTGGAAAGATCTTTGGGTCAAATCTTCGACAGAAGCTGGTGAATTGGGCTCATGCATCTTTGATTCTGGATGTGCAGCAAACCGGCTTCACGAAAGGAGTAGGTGTAGAAGTTAATCTAATGATCTTATCCATCTTGAAACTCAAAGCCCTAAAATCAAACAGCAAATATCATCTTGCGTTTATCCACATGAAACAGGCATTTGACAGTGTCAATAGAGGATTGCTTTGGGCTAAACTGTCAAAGTGGAATTGCCCGGCAAATATCCTCGATCCCATCATGGCCCCCAACGCCAATACTTCGATTCGGGTCCATTTAAACACCTGTGGTGAGTTATCAGATCCTATAACGACTGCCAAAGGTGTAAACCAGGGGTGTCCACTTGCAGCCGTCCTGTTTAAATTGTTTTTGGCTGACCTGCCTCTGCATTTGGTTCATGTCACGTGCTTCCCCCCAAAGATTAATCACGTCCCTGTAAATTATCTCGTATACGCAGATGATTTAGTCCTAATCGATCAAACTCAAGTCGGTCTTCAATGGTTGCTTGTAGGATTAAATTAATATCTAACCATCTTGCTATAAACACACTGAAAACCAAAATAGCATCAATTGGTAGTGCGAGTTCCAAGAAGGACAAATCATTTAGGTGGTCAATTGATGGTGAAATCCTTGCTTCTGTGTCATCGATTAGGTATCTGGGCATTCAATTTAATAATTCCATCTGTGAACATCATTCGGTTATGGAACTGAAGGATAAGATGTTGAAGCTTGCCTTCCAGGGTGCCAAGATAAACCAACTCTATGGAAAATTTTCTTTGGCTCCTGTTTTGACATTCTGTCTCCAAAAAGTGGTGCCAGTCATTACCTTTGGTGCCGAGGCAGGCTGGAACATCAATGAACAAACTTGGCACATGCTGGAGGGACGTTTTTGGCGTTATGTTTTGAAAATGCCTCAATCAACATCTATGGTGACACTAAGACATGAACTGTCACTGAACTCGCTCCATAGTAGAATCGTGTGGAAATCCATCTGTATGCTACAAAGGTTTTATCTCGAATCTGACATATCGAATCTTCGCCAACAAGTCCGACCTGATGTGTTCGGATTTGCTAAATGTTTGGACTCGGCAAATAATTATCTGCTGCCAACATTGACAAAGAAGATCTGTTACAACGACCACAATATGCCAAGAAAAAATTTGACGCATGGGCTTGGATTGTAAACCAGGAAAAACGAGCCATGTCAATTTCCACCAAGTCCGTAGGGTGTGCTCAGAAAAAATTAAACGTGCAAGCCAGGTATTTGCTCCACTGCCCATCTTGCCACCATTGAGCTCAATTCCTCAGTTTGTGCACGAACATTCTGAATACTAAAGAAATTCTGTGGCAACGACGTGATAAATCAATCACTGACAATCTCTGTCGCTTCTGTCACTTATTTATTGAATCCTCAAAACATCTGGTAACTGAATGTGCACAAACCTCCAGTCAACGTTCTTTACATCTTCGTAATTTTGCCTGGCAAGATGGTGACATGGCTGCTTGGTGGGCAACAATCATCTCGGGTAGTAACATCAAATGAGTCTATGCAACAGTAAATTACTTAGACGTGCTTCTGAAAATTGATGCTTAGGAGCTATATGTCTGCAATCTATAGTGAAGTGGGTTCATTTAAGAATAACTATTTAAGCATAACTAAATCGTGGCGGCACTGTTATTGATAGATCTAAGTGGTGGTACAATGTAATGTATTCTTTTTTTGATTTTTTATTTTGAAAATCAATTGATTGATGTTGGTTTTGTATTAAGGCACTTGAAACAAAAGTTTGAATCTCGTGCTTTGAACTGTAGTACTGTTTTCAATAATAAAAACAATAAAAAAATGTGTACCTAACTTAGTATTCACATTCTTTTTTTCCAAGTTGATCATATTTTGGATTCATAATTGGTTTAATACATGTTCTTTACCAGTACATTTCAATGGGCTCCATAACACAAGTGTTCTGTGTGCCAGGACACTGTTTTTTTTCCTTTTCCACCAGGTACTAATTACTGACTAGTCTGTACCCTTGGTTGTCCTGGTCAGCTCACCACCTTCCTCTCTGAATGGATGGACCTCTCATCCTCCCTCCTGACCTTGACCTCTCAACTCCTCCTTTTTGGTGACCTCAATATCCATCTGGATACTCCCTGCTCCTCCACTGGACCCTTTCATGAACTCTGCGTTTCTCTCTCTCTCTCTTTCTATTCTGCCCTCTGGCACGACTCACTCTGCAGGGTACACACTTGATGTTTTGATCTCTCTGACATCTCCCTCTCCATCCCTCTGACCACGTCTCTCACCTGGAGTGATCAGACCCTCCTTTCTTCTCATCTTTCCCTCTCTAACCCTCAGGCCAAGCCAACTCAAACACTGCCACCTACCTTCTCGGTCATCCGACCCATTGTAAAGACTGGAGGGGGGTGTCTGTACTTCCGCTCTCTATATGGTAGTGGAGAGGCACAGAGGTACTTCCGCTATCTATATGGTAGAGGAGAGGCACAGAGGAACCCAGTGGTCGTTCAATCAAGGCCCAGCTTCAGGAGGCTGGTTCTTAAGTACAGTGTAGTCCCCAAGCACCCAAAAAGGAATGTCCGCACACTGTATTGGTTAAAACAGTTTTTATATAATTAATATTCAAGGTCATGTACACTATCACAATAACTCACTTTGTGCTCAGAAAATCAACAATGGTAAAAATATACAGTTCTACAGTGGTACCACAAATATTATCAGATCTCATTAAAGTGTATCAACTATACTGTCAAAATGTCACACAGATCAATAAAGAGGAAACCAGCAGTAGAGAGAGGAAGGAAAGCAAGACGGTTAAACAATTGGCAGAATACTGGTTGCTACCGTTAAACACAGCTCTGTGTGGAGATCCCCCCACCTGGGTAACCTGTAGAATAAAGATACAAGCCCAGTCCATATATTGTTTACAATAGACTTCCCAATAGTTCTGCAACCCCAAAGTACCTGGCGTTGTAGCGATCCTCGGCGAGGAATCGACGGCCCTTCTTGAGTGCCATCCCTTTAAGGCAGGAGTCACGGGTTGTCGAACGTCCGGCGAAGAACAGGGTGAGCTACGACGGTGAAGTGGCAGCTTTGTTCCTAGCAATGCTCGTTGACAGGGAAGCGTAAACGTCCCGCAAGGAAAAGGCGTGCGAGGCACCTCAGTGTTGATAGTTCTGGACCTCAAAGAGTTTGAAGAACTGTCGCCCAGCAAGGGTGTCGAGTCGTCGGCGTCTCTGTGGTCTGTGGGTGGCGGGGAAACCCAGCGGTGGATGCTCCTCGGCGCGTCGACGGTCAGGCCTTCTCCAGCAGGATACAACAGCGACGATGCGGACGAGAGCGTCCTTGGATCAAATGAAGTTCTTAGGCAAACGGGAGCACGGCGGCTCCAGTCGGCGACGGCAGTCGACGACAGTGGCATACAACATCCGGGTGCTTCTCCTTGGGATTCTGCAGCAGTCCCCGTATCGGGTCGGCAGCCTGTCGAAGGTCTGTCTACCAGGGAGCTTTGGCAAAGATCAGCTGGTGCACGATGGTCCCTCGTAGCTCGGGAAGAGGGCGCCTTGCCAGGTCCTCTCTGGGTCAGTTCGTGGAGACACAGCAGCTTTCAGATTGTGAGGGAGGGCAACAGCAATTCTTCTCTTCCAGCAGGGCTTCAAGGTTAAGCTTCAGTTTCACTCCAGTTACTCTTCAGCTTCTGAACACGAATTCTAGTAATGAGAGGCCCCTAGATATACTAGTTGATCTTCCATTTATTCTGCTGGGTCACACTCAGGCAACCAATCGGTCAGAAGGGCATTCATGCAGGCAGGCAGCCAATCAGGTGCATAGTGCATTCAGGCCATTAACTTCTCTCCAGACACCCACAACAAGTTATGTGTATTGGAACAAGTACCCAGCCATTCAACACTCCACACTGCATTCATACCAGTTTCGGGAACCCTGTCTCAGTCATTGTGTCAAACACCAGATACTAGACACCCACAACACAGAATGCGTATTCGTCACACACTCCATTCATCCAGGTCCCACCCACAACATACAGTCATTGGGAAGGCTCTAGCCAGTCTGGTCAGCACTTCACAACAACACCATATATGGAACTACCACCCAACAGCCGGTCAGGTGGAAGGGACAGATTCAGGGCTTCCCATGACTTTGGGAAAACAAGGTAACAGGCAATAGAAAGCAAGAGGCCACAGGGGCCATTTTGTTTCCTCTCAGGAATCAACCGATTCCAATGGCAGGGCTTGGATATCCCAAAATGGAGGATACTCAGAGCACCTGTCAGATTCAGCATGGAGCTGCCACCAGCCCATACCCTGCTCTGTAGGTCATCCACAGGTGCCCAGAAACATACACTAGGGGCACAGGGTTGTGCCCCCACCCATGTGTGCCATAAGGGTATCCCATGGGTCTGTTCACCAAACCAAAAGAGAGAGCTGCACTGCCAGGAGTCCCACACGAACTCCTGCGCAGAAAACACAACAGAACAGACAATAACAAGCAGTAAAGGACAAGGATACAGAGGCCCTGTCCCTCCGATGCATATCCAGCATCACACCCATGAAGCGTGTCAGTTGAGGCTTTCACCTCCACTTTCTCTCCCCCACCTCCTCCTCTGGCTGACTTGCACCCTGACACCGCCCTTTCCACGCTCTACTCTTCTATCTCTGATACTCTGGATGATCTTGTCCCTGTCATGAGGATTCCCTTGAAGCCCAAAGCCAAGTGTAATTCTTGGTATGACTTTGACTTAGCTACCCTAAGTGTAGGGTGACTGAGAGGAAGTAGCGGACTTCCTTTGCATCCTCTGACAAACTGACCTGCTGCCTGCTCCAAAGGCAATATTGCCTCCTTGTCCAAACTAAGAAGAGAGCCCAAATACAAGCCTGCATCTCTGCGGCATCTAACAACTCAGGAAAACTCTTTAAAGCCTCCAATGAGCTGGCATATCCTGCTGCAGTCACTACCTCTCCTGTCGCCTCCCAGACCCTTTACAATGTCCTTGCCTCTAACTTCATCTCAAAAACCCAAGAAATCCTGTCCACCCTCTCGTCCTCTTCATCTCTTCTGCCTTCTGTTTCTGCTAACTCTGGACCTCCTGCAGCCGGCCCCCTCCCTATTTCTCTTCCTTTCCTCTGTTCTCCCCTGTCCAGGTTTCTAGACAAGTCTAGTCTATGAAAATCTCATCAAAACAGGTTCTTCGCTGTTAATCTAAAACCATCAAGGACCACATTGACGCCCTCGCTCCTGCTCTGGCTGACTACTGCAACCACTCCTTCACCACTGGAGCCTTCCCCTCACGTCTGAAGCACTCTCTTGTGCACCCTCTTCTGAAGAAACCCACTGTCGACCCTTCTTGCCCTTCTAACTATCACCCGATCTCCGTCACACCTTTCCTTGGCAAACTCCTGGAAATGCCAGCCATCTCCCAGCTAAATCTTCAAACTGACTCTGTTGGTTGTCTCCATGACAATCAATCTGGCTTTAGAGCTACCAAAGCCAAAGAAACTGTTCTCCTGAACATCTGTGATGACCTGCTGTGCAACCTTGACTCTAACATCCCTTAGGTCCTCATCCTACTTGACCTCTCTTCTGTCTTTGACACGGTCAACCATGCCATCCTGGTCAACTGTCTCTGTGATAACCTGGGCATCACTGATCAGGCCCTGGCCTGGTTGATCTCTTTCCTTTCTGATCGACCCTCCGAGATACAACTTGGGTACTTTCTTTCCTCTATCTCACTCTCTACGTGTGGTGTTCCCAGGGGTCTTACCTCTCCCCCTGGATGTTCAACCAATACCTGGCACCCCTTGCCCACCGTAATTGCCACTCTCTGCTCCACCTTTCAGTGCTATGCGGATGACACTCAGCTCGTTTTCATGCTTCCCTCTGCCACCTCTTCTGCTTCTCTCATCTCTGACTGTCTGTCTGCTATCAAGGAAAGGTGTGCCTCCAATGATCTCTGCCTCAATGCTAGTAAGATGGAGATTCTCCTCATTGGCACACCTTCACCCTCCTTTCCTCTTACTCACTGGCCAGCATCCCTTGACCCTCTTCCTGATCCCACCTGTGAGGCTAAGATCCTTGGTGACATCTTTGACTCCACACTCTCCTTTTCTCCTCACATCTCTGATGTCTCCAAGAAGTCAAACTACCAACTGCACCTCCTCAAAGGTATCCTTTCTTTCCTTTTAAATGGACAGTACATTTAGTACTAAAGGGCAACAACATGGTCCAGCTGGAAAATCTTCTCTTAAAAAAGGAACAATACATGATTTATATCACTAAAAGTGACATACAAGGTCTCAACAAGGCCATAGAATGGCACATGATCAAATAGCCAAGAGGTTGTATGTTGCAGAAACTGACCAACATGGATGATACTCAAAATGATTGCTCTTTCAGTAGGGCCCTCTCCAGACAGGAGCTAATGCACACAGTTAGAGAGGGACTTAAGAACAGGGTTAACATAAGAGACTCCCTCCAATTATGTAAAAATAAGGGACAAGGTACATCTAAGGGTTAGAGATGTTATTAACACTAGATCATGCCTAGGGGATAAACAGGGTGGTTGATGGTGGATCAAACACCTTTATGACAAATGTACACATTGTTTAACATGTTACTTGTTTGAACTGTCGAACTGGTGAAGGGTCCATATTTGTGAAGTAATTTAGGCAATTTAGAAACGTCATTTGAGTTCATCCAGATGTACAAGCGTGGCCCCCTACCATTCATTATGAAGAGTAACATGTGAATAACTATTTATTTTTTATAACAACTAAGAAACATCATTTGGAGCCCATCCGGGAGGGTCAAGTGTGGTCCCAACCTCCTTATTATGCACGTAGGAATATAGAAAAAACCAACAATTATGGATTAACTACTAGATACCTTCTGAGAGTGACCAGGGGCACCAGCACAGTGACACCAGTGACACCACCTATACAACGCTAGGGTCATTTTAGTTATATACAATATAACTAGGTATTACAGACCTAGTGCTACAGACTTTGTAGCCTCGCCATACCGGGGTATGCATTTATATCAGATACGTGCCCCATGTGAACTAGAATCAAGCCATTTACTGTGGCTATCAAGATTGTACACTAAAGGCATCCATAGTCATACTGTCTAGTGCCAATTAATGGTAGGTTTATCTGATTTTTTACACTCATCTCAGTCTTAGTAGCAAGTCTAACATGGCAGACCGTGATTACAAGATCGGTTGTGTCTCCCACAGCGATCAGTCACGATCACCAACACACAAACCTTTGCGGATCGAAGCACATACTATGCACGCTGATTCTAACACAACTCGAGGTACGCTTATACTCTCATATGTGATGACACGCATTGTAGTATATATGGCAAGGGAAGAGTAGGGATTTCGACTATTCCCATTTTACCATACAGCTTACAGCCACGTCCCGGACGAGCAAGGAAAAGTATTAGAAGGCACACTTTTACACCGCACCCTAGCATTGAAAGGCTAATAAGGTATGCTTTTATGCAGGACATTTGACTGATATATGTACAGCATTTTTTATGTCTGATTGAGAGGTGGGAACTAGTAGATGCCTGTTCATGATGCACCCTCCCTCCACAGTTCCAGCCCAGACCCACGGGCTGGTGCCCACACAGCGTCTACAGTCCATGTATGGACGCCTTCACCACACACAGCTCTAGAATTTTGATCCTCCACAACAAGGTTAGTTATCCGAATTTATTAACCACCAACTGGCAAGTTGTCTAATGTAGCACAGGGGACAATCCCCTCAGACCAGGTTTTTAGCGAACCTTAAGATTTAACTAATATCAGTTTTTCACCTTACACTGGGTTAGGAAGGACACTCTAAGTACCTACCTCCAGCAATTATATCTGGCTTCGCCATTTCCAAACACTGAAACAGGTAAAAATATTCATTTTTTATGCCAATTTCGGTGCTATACTCATTGATTGAGTGAGACTAGTATTGGAGAATTTAGCAACTCACACTAGTCTTGTCTTTTTGTCTGATAGGAAAAGGAAGTTTAGAAACCACATGCTGGTCGAACTATCCAGATGACAATCCAAGCCCAAACGCTTGTACATGAACCAGGGTTTTTCTCCTGAAGAATGTTCCGGATTTAACACCTGTTTAATGAACTGAAACATGTTGATATATTATATTGTTTAAGGTTAAGACAATGTATAATAGATGCAAGTAATCACAGAAATGTGTGTGCATTAACCTATGTTGTTTCAATACGGTTCAAAACGAAGGTACAACAGATATTGTTAAGTGACTCCAACCATTAATGTGGTATTGTGAAAATATGTTCAACCCGTGACAACCATTACTAGGTTTTGATCTTGATAGCAGTTTTTAGTGTGAATTAATTGTATGTTTTATGTTAAAATTCTTAATGATTAAAATTGTTTTTAACTACTGTATGTGAATACACCTTCCGGGTGTTTTTTTTTACCTAACTTATCCGACTAGCCTCTATCTCCTTTTGTTATTTCATAATCCTTCCTTTCCTCTCCTTCCCTCTAAAGCTTACTCTGTCTAGAGCTCTGGTTCTCTCCAGGCTGGACTACTGCAACAGCCTCTTTCTAAATCTGCCTGCTTCTGCTCTCCGTTCTCTGCAATTCCTACAGAACAGGACTGTGAGACTTGTCCTTGGCCTCAAGCCTTGGGACCATATCTCTCCAGCCCTGAAATCTCTTCATTGGATTACATTGAAGACACTTTGCATTGTCCACAAGGCTTTCTGGGGCCTGGGGCCAAAATACCTACAACTCTCCCTCCGTAAATACCTTCCCACTCGAGCCCTTTGCTCCTCCCCCAGAACTCCCTCAGGATCAGTCGCTTCTGCAGGCAATGAGCTGGTGGCAGATCTCTTTCCTCGGCTGTGGCCTCCCTCTGGAACACCCTCCCTCCCACTCTGAAAATTGAGGAGAACCATATCCAGTTCCCGAAGCACCTCAAGACCTTCCTTGTTGCTTCTGCCTTCGCTCTTCCTCTCCCCTGCTGATCTGCCAGCTTTGGATCCGTGTACCTGGTTTACCCTCTGATTTCAGGCCCAGGTCATGCCCATCCAGCCACTCACCCGCACTGCCTCTCGGCAACCCTTGCACTTAGGTCTGTAACATGTAACCCTACAGTCCCCTTACATGCACTTATCAGACACCCCTTGTCTGCGCTCTAAACCTGTACATGCCACCTTGTTGGCTGTACCACCTTTTGTTGTTGGTGTTATGCCTTGATCAGCACTTTCCAGCTCTCCCCTCTCCCTTGCACTGTCCCCCTTCCCTCTGCCCTGCACTTGCATGTTCTCAATGTCACTGGGCCTAGTAAGATTGTTGTTTTGTCCTCCCTTTTCCCCCTCCCTTGCCTCATTGTGCTCTGAAACACCTATGTATGAGCATCAAACAAATAAAATATCATATCACATCATATCATATCATATCATATCAAGGGTAATACAAATTCCCAACACCCGTTTAAGTCAAGGGTTTGGGCAGTAACTTAAATTAGTATTCAGGTATTTTTTGCAAATAATAACTTCAAATCCCCTGCACAGTAATTGGACTGCATAATCCCTTATCTTTTCCATGATGATTGAGGAGACAAATTGTATGATGACCCAATTGTCTTAGCAATACAAGTTTGGTAGGAAAATACCATATCACTCAAACTGATCATAGACAACTAAGGGATTGATCAGAACAAACCTAATACTTTATTCCGATTAAGAAACAGACTTTTTTCAGCCAAAGGTGAAGTCTCAACCATTGTTATGGAATTACCTAATAAATAATTATGATCTACATTCACAGCACAATGCCCATTGGGAGAGTGACCATTGTCAACCTTTTCACAATCATCCATGTCACCATTATCCTTTGAAACCCTCCTAACCTTCAAAGCGGATCACTTAGTATCTAGTGGAAGAGATGTCAAATACATAGCCTTCGACAGTCCTCCTGCGATTTTCATCATCCTGTTGTAGGTTACACCATTTTAGCACTCATCGTCGAGATCAAGTAAAGATGTCCTGCATGAAACCTACCTGGTTCACCTCTGTGATAGGCATGAAGGTTGTGCGCAATTACCTTGTGCATATAGTACAGCACGGTCGTTGCACCCGGCATATTCTCCCTCCCATATATATGCCTCCTGATGGGCTGCATCCTTTACTGCTTTGCCATGATTCCTGCACATCCCCCCATTGTCATGGCATGATATGCACACTTGTGGCCATGCCTACTTCTTTTGTAGCATGGCATAAGGAAATGGCATATGAGTCTATGGAAGAGGCTTCCAGAAAATAGAAGTGGGGTGGGTTCAAAGGTGTATTGGGTTAGGAGACTGAAAATCAAATGTTGGTCTGCAGGTGTCAAAACTCACAACTGGAGGAATCCCCTATCAATACAGACCCCCTCAGTCAGATTACTGTCTACATCAGCCCATTATGTCTCTGCTCTCTATGTGCGTAGACCATGGATACTGATTAAGCTTTCCCTTTATCCTGCCCCCCTTGAGCCACTCATGGAGATTTACTCATCAAAGAAAAAACCTTTTTTCAAATATTTTTCATTTGTGGCTGGTAGCAAGAAGTGTTAAACTCTCCACCCACCACAATCCCCACCTGATCATTACTTACAATTGCACTTTCTAGTATTGTATCAATAGTTTCCATTAATTGCTCGCAAAGAGATGCGCAATTTATTCTAATATATACATATGATCACCAATGAGTTACTGGTTGACCCCTGTGCCGTTAATTCAACAGCCATAATCGCTGCATCCTTGTAAAGTAATATTGAGGCAAACCTACATGAAATGTTAATGTGAATGGCTAGCCCTCCAGATGGCCTACCCTTGGGTCACCTTGTCGCAAATTGGGTAAAACATACACATCCAGCAACATCAAAATGAGACATCTGCATGGTTTCTTGCAGCAGGATCACATCAGCACTTTTTTCCAATTCCAACTTTTCAATCCATCTGAGTCAGCCCACAACTATTCCATGATGGCAAAACAAAAGGTACTACATTACGCAACATTTTTGGTATTCCCACTAGAAGATGGAGTGTCTGGGATTTTTGTTTTAGTGGTAATTTCACCAATAGCTGCTGCTAATGCCAGCATCTGTCTCATAGTGTCTTTATTTATTTTAGGAAGTGGTCCATCTAGCAGCAAATCACCTTTCTTTGACTCATTCTCAACTGGTTTTTCCAGAAACTTCTCAGCCTCCTGATTGTTTTGAAAATTGCAAGGGCACAGGCCAATATTAAGAACATTCTCCCTTTGTTTCCAAGCCATCCTCATAATGATCATTTACTGGAAGCCGCAAATCATACGGTTGTTGTGATTCATGGCTAGACGTACGGTTGTTGTGATTCATGGCTAGACGTACCCATTCAATGTCTTCAGAGCAAAGTGTTCTTAAGTGAGGAATAGCTTGAAATGCCTTAAGGATAAACGTTCTATTCAAACTAGATTTGCTATTTGTCACCATATTATTTTCCCATCCCATTATTGTCAGCATTTCATGGTGCAGAACATACTCGTGATTGCTATCACTCTTGATATTTTCCTCTTCACCCATCCCATTTACAGAACTGCCTTGTTTATTTCCATTACTACAGCCCATAGTTTCATTTGCACTTTTCTCTAAGTATTGCATGTTTTTATTGATGATTCCAGCCATCGTGTTTGCACGATCTTGAAATCCACCTTCAGAATGCATACACTTCTCCTTATCTGAGTCTCCTACTTGTGTATCCCTGCCCAACATAGCCATCATCCAGGGCTCACAATTACTTTCCTTCAAATTTATAGTAAGGTTTTCGGTTCCCAAAGTAATCAGAGGCCCAGTGTTTTACTTATCACCATTTTTTTTATTGATAACAGGAAAGAATTGCGAGAGAGCTGTTTGTGCTACAGATGGGCAAGCTCCGGGCACAAGTTTAGCATTCGCCTTCTGTCCATTATTTAATGAGTGATTTTATACCTTCTGTGAGGAATTGGCCTCCTTAGCAGTCACCTCCTCACATATATGTTTCACCTTCTGGTTTTTTTTCCTTTGGGCCTTTACATCCACTATTTGGCCTCTGTATTGATGTTCAAGTGCACCTTCGATTCCTCATCTAGTTGATGTAGATCGATACCAAAATCCTCTTCCGTGGTACCAGCTACCTCTTTTTGATAGGTTTCCTTTTGGGCCTTCTCTTTCCATTTATTTATGTTTCCCTTCTTAGCTTTATTAGCTTAAGCCTTTCTTTTTAAAGCTCTCGCAGCAAGTCTCTGTTCTCATTGCATCAGAACCACTATAGATTTTTCTATGCCTTCTTCCAGAGACAGGTCAGAAGAATTTGAAACCAACTCATTAACACAGTTATCTTAAAGATTGATCAGGTCTGTCAAAACAGTCGGACTATCAAGCCCCTCCCTACTGGAATTAATCTCCTGTATAGGCAGGGTTGGGATTATGACCTGACAACCTCACTCAGAAAAAGGGCAATCCTTTATAAATGCGATATCAGTACCTATACGCTGAATGGTGGTGGATGTGATGCCAACTACAACCTCTTCACCCTGGTTTATATTGTTAATTTCACTACTCTTGCTATCCATCATGCAAGCAGTAATTTCAGCAAAAGATTTTAATTCAGCACCCACCATCCTTGCCTCACCTGGCGTTTGTGTCACATTATCAATCATTGTGACCCCTTTTTTTGGGTCGGCAGTAAGTGCTGACACTGCTTCACAAGTAAATAATAGACCTTCAACTCTATTCATTTTACATAGAAGGTCCTTCATTGTTGCTCTCAAAATCCCTATCTCACAGTGAGTCTGCTCATGCCCTTTATCCAGAAGATCTAAAATTCTGGATAGGACTGGGAATTCTGCACCAAAATTTGGAGCATTCTGAGCACGTAAATCGATCTTCTGTTCCTGAGGCAAGTGCTCCTTTCTTTTTTCTCTTGGAATTATCCCTGAATCCTATTCAAATAAGTTCACTTGTACGTTGGGGTCGATGAATGGATTTCTGGGTGTAGGTGAGCTGACTTTCTGTGAATAGTGCCCCTCCCCATTCACCAATTCTCCGTGCCATTCACCATTACCAATACCAGTACCATCCATGCCTGTGCCATCCATACCATGCCAGTCATAGTTTGGTTTATTATGTGCAGGGAGACTAAACATGTGGACATCATCTATGCCCATACATCTTTTGGTGACAGGGGTGGAAGGTCCTAAGAGAACCTCATATGCTTTCCCAGCTCCGCTTCTATGGCTATTCCTATTATTGAACAATCATCCAGACCTTTTCAGGTTGAATTAGAGTTCCCTTTAGTTGACATCTCATTCAGAATCTCAGAGCAATCAGCACAATTTACCACCATGGGTTCAACATCCAATACCAAATCATTGACCTCCTTTACGTTATACTTAATAGGGGAGGGTTCCAAATCATAACGCAATGCATCTTTTTGCAAATTATTTTCATAGGTTTCGTTTCCCTCCACATTAGAATCAAGTTGTGCCCTCTCAGGGTCAGGAGCAATGCAAGAGTTATTTCATTCAGAAACCCCCACCTCAACCTGCAAGGGCGACTGGTCCCAGTAGCCCCTTCTGCAATCACTGGAGTATCGTTCGACATTCCTTCATGAATCTGTGAGCCTATTAGCTTTCTACCACTTCTCAGCCCATTTACCATAGTGACTATTTATTCACAAATCGGCAATCAGTAAACAATAAGTCTCACCTCAATGAGCTGCTACGTATCCAGGGTAGAGCATTCAGTTGGAATTGTACATTTTACACAGTATTGCAAAAGGCGTTAGAACATATAATATCTCTTACCGTTATGCAGTATGTCACGTAGTGGGCATGAGACACCCTGGAATATATTCCACCTTAGTTCTTGTGAAACAATAACGCTATTCAACTTTCAAGTGAGCTTTACTATTATCATGCACTTCCGTGGTACGAAATATTAATTATTTGGGATAATGTGAGCTTATAAATTTAAACGGGCACACGCACTCGCCACACAGCCAAACAGCAAAACAGCATTTTCTGCCACTTCCGCCGGCGCGCATGCGAGGGCACGTGCCCGTTGGTTATGTAGTCATCACATCAGTGAAGGGGGCAGGATTAGCTATTCCCTTTCGGAGAAGGGAGAAAGAGAAAAGAGCCTAATCAGGCATGTACCAGGCTACTTGGAACGCAACAGAAGCGTAGAGTTGAAAGGAGTTTTCGAGTTGAAGAGCTGGCACAGCTAAAAGGTTCATCGTAAATACTCAGCTATACCGAAGGAACTCCCTGGAAGTCTTAATTAAAAATCTAGGATTTGGAATATGTGCGCATAAGAACTGTCGTGAAGATCTCTTGTACAGCGCAGAAGCAGCACAAACTCCTACCTCCCCTTTATGGTTTTGGTGTCTGGAACTAAAAGTGCACAGACCTGCGCAACCACCACGTGGAAAGAGGGTTAGGGTCCACGGATTGGATGGGTAGAGGGTTGAAGGAAGACCAGAAAGAGGGTTAGGAAGCAGTTATGGGTAGGGAAGGGGTAATCAGGAAAAACATGCTCCTTGACTCTTGCTGCCCGTTCTCGGGCCTCTTAGCACACCTTTGTTAGCTTTGACAGTGACCCCAGAGACCTTTGTTCAGTTACCTTCACTGAACAACCATATATGATAATCACATTTATGCACTAAGAACGCACCACCTGAATGTCCCTCCACCCAGTTTGCATTCACGAGTTGCTTCCAGTGTTTGGGTTACTCTGGCCCACTGACACCGATTCAGGAGCTAGAACACTTGTTAATAGACACCTCACCAAGGTGTCACACAAAGGCAATGAATGTGAGCAGGACTGCCAACTATCTGACTTCACAAAACACAGTATGACACTCAGATTAACCTGTACACCTAAGAGAGTGGAGCTGGACCCTCAGCTATTGTGTACACACTTTATCTTTAGCAGTTCCCTTAACACCCACACCATGAAATGCACTTGCGTGCTAAATAAACAAGCAACACTTAGCTCAGTTTCCTGCTCTGGAGTCCCGTGCCCAAATCCGCTTTAAGCAGCGACCGGGGAGAAAGGGAGGTACCCAGCGTCTGTCAGGGAGAAATACAATTAGTTCGCGTTCAAAGCGTAACGTGCTCAGAAGGGTTAACACACTAGGATTAGTCTCTCCTCCATGCAGTGGTGTTAGTTTCTACACAGTGTTAAATCCATTCGCTTTCGTGCAAGCGTTTCAGTTCCCGAGCACTTTCAAACAATGCCCCTGAGCTATCTCACAGCCCAGCTGCATTTACTCTGTTCAACATATGCATGCTTCACTTGCACTCGCTCCGTTTCACACAGACTTTCGCTTCACTTATCTTTTGAATCGCGGGGCCTGGGATGTTATCTGTAGGCGAGGAGTGGCCCCACAAGAGTTTTCTGCCCAACCGGAGCCTTGAGAGATGCGTCAGCTCGGAGGAACATCAGAGCGCGAACAAGCGTTCCGTGCGCGCGCATGCGCAGATGCTAGGGCGTTGGCAAGGGCGTTCCCAGGCATGTTTACAGGCATTGTGTGCCTGATCTTTGTGTTCTGGAGGCGCAGGGACTGCAGGGAACGCTCAGGATGCTGGGCAACGTAGTCTCTAGTCTTTGCTTGCTTGTATTCTGGTTTCCTTCCAGCAGATGCCAACTTCCCCCACCTGAGGAACCTACAGGAGGGACAGAGGTGGCATCTGCTGGATAAATATGCCCCCATAACCGCATTGGCCACAGTATGACCCTTTTTGGGTCTGGCATGCTGGGCTTTACGACAAGAACAAACTGGATTATGCCATTTATGACCTGAGTCATCTGATGATCAATATTGTAAAGACACTAATTAGAGATTGATGAACTCCTCTTAGAGAATCATGGATATGCTCTAAACATTGAAAGTGTCATTAAAAGCGCTTTTTGATGTTTTCGAGTGGTGGAACTCATCCTATTTGTGTAAATGGGGATGGTGGAACTCCTCATAGTGGTCCTGATGAAGGTTGCATTACCAAGTGGACAAATATATTGATGTCCTAACAGACAACTGAAACACGTGTAGACAGATATATCTGTGTAACTAATAGTACACAGATAGAGCCATCAGAACATTTGGTGGAGGACTTTTCACAGTGGAAAAAGGATATTTTGTTGACCAATTGGTCAAAGAGATAGATGTTATATGTTTGTTTTAGAAAGTAATAGTGAATGAATGGTAGGAGTGAATCAGTGTGAGTTGAACATGTGAGGACATATTTTTGCCTAAAAAGTTTTAAGAATTTACATTTTATATTTGATATGAAAATAAAAGAATTTGAATACAATGATTGGCATTTATTGATATATGTAAAAAGATAAATGTGTTAAGTTGTGCTATTCCCTATCCTGGTGGTCCAATTCTGTTTATTTCTAGTGTATTGAGCCTGGAGGACCAGGGATAAAGACCAGGCACCCCTTTGTTTAGAAATGTACCAGGAGCGTACACACTGGGTCCAAATAGTGGAACAAGTAGCGAACAAGTAGCAAAGTTCAGGTAAAGAGTTTCGCTGCAATTACCAGTCAAAATCACAATCCTGCACATTACGGCTCACTGATGCAAACAAACTTCCTCTTGCTGACTCAAGCTTTGGGAGATAACAACAGGTTTTTAGCAGTACCAAATACGTCGGGGCATGGGAGCAGGAGCAGATTCCAACACAGCAAAGCAGCACTTGCTGACACCACCGGGGGCACGTGCACGAGGGTACGTGCCCGTTGGTTATGTAGTCCTCACGTCAGTGAAGGGGGTGGAATTAGCAGGTACCAGTCAAAATCACAGTCCTGCACGTTACGTGCACTGATGCAAACAAACTTCCTTTTGCCGACTCAAGCTTTGGGAGATAACAGCAGGTTTTAAGCAGTCCTAAATACGTTGGGGCATGGGAACAGCAGCGGATTCCAACACCGCAAAACAGCACTTGCTGGCACTACCAGGGGCGCCGCGCAAACCAGTTGGTTATGTAGTCCTCACGTCAGTAAAGAGGGCGGGATTAGCAGCTCCCAGTCAAAATCACAATCCTGCGCGTTACGGCGCACTGATGCAAACAAACTTCCTCTTGCCGACTAAAGCTTTGGGAGATAACAGCAGGTTTTTAGAAGTCCCAAATATGTCAGGGCATGGGAGCAGCAGCGGATTCCAACACAGAAAAACAGCACTTGCTGGTATTTCCGGGGGCACGCCTATCGGATCAATGCTCTAAGAAATGATGGAAGGAGCGGTTGATTGAAAAGTTTAAACCATTGACTGCTCAAATGCGTATTATTTATTGCAAATATTGTAATTTTCAATGATGCCGATTATCCAGTTTTATCTGCTCAAAATTGAACCAGCGATTACCTACATACTAGACATTTGCACTACTGAGATAGATGATATTCTAGACATAATGCAAGGGAAAATGTGGAAACAGCTGTTGGGTTTGGCCCACACAATACCAAAAACATAGTATGCCACGAATTAGGTTTATTACCTGTATCAGTCAAATGGCATTGGAGATTGCTGAACAATTATGTAAAAATGTTATCTCTCTCGCTGCCATCTTTGATCAAATTCGTAACAAAAATGAATGTAATATTAGACCTGATTGTAGTATCAAAGGAAGAGTTGGTTGCAAGACGCGTGCTGCAAAAGGAAATTTCAATAGTTTTTTTGGTGTATGCAGTTGGATCAGATTGGGAGATATAAGACTTATTTGGAATTAGCAACCTTTAGGAGGAAATGGGGTGATCGCCCAAAGTATTTACTACAATTTCCATGTGTAACTGCAGAAAAATGTATTTGCATTTTAAATTAAATCAATTTCACACACATAAACACATTCAATTCTCGGAAAAAAGGGCCAAAGATACCAGTGTATAGTTGGGGACATGTCATTTCTACAAACATGAAAATGAGGTTGAAAGTCTCAAATACCCGGTGATGTTCTGTGAGTATTTTGAGGATATACGAGTTAAAGAATTTGGTCATCATTTGATTACAGGAACTGCTTTAACTAGGAATTCATTATGGATGAACTGCATGTGGGGTAATAGCATCACGTGTAAGTAAGGTATAGTTAATTTCTGGGGTATGATAATATGAAGTAATGGTGAGGTATATCTAAATGTTTAAAGTCTTGGTATAATGATGCATGTATCGAAGAAATAATGTGATATAGTGATTTGTTGATATTTCAAATTTGAGAACATGTAATTTTTTATGATTGAATGTAATGTCATTTTGTTTTAGGTATTATCATTAAATAATTGTTAAGGTTTTCTATTTAACCAAACACAATAAAAAAAAGAAAAAAAACCTTTCTCCATATTGAACTTCTATTAATGCTAAAATGCAACAGCATTTCTTTATGGATCCCATTTGGAGTTGGCCAGTCAAAATGCACATAAGTGCTCCTGGTAAAATACATTCCTTAAGTCACAAACCTGTTGACTCTCATCCTTTCAATCCTTACACGCCAAGGGCAGGTGCTTCTCGATTTAGCATGACACCGTCCCATGATTACCATTCAGCCTGTTCATTCTTATAATACCTGGGCTACGCTACTCCACTATATTTGCAGGTTGCATTAAAGGATATGTTCTGAGGCTTAATTTAACTATGTCCATGTGGAAAGATTATTTTTTTGCAAATACATCTTAGGGAATGGAGATGCCCAAAGAGTTTTGTGCTCTAGAAGAAGGTACGCACCTTGTAAGTAAAGGTGCTTGTGCTTTTTTGACTGGTGTATGCATGCATCTTTTGAAAATGACAACATCAAGTTAGATGGTGCAACAATATTCAGAGTGATGGAGTGAATTCGACTGATTCTGGGAATCAAATGTTTCTTGTAAACATTAAAAATGCATTGAAAATGTTTATGTGAAAAAGATGTACAGTGCATATGCAAACATTTGTAAGTCGTTCTAGGAAATACAAATCAGAAAAGCAAAACAATATCAAAACTGAGGAAAAAAAGAACTTTTAAGAGCCATTATTGTACAATACATTGTTTAAATTAAGTATAAACCTCCCCACCATCTTCAATTGAACGATCTGTCCGCACACTCAGCAGTAGTCTGCGGAAGGCACATGTCACATCCAGGTCTTTTGAGGATGGCTGGCATGGGAAGGGGACTCTGGAGACCGTGGACAGTTGCAGGTTTCGCAGCTCGTTTCCTAACCCACAACTCCCCTACTCTTACCCACCAGGAAACCAACCCTGTTACACCACATCACCTCACTTTATGATAATGTCAATTGGTTAATATGTAACTGTGTTATTATGTTCCTGTGTCACCCACTGTATTGTTTTTACAATATCTTTATCAAATTATGTAACTGTAACAGTATCTCAATTCCTACGGGTTGTTTGCCAGCTATAGAAATGAAATAAATAAATACATAAATCAGCCAATCAGGTTTCTTGGGTGCGGTGTACAGGGAGAGATGGTAGTAGGAGTTTTGTTTGCAGGAGTTTTGAGAGAAATGAAAATGGCTATGGCTATGTCTTTAACGAAGCAGAGTGTATGGATTTTGGGGGACTTTTAGATCCATTGGCTGAAGGTTTATGTTGAGCACTGTGGATTGGGTGAAAATCTTGGATTCCATGAATTTGAAGTGTTATGGTATGGAGTGTGATGGATGAAGTGGGAGAATGTGCTCCCATTTTCTGAGAATATGCTTCACTTAAGACATACAGACATCATTGTTCTTCATTGTGGAGGGAACAGTTTTCGGTACATTACTGGAATTTCTTTGCCACTTGCAATGTGGGGGCCTTTCAAAAGTTGATGGAAATGTTTCCAAATTCCAAAATAATGTTTTCTCTGATTGCGCAGAGACATATGTGGATGCATTTAAATGTATTTTGTTTCCAAATGGAAAAAGCAAGGCACAACGTGAATAAATATGTGTGTGCTTTTTTGTGAGATGTTGGTATGACGTCTTTTCATAATGAGAACATTACATTTGATATTGACAACATTGTTTCAAGGAATAGAGTGCATCTAACTGATGTGGGCAACCATATATTTTAAGATAACATTAAAAATGTATTGAAGCATTTTTTGTGAGCACATGCTAATTATGTTGTGTAGAATCTTTGTTAGTTTAGTGTATAAAACAAAATAATCAAAAACATATTTAAAAGTCTTTTAAGAGCCACCATTTTTGCGTGCAAAATAATTAAAATGATTTCCATGTCCCCACGCCTTGCCAGGAATATTGTAGGTGTCCACTGACTACTGCAATCTCTGCGTACTATGCAGGCTGCAAAGGGGCATGTGACTTTTTTTTATCACTTCTATTTTTTAACTGGGAAAGGGACTGTTGCTAAAGGATCTGTTTTTGTGTGTTTTTTTAGTTTTGTATTTTTGTGTGGCTGTTTTGTGTATTTTTCCAGGAGAGGCAAGGTAAGGTGGGGCAGGGAAGGGAGGGAAAAGAGGGAAGGGGCACCAACCACAGAGACAAGGTGGCAGGTGGACAGAGGAAGATGTTGGGTGGGCCTTAATCAAGGTTGGTAGCAGTGTTACTCATGCTCCTTGACCGCGGCCTTGAAAGCACTCTGAAACTGCTCCCCCTACAGATCGGTGCTTCACAGCAAAAACATAGCACAGTGCCCCTCAAAAGGTAAGGGTCAACAGCATTCTGTAGGGCTTTTGAGGCTGCCACAGCGATGATGTACAGTAAAGGAGTATCCTTTGTGATAACAGGAGCAGTTGAAGAAGATGAGGTAGAGGGCATCAACCTTCTTTTCCCTAAGAAAGTCCCTGCCTTCTTCAGAGCACCCGGGTGGTTTAACTTGGTGTGGCACTGTATGGAGGTGGTGCCATATGAATAGAGCCCCTGTTTTCCACGACTCAGTACAACTTTGCACTAAGTGCATCGAACCTTGGCTGCACGAGTCTTCGGCACATTTCCAATGGGCGTGAAAATTTGCCACACTCAGGACTCAAACTGGGTACTGGAGATAGGGACTTCCTACACCTCATCTTCATCTTCCTCTTGATCCTCATCATCTGTATCACTCTGCCTGTTTCACTGTCCATGTCCTCCAGGTTGTTGGGGTGGTGGTGGTGAGGGTGGTCGGCCATAACAGATGCCATGATGGTGTGCAATAACCTTTGCAAAACAGATCTGGATAGCAGTAAAGCAGGTGCTCTCTCCTGGACAGCCAAATTGAGAATGAGGAAAAGTAATGAGTGAAACGTCTGTGGACAGTCGTGCTGCCCACGGACTATCGAGTCGCAAATAGGCCTGGAAAAGTTGTTCAAAGTTGCCAGATCAATCAAGAATGTGTCTGGGACCTGTTGAAGGGTAACGTTTCAGCTTGAAACACCCCAGATCTCTGGATAATGCACTTTTAAACTGTCTTTGGCCACGCACACCATCCATGGACATGTCAGCACACCGCTCGGGTGTGATCACATGATGACGTCCGGAGATGTCCGCGGCCAGACAGCCTTGTGCCGACACCCATTGGATGGGAACCGCAGGGTGCATACGTGTGAGTGTCCATGGAACATGTGCAAATTCCACTGAATAATTAAAAGTCCATCATGCAAAAATGTCTGGACATTGCGTCTGCCTGGGGGCACATCCATTTTGAGTGTGAACACCAAGGACAGTCATAGTGTCCGCTGACTCATAATGGGGCTTTTAAAATAAAAAAAGACATATCACACAACAATATACAACACATGTATAGTATATTGTTGTGGTGAGTGTTAGCTTTAGCAGAGCACGGTGGTGGCGCGAGTTATGGTTGCTAAGCTTAGCATAACTGGCAAATTTCAATGGTTTTTCAGTTTAACTTTTAACCATAACGTCCCTTTAATAATGTTTTTTCACTGAATTTCATAGTTTTTTACCAGTGTACCTCAATTTGCTACAACATCCTAATATCATACTCACCCCCAATATAGCAGCAAGTGAAAATGGTACCATTCCCCAACTTCTAACACATTCTTAACACTTCTACCAATGTTCTACAACTTTTTACACAGTTTTTTATTTGCCGACATTCATGAACATCTAACAGCAATCAACACTTTTCCGACAGCGTCACCTGACCTCACGTGCGTGCGGGACGTAATACACTAACGGGCCCATGCTGCGTGGACATTTTAAGCCTTTCCAGACAATCTAGGATGTTTTAAGCTGAAAGTTTAACCTTCCACAGCTCCTAAATCGATTCTTACTAATTTTCCATCTGCAATCCAGGACAAAGCACGTGCTTGGAAGAGTAGTGGCGCACCTGCTATTTAACTTCAAAAATGGTATCAACCATGGCCATGCCTCCTCCCCAGGGGCCACCACCACCACCACCTCCTCCACCACCACCAGCTGGAGGGCCTGGACAGGGTAAAAGGTGCAATTATGCAGAGGAGGATCTAGAGGACAAGGAACATGAGGTAGATGAATTGCCTACCTCCAGCACCCAGAGAGAATCATGGGTGTGGTGGCTCTTTAAGACTGTGCAAGGGGTACAAAAGGCTTTGGCTACCCATGTTGAATGCATTCAGTGTGGAATCATACTCAGTCATGGACAACACAGGCAGTACTCTTATGGGACCACCTCCATTTGCTCTGAGAAAGGTTGTAGTAGGCTGTCTCAATTCCCCATGTAAATCTACATCACAAATATATTTCAAATATATTCCTATTCCAAACATAGCAAGCTAAACAATCCAACTGCACAATGCATCACACAACTATGGAGAGAAGGAAACACAATTGTGACATAGCACTCACGAGGAGAAGGCTGTGAGCATGCATCAAACGCATTTGTAGGCATCTGTATTTTCATTATGACAAGAGGGAGGAAAAGGATAGTAGGAGGGAGATGGAAGGAGGGAGAAACAAAAAGTACAGGGTAATAAAGTGCAAACGTGTATAGCAGCATTGAGATAGTACTGGTATATACACATAGCATAAACACAACAAGAGTAATACAGTAAAAACAAACTGTTATAAGTAGTACTGTAATATGAATTTCTTACCACTGGTTATATACATATACACATCTATGTCTGTTGTTTCGACATGTCTGTTTTTATTACAGTTTACACACCTCTACTTCTTGCACAGGGGGTGCAGTATGAGGGGCCTTTTGGACATCCGAAAGTTGAATCCAATACTGCAACTCCTTAACCTTTACCACAGGAGGAGTGGCATAGACATCGGTAAACGGACTGTTGTATCTAGGCTCTCTCCGTCTGCAGACAAAATTCATAACAAAAATGTCATATCCCAGGAACAGCTGGATGTATCTGCAGACGTCAGTGAAGTAGATGCAGTGCTGGTTGTATCTTCAGACCGCGTGGCGCTATCTGTTGAGAGATACATTTATAGCTTTTGTTAAGGATGAAAGATAATCTCTGAACTCATCCCCTAGAATGGATGCCGCCCTGTGAGCATCTGAGGTTTTTCTGATAGGACATAGGGGTGTGTGCGTTCACCGTATTGAGGCGATAAATCATGATCCTTACAGGGCTGCATGCGCATAATGAACAATACCAGGGGCAAACAATGCACCCAATTTGTCTTCAGTGTTGTGCATAACTTTGAGAGCTTACTATTTAATAGGTAACTGATCCGTTTTGCGACCCCGTTGACCTGGGGTAGTAAATTGTGCACATCTGATGCTTTATGCCCAATAATGTGGCCATTTCCTTGAAGAGTTCATTAAAGAAATGAGTGCCATTATCTGACTGCAAGACATCGCAAACACCCCATTCAGGGAACACCTCCCTCACAAAAAATATGGCAGCACTTTTAGCATCAAGATATGCACAAGAACAAGCCTCGACCTATTGTGAAAAGGGACATACCACAACTCTTAAATACTTTGGCCCATTACACCGCTCTCCCATGGCTGAGTAGTCGATGTAGAGTTCTCTCAATGGCCCAATAGGGAGAGGCAAAGTGCCTTGTATTGTTCTTAAAGTGTGACCAGTGGAAAATATCTGGGAAGCGATGTCATTTATCACCCTTTTAGAAAGAACTTCCTGGAGATTGTTGTTTCGACATATGCACTGGATGGTCAAAAGCGATCAGCAGCAGTCTGTGTGGCATAACAACTTTGCCTGTGCTATCTTGCCGCCAAAACAAATCTGTAGGGGACTGTGTACATCCTCTCTTCCTCCACAACTCTTTCTCCTCCTGTGGTGATGCCTTTGTAATTCAATTATCTGAGCTATCGAGAGGAAGTGTATGGGGCTGGCAATTGCTCCTGTTTTTTGTTACCTGATACTCTGAAATGACAGGCACTGGAAGATACGTGACTAGTTTGGCTGATCCATCCACTGCAGGGAACCTGTGTCCGTGTCATTGGTAGTGGTGATGCATTTAACCACAGCCATCATAGAGGGCTGGAAAAGTACTAAAATCAATTTATCCAGAAATTCTGCCGGTTGGACTGGGGACCTGTCAGCTCTTCTGAACCCACTCCCTTTCCACCGTGCTAACCCTAAATGCACTGCTGTGGTAACATAGGCAGAGTCTCAATATATAGTAACTCAGCACCCTCGGGATGCGAGAAGCTATTCAATAAGTGATGTAAACTCTGCCGCTTGAGTGGATTAATGCATTGGTAACATTTTTTGCACCACCACCTCATCATCATCATCCACTAGGTAGACCACAGCCGCACCAGTATGTCTCAGGCCTGTCCCCTGGTCATAGTTGCTGACCCGTCAATGAAAAGGACCTCCCCCCTTCTTTTGTGTTAGTTTTGTCCTCCTCCTCTCCCTCAAATGTTACACAGTCACGCTTTGCAAGGTCTTCTTCAGTCCATAATTCTGTAAAAAAGATGGCAGGGTGTTCTGTCTTGCACCTCACTATGTGGATGTTTGGGCTGGACACAATAACCTCATACCCGGATACCCACTGAGTGGTCAAGGTTTATTTTGACTGCTCCAGAATGGCAAACAGCACATGATCCACATACAATGTTACTGAGCACCCCATGGTTTTAGTGGAGCTTTTCTGAATTGGGAATACAGCGGCGGCAAGTGCCTGTTCGCAGGGGAACTGTCCCTGCATTACTGAATCGAACCCTCCACTCTAATAGGCCAATGGCTCATGGCCCATTGTACTTTTCTGGGTGAGTACTTCTTTCATCATTTGCCATTGGAATGGGAAAACAAGTAGAACTCTTGTGTGTAGTCAGGGGTTGCTAACACTAGTGGGGCAGTAGAAATTAGCTCTTTCTAAATAAACCTTGACCCACTGAGTGGTCAAGGTTTCTTTTGACTGCTCCAGAATGGCAAACAGCACATGATCCACATACAATGTTACTGAGCACCCCATGGTTTTAGTGGAGCTTTTCTGAATTGGGAATACAGCGGCGGCAAGTGCCTGTTCGCAGGGGAACTGTCCCTGCATTACTGAATCGAACCCTCCACTCTAATAGGCCAATGGCTCATGGCCCATTGTACTTTTCTGGGTGATTACTTCTTTCATCATTTGCCATTGGAATGGGAAAACAAGTAGAACTCTTGTGTGTAGTCAGGGGTTGCTAACACTAGTGGGGCATTAGAAATTAGCTCTTTCTATTTATTAAGGCTAATGAGCATGTCTTCTGTCCAAACAATCTTGTTATGAGTATTGTGTGCCTCTTTAAATCCTTGAAACAACGTCCCGGTGTAGGCTGCTTGATCTATAATCCATGCCCTACAGTAACTGCACAATCCGAGGAACTTCTGCATTTCCTTGTCAACTGTGGGCTGGGGTGCACTGCGCATAGATGCAGCACATCTGGTATTACTTTCTTCCCATGGACTGATATCAATTGGCCCAAGTAAAGTACTTCCTCGAGACAATATTATAACTGGCTGGGTGCTTGAGAAGATTCGGAGAATTCGCTTTGTGCCTCTGCTGGAGCTGGAGCTGAAAATTCTGCACTGTAGCTCGGGCGTGCGTCTGCCAGGAGGACGTCTTTTTCTGCTGCACCTATTTGCCTGGACATGAGAAACTAAAGAAGGTCTGAACAACTCACGTTGACCCTGCACCCCGGGCGGCAAAGCCCCCTTCTCAAAGGATATCTACCCAGAGCCCAGCGCACCCACGCGCGCACCCACAAGTACTCAAAGTACTGTTTACTGGTGTGGCGTGCTGGGTGCTTGAGAGGATTCAGGGAACTTGCTTTGTGCCTCTGCTGGAGCTGGAGATGAGAATTGTGCACTGTAGCTCAGGTGTGCGTCTGCCGGGAGGACATCTTTTTCTGCTGCACCTATTTGCCTGGACATGAGAAACTAAAGAAGGTGATTGTGACAGTACAGACTGTTCGTGCACTGTGTGCTCACTGCACACATTGTGCACGTTGTGCTTATTGAAAAATTGTCACGTTGTGCCTCTTGAGAAATTGTCCTGCGTCTCCTTGCTGAAATATCTTTTTTTTTACTTCATTTGAAGGTCTGAACAACTCATGTTGACCCCGCCCCCCGGGCGCAACGTCCCCTTCTCACAGGATATCTGCCCAGAGCCCAGTGCACCCACGCGCACACCCACAAGTACTCAAAGTACTGTTTACTGTTCACGGTGCGCAGCGTGGGATGCTGGGGAGCATATACTCAGTTTGACTTGTTTATGCCTCAAGAGAACCTGAACTGAGAAATTGCTTAAGTGCTAATGCTAGAGGGGGTTTGTGTGAGTACAAGCCTCTTAATGGTCAAGAAGGTGTAGAGGGATATTCAGAGCCGTATGGTCACTGTACGTAGTCTGGACCAGTGACCATAAAAACTTAGAGTGGAATTCGAAACTGGTTTCTTATCTTCGCATGCAGGAAAAACTTGTTACTACCTGTGTTTACAAATAGCTTCAACCCCGAGGGGCCAGATTTTGTCCATCTTTAGACAGTTAAAAGCTACAGTAGTTGTTTTAAAGTATTGGACGCGGTGCCTGTATGCCATTTAGTGGAATGTGTCTGCTAATTGCTTAACACTCAAGCCTCCTGATAAGCTTTTGGGTACCTACACTTTTCTATCTGGGTAGTAAGAACTTGCCGTTTGTGAGGCGTGTGAGCTCATTGCCCCTGGCTGGGCAAGGACAATTTTCTGACGGCTTTGCCGGAGCATGGTCGTCACGCTTCGCAATGGTAAGTCTGTTCGACCCATTCAGTTGGCAAAAAAAACATATCCATTAACCAAACCTGTCTTTGTGTTTAGTATGGACGGCCCTCAGACAGGAAGCTACTCATCTGAACCCTCACTGAAAGATGCATCAAGCGGTGTCAACAAATTAAGCGATCATCTGCCACCAGGGAAGTGTAAGATGATGAATTTAGGTTTGGTTCCTACACCCCAGACGGAAGTGAATATGGAGGAGAGAACGACAAACTCAAGGCCAACAACGGTGCCATCTCTGAAAAGCATACCAAGTGTACAGGAAATTCTGGGCTGCTCTGCTATGGGACAAATAGAGGAGGGAGAGAAACTGCCTTTTGGCACCTGTGGTACTTGCAGAACTAGATAGAAGGGTCCGCCTGTCGACAGGGCCCTCAACACCTGCTAGGCTCAGAGCAGTTTTTTTTTATAATATACACTTGTATGAAGCCTCAGATGAAGCACCTCTTTTCCCCCACCTAAATCCACTTCTGGTGTGCAATCTTTTGGTCCCAATTCTGAGGCAAGGGATACAGGGCTACCAAATAGGGATAGAGAGGGGTTGGGCAGCCAGGCCACAAACCCTTTTAAATCTTCCAGCCCCCCTCCTTCTCTTCCCCCATACAATACCAGTCATTTGGCACAAATGATCCTCTCATTGGTCCGGTATTTGAAGGCATCAATCCGGAGGACACGGTTTCAACATATGCTACATTTCCAGTGTTGACAAGGATTCTAAATCTCCTGAATAAGGGTCAGGAGCAGACCAACTGTGATATCCAGGAACTTAGATCCCTGCTAATAGATAACAGAGTGAAAACATGCAAATTGGAAGGGTATCTTTTTGCTATGGATGGATGTGTTTTGGCGGGGGGGGCAAGGTAAAGCACAAAACGAATGTACTACCACAATCAAAACTCGCAAACAGAATCTGAGATAGTGGTTCTTAGAACAGGAAACAATGACCCAGCACTGTCTGCAATAGCGAACACTCTGGCAGAACTGAAATTACTGGTGTCGTCAAATGGTACCCAGATGAAAAATCTGGAGGAGAATATTGGAGTAGTGCAATCCAACTTTAGAAGATTAGAAGAGAAGCTAGCAATTTGTGACCGTTTTTCTGATGGCCCGCAGACATCCACTAATCTAGACAGCCCATCGGCACTCCTAAGTGCCCTGGAGAAAGGAGGGGATCCCCAGGGGGAGGAAAGGGGATCCAGGGAAGGAGACTCTTCCACAGAATGTGCAAATACAAGCGATCAGCCTATCTCCCGTATGGAGAAAAAAATGAGGGCTAGGGCTATTAGGCATAGAGCTGCCAGGGCGCATAGCTCTATTTAAAACCCTGGAAAAAAAGCAAGAATTTACCCACCCCAAAAATGACCAGCACTAACACCAATATAAAAGACATATGTGGCCTTTCGTCGAAGGCAGCATTGACTTGTCACAACTCGATGAGGAAAGCAAAAAAGCTCTTCAGCTGAAAGAACTGGGGACTCCAAAAAAAAAAAAAAAAACCTGGTCATGGTCAATGACCACGTCTTGCGTCCATCGGTGCCCAGAGACCAGAAGGAGGGCGAATATTGGGACGCCTCTGATACCTTGAGGGAGGCAATGACCCATAAGGGAAGTACTCAAATACTTAAACTAACAAAAAAAGAAATGTTAAAAAACTCAAAAACATCACAATCAAAAAACATCACAATCAAAATAAAAAGACTGAACATGAATGACAATACGGATATTAAGCTTTTTTCACACCTAAATCTAAAAATAATCCAGGTAGTGGAGAGGAAACTATGGGAACATTACCTCCCTCACCCCCCATACTCCCAACTAAAGTGGTGAGTAATCTAACCCCCCCACATCCAGGGAAGGTCGAGGTCATGGTGTTACCATTGGGGGTAAACACGCCTACAATGGTGGAGAGGCCACTAATGCACGAGAACCCCAGGCCACAGGAGCTCATATGAGAAGGAGCGGGGAATGGGATGTGACACTGCCTCCGGTACCCACCCTGATTCCGAGTGAAGATATTAAATTCCTTGTAAAACAAGCAGTTGAGAAACTGTTAGAAAATTTCAGCAGGCTGGTGTTAGATTTTCAGTCTCCTATTATTGGACCGAAGCAAGGCACCTTCCCCCTGAGAATAAAGACAATATTGGAGGGCCCCCCAATGCCATCCAAAAACGTGAGCCTCCTCTAGACTTTACTGGGACAGAAAAACATCAATTGGAGCCTCTGGCCATGATGGGGGTGGATGCTGAATTAATTAACCTGTTCAACAGCTCCCATAATCTTTCGAGGCAGGGGGGCACTAGTAATACACAGCCAGCTATGGTTAATTACAAAACATATTCTAATGAGGGGCCTGCAGTACGGTTCAATTTACCCTGCTTAGATCCCTCAATAGTTAAGCGTAACTCGATGGGTGAACAACAAGAAATGAGAAATACTCCTGAAAGAAATAATAAACTTCACTCACCCAAACAATGGGAGAATCTGGCACAAGCTGTGCACGGGACAGAAGGGGAAAACGACAAGCCCCACACGGCCGACACAAGGGCTTTTGATAACGATCAACAGAAAAAAGAGGAGAAACGTGAAGGTCCGGAATACCAAATAGGGGGAGACAACCACAGTCCCCATAGATCTAATAATCGAGCCCTTAACAATGAGATGTCTAATAGAATGGACTGGAGAACACCTAATTTAACTGACTGCCCCAGTATTATGCTAAACTTTATGCTTCCACAGGGCGGTCCTGTCTCATTAAATCGACCAAGAGTTTTATCCCTCTTCAGCGAAATACCAAGACTCTCCATGATGTCATCGGGTGACATCAAAGTGGTTGACTTAATCCATCTATTGAGGTTTGATTATGTAAGACTTGTGTTCTACTCCCAGGCTATCATGGAATTAGTGGCTTCGGAAATTGATTCCCTTCACTGCTTTGGCATCGATCTAGAACCATTTAATAATAGATTGATAAGCAGAGGGGTTGAGGCAGAGGGGAGCTGCTTTTCGGACGTCACCTCAAACTCACTCTGAAAAAAGACTGAGGGGGTAACTGCTCACATCACAACTTCAGAAATAGATTTAAAATGGTTGGCACAAACATTGAGCGAATCATTAGTCAAAATCCTCACCCTAAACATGAAACCATAGACTTCCACCTCATATATAGTGGTATCCTGGAACTCTTGGGGAAATAAAGCTCTTAGGTTGGCGACCAATGGTACTAGTCATCTAACTGAAGCAAGAATGTTTTGTCTCCAAGAGATATGGGCACTATCTCCTCTTGTGTTGGATGGGTACTGTATGCATCAAGTGCTAGCAGTTAAAAAACCTAGAGGGAGACCTGCGGGAGGTATGATTATTGCCATTAGAAACTTGCTACCCTTCAAGTGTATTCAGCTTTTTATGCCTCACAAGGGCTGTGTTGCCATGCTGGTGAATTCCCCCACCCCCCTGTACCATTCGGTCATATGCTGATAGTTAATGTTTATTGGAGTCACGAACTTGACCTAAAGAAAGGTATTGACCTGATTGATGGTATCATACAGGAATGCCAAATGTTGTGTAAAGTTTTTAATATTAAGCTTCTGGGTGATTTTAATTCTGAAGCAGGTTTGTGCTCTAAGGGGGTATTAGGAGAGTTGATTCTTTGTCCCAATAATGTCGGGTCCTCTAGAAAACAAGTTCAGGGATTACAGTGGGATCATTTCCTGATGATTTGGGGCTTAAGCTTTGTAAAAGACTGCTTGAGTAAAGATGTTACCTGTTACACCTGGACAAATGGATCTGAATTCTCTACTATAGATTATATTTTTGTAAATATGCTTTTATTTAACTCCTGATTTTACAATAGTACCCTCTTTGGTTAGTGATCATAGTGTCCTTAAACTGACCCTACAGGCGCACACGGTGGCTGCTACGAAGAAGCTATATCCTCTGATGATGGAGCCCAACATTGCTGGGAACAGAATTAACTGAAATTGTGATAATATCGAGAAAGTAAATAAGGTCTTTTTTCAGGATTACGATAGTAATGGTTGTGAAAAAAAAATATTAGCATGCACACACACAGGGAATTCAACAACTATGTCATGGGTGTTATTCTTGGGCCCAAAGGAATTTGGAGGCCCAAGAAACCGGGCTCTTCTCATACACATGTTTTTGATCCCACTATGTATCAACTCAAAAAAGAGAGGAATCGTGAGATTCGTCGTTTAGTAAAACTGCTGTATTCTCCTAAATTAAAGGATGCTATAAAAAAGACAAAAATAAGTGGGAAACTAAAGCGCAAACTTTAAAAGCAAAAATCTTTCAGCAGGATGCAGAAAGCATATTAGAGGCATTATCCAAACCAACATGAGAAATTTCTGGGCCGTGGTTAATGGGAGAGGTGAAAGCCAAGTAAGAAAACAAGGAGTGTGCATCTCATCGGCTGTATGGGAAGGGCTCTTTGGCTCTTTATATTGTCAATATACATCCGACTGGCCAGTGCCGGTACATCTGTCATGTCAATGGAATTTCCCTTTTACACTGCTGGGTATACAAGTCTTATATCAAGATGTCTGCCTTCACGGGCTCCAGGGTCAAACATGCTTGCCAATGTAGTGTTTAAGGATAATTCAAATCTATGGGCAAAGATTTTGTTTCTTTTGTTTAAGGACATTGTTATATCAAGGGTTTTTCTGACAAGTTGGCATTTGTCCTATGTGGTTCCCATCTATAAAAAGGTTGATAGGTCTATACCATCTAGTTATAGACCTATCGCCCTGTTGGATGCCGACTGTAAAATCTTTGCTTACCAGGTCTTGGAACATATCCATTCTCAGATGGATGGAAAAGCAGTATTAACTCCCCAGCAATTTGGCTTCAGGAAAACAGTGGGCACTGATGCTACGGGCCTTCTCCTGTCTATCATGCAGCAACAGACCAGGCCAAGAGGTAGCCAACCAATATACTTGGTGTCAATTAATTTGACCTCCACTTTTGATTTAGTAAATAGAGCCACTCTGTGGAGCAAACTATAAGCCCTAGGTATGCCCGCACAGCCTCTTACCATTATTTACCATCTTCATGTTGAAACTAAAATTAGGGTCCGACTTAATGCGGAGGGAGCCCTCTCGGAAGAAATTATCACAAATAATGGTCTCAGACAGGGATGCATATTCACGCCAACTATTTTTAATCTATATTTATCCGATGTTGGCCCGGTACTGGCTTCCTTTGATGCTCCTAAAGTGGAAGGGACGAAAATTGTCTGGACCGCATATGCTGATGATATATTAATTTTTGATCTGACTCCTATTGGTTTGCAGCGTGTGCTGTCCTCTTTTAAGAAATATATTGCTGAAAACTCATTAGCCATTAACCATACTAAAACCTTCATTATGCGACTAAGCTATAAGAAATCCACAATTAGATCTGCCTGGTTTTTGGATCACGCCAAACTCTCAATATGCCATGCATTCCGCTATCTAGGATACCCCATTTTTGAGTTTGTAACCAGGACAAATCTATGTACTTTTCTGGATAAGAAAATCATGCCACTGATTTTGCAATTGCGTAAAATTGACAGTAAATATGGAACATTTTCAATGTTACCGTGTTTGAAAGTGTACCGTAACAAGACCATCCCCCAGTTTTGTTATGGAATGGAACTGGCCCCTTCTTGGTTTAGAAGGGAATATCAAGTATAATTCTGTGACGTAGAGTATCGATATATAGAAAATTGCTTGTCGGCAAGAACTCCACTTTGTATGGAATCATGGGACGGTTTCTGGTAGCGGGAGAGGGCTCCACGTCGGTATTACGTGAAATGGAAATTGAGGCTCTCGAATCCCTTGCAGAAGTTGGGGTTTCCAAAGAATTACTTATTAAGAACCCTATGAAGGTCAAGAGGCTCCTGCAGCATGCGGATTGGAATTTGACTGTGAGTGTAATATACAGTAAAAAACTGTACGCACATTTAGCAGAAAATATCAAAAAAATTGGCATTACGGAACCTTATCTCATAAAATTCCCAAGCAATACGCTTACACAGGAATTTATGAGATTTCTTTTTAATGTTCTGCTGACGGGTCAAATTGTGAGCATAAGGCAAGGTCCACAAGCTGCAAGCTCGGAATGCAGATTCTGCAACTTAGATTCCAGGGACTTAACACTGGAGCCCTTGCTGACTCAATGTGCGGGACTTAGATTAGCACGTATTGAATATTTTATCAAATATGTGCCAAACCCGGAATGTGTTAATCTTGAAGCACTTTGGATGGGCATGCTGCATGGCTCCAGGGTCAAACTGCAATTGGCGGTGCTGCGCTTTCTAAAAAGCAAATGTGAACTGTTAGGATGAGTGATAATCAGTAACTTGATCGTTATGGTAGAAATTGGTTTCAGGATCTTAGGGTAAAGGAAAATTGTAAATACTTGTTGAATAACATCCAAATGAGAAAGTTGTCAAGACTAGTAGAGATATGTAACGTGAAATATCCTGAACGAAAAAAAGCTATGTTGATGTTCTAACTGTAAAACTTTGTGATGAAGAAAGTATAATGATATTTTGTGGATCTTTTTAACTATGCTCAAATTGTATTCGTTTTTTATCTATTGAAATTTTATGTAATTTTACTTGAGATTTCTATTTTTTGTAAAGGTTACTGTTTAGCCAAAACAAATAAAAAAAATGTAAAAAAATATTATAACTTTGCTTTGTGTAACTTCTACCCTTTATGTGCCAACAGCTGTAAAAGAGTGATAGAGTCACTTCATAACGGTTGTTCACTGTCACTGCACACTAGCAGATTGTCCACATGTTGGAGGATAGTACTGGGCACTTGGATGTTCCCTACAGCTGCATGTAGTATTCTATTCAATATACTACATTCCATCATAAATAAACTCAGTGAGATATTGAGAGAATGTGTGCAGTATGGAGAAGAATGAATTCTTCAAATCCACCACAGTGAAATGTGTTGCTTGTTTTGAGATGCTGCACAAAATGGTCACAGGGTTGGGAACTACAGGAAATTCTGCCTGTACAATGTAATGCAGCGGGCAGATATCTTGAATCAATCTCCAACCTGCCCCCTTTGCCTTTTTTATCGGATATATAGCTGTGTTACATGGAGAGTTGGTGGGCACAGAAATCCCCTGATTTAGGAGTGTGGTAATGGTGTCTCGTATTCCCTCCTCTGCTTCTTTGGATAGTGGGTATTGTATTACTCGGTGTAACTCTGCACCTGGTCTGAGTGTTATTCCTATGGGTTCCACTCCTGGCGAAAACCATACATTGTGGACACTGGTTGTCCATTGTCTCTCAGGGACCTGCTCTACATCTTTGTCAGTGAAGGAGGGCAGAGTGACAGGGACCATCAACGAACATTACACCATGCGATATTGCGCCATAATCTCAGAGGGAATGCAAATAGCCAATACTATTTCTCCATCATTTACCTAATCCGCAAACAATACTGCATCTGTTACTTCATTTAAGGGTACTGGCAGCTCAAAGCACAATACAATCCACCACTCACGTCCAACTGAATCCATTCCCATACAACAATCCTTTTTGCAGACACCAGCAACCCTTGCAGATCCAATGAGAGTATCATCCCTACCACAAGCTCTAGGGTCACAACAGGCCTAAGGATGAAATCAGAAGGTATCCGCCACCATCCCTTACCAATTTGGGGCCCTGCATCAAGTAAAACTGTAATTCCATACACAAACATATCAGGGTCAACAGGAATGCCACCAACCACCACCTCCCCAATCTTGCTTGTATTAGCACCATCACCCTCATAGCACACATTCCTGGGATGGCACATATTATTCCTCGATCTGTGAAGGAGATGGTCATGTTCAATTTAGTCAGGAGGTCACACCCTCGCGAATGTACTGGGGATGTTTCTGGCTATAATAAGGGTGCTCACACTACTTTTTGTACTATTTTAATAGCTACTTCTTTTTTGTACGGAACCGTGACGACAGCCCCAGAAAAGCATTGAGTGCTGAGAGTTTCACCAGATAGTGGGAAGTGTCCCTCACTGATGCATGATTTAGTGGCACCTTTCTCAACCATAAAGATGAATTGCTAATGTCCTATCTCAACGCCCACCAAGGGTTCCTCATCAGGGTGGGTAGTCATGGACAGGAATGCACACGCAAGAGCTTTCTGTGGGCTGTCCTAGTCAGGATATGTATTGGTACCTGGGAACGTGAATGGGTTACCACCCAGGACACTCACCACCCGATACAGGGTTACTATCCCATTTGGGACAGCATTATTTCCAGGCATTGGACCACGGTATGATTGGTTTGGAAGTTCTGCTAGCACTGGTGCATTAGCTGAGGCAGGTAGCTGCACCTGTGCGGGCCGTGGTGTTAGCTGTGTATATGCTTAATATATTTTGTATGGGATGGACGTGGGCATCAGGGGCACAGGGAAGTGTTGCTGTTGCAGTGCTGGGCCTGCAGGGGTGTATGGATTGTATCCTGCTCCCATTCTGCTCCCATTCTGCTTCTACATTCCTTGCAAAATTACCCCGCTTCCCCCATTCCCAGCACTGAACTGGTCCTGTTCTTCCTCTCACCCCCATTGCTCCAAATCTACCCCTGCCCGCCCTTCCGCCTTGAACCCACCCTCTTTCACGGTGCTGACCTTCTTGATACCACTCTAAATAGTGCAGCAGATGTCCACTGCTCCATTGCCCTTGAGCTCTGCCTGGCCAGAACTTTGTATACTTGTGCTGTTCCTGCTGATGTCTACTCTGTGGAATATGTTTGTGTCACTGCTGCTACCACCCCCTCAACTGATATTTTTGCCAATGTTTTCTGTATCAGTTTCGCTTCCTCAGCCTGCAGCCTTTGTGGTGTTTCCTTTTCTTTCCCTTTAACTTGTTTACAATGATGTATAATTCTAGTCTGTGTTTTGGCTCATCCTTTCGCTTCTACGCCCACAATCTTATGGAGAGCTTTCTGCACTTCCTTTGGTAATCCCCTTTGGAAAACAAAATAGAAAAGCAGAACTGATCGGCCCCACTGGGTTCCCCTCATGGCCCTCCACATCATCTGTACCTTCACAATGTACTGAATGGGGACTTCATCATCCCCCATTGTTTATTGCATTATGGACTGCAAGTCTGGTGTGTCGGGGTACGCCCAGTGCAGTGCGTCCCACATCTGCACTCTGATATTATTAAAAGGTGCCTCATCATGTGTGCCATCATCTACTTTCACTCCCGGATATCCAGCATTAACCCAAACATCTCCAGCCTGATCTTCCACTCTTGCTGCATGCAAACTTTGTATGTCTCCCACTGCAAAAGGTATTGGGCCTCATTACACGGAAGGCGGTGAGCCATGGCGCTATTAGCGCCATGGCTCATGCCGGTAAAATACCGGCACCGCCTTGGCGGAAAGGGGATTTACCGCCCCATTCCAAGGTTGGAGGGGCGGTAAATCCCCCTTCCGCCATTGCCCTTCCCCATTCCCATTTCTGCCCCATAGGGCTCTATGGGAATGGGGAAGGCACTAATTACGGCACCGCAATTTTGCGGTGCCGTAATTAGCTCCGAGGTCCCTTAGCGGGTTGGATTTTAACGCCTGCAAGAAGCAGGCGTTAAATCCTCCAACCCGCAAAGGGACCTCGTAGTACGGCGGTAAGGGTTAACGGTCACCGTTGCCATTAACAGTGACCGTTAACCCTTACCGCCGTCCGTGTAATGAGGCCCATTGTCTCTGTCTGGTTTTCTAAAGCATATATCCACTTCCTAGTCCCTGCAGTGAGGGGTGGGAGCGCTTACTTCAGGTTGTTCTTATCCATCTGAGCCCAGGGAACATACTGTGCCCTCCATGGGCCTTTATGCAGTAAGAGCAACTGTGTGCCAATTCCCCTTCTTCCCTTTTGGCTGTCACTTTGTCTTGTTCCTGGCCACAGCTGCCCGCCCAAACTTGTTCCTCAACTGCGGACTCCACAAGCTCTCTACCCGTGGGGTAACTGCCGGCACTTCCTCCTCATCTTCCAAACCATCGTGTCGCACTCCTCCAACCGCAATTCTCTGTTTGTGTGTCAGCAGAACTCACTGTCCCATAACCTACCCTCCCCCCTCCTTGCTTATCACTCTTCTCCTTCTCAATATGAACATCCTTGATGGCAGCGCTATCAAGTCTGAACAAAATATCTACGGCCCTCCACTCATCTAGTCCAAACTCCGGTTTACTCAGTTCTTCCCGGAGGGCCCTCAACTGTGCCAATTCGCTTGCGTGACCTGTAAAGCTTCTTCTAATTCCTTGTGGGTTTCCTACCTAGTGGCACTGCAGTGTTAGTGTTTTTTTTTATATGGGGGTGGTAATAGGCGAGGGCACATATGTTGGGTTTGTATTTCTTGTGGTGAGAAGAGTTGGGTGAAGCCATATTTGGGGTGGGGGTGACAGTGTTCCTTCGGGTGATGCTGGTTTAACTACACTTGGGGCTAGGCCTCTATCACACTAGGACTTGGACTCCTCATTATCCTCTATGTCTTCCACCATTTTCTGCAATTTTTGGATCTCTTTTCTCCTTTGAAGTTCTTGCCCTTAGATTTAGCAGCCAAACACGAGTTCATGTGTTCCATTATCCCCCTATTATTTGTACCCTGCTCTGGCTATGGCCGGACCATTCCCACTTGTGTCTCCGCAACCCACTGCGTTGGGTATTTCTCAATCTTATCTTTATACAACGGCAATGCACTGCACATATACTCGCCTCATTTTGACAACTTTTAAATTAAAGACAATATCAGGCACCATAAGAGATGCAATTGATCATCAATGTTCCTACAGTCCTTCATTCCCATGCCCATGTCGCCCGTACCCACACTTCCTTCATACACGCATAGATGCTCTCACTCCTCACAGCCAATATGCACACTACTTCTTCCACATGTCCTCCCTTGGCCCCCGCTTGCTACACTATCAAATCTTAAAACGCTAAAACAACAAGCTAAACAATAAACTAAAATAACAAACACTACTTTGTCTTATTCCCCCACCCAATATATATTGGGCACAGGAATCCGACCTTCTTAATAATACAGAGCCCCAACTTCTTTATTCTCTTATCACAATTCAGAATATGGCACCATCTTCGTACCTAGCTCAGAAAGGATCCCACTTCACTGTTTCTCTTTTCATATACTTAAAACAATAATAATAATAATAATAATAATAATAAGAAGGAGAAGAAGAAGAAGAAGAAGAAGAAGAAGAAGAAGAAGAAGAAGAAGAAGAAGAAGAAGAAGAGGAAGAAGAAGAAGAAGAAGAAGAAGAAACCACCATGTGGCATCCACACACTAGCAACTCCAATAAACACCAATCTACCACTCACTCTTGCTATCTCTTATTCACAAGCACAACCCCACACACCAGTGTCCCAGTTACCCCACTGCTCACTGAGCGTCACGTCCTGTTGTTGTCACCTGCAAGAGGTGTACTTACATCTGCGTGTTCACATGAGCTCCTCATTCACAAAGTCCCAATAACGGTCTGCATCCTCCTAGGAGTCGCGCAGCGCTCCAAAGAGCAGACAGGAATTCTGTCAAAATGGCTCCTCTACACCACTACGGGTTGCATTCTTGGGACTGGTCACTGCAGGTGGGTGTGGCCCCTCCAGATGTGCAGCCTGGAATCCTCTGTCTTTGTGGAAAATGTGGGATCACATCAGGGTCACAAAAAATGAAGAGAAGCCCCTCAACATTCACACCTGAAAAAATTACAACTCGTTCCCAGACGCGTCAGCAGCCTTCCAATTCCTCCCACCCCAAGCTTAAAATTCCACTTTCCATCACTGGCACCTCCCAGCACAAATCACAGGGACCCCAGGTGGGGTAAACTTTCTTATTCTTATCTGCTATGATCCTGCTGATGTATTGGCACACTAACAGTTTTATTGTCAGTGGTCTGCGATTGACCGGTACACTGGAATTCTAGCTTCTTAGGGTAGGGGTATCTCACCACTATAACTTAGAATTTGGAGTACCAAAGTTGGAGGCCCCCTCCTTCCTTTCCGTGAAAGAGTGCTCTCGGCCCCTTCATGGCCTTGCAGGGCACATTCCTCTGGGATACTTGTACTACTAGTGTGAAACAGAGGTTTATGAATTTCTGAGGATTCAGCCTTCTCCGCAACTGCCTGTTTTGTAACCTAGCCCTGCATGCTTGCACTTTTTTCTATGTGTTGGTCTTCATCCTAATGTCCTTGCTGCAGCATGGCGCTAGGCCTAGATTTCAAGATGGCTGCTGATTTCTAAGGTGGTGTTTCACTACCAGCGTGATCTATACGGAAACATAAGATGATCTAACTCTAATTCAATTGTATTGACATCCCCTTCCCTTATAAACTTTGTGAACTCTTACAGTGTGCTCTTATGCCTTCACCTTATCCAAAGCCTCTTGGGGTCCTGTAAAGATCATCCCTGCTCCCCAAAACTACCTTGATGTTGGCCTGTTCATTACTGGTAGATCAATGAAGAGGGCATTTCTACCCTTAATGTATGAGATCTTGAGGGATTGGACCACCATGCAGATGTCATGTGTTTTATGAATGGTGTCATGTTGTATAGTTTGGAGATCTGTAGACAGAACCTTTTTAGCTGTGTGCTTTTATAAAGAAAGGCTATGGTCAACAATGAAACCCAGGGATTAGGCTAAGTTTGAAAAGTTGAGGGGTGAATACTTCCAGGCCCATGTCATCCAGCCATTGTTCAACAAGCTGTTGTTTGGTGGGGGCCTAATGGGGATACATTTCGTCTTGGTGGGCCTCAATTTGAGGAAGGCGTTTGACATTCATATTTGAATGGAAACCAGACGTTTATGGAGGTTTGCGATGTCCAAAGGGCCTCAGTCCTGAAGATACAGCTGAGTGTTGTGAGTGTACTGATGGATTATTTAACAGCTGTATGTTCTTATCTTGTCTGCTTTCCAGGAATGCCTCACCTTCTGCCCAGGTAAGAAGCTAGCACTGATGCAAATCTGACTCCTCCAGCTTTTTCATCTTCCCCTCTCAAGAAGTGACCCCTCTGTACAAACACCTTCATTTTGCCTCCATCCCAGTGACCTTATGCTCTCTGCCATGATGTGATCTTACTGCACTGCAACTCCCTGACTTGGGAAAATTGGTAGGTTCTGAAAATGTCTTCCACCTTACCAGGGCCCTGCATATTATTATTATTATTATTATTATTATTATTATTATTATTATTATTATTATTATTATTATTATTATTATTATTATTATTATTATTATTTAAGGAGGTTTGTGCACCCAAATGTATCGCACAATACCAGATCACAACACTTTTCGATCACAGATGCACATATATTCCCAAGCCACTTTTCGGGGGTTTCATTTGATATTACTGTAAAGGGATAGAGCTCAGTCCAGTCATGCTATGCATGAGAAAGCTGTACTTATGTGTTTTTGTGAGGTTCATTGCATCTTTGGACCATCCTGAATGTGTATGTTTCCACATGCGTTCTATACTGTTAGATTCTAGGTTAAGTTGTGGACGTTGGAGTTTGCAAGCTTCATTCCTTCATTAATCTTAGTTACTGCTTCTGACTTTTTTCCTTGATGGTGCCTTGAGCTGTACTTAACCAAAATGCATGTCCTTCGCTGTTTCTTTTGGAGTGAGTTCACAAAGGTTTCTTGCCAATTTTGTGTGGCAAGTTGGAACATCAATCTGCTAGCTCTACACAATTGCAAAAGCAGAATCATTTTCTGTATCTGGCTGAGAGTTTCACTGCACCTGCAGATTTTGAGGCACAGGGTAATGGCGGGCTGCCACTTCCCAGAGTACACCCTTCATTCACGAATGGGGGCGCTCTTGGGAGCATCTGTCGATGTATCTGTTTCCCCTGCATCTCTTGTTCGGTCCAAGCATAGAGATGAGCGCAAAGCAGACGGACAGTGTTGTCGCCCAACATGTACACCTTCGTGAATGGGATGGTTTGGCGTAGAATCCCTTCCTCTGGAGGCCAGTCCCGTCTTTGGAACAGATCGCTTGCGTGCAGGAGAATGGGACCTGCTTCCTCTGTGAGTAAATGCAATCCTCACTGCATGCGCGCCATTTTAGGAGTGTTTCATCGCTTACAAAGTTAGACATTTTGAAATCTCCATTCCTGCATTTGCAGGACATCCTCTCACAATGTAGTGCTCTCTCCAGCATTCATTCCTTTTTGGATAGCCTTTGCTTTATTAACCACATCTTGTCTGAGTTGTCTCCTTTTTATTATTTGGACTATTTTATTATGCTTCACCCTGTTTCTTTCTTTTTATTTAACAGTTATTCAGATATGCCATGTTCCTTGTACAAGGGTAGAGCTTTTGAATGATTGCCAGCACCTATTTAAGCATGTCACATATTAATAATGCTGCTGGGAAATATCAAATCACATTGTCTATAACTCATGTCAGTGTACTAATTAACTGTAAACATCTGTCAGGCTCAGTATTAATCAAACAATTTCTAAATTTAAAGAAGGTGATTTGTGTCATATGCCTATTACACATTCTATTTCAATTTATGAGGGCTTTCATCAAACGCTTCTTCGCTTCTGCATATATATTTGGTGGATTGCTAGATAGGTGTATTTCTTTTTAGACTTTGTATCATTCATGTAATAATATTATTTAACGTTTTAAAATGAATGATGACCGGTCTGCACCTCTACCCAAATCATCTTGTAGTTTAACCTGAACGGCTCGTAAACCGTACAGGCACTATGCCTTCCATGTGGTGCAAGGTATAACTTGCGTGTCTTTTATTCCTTCTGTGTATGTATGCCCTTTATACCCTTTATTGCCTGCATTCTGTTGATGCCGGCCATTTTGTGTGTGCCTGCCATGGCGTCATACCCTCCACGTCTTTCATGTCCTTCATGACTTTAATACCATGGGCCTCATTACACGGTAGGCGGTAGGGACATACCGTTACCGCTAAGGGATTACCGATATCGGTAAATCCCCTCCCCAATCACGACCCGGACATACCGCTATTAGCGGCACCGCAAAGTACGGTGGCACTATTAGCGGCAAGTCCGTGAGCGCGCTGCCCCTCAGACCGGAAATAGCGGCATAGCGCTAATATCACAGCATCACGAGCCATGCGTACATGGCAATACCGGCATGTACTAGACCCAAAGAACCCTTACCGGCAAGGCGCTAATACCGGCATCGCGAACCACACGTTAAAAGAGCACAGCAGAGTTCCAACCTGCCACAGGTGGACAAAATCAGCACAGGTGGAGGCAATGGAGACTGGCAGCACAAAAGAGCACACCACACCCCTCCCCACACCCATTCCCACACCAAGATGGATGCAATACTAGCAGCATTACATGGGCTAGAGGACATGATTGCTGTGCAGCAGCTACAACAACAGGCAGCACAGAGGAGACGCAGGAGGAGGAGGAGGAGGGCAAGACAGGCGCAGCAAGCACCACCAGTGCACCTAGTGATACCACAGAGGCAGCCACCAATTCCCAGGATCAGAGCCAGTCCAGTCAACCTAACCCCTGAGCAGATACACACCCTGTACCGTCTGGACTGGGATACCATCACCACCATAGTAGACATGATATACAACGACATTGTGAGTCTCATTGACATCCGTACTGCCATCCCCCCTCTACTGAAGGTAGTAACAGTGCTCCACTTCTTGGCCACAGGCACCTACCAGCATACGGTAGGTCAGATGCATGGCATATCACAACCAGTATTCTCACGCACACTGAACCAGGTGCTCGATGCCCTCCTGCAGCACACAAGTCAACACATATACATGCCACGGACTGCCCAGGAGATCTCCAACACCAAAGTTGGCTTCCATTCACTGGCAGGCATCCCAAGTTGCATCGGGGCCATCGACTGTACCCATGTAGAACTGCTGGTCCCACATGCCAATGAGGTAGTGTACCGTAACAGAAAGCAATACCACTCCATCAACGTCCAAATGGTATGTGACTCCAATAAGATCATCACACATTGCTGTGCCCGATATCCCGGTTCAACCCATGATGCAATGGTCCTGCGGAACTCGACAATACCACGATACATGGAGCGACATGCTGGACAACGTTCGTGGCTACTTGGTGAGTAGCAGGCTGACCACATGTCAGTGTGATGTGGATTGTGAGTGGGGGGGGGAGATGCATACTCCAACTGGCCGTGAATGGGGGGGGGGGGGGAGATGCATACTCCAACTGTGCGTGAACTTGTGTCATGAGAAGAATGGACATACATATTTGCATCACTGTACAGTGAGGCAGCCCACAATGGACCAGAGACAAAACCACATGCCGGAAGTGAGTGCCACGGCAAACATATCAATCCATTACGCCAAACAGGCCATTCCAAACAACATGCACACCGCACAACACACCATTCCCCCATTACACAAATCAGCAACATGCATATCAAAATCACAACTGAAATGTACGCTGAACTACATCAGAAATGGTCCGCGCACATGAGTGCATACAAATGGATCCCCTGTAGCCATTGTGGTGAGGCACACCCGTACCCCACCACAGAATTGCCATCAAACAGCATGGGGACATCAACTAAGGAATGGCAGTGTACTAGCAGTGTGGCACTAACGTTGCCAGGGCCAGGAAACACAAATCACTTAAACTCTGGCGGGACATGGCAATCCCTGCTGTATGCATGCATGGTGCATGTCCACTTGCAAGGACCACCTCACCTTCCCACATTGCAGTTACCCTGATTGCCATGCGTGCTTGGATCAGTGGATGTCGTTGAATATGCAATGTTTGTTTGTGTGACATGTGCACGCTCCACATTATGTAGACACTTACACATACCCATTGTTGCACCCATGCAGGTGATGCAGGTTATCCCCTGAAGAGGTGGCACCTTACCCCTGTGCGGAACCCACAGAACAGGCACGAAGAGGACTACAATCATGCACACACCCGTACCCGCGTGGTGATCGAGCAGACATTCGGCCTATTGAAGGAACGCTTCCGGTGCCTCAGCAGGTCGGGCGGGGCACTCCTGTACGGGCATGAGAAGGTGGCCAAGATCACCATGGCATGTGTCATGCTTCACAATATGTGTATCAGACGGAATGTGCCAATGCCCCCTGACATAGAACTGCGACCACCGTCTGAGGATGATGACGGGGATGAGGATGGAGGAGAGGGGGCTGCAGGTCATGCAGGTGTCGATGCCCATGAGGGACGTGCTGTGCGGCAGCACCTGATAGACCATTGTTTCTGATGCACATGGATTAGGAGGGTGCAATTGGTGTTCAGCTCAGGGCACGGGGTGTATGGAGGACATAATCACAGTGCACCCTTCAACAATAAAACACACATACACAATTATCAATGTCGAGTCATGTGATTAACCATGCCATTACGTCTGTATTGAGCATTATGACATTCAAACGTGCATGTCCCCTCCACCCAAAACACCCTCACCCCCCTCCCCCCACAACTCCCCCAAACACCCTCACCCCCCTCCCCCCACAACTCCCCCAAACACCCTCACCCCCCTCCCCCCACAACTCCCCCAAACACCCTCACCCCCCTTCCCCCACAACTCCACCGAACATGGTGTGCACATCAGTGCTGCATTAGTTCCCAAGTGTCAACAGGGACAGGCTGGCCCTACTTCCCTCCTCCACTACCACCATTGGGGGGTTGTGAGTCTGACCGCCGCAAGGACCGGCTGGACCTGCGCAGGATGGTTGTCTGGTCGGAGCTAGTAGACGAGAGCGTGGCTGGTTGATCTGCTCCCTGTGAGTGACGCATGCTCTCCATCGCCTCAGCAATGCGCGTTAGGACCTGCCTCACAGCGGCCATCTCCTCACATAGGCGCGTCGTGTTGCTGTCCATGGCAGCTTTCATGTCCCTTGACAACCCGCGGATCTCCTCCCTGGTCGAGGCAGCCTCGCTCACTTGCCGGGCAACCAGGGCATTGAGCTCCTCCTGGCGCTGGCGTATCAGGCTCATGGTGTCGTCTGCGGCCCTGCCCCTGTTACTCCTCGGCGCAGCTTGCTGCATGTGGCCGACATCAGGTGAGCTCGCCACGGGACTGAATGACCCATCCATTGCATCTCCGGCATGCACCTCATGGATGTTGCCATTGGATGTGTTGCATGGGCTGTGGAGTGGGGACAGCTGGGGGCTGGGTGTACGCTGCCCTTCCGGTGTCGGACATGGGTCGTCCACATCACTCATAGGTGCCGTGGCTGCTGCTTCCCCAACGGAGCTATTGGCTGCGGACGGCGTGCCTTCTGGCACTGGCTCCTGAGTGGTGGGGGTGGGTGGTGGGGGTGCTGCCACAGTGTCGGATGGCATTTCGACCCTTGGTGTGGTCGTTGCGTGGGTGGCTTTTGTACGCTGGGCCACTCCAGATATCCCAGTGCCCCTCGATGTACTGGGCCTGGTGCCTGCATCCTTTCCCTTGGCCTGCTTTTTGGGTGGTGGGGCCTGCGTTGCAGCGTCCAGCTCCTCACTGTCAGATTGTGACCCTGTGGGGGAGCAAAACAGGGATAACATCAGTGATGGGTCAACGTGCATCATGCATATGTTGTTGTTGCTGCAGTTCTTTGGATTTGGACATCTACTTTGGGCCTGCAGGTTGTTGGCCAGATGGGTGGGTCATCCGGACATGTGTCAGGGTGACACGTGTGTGAGGTGCTGCATGCATGTGGTTGTGTGGGGATGTGCAGGGCATATATGCAGGGTTGTGTACATGTGTGTGTGATGACCCCATCCATTAGCTGATTCCCAATTCACATTTAGGGGAGGGACTCATGCTTGGCATTGCTGTGTCTTGCGTGGTCACTCACCTCCGTCTGACGTTGTTGCCACACCACACTCCATTCGGCCCACTCCCTCGATGGATTCTATGCCAATGGTGCTGGCACATGTCTCCTCCCACTCCTGCATCTTCATCGGGGATCCACCTCCGCCTCCTGTGCCCATGGCCAGATTCCTGTTGGCCGATAAAATGCTGCGTACACGGAGGCGCAGATGATCCCACCGCTTGCGCACGTCCTTTACGGTGCGGGGGGTGGAGCCCACCGCACTGACTTTCTGCGCCACCTCAGCCCAGATTTCCTTTTTTCTCAGGAGTGCCGGGCGCCGCATGTCGCTAGCGAACACTACATCTGCATTTGCAGCCAGGGTGTCTGCCAGCATTTTCAATTCCTCATTTGAGAAGCGTTCTTTGCGCTGGCGCGCATCGGCTTTCTTTAGGGCCTTGGGCATTGTTTGTTCTTCTGGGATGTGGTTTTGCCAGTCGTGGTGTTGCTGCAGGTCCTGAGTGCAGGGGATGGCAATGGATTGTGTTTTTAAAGATGGCCGCCGGGCTCTTTCCCGTTCCGGTGCGATGACGCTATTTCCGGTTCCGGTGTTTTACGGTGACCGCTAATAGCAGTGACCGCTAATAGCAGTGACCGCTAACAGCGGTGGCCGCTAATAGCGTGCAGCATGAGGGCGGAGGTGCTATCAGCACTTTGGTCGGAGCCGGTAAGGTGCTTTTCCGCCATGGCGGTGGGGTCATTTACCGTCATGGACCTATGCGCGTGTCCGCTAACTCGTAATGTGACGCTATTAGCGGTCTCCTACGATGGCGGACACGCTAATGGCGCCATGACGGTAAATCACTTTTTTTAGCGCCTACCGTGTAATGAGGCCCCATGTCTTTTGCATTTAATGTGTTTCATTGCGAGGTTGGCAGTGCAGTAAAAAATCGGTGGTAACCCTGTTATGACCATTTTAGTTTGAAGTAATGGAATTACAGCCGACTTCCAAATTTGAACTTGAAGTGGAGGATTTACCTCCAAATCATCCACCTTAAGGCCTCATCTCAGCAGATGTACTGTGTGGAATTACACTCTCCCAAAAATCCCCATGGAGCCCGAAGGACTCAAAACATGGGGCGCACTCCTGTCCCGTGGTAATTCTACGGACCGAGTGATGGCAACGGTAAATGATTTTGGCAGTAAATCTGCATATCTACTAGACTCGTAATGTGGCACAATGGGCCTCATTACACGGATGGCAGTGGACCAAGGTGCTATTAGCACCTTGGTCCATGCCGGTAAAATACTGGCACCGCCTTGGTGGAAAGGGGAATTAGCGGCCTATTCCAAGGTTGGTGGGGCGGTAATTCCCCCTTCCCCCATTGCCCTTCCCCATTCCCATTTTTGCCCCATAGGGCTCTATGGGAATGGGGAAGGCGCTAATTACGGTACCGCAAATTGCGGTACCGTAATTAGCTCCCTGGTCCCTTTGCGGGTTGGTTTTTAACGCCTGCAAAAAGCAGGTGTTAAATTCCCCAACACGCAAAGGGACCTCGTAAGGCGGTAAGGGTTTACCGGTACCGGTAAAATACCGGTACCGGTAAACCCTTACCGCCTAGAATGTATTTGATTCCTTGGTTTGCCTTTAATACCATGTTCACCTTTTATGACTATGCCTCCGTTGCTTTTTTCGTACATCACGCCTTCCATGCCTCTTATTCATTATATGGTCTTTCAGCCTTCGCAGAACTATTTTTTGTCTTGTGTGTCTTCCAGGCATATTATCCTTTATTTTTTACCACCTATGACTTTATGCCTGCCATGCCAGATGAGGTCCAGGTGCAAGTGGATCTAGGTCACCTGGCCTAAGCCCCGCCCACCTGGTGCCTTCCTGGTTGTTGCTTTTTTCCCTACTTAAGGAGCCCTCCAGCCTCTTTTCTTTTGCAAATGGGTAGCAAGTGCAAGTGGATCTTGGTCACCTGGCCTAAGCCCCACCCACCTTGTGCCTTTCTGGTTGCTTCTCTTTTTCCCCACTTAGCCAGCCCTGCCTGCCTGTTGCCTTCCTGGTTGCCACTCTTTTTCTCTACTTAAGGAGCCCTCCAGCCTTTTTAGATTTGCTCATGGGGAGCAGGTGCAAGTGGATCTAAGTCACCAGGCCTAAGCCCCGCCCACCTGGTGCCTTCCTGGTTGCCACGCTTTTTCCCTACTTTTTCCCCTCCAGCCTTTTTTCCTTTGCAGATGAGGAGCAGGTGCAAGTGGATCTTGGTAACCTGGCCTAAGCAGCGCCCACCTGGTGCCTTCCTGGTTGCCACTTTTTTTCCCTACTTAGCAAGCCCCACCCACCTGTGCCTTCCTGGTTGCCGCTCTTTTTGCCCACTTAGCAAGCCCCACCCACCTGGTGGCTTCCTGGTTGCTGCTCTTTTTCCCTACTTAAGGCACCCTCCATCCTCTTTTCCTTTGCAGATAAGGAACAGGTGCAAGTGGATCTTGGTCACCTGGCCTAAGCCCCGCCCACATGGTGACTTCCTGGTTGCTGCTCTTTTTCCCCACTTAGCAAGCCCCACCACCTGGTGCCTTCCTGGTTGCTGTCTTTTTCCCTACTTAAGGAGCCCTCCATCCTCTTTTCCTTTGCAGATGGAGAGCAGGTGCAAGTGGATCTTGGTGACCTGGCCTAAGACCCGCCCACATGGTGCCTTCCTGGTTGCCGCTCTTTTTCCCCATTTAGCGAGCCCCGCCCACCTGGTGCCTTCCTGGTTTCCACTTGTTTTTCCCTACCAAGGAGCCCTCCATCCTCTTTTCCTTTGCAGATGGGGAGCAGGTGCAAGTGGATCTTGGTCACCTGGCCTAAGATCCGCCCACATGGTGCCTTCCTGGTTGCCACACTTTTGCCCACTTAGCAAGCCCCACCCACCTGGTGGCTTCCTGGTTGCTGCTCTTTTTCCCTACTTAAGGAGCCCTCCAGCCTCTTTTCCTTTGCCGATAAGGAGCATGTGCAAGTGGAACTTGGTCCCCTGGCCTAAGCCCAGCCCACCTGGTGATTTCCTGGTTGCCGCTCTTTAAACCCACTTAGCAAGCCCCACCACCTGGTGCCTTCCTGGTTGCCGTCTTTTTCCCTACTTAAGGAGCCCTCCATCCTCTTTTCCTTTGCAGATGGCGAGCAGGTGCAAGAGGATCTTGGTCACCTGGCCTAAGATCGCCCACTTGGTGCCTTCCTGGTTGCTGCTCTTTTTCCCCACTTAGCAAACCCCGCCCACCTGGTGTCTTCCTGGTTGCCGCTTTTTTCCCTACTAAGGAGCCCTCTAGCCTCTTTTCCTTTGCAGATGGGGAGCAGGTGCAAGTGGATCTCGGTCACCTGGCCTAAGCCCCTCATACCTTCTTAGCCGTGCCTCTTCCTTCCTGCTCTTAACTCCTAGATCAAGGACGTCTCTCGCCCGGGCGCACTAAGCGAAGGGCAGACAAAGAAAAAGGCAATTCCTATTTGGACCAGAAGGACCCAGAGCCCGAACCCCTGGCCAGATACAGGTAAGCATGCACCAACATGTGCTTACACCCTCTGTCCCCACAGGAGCATCCCCACCCCTCTGGTCCCTCTGTGATGTTCCCTTGTGTCCCCCCTTCTCACACACAGGTGTTGCCTATTTTGCTTGATTCTTCCACCCTGTTCCCCCACCCCTCCTCCAGCCTACTTCTGCAGGAGTCTGTCTTGATACATTCTGGTTTCACCATCACCGTCTTGTGACCAATGCTGGATTTGACTTTTATGGACTTCATTGATTCACAGTGCATCACCCCTTCTCCTGGTGGCCCTGAATCATGCTGTTCCCATCTTCATCTTGTATCCAGGCTTGCAGCATTATGTGTTACTACTGACTTCTGCAATTGTATTCACTCTCCCCTCTTGCTTCTCCGCTCTTTTTGACTGCTTACTCTCTGTTCTCTCCTCCACTCCCTTTTCCCATCTTGTCCCCTCCCCCCCTTACTTTCTTCTATGCACTTACTCTATCAGAATTGTCCCTGAACCTAGTATGATAGCAACCTTGTCTGTCTCCTCACCCTCACCTTACTTGTTTTTTTCTCCTCCAGCACTATCTGAAATGTCGTCATGCCTAGTACGTTAGTTGTTTGTTTTGTTCTTCCCCTTCCTTTCTGCACCTCTCTCCCCCCTCAGTTTTTGTTTTCTCCGGCTCTACCAGAAATGTCGTCAGGCCTAGTATGGTAGCCACCTGTCTGTTTCCATTTCCTTCCCACTCTCCCCCTCCCTTCCTTATCTATGTCTTAGCTCTTGCACTGAATGTCATCAGGCCAAGTACGATAGTTAATTTCACATCCTTACTGTTGATGGCCTGTAAGAATGTTATTGTATTTTCTCTTATTCCCTCTCTTGCCTTGAAGCGCTTTGAAACACATTGTGTATAGACTCTATATAAATAAACTATCATATCATACCATGCCTTTCATGCTGTCCATGCCTTATTCACAGTGTAGTTGATTTTTCAACGTCAAACTGTGTGTCTCGAGGACAAAAAAGTATTGTAAGATATTGTACCTGGCATGACTAGAAATCTAAAAGGAAATAACAGTGGGTATTAGCATTCTACAAATGATGGGTAACTGTACCAGATGCAATTTGTGCATCTTGCAACACATGCATGGCGGCAGATGGAAGTTGATAACAGTTGTGCCTACTGGGGACGACATTGTTCAGGAGGTAGACTTGCAGGGCAGGAGAATGTGGAAAGAGTCTGTTGAATCTTTATTAATGTTTTCTATTTAAAACTCGTACAGCTTAATTAGATTGAAGTGTAATCATAGAATCCCAAATGAATGCTGTACATTTGCCAAACTAGGTCAGAGCTTCTGCTGACTTGTATAAAGGTCCATCATGAACACTGGAGAAGATTTCACAAATCCACAATAGAGCAGGCGACCAAATACCCTGGTCAGGAGACATACAGCATGGGTGATACATTGCCTCACTGTGAACACTGGCAATATAACGTTTGAGGTTGTCTATCACCTACATGTATCATCTGTCTTGAGGTCCTCTACTGCAACACAGAGAAGTAACCAGCAACAGTTATGAAGTAATTAATCCTGATGATGACCACTCTGCCGATGGCATGGGTTGCTTTATTTATTAATGTATTGGAGTCTTGCAATTTTCTATTTTGCAAAAACAATTGTTTCAAAGCATGGGAGAGAGTGGGTTGCGATCGCTCACATATAAACCTGGATCTATGTTTCAGATGTTGGTATGAGATGTAGATGGATGATAGGGAGGAAACATGAGAAAGAATCGGGGGCATTCAAAGTTAAGGAGAGGGTCTGCATCATGACCAAGTGCGGAGGACAAAGGGTTCAAAGTGGGAATCAAGAGAGAAAATAAGGAGTGGCCCAGAGTAGGCAGGGCTGTAACCCATCCAATGAGTTGAGGGGGTTCTGAGATCAAGGAGCAGAGCGTGTCTTTATATTTCTGGACACAATAATAAACACGTGATGATTAGACCTCAGTGTTAGCTGAGGGTCATCCTGTATCCCTTATTGACTAGAAGGGAGCATGGAAGTTCATCCAAAGCATACAGGTTACAGTTTTTCTTGCATGACTATCACGCTCTTCTAAACAGTGTGTCATGCTGGTCTGATCAATACTTTCTTGGAGAGGTGGGAGGACAGGGAGGCAGGTAAAAAGGTAAACCGTAAGCCATCAGCGTTTTCCAGTTTCCTGGTCATTGCCTCTTTGGGGTTTTTCCAAACATGGATGTGGGAATAAATTGGTTCTCTGGGTGAGATGGTGCAGTGTCTGTTGTAGGTATGCCTGTGAGATATTTTTTGATTTTTTTAAAAAATCTGCTGTCTTCTGTGAATCTCCTACTGATATAGAGGTAGGTTTTTGGGTTACCGCAGATTTGCCTTACAACTTGAATCTGCCTGAATCTTCTTTACGAGCAATACATCTCAGTACTGGAGCAGTCAAGGCAGCTTTAGACTAATGTAATGGGGAAAAAACATATCCAAAATTACTTAAAAGTCTTCACTAAGCAGAGCAACAAGTATGGGTAATGACGTTTGAAGAGAGGGTCCCTGGAATGCCCCGCCTCACCAGCATGGGCATGACAGCCCGAAGAGTCAAAAACACACAAAGTCACTTACTATTCGGACAGCCCCCACGAGGACCAGTGACTGACACATATGCAGAAAGACATTCTCTTAGACAGCCATTCAAACCTTATCCAATCAATGTCTTTATGGATACAGGAGCTTCACCATTGGTCGTGGACCCAAATGCCTTGATGGATGACATTGACTAATGTCAAGAAACTGCTGCGCTGATGTCATTAGTGACACCACGACATAGCAACGTTAGTCACAGAGTACAGGGTACACTCGCAGCCATGCACAAAGTCACACAAACACGCACATGAATGCATGAAGAAGATGTTTACACAGTTCTAAATATAGAGGACAGATACATATACATACTGTCAAAAACTTGTATTATTTTTCTCATTAGCTAAGTGCAGAAACGCTGAACACAAGGCAACAAACAGATGAATAGCAAGCTTGAAGATGCTTATGGCAACTAGCCCTATTGAACTTCAAGATCATATAAGGAGCTTGGAAGGACCAAATATGACTAACCTATGGGAAACATAGCATGGTATAGATATGTAGAAATCACAGTATAAGTATAACGTGGATCACATGAGGCCACAAGGCACAGGACGAGAGATGAGAGAAAGCAGACAGGACCTGGCTGCACAGAACAGGAAGGCCATGGCTCACAGCCAAGGTCAGAGACACGCAACACATTCCAGAACTAAAACCACAAGGGGCCATCAGCAGAAAAATTGAATACATCTTCAGAAATTGCAGACCAGAAGAGTTTGATTTCATGTTTCTCAACCACGTAATGCAGCCGAGCTAGACATTGGTTATTTGTCCGCAGTGGATACACAAACGGTTCTCAGCAACACAGACATGAAATGAAACATGGACTCATTAACATCATTGCAATGTTGGGGGCACTCTCACAGGCAAAAGTGGTACTGCTAACAGATACATTGGGAACACATAGTCATTCTTATCACCTTGAAGAGGTGCACAGAGCGCTGAGAACAGTGCTTGGTCCCAGGCTTGGGGATACCAGTTCCAGCCAATCAGGGGACAAAAATTCAGGGGTGGATGGCAGAGGGAAATGGCCAATGGTAATCCTGTACCCTGCAACAATGTAATAGATAGTTTCTTGGGCAAGGGGCAGGCCAGTCACCCGACATGTGAGGGCAATCAATTAAGATCTATAGGGGTTATCTATAAGGGATACCACGCCTATCACCCAACCAGAAAGAGTGATAGGTTTTGTGGGGAAGGGCCCATGTTGTGACGCTACTTTGCAACAAAATGGCCTGACATGGGTTTGAGAGTTTTGACTCTGGAGATTTTTGAATTTCCTCTATGATTCCTGTCGGTTTTCTAATAAACAACATTTCTAACTTGCCCTTGGCTGAGTCTTCTGTTACTGGGGGGGAATTGTTGGACCCTGGGAGCTGGATGGGTAAGCTCGTAGTATCCAAACAAAAAAATGAGTTGGCACCACTATGTTAATCACGTTATGTTAAAGTTCCAACCTTTTTTAAGAAAAAGTGTAATGATTTTATCAACCAAATAACAATGGTTCAAAGAAATGTTTGTAGGAGCTGACAGTCACGAGTCTGGAGACACCCTCACTCAAAAAACAACTATACACAAGAAGGCTAGGTGTAAATACCAAGCCACACCGCCGCTCTCTGTTAATGCCAACCTGGGATATTGAAATATATGGAATTGTAGATTACTAGTTCCAATAGTATTTCACATGTAAAAAATAAAATTCAACCAAGGTTTTGTAATAAATCAATCAGTTCTTTGTTCCTTTAGACATGAGTTTATATCCATAAGGTTTGTTTTTCCACTAATAATCTCTTAGTGAGGAAGCAGTCAACAAATATATACAGCATAGATTCAATTGCCAATGCATTTCAGAGTTTCCTCCTTCATCAGGGCGAATCTTACATAATACAATGAAACCATCGGAATTGCGTAAACACAAATATAAATATAAATAATTTAAAAAAAATAATAATAATAATTAAAAATGAAGCATCACATACCATATTCAATTGTTGTCAAATGTCGCCAAAGTGCATATAATGAAAAGGAAATAATACAAAAATTGAAATAAGTGTGGTGCAAATAGTAAAAAAGTAGAAGAAATAAAGGATAGAAAACAAATGGTTACCTATTTAAATAGTTGACTGTGTGGGATAAGGAAGAGGTCCTCTAAATGTCTAAGTCACCTTTAGTTTGCACTTGTCTATTTCACTGTAGCATGCAGCGGGGTATGTCACTGTTATAAAAGCTCTGTTGGATTGAATAGACCACGTGTCAATGCTAATAGTCATACTTAAATAAATGAGCAAATGGAAATTGTACATGGAGAGACCAACCTGTAGTAGAGGTTGGTTACATTCCTGCACAGCAGCTGGGCAGCGCGCCTGACAAATTCCAGATGCTTTTATAACGTGAAGCCGTCCAAAGACGCCGATGCTCAGTGCTTGTAAATTCAACTGTTGCATGCGGTGGAAGTTGCCGCTTGCTTAATGTGCTCTGTAAACAAAATAAACCAACTTAGATTCTGGTAGCTCTGTCTAAATGAGAATGTCTGTGGGCAAATGCTAAATGTAAAACCAACCTGTAGTCAAGGCTTGGTTCTTTCATGTACGGCAACTGGACAGCGTACATAGGGAGTTTCATGTACTGTTGTTACCTGTTGATTTGGCAACAGAGCTGGAATTGCTCGTAGTAACCCCCAGACTCTGGTCTACCATACCAAGCCAACAAGTTGGTAGCAGAGGTATGGTTTATGATGCCCATTCGGCATAAACCGCCTCTTCTGCCACTGTGCCTGGAGGGCTGTGGGGAGCCTCATGGAAATCGAGTCAACAGGGTGTGCAGCTTGGACGGTGCGGGACAGCAGCACCACACAGGCACCACACAGGACAGGACTGACACTCCATCAGGCAGGACAGATGTGGGGTCCTCCGGGAGAAGGGGTAGCAGGAACTTGCTAGACTTTGAAGGGAAGCTCAGCAAAGACACGACCGCCAGGAGGCTAAGCTTCTCTAACGATTTCGACAGTGACATGGGGGACACCGACTCAGACAGGGATGCAGAGGGAAGTGAGGATGAGGGAAGAGGGAAACCCAGGAGTCGATCGAAGGGGGGAAGCACAGATAGGAGCGTGACCTAGGAAGTAGTAAAGTACACAGGAAGACATAGGAATGAGAAGGACGATAGATCACAACAATCCAGAGATGCATCATGCATTATGGACGACTTGATCCCATATGGGCAGAGGCTTAGAGATCTTCCTGGGTGAAGGAAGGGAGAATCAGCAAAGCATGCACTGACATTAAAGATGCAGAGAGACTGGATAGGCAGATCAAGCTGAACATGAGGGGCGAATGGGGAGATCAGATTCACACAGTTGCCCTTACTGGAAAAGGGAGGGAGGAAACCTCAATGCTTACCATGGAAGCATATAGACAAGGAAAACTTGAGGTGCAAGCTACTCTTGTTAACCGCGGGTGCAGAGAAATGGATATATCAAATGGAAAGTATGACAGTGGAACAGAAATTAGCAGTGGGAGATGTAAAGGGACTACCAGTGGCGATCCTCAGGGAAACCACTGATTACGTATGGAGAAGGGTGGGGTATGCAGGTGTAACCACCCAGGACATGGAGCACAATGTTGCACCATTTGCTAATTGCCGAGCAGCCATATGGCAAGCTCTACGAACACAGTACCCAGACACATCAGACATCAGTGTGATTATGGTATGCAAAATTGGAGAAGATGAAGACTCAGTACATTATATTCAGACGATTCAAGAGCTTTGGCGCCCTGAAATGCAAGACATCTGGGACAAAACTGTGGAATTATTCTACCATGTACTATGTCATGGGTTGCCAGAACAGGTGCAAGGACAATTAAAGGAGTTGGTAGGGATGGAACAAAGCTTTGGTCAGACATACAACTCACAATAGTAAATTACTGTAGGTTAAGCATGAGGAAAGGAAGCAGGAGGAGGTGAAGTTAGTACAGAAGAAGCTATCCAAATATGCCATGGAAGGGGCAGTATTAGCAAGCATGGGAGGACAAGGGGCACAACAGACATAGTACGCACTGTCACCCATTGGTGGTGGGTTCATGGGGTGGGGATGCACAGCATGGGATCCAAGGAAGAGGGGGGCCACCTAGGGGACGTGGGTGTGGGCATCAGATGCAGCAGAACCAGAAGGGCTCAGAGGGGTTTTCTGGGGGGAGTCCAGAGTCAGGTGAGAGAGCACCCCAGTGTTGGGTGTGTGGACAGATAGGACATATTTCAAGGGTATACAGAATGGGGGAATGCAATATCAACCAACATATCAGGGGGACCAGAACAAGTATTACACTTAGGACCAGACACCACAGCAAGGACAGACACCAAACACATACCCACAGATGCACCAGCCCATGACACAGGCACCACAAATGCAAACACCTATGCTGCAGTATTTGTAGGAACCACAGATGCAGGGTAACACACAAAACGCATACACGGCACAGCAAATACCACAGATGCAGAACAGCACAAAACCAAATGATGGCACAGTGGCACGCACAGATTCCATGACAACTCCCAATTAGGAAATGGTGGAGGGTCACTATAGTGGGGGCCAACCCATTCCTAGGGAACGGAATGTCATTATACCTCAATAGGACAGCCCACAGTGGGACTTGATGTGTTTCATCCAATCGATTACACCCAACCCTGCGGAGGAACCACATATTGGGGTGATGATAAGTGACAAGATTTCTTACTTTATTGTAGACAAAGGGCCAACCAAATCCTGCATCCTAGAATGGAAATATAGTATGTCAGGTGATGCCATGAATGTTCAAGTATTCTCTGGGGCAACGGAAGTGGTTCCTTTTACAGAAGATATTGCACTTTCTAAAGGGGAGCACAAACTTTCTTTCCCCCTATTGTACTCTCGACAGACACCTGAAAATATACTGGGGAGAGACATCATGAGCAGACTTAACATGACCATTTCATTCACTGACAACCGGATAGTGTGCTCCACACCAGTGATACACCTTCTAAATATGAGGGAAATCATTGAACCTTATTGTCGACAAAGTGTACAGATGGGGCATGCCAGTGGATGAGGAGCTGTTTGAGTATGGGACAGAAATCATAAAAGCCTGGCTTCCAGGGTTTCAGGGGAAAATTGGGTGCCTTCCAAACAAGTACTTATTCAGGCCAGAGATACCATTAGATGAGAAGGAAGGGATGATGGTTCCACTAGAATTAGATACAGTGAACATGGGGGACAAATGGATAGCAGTGCACTGGACAGATGACACAGGGTGACCATGGCGAGCAGTGATCGCCATGGCAGAAGGTTGCAGGTTGACTTCAGTCACAGATAAAGAACTATTCAAAGACAATAGATTAGATCACGAGATGGTGTTTGAAATGAGCATCACATATTGGGTGAGGATACATTACAGAGAGGTACCACAGAGAATGGTGATGAAGCTGAAATGACTGCTGACATTTCTCGAGGATTTGGCAAAGGTTACCAGCATCTTATGGACCACAAGTCCCTATGACGTAGGGCTTCTGAAGGGGATAGGAGCAGTGGACATAGAACTGAAGCCAGTAGTTATGGTTAAGTTGGTAATCCCATAGGAAGAACACTTTTTGGGTGGCTTATTATTTTGCTCTCCCTGGATGAATCCTCACCAGACTTTGCAAAAAAGTTGGCCATGCACCGAAGACCGAAGTTATAAGCACTGAAGTTATAAGCCACCATGGGTGTGATATGCTGCAGTGGTTGTGGCCAGGGCCTAGAGTCTTGGGTGCATGGCCGCCGTGCACCCAAGACCAAAGTTATAAGCACTGAAGTTATAAGCCACCATGGGTGTGATATGCTGCAGTAGTTGTGGCCAGGGCCCAGATTCTTGGGCACATGGCCGAAGGCCATTCACCCAAGACCGAAGTTATATGCACTGAGGTTATAAGCCACCATGGGTGGCTTATAACTTCGCTCTCCCTGGATGAATTATCACCAACTTTGCAAAAAGTGTGATATGGGTGGGCCCATATAGACAGTTAAAATGTTTGATTCTATGGGTGTGATCTATGGGTGTGATATGCTGCGGTGGTTGTAGCCAGGGCCTAGAGTCTTGGGTGCATGGCCACAGGCTGTAGGCCATGCACCCAAGACTCTAGGCCCTGGCCACAACCACCGCATCATATCACACCCATATACCACACCGATATAATCGAATATTTATCAAATATTTGGAAATCTACAATTTGTGTACTGTTTGATTTGTATAGTTTCTATGTGAATTTTTGGCTATGTCATGTCATTAAGAGTGTAGAGTTTGGTAACAAGCACTGCAGTATAACATATCCATGGAAGTAAACATTTTGTATTGTGGTGTATGGTTAGATGTTTGATTCAATGGTTCTGTTATGCAGCAGTATTTATGCATTCTATTAGAATATACTTACTGTTTGATTTTTTGAGATTGGATATATTTTCTTCATGAGTTGGGTAACTGGAGCACATATTCTTTTTCAATTTCTGTGAAAAAAGAAAAGAGCATGTTAGTGTATGTATTTTATAAAGACTTATTACATTGCATAATAGACATTTCAGCTTTTATTTGACCGTCATATTTAGTAGTTTACAAACCAGTGTACTGTGCAATTTGCCCAGTTTCTGTGTTTGTTTTCCAAATCATTGGGTCTGTGGGGAAAAAAATCCATGTTGGATTAAAAAAAACTTTTTTTGTTATGCTATTTTTTTTTGTTTTTTTCAGTGTTCACTTGTTTCTGGCTAATGTTCTATCTGTTGGCTTGTTGCAGATTTTTGGAGCAGTTAGATACCTGTTGGCATATTTTAACTGTCTATTTTTTTTATAATTTAGTGGTATTGATTTATCAGTTTGGTTGTTGCAAAATCATGGGGCAGTTAGATACCTGTTGGCGTATTCTAACTGTTTATTTCTTGTTATAATTTAGTGGAATTCATTTATCTGTTTGGTTATTATAGAATCTTGGGGCAGTTAGATACATGTTGGTGTATTCTAACAGTTTATAGTTTTTTAATGGAAGTTTTCTTAATGTTTAAGTACAGATATTTTATTAAATTTTGGTTTTAAGAAGATGAAGTAAGTGTTTGTAAGATTTGCTGGTAATCTCTGCTTTACAGTAATGGTACTATCATTACATTCAAACCATACACATTTCTTTTTTATATATGCAGTGTAGTGACCTGCATTGGTTGTGGCTCCTGCGTGGTAGATTATTCCTATTGTTGTGAAGGTTTTCTTACCAAGTGATACTTGACCATGTGTGAATCCAGTCAGCTTGCAGTTGTTTTTGGTACCATCTGCATTGTAACGTAGAAGCATTAGTATTACGTATTTACTATGTGTTTGTATTAGTAAGCTGGAGCGATTATCTGAATTGCAGGTGGTACATAATCTACCATGGTTTGCATTGTGTACAAGTTGCTGAAATGGAACAGATTCACAATTATGTATGGATACATCCACAAAGCGCTCATTAGGGATTTGTTTGTGTGCCAAATTGTTGCAGAGAGTGCATGTATGTGTCCATATGTATGAAATCTGGAAGATTTCATTTATAGGTATGTTTTTGTTTTCCAGTACTTGTAGTAAGTACATTAGACATTATTGTGGATTGTCTTGTGAGTTTATAGTGAATTTCACCATTCCAGCACAGTAGTCCAATTCTTGTCTTATTCCATGAACACTATACGTGTTGTTAGGATTGTTTGTTGCGTTTCTATGAAGGACTAACATTTGCAAACACTATTGGTCTGTGCTGTGTAAGTAAATGTTGTCAACAATTGGTGGCATTTGAATTAGAATATTCATTGCTACATTTGCTCAGCAACTTACACCAGTTATATTTGAAAATTTGAATGGACCAGATAGTTCTGTGTCCAAGTCATTTTTTCGGAATGTGTGTTGCTTCTTTGAAGAAGTACCTGAGTTATTTTGAGTGATAGGTTCTTCTTTGGTTGTGGTAATTGATGAAGTATTAGCTTCTTTTCCTCTCTTTGGAGGATTTGCAATGAGACCCTGTTGTATTTCTGTTTGAATTAGTTTTCTTTTACAGTGTTTTCCTTTTTGTGGAACAGGATATGTTTTTAGATGGGGGGTGTATAGTGAACATAGTCTATTGTATTCTAAAATGCAAGGAATATCAGCGTTTACTTTACTTGCATCAAAGTTGATTAGAAATAGACCGTCAAATGTACGTAAGCGTGATAGTGCTACATATCTCATGCCTTCTTTAAAGACTGTGTTCCCAATATCTATCAATGCTTTGTCTAGGGTAAGACCTTGTGAGTTGTGAATGGTGACTAAGTATGCTAGAGTTAGAGAAAATTGTTCTCTGTGAACATACATGTCTTTGAAGAGAAGGAATCGAGTTGTTGAGCGCCCTATCCTTTTTACTTCTGAAAGTTTGTCAAAGAGAATATTGACAAACTGAATGTTGTTGTCACGTGGGTATGTTTGAAAGCCAACAACTGTACCCAGTGTTCCATTAACTAGTCCTTGCTTCATGTCAAGGTTACGTTTAAGCATTACTCTACAGTTTAAGGATAATTTTAATATTTTCTCCAAACCAGCTGTGTTGGAGATAGAATTTTCTAAGGTATTTAGTCTTGTTGTGGCTTGTTGACACATGGGTAGTGTCATACGATGCGCGTCCAGTTTGTCTGTGGAGCAAATTTTTATTATTGGTTGCATTTATTTTTCCAACATTATTTCATTGAATTTGGAACAGCTTGCAAGAGTTGGCATTAAGGACATACAATTGACATTTTTGTGTGCTAATTGTTCCATAACATCAGTAGCACATGAGCTATGGCCATAAAGTGCATTGATGTGCCGGGTTTTTAATATTGCTTGTGCTTCTTGAGATAGTACACCAACTCTAATACTTTTTAAAATGTTGGCGTAAGTGAGGTCTGCAGATTGGCGCATGTTTTCTGTTAATTCTCTGTATTGGAAATGTTGCCAAAGGTTGACATTTCCTATGCTGCCAACAGTTTTACGGCAGAGTTTGTGTCCTAAGGTTTTAAAAATAGGTTCACCTTTCACTGGTGTCAATTGAAGAAGATCTCCCAAAACAATAATGTGTTTTCCTGCAAAGAGCTCTTCATAGTTTGTTTTAAGTACTTCTTGCAATCTGAGGTGAATCAAAGCCAACATCAGGTTGGAGACCATGCTCACTTAATCTATTAGTAGCATTTTCATTTGTTTTAACACTCTGCATAGTTCTATTGCAGCTTCTGTAGAAAGTTTGTAATATTCAAAAAAATGTTCGTGCTCTAATGGAAGGAGTAGTAATCGGTGTAAAGTGACACCGCCTATGTTTTAGGCAGCTAAACCTGTGGGGGCAGTTACAACAGCTGACAGTTTGTTGTTTGTCAATTGTTGAAGAAACATGCTGATGATTATGATTAAGAATATTTTGCCTGAACCAGCTTCACTACTGACGTATAGTAGTATAGGTTTGTAAATTTGGCAGGTACATTCTTTATTTTCATGTTGTACACCATGTGCAATTTCTTTTGTTACTTCTTGAAAAATGGTACGCTGCTCTTTGTTCAGTTTTGATTGTAGTACAGTTAAGTCTTCTGTATCTTCTTCATAGTGGCACGTGGTGTTCTCTAATTCTGTCACAGCTAATTCTGCCTCATTTGTTATTAGCGGCTGTCCCGGTGGTTCTTGACATCCTGTTACAGAAGGTTGACTACTGTTGGTAGTGTCCTTATCTAGTTGGGCCTGGAGTTCTTCTTCGTGTTGCAATTCATTGTGCAGCATTGTTTTCTACTGCGTAACGTTTATATCAGTGATAGTGCTTTCATTTGCTCATAGGAGTCATAGTTTTCTAGTATCTCTTCCTCTTTTCTCCATGGTTTAAAAAGTTGTAGCAGGGACATGTAACATAGTTGTTTATGTTGAGGAGTTTTTAATGACAATTTGATATGATTAATTAAGCTTCGTTTGGTAAGTTTCACTAAGCTGCCTTCACAATCTGTCACTCTATATCTACCTTTATATTATTTTTGTATGTGAAGTGTTGTGCTATGTGATATAGACACATGGTTTCCAAAGTGGTACTCCTGTTCGGGTAGTATGTGTCTAGTAAATTGTTTTTCAAAATGTCTTGGCTGTTGGTATCATTTTTGGCTATTGTTTCTATGTCGTCGTATGATTTGAGAACTCGTTTTCTAGATTTAGCAGGACCAAGACATAGCTATACTATATTTTCAGATTTTCCATACAAAGCAGTACCAGTTAAACGATCTGCAGCTTCATAGGAGCCACATTCTCTATGAGAGAGCATTTTTATGTCTAAGCTGTACAATTTCTGAGATAGTGTTTTGTCCGATGATAGGGCATTCCAGAGGTCTTGAAGCTCTATTTGTCTGTTTTTGTTAAGTAGGCTGTAACATATCGTGCAACTGCAGTGGAATTGTCTGAAATGTACTGCACATCTATGTTTGCATTCCATAAGTGGGCAATGATTGCATTGTAATCATTGATATATTTTGATTCTTCTGTTCTTTTTATGTAATATGTGTTCTTACGTGATTTACCTCTAACACTATGTTTAACTGAAGACATGAAGTTGTCCACTTCGCCTGTTTCTGTAACTGGACTAGGGAAACCAAAGCGGCATTTGGTGTAGTATTTCCCTTTGTTTTTGTATTTGCAATGACAATATTTGCCACATTTGTGCTTTGAAATTGTAAAATGTGTGCATGAAGATCACTATTTCTTGCTTCCGATGGAATTTCACAAGTGACATATTTTTGGATAAACTGTAAAACAGTGGCATCACTGTCTTGACCAAATTTAGGAGTATCTTTAATCCATAAAAGCATGTGGATATGTGGTACACCTCTGGCTTGGTATTCTTTTCTCCAAAAGAAGTGTTGCACTTCTCCGAGGGGAGGAACAACGTACATCTCTTTGACGTCAGAACCAGTACTCTTTCGTACCACGCATGTTTGCTAACAGATCTGTAATGCTTGATAGTAAAACCTCATCTTTTTCTTGCACTTTTAGGATTATTGCGTAACTGAAATATTTTGATAGTGGGTTCCTGATTTCAATATGTGCGCAACTCGGTAACATAGAGTTGCTAGTTCACTTTCAAAGAGTAGTGAACTAAATCTGGGATCTTCAGAATACATTCGTAATGAGTATTATTCTGATCCTGTTATCTCAGTGGGTCTATCATCGTACCTTCCTCCTTTGCCAGTAGGAATGAGTAGAGGAAAAGCATGTGCTTCTATACTTTTTTCCCAAATGCTGATTGGTGATCCTTTGGTTTGTAGCATTTGGTACGTTTCAGTGCATCATCTATGGTGTCATTAGAGTGTAATGGATGAATTGTAAAATGGTCTAAAATATTGGATACTGTAGCAGGATCTAGAAGTTCAAATTTACCAGTTTCTGGTGACTCTTGAATTATTTCAGTTGTGTCCCTTAAGTTTTCTTCAATATTTATTTCTTTGTAGTATTCATTATTGTCTTTTAGATATTTAGATATTGCAAGGCTTGTCTAACTTTATGCAAGTCTACGAGTTGTTGCCAAATTATTTTGTCTTTTGTTGGTACACCATTTACTAAGACAATTAAAGATTGCTCTATTGGAAGTTGCACTCCCAGAGTGTGCACAGTTTCTTTCAGATCCAATGGTAAATAAACTACTTTGCCATGAATGCCTTTCACCAATTCAGAGGGAGGTAATTTGGCTGTTTTTGGTTGAAGGCGTATTATTGCTTGAAATGGGTGCACTGTTTGAATTATGATGCTCTCATATAAATTGAGTTGTTGCAGGGGTTTTGGTAGTGGGATTAATTCCAAGTTATTTGTGATAGCACGGGAATGAGTTTGGTTGTTGTCAAGTTTTGCAGTGCAGTATCTGCAAAGTATTAAGGGGTCAGTTATTTCATATTTGTTTTCTCCTATAAGGTAGAGAGCTAATTCAAACCATTTGGAATCATCATTGTCTTCTATTTTGTATGTTACGTCTACTGTTTTTGTGTTACTTTTATAAAAAAAAGTTCTGCGGCAACACACACACACATGGTTTGTTATTTCAGCTGATGTTCTTTAAAATTTTAGTATTTCTTTTTTGTATGTGTATAGTAGAAGGTTGCCATGTGCAGAATTTTTGCTAGTCTGTTGTAAAGCTATTGCATTTTGTAAGTGGCTTTCATTTATAAAATATTTTCTCTGGATATGGTAGATTTTTTCGAGTAGGTCTTTGGGTGTACCATGTAGAAGAGTGTTATTTAAATTGGCTATTGCTAAAGCAGGACTTTTAGCATAGTACAGTTTATAGACTAGCAGGCCGATTCATGGAATTAATGTGCGCTGAAAATTCCCGCGCAAGCGTGCGAAAGCGTGCGAATCGCAGCGCAAGTGCGAAAACCACAGCGAAACCCGTGCACAGCGATTCATGGAAGTCTGTGCGCATGTCAATCCCTGGATGTGCGCTAAAAACCTGCGTGGCGCACGCTGGCGCACACGTCTCCAAACAGCGTGCGCTACGCGCACAGCGAATGCGCACATAGCGCAGTGCACACAACTAAAGTAGGCGTAACAGGGGGCGTAACACGCGGAATGGGGAACAAAGCGTGAAAATGTGGGCGTCACGGGGGAAGTACAGGAGCCAAATGCATGGAACGCCCACACACGCGTCTACAACACATATTCATGGAATCGAACATGGCCAATGCGTGCGCCAAAAAAGACGCGCTAATCCGGAAACACGTACGCCAGCAGGAACAGGCATACATGGACCCGCGCAGCATATAAGTGCGTGCAAACAACAAACAAGCTCAGATGCCAAGATGAATATACCGTTCCTCGCAGCAGTGGTCGTGGGATACCGCAGGAGGAGGAGGATAGTCAGGCCCAGAATTTTTACACCCAGAACCAGCCTTTTTGGGATGCCTGATGACGAGGTGTATGGGAGGTACAGGTTTCCACCTCACATAATATTTGACCTGGTGAGTGAGTGGGAGGATGACCTCACATCACCCACCCTGTGCTCCCAAGCACTGAGCCCCTTGGAAAAGGTGCTCAATGTACTGCACTTCTTGGCCACTGGTTCATTCTAGCGGACAACTGCCATAGTGGGGGGGGGTCTCACAGGCCACACAGTCACACTGCCTGCACCTGGTGTTGGCCATCATGACTGCACGCCCATCAGTCCGCAGGCACATATACCTGCCCAGAACACCTGCAGAAAGGCAGGCTGTTGTCCAGGATTTTGACAGGGTGGCACACTTCCCCAAAGTGCTAGGTGCCATTGACTGCACCCATGTGGCTCTACGTCCTCCCGGGGCAACTGAGCACATCTACAGAAACCGCAAGCACTGGCATTCCATCAACGTGCAGGTAGTATGTGATGCCAAGGGAATCATCACCTCAGTATATGCCAACTATCCAGGGTCCACCCATGATAGTTTCATTTACAGAATGTCAACCCTAAACTGGGATCTAGAAGCTGGGCGGCATGGTGATACATGGCTGCTTGGTGAGTATAAATGCCCCTGCACATGCATGTCAGATACTGTGTAATGTCACAACCCCACTAATGATATCCATCATCACCTCCCCAGGGGACAGTGCCTACCCACTGAGCACCCACATGATGACGCCAATTCAGAACCCCACCACGCCACTCGAGGTAAGATACAACACAGCCCATATTGCAACCCAGGGCATAGTGGAGCGCACATTCGGAGTGCTCAAGTCACACTTTCGCTCCCTTGACCGCTCTGGTGGGCAGCTGCTATACGCACCCCCAGCTGGAATATGTATTCCACATTTTCTCTAAATCTGGGATCTTCAGAATACATCCGTAATGAGCGGTATTCTGAAGCTGATATTTGAATAGGTCTATCATCATACCTTCCTCCTTTGCAAGTAGGAAAGACTAGAGGAAAAGCACGTGCTTCTATACTTTTTTCCCATATACTGATTGGCGATCCTTTTGTTTGACGCATTTGGTAAGTTTCCAGTACATCTTGTACGGTGTCATTACAGTGCAAAGGATGAATTGTATAATGGTCTAAAGTATTTGATATTGTAGCAGGATCTAGTAGCTCAAATTGACCAGCTTCTTGTGTTTCTTGAATTATTTCAGTTGTATCTTTCAAGTTTTCTTCAATATTAATTTCTTTGTAATATTCATTATTCTCTTTAAGATATTGGAAGGCTTGTCTAACTTTATATAAATCTACCAGCTGTTGCCATATTTTTTTGTCTTTTGTAGGTACTCCATTTACTAATATAATTAAAAATTGCTGCATTGGACGTTGCACTCCTAGAGTATGCACATTTTCTTTTAGATTTAATGGTAAATAAACTACTTTTCCACAAATGCCTTTTACCAATTCAGAGGGAGGTAATTTTGCTGTTTTTGGTTGAAGGCGTATTATTGCTTGAAATGGGTGTACTGTTTGAATTATGATGCTCTCATATAAATTAAGTTGTTGTAGAGGTTTTGGTACTGGGTATAATTCCAAATTATTTGTGATAGAACGTGAAGGAGTTTGGTTGTTGTCAAGTTTTGTAGTGCAATAACTGCAAAGTATTAAGGGCTCAGTTATTTCATATTTGTTTTCTGCTACAAGGTAGAGAGCTAATTCAAACCATTTAGAATATTCATTGTCTTCTATTTTGTATGATAGGTCCACAGTTTTTGTGTTACTTTTATAAAAAATTCTACGGCAACATACACATACATGGTTTGGTACTTCAGCTGATGTACTTTTAAATTTTAGTATTTCTTGTATGTTTTTAGCAAAAGGTTGCCATGTGTAGAATTGTTGCTTAATTGGTTTAAAGCTATTTCATTCTGTAAATGGCTTTCACTTCCAAAATATTTTTTCTGGATATAGTGAATTTCTTCAAGTAGGTCTTTTGCTGTACCATGTAGAAGGATGTTATTTAACGTTGCTAGTGCTAAAGCAGGACTTTTAGCATAGTACAGTTTATAGACTAGATTTCTTATAGTTGAATGATGTGTTGATATCCTTTTGATATCATGGAAAGTGGCTGTAAATCGCTGTTTAAGACATGGACATTTTTGGACAAAATGGTACAAAATCTCTATTTTTAGAAACCAAAATAGCTCGTATTAATGTTATAGTATATTTGATTAATAATACAAATATTATGGTGATGTTTTACTTACTTTTTTTTAAAATTAATAGGTAACTTCTTAGTTTTTCTTTCTTCTTCGAATTTGGCTGCTTCTTTTCAGGAAACTGGTCTTCACTGCAATTGTAAAAGCTTCAAATTAGTAACTTTGTTTGTATATAGCACTGTTTTTAATTTAGATATTGATTTTTTTAATTGAAATCCTCAGTGCCTTCTGTAAAACCACTAAACTAATTTCTTTATATAAGATACATTGCATCAGTTCAGTACATATGATATGTTCTTAATGAACAAATTGTATTGAATGACTAACTCTAGCAAAAAAAAAATATCTTTACTATGTCTTGTGAAATTTAGAATATATTAGTGAATACCACTATTTCTGTAAGTAAACTGTTCTAGGTAATAGCGTCTCAATGTCATGTCTAATTTAAAGTAATTAAGTAAATAAATAAATAAAAACAAAAAATATGAAATTGTATAAGTATTTTTATAAAGGTTTAAACATAGATTGTGTTTGCATGCAATTTTGTTTGAATATATGTAGTCTATATATTTCATTTAATAAATGTTAGTTTAACATGATTTGAGTGTGTGTGTATAGAGAAAGTAAATAGTATAAAGGTTTATAAGTGATAGTTGATTTTAGGAAATTGAAAAAAGTACAGTAAATTCATTTTACAGATTTTACAAGGTAAAAGTCTGTTTGAAAATGTGTTCATCTACTATACAGAAAATATGCATACCTGAAGTTTGTGTTCATGCATATGGATATGCATGGAGCTGCAAGTAGAAATCTTGAAGACTTGTACAGTATTTCTGGTAGATGGTGCTTGCCAATGATATGACACTTGTACTCAGAGAGATTCAGAGTACATTTGCAGTGCTGATCTATGATGATGCAGTTAGATGTAGAGGTCTTGAATGTGATTGGTGCATGGTCATGTGATTTTTGAGGTACATCCAATGAGGGAATGGCAGAGAGAGTGTAGTGGAAATGGTAGAAGGGCTGTTCATGTTACGATATGTCCGCAGACATGGCGGTAGTTCGCGGACATCGGGAGTTACATGCGGGGATTTTTGGGTTCAGAAGTCATGCAAATGAGAATAAGCACTGAAAGGGATTGGTCAGGAAAGTTTGGTGGGTGTGTTGTGCCAGGAGAGATTTTCTCAGATACTCTTTTTGCTGAGAGAACAAAAGATAGCTATGGCTGTGTGTTTCAGAAAACAGATTGTTTGGATTTTAGGAGATTCGTGGATACATTGGTTGAAGGTGCATGCAGAAAGCTGTGGAGTAGCTGTAGATCTTGGATTCCCACATGTGGAAGTACACTGGCATGGAGTACGTGGAATGAAGTGGTTGGACTTGCTACCTCTCTGTGCTACTTTGGAGACAGAGCAACATCCAGACATAATTGTAATTCATTGTGGAGGGAACAGTTTAGGACATGTGACTGGAATTTTTTTGCAATTTGCTATGAAAGAAGGACTTAGGAAGGTTATCGACATGTTTCCTAATTCTCAAGTGATATTTTCACGGATTGCGCAGAGACAAATGTGGCTTTGTTCTTCTTCATTTGGTCCACAAATGGAAAAAGCAAGGCTCAATGTTAATAAGGCTGTTTGTGCCTTTCTAAGAGATTTTGGCATGTCTTCTTTTCACAATGAAAATATTATGTTTTGTAGTACATACATTTTTCGCAGAGATGGAGTCCATCTTACTTATGTTGGCAATCAGATTTTTCTGAGAAATGTACAAAATGCATTGCGACCTTTTTTGGAATTACAACAACGATTTTGAAGTAGATGTTAAGCATTTACAATTTTTTGACTTACAAACACCACCCAAAGGCTCTTTTCAGAGCCGCCACTTCTTTCCAGAGAAAATTACAATGTTTGTGATGGAGCAGCAACCCAATTTTTTTAATGTTCGTGAACTGTCCGCAGACTTCTAAAAAATACAAAGAGCCCTGCTTCATTTATTTTCACTTCTATTTTTTAACTGGGAAAGGCGACTCTGAAAAGAGCCTTATTTATTTTTGATTTTTGTAACTTTGTATTTTTTTTGGTTTTTCAGACACAACACACTAGGAGAGGAGGGTAAAGGAGGGTAAAGGGGGGACACCGACCACAGGGATAAGAAAGGGCGAGCTGAGAGAGGAAGATGGAGAGTGGGTTTTATTTGGGTAGTGAGCAGGTCTTCTCGTGCTCTGAGACGATAGTCTCAAAAGCACTCCGAAGTCGCTCCCCACTGCAGAGTACTGTGTCACAGTACATACATACAACTGTGACCCTCGAAAGGTAAGGGTCATCAGCATTCTGTATGGCCTGTGAGGCAGCTTGAGGAAGACGCTGTCCCACAGAGGTGGTCCTTGTGGTGACAGGATCAGAAACAGAGGATGAAGTAGAGGAAATCAACCTGCTATGTTCTTTGCAAGGTACAACCCTGCGAATAGCCCCAGAGTGAAATGACCTCAGGTGTCGCTTCATAGTAGTGGTCCCAAAGCTGTACTTACCATGCTTCCCGCGACTGAGTATCATTTTGCACTCATTGCAGGTAACACGGTTCGCACGAGCCTTAGGAACATTACCATGAATGGTAAATAACCGCCACACCCAAGACTCACGCCTAGTGCGGGTAGTAGGGTTTTCCTCTACCTCATTCTCATCATCCTCTTCTTCCTCCTCCGCATCCTCACTCCTGTTCCCCTCTTCAGGCCCTTGCAGAGGTGGTGGTGCTGGAGGGGGTGGGGGTGGTGCTGAAGCAGGTGCAGCACCAAATGGCAGTTCAGCAGCCAAGGATGCCATCTCGATGATGGTGTAGTCTGCAGGTGGCAGCAAAAATCACTGTGTTCTGAAGAATAGCCAGAAACACAATGGGAATAAGCTCTTGGGCGTGGTCTTTTATAGGGGTGCTTGTGCGCGGTTCGCGGACATGCGCACTGTCCGCAGACAGATCGAACACAAAAAAAGGATTGGAAAGTTTCAAAAGGTATATAGAAACTCAAGATTGCTATGTGGGACTTGTGCCATGGTGAGATTTTATTGAAAAATATTATGGTTTAACTGAAAATGTACTTTTAAATTGTTCGGGGACACGAACAGTGTCCGCATTTCAGGACACACGATGAGCGTGGGCGCGGTCATATGATCCGTTGGCGAACTAGTCCGTGAAGGAAGTGCCTGTCCGCAGTACACCAAGTGCACAGAGGTTGGTTAGCGCATGCGCATTGATGTCCTACAGACACTGTTCGGGTTCTGAAGTAATTAAAAGTGCGTCACACGTGAAACGAACATTTCAGGACACCGCGTGTGTTCTTAGAACAGTTTAAACTTGGTAGCGAACAGTAAGGACAGATATAGTGTTCTTCAGGACATGTGTAATTTAGTTTATGTACGAACATTTCAGGACACCAATTGTGTTCTTAGAACAGTTTCAATTGGGTAGCGAACACTACGAACAGGTATAGTGTTCTTCAGGACACCTCCATTTTCGTTTACGTACGAACATTTCAGGACACCAATAGCGTTCTTAGAACAGTTTGAACTTGCTAGCGAACAGTACCAGACAGGTATAGTGTTCTTTAGGACACTTTAATTTTTGTTTGTTTACGAACAATTCAGGACACCTCGTGTGTTCTTAGTACAGTTTCATGTTGCTAGCAAACACTACGAACAGTTGTACTGTTGTTCAGGACACATCATTTTCATTTATATACGAACATTTCAGGACAGCAATTGTGTTCTTAGGACAGTTTTAAGTTGATAGCGAACATTACGGACAGATATAGTGTTCTTTAGAACACTTTAATTTTTGTTTCTTTACGAACATTTCAGGACACCACGTGTGTTCTTAGACCAGTTTCAACTTGCTAGCGAACAGTACGAACAGGTGTGGTGTTCTTCAGGACACCTCCATTTTCGTTTATGTACGAACATTTCAGAACACTCGCACTGTCCGCGAACACTTTTATTGTTTTTTTTTAAAAAAAACGGAAACTATTCACAATACAATATAAAAATTAAACTTTATTTAACATATCTTAATAATTTATGACAGAGAAGGTGAGGCAGAAACAGAAACAAAAACAGGAGAATTTGGGGTTTCAACATGATTGGTATTAGGTGAAGAAGGGATGGAAATCTCATCAAAACGTTTTGGATTATGGAGAGGGTTTGGGGATAATTGACGGGGATATGGTGAGGAGGGACAAGTACATGTGAGGCAATGGTACAAGGTTTTTGGTTTGAAATGATTTTCTACAAAAGTTTTTAAATTATTAAAATTAGCCAACAATACATCAATTTTCTCTTCTATATTGTGAAGACTGTTATCCATAACAGGGTTTTCTGAAGTCTTTTCTATTTTGGTATGCTCTGTACAAAAAAATAATATATATGTTAAATGTATATAAAAAGATAATAAATAAATGGTTCATATTATAAAGTGTTTACCATCTTGTGACATTTCTTCATGTGGGAAATTGTCCTCTAGCCATTCCAGAGTACTAGACATTTCTGTGAGAAAAAAAAAAGATAATATATTTTTTAATCTAATACAGAAAGTTTATAAATATATGAGTAAAATGAAGTACACTTACTATTTCTGGTAAAATAAGTCCTATGTATTTAGTGGGTCTGGTCTTGTTCTCAGTTCTGTTGTGTCTGTGAGGTAATTATGTTGGAAGCCAATTTATCTTCTTGTGGTATATTCCATTTCAGAACATATTGGGGCCGATTCATAGAATTCAGCGCACAAGTGGCGCACGCGGCTGGCGCACAGTGTGCGCGTGCGAATCCCTGCGCCAGCCGCGTGCGCTAAAATCCATTTCCGCGCACAGCGTATTCATGGATTCCAGCCACCAAAACCAGCCGTGGCGCACAGTTGCGCAGCGACCCTGCAGCAGCGCCAGTTACGCCTCCAAGAACGCCTCTCGCGCAGGGAAAAGCCATCAAAATCCCCAACCCAGCGCAAAGGGCAGCAGCAAACGCAGAGCTGGGAGCGTGTATTCCAGGGGTGTGCGGGTGTTTCCATACGCGGCTGGGCTGGGTACGTGTATTTCAGGGGTGCGCGAGAAAGTCTACACGCGATTGGCCTGGGTACGTGGATTTCAGGGGTGCGCGAGAAAGTCTACACGCGATTGGCCTGGGTACGTGGATTACAGGGGTGCGCGAGAAAGACTACACGCGATTGGCCTGGGTACGTGGATTTCAGGGGTGAGCGAGAAAGTCTACACAGATTGGCCTGGGTACGTGGATTTCAGGGGTGCGCGAGAAAGACTACACGCGATTGGCCTGGGTACGTGGATTACAGGGGTGCACGAGAAAGTCTACACGCGATTGGCCTGGGTACGTGGATTTCAGGGGTGCGCGAGAAAGTCTACACGCGATTGGCCTGGGTACGTGGATTTCAGGGGTGCGCGAGAAAGACTACACGCGATTGGCCTGGGTACGTGGATTTCAGGGGTGCGCGAGAAAGTCTACACACGATTGGCCTGGGTACGTGGATTTCAGGGGTGCGCGAGAAAGACTACACGTGATTGGGCATGGGTACGTGGATTTCAGGGTTGCGCGAGAAAGTCTACACGCGATTGGCCTGGGTACGTGGATTTCAGGGGTGCGCGAGAAAGTCTACACACGATTGGCCTGGGTACGTGGATTTCAGGGGTGCGCGAGAAAGACTACACGCGATTGGCCTGGGTACGTGGATTTCAGGGGTGCGCGAGAAAGACTACACGCGATTGGCCTGGGTACGTGGATTTCAGGGGTGCGCGAGAAAGTCTACACGCGATTGGCCTGGGTACGTGGATTTCAGGGGTGCGCGAGAAAGTCTACACACGATTGGCCTGGGTACGTGGATTTCAGGGGTGCGCGAGAAAGACTACACGCGATTGGCCTGGGTACGTGGATTTCAGGGGTGCGCAAGAAAGTCTACACGCGATTGGCCTGGGTACGTGGATTACAGGGGTGCGCGAGAAAGTCTACACGCGATTGGCCTGGGTACGTGGATTTCAGGGGTGCGCGAGAAAGTCTACACGCGATTGGCCTGGGTACGTGGATTTCAGGGGTGCGCGGGTGGTGGGTGTGCGGGAAGTTCAAGACGTGAATTGGCAGTGTGGGTCCTCCCAGGTCTCCCCTCTACCCCCTCCACGACCTCTGCAGGCATCCCACACCACAGGGGACTACCCTGCACCCCATGTCATGTCCCACAGGCAGCCCATCCACCATGGCCATGCCCCCCAGCCAAGCCACATGTCCCCTTGCACCCCCACCCCCCAGCACTGTGGGGCACCTGCCAGCAGGCCCCCACCCATGTCTCCCAGCACCCCCACCCCCCAGCCACCAGGGGCAGCCTCCACCAGGCCCCCACCCATGTCTCCCAGCACCCCCACCCCCCAGCCACCAGGGGCAGCCTCCACCAGGCCCCCACCCATGTCTCCCAGCACCCCCACCCCCCCAGCCACCAGGGGCACCCTCCACCAGGCCCCCACCCATGTCTCCCAGCACCCCCACCCCCCAGCCACCAGGGGCACCCTCCACCAGGCCCCCACCCATGTCTCCCAGCACCCCCACCCCCCCAGCCACCAGGGGCACCCTCCACCAGGCCCCCACCCATGTCTCCCAGCACCCCCACCCCCCAGCCACCAGGGGCAGCCTCCACCAGGCCCCCACCCATGTCCGACTCATGTCTCCCAGCACCCCCACCCCCCCAGCCACCAGGGGCACCCTCCACCAGGCCCCCACCCATGTCTCCCAGCACCCCCACCCCCCAGCCACCAGGGGCACCCTCCACCAGGCCCCCACCCATGTCTCCCAGCACCCCCACCCCCCAGCCACCAGGGGCAGCCTCCACCAGGCCCCCACCCATGTCTCCCAGCACCCCCACCCCCCAGCCACCAGGGGCAGCCTCCACCAGGCCCCCACCCATGTCTCCCAGCACCCCCACCCCCCAGCCACCAGGGGCAGCCTCCACCAGGCCCCCACCCATGTCTCCCAGCACCCCCACCCCCCCAGCCACCAGGGGCACCCTCCACCAGGCCCCCACCCATGTCCGACTCATGTCTCCCAGCACCCCCACCCCCCCAGCCACCAGGGGCACCCTCCACCAGGCCCCCACCCATGTCTCCCAGCACCCCCACCCCCCAGCCACCAGGGGCACCCTCCACCAGGCCCCCACCCATGTCTCCCAGCACCCCCACCCCCCAGCCACCAGGGGCACCCTCCACCAGGCCCCCACCCATGTCTCCCAGCACCCCCACCCCCCAGCCACCAGGGGCAGCCTCCACCAGGCCCCCACCCATGTCTCCCAGCACCCCCACCCCCCAGCCACCAGGGGCAGCCTCCACCAGGCCCCCACCCATGTCTCCCAGCACCCCCACCCCCCCAGCCACCAGGGGCACCCTCCACCAGGCCCCCACCCATGTCTCCCAGCACCCCCACCCCCCAGCCACCAGGGGCACCCTCCACCAGGCCCCCACCCATGTCTCCCAGCACCCCCACCCCCCCAGCCACCAGGGGCACCCTCCACCAGGCCCCCACCCATGTCTCCCAGCACCCCCACCCCCCAGCCACCAGGGGCACCCTCCACCAGGCCCCCACCCATTTCTCCCAGCACCCCCACCCCCCAGCCACCAGGGGCAGCCTCCACCAGGCCCCCACCCATGTCTCCCAGCACCCCCACCCCCCAGCCACCAGGGGCAGCCTCCACCAGGCCCCCACCCATGTCTCCCAGCACCCCCATCCCCCAGCCACCAGGGGCAGCCTCCACCAGGCCCCCACCCATGTCTCCCAGCACCCCCACCCCCCCAGCCACCAGGGGCACCCTCCACCAGGCCCCCACCCATGTCTCCCAGCACCCCCACCCCCCAGCCACCAGAGGCACCCTCCACCAGGCCCCCACCCATGTCTCCCAGCACCCCCACCCCCCCAGCCACCAGGGGCACCCTCCACCAGGCCCCCACCCATGTCTCCCAGCACCCCCACCCCCCAGCCACCAGGGGCACCCTCCACCAGGCCCCCACCCATGTCTCCCAGCACCCCCACCCCCCAGCCACCAGGGGCAGCCTCCACCAGGCCCCCACCCATGTCTCCCAGCACCCCCACCCCCCAGCCACCAGGGGCAGCCTCCACCAGGCCCCCACCCATGTCCGACTCATGTCTCCCAGCACCCCCACCCCCCAGCCACCAGGGGCAGCCTCCACCAGGCCCCCACCCATGTCTCCCAGCACCCCCACCCCCCAGCCACCAGGGGCAGCCTCCACCAGGCCCCCACCCATGTCCGACTCATGTCTCCCAGCACCCCCACCCCCCCAGCCACCAGGGGCAGCCTCCACCAGGCCCCCACCCATGTCTCCCAGCACCCCCACCCCCCAGCCACCAGGGGCAGCCTCCACCAGGCCCCCACCCATGTCCGACTCATGTCTCCCAGCACCCCCACCCCCCCAGCCACCAGGGGCAGCCTCCACCAGGCCCCCACCCATGTCTCCCAGCACCCCCACCCCCCAGTAGTGCAGGGGCAGCCTCCACCAGGCCCCCACCCATGTCTCCCAGCACCCCCACCCCCACAGCCAGCCGGGGCACCCTCCACCAGGCCCCCACCCATGTCTCCCAGCACCCCCACCCCCCAGCCACCAGGGGCACCCTCCACCAGGCCCCCACCCATGTCTCCCAGCACCCCCACCCCCCAGCCACCAGGGGCAGCCTCCACCAGGCCCCCACCCATGTCTCCCAGCACCCCCACCCCCCCGCCACCAGGGGCACCCTCCACCAGGCCCCCACCCATGTCCAGGAACAGAGACTTCCATGCTGTCATGTGTGCAATCTGCACAGGGCTCCCCATGTCACATTCAAACACATGCAACAACCATGCGGTTCACACATTACAGGTCGCACATGCATTACCATGATGTCCCTGCACACATACATGCGTACATGGCCTATGTCACACATGCAGGCAAGTATCAGACAACCAGCACACTGCAACATGCCCTGTCTCAAACAGCAATGCTTGGCCACTTACCGCTCAACTCCAGACGGGTCTCCCTCTCAAGGACCTGGCTGTGGAGCGCTGGGTGTGCGCGTTCCAGGACCCTCAACTGGATGGAACTCATGCGGCCCCGGCCCCCCTCCACAAGGCGCCGGGCCTTTATGAGGGTCCTGGACCTCAAGTCCTCCCAGCGCTTCTTGACCTTCTGGATGGTGCGGGTTGCCACCCCCTCCGCGTCCTCTCCCGTCCTTCCCTGTTGGCGCGGGACGATCCGAAGAGGGCATCATACTGCCCCAGGACATGCTCCACCAGGACACCAACTTCGGTGGCAGTGAAGCTGGTGCCCCTCTGCCCCTCTGGCCGGGGGTTGCCACTGGTGTCAGATGTGGATGTGCTCGACATGGCAACCCCAGGGGCAGAAGTGGGTGACCAACTGGGTCCTGGGGCTGGGCTGTGGAGCGATGTCATTTGAGTCGGGACTCTTCTGTACCAGCAGGGGTGGACACAGCAACTGGAGCCCTGCAGATGGCTGATGTGCAGGCACCAAATGGCAGGGCACGGTGGCAGCAGGCAGGCAGGCAGGCAGCAGCAGATGGCATGTGGGAGGCTGCTTGGGGCACTGGGGGCCAGTGAATTGGCCTTCTGGGCAGGAACGTGGTCTTCCGTGTGTTTTCGCGTGGCCAGCTTCATACGGAGTGAATAGGCACGTGAAAAATCTGCACGCTGCGTGTAATGCGCGTAAGCGCGCGTGAAAAACTGCACGTCCGCGTGTAATAGGAGGAAAGGGTCCATGCATAAGCGTGCGCGCGTGAAAAACTGCACGTCCGCGTGTAATGCGCGTAATCAAACGTGAAAAAAGTGCACGTCCGCATGTGACGTGACGCGCGCGTGCGTTTCCCTCAGCACGGGTTAAAGGTGAGCGGGCCCAGCAGTTCGCTGTACGTGCCTTTCGTGGAGACCGACGTGTGTTGCTGCTTCCAGTCGTTTCGCGCGCCATCTACTTCACAGCTCTCAAGGACGTATCTCTTCTTTTGGCGGGGGTATTGGCTACGCGTGTTTTTCTGCATCGCGCTAGTCAGACGGTGAGTCCCAAACGCTCCTTTTCCCACTGCGGGTGCCCCTGTGTATCGCACCCATTTTCGATGTCATCGTAGCCTGCGTGTCCCACGCGTACGCGTTATACGTGTTACTGGGTGCCACCGGGTACTGCGGGAGGTTTAATCCACGCACGTAGGCTGCAGGGTTGCGTGCACGGTTTTACTGCAGTTTTGGGGTGCCTGAGCGTTGCGTGACCCGTCAACACATCACCGGGGTCACATACAGCCTTGCAGGTGCAGGGGGGCTGTTAACATCTTGCTTCCCACCCCCTTCACCCCAATTGCCCAGGTCAATTGTGCTGTACACCTCCCATTGGCACCACTCCATCTGTGCCAGCACTATTACATCTGTGCCATGGTAGGGAGGCTACCAAAGGTGAGGGGCGCCTCAGCTGGGCGTCCTCCTCGTGCCGGGCGTGGTCGGGGACGTGGCCGTGGTGACCAGGGAGTAGGGGGACTCCAGGGTGTCCAGGGCAGCCACAGAGGGGGAAGAGGCAGGGGTGCGCCACTTGAGCACAATGTTGTGCCATGTGTTGGTGCAGCCATGCCACCACCCCCTGTGGTTCAGGGGGATGCAGCTCCTGCATCTGGCACTGGCACCCGTATGACCCGGCAGTCCGTTTCATCGACTGCCACGGGCCCAAGGGTAGCGGTAGCTGCAGGTGCAGTTGTGGACACCGCCACCCAGGCTCAGGGTCTGCCAGCGCAGGCTGCGTTGGCACTTGAAGAGCCCTTGGTAGATCTCCAACAGGCCAGGGGGGAAACCATTGGGGCAGGCCGGGCTGCTCAGACCAAGACACGTGTCCCTGGGGCAGTCATGTCATCTGCTGCCCCGAACAGCCGGGTGTTGGCAAGTGCAGGGGCAGATGCACCCAACAGCACCCCGGTTGTGAGCCTGCCAACCAGGACCGTTGCGGTCAATGACCCTGCCACAGCTGATGTTGCTGCGCAGGGTCCATTAGTGGGCACCCAGCTGCCACTGACACAAGTCAGGCCTTTGGTCATCCCTCCACCTGCCACTCCCTCGGCTCAATCCACCCAACCCACTGGCCATACTGGTCAGGGCGGCATTAGCCAGCCAGGGTCTGCGCCACAGTCCAAGAGGAGGAAGGTTGCATCTGCAGCACAGGCTGGGACCCCACACACAGCCACGACCTCCTGCACGTCGAGGAAGAAGCCTTTCTGTAAGCAGGAACTGGACTTCCTTGTGGACTACGTGCGGGGACACAGCCGTGACATGCTAGTGGGTGCCAATAGTCAGACTACGGCTGCCCAACGTGACACCCACTGGAAGCATGTGGCGGAACATGTCAGTTCATTCGGCCATGAGGTGCGCACGGCGCAGGAGTGCAAAAAGCGCTGGAATGACATCAAGCGCAGCACTAAGGCCAAGCGTGCCTCAAATTACAACTTGACTCTGGTGACTGGCGGTGGGCCTGCACCAGAGGAGGAAGAACTCACTCCGCATGAGGCTCTCGTTGCGGAGTTCATACCACCAGAATTGGTCGAAGGTGTGGGAGAGATGCTGGACTTTGATGCCCAGTCCAGTGAGTGTTGATGCGTAGTTGTTGAGGACGTGTGTGTTTCACTTGTGGGATGTGTTGTGCATGATTGCTGCTACATGTGACCTGTACATGGTTCTGATGTGTAAGTAATGCAATGCCACCGTCATGCGTGTCTCCTCTGCCTGCATGCGGGACTCCATGTGGCCATGCTCCCTTGCCCCCCCTCCGCCACTCTGCACCCCAGTTCCACCTTTGCACTGGTCTGCTACATTCTTGCCAATGTGTAGTTTCATGTTCATGTGTCCTGTGTAGATGCTAACATCCAGCTTAGAAACTGCCAGACATATGCCGTGTGGTACAGCCTTAGTACTCGATGCAGGGCATCCCACTTGTACTGTGCATGGGTCAGATGTCCCGCAGGGACATGAGTGCCCCTTCATGCTCCATGTGCATTGCACACATGCCCCTATGTGTCCTTGACTGGATGATCACTGTAATATGAGTCCTTGGTTACATACATTGCCTGCCATATCATCGGCCTCCCCATGTCAACTGTGGCTCAGTCCTGCGTTGCACACATGTTTAGGCTCTGACAATCTGTGTGGCTCACAGGCCTCAGCCTGTTCAATGGCCAATGACTCTGTCCAACTCTTGTCGTGTCTTCTTCACACGTGGCCGGCCTCCGGATCTTCCATCATGTGTCCTGCCCACTGTCCCAGCATCATTTGCAGTGTTGTAATTGAAATCACATTAAGCTGTTGATGCCAGTCAACACTGCTTGTCAATACACAGGTGTATGGTCAGCCTTTTGATACCATGCTAGGCATCCCTGCTTTGGTACTGGGGTGGAGGGGTGCTTGCCTTCTAGACATGGTACACATTGAATACACAATGCACGTGATGTCTGATTTTGAAATTGCATTTCCTGGCACACACCATGGAGTGCTTGTACATGTAGGTAGTGAGTGGCGTACACATTTTCTGCACTGCTTAGACCCACTTCCATGCAAACTGCCACCTTCCAACAGGTCTGATCACAGAAGCTATTCTAAGTAGACCCAGCATGCATGCAAGGTCATATGTTGTGTGTCACATGTCTGCCAGATGCCTTTGCTGTCGGTGTGTGTGTGTGTGTTGTGTGCTTCTGACATGTGTACTGACCTTTTCCTCTCTATTTTTCAGGTGATGACGCAATGGATGCAGAGGATGGTGTTGTCATGCCAGACACAGGGTTGGTAAGACCACATCAACCCGGCACTAGTGGGGGTCGTGGGGTGGTAGGCCACGAAAACCCCCAAGTGCTGCAGTCCATCCTGTCTCTGGCTGCCTATGAGTCCAGCCTTGATGACGACTCTGACGTCCATGTTGAGTTGGATGACCATCAAGTCCATGTGTCAGGGGTGAGTGATTCTGATGTGGACACTCCTCTGTCTGCGACCCCTGCACTGAGGGATCAGACAGTCTTGGTTCCTCCGCCCGTGGTGGATCGGGACGCAGGGTCACCCTCCACACCAGTCACTGATGTGCCTGGGACATCACGTAGACGGGGGCATGTAGTCGTGCAGCCGCAGGCGGTGCCAACACAGCGAGGACCCCCGGTCCTTGGGTCCCGCAGGGGTCAAGCCCGGCAACGCGGTCGCCGCGCGCAACCGCTGTATACTGAGTGGGAGCAAGACATGACTGCCAATTCAGAACGGCAGGGGGCAGCAATGGAGAACATCGCTGACAGCATGGAGCGTGTGGCCCGATCTGTGCTCCCCCCTGCTAGGCAGGTGCTTCTCCAGCAGCAGGCGGCACGGTCCACGGCCCGCTCACTCAGGCTGGGCATGGCGGCCTCAGACAGGGCACGCCAGGCTGAAATGTCGTCTCTGCGTCAAGCAATTGCTGCTCACGCAGAGGCGCACATGGATGCCCTGAGGGAGGAGTATGCCTCCCTCAGATCCACTCTGGGTGTCCTTATGATGTCCCAGAGGCAGCAGGCAGAGGAGAGGTTTGCACAGCTTGAGCGCACCATCTCGGCTGAGCTACAGGCTTGCCGGGAGGTGCAGTGGTTGTCCAGCCAGGCCTTGCAGGAGGAACTCAGTGTTACACGTGCTACCTTGCAAGAGGAAGCACGTGTATCACGTGAGGTCCTGCATGCAGACCTATGTAACATCGCCACACAGAACCAGGCTCACCTGTCCGGCAGACTTGCTGCCGACGAGGGGCAAGCTGCGGCTAGGCGTGGCCAGGCTACTGTGCCACGTCCTCCTTATCAGGATGAGCCAGACTCGGACGACCATCTATCTCCCACATAGGTCGTGCTGTGCAGGCGTTGAGCCCATGGAGGTATTTTTTTTTGGCTCAGCATCATCGCATGTGGATGTTGAGCAGCACCCTGTACCTCCCCCTCCTGGGTGCCTCCCCTCCCCCCCGGGTCGTATGTGGCCATTTTTGATTTTTCTTTTAGTTTAGTTAGTTAAGTTTCTGTTTGATAGTTAGTTTAAATAGGTAATGTAGGTTTTCCATAGTTAGTGTAATTAGTTAATAGTTGAGTTAGTTTAAAATTTGTAGTCTATTGTGCTTACATGTGACAGTGCGGTGCCTTGTGGTTTTTGAAGGCATCCACTGTCTGTTCCAGCTGGGCCCTTCATGGTTGTCTTGTGTATGTGTTTGCTGCTTGGGTTCCTTGACTCACATATGCCACTCCTGCCTCCCTTATCCATGGGCTCGCAAGGATGGTTCGGTGTAACAGCATTTTACACAAGGGCTTTGGACTGTCATATCTGTGGCATGTCTGGTGCTTTTTGACTTGTTTTGACACCCCTAGTGGGGATGATTTAGGTGTAATTGTCCACTGTTCAGCTTTTGCTAGATGGGGCGTGTCATGATTAATGTGGACATTGATTGCTATGCATTGTGTATTATGTTTCATATCTTTCCTGTACACGTGCTTGTTGCAAATCATGCTGTAGATAGTGTTCCACATTTTGGAGGTGAAAGACGGACTGATGGTGTGATTTGTGATGTGACTCTCTGACATGGTCAAGTAATGAGATGCATGATGAGACACACACAGATCACTTTGATGCATTAATCATGTGTTTCATGCACTTTCTGCAGGGGGATGAGGCACCAGAGCACCTTTGCCAGCAGACATGGCCCATTGGACAACGTAATTCCTGACCCGTTTGTTGGTGCCCACATGCACATGTGTGCACATGCAGAGCCACAGTGATTGCAGACCCACATCCTAGAACTGCTGACATGTTCCAAGGAACTCCAGGCAAGGTGAGCATCACAGGGGGGCCACTAGACAGCAAAGCTTGCACCAGGCGAGTTGCACGTGCAGGCTTAGTCACAGCACTGAGGGTGAGCTTAGACAAATATTGGTGTTGAAGCACACAATGCAGCTCAGATGTGTTTGTGGACTGATGGCTGTTGATAGTGGGGTTGTCTGGGACACATGCGGGGGCAGTGGCACATACCCTGCGGTACACCAAGGTTCATTGAGGCACTTGTATCAACCATGTAGCCTTCCAAGACATGGAAAGGGGCAGCTCACAGGGACATACAGCAAGGGACATACTCGGGTGCAGTGCATGTCTATTCCACGTACTTCATGATAAATGCACTGGCAACTTTGTTTTGGTCATGGTGGTACGCAACTTGCTCTGTAGTCATGGCTTGCCATATGGGTCTGTCTGCTTACCCAGGGAACATTGCATGTTGTGTGAATTGTGACACATTGGTGTTCCATTTGCCACGCACCCACCAGCGGCTGACTTACTGCATTAACTGTGAATGACCCGTCACAGGGGTGATGTTATATATGGGTACGAAGCATGGAGCACAGATTGTCTGTTTGTAGAGTTGTATGTTGTTATGGGGCATGTTTTGTGTTGTGTTTTTGTGTAATTGGCACGTACAGGTTGCTGACTGTGTCTCTCTTTGCAGCATTGCAGTGCTCCTGTAACCGGACCTGAGAGTGCGCAGGCAGGAGGCCAGCACTCAAAACCAGAGCTAAGTGTCTTGTTGTATTTTCTTACAAACTGCCCTGCATAGGCTTGCTGGGGAGTGTACTGATGCATGGATGTATGTGTGGTCCTATTTGGTATGTTTATTACCCTAATCACCCGTGATCCTATGCAATTTCGAAACCTGTACCCTCTACCCGGTGTTCCTGCTTCCCATGCCTATCCAAGCAATGTTCCCTGACCCTCTTTCCCCACTGGGGTTGCGGATGCCTGTGTAAGCCCCGAACTTGCAGGCGCCAAAACCCTAGAGGGGGTGGTTGGTTCGTACCACTCCTGAGCCTGGACTACAGAAGGCCATGACAATGATGTCCAAGTTTGTTTGGATTGTGCATGTGTTCATGCAGGTTGTACATTTTCGTGCATTCCCTGGTTTCATGTGTCATTCCTACTCCCCTCACCTGCCACGCATTCCAGTCATCCAGTGTGTCTACACCTGTCCCGACTGCATATCCCTGAACCTCTTTCCCCACCAGGATCTCAGGGGCCTGTGTGAGTTTGACCTTGCAGGCACCCGGGACATGGTGTGGGTGGTTGTTTCATGAGACTCCAGCGCCTGTACAGGGGATCTGTGACAGTACACATCCATTCATGGTGCATCATCCTATGTCATGTACCACACATGTCTCACATCCTGTCGTGACATTGTTTTGCTGTGCTACCTTGGTTGTTGCATCATAGTGGTAGTACTTGGCCTTTGAGACGTACTGCTATGTCAAGTCATCTACTGGAGGGTGTTTGGGTTCCTTTTCATGCCTTGGATTTTGTGATTTTGGAAATGAGTGTGGATTCTGAGGGTTCAGGCATCTCTTTACACACAAGGTGGGAGATGGACACGAAGGGTAAAGGTGATCCTGTGGCCAGGTGGGAATGAGGGTTGGAGGCTCCATGACCCAGGTGCAGTTGTTCAGTGGGTCATGGTCATTTGCGAGGGGGGGGGGTTGTTGTTGATAGTTGCGTTGCCCTGCAGTGTGATGGGAACTCTGACATTGTAATGTTGTTGTCCTATGTACATGTTGTGTTCTGCTGATCAATGCCTGTTCATGTGTTGTGTTTTCCTTTCAGGTGCGAGGGGATAGTAGTGGTTTGACATGCTGGGGTGTACACATGGTGGATGTTCACATGTGATGTGTAGGGAACACTGATGGTCACTTGAGTGCACATGCATATGTGGAGTGCATGTCCTTTCAGAACCACACACTTGCACTCGGATGCACTCCATGTCCTCCCACCCTTGCATATCCACGTGTACACTGTTTGCCTTCTGGTGCCCACTGTGTCCCGCCAGCACATGTTCTGTGACCGATTATGGTTCGAGTACATGCCTAATTTGATTTTTGATGTAGTCTGTCACTTAGATGTGATGCTCAGGGTGTGCATCACACGCAATGGCTGTTCACTGTGCTGTGCGCTGAGCAGTGTGATGCAGGAGTAGGACATTGCACACATGAGCTGCAGTGTTCATTTTGCAATGCATCATGTGCATATAGCCAGGCATTCATTGTGATGTTACGTCTACGACTGTTGTAATGCATTAGGAATCGACTTATTTTTGGTGGGACATTTTGTTGGTCTGTCATTTCATCGGATTCCGGGTCAGGCATCATTGTCCGATGCCACTGTACATTTAGGACATGGAAATGTGTACCTTGTCGTTACTGGGTCGGTGTATGGGTATTGCTTGCCATGTCATGTTGATGTTTGGGAGGGTTTGACTGACATGACAGTGATGTCCATGGCCTGTTTTGCAGGTGTGTGTGATGCACACCTTGCATGTCCAGGTCATCCGCTTCTCAGAGCAACTAGCTGGGGGTAGGTTTCTCTCCGCAGCAGGGCCCTCCCCCTCGAACAGACTTCCTGACTTGAACTTGAGGGGAACCATCTCCAGTTCTGGAAGCACCTCAAGACCTTCCTCTTTGCTTCTGCTTACTCTCTGCCTCTCCCTTGCAGAATTGTTCACTGGAACTGCACAGGAGCTGCAACTGGGCCACTCTCACCAACCTCGGTCCCTGGCCCAGCCACTGTCCACTTGCACTGCCACCCTGGCAACCCCTGCACTGCAGTACTGTCTCTCTATCCCTACAGCCCTCCCTTCCCAGCACTCGTCTGCACTTACCTTAGCAGTTGCCACCAGGCGACCTATGTATAATTTTTTGGCCTACTTCCCCTGTACTGGACTCCCCCCCACCCTTGCACTTTTCCCTTCCCCCTACCCCTGCACTTGCACAATCACAATGACACCTGGCCTAGTAGTACCGTTCTCTGTGTTCCCTTGTTCCCCCCCCCCTGCCTCATTGTGCCTTGTAATACTTGTGTATGGCTCATGTCATGTCACATGTCATGTGTGCATTTTGGTTGCACAGGATAGCTTGTGTTTAAGTAGCTAGGGATGCAGACGATGTGGCACTTCCATGGCAACTATCTCAGGGTGGTAGGGTTGTGACAGTTGACTTTCACTTTGTCATCATCGATTGTCACCTGGTATGTGCCAGGCCTGTGTGCACTCCGCAGGGGTTGGAGTTTAGGTGAAAAATGTGGCCACAAGCTGGGTCCGGGCTACCTCGCCACGTGCCCTGTCCCCTCCCATGGGCAGCGCCTGTGCCTGTGGTTGGGGATGTGGGGGCACCACCATGTCCACCGGGACGCCCTGCCGTGTTGCAACATTGTGCAGGACACATGCTGCCACAATGATCCTGCACACAACTGCTGGTGCATAGAGTAGTTGCCCACCAGAGCGGTCAAGGGAGCGGAAACGTGACTTGAGCACTCCGAATGTGCGCTCCACTATGCCCCTGGTTGCAATATGGGCAGCGTTGTATCTTACCTGGGGTGGTGTGGTGGGGTTCCGGATTGGCGTCATCATGTGGTTGCTCAGAGGGTAGGCACTGTCCCCTGGGGAGGTGATAATTGTTCAGATTATTAGGGTTGGTATATTTGTCTGTGTGTGACTTGCATGCATGTGCAAGGGCATTTGTACTCACCTAGGAGCCATGTGTCGCCATGCTGCCCAGCTTCCAGGGCCCGGCTCAGGGCGGACATTCTGTATATGAAACTGTCATGGGTGGAGCCAGGGTAGTTTGCATACACAGAGGTGATGATTCCCTTTGCATCGCATACCACCTGTACATTGATGGAATGCCAGTGCTTGCGGTTTCGGTAGATGTGCTCAGTGGCCCTAGGTGGACGTAGGGCCACATGGGTGCAATCTATGGCACCGAGCACTTTGGGGAAGTGTGCCACCCTGAAAAAATCCAGGACAACGGCCTGCCTTTCTGCGGGTGTTCTGGGCATGTATATGTGCCTGCGGACTGAGGGGCGCGCTGTCATGATTGCCAGTACCTGGTGTAGGCAGCGTGACTGCGTGGCCTGTGAGACCCCCCCCACTATGGCAGTGGTCCGCTGAAACGACCCAGTGGCCAAGAAATGCAAGACATTGAGCAGCTTCTCCAAGGGGCTCAATGCTTGGGAGCAAAGGGTGGGGGATGTGAGGTCATCTTCCCACTCCCTGACCAGGTCTAGGATGATATGGGGTGGAAACCTATACCTGCCGTAGACCTGGTCGTCAGGCATCCCAAAAAGGCCTGTCCGTGGTGCAAAAATGCGTGCCCTGGCTATTCTCCTCCTCCTGCGGTGTCCCACAATCACTGCAGCAACAAATGGGGCATTCATCGTCGCTGTATATACGCGTTTGTTGTTTGCGCGCACTTTTATGCTGTGCGCGGGCGCGGGCCGCCTCCGTGTGGGCGGACTCGTTGGTTTCCCGTATTCGGGTGTCATCGCGTGTGGTCGGAGGGGAGCGAGCGTACACGCGATTGGCCTGGGTACGTGTGTTTCGGGGTGCGCAGGTAGTTCCACACGCGATTGGCCTGGGTACGTGTGTTTCGGGGTGCGCGGGAAGTTCCACACGCGATTGGCCTGGGTACGTGTGTTTCGGGGTGCGTGGGTAGTTCCACACGCGATTGGCCAGGGTACGTGTGTTTCGGGGTCCCGTGAACTTTCACACGCGATTGGTTGGGATCCACGTGTGTACTGTCATCACGTGCAATGAGGGATACTCCCTCGCACGTCACGTCACAAACGCGCTCACGCGCTGAGGGCCTTTGGTCCAATGAAAATGCGTATGCGTGCAGACGCGCTTACGCGCTAAGGGCCTTTCCTCGAATTACACACTGACGTGCAGAATTTTCACGTGCCAAATCACTCCGTATCAAGCTGGCCACGCGTAAGCACACGGAAGACCACGCTCCTGCCCAGAAGGCCGAACTACTGCCCCCCAGAGCCCCGAGCACGCTCCCACCTGCCATCTGCTGCTGCCTGACTGCCTGCTGCCCACGTGCCCTGCCATTTGCTGCCTGCACATCAGCCAGGGGTGCTGTTGGTGTGACCACCCCTGCTGGAACCAAAGACTCCCGACTGGGATTCCATCACTCCACAGCCCAGCCCCAGGACCCAGTTGCCCACCCACTCCTGCCTCTGGGGTTGTCATGTCGGGGCAAACTCCATCTGTGACCACTGACAACCCCCGGCCAGAGAGGCAGAGGGGCACCAGCTTCAGTGCCACCGAAGTTGGTGTCCTGGTGGAGCAAGTCCTGGGGCAGTATGATGCCCTCTTCGGAAGTTGCCGCGCCGACAAGGAAGGACGGACTCGGATCTGGACTGACATCGTGACTGCCATCAACGCGGAGGGGGTGGCAGTCCGCGACTTCCAACATGTCAAGAAGCGCTGGGAGGACTTCAGGTCCAGTACCCTGACCAAGGCCCGGCGCCTCTTGAAGGCAGCGGATGCCAAGGGGCGCCGGGGCCACTTGTCGGAAGAACAGATGAGGGTCCTGGAACACATATCCCCAGCGCTCCACGTCCAGGTCCTTGAGAGGCAGACCCGTCTGGAGTCGAGCGGTGAGTGTACATGCATCCTGATTGTGAGCAGTGCGTGTGGTGATTGTTCAGTAGTGTGCAGGTTGCACATCTGTTTGTATGGGGTCGAGTATGGGTGCGGGTGTACAGGGCCGTGGGGCTGACACATGCGAGGGCTGTAATGTGTGAGACATGGATGGTGCCTGTGTGTGTGGGCTTGCATGCCAAATGCAGTTGTGTGGGCACACAAGTTTGTATGAATGTGTATGTGAGTAGACATGTCCGTGATGTCACGCATGTATGTTGTTTTCAGCTGATTGTATCAGCGCTGTGTACATGTGCATGTGTGTGTATTTGACAAGGGTGCAACAGTGATGCAACATGGATGCATGTGACAGCGGTATGTGGAAGCCTGATGGGCAGATGTGACATGGATGCCCGTCTGAACACTGCGACACTTAGCAGAGGTGTACACATGCATGCAAGTGTGGTGGTGTGTGTACATGTGTGGTGCACTTCCTGTGTTGCATGTGATGTCTGGCTCACCTTTGGCTGCTGATGCTGTTGTATGTGTATGGATGGTGTTGGCAGTTGCAACATGGCTGTGGTATGGCTCGTGTGTGCAAGTTGTAATGACATGTGTGTTGGGGATTGTGATGACATGTCAGAGGTTTGCCAATGCCACTCATGTACAACTGTCATGTGTGTATGTGTACATTGTACAGTGCCCTGATGCCTGTGTTTTGTTTCTCCCTGTCTGCAGCGTCAACTGATGAAGAGGGCGGAGAAGGTGCTGTGGAGCACAGCGGCGGGGATCCCACCGCCAGCCGGAGATGCAAGTCCCGGCTCCCCTCCCAGGTTGTCATCTCGTCAGGGAGTGAGGAGTCCGGTGCTGCGTCCCAGGCCGCAGCTGCCGGGGGGAGGTCCAAGAGGCGGAGGTTGCAGTTGGACTCCTCGGCAGCAGAAGGGGCAGCTGGGACCCCACAGGGCCCAACGGGGGAAGATGGCACAGAGTCATCCAGGTTGGTGGGGGGTTTGGTGGAGGAGGAGGCCGTGCAAGCACCGGAGACGGGGTCTGGGGGTGGGGATCCCACTGGTGCTAGTGGTGCAGTGCAGGACCAGGGACAGGAGGCAGCACAGGCCGCCGCGCAGGTGCCTGTGTGCAATCCTGTCCCTGATCCTGTCCCTGCATCATCTTGCACCAGCAGGGATGCCCATGTCCAGACCAATTTTCAGGCAGGGGATGAGCTGACGTCAACTGGCCTTCCTCTGCCTGCGGACGTGGCTATCCAGGCCCGGGTTGAGCCTGTCCTGGCTGGAGTGGCGTTGCGTCAACGGGCCATGCGAGGTGACCTGCAGTCTTTTCATGAAGAGACTGCAGGTCATCTCGAATGGCTCGTTGACCACGTCAGCCTGCTGGGACAGGTCACCCAGGCCGGATTCCTCCGTCTGATGGGGCTTGCCACGACCCCCTCCTCAGCTGGACCCCCTACGCGCCAGTCGTCCTCTGTGCCATCTTCCCACCCATCAGTCACCTGGGTGCCCTGTGGAGCTGCCTCTGACGGTGCGGCCAGGCTGGTGGAGGAGGCATCCCTGCCACAGTCGGGAGTCGGACGTCCAGCAGGGGTGGCCACGTCAACGACTGCACCCCAGCCGGCAGAGGATGTGCAGGCAGCAGGAGGCAGTGCAGGGGCAGAGGCACAGCAGCAGCAGCACCATGGTGGGAGCCATGAAGGCTCGGGGCCTTCGACATCGGAGGGGCAGGCATCGGCCGGAGGGCAGGAGGACCCAGGACAAAAAGTGTCTTCCGTGTGGCAGCGGTTGGGCCACGCCATAGATGCGGAGCGGCAGCGGGCGGAAGAGGCACGGCTCTCAATGGTCAGGGCGGAGAACTCCATGCAGAGGGCCCTGAGGCGGGTCGAGTGCCTCGAGGCAATCCGCAGGGCTTTGGAGGTGGACACGTCGACGGCCCTGCGGACCCTCGGGGCCATGGAGGAGGACCGCCTCCGGGACATTGAGGAGGAGTTCGATGATGCCCTGGCCCGGCACATCCAGAAGTGAGCCGTGGAACTAGCCCGCTGCCCTTGTACATAGTTATGTAGGTAGTGTTAAGTTTCATTTTTGTTTTTATTTCATTTGGACCTTTTGGACATTGGCCACATTTTTGTATATAGTTTTTTTTATTAGTTAGTGTAGTTAGTTAGGTTTCCTTTATTTTGTTGGGATGATGGACCCTGGCTTCTTGGATTGTACATAGTTGTGGACTTGTACATACTTTCTTTTTTAACATTATCCATGGATCAATGGCTTATAATTTTTTTTTCACATTGGATTTTGTTTGGTGGACTTTGACTTTGTACTACATTACTTTGGATTTCTATATTCTTTAATTGTTTTTTTATTTTGAACGGACATGCTTCTTTTCATTTTTTTCCATTCACATTTCTGTTTATTCATTTTTGTTTCTATTCATCTTTCCTTTAATACATTATTTATTTGTTGCACTTCAATGTGTGGTGTCTCATTGTTTTCATGCATTTCATGTTATGTGTTTTGAGAATCACTGACACCCATTGGGTGTATGTGAGGGACATGTGTTTGTTTTGGAACTTGCAATTGGTGTTCTGTGATGTAATTGCAGAATATGAGTGGGTGGATGCAATACTCGGGTGGGTGTTTTGCATTTGGGGGCTGACCATAGAGACCAGGGATCTGGACTGTGATGACATGTTGGGTGGGGAACATGAGTTGGACATGGGTGGGGGCCTGCTGGAGGGTGCCCCTGGATGCTGGGGGGTGAGGGTGCAGGGGGACATGTGTGGGGGCCTGGTGGAGGGTGCCCCTGCACTGCTGGGGGGTGGGGGTGGTGGGAGACATGTGTGGGGGCCTGGTGGAGGGTGCCCCTGGATGCTAGGGGGTGGGGGTGCAGGGGGACATGAGTGGGGGCCTGTTTGAGGCTGCCCCTGCACTGCTGGGGGGTGGGGGTGGTGGGAGACATGTGTGGGTGCCAGGTGGAGGGTGCCCCTGGATGCTAGGGGGTTGGGGTGCAGGGGGACATGAGTGGGGGCCTGGTGGAGGGTGCCCCTGGATGCTGGGGGGTGAGGGTGCAGGGGGACATGTGTGGGGGCCTGTCTGAGGCTGCCCCTGCACTGCTGGGGGGTGGGGGTGGGGGGAGACATGAGTGGGGGCCTGGTGGAGGGTGCCCCTGGATTCTAGGGGGTGGGGGTGCAGGGGGACATGAGTGGGGGCCTGGTGGAGTGTGCCCCTGGATGCTGGGGGGTGAGGGTGCAGGGGGACATGTGTGGGGGCCTGTTTGAGGCTGCCCCTGCACTGCTGGGGGGTGGGGGTGGGGGGAGACATGAGTGGGGGCCTGGTGGAGGGTGCCCCTGGATGCTAGGGGGTGGGGGTGCAGGGGGACATGAGTGGGGGCCTGGTGGAGGGTGCCCCTGCACTGCTGGGGGGTGGGGGTGGTGGGAGACATGTGTGGGGGCCTGGTGGAGGGTGCCCCTGGATGCTAGGGGGTGGGGGTGCAGGGGGACATGAGTGGGGGCCTGGTGGAGGGTGCCCCTGGATGCTGGGGGGTGGGGGTGGGGGGAGACATGAGTGGGGGCCTGGTGGAGGGTGCCCCTGGATGCTAGGGGGTGGGGGTGCAGGGGGACATGAGTGGGGGCCTGTTTGAGGCTGCCCCTGCACTGCTGGGGGGTGGGGGTGGGGGGAGACATGAGTGGGGGCCTGGTGGAGGGTGCCCCTGGATGCTAGGGGGTGGGGGTGCAGGGGGACATGAGTGGGGGCCTGGTGGAGGGTGCCCCTGGATGCTGGGGGGTGGGGGTGGTGGGAGACATGTGTGGGTGCCAGGTGGAGGGTGCCCCTGGATGCTAGGGGGTGGGGGTGCAGGGGGACATGAGTGGGGGCCTGTTTGAGGCTGCCCCTGCACTGCTGGGGGGTGGGGGTGGGGGGAGACATGGGTGGGGGCCTGCTGGAGGCTGCCCCTGGTGGCTGGGGGTGCAGGGGGACATGCGTTGGTGGGCAGTAGTGCTAGTTGATATGTGGGTTGGCTGGTGGGCATGGCCATGGTGGATGGGGTGCCTGCAGGACATGTGCTGGGTAGGCCCCTGTGGTGTGAGCCACCTGCAGGGGCCGTGGAGGGTGTAGAGGGTACACCTGGGAGGACCCACACGTGCAATTCACGTGTGCTGCTCCCCGCGCACCCCCGGAATACACGTACCCCGCTCAATCGCGTGTGGAACTTCCGGCGCACCCCTGGAATCCACGTACCCGGCCAAATCGCGTGTGGAACTTCCCGCGCACCCCTGGAATCCACGTACACGGCCAAATCGCGTGTGGAACTTCCCGCGCACCCCTGGAATCCACGTACCCGGCCAAATCTCGTGTGGAACTTCCCGCGCACCCCTGGAATCCACGTGCCCGGCCAAATCGCGTGTGGAACTTCCCGCGCACCCCCGGAATACACGTACCCCGCTCTATCACGTGTGTCACTTCCCGCGCACCCCTGAAATCCACGTACCCGGCCAAATCGCGTGTGGAACTTCCCGCGCACCCCCGAAATACACGTACCCCGCTCAATCGCGTGTGGAACTTCCCGCGCACCCCTGAAATCCACGTACCCGGCCAAATCGCGTGTGGAACTTCCCGCGCACCCCTGGAATCCACGTACCCGGCCAAATCGCGTGTGGAACTTCCGGCGCACCCCCGTAATACACGTACCCCGCTCATTCGCGTGTGTCACTTCCCGCGCATCCCCGAAATACACGTACCCCGCTCAATCGCGTGTGGAACTTCCCGCGCACCCCTGGAATCCACGTACACGGCCAAATCGCGTGTGGAACTTCCCGCGCACCCCTGGAATCCACGTACCCGGCCAAATCGCGTGTGGAACTTCCCGCGCACCCCTGGAATCCACGTGCCCGGCCAAATCGCGTGTGGAACTTCCCGCGCACCCCCGAAATACACGTACCCCGCTCAATCGCGTGTGGAACTTCTCGCGCACCCCTGGAATCCACGTACCCGGCCAAATCGCGTGTGGAACTTCCCGCGCACCCCTGGAATCCACGTACACGGCCAAATCGCGTGTGGAACTTCCCGCGCACCCCTGGAATCCACGTACCCGGCCAAATCGCGTGTGGAACTTCCCGCGCACCCCTGGAATCCACGTGCCCGGCCAAATCGCGTGTGGAACTTCCCGCGCACCCCCGGAATACACGTACCCCGCTCTATCGCGTGTGTCACTTCCCGCGCACCCCTGAAATCCACGTACCCGGCCAAATCGCGTGTGGAACTTCCCGCGCACCCCCGAAATACACGTACCCCGCTCAATCGCGTGTGGAACTTCCCGCGCACCCCTGAAATCCACGTACCCGGCCAAATCACGTGTGGAACTTCCCGCGCACCCCTGGAATCCACGTACCCGGCCAAATCGCGTGTGGAACTTCCCGCGCACCCCCGTAATACACGTACCCCGCTAATTCGCGTGTGTCACTTCCCGCGCACCCCCGAAATACACGTACCCCGCTCAATTGCGTGTGGAACTTCCCGCGCACCCCTGGAATCCACGTACACGGCCAAATCGCGTGTGGAACTTCCCGCGCACCCCTGGAATCCACGTACCCGGCCAAATCACGTGTGGAACTTCCCGCGCACCCCTGGAATCCACGTGCCCGGCCAAATCGCGTGTGGAACTTCCCGCGCACCCCCGAAATACACGTACCCCGCTCAATCGCGTGTGGAACTTCCCGCGCACCCCTGGAATCCACGTACACGGCCAAATCGCGTGTGGAACTTCCCGCGCACCCCTGGAATCCACGTACCCGGCCAAATCGCGTGTGGAACTTCCCGCGCACCCCCGTAATACACGTACCCCGCTCATTCGCGTGTGTCACTTCCCGCGCACCCCCAAAATACACGTACCCCGCTCAATCGCGTGTGGAACTTCCCGCGCACCCCCGAAATACACGTACCCCGCTCAATCGCGTGTGTCACTTCCCGCGCACCCCTGGAATCCACGTACCCGGCCAGATCGCGTGTGGAACTTCCCGCGCACCCCCGTAATACACGTACCCCGCTCATTCGCGTGTGTCACTTCCCGCGCACCCCCGAAATACACGTACCCCGCTCAATCGCGTGTGGAACTTCCCGCGCACACCCGGAATACACGTACCCCGCTCAATCCCGTATTTTACTTCCCGCGGCGCCACTTTTTTGATGCGCTGGGACTCTACCGCCTGCCTTCGTGTGGCGGACGTGTTTCAGCTTGTGCGCGGCTTTGGCTGTGCGTGGGTTTGCCCTATTCCATTCCATGAATACGTGTGGTTCGTGTGCGTGTGGGCGTTACCTCTGCTTCCGTGCAGTGCATCCCCAGTTACGCCCTTATTTTCGCGTGTTGTTCCCCATTCCGCGCGTTACGCCCTATGTCCCGCCCACTTTCTGCTGTGTGCGCTGAGGTTGTGTGCTTTCACTGTGCGCGTCGCGCACCGTCGCGCATGCCTTTCGCGATGTTGCAGTGACTTGTGCGCCATGCACGGGTTTGGCGCACATCCCGCGGTGAACACGCGCAGGGACTTCCATGAATCGCACGCGTGCGCGTGCGCCTGTTTTTTTCCGCTTGCGCCTGCTTGCGCCTGCTTGCGCCTACTTGCGCGTAGATTTTCGGCGCACGTTTGTTCCATGAATCGGCCCCATTGTATTTAAATGAATGGTTAGTGTGTTACATATATGGGTTACATTTCTTATGTATTACTATATATAATGTGTTTGTGTGCTGCTTTTTGAATTTGTCAAATGTTCCTATATTATGATATAACAATCAAACATACCCCACCACCCCCCCCCTCACAGTTTTTAGGTAGTGGTACTGTTCTCCGAACATGTCCGCGAACATGAAATAAGTTTGCGGACATCAAATTCATAAGAAGAGATCTAGTCAGTTCCATATGACATGTATATAAAGTCAAAGTCATTATTGTTAAGCTGTGCTACTAAAAAACTATGAAATTCAGTGAAAAAACTTTGTTAAAGGGACGTTATGGTTAAGTTGCGCTACTAACAACCTATGAAATTCAGTGAAAAAAACTTTGTTAAAGGGACGTTATGGTTCCAAGTAAAACCGAAAAACCCTTGAAATTCGCCAGTTATGGTAAGCTAAGCAACCATAACTCGCGCCACCACCGTGCACTGCTAAGACTAACACCCAGGACATCAAAGATGACATCACAAATGTCATTGATGACATCACTGATGACATCACATGTGTATGTACTTCTCATGAAATATGTGTAGAAGGGATTCTTATTATGTTGCGAAAAAAGTGTCAAGAATCATTGCAAGAAATATACCCTAATAAGTGCATTGAACGATGCATTGATATAAATTACATCCTATTATGGGGTTCTATCTAGTATACTAATCTACTCATACAGAAACATAACATTGTGTGCATCGTACAAGATGAAGGTATGATATTCGTAATGTTAATATGTTGAATAATGAAATGATAATTGTTTTCTTAATAGATTTTTGTGTACTGTGAAATATGTAATAAGTAGCTAATAAAACCCATGTATTACATAATTGCTATAGATAAAACACAAAGACACAAGAACACATACCAATATGGGTATATACAGGGAAAGTGAAGTTAGCAAAAACGCACATGTAGTAGCAGAAACAATTCATAACTTAACTGATTAGTTTCATGCAAACAAATGATTGCTCTGTTTCAAAGCTGCTATTTACCCTATGTATATGTATTACTTGATGTGATTGGACCCTAAGGAAAGTAGTGTGAGTACAATGTATACAAATATGACCATATACAGCGAAAGTACAGCCATAAAAAAAAACAACAGAACTATCAGAAAGTGCTCAAAAGTCTAGTGATTATCTTTATGCACAAAAAGGATTGCTGTCTTTCAAGCTTGTGTTTTCCCATATGTATATGGTTCATATGATGTGACGGTACTCTAAGGGAATTACTGTAAGAACCTACTAGAAGGATATGTCTACAAATAAAATAAAATTCTTAGTTTCTGACTGTTACTGAAGAAAACCATGTGGTCTAGATATGTCAGCAAAAGAAAAAATAGTGAGCCAGACATGTGATGTCATCAGTGATTATAGTCTTAGCAGTGCACTGTGGTGGCGCGAGTTATGGTTGCTTAGCTTACCATAACTGGCGAATTTCAAGGGTTTTTCGGTTTTACTTGGAACCATAATGTCCCTTTAACAAAGTTTTTTCACTGAATTTCATAGGTTTTTAGTAGCGCAACTTAACCATTGCGTCCCTTTAACAAAGTTTTTTTTCACTGAATATATATATATATATGTATATATATGGGCCTGCGGTAGCTGCCCAGTAGTTATGGTTAAGTTGCAAAACCCATAGCACCTGCTGATTGGATGGTGAAAATTGTGAGGTGCGTCAGATTTTTGAAAATGCCCGCCATGTTGGATCCTCGGACAGCTTCCGTTGTTCACAAACATCGAGGATATTAAAAAACACAACATGGCACTTGTTAACCTAATGAAACAATCTCTGGAGAGGTGAGTGGTGATGAGGACAGGGTGGATATGGCCATAGAAATCCCCAAAACCCATGTATTTCTTCTCCAATATCCGCAAACAGTCCCGGGCAGTCATGTGATGTTTGCGATTATTAAAGATGTTCAGGGACATCTATGCTTACTTCTGCATTACAGCATTGGTGAAAATCAATTTATGGATGGCTTATAACTTTGGCGCCACTCAATGAAACTGCATAATATTTTGGAATTTCATTCTAGGTCTGACTCTGAATGGTTTTGCAAAGTGTGGTGCTGCTTTGTCAAGAGGGAACATAATGAGAAGGGGTGTCTCACATGTTTTAAAGGCTTATAAAATTGGTGCCATTTTACAAATCTGCAGATCAGTTTGAAAAAAGATTGTAGACCTTGATACAAATGTTTTTGCAACATTTGGTGGGATTTTGGCAAGAGGGGGCAAAATTAGAGGGTGGTGTCAACATTTTTAGATAGCTTATACATTTGTTGCCGTTTTATGGATGTGGTCAAACCATTTCAGAAAGATTATAGACCTTGAATGTTTGTGCAAAGTATGAATGGATTTTGTCAAGTGGGGGCTAAGTTATATGACTATTGTATGTACGTACATTTTGACAATTTTGAAAAAATAAAACATGGGCGGATTTGCAGCAAACTCATGTAAGGATCATTGGCAAAGACCTGAAAGCATGGTTTTGCAAATGTATATGTGTTTTATTTTTTGAAAGGTGTACAATGTACATACACAAAATAGTGATTTACCTTTGGTGACAGAGGTATAGCCTGTTGCCATGGGCAGTAGCCAGATTGTCTGGGGCATGGCCTAAGGCCATGACCACGAGGGACAGAAATGAGGTTAAATTGGGCATGGCCACCAGGGACCGACTATGTGGTAAATTCTTTCAAAATTGGGATAGGTGTGAATGGGAAAAAAATGTGCTGGTGGGTACAGGTTGATGTGCTGGATGGGATTGCGGCAACATGCATAAGGAGGAACTTGAAAGCATGGTTTTGCAAATATGTCCAGTGTTTTATATTTTTTCAAAAGTGTAAAATGTAAGAACACAACACAGTGATATAACATTGGTGTCTTGGTAAAGGACATGGCCATTAGCAAGGAGAAATGTGTACTGTAATTTGGTTATTGGGCCATGCAACATGGCCAAAGTGGTAGGTTTGAATGGGATAAAATATTCTGCTTGCGGTTAAAACCTGAAGTGGTGGATTAATTTATAACAAACGTGCGCAACAAGAATTAGCAAGGACCTGAAAACATGTTTTTGGAAATATGGCTTGTGTTTTATATTTCAAAAGTGTATAATGTAATTAGAAAACTAGTGATATACATTTGGTGTGTGGGTATTGGGCCTGGCTGTCAGCAAATGCAATTATGTACTCTAATGTGCTTATTGGGGAATGCAGTATGGCCAAAGCCTATGCCCCATGGATTTGGAGACTGCCCATGGCTGCAAGTTATGAGCACTGTCCATTGGTTACATTATTAGGGTATAGTGGACACTGAGCTAGGATGCAGAGTAGGCACAGTGAATAATAGGGGTGGTTTGGGTTGGCTGGGGTCATGGTGGAGCCTTATGTTGTAGGCAATTGAGCGATGATTTTCCATCCCCAGTATGCACTGCTGATAACGACAGACATAAGCAGGTTTTCATAAAATATGTTTCTTAAAGGAGGTTCATAGTTCTTTCATATATATGAAAAGAGTAATTATTAACAACGTATATACAATAATGTATCACCATGAAACATTTTGAGTTATAAATACATACATATTGGTTTAAGCGATGTTAAGGTTAAGATGCAATCCACCCTTGGCATTTCCCGCCTGGGTTCTCATGAACATTTGCCCATTCGTACTGCTTTGTATAAGTAAGGGAAATGCAGATGCAAAACATTTGTAGAAGATTGTTAAGTGGCAGTTGGTGTGTGGAAGCTTAGTATGGTCCCAGGGTTATATGTACAGTTTTTGGAAGTGATTGGTGGATGGATGTGTGACTGCTTGAAAGCAGGCATTGAGGGAGTGTTACAAATATAAAATAAAAAAGAGTTGAAGGGCTGCCGTGTGCAATTGCGTGCATGTGCCACCCAGGTCTTTCAATGATCCATGGCCTGGAAACGGGACTGTGGAGACCATGAACAGCTATAAAGATTCATCAAAAATGGCCCTTATTGTATACTAGAGAAAAGTATTTGGGACAGAAAATTGTTTCTGTCCTTTTATATTTTTCTCTAGTATACAATTGTGCATTAGCACTGTGAATGTGGGCGTGGGCGTGGGAGCCAGCCAATCAGGTGTCCAGTAACAGTGGCGGAAACTGCCGGTACAAGCCCGCATTCCAAAGCCGCTTGATGGCCAGCTCTCCCCGCCTCTATCTTCTGCCCACCCAGCTGTCCCACTTCTCTATTTTCCTTTTTTTGCCAGTGACAAGACAAGTGCTGTTGCCATATTTTCTCCTTTTCTTTGCCTCCTGTAGGTCTCCATGGAAAGGGAACCGTATGGAGCACCACCTTCCCTTTCCATGGTGGCCATTTTGGAAAAGGATTTTCCTTCCTTCCTATAGCGGGATGCAGCAAAAAATCTTTTTTTTTTTACCATGGGAATACTGGCCCAGAGCCCTTGTTATCTGCCCTCGCTTAGCTTGGGCCGCCTGGTCGTTATCACCTCTTCCAGCCCCTGGAACGGGGTGTGAATGCCACATTATTCCCATTCACATAACACAAAATGCTAATGGAAATGTTGGAGAATCATATTGAGTATCTACTTTGTTAAAAAATGTAAAGTAGATGGAGTCTATAAAATTATTTTTAGTTCTATTTTTAATTGTGGAATGTGGTTCCTAAAGGAACCTTTTTTAAATTATATTTTCTTTTGCAGGAGAGGTCAGAAGAGGCACAAACTACTAATATGGAGGGGCTGGTGGACAGGGGAAGATGTTGCGTGTGTGTTACATCTAAATTAGGGGGCATTATTTCTCTTGCTCCTTGATTACAGCTCTTCGAAAGCACTTTGAAATTGCTCCCCCCCCTTTAGAGTGGTATATTGCAGTATATGCAAAGTATTGTCTTCAAAAGGTATGGATCAACAGCTTTTTTTATCGCTTGCAAGGTAGCTGGTGGGATTTTGTGTCCCACATAAGTATGCTGTGTGGTTACAGTATTGGTTGAGGAAGATGAGGTGGAGGAAGACAGCCTACTACTTGCTAAGAAAGGAACAACCTTTCAAAGAGCATTGCAGTGGTTGGATTTGGTGTGGTGGCGCATGGAGGTGGTCCCATAGGAGTACTGTCCAGTGAGTACTCAGTGCGTTTTACTTTGGTAGCTTTAGCCTTTTGTACATTCCCAACAGTGGTAAAGAACTGCCACACAAAAGATTCTCTCTGGGTGCTAGAGGTAGGCACTTCCTCTACCTCACCTTCTTGGTCCTATTCATTGTCTTTGCAAGTACTGTGCTTTTTTTGTTGTGTAGGTCCTCCAGCTGGTGGTGGTGGTGGCTCTTGGGGAGGAGGGATGGTAATAGCTGATGCCATTTTTACAATAAAAAACTGTTTTGCTAATATTCTTCCAAGTATGTGCTCTGTGCTAGATTGCTAATGAATAAGGAGTAAGAATAGTTGTAGAAGCTGTGCAAGGGTACATGTCGAACTTGAAAGTTCCTAGATCAGCAGGAAATGCAGTCCCGAACTGTATGCAAAGCAGGGATCCGATCTTTGATATCCTGAGTGTCAGTCTTAGCAGTACACATGGTGGTGTGAGTTATGATTACTTAGCTTACCATAACTGGTGAATTTCTGAGGTTTTCCGGTTTTACTTGTAACCATAACGTCCCTTTAACAAAGTTTTTTCATTGAATTCTATAGGTTTTTATTAGTGCAACTTAACCATAACACCCTGTTATCAAAGTTGTTTTCAGTGGATATAAATATATTACATGGCCACGGTAGTGGCCATGTAGTTATGGTTAAGTTGGTGTTTCCATAGGAAGAGCACTTTTTGGGCGGCTTCGCTCTCCCTGGACGAATCCTCACCAAACTTTGCAAAAAAAGTGTTTGGGTCACTCTGAATATTTTTGCAAAGTTTGGTGAGGTGAAACTTTGTTCAAAATTTGTATTTAGTAGAGTGTGTTGGTGGGTAGGAGTGTTTGGGGAGGGTGGGAGTGTATGAGATAGGATGAAAGTTGTGTTTTGTTATTTGTTAGACGTTCTTTTTGTGTTCGATTTGTCTGCGGACATCACGGGTGTTCTGAAATGTTCTAAATTAACTGAATGGGGGGTGTTCTGAGGACTCAATATGTGCCCGTTTTGTTCGCAAGCAAGCTGAAACTGTTCTAAGAACAATTGCGGTGTCCTGAAATGTTCGCAAATAAACAAAATGGGGTTGTCCTAAGGACGCTGTCCGTATTGTTCGTTGTCAAGTTGAATGTGTTCTAAGAACACTCACGGTGTCCTGAAATGTTCGCAAATAAACAAAATGGGGTTGTCCTGAGGACGCTGTCCGTATTGTTCGTTGTCAAGTTGAATGTGTTCTAAGAACACTCACGGTGTCCTGAAATGTTCGCAAATACACAAAATGGGGGTTTTCTGAAGATGTGGTCGAACACTTGCTGTGTCCTGAAATGTTCGCAAATAAATAAAATGGGGGAGTTCTGAAGACGTTTCTAAGAACACTTGCGGGTATGGGGAATGTTCGTAGGGGGTGTCCTGAGGACGCTGTCCGTATTGTTCTCTGTCAAATTGAATGTGTTCTAAGAACACTCGCGGTGTCCTGAAATGTTCACAAATAAACAAAATGGGGGTGTCCTGAGGACGCTGTCCGTATTGTTCTCTGTCAAGTTGAATGTGTTCTAAGAACACTCGTGGTGTCCTGAAATGTTCGCAAATAAACAAGCTGGTGGTGTTCTGAAGACGCTTCTAAGAACACTCGCGGTGTCCTGAAATGTTCGCAAATAAACAAAATGGGGGTGTTCTGAGGACACTGTCCGTATTGTTCTCTGTCACGTTGAATGTGTTCTAAGAACACTTGCGGTGTCCTGAAATGTTCGCCTATAAACTAAATGGGGTTATTCTGAAAACGTTTCTAAGAACACTCGCGGTGTCCAGGTCATGTTCGTAGGGGGTGTCCTGAGGACGCTGTCCGTATTGTTCTCTGTCAAGTTGAATGTGTTCTAAGAACACTTGCGGTGTCCTGAAATGTTCACAAATAAACAAAATGGGGGTGTCCTGAGGACGCTGTCCGTATTGTTCTCTGTCAAGTTGAATGTGTTCTAAGAACACTCGCGGTGTCCTGAAATGTTCGCAAATAAACAAGATGGTGGTGTTCTGAAGACGCTTCTAAGAACACTTGCGGTGTCCTGAAATGTTCGCAAATAAACAAAATGGGGGTGTTCTGAGGACGCTGTCCGTATTGTTCTCTGTCACGTTGAATGTGTTCTAAGAACACTCGCTGTGTCCTAAAATGTTCGCAAATAAACAAAATGGGGGTATTCTGAAGACGTTTCTAAGAACACTTGCGGTGTCCGGGGAATGTTCGTAGGGGGTGTCCTGAGGACGCTGTCCGTATTGTTCTCTGTCAAGTTGAATGTGTTCTAAGAACACTCGCGGTGTCCTGAAATGTTTGCAAATACACAAAATGGGGGTGTTCTGAATACGTTGGTGAACACTCGCTGTGTCCTGAAATGTTCGCAAATATGAACGGGGGGTTCTGGCTGGCAAGTTGAATGTGTTCCAAGAACACTCGCGGTGTCCTGAAATGTTCGCAAATAAACAAAATGGGGGTGTCCTGAGGACGCTCTCCGTATTGTTCTGTGTCAAGTTGAATGTGTTCTAAGAACACTTGCGGTGTCCTGAAATGTTCACAAATAAACAAAACGGGGGTGTTCTGAAGACGTTTCTAAGAACACTCGCGGTGTGCTGGAATGTTCGTAGGGGGTGTCCTGAAATGTTCGCAAGTAAACAAGATGGTGGTGTTCTGAAGACGCTTCTAATAACACTCGCGGTGTCCTGAAATGTTCGCAAATAAATAAAATGGGGGTGTCCTGAGGACGCTGTCCGTATTGTTCTCTGTCAAGTTGAATGTGTTCTAAGAACACTTGCGGTGTCCTGAAATGTTCACAAATAAACAAAATGGGGGTGTTCTGAAGACGTTTCTAAGAACACTCGCGGTGTGCTGGAATGTTCGTAGGGGGTGTCCTGAAGGCATAGTCTGTATTGTTTGCTGGCAAGTTAAATGTGTTCTAAGAACACATGCGATGTCCTGAAATGTTCGCAAATAAACAAAATGGGGGTGTCCTGAGGACGCTGTCCGTATTGTTCTCTGTCAAGTTGAATGTGTTCTGAGAACACTTGCGGTATCCTGAAATGTTCGCAAATACACAAAATGGGGGTGTTCTGAAGACGTTGTCGAACACTCATTGTGTCCTGAAATGTTCGCAAATATGAATGGGTGGTTGTGGCTGTCAAGTTGAATGTGTTCCAAGAACACTCGCTGTGTCCTGAAATGTTCGCAAATATGAATGGGGGTTGTGGCTGGCAAGTTGAATGTGTTCTAAGAACACTCGCAGTGTATTGAAATGTTCGCAAATAAACAAAATGGGGTTGTCCTGAGGACGCTGTCCGTATTGTTCGCTGTCAAGTTGAATGTGTTCTAAGAACTCTCGCGTTGTTCTAAAATGTTCGTAGGGGGTGTCCTGAAGATGCTGTTCGTATTATTCGATGGCAAGTGGAATGTGTTCTTAGAACACTTGCGGTGTCCTGAAATGTTCGCAAATAAACAAAATGGGGGTGTTCTGAGGACACTGTCTGTATTGTTCGTTGTCAAGTTGAAAGTGTTCTAAGAACTATCGCGTTGTTCTGAAATGTTCGTAGGGGGTGTCCTGAAAACGCTGTCCGTATTTTTTGCTGGCAAGTTGACAGTGTTCTAAGAACACTCATAATGTCCGCAGACATTAAAAGTTTCCATAGACCATAGTTGAAATGTTTGACTCTATGGATGTGATATGCTGCGGTAGTTGTGGCCAGGGCATAGAGTCTTGGGTGCATTGCCATTTGGCCATGCACCCAAGACTCTATGCCCTGGCCACAACCACCGCAGCATATCACATTCATAGTTGCTTATAACTTTGGGTGAAAAACAAATGTATAAGGAACAAAGGTATTAAATACTATGGATGTGATATGCTGCGATGGTTCTCCTTATTATTGTATAATTACTGTTTGGTCTAGTAACCGGAGTACATGTATTTCTTGTTAATTTCTGTGATAAAAGAAAATAGCATGTTAGTATTAGTATTTTGTAATGACTTATTACATTGTATAATCAACATTCTTTTTTTTTTTTTGGACCCTCATATTTAGTAGATTACAAATCAGAGTACTGTGCAATTTGCTCAGTTTCTGTGTTTGTTGCTAAAATCATTGGGTCTGTGGGAGAAAAAAAATCCATGTTGGATTAAAAAAAAAACCTTTTTCTGTTATGCTACAGATTATTTGTTTGCTTGTTTTCAGTGTTCACTTGTTGTTTCTGGCTAATGCTTTATACTTTGGCTTGTTGCATTTTTTTGGAGCAGTAACATATTATTTATTTGTTTGGATATTATAAAATTTTGGAGCAGTTAGATACCAATTGGCGTATTCTAACTGTCTATTTTTTTTTATATATTTTAGTGGTATTGATTTATCTATTTGGATATTGTTAAATTTTGGGACAGTCAGATACCAATTTGCGTATTCTAACTGTGTATTTTTTGGTCTAATTTAGTGGTATTCATTTATCTGATTAGTTGTTGTAGAATCTTTGAAGGTGTCCGGACATTTCATCCAAAAAAAAGGTCGACAGGACAAATGGTTGACACCATTTGCTCGAAAACCAAATGGTTGATTTATTTTTTTTATTTATATATATATATATATTTTAAGTTTTCGTTTAGGGAAAAAAAGGGTTTTTTAGAAAAAAAAGGGGATTGGGGGGACCCTAAAAAAAAAAAGAAAGTGAAAATACAAAAAAAAAAAAATCATCCATTTGGTTTTCGACCAAATGGTGTCGACCATTTGTCCCGTCGACCTTTTTTTTCGACCAAATGTCTGGTAACCATCTTTGAGCAGTTAGATAGCTTTTGGAGTATTCTAACAGTTTATATTTTTTTAACACAAGTTTACCTAGGGTTTAAATACAGTTTAGTTATCACATTGTGGTTTTAAGAACATCAAATAACCGTTAGTAAGATTTGCTGGTAATCTCTGCTTTAGAGTAATGGTACTATCATTACATTCAAACCATCCACATTTCTTTTTTATGTATGCAGTGTAGTGCCCTGAATTGGTTGTGGCTCCTGCGTGGTAGATTATACCTATTGTTGTGAAGGTTTTCTTACCAAGTGATATTTGACCATGTGTGAGTCCAGTCAGCTTGCAGTTGTTTTTGGTACCATCTGCAATGTAACGTAAAAGCATTAGTATTATGTATTTACTATGTGTTTGTATTACTAACGTGGAGCGATTATCTGAATGGGGATTTCTTCTTGTGTCACATTGTTGCAGAGAGTGCATGTATGTTTCCACATGTATGAAATCTGGAAGATTTCATTTATTGGTATGTTTTTGTTTTCCAGTACTTGTATTAAGTACATTAGAAATTCTTTTGGATCTTCCTGTGAGTTTATAGCGAATTTCACCATTCCAGCACAGTAGTCCAATTTTTGTCTTATTCCATAAACACTATCAGGCCGATTCATGGAATAATTAGCGCGGCGCAAGTGGGCAAAAACGTGCGAATCGCAGTGGAATAGCGAAAATCGCAGTGCAAGTGCGAAAATCGCACGAAAAGCAGCGCACATCGATTCATGGAAGGCCGTGCGCGAGAAAACCAGCGGATGTGCGATAAAAAAGTGCGCGGCGCACGTTGGCGCACGTTGGCGCACAGGCCAACAAACAGCGTGCGCCAGGTCACAGCGAAAATCGCACAGGCCACAGCGAAATTCGCACATAGCGCGGCGCACGCAACAAAAGTAGGCGGAACACGGGCGTAACACTCGGAATGGGGAACAACTTGCAAAAACGTGGGCGTCACGGGGGAAGCACAGGGCACAAGTGCGCGGAACGCCCACACGCTCGCCTACAACACGTATTCATGGAATAGAATAGGGCAAAAAAGCGCTTGCTCAAACCAGCGCACAGGCACAAACACGACCGCCACAAGAAAGCAGGCGGTAGCGTCTCTGCGGCTGTAAGAAATGTGCTCCAAAAGGTGCGCCAACAAATGGCACCCATATAATGCCATGATGAATGTCCTATACTGTGGCCCTCCAGGACAAATGACGTGCAAAGGGGTACCCACAAACACGGACACGCTGACAAAAAATACGTGTGCGTGTATACCGGGGTGCGCGGGAAGTCTCACACGCGATTTGGCCGGGTACGTGGATTTCAGGGGTGCGCGGGAAGGTCCACACGCGATTCCATCAGGGTAGGTGTATTTCAGGGGTACGCGGGAAGTCCCACACGTGATTACAGCAGGGTACGTGTATTTCAGGGGTGCGCGGGAACTTCCACACGCGAATAGCCTGGGCGCGTGTATTTCAGGGGTGCGCGGGAATTTCCACACGCGAATAGCCTGGGCGCGTGTATTTCAGGGGTTCGCGGGAAGTTCCACACGCGAATAGCCTGGGCGCGTGTATTTCAGGGGTGCGCGGGAATTTCCACACGCGAATAGCCTGGGCGCGTGTATTTCAGGGGTTCGCGGGAAGTTCCACACGCGAATAGCCTGGGCGCGTGTATTTCAGGGGTGCGCGGGAATTTCCACACGCGAATAGCCTGGGCGCGTGTATTTCAGGGGTTCGCGGAAAGTTCCACACGCGAATAGCCTGGGCACGTGTATTTCAGGGGTGCGCGGGAATTTCCACACGCGAATAGCCTGGGCGCGTGTATTTCAGGGGTGCGCTGGAATTTCCACACGCGAATAGCCTGGGCGCGTGTATTTCAGGGGTGCGCGGGAAGTTCCACACGCGAATAGCCTGGGCGCGTGTATTTCAGGGGTGCGCGGGAATTTCCACACGCGAATAGCCTGGGCGCATGTATTTCAGGGGTGCGCGTATTTCAGGGGTGCGCGGGAAGTTCCACACGCGATTACAGCAGGGTACGTGTATTTCAGGGGTGCGCAGGAATTTCCACACGCGAATAGGCTGGGCACGTGTATTTCAGGGGTGCGCGGGAAGTCCCACACGCGATTACAGCAGGGTACTTGTATTTCAGGGGTGCACGGGAATTTCCACACGCGAATAGCCTGGGCGCGTGTATTTCAGGGGTGCGCGGGAATTATCACACGCGATTTGGCTTGGTACATGTATTACAGGGGTGCGTGGGAAGTTACACACGCGATTAGGCTGGGTGGGTCGTCACAGGTGTTCCCTGTACACCCTCCACGGCCCCTGCAGGCAGCCCTCAAAACAGGGGACTAGCCTGCACACCTGCTCATGTCCCCTATCACCCCCACCCCCCACCATCCAGGCGCACCCTCCACCAGGCCCCCACTCATGTCTCCCACCACCCCCACCCCCCACCATCCAGGGGCAGCCTCCACCAGGCCCCCACCCATGTCTCCCACCCCCCCCCGCCCCCCAGCAGTGCAGGGTCAGCCTCCACCAGGCCCCCACCCATGTCTCCCACCACCCCCACCCCCCAGCAGTGCAGGGGCAACCTCCACCAGGCCCCCACTCATGTCCCCTATCACCCCCACCACCCACCATCCAGGGGCACCCTCCACCTGGCCCCCACTCATGTCCCCTATCACCCCCACCCCCCACCATCCAGGGGCAGCCTCCACCAGGCCCCCACTCATGTCTCCCACCACCCCCACCCCCCAGCAGTGCAGGGTCAGCCTCCACCAGGCCCCCACTCATGTCTCCCACCACCCCCACCCCCCACCATCCAGGGGCAGCCTCCACCAGGCCCCCACCCATGTCTCCCACCACCCCCACCCCCCAGCAGTGCAGGGGCAACCTCCACCAGGCCCCCACTCATGTCCCCTATCACCCCCACCACCCACCATCCAGGGGCACCCTCCACCAGGCCCCCACTCATGTCTCCCACCACCCCCACCCCCCAGCAGTGCAGGGGCAACCTCCACCAGGCCCCCACTCATGTCCCCTATCACCCCCACCACCCACCATCCAGGGGCACCCTCCACCAGGCCCCCACTCATGTCTCCCACCACCCCCACCCCCCAGCAGTGCAGGGGGAACCTCCACCAGGCCCCCACTCATGTCCCCTATCACCCCCACCACCCACCATCCAGGGGCACCCTCCACCAGGCCCCCACGCATGTATTTCAGGGGTGCGCGGGAAGTTCCACACGCGATTACAGCAGGGTACGTGTATTTCAGGGGTGCGCAGGAATTTCCACACGCGAATAGGCTGGGCGCGTGTATTTCAGGGGTGCGCGGGAAGTCCCACACGCGATTACAGCAGGGTACTTGTATTTCAGGGGTGCACGGGAATTTCCACACGCGAATAGCCTGGGCGCGTGTATTTCAGGGGTGCGCGGGAATTATCACACGCGATTTGGCTTGGTACGTGTATTACAGGGGTGCGTGGGAAGTTACACACGCGATTAGGCTGGGTGGGTCGTCACAGGTGTTCCCTGTACACCCTCCACGGCCCCTGCAGGCAGCCCACAAAACAGGGGACTAGCCTGCACACCTGCTCATGTCCCCTATCACCCCCACCCCCCACCATCCAGGGGCACCCTCCACCAGGCCCCCACTCATGTCTCCCACCACCCCCACCCCCCACCATCCAGGGGCAGCCTCCACCAGGCCCCCACCCATGTCTCCCACCCCCCCCGCCCCCCAGCAGTGCAGGGTCAGCCTCCACCAGGCCCCCACCCATGTCTCCCACCACCCCCACCCCCCAGCAGTGCAGGGGCAACCTCCACCAGGCCCCCACTCATGTCCCCTATCACCCCCACCACCCACCATCCAGGGGCACCCTCCACCTGGCCCCCACTCATGTCCCCTATCAACCCCACCCCCCACCATCCAGGGGCAGCCTCCACCAGGCCCCCACTCATGTCTCCCACCACCCCCACCCCCCAGCAGTGCAGGGTCAGCCTCCACCAGGCCCCCACTCATGTCTCCCACCACCCCCACCCCCCACCATCCAGGGGCAGCCTCCACCAGGCCCCCACCCATGTCTCCCACCACCCCCACCCCCCAGCAGTGCAGGGGCAACCTCCACCAGGCCCCCACTCATGTCCCCTATCACCCCCACCACCCACCATCCAGGGGCACCCTCCACCAGGCCCCCACTCATGTCTCCCACCACCCCCACCCCCCAGCAGTGCAGGGGCAACCTCCACCAGGCCCCCACTCATGTCCCCTATCACCCCCACCACCCACCATCCAGGGGCACCCTCCACCAGGCCCCCACTCATGTCCCCTATCACCCCCACCCCCCACCATCCAGGGGCAGCCTCCACCAGGCCCCCACTCATGTCTCCCACCACCCCCACCCCCCAGCAGTGCAGGGTCAGCCTCCACCAGGCCCCCACTCATGTCTCCCACCCCCCCACCCCCCACCATCCAGGGGCAGCCTCCACCAGGCCCCCACTCATGTCTCCCACCACCCCCACCCCCCAGCAGTGCAGGGTCAGCCTCCACCAGGCCCCCACTCATGTCTCCCACCACCCCCACCCCCCACCATCCAGGGGCAGCCTCCACCAGGCCCCCACCCATGTCTCCCACCACCCCCACCCCCCACCATCCAGGGGCAACCTCCACCAGGCCCCCACTCATGTCTCCCACCACCCCCACCCCCCACCATCCAGGGGCAGCCTCCACCAGGCCCCCACCCATGTCTCCCACCACCCCCACCCCACACCATCCAGGGTCAGCCTCCACCAGGCCCCCACTCATGTCTCCCACCACCCCCACCCCCCAGCAGTGCAGGGACAACCTCCACCAGGCCCCCACTCATGTCCCCTATCACCCCCACCCCCCACCATCCAGGGGCAGCCTCCACCAGGCCCCCACTCATGTCTCCCACCACCCCCACCCCCCAGCAGTGCAGGGTCAGCCTCCACCAGGCCCCCACTCATGTCCCCTATCACCCCCACCACCCACCATCCGCGGGGCAGCCTCCACCAGGCCCCCACCCATGTCTCCCACCACCCCCACCCCCCACCATCCAGGGGCAACCTCCACCAGGCCCCCACTCATGTCTCCCACCACCCCCACCCCCCACCATCCAGGGGCAGCCTCCACCAGGCCCCCACCCATGTCTCCCACCACCCCCACCCCACACCATCCAGGGTCAGCCTCCACCAGGCCCCCACTCATGTCTCCCACCACACCCACCCCCCAGCAGTGCAGGGGCAACCTCCACCAGGCCCCCACTCATGTCCCCTATCACCCCCACCCCCCACCATCCAGGGGCACCCTCCACCAGGCCCCCACTCATGTCCCCTATCACCCCCACCCCCCACCATCCAGGGGCAGCCTCCACCAGGCCCCCACCCATGTCTCCCACCACCCCACCCCCCAGCAGTGCAGGGGCAACCTCCACCAGGCCCCCACTCATGTCCCCTATCACCCCCACCACCCACCATCCAGGGGCACCCTCCACCAGGCCCCCACTCATGTCCCCTATCACCCCCACCCTCCACCATCCAGGGGCAGCCTCCACCAGGCCCCCACTCATGTCTCCCACCACCCCCACCCCCCAGCAGTGCAGGGTCAGCCTCCACCAGGCCCCCACTCATGTCTCCCACCACCCCCACCCCCCACCATCCAGGGGCAGCCTCCACCATGCCCCCACTCATGTCTCCCACCACCCCCACCCCCCAGCAGTGCAGGGTCAGCCTCCACCAGGCCCCCACTCATGTCTCCCACCACCCCCACCCCCCACCATCCAGGGGCAACCTCCACCAGGCCCCCACTCATGTCTCCCACCGCCCCCACCCCCCACCATCCAGGGGCAGCCTCCACCAGGCCCCCACCCATGTCTCCCACCACCCCCACCCCACACCATCCAGGGTCAGCCTCCACCAGGCCCCCACTCATGTCTCCACCACCCCCACCCCCCAGCAGTGCAGCGGCAACCTCCACCAGGCCCCCACTCATGTCTCCTATCACCCCCACCCCCCACCATCCAGGGGCACCCTCCACCAGGCCCCCACTCATGTCCCCTATCACCCCCACTCCCCCACCATCCAGGGGCAGCCTCCACCAGGCCCCCACCCATGTCTCCCACCTCCCCCACCCCCCAGCAGTGCAGGGGCAACCTCCACCAGGCCCCCACTCATGTCCCCTATCACCCCCACCACCCACCATCCAGGGGCACCCTCCACCAGGCCCCCACTCATGTCCCCTATCACCCCCAACCCTCACCATCCAGGGGCAGCCTCCACCAGGCCCCCACTCATGTCTCCCAACACCCCCACCCCCAGCAGTGCAGGGTCAGCCTCCACCAGGCCCCCACTCATGTCTCCCACCACCCCCACCCCCCACCATCCAGGGGCAGCCTCCACCAGGCCCCCACTCATGTCTCCCACCACCCCCACCCCCCAGCAGTGCAGGGTCAGCCTCCACCAGGCCCCCACTCATGTCTCCCACCACCCCCACCCCCCACCATCCAGGGGCAGCCTCCACCAGGCCCCCACCCATGTCTCCCACCACCCCCACCCCCCAGCAGTGCAGGGGCAACCTCCACCAGGCCCCCACTCATGTCCCCTATCACCCCCACCACCCACCATCCAGGGGCACCCTCCACCAGGCCCCCACTCATGTCCCCTATCACCCCCACCCCCCACCATCCAGGGGCAGCCTCCACCAGGCCCCCACCCATGTCTCCCACCACCCCCACCCCCCAGCAGTGCAGGGGCAATCTCCACCAGGCCCCCACTCATGTCCCCTATCACCCCCACCACCCAGCAGTGCAGGGGCACCCTCCACCAGGCACCCACACATGTCCCCCTGGCCCCAGGTCCTGACGATACACAATCATGGCAGTAATGGGCAGCATACCCAGCACAAACACCCAGGCAAGGATAGCATCCACCCACATAGTGAATGCAATTACATGATACAACCCCAATGGCAACAATGTAAATGGACACATGCCCGACACACACACATACACAATGGGTGCAAGTGAATGTCAAAACACATATCATGACATGTATGAAACCAATGAGAAAATAACACAAGTGAAAGTTAAAATAAAAAAATGTATTATAGATTAAAAATAAGTAAACAAATCAAACATACAACTATGTGGATAAGCAAATTAATGGTCCATGTCCGAGAACAAAAGTCATAATCAAAAAAACAAAGGAATAAAAAAAAAAATGTCGTCCAAAGCAATATCATGTAGTATGAAAAAATATGAAAAACCATTTCCTCATGGTGAACACAATAAGAAATGAAAAAGAAGTATCTACAAAAAGCAAACTATATACAGGAATGTTCCAGGGTCCATGAGCCCAACACCATAAATGAAACCTACTACTACCTAATCTAAAAAATATATACAAAAAAGTGGCCATTGTCCGAGCGGTCCAAAATAATAAAACAAAATAAAGGAAACCTAACACTAACTAACTAAATAACTATATACAAAGGCAGCGGGCAAGTCCTGCGGCTCACTTGTTGATGTTGCTGGCCAGGGCATCATCGAACTCCATGTCGATGTCCTGGAGGCGGGACTCTGTCCTGGCCCCGAGGTCTCGCAGGGATAACCCCATGTTCAGCTCAAACTCCCTGCGAGCTTCCTCGAGGCACTCAGACCGCCTCAATGCACGACGCATGGAGAACTCCGCCCTGACCATGGCGAGCCGCTCCTCTTCCGCCCGCTGCCGCTCCGCACCTATCCGCTGGACCAACTCCTCCCACACGGAAGACACCACCATCCCAGGGTTGCCCTGCCCTCCGGCCGATGGCTGCCCCTCTGATCTTGATGGCCCCGAGCCATTATGCCTCCCACGTCGAGCCCGCTGCTGCCTCCGACGCCACTGCCTCTGCCAGCACGACGGCATCCAGGCTGATGGAAACCACCGACGCCGTCGTGCACGTGCCCTGCCTGATGATGCTGTCACATCTTCCATCTGCTGGGGTCCAGTTGCAGTGTTGTCCACCCCTGCTGGACCTCCGACTCCCAACTGTGGCAGGGATGGGATCCCCACCGAGCTGGCTGCATTGGTCGGGGCAGGTCCACAGGGGGCCCTGGTGGCATCTGGCCCGGAAGACGGCAAGGAGAACGACTGGTGGATAGCCTGCACAGAGGAGGAGAGGGCCGCCACATTGGCCAACACATGCAGGAAACCCGCGAACATGGCCGATCCCAATTGGGCCACGTCGGCACGGTGCACTTCGTGATGACGTGCGTGCTCCTCCCGGGAAGCACGCACGGCATCACGAATCACAGCCGTGCGCATCGCGACCCCAATCAGGACCTTCTCCACACGGCCAGGGGTTCCCACGTCCGCAGGTGGAGGGGAGTCAGGTGGCATGGACATCCCCACTACCTGCGGACGGGCCTGGGACGGGGCATCCCTGCTGGTGCATGGTGGTGCACTCACAGGTTCAGGGACAGCGACATGCACAGGCCCCTCCACGGTGACCTGTGTTGCCTCCTGCCCCTGGCCCTGGACTGCACCACTTGCACCAGCAGGGATGCCCCCACCAGGCCCCATGTGTGCCCCAGTGGCGGCCTCCTCCTCCTCTGTGCAAACCACCAACCTGGATGGCTCCTCACCGTCTCCCGCCGTAGCAGGCCCCTGTGGGGGCTCACCCACCCCTTCCGCTGCAGCCGTGGGTGCATCCCCGCCACCTTGCTCCACAGCGCCGTCTCAGCCCTCTTCTTCACTAGCCGCTGCGTAGAGGGAGACAAAGAACACAAGCATCAGGGTACTGCACAATGGTCCCCTAGACAGGAAGCAATAGCAGATGAGCACCACTGTCAAAGTACACTTCCATCATGTCCCTCCACAACACATGGGTCAGTCCAGGCAAAACACACACAGTAACAGGCATGCTGCATGCCATGGATATTTCCATGCATGTCCAATGGACTCTTGAAACATTCAATGATATGCAACTCACATGCATCATGGCTCATGCATATCACATGCACACACTTCACCTCAGTCACATCCATCTGGCCCCAAACACAAAAAAACACAGCCAAAACAAGGGTAAGTTGGCTGCTTCACTGAATCTGTGCATTGTCACACACATGTGTCATGCATCCATGGCATGCACAAGTCACAGACACGCAGGTCAGGCACACAGACATGGCTACCATATATGTACCTGGCATCAGCACCCATCCCTCACCCCCACCCATGTCCAGGTACAGAGACTGGCATGCTCTCATGTTCAAAATCTGCATAGGGCTCCCCATGCCGCATTTGGACACATGCAACAACCACGTGGGTCACACATCACTGGTCGCACATGCATTACCATGATGTCCCTGCACACATACATGCATACATGGCCTATGGCACACATACAGGCAAGTATCATAGAACCAGCACACCGCAACATGCCCTGTCTCACACAGTAATGCTTGGACACTTACCGCTCAACTCCAGACGGGCCTCCCTCTCAAGGATCTGGGCGTGGAGCGCTGGGCGTACGCGTTCCAGGACCTTCTTCTGGATGGAACTCATGTGGCCCCGGCCCCCCTCCACGAGGCGCCGGGCCTTCACAAGGGTCCTGGACCTCAAGTCCTCCCAGCGCTTCTTGATCTTCTGGACGTTGCTGGTTGCCACCCCCTCCGCGTTGATGGCAACCACACAGTCGGCCCAGATCCTCTCCCGTCCTTCCATGCTGGCGCGGGACGATCCAAAGAGGGCATCATACTGCCCCAGGACATGCTCCACCAGGACACCAACTTCGGTGGCAGTGAAGCTGGTGCCCCTCTGCCCCTCTGGCCTGGGGTTGCCACTGGTGCCAGATGTGGAAGTGCCCGACATGGCAACCCCAGAGGCAGGTGTGGGTGGGCAACTGGGTCCTGGGGCTGGGCTGTGGAGCGATGTAATCCCAGTTGGGAGTCTTCAGTTCCAGCAGGGGTGGACACAGCAACTGGACCCCTGCAGATGGCTGATGTGCAGGCACCAAATGGCAGGGCACGGTGGCAGCAGGCAGGCAGGCAGGCAGGCAGCAGCAGATGGCACGTGGGAGGCTGCTCGGGGCACTGGGGGGCAGTAACTCGGCCTTCTGGGCAGGAGCGTGGTCTTCCGTGTGTTTTCGGGTGGCCAGCTTGATACGGAGTGATTTGGCACGTGAAAATCCTGCACGTCAGCGTGAAATCCGAGGAAAGGCCCTTAGCGCGTAAGCGCGTCAGCACGCATACGCGATTCTATTGGACCAAAGTCCCTCAGCGCGTAAGCGCGTCTGTGACGTGACCCGCACGGGTGTTCCCCACTCAGCACGTGATGACGGAGCACACGTGAAAATACTGCACGTCCGAGTGTCATCGCGTGTCATTGGACAAAAGTGCGCTTACACGCGATTGGCCTATGTACGTGTATTTCAGGGGTGCGCGGGCACTTACACACGCAAGTATGTCAGCGCACCTGTATCCCGTGGTGCGTGGGAATTTCCACACGCTATTGGACTGGGAACTAGATTCCAGGGGTGCGCGGGTCACACGCTCGCCTAGTACACGCGCAAAGCATTAATTTGCGCACTTATCAAATGACAAGCCAGATGCCAGGATGAACATACCGTTCCTAGCAGCAGTGGCAGTGGGCTACCAAAGGAGGAGGAGGAGGAGAGTCAGGGCCAGAATATTCACACCCAGAACCAGCCTGTTCGGGATGCCTGATGACCAGGTGTATGGAAGGTACAGGTTTCCACCACACATAATACTGGACCTGGTGAGTGAGTGGGAGGATGACCACACATCACCCACCCTGTGCTCCCAAGCACTCAGCCCCCTGGAGAAGGTCCTCAATGTACTGCACTTCTTAGCCACTGGATCATTTCAGCGGACAAGTGCCATAGTGGGTGGGGTGTCACAGGCCACCCAGTCACGCTGCCTACACCAGGTCTTGGACATCATCACTGCACGCCCATCAGTCCGCAGGCACATATACCTGCCCAGAACACCTGCAGAAAGGCATGCTGCGGCCCAGGATTTTTACGGTGTGGCACGATTCCCCAAAGTGCTAGGTGCCATCGACTGCACCCATGTGGCTCTACTTCCCCCCAGGGCATCTGAGCACATCTATAGGAACCGCAAGCACTGGCATTCCATCAACGTGCAGGTAGTATTTAATGCCAAGGGAATCATCACCTCAGTATATGCCAACTATCCCGGGTCCACCCACGACAGCTTCATTTACCGAATGTCCACCCTATGCCGGGACATAGATGCTGGGCGGCATGGCGATACATGGCTGCTTGGTGAGTATGTATGCCACTGCACATGCATGCATGTTGGATACTGAGCAAGGTCACAACCCCACCAATGATACCAATCACCACCTCCACAGGGGACAGTGCCTACCCTCTCAGCCCCCACATGATGACGCCAATTCGGAACCCCACCACGCCACCCCAGGTAAGATATAACACAGCCCACATTACAACCCGGGCACAGTGGAGCGCACATTCGGAGTGCTAAAGTCACGCTTTCGCTCCCTTGACCGTTCTGGCGGGCAGCTGTTATACGCTCCCCCAGTAGTGTGCAGGATCATAGTGGCAGCATGTGTCCTGCACAACGTTGCAACACGCCGGGGCCTGCCCGTGGACATGGTGGTGGCCCCACATCCCCAACCACATGCACAGCCGCTGCGCATGGGAGGGGAAAGGGCACGGGGGGAGGCAGCCCGTACACAGCTAGTGGCTAATTACTTCACATAGTATTCACTCCCCTGTGGAGTGCACACTGGCCTGGCACATTCCATCTGACAGTCAATGATGACTCAACCTGACACTGATCCTGAATGTCTGGAGATTCAACCGTGAAAAGCATATCAGCCTGAGATTGTTCACCTGGAAGTGTTACAATGTGTGCATCCCTACCCACACACAACACCAATGCAGTTTTGCGAAGAAACACATTCAAGCAGCCAAAATGAATACCCACTTGCTAAATGCAACAAGAGGACAGTGACATGTCACCCAACCCATCCCCAGCACCGCCACACAACACACCGTGCCATGTCATGCTATGTGCAGGTAAACAAAGTAATCCCCACAACATGACAAGTGTTGCAATGTACAGTGTCCCCAATTGAAACTTCCTACACCTGAAATGCTCACTGTAATGCAGGACCAACAACAAACTTGAGCAGGTACTACCATTAACATGACTTCAGTAATGTGATAAATCAGTTGTCTCACCACCTGGATATGCCTGCACTCCCACCACTTCCAACTGAACAGTGTTGGTGCCATGTAGAGTTGTAGGTGCACTGCTGCCAACAAGGACCCCATCTCCAGACTAGAGGGCCTTGTGTAGACATGAGGAAGGGACCTGCAAATTGGGAGGCAGACACAGATGATGAGTTACACATCAATGCAACATGCAGTGTACAACACAACAGCAATATGCACTAGGAATGTATACACAGTATTGACTAGACTACCCACACATGTAGTGGGAGTCCAATGTCACCATGTACGTCAATGTCACTTGGGCACACCCTTTGCAAGCCCATGGAAACGGGAAGCAGGAGGGGTGTGTGTGACTCAAACCCAGGCATCTGAACCTAATACATTACAAGCCTGCATGTGCCCAGCCACAATGCAGCGTATGCCCACAGAAACTACGGAAGCCAACAAATTGTCCCAAAAAAATTGGGAAAAATATAAAAATAAAAATAAAAATAAAAATAAAAAAAATTCAAAAATGGCCATTAAAGGGCCCGGGGGGGTTGGGGAGGCCACCCAGGAGGTCCGGGGTCAGGGTGCACACCAGAAACCACCTGTTTGGATCCTGGGGAAAAAAAACACCTCCATGGGCTCATGGCCCACACGGCTACCCTATTGTGGGAGTATCACTGCTGTCGCTATTATCACCCTGTGCAGCTGCATCCGGAGGTGGTTGCACTATGGGAGGCAGCCCACGCAAGGCCCTACTCTGTTCCTCCATGGCTGCAAGCATGCGGGTGTGGTAGGTCTGGTTCTGGAGGATGAGGGTGCGGAGGTCCCCATGCAACAACTCACGGGATGCCCGGACCTCCGCCCTCGTTGCTTGCATCTCAGCTGAGAGCGTTCGGGTGAGACGCTCCAGCTGCTGTTCTGTCCTTTGGTGTGTTGAAGCCTCAAGCTCAACTAGAGTCGTCCTGAGTTGATGTAGCTCCTGCCTCAGGGCTTCCCTGTGGCCCTGGGACTCTATGGAGATGGCCTCCTGCAGAGTCGCCAGTGCCGCCCGCCTGTCCCTGTTGGACGCCAACATGTCCTCCCTGTGTGACTGGCAGATGGAGTCGGTTGCCTGCTCTAGTCGCTCCATCAGCCTTTCAGGGGGGACAATGGAAGTGGCCACCCTATCCATGGCCTGAGCCATCATCTCGGATGATGCTGCCTGTTGGGTAGCCATACCGTAAATGGATTGCTCCCATGCGGTATTGCCAGGTGGCGTACGGCCACCACGTCGGCGGGCACCACACCTGTCTGGGGCAAGGCGGACTGCGCCTTGCTGTGCCGGCACTGCCTGAGGCTGCAGGACTGCATTCCCCCTCTGATCTGCTGGCCCAGGAACAGGATCAGATGTCGCGGAGTGTGACCCTGCATCCGTAACCACCAAAGGCCTAGCTGCCAACACTGACATCCCCATTGAGGGTTCTGACCCTGGTGCAGGTGGGTGGGACAGAACAGATTCCCTCCCTGGAACACTCACCTGCGACGGCACGTAGGTCTCATCATCCGAGTCAACAGCTGAGTACAGCTTGGGGGAGGTGCAGCCAGAGACACCCCTTGAGAGCACAACCTGTAGCACTTGTGGATTTTCACCCACCAGCACACCACGTCCCTCACTGGTGGTTGGTCGGCCCTCGGACCCCTCCTGGCTCTGCACCATCTCCACAACCCCAGCAGTATCAGGTGCGTCTTCCCCTGCAATGACATAATAACAAAGAAATGGAAACCCGCATTAGCACCATGGCACACAATGAGGGCTGAGAAGCAAGAGAACCAGTACTTGATTGACACATGTCCCACATGACTAAGACCCTCCCATGCATGCACCCTCACTGCGTATGAAGGGCAGGCAAATGGCACACACTCATTACACAAAGATGGAAGATGAACACATTTTCTGCATGCTGCCTGGCAGTGGCATCACACATTGCCCTGTGATTGCCAGGTGACACACACATGCCATCACACAGATGGCATGTGCCATTGCTATTGAGTGTAGATGGAGAGGAGGGCAGCACTTATTCATTCTGTCCAGTTCCCACATGCAATAGCTTTTCTAATTGAAACAGGTCTGCTTTATCACCTGGAGCTGCCAGTCCAATATGGTCCAATTGCACAGGGACATGTGTGAACATATGATATCCAGGTAACAAAGTCACTCCACTTTACCATGGCCATGCCAGACATGTGACTAGAGGACTGAGGAATGCCTAGTATAAGTGGTGGAATGCATACAATCTGTCTGATTGAACATAGGAAAATAAGCAACAATGTTGTGGCAAGGTGACACTTCAAGGGCAACTGGGGTGCTGTTGGGCTAGATGTCTACTGTTGGCAGAAGGGATACTGCAATGGCCAATTGCAGCTGTGCAGGATGTATTGCATGAAGCACATGGCTGACACATTCGACTCAGGCGCACACACTCTCACCTGGCACACCAACAGATGCCCTCACACACACACCATGCACATGGATGACACACACATGCATGTGCACTCACCGGACAATGCCTCGTAATCAGGCAGATCTCCCACGTCTTGGATCTGTTCCTCCGTGACGTAGGTCCCAGCGACTGACTCATGTGGAGTGAGTTCCATGTCTTCTACTGGAGACCCACCTCCAGTCACTAGAGTTGCGGCATGACTTGAGGCCAGCTTCTTCTTTGCCCTGCGCTTTAGGTCATTCCAGCGCTTGTAGCAATCATTGGCTGTTCGCCTCACGATTCCAAGGGCACTTACGATGTCCGCAACGGTCTGCCAGTGTGCCTGGCGTTGTGCAGGTGTGGTCTTTGATCCTGCAACAATGACCATCTCGTTATCATGTCCGGACACATACTCGACAAGTGCATTCAGTTCGTCATCCGTGAAGCTGGGCTTCCTCGACGGACCGGACTGTGTAGCCGTGTCTGGGGCATCAGCCTGTGCCGGACGAGCACTCTTCCTCTTCCGCTTGGAAGGTGGTGGTGATCCTGAGTGTCCTGCGCCGCTCTGGACACTAGGGGCAGGAGCCCTGGTGGGCTCTGTATCAGGTGTGTGGGATTGCACACTCAGCATGGGAGTTGGTGCAGGCATTGGCTCAAGTGTAATGGTGTCATGGGGAATGTCAGCAGAATGGACTAGGACGGACACTGTCCTGGCTGGGTGTGTGAGAGCTGGGGTGGATGGAGCCGCAGCTGCCCCTGCAGCCTCTCCGCCCTGCCTACTTGGGGCAGCAGATGACCTTGCTGCCCCAGATCCACGTGGCATGATGGCATCAACGTGCACCAGCGCACGTGTGGTAGCCCTGCTGACCTGGAAGTCAGCCATGGAGTCAGCCAGGTGTGGTGCCACAATGGGCTGGTCCAACAAGGGCTGAGCATGGATGGTGTCAGCCACATCAGCCTCAACGGGAGGGGGGGAGAGGGGGGGGGATAATGGGTGCCCTTGACTGGTCCTCCGCACATGGGGGGACAGGCTCACCCTGCAAGTTACGACCACGTCCCCTACCGGATCCACCACGGCCACCACTTGAGGCTCTTCCACCTTTGCCACCCTTACGGAATCCTCGCCTCCCAGCCATGGCACTGATATTAATGTGCGTATGGGAGTGGCTGTAGACTATAGTCCTGGGCAATTGGGGGTCAAAGGGGTTGGGTACCAGATGGTAATTGTACCCTAATGCTCTAGCAAGGCTGATTGTAACCCCTGGGGAAAGATGACGGGTCACGCAACGCACAGGAGGCCCAAAAAAGGGAGATGACGTGCACGCAACCCCTCCTAGACCACGTGTGCAGAAAGAAAAACCTGCACTACGCTGTGGCACCCAGTAACACAAGAATGAACGTATGCGTGTCACACGCAGCCTAGAATGACCTCTGAAGGGGTAGGCTACACACGGGGCAAGCGCAGAAGTTAGATACGTGCGTGACTCACCGTCTGCCAGGTAAAAGAGCGTGAAAAATGAGCGCGTTTGGTTGGCAACACCCCCGCCAAAAGAAGATATGTACACTGTCTGAGGAGACAGGACAACAGTAGAAGGGGACACTGTTTGAGGGAACAGGCCCAGGTAAACCAGTACGAGAGAAAAAAGAGAAAAAGCTGTCAGAGGTAACAGGGAGTACGAACTGGAAACGCCGTGAAGTAAATCGCGTGTGAAACGACAAGAAGTACAGAATTCACCCACTCGCTCTCCACGAAAAGCACGTACAAGGAAATGGTGTTCTACACGTACCTTATATACAGGCCCACACGTACAGCGTCACTTACGCGGCGTGTACGTGCTAGGCCCATTTTCACCAATCACACGCTTTGTCACTTCTGCGTGTAGATCCATTTTCACCAATCACACGCTTTGTCACTTCTGCGTGTAGATCCATATTCACCAATCACACGCTTTGTCACTACTGCGTGTAGGTCCATTTTAACCATTTACACGCTTTGTGACTTCTGCGTGTAGGTCTATTTTCTCCAATCACACGCTTTGACACTCGGATGTGTCACGCAACATTTTCCTGCACGTGCACGTGACTTCATGGACGCGCATATGCTGTTGATGGGTTTACGCGCTAAGGGCCTTTCTTCGATTCACACGCAGACGTGTGGGATTTTCACGTGCAAAATCACTCCCTATCAGGCTGTCCACGCGTAAGCACACGGAAGACCACGCTCCTGCCCAGGAGGCCAAATTACTGCCCCCCAGAGCCCTGAGCACGCTCCCACCTGCCATCTGCTGCTGCCTGACTACCTGCTGGCCACGTGCCCTGCCATTTGCTGCCTGCACATCAGCCAGGGGTGCTGTTGCTGTGACCACCCCTGCTGGAACCAAAGGCTCCCGACTGTCACCCCACAGCCCAGCACCAGGACCCAGTTGCCCACCCACTCCTGCCTCTGGGGTTGCCATGTCGGGCACTACGACATCTGGCACCAGTGGCAACCCCCGGCCAAGGAGGCAGAGGTGCACCAGCTTCAGTGCCAGGGAAGTTGTTGTCCTGGTGGAGCATGTCGTCGGGCAGTATGATGCCCTCTTCGGAAGGTTGCGCGCCGATGGACGTCGTGACTGCCATCAACGCGGAGGAGGTGGCAGTCCGCGACTACTAATGTGTCAGGAAGCGCTAGGAGGACTTCAGGTCCAGCACCCTCAACAAGGCCCGGCGCCTCATGATGGCAGCAGATGCTAAGGGGCGGGCGGGGCCACTTGTCGGAAGATCAGATGAGGGTCCTGGAACGCATATCCCCTGCGCTCCACATCCATGTCCTTGAGAAGCAGACCCGTCTGGAGTCGAGCGGTAAGTGTACATGCATACTGATAGTAAGTTGTGCGTGTGGTGGTGTGCCAGGAGTGTGCAGGTTGAACATGTATTTTTATGTGGCCAAGTAGGGGGGGTGTACAGGGCTGTGAGGGTGACACATGCGAGGGGTCTCATGTGTGACACATGGATGGTGCTTGTGTGTGTGGGCTTGCATGGCACAGGATGTGGAGGAATGATTGTCAGATGTGACATGGATGTCGATGGAGACACTGCGACAGTTGGCGGAGGTGTACACATGCATGCAGGTTTGGTGTTGTGTGTGCATGTGTAGTGTACTCCCTATGTTGCATGTGATGTGTGGATGACCTTTGGCTGCACATGCTGTTGTATGTGAATGGATGGTGCTGGCTGTTGCATCATGGCTGTGGTATGGCTCATGTGTGCAAGTTGAAATGACATGTGTGTTGGGGATTGTGATGCCATGTCTGAGGTTTACCTATGCCACTCATGTATAACTGTCATGTGTGTATGAGTCCATTTTACAGTGCCCTGATGCCTGTGTTTTCTTTCTCCCTGTCTGCACCGTCAACTGATGAAGAGGACGGAGCAGGTGCTGTGGAGCACAGCGGCAGGGGTCGCACCACCAGCCGGAGACGCAAGGGCCAGATCCCCTCCCAAGTTGTGATCTCGTCGGGGAGTGAGGAGTCTGGTGCCGCGTCCCAGGCCGCAGCTGGCAAGGGGAGGTCCAAGAGGCGGAGGTTGGAGTTGGACTCCTCAGCAGCAGAAGAGGCAGCTGGGACCCCACAGGGCCCAACGAGGGAAGATGGCACGGAGTCATCCAGGTTGGTGGGGTGTATGGTGGTGGGTGCCCCTGCACTGCTGGGGGTGGGGGTGGTGGGAGACATGGGTGCGGGCCTGGTGGAGGCTGCCCCTGCACTGCTGGGGGGTGGGGTGGTGGGAGACATGGGTGGGGGCCTGGTGGAGGCTGCCCCTGCACTGCTGGGGGGTGGGGGTGGTGGGAGACATGGGTGGGGGCCTGGTGGTGGGTGCCCCTGCACTGCTGGGGGGTGGGGTGGTGGGAGACATGGGTGCGGGCCTGGTGGAGGCTGCCCCTGCACTGCTGGGGGGTGGGGTGGTGGGAGACATGGGTGGGGGCCTGGTGGAGGCTGCCCCTGCACTGCTGGGGGGTGGGGTGGTGGGAGACATGGGTGCGGGCCTGGTGGTGGGTGCCCCTGGTGGCTGGGGGGTGGGGGTGGTGGGAGACATGAGTGGGGGCCTGGTGGTGGGTGCCCCTGCACTGCTGGGGGGTGGGGGTGGTGGGAGACATGGGTGGGGGCCTGGTGGAGGCTGCCCCTGCACTGCTGGGGGGTGGGGGTGGTGGGAGACATGGATGGGGGCCTGGTGGAGGCTGCCCCTGCACTGCTGGGGGGTGGGGTGGTGGGAGACATGGGTGCGGGCCTGGTGGAGGCTGCCCCTGCACTGCTGGGGGGTGGGGTGGTGGGAGACATGGGTGGGGGCCTGGTGGAGGCTGCCCCTGCACTGCTGGGGGGTGGGGGAGTGGGAGACATGGGTGCGGGCCTGGTGGTGGGTGCCCCTGCACTGCTGGGGGGTGGGGTGGTGGGAGACATGGGTGGGGGCCTGGTGGAGGCTGCCCCTGCACTGCTGGGTGGTGGGGTGGTGGGAGACATGGGTGGGGGCCTGGTGGTGGGTGCCCCTGCACTGCTGGGGGGTGGGGTGGTGGAAGACATGGGTGCGGGCCTGGTGGAGGCTGCCCCTGCACTGCTGGGGGGTGGGGTGGTGGGAGACATGGGTGCGGGCCTGGTGGTGGGTGCCCCTGCACTGCTGGGGGGTGGGGGTGGTGGGAGACATGGGTGGGGGCCTGGTGGAGGCTGCCCCTGCACTGCTGGGGGGTGGGGGTGGTGGGAGACATGGGTGGGGGCCTGGTGGAGGCTGCCCCTGCACTGCTGGGGGGTGGGGTGGTGGGAGACATGGGTGCGGGCCTGGTGGTGGGTGCCCCTGGTAGCTGGGGGGTGGGGATGGTCGGAGACATGGGTGAGGGCCTGGTGGTGGGTGCCCCTGCACTGCTGGGGGGTGGGGTGGTGGGAGACATGGGTGGGGGCCTGGTGGAGGCTGCCCTTGCACTGCTGGGGGGTGGGGTGGTGGGAGACATGGGTGGGGGCCTGGTGGAGGCTGCCCCTGCACTGCTGGGGGGTGGGGTGGTGGGAGACATGGGTGGGGGCCTGGTGGAGGCTGCCCCTGCACTGCTGGGGGGTGGGGTGGTGGGAGACATGGGTGTGGGCCTGGTGGTGGGTGCCCCTGGTGGCTGGGGGGTGGGGGTGGTGGGAGACATGAGTGGGGGCCTGGTGGTGGGTGCCCCTGCACTGCTGGGGGGTGGGGGTGGTGGGAGACATGGGTGGGGGCCTGGTGGAGGCTGCCCCTGCACTGCTCGGGGGTGGGGGTGGTGGGAGACATGGGTGGGGGCCTGGTGGAGGCTGCCCCTGCACTGCTGGGGGGTGGGGTAGTGGGAGACATGGGTGCGGGCCTGGTGGAGGCTGCCCCTGCACTGCTGGGGGGTGGGGTGGTGGGAGACATGGGTGGGGGCCTGGTGGAGGCTGCCCCTGCACTGCTGGGGGGTGGGGTGGTGGGAGACATGGGGGCGGGCCTGGTGGTGGGTGCCCCTGGTGGCTGGGGGGTGGGGGTGGGGGGAGACATGAGTGGGGGCCTGGTGGTGGGTGCCCCTGCACTGCTGGGGGGTGGGGGTGGTAGGAGACATGGGTGGGGGCCTGGTGGAGGCTGCCCCTGCACTGCTGGGGGGTGGGGGTGGTGGGAGACATGGGTGGGGGCCTGGTGGAGGCTGACCCTGCACTGCTGGGGGGTGGGGTGGTGGGAGACATGGGTGCGGGCCTGGTGGAGGCTGCCCCTGCACTGTTGGGGGGTGGGGTGGTGGGAGACATGGGTGGGGGCCTGGTGGAGGCTGCCCCTGCACTGCTGGGGGGTGGGGGAGTGGGAGACATGGGTGCAGGCCTGGTGGTGGGTGCCCCTGCACTGCTGGGGGGTGGGGTGGTGGGAGACATGGGTGGGGGCCTGGTGGAGGCTGCCCCTGCACTGCTGGGGGGTGGGGTGGTGGGAGACATGGGTGGGGGCCTGGTGGTGGGTGCCCCTGCACTGCTGGGGGGTGGGGTGGTGGGAGACATGGGTGCGGGCCTGGTGGAGGCTGCCCCTGCACTGCTGGGGGGTGGGGTGGTGGGAGACATGGGTGCGGGCCTGGTGGAGGCTGCCCCTGCACTGCTGGGGGGTGGGGGTGGTGGGAGACATGGGTGGGGGCCTGGTGGAGGCTGCCCCTGCACTGCTGGGGGGTGGGGTGGTGGGAGACATGGGTGCGGGCCTGGTGGTGGGTGCCCCTGGTGGCTGGGGGGTGGGGGTGGTGGGAGACATGGGTGCGGGCCTGGTGGTGGGTGCCCCTGCACTGCTGGGGGGTGGGGTGGTGGGAGACATGGGTGGGGGCCTGGTGGAGGCTGCCCCTGCACTGCTGGGGGGTGGGGTGGTGGGAGACATGGGTGGGGGCCTGGTGGAGGCTGCCCCTGCACTGCTGGGGGGTGGGGTGGTGGGAGACATGGGTGGGGGCCTGGTGGAGGCTGCCCCTGCACTGCTGGGGGGTGGGGTGGTGGGAGACATGGGTGCGGGCCTGGTGGTGGGTGCCCCTGGTGGCTGGGGGGTGGGGGTGGTGGGAGACATGAGTGGGGGCCTGGTGGTGGGTGCCCCTGCACTGCTGGGGGGTGGGGGTGGTGGGAGACATGGGTGGGGCCTGGTGGAGGCTGCCCCTGCACTGCTGGGGGTGGGGGTGGTGGGAGACATGGGTGGGGGCCTGGTGGAGGCTGCCCCTTCACTGCTGGGGGGTGGGGTGGTGGGAGACATGGGTGCGGGCCTGGTGGAGGCTGCCCCTGCACTGCTGGGGGGTGGGGTGGTGGGAGACATGGGTGGGGGCCAAGTGGAGGCTGCCCCTGCACTGCTGGGGGGTGGGGGTGGTGGGAGACATGGGTGCGGGCCTGGTGGAGGCTGCCCCTGCACTGCTGGGGGGTGGGGTGGTGGGAGACAAGGGTGGGGGCCTGGTGGAGGCTGCCCCTGCACTGCTGGGGGGTGGGGGTGGTGGGAGACATGGGTGGGGGCCTGGTGGTGGGTGCCCCTGCACTGCTGGGGGGTGGGGTGGTGGGAGACATGGGTGCGGGCCTGGTGGACGCTGCCCCTGCACTGCTGGGGGGTGGGGTGGTGGGAGACATGGGTGGGGGCCTGGTGGAGGCTGCCCCTGCACTGCTGGGGGGTGGGGTGGTGGGAGACATGGGTGCGGGCCTGGTGGTGGGTGCCCCTGGTGGCTGGGGGGTGGGGGTGGTGGGAGACATGAGTGGGGGCCTGGTGGTGGGTGCCCCTGCACTGCTGGGGGGTGGGGGTGGTGGGAGACATGGGTGGGGGCCTGGTGGAGGCTGCCCCTGCACTGCTGGGGGGTGGGGGTGGTGGGAGACATGGGTGGGGGTCTGGTGGAGGCTGCCCCTGCACTGCTGGGGGGTGGGGTGGTGGGAGACATGGGTGCGGGCCTGGTGGAGGCTGCCCCTGCACTGCTGGGGGGTGGGGTGGTGGGAGACATGGGTGGGGGCCTGGTGGAGGCTGCCCCTGCACTGCTGGGGGGTGGGGGAGTGGGAGACATGGGTGCGGGCCTGGTGGTGGGTGCCCCTGCACTGCTGGGGGGTGGGGTGGTGGGAGACATGGGTGGGGGCCTGGTGGAGGCTGCCCCTGCACTGCTGGGGGGTGGGGTGGTGGGAGACATGGGTGCGGGCCTGGTGGTGGGTGCCCCTGCACTGCTGGGGGGTGGGGGTGGTGGGAGACATGGGTGGGGGCCAGGTGGAGGCTGCCCCTGCACTGCTGGGGGGTGGGGTGGTGGGAGACATGGGTGCGGGCCTGGTGGTGGGTGCCCCTGGTGGCTGGGGGGTGGGGGTGGTGGGAGACATGAGTGGGGGCCTGGTGGTGGGTGCCCCTGGTGGCTGGGGGGTGGGGGTGATAGGGGACATGGGTGGGGGCCTGGTGGAGGGTGCCCCTGCACTGCTGGGGGGTGGGGGTGCAGGGGGACATGAGCAGGTGTGCAGGGTAGTCCCCTGTGGTGTGGGCGGCCTGCAGGGGCCGTGGAGGGTGTACAGGGTACACCTGTGAGGACCCACCCAGCCTAATCGCGTGTTTAACTTCCCACGCACCCCTGTAATACACGTACCCAGCCAAATTGCGTGTGATAATTCCCGCGCACCCCTGTAATACACGTACCTGGCCAAATCGCGTGTGATTATTCCCGTGCACCCCTGTAATACACGTACCCAGCCAAATCGCGTGTAAAACTTCCCGTATACCCCTGTAATACACGTACCCAGCCAAATCGCGTGTGATAATTGCCGCGTACCCCTGTAATACACGTGCCCTGGCTAATCGCATGTAAAACTTCACGCGTACCCCTGTAATACACGTACACTGGCCAATCGCGTGTTGAACTTCCCGCGTACCCCTGTAATACACGTACCCTGGCTAATCGCGTGTAAAACTTCCCGCGTACCCCTGATATGAACGTTACCCGCTTTGCGTTCCTTGTTTGGCAGCCCTGTAAACTGGTCCAAGGTTAGCGCAGCCCTTTGCGATGATTTTGCGATTTTGATGGCTTTTCCTTGCGCGAGGGCGCTCTTGGGGGCGTTACTGGCGCTGCTGCAGGGTCGCTGCGATACTCTGCGCCACGGCTGGTTTGGGAGCCTAGACTCCATGAATACGCTGTGCGCGGAAATCGGTTTTAGCGCACGTGCCTGGCGCAGACAATCGCACGCGGACACTCTGCGCCAGACGCTTGCGACACTTTTCTGCGAAATTCTATGAATTACCCTGTATATGTGTTTTCAGGATTGTTTGCTGCATTTCTGTGAAGTATTAACATTTGCATACACAATGGGTCTGTACTGTGTAAGTAAATGTTGTCAACAATTGGTGGTAATTGAAATAGAATATTCATTGCTACATTTGCGTAGCAACTTACACCAACTATATTTGAGAATTTAAATGGTCCAGGTAGTTCTGTATCTAACTGCTTTTTTTGGAGTTTGTCTTCCTTCTTTAAAGAAGTACCTAGTTTACTTTCCCTAATTGATTCTTTTTTGCTTGTGGTACTTGATGAAATATTAGTTTCTTTTACTCTCTTTGGAGGATTTGCAGTGACATCCTGTTGCATTTCTGTTTGATTTATTTTTCTTTTATAACGTTTTACTTTTTGTGGAACAGAATATGTGTTTAGGTGGGAGTTGTATAGTGAGCGAAGTCTATTGTATTCTAAAATGCAAGGAATATCAGCGTTTATTTTACTTGCATCAAAGTTGATTAGAAATAGACCGTCAAGTGTACGTAAGTGTGATAGTGCTACGTAGCTCATGCCTTCTTTAAAGACTGTATTACCAATATCTATCATTGCTTTGTCTAGGGTAAGACCTTGTGATTTATGAATCGTGACTGCGTATGCAAGAGTTAGAGAAACTTGTTCTCTGCGTACATACATATCTTTGAAGAGAAGGAATCTAGCTGTTGAGCGTCCTATCCTTTTTACTTCTGAAAGTTTGTCAAAGAGTATATTGGCAAACTGAATTTTGTTGTCGCGTGGGTATGTTTGAAAGCCAACAACTGTACCCAGTGCTCCATTAACTAGTCCTTGGTCCACGTCAAGGTTACGTTTAATCATTACTCTGCAATTTAAGGATAATTTTAATATCTTTCCTAAGCCTGCTGTGTTTGAGATTGATTTTTCTAAACTATTTAGTCTTGTTGTGGCTTGGTTTCACATGGGTGGTGTCATACCATGTACATCTAGTTTGTCTGTGGCGCTAATTTCCATGATTGGTTGCATTTCTTTACTTAGCATGATTTCATTGAAACAGCTTGCACGAGTTGGCATTAAGGCCACACAATTGAAATTTTTGTGGGCTAATTGTTCCATAACATCTGTAGCACATGCATTATCGCCATAAAGTGCATTAATGTGCCGGGTTTTCAATATTGCTTCTGCTTCTATAGAAAATATACCAACTCTCATACTTTTTAAAATGTTGGCATAAGTGAGATCTGCAGATTGCCGCATGTTTTCTGTTAATTCTATGTATTGGAAATGTTGCCAAAGGTTGACATTTCCAATGTTGCCAACAGTTTTACGGCAGAGTTTGTGTCCTAATGTTTTAAAAATAGGCTCACCTTTTACTGGTGTTAATTGAAGCAGATCTCCAAAAACAATAATGTGTTTTCCTGCAAAGAGCTCTTCATAGTCTGTTTTGAGTACTTCTTGTAATCTGAGGTGAATCAAAGCTAACATCAGGTTGGAGACCATGCTCACTTCATCTATTAGTAGCATTTTCATTTGTTTCAATACTCTGCGTAGTTCCAATGCAGCTTCTGCAGAAAGGTTGTAATAGTCTAATTTGTTCTGGTGTTGTACTGGTAATAGTAGTAATCTGCGTAATGTAACACCACCTATGTTGTAGGCAGCTAAACCTGTGGGGGCAGTAACAACAGCTAACAGTTTGTTGTTTGTCAATTGTTGAAGGAACTTACTAATGATTTTGATTAGGAATGTTTTGCCAGAGCCAGCTTCACCACTGACGTACAGTAGTATAGGTTTATAATTATGGCAGGAACATTCTTTATTTTCATGTTTTACACCATGTGCAATTTGTTTTGTTACTTCTTGAAAAATGCTACGTTGCTCAATGTTTAGTTTTGATTATAGTATAGTTAAGTCTTCTTTATCTTCATACTGACACATGGTGTTTTCTACTTCTATCATAGCTAATTCTCCCTCATTTATTATTAGTGGTTCTCCCAGTGGTTCTTGGCTTCCTGTTACAGAAGGTTGACTACTGTCAGGAGTGTCCTTATCTAGTTGGGCTTGGAGTTCTTCTTCGTGTTGCTGTTCATTGTGCAACATTGTTTTGTACTGTGTAAAGTTTACATCAGTTATAGTGCTTTCATTTGCTTGGAAAGCATCCTCTTATGAGTCATAGTTATCTAGTATTTGTTCTTCTTTTCTCCATGGTTTGAAGAGTTATAGCAGGGACATGTAATATATTCCTTTATGCTGAGGAGTCTTTAAGTACAATTTGATATGATTAATTAAATTTGGTTTAGTGAGTTTAACTAAGCTACCTTCACAGTTTGTCACTCTATATTTACCTTTTTTACATCAGGTTTCATATTATTTTTGTATGTGTAGTTTTGGACTATGTGGTATAGACACATGTTTTCCAAAGTATTACTTCTGTTTGGGTAGTATGTGTCCAATAAATTGTTTTTGAAAATGTCTTGGCTGTTGGGATCATGTTTGGCTATTGTTTCTATATCTTCATATGATTTTAGAACTCTTTTTCTAGATTTAGCTGGACCAAGACTTAGCCATACTAAATTTTCAGATTCACCATACAATGCAGTACCAGTTAAACGATCAGCTGCTTCATATGATACACATTTTCTATGGGTGAGCATTTTTATGCCCAAGCTGTATAATTTCTGAGACACTGTTTTATCTGATGACAGGTCATTCCAGAGGTCTTGGAGCTCTGTCTTTTCTGCTTTAGTTTAGTATGCTGTGACATATCGTGCAACTGCAGTAGAATTGTCTGCAATGTACTGCACATCTATTTTTGCATTCCATAAGTGGGCAATGATTGCATTATAATCATTGATATATTTTTCTTCTTCTTTTCTTTTTATGTAATATGTATTTTTAGGTGACTTACCTTTAACACTATGGCCCTCATTACGACCCTGGCGGAAAGTGACTGACCGGACCGCCACAGCGTAAATAGCGTTTCCGCCATTGCACGAAGGAGCAAAGTGCGGCCCATTCCGACCCATCGGGCACGAGCACCACGCCATGGCGGAAGTGCAAAGTCCGCGATGGCGGAAATGACCCCAAAACGGCCCACACCGCCGCTGTACGGCGCCCTAGGTGCAATACCGCCACCCCTCTTAGCGGTCACCGCAGTGTGCGCCTACCGGAAAGTACGGTGACCGGAAATATACGGAAACGGAAGTTAAAACATGGCCCGGAACGGGAAACATCCCGCCGTACACCTATAAAACCACTAAAACCACACAACCACTAAAATCACTACCCTGAAACACACCCCAACCCGTCATCCACCCTAGCGAAACCAAGAAAAATGGGAAAAGTAACGAAGAAAGCGTGCGACCGCAAGCGGCAGGTCCACTTCTCCCGTGAGGAACTCACCCTGCTAACAGAGACCCTCCAGGAGAATGCTGCCGTCGTCTTCTCCACGCAAATGACCAGAACGGCACTTGCAAACAAGAAGGCCATATGGGCTCTGGTGGCACAGCGGGTAAGTGCGGTGGGGACCGCACCCCGCACCCCACAGCAATGCCGCAAGCGATGGGACGACCTGCGGATACGCGTCCGCAGCATACTCTCTGCCAACCGCAACATTGCCACAGCCACCGGGGGAGGTCCTGAATCACCCATCAAGTTGACCCCCTGGGAAGAAATCTGTGCGTCCACCATCGGAATGGAGAGCATAGAGGGAGTCGGAGGGATGGAGAAAGGAGTGCAGACATCCGAAGATTCAGGTAGGGGGGCCAAATAAAACAATGCCAAATCCACACAGTCCATCCATGTGAAGTACCATGCGTCCACATAGTGCTACAGAAACACATGTCCAGGAGAACGTCCACACACATAGGCCTGATAGCGCACGTTAAAACCCACAATAAATACATAAATAATTAAAAAACCCTAAAACACGCACTACACGTGCAGCAGGCACACCCTAACTGCAGGCTGCCAAACAACTGCACCCTCACTCCACACACAAATGAAAGCACCTCCAAGGCCCCGACCCAAATCACCCTCAGGTACCACTCCAATGCATGTAATACAATGCCTTTCCAATTCCCACAGACCCATCAATAACCCTCGCCCTCCTTTACTCCACCACAGGGTCCGATCCAAACGACGAGGACACCCCTACCAGCACACCTGCAAAGAGGGCCAAGACCAACGGCCAGAGACCCTCCACCTCAGCTGCACGCATCAAGACACGGCAGCAGCACAAATCAGGTGGCAGCACAGAGGAGGGAACATCAACAGGCACCCCAGCAACCAGCATGCCCACACCACCACCACCACAGGTCCCCCCAATGGATGCCACAGAAGGCACTGCCTCTGGTGGCAGCAGCACCATAGGTGACACCCCATTGATGGCAGCATGCTCGGACACCGAAGACGGGGATGTCGAAGTCAGATCCATCCATGACCTGCCCCAATCCCCCTGTCTGTCCCATCCCGTACAACATGAGGATACCACGCAGGGGCACCCACAAGACGACGACTGGCCATCCCCCAAAAGCCCTGTGGCAAGGCAACATGAGGACAACAGCCCCTCTGTGACACCCCCGCAAATGGCCATGGCCCAGCAGAGGCAACAGTCCCTCGACCAGTTAATCGTGCAACAGCAGCAAATGGCCACGCTCCTCAAGGACCATGCCGATGAATGTGGGGGCACTAAGGCAGACATAGAAACATCAACTGAGACACTTAGGGCAGAAATGGAGAGAGGTACAGAGACGCTAAGGGCACAAATGGAGAGAAGCACCGAGAGCCTGAGGGGGGAACTGCATGCGACGTCCAAAGACGTATGTGCCGAACTTGCCGCAGTGCGCCGTGTGCTCACTGAGCTCTCGCAAACCCTTAGGGACATGCATGGACGTGAGCAGGCAGAGACAACATCCGTTGCAAGTTCCGTCCAGGGCAGCCCCCAACGTAGATCTGGGAGGAACCTGCGCTCCACAGGCAGGGGTGCCCCTGATACCCGCAGAGGGGGCTTGCAATAGCGACTGCCCACTGACAATGAGCATCTTTGGACACTGGTGTTCGGGGGGGAGGTAGGAGGGTGGAGGGGGTGTGTTGGGCTCACTTGGGTGGCAGGTCGATAGGGTGTTCAACATGATATCACATATGCCATAAACAGTGCACGATCAACCAATGAGATGTGTGGACATTGATCTTTGTGTACTAGGCCATCATAGGCATACAGTCCATATTGTGCATGTCCCAGACACACACAGTGCCACGAGTCCCGTGTACATGTATCAGCCACCAGGCGTGAGTGCTAGAAGCATGCATCAATGAGATGCTGACGAATGTCACGGGCCTCCGGTGCCTCGCAGACTCCATGAGGTGCTGCCACATCCCCACCCTCATCATGACCATCATCAGGTGCTTGCAGTTCTGCGTCAGGGGGCATGGGCACATTTCTACGTACGCACATGTTGTGGAGCATGACACATGCCATGACCATCTTTGCAACCTTCTCATGGCGGTACAGGAGTGCCCCGCCAGACCTGCTGAGGCAGCGGAAACGAGTCTTCAGTAGGCCGAATGCCTGTTCAATGACTACACGGGTACGTGAGTGGGCATGGTTGTAGTCCTCCTCATGCTGGTCCCGTGGGTTCCGGACTGGTGTGAGGAGCCATCTCTTCAGTGGATACCCAGCATCACCTGTATGTGGACGAGAAACGCATGATGTGGAATGCCATTGCTACGTATGCACACCCCCCCCCCTTCCTGCCAGGTCATTGCCAAATCACATACCCCACATATTCATGCATGTAATGAGACTCACCGAGTAGCCAGGATCTGTTCCCTGCGTGTCGCTCCATGTAGCGTGGTATTGTAGAGTTCCTCAAGACCATAGAATCATGGGTTGATCCAGGGAATCGGGCACAACAATGTGTAATGATCCTGTTGGAGTCACACACCATTTGTACATTCAGGGAATGAAATTGTTTTCGGTTGCGGTACTGGGCCTCCATGGCATGTGGGACGACCAATTCCACATGGGTGCAGTCGATGGCACCAATGCAACCCGGTATGCCGGCAAGTGCATGGAATCCCACTTTTGTGTTGGTAATTTCCTGCTCCGAGCGTGGTAGAGAGATGTAGTCGTCTGCGTGCTGCAGGAGGGCATCGAGCACTTGCAATAGTGTCCGTGAGAACAGTGGCTGAGAAATGCCATGCAACTGTCCGACTGTGTGCTGGTAGGTGCCTGTGGCCAGGAAGTGGAGTACAGACACCACCTTCAGTAGGGGTGGGATGGCGGTTGGGCTATCTATCATGCTGACAAGGTCAGCCTGTGTCATGTCCACAATGGCGGCTATGGTGTCCCGGTCCAGACGGTAGAGGGTGTGGATCTGCTCATCAGTGAGGTTGAACGGATGTGCTCGGAGGCGTGGGATTGCGGGCTGCCTGCGTGGTGGTAGTGGCTGTGCTGGCGGCCCTTGCTGGCCCTGCCTTGGCCTCATCCTCCTCCTGCGTCTCCTCCGTGCGGCCGGTTGTAGTAGGTGTTCGTCTTCTTCTTGGAGTTGGAGTACTTGCAGTGCTATCAGGTCCCCCAGGGCCAACATCGCGAGTCCTGCCGGTAGCATTTCGGTGTGGTTGTGGGAGGAGACTGGCTGTGCAATTTATGTGTTTTCAGGCTGTATGGCCTCCACCTGTGGTGATTAATTCCACCTGTGCAAACTGCTCTCCCCTTTGGCCGGGCACGTCCCGCGCACAACGCTGCAATTCGGGGAATGGCATCTTGCTTTTGCAATCATGTATTTGTACCCGATGGCCGTGTAAGATTGGTTGATATGTTCATTCTGCTGTGGTCCCATTGTTTCACATACTATCTGTGCAGTCGCGAACAGACTTGTGAAGGGTCAGTGGAACGTAGTACTCGAGTAACGGTGAGCCCTCATGCATCACTGTACCGAGTTGCAACGACGGGCGGGGCGTCCCATTTGTGGGTGAAGGCAGTTGCCATTTTCACACACAGCCGCACTCGATGGAATAATTAGTGATTTCAAACGGCCACAGATGCCTTTTCGACGTGATGTTGCAAATGAGGAATTCGAAGGGCGGCGCTTTCGGTTTCCAGCTAGCGGCGAGGAGATGCCCACAGGTCTGACTGCAAATATAACGTTATATTGTTCAATGTCCTTGAGACAGGGGCCATGGCGAGGAAGCAATGATTGATATGAATAGTTTGGGATGCGCAATAGCTACGTGGCCGATGAGGCCGGCCGTTCCCAAATACATGTTACTTCACGACACTGGAATTACGGGCTGGGGCACTGTGGATTTTGCAGGCTGCATAACGCACAGACTCAATGGATGTTTCTAATGTCATGTGAGTAATTATTCAGGCGTTTTGATCCCGGGATGAGGGAATGATGGATGGATGCATGGGCAGGTGATTTGATACAGAGTTTGCCATGTACAGGGCTTCTTGGGATCTATCCGCCTCCCCTACGCTATGTGATGCAGGGCTGCCATAGTGGGACCGTCGTCTATCTGGCCTTGTTGAGCCCTCCCTGTCTCGACGCGCCCTCAGACACTTGTGTCCATGCACGTTAACATTCCCATCTGATGGATTCTGTTTTGACAGACGCATGCACAGGTACACTCGTTTGTGATGGTGTTTGCACCTCGATATAGATGGTTATGAGTCGCAAGTGGTTTTGGGGTGGTGATGATCCTTTGGAGTGGGCTAGCATGCATATGGCTGTGGATTTAGTGTGATCATTGAAGTGAGTTGTTGGAATGTAGTTCTGATGGCCATTCAGTTCTTTTTCTTTTCTTTTGGTTGACAGGTATCTCCTCCCCTTTTGCCACTGCAATCTGTATGCCACTCCTGCAGATGGATTTTACTCCCGACACCTGCTGCTTCGTGTTAATCAGTGGAGCAGCATTACGATCTTATGGGACGATCGCCAATGGCCCACATGCCCTTACGCAGTACTGGTGGCTCGGAGCAACATTTCGGCCTTTCAGCTGGACTAGTGCCTCCCCATTGGGACGGCCCTGCGGTTGTGTGCGCTTCCATGTTGCCTTTTCGTACGTGAATGTGGCTCTGTGTACCATGAGGGAACAGGGCGTCACACAAGTAGTGGCTGGTCATTTCTTGCGGATGCAGCACACAATGGTGAAAAGTGTTTTGGAGTTCATGGCCTGATGGCTGTATGGGCTTGGTGATTTTGATGTGCATTAAATTTCTATTCTGATTTGGCCCGTGTAGCGTTTTTCTTTGCAAGTGATGTGGCATATGCCTATTTGGGGGGCGATGTATTGTGGGGAGATCTGCATTGGGTTCCAGCTTCGGAGTTTAGTTGCGTGGTACTGTACTGGGCGCGTTTGCCTACGAAGCCCGTGAGGTCAGGGATGGGGGCTGCCAATATGACATTTTGAATGTTGTCATGCTCAGGGGCGGGGGATTGGGTTTTGTGTGACAGATGCCGGTCAGCCAGGTGGACTGGTGGAATGATGTGATTCTCGGAATATTGCTGGTCACAGGTGCCTGTGTTTGCGTGCGTTTCTTGGTGGGGGACTGTGGTCATGTCCATTGGGATGGCTTCTGTATTCGTGCCATCTGTGCCCTGCAGCTCCCATTGGCCCCTGTTGTGTTTCTTTTGTTCGTTGGCATGCATGGGTGACTTGTACATTTCAATGGTTGCATTGTGACTTCATTGCACCTACGGGGAGTTGTACTTTGTGGGCAGGGAGCGGTGTACAGGCACTCAGTGGGGCCGTTTACGGTTGATTCGCGATGCCGTACTTCTCACCATGGCGGAATGGTACATTCCGCCATGCTTCATGGCGTTAGGTACATGTCCACTAGGGTCGGAATTGGCGTACCCTTGCGCCATGGTTGTGTTTGCGGTTTGGCATGGCGCGCGCGCGCGTGCTTGGTGCAGTTAGCGTTGGCGTTCACTACGGTGTCGCTAATGGCTTCGTACTTTGCGGTGACGGGTCATAGTCGCACCGAGCGCTATTCGATGGCGGTATTGCATTTCCGCCATCGTTTTCCGAATTCCGCCAGGGTCGTAATGAGGGCCTATGTCTAACTGAAGACATGAGGTTGTTCACTTGACCTGTATTATGTACTGGTCTAGGGAAACCAAATCGGCATGTGGTGTAGTATTTCCCTTTGTTTTTGTATTTGCGACGACAATATTTTCCACATTTGTGTCTTTGAAATTGTAAAATGTGTTCATGAAGATCACTATTTGTGGCTTCTGATGGAATTTCACAAGTGACATATTTTTCAATAAACTGTAAAACAGTGGCATCACTGTCTTGACCAAATTTAGGAGCAACAGACTCCATTTGACAATCACACAGGGAAGACATGTTGGCGTCCACCAGGGACTGACGGGCGGCACTGGAGACTCTGCGCGAATGCATATCAATAGAGTCCCAGGGCCATAGGGAAGCCCTGAGGGTAGAACTACATAACCTCAGGCAGACTCTGGTTGAACTTGAGGCTTCCAGTAATTTAAGGGCAGAACAGCAGCTGGAGCAGCTCACACGTTCGCTCTCAGCTGAGCTGCATGCAACACCTGAGGAGATCCGGGCATCACGCGAGGCCATGCGTGCAGACCAACCTCAGGCCAACCTTCACCTCTTTGATAGACGCTTCCCGCGCCTCATCAACTTCATTTCCTCTCCTGCTGTCCCCCTCCTCTCTCCTCTACTACCTTGCCTCTACCCTCCCTCCATGCCCTCTCACATGCTCCTTCTTCACCTCCGCAGGGCATACCTCTGATCTGTACCCCTCCCCGGAAGTCCTTCAAAGATGGCAACCTTCTCCACATTGCTACTCTTAACTCTCGCTCTTCCGTCAAACATTCCTCTGATATCTGCCACCTTCTTGAGGAACTGGACCTTGATGTCCTCGGTCTCACTGAGACATGGTTCACAGCCAGCTCTGTCACCAGCTTTGACACACTTAAACCTGACGGTTACAAGATCCTCTCCATGCCCAGGCCCAACCGTGCTGGAGGGGGTGTGGCCGTTATCTTCCCTGAGTGGATTCCTGCCACTGTTACTCCCACGCAGACCTACTCCTCTTTTGAATGTCATGTCTGCTGATTCTCTCTCTCTCCTAGCCATTCCCTTACCGTGGCCACTATCTATCAGCCACCTCGTCAAATTTCCTCCTTCCTCTCCGAGTGGGTGGACCTCTCCTCCTCACTCCTGTCCTCAACCACTCAACTCCTCCTTTTTAGAGACTTCCACATCCACATGTATGCCTCCTGTGGACCCTCTGGACTCTTTCGCGACCTCTGCGACTCTCTCTCACTCTCTATTCTCTCGTCTGGGCCGACCCATTCTGCAGGGCACACTCTCAATGCTCTGATCTCTTCTGACCTTCCCCTCTCTGCCCCTCTTTCCACTCCTCTCTCCTGGAGTGATCACTTTCTCCTCTCCTCCCTCTTCACCCTCCCTACCCCACAGGCAAAGCCACCCTCATCACTGCCACCTTCCTTCTCGGTCATCCGACCCATGAAGTGCGTGTCAGTTGAGGCTTTCGCTGCCACCTTCTTGCCCCCTCCTCCCCCTTCGGCTGACTCCCACCCTGACACAGCCCTCTCTACTCTCCACTCTGCTATATCTGATACTCTTGATATCCTTGTCCCTGTCATGAGAATCCGCCGGAAGCCCAAAGCCAAATGTAACTCCTGGTATGACTCGGATCTCGTCACCCTTAAGCGCAAGTGCAGGGTGGCAGAGAGGAAATGGCGTGCCTCATGTTCATCCTCTGACAAACTGGCCTGTTGCCTGCTCCAAAGGCAATACCAGCTTTCCGTTCTCACCAAGAAGAGAGCCTTTATCCAATCCTGCATCTCTGCGGCATCTAATAATTCGGCCGAACTCTTTAAAATCTGCAAGGAGCTGGCCAACCCTGCTGCAGTCTCTACCTCTCCTGTCCCCTCCCAGACCCTCTGCACGGCACTGGCCTCTCGCTTCATCTCAAAACTCAGAACATCCTGTCCTCACTCTCCTCCTATCACCTCCCCCCCTCTATTCCCTGCTCTACCTTTGGCCCTTCTGCAGCCACCCCTCGTCTATCCTTCTCTGCCTTTCCCCTGTTTTCTGCTGACGAGGTTTCGAGACAAGTCCGATCTATGAAAGTCTCGTCAAAACAGGTCCACCCCTGTTCCTCCAAAACTATCAAGGAACACATCGACTCCTTGGCTCCTGCCCTTGCTGACTTCTGCAATCACTTCTTTGCCTCTGGAGTCTTCCCATCCCCTCTCAAGCACTCCCTTGTGCACCCCCTTCTTAAGAAACCTTCTTCCGACCCCTCCTGCCCTGCTAACTATCGCCCAATCTCTATCACTCCCTTCCTGGGCAAACTCCTGGAGAAACTGGCCATCACCCAGCTTAATCTCCATGCTGAATCTGTTGGTAGTCTTCATGACCATCAGTCGGCTTCAAAGCTGCCAGAAGCATGGAAACTGCTCTCCTGAACATCCATGAGGACCTGCTCTCGAATCTTGACTCTAACACTCCATGTGTTCTCATTTTGCTTGATCTCTCTTCTGCCTTTGACACTGTCAACCATACCATCCTGCTCAACCGTCTCTGTGAAAACCTGGTTATCACTGGTCAGGCTCTGGCGTGGCTGTCTTCTTTCCTCTCCAATAGACCCTCCCAGCTCCAACTGGGGTCTTTCCTCTCTGACATTTTTTTTTCTACCTGTGGTGTCCCCCAGTGATCTAACCTCTCTCCTTGGCTGTTTAACCAGTATCTGGCACTCCTCGCCCACCGCATTGCCGCTCTCTGCCCCTACTTTCAGTGCTATGCGGATGATACCCAGCTCATTTTCAGGCTACCCTCGGCCTCCTCTTCTCCTTCCCTCATCTCTGATTGTCTTTCGGCTACCCAGGAATGATGTGCCGCCAACGACCTCTGCCTTAATGCCAGTAAGACTGAGATTCTACTCATCGGTACACCCACTCCCTCCTTCCCTGCAGCTCTCTGGCCGGCCACTCTTGGCCCTCTTCCTGCTCCTACCTGCAAGGCAAAAAACCTCGGGGTCATCTTCAACTCCACACTCTCCTTCTCTCCTCACATATCCGACATCTCTAAGAAGTCACACTACCAGCTCCACCTCCTCCGAGGTATCCTTCCTTTCCTCTCCTTCCCCCTGAAGCTCACTGTCTCTAGAGCCCTGGTTCTCTCGAAGCTGGACTACTGTAACAGCCTCTATCTAAATCTGCCTGCCTCTACTCTCCGCCCTTTGCAACTCATCCAGAACAAGCCTGCGAGGCTTGTCCTTGGCCTCAAGCCCAGGGACCGTATCTCTCCAGGACTGAAATCACTACACTGGCTCCCAGTGACTGCAAGGATCAAGTTCAAAACCCTCTGCATTGTCCACAAGGCCTTCTGGGGCCTTGGGCCAAAATACCTTCAACTCTCTCTTCCTAAATATCTTCCTTCTCGAGCTCTTCGCTCATCCGCCTCCAACTCCCTCAGGGTCAGCCGCTTCTCCAAACAATGGGTTGGGGGCAGATCTCTCTCTGCTGCAGGGGCCTCCCTCTGGAACAGCCTTCCTGCCTCCCTGAAACTTGAGGAGAACCATCTCCGGTTCCGGAAGCACCTCAAAACCTTCCTCTTTACCTCTGCTTTCTCCCCCTCTCCCCCTCTCCCCTGCTAAAATTCTGAAACTGCACTGAATCTGCAACTGGGCCACTCACCGTTCCCGGTCCTCATCCACTCTCCCCTGCACTGCCTCCCTGGCTATACCCTGCACTGCGGGACTGTGTCTGTATCCCTACAGCCCCCCTTCCCAGCACTTGTCTGCACTTATCTTGCACTTGCCACTAGCTGGCCCTTGTTATTTATCCTGTATGCTATTAACCATGTACTGCACTCTCCCCTCTCCACTTCCCCCTTGCACTTTCCCTTCCCCCTCTACCCTTGCACCTGCGTGATCTGAATGACACCTGGCCTAGTAGGATCGTTGTCTGTCTCCCCTTGTTCCCTCCCCGCCTCGTCGCGCCTTGAAGCACTTGTGTATAGGCGCATTACAAATGCCATATCATATCATATCATATCATATCAGAAATGCAGGCAACCCGTGATGTGCTGCATGGGGATCTCTGCACTTTAATCCTCCAGAATCAGACCTTCCAGGCCCACATGCTTGCTGCCATGGAGGACCATACCAGGGCTTTGCGTGGGCTGCCTCCCATAGTGCCACCACCTCCCATAGTGCCACAGTAGTTCTCCCACAATGGCATAGCCGTGCAGGCCCATGGAGGTATTTTTTTTTTCGCAACATCCACGCTGGGTGTTGGTGTGCACCCTGTTCTCGAACCTCCTGGGTGGCCTCCCCCACCCCCCTTGGCCCCCACATGGCCATTTTTGATTTTTTATTTTTTTTCACAGTGTGTTGCCTTGTGTGGCTCCCATGGGCATCCACTGTATTCCGGCTGGGCACATGCAGGCTTGTCCTGAGTTTGGGTTAGATGCCTGGGTTCGTGAGACACACACACCTCCTGCTTCCCGTTTCCATGGGCTTGCAAAGGGTGTGACCAAGTGACATGGAATTACACAGTGATGTTGGGCTCCCATGAGCTGTGTGGGCAGTCTGTAGTCAATACTGTGTAGACATCCCTAGTGGATATTGTTATTGTATTGTACACTGCATGGTGTATTGATATGGGCTTGTGCATCCATGTCTTCCTCCTAATTTGCAGGTTCCTTCCTCATGTCTTCACAAGGCCGTCAACTTTGCAGATGCAGTTTATGTTGTATGCAGTACACTGAGAAATTTGCGTGGCAGCAACACTCTACAGTTGGAAGGGATCGATGTGCTGGCGTATTCAGGTTGTAAGACTACCACTACTTGAACTTAGTACTGTCATGTTTTTGCATTTTTCCATGGTGTGTTGCAGCATTGTGTTGGTGGTAAGTATTTGGTATTGTCTGCTGTTAGTTATACATTACTGGGAGCATATTGTGTGTGGGCAGTTTCCATTAGGGACAGTGTACTTTGTGACATTTGTGTCAGGTCTTGTGCATTGCTTTGTTTGCTTTCACATTGCATGACATGCCATGGTGTGTTTGGTGGTGGAGCTGGGGAGGGGTTGGGTGACATGGCTCTGTTCTCATGTTGTATTTATCAAGGGGGTAATGAATTTAGCAGCATAGATGTATGTCTTTTGATGACACAGCATTGGTGGTGTTTGGGTAGGTAGGGATGCACACAATGTAACACTTCCAGGTGACCAATCTCAGGCTGGTATGGTTGTGACAGTTGACTGTCCCTTATGTCATCATCATTGATTGTCAGATGGTATGTGCCAGGGCTGTGTGCACTCCACATGGGTATGATTTTATGTGAAGTAATTATCCACCAGCTGCGTATGGGCTGCCTCACCACGTGCACTTTCCCTTCCCATGCGCAGCGGGCGTGCATGTGGTTGGGGATGTGGGGGCACCACCATGTCCACCGGCAGGCCCCGGCGTGTTGCAACGTTGTGCATGACACATGCTGCCACTATGATCCTGCACACTACTGGGGGAGCGTATAACAGCTGCCCACCAGAAAGGTCAAGGGAGCGAAAGCGTGACTTGAGCACTCTGAATGTGCGCTCCACTATGCCCCGGGTTGCAATATGGGCTGTGTTGTGTCTTACCTCGAGTGGCGTGGTGGGGTTCCGAATTGGCATCATCATGTGGGTGCTCAGAGGGTAGGCACTGCCCCCTGGGGAGGTGGTGATGGGTATCATTAGTGGGGTTCTGACATTACTCAGTATCTGACATGCATGCATGTGCAGTGGCATTTATACTCACCAAGCAGCCATGTATCGCCATGCCGCCCAGCTTCTAGGTCCCGGTTTAGGGTTGACATTCAGTAAATTAAACTGTTGTGGGTGGACCCTGGATAGTTGGCATATCCTAAGGTGATGATTCCCTTGGCATCACATACTACCTGCACGTTGATGTAATGCCAGTGCTTGCAGTTTCTATAGATGTGCTCAGATGCCCTGGGGGGACGTAGAGCCACATGGGTGCAATCAATGTCACCTAGCACTTTGGGGAATTGTGCCACCCCGTAGAAATCCTGGACGGCAGCCTGCCTTTCTGCAGGTGTTCTGGGCAGGTATATGTGCATGCAAACTGATGGGCGTGCAGTCATGATGACCAACACCAGGTCTAGGCAGCGTGACTGGGTGGTCTGTGACACCCCCCCACTATAGCACTTGTCTGCTGAAATGATCCAGTGGCCAAGAAGGGCAGTACATTGAGGACCTTATGCAGGGGGCTGAGTGCTTGGGGGCACAGGGTGGGTGATGTAAGGTCATCCTCCCACTCACTCACCAGGTCGAATAGTATGCATCCCAAAAAGGCTGGTTCTGGGTGTACAAATTCTGGGCCTGACTATCCTGCTCCTCCTCCTGCGTTATCCCATGAACACTGCTGCTAGGAACGGTGTGTTCATCTTGGCATCTGAGCTTGTTTGTTGATTGCGCGCACTTTTATGCTGCGCGGGTCCACGTACGCCTGCTTCCTGCATGTTTCTGGATTAGTGCGTCTATTTTGGCGCACGCATTAGCCCCATTCAATTCCATGAATACGTGTTGTAGACATGCATGTGGGCGTTCCGCGCATTTGCCTCCTGTACTTCCCCCGTGATGCCCACATTTTTACGTGTTTTTCCCCATTCTGCGTGTTACGCCCCCTGTTCCGCCTACTTTTGTTGTGTGCTCTGCGCTATGTGTTCTTTCGCTGTGCGCTTAGCACACGCTGTTTGGAGATGTGTGCGCCAGCGTGCGCCACGCAGAATTTTAGCGCACATCCAGGGATTTACACGCGCACGGACTTCCATGAATTGCTGTGCGCGGGTTTCGGTGCGATTTTCGCACTTGCGCTGCGATTCGCACGCTTTTGCATGCTTGCACCGAAAATTTCAGCGCACATTAATTCCATGAATCGGCCTATTAGTGTATTCTAACTGTTCATAGTTTCACACTTTTGAAGGGAATGTTTTGCAGCAGTTAGATACCTGTTGGCATATTCAAACTATTTTGCACTTCAAAAGTAGCCGTGCAGTATTATGGATGCAGTTAGATATGAGTTGACGTATTGTAGTTCTACAGGTCAGTGACTAAAGTTTGTAGACCATCATAATCAGTACATTGTAAGTACTATGTTTGAAATTACATTACTGTGTGTTATGCACAGTTCGTGATTCTGTTTGAATAATCTTTGGGTCATTGGTAAAAAAAAATCTATACAGAATTTAAATAAACATACTACATTTATGGGAGTTTACCTTACACAGTGGGCCTCATTACGAGGTTGGATGTAGCCATGGTGCTATTGGCGCCATGGCTGCCTCCAAAATCCTTCTGACTCCGGTCTGGTGGATGGAGCAATTACTGGTCCATTCCGAGGTCGGCGGGACCGGTAATTCCCAATTCACCAGAGCCATTCCCCATTCCCATTTGAGCCCCTATAGTGCTCAATGGGAAGGGGGAAGGCGGCAATAACGGTACCGCAAATTGCGGTACTGTTATTGACCCCGATATCCCTTTGCGGGTCCCATCCTTAACGCCTGGAAAAACCAGGCGTTAAGGAAAGACCTGCAAAGGGAACTCGTAGTAGGGCGGTAAGGGATTACTGGCACCGGTGCCCTTACCGGTGCCTGTAATCCCTTACCGCTCACCTCGTAATGAGGACCAGTATGTCTATGTGAAGTGTGCAGCACTTAAGGGGATACTTAAAGTGCACTAACTACTGCTAGGTTCACAAATCAGTGACTAAATGTAGGTGTAATGAATATTATGTAGGCATTTGTTAGATTTGCTCGTGATCTGTTTTACAAAACAGAAGTGTTGTTGTATTGTTGCATTCAAACCAACCACATATATTTTAATGTATGCAGTATAGTGACCTGCAGTGGTTGTGGCTCCAGTGCGGTAGATTATGCCTACTGTTGTGAAGGTTTCCTTGCAAAGAGATACTTGCCCATATGTGAAGCTAGTAAACTCGCAGTTGTTTTTGGTACCATCTGTGTTTTACCTTAAAAGCATTACTATCAGATATTGGCTATGTGGGTTTATGTGCAAGATGGAATGATTGTCTGAATTGCAAAAATTGCATAATATGGCATGATTTGCATTTTGCACCAGCCAATGAAATGTAATGGATTCACAATTCAGTATACCTACATGCACAAATCATTCATAAGGGATGTGCTCTTGTGAAATATGGTTGCAGAGAGTGCATGTATATTTCCACGTGTATGAAATCTGGAAGATTTCTTTTATAGGTATGTTTTTGGTTTCCAGTCCTTGCAGAAAGTCCATTAAAATTCCTGTGGATCTTCCTGTGTATTTATGGTGAATGTTACCATTCCTGCACAGTAGTCCATTTATGACTCTACGTGTTGTCAGGATTATTTGTGGCATTTCTATGAAGGACGAGCATTTGTAAACACAACTGGTCTGTGCTGTTCAAGTAAATGTTTTGAACAATTGGTGGCAATTGGAATGGAGGATTGATTGCTACATTTGCATAGCAATTTAGACAAGTTGTGTTGGAAAATTTAAATGGACCAGAGAGTTCTTTCTTTGTGTTATTTGCTGGAGCTCCACTTGTTTTTTTAGAAGAAACATGTCTCTCTATATGTGTGGATGGATATACAGTTGTGTTTGCACTAGGTAGTTGTGTGGTTGTAGTATGTGATGGTGTAGCAGTTGTTTCATGTTTCTTTGGTGGCACTGTTGGAAGATCTCATAACTTCTGTTTGCATTTTCTTTTTAAAACTGTACCTTTTTGAGGAACAGGGTACATATCTAGATGAGTTGTGTGTAGAGTGCATGTAGTCTGTTGTAGTCCAGGATGCGAGTAATGTCAGCCTTGCTTTGTTTCCATCATAATTTACTAGAACTAGTCCATCGAGTGCTATGAAAGTGCTAGTTAGATCATACCTTCTTTAAAGACTGTGCAGCCCATGTCAATGAATGCCTGATCTGAGGTGCGACCTTGTGATTTGTGAATATTGACAGCATACACAAGAGACAGAGAAAATTGTTCTCTGCGTACATACATGTCTTTGGAAAGAAGGAACCATGCTGTTGAGCGTCCTATCCTTTTAACTTCTGAAAGTTTGTCAAGGTGCATGTTGACAAACTGAAAGTTGTCATGCGGATACGTCTGGCAGTCAACAATTGTACCAATTCCTCCATTGACTAAACCTTGCTCCAACTCAAAGTTACATTTTCTAATTATTTGGCAGTTTAAACACAACATTGATATGATATGATATTTGAGATATGTTATTTGTATCGCGCTCATACACAATTGGTGCATTCTCCTGAGTTGGAGATTCGTTTTTCTGAGCTATTTAGTCATGCTGTTGCTTGTTGACACATAGGGAGTGTCATGCGGTGCACTTTCAGTTTGTCTGTGGAGCTAATATGCACTATTGGTTGCATTTCTTTTTTTTAACATTATCTCATTCAATTGAGTACAGTTTGCTAGGGCTGGCATTAAGGACATGCATTTTACATTTTTTGTGAAAATTGTTCCATGACATCAGGAGCAGATGTGTTACACCCATATAGCTCATGGATGAGTCTACTATTTGAGATGGAATTTCCATCTTTAGAAAGAAGACTAGTTTTAATGCTTTTTAAAATGTTAGCACACGTGAGGTCTACAGACTGACACATGTTTTGAGTTAGTTCTCTGTATTGGAAATGTTGCCAGAGATTTACATTTCCTATGCTACCAAGTGTGATGCGGTACTTTTTTGTCCTTAGGTTTTAAAAATAGGTTCACATTTCACTCGTGTTAATTGTAGGAGATCTCCAAAAACAATAACGTGTTTTCCTCCAAAGAGTTCTTTGCAGTCCCTTTTAAGGACTTCTTGCAATCTGAGGTGAATTAAAGACAACATTAGGTTGGAAACCATGCTAACCTCATCTATTAGGAACATTTTCATTTGTTTCAAAATTCTGTGTACTTCAGTAGCAGCTTCTGCTGATAGTTTGTAGTACTCTAATTTATTTTGGTATTATACTTGACGGAGCAGTAGTCGATGTAAGGGCACACCTCCTATGTTGTAGGCAGCTAAACCTTTGGGGGCTGTTACAACAGCTGAAATGTTGTTGCTTGTTAATATTTGGAGGAGTGTGCTGAAGATTTTAATTAAGAATGTTTTTCCAGAACCAGCTTCACAACTTACAAGTTTTACTTTCATGCTTCAAACCATGTTCAATTTCTTTAGTCACTTCTAGGTAAATGCTAAGTTGTTCATAATTTAGCTGTTATTTCAGCACTGACACATTTTCTTCTGATTGTTCATATTGATACATGGTATTTTCTTTTTCAGTCATGGCTATTTCTTCTTCATTTAGAATGAGTGGCTCTCCAAGTGGTTCTTGGCTTCCTCTAAGAGAAGGTTGACTGCCCTCAGGAGTGCCTCCATCTAGTTGTGCTTGAACTTCTTCCTCTTGTTGATGTTCATTGTCTAACATGTTTTTGTATTGCTGGAAATTGACATGTGTTCTACTGCTTTCATTTGAATTGAATGCAGCTTCAAATGAGTCATGGTTACCTAATACATCCTCTTCTTTTCTCCATGTTTTCAAATGTTGCAATAGGGCCATGTTGTAAAGTTCTCTATGCTGTGGAGTGATAAATAATAATTTTATATGATTAATTAGGCTGGGTTTGGTAAGTTTGACAAGGCTGAGACCATGTATTTTCCACTTTTTTCATCTGGTTTCACATTTTTGTAGGAGAACTTTTGGGCTATGTGGTACAGGCACATGTTTTCCAAAGCAGTACTTCTGTTTGGGTAGTATGTGTCTAATACATTGTTTTTCAAAATGACCTGGCTGTTGGGGTTGTTTCTGGCTATTGTTTCTATGTCTTGGTAGGATATCAGCACTCTTTTTCTGGATGCAGGTGGACCAAGGCTTAGCTAGCCTATGTGTTCAGATTTGCCATATAAGGCAGTGCCTATTAAACGATCTGCAGCTTTGTAGCTTCCAAATTGTCTACGGGAGGAAATGTACCAAAATGTTGCCTTTTTTTGTGCACCCACGCAGTCACTGCGACTTTGGGGCTGCACAAAATACTGACTCCCACTACTGTGCCCAAGAAGAACGGGGGTTGCTGGGATGTCCCCTGCTCTCCTTGAGTGCAGTAACGGGAGTAGGGGTTGTGGGGGAAATGAGAGTGAATAAAAAAAAGAAAAGCCCCCTGCAGCTTTGGCTCTGATCCACGCTAATGGGAGGAACTGACGCTGCAGGGATGGAGGAGTATAGGCGGCACACAGAAGTGTGCCGCCATAAAGGTAATTGGTGTCGGGTAATGGGGGATGGGAAAGGGAATGCGGGTCGGGGGATGCGGGCAAAGTGATCTATTTGATCACTGTGCTGCACCGTAATTGGCGTTGACCTTTGTTGGCGGCGCAGTTATGGCCGGCGCAGTGATCACATAGATTCCTATGGGACATCATTGTTATGCCAAAGCTGTACATTTTTTGGGACTGTGTTTTGTCAGAGGATGTGTCTTCCCAGAGGTATTTTAGCTCTTATTTTCTAAGCCTTGGTGACATATCTTGTAACAGCAGTGGAATTGTGTATACATCTATGTTTGCATTCCGCAAGAGGGCAATGATGGCATTGTAATCATTGATGTACATTGACGCTTCCTTTCTTTTATTGCTGTCTGTGTTTTTAGGAGATTTGCCTTTTACTCTGTGTCTAATAGTAGATATTGAGCTGTTTACTTGTCCTTTTACTGAAACTGATGCAGGGAACCCAAAGCAGTATTTGGTGTAGTAGTTACCTTTGTTTTTATATCTGTGTCAGCAGTATTTTCCACACTAATGCTTTTGGAAGCGTAAAGCATGTGTCTTAGTATGTGTGGTTTCTGAAGGGATGTGACAGGATATGTATTTGTGAATAAACTGCAAAATAGTGCCATCACGGTCATGACCAAATTTAGGAGCATCTTGTATCCACAAACGCATGTGGATGTGTGGTGCTCCTCTGGATTGATATTCCTTTCTCCAAAAGAAGTGTTCTACTTCTCCAAGGGGAGGGATACTTTTATTACAGATGAAGTGCAGCATGGCAATAAAGCGGTGGTGAATGTATCTTGATACATTTACAGGGTCAAGAGAACAGAGTTCTCCTGGTGTTTTTATGTTTATTCCTTCTTTATTTTGGCTTGCTATCTGTAAGAAGTCGTGCAAGTCATCCCATGCATATTCTGCACAACTTAAATTAACAAACCATGTCGGTGGGCTGAGGTTCCTTAGCATACTGCCTACATCAGTGTGACATCAGAACCAATATTCGTTTGTACCTTGCTTGAATGTCAAAATGATTTGTGACTGAAAAACGTCAGACATGTTTAAAAATTAGAGCCTGTTTTTAATGTGTGTGCAACTCCGTAACATAGAGATGCTAGTTCACTTTCGAACAGGAGGTGGAATATGTATTCTACATTTTGTCTGAATCTGAGGTCTGCAGACTACATTCATAAAGAGAGATATTCTGATGCTGTTATAAGTGTGGATCTTTCATCATATCTTCCTTGTTTTCCAGTAGGAAGGAGTAGTGGAAAGAGATGTTATTCTACCATTTTCTCCCAAATGCTGATTGGAGATCCTTTGGCATGACACATTTGATATTTTTCTAATGCATCGTCTATGGTGTCTTTGGAGTGTAGTGGGTGAATAGTATACTGGTCGAAAATATTTGCTGCAGTAACGGGATCTACATGTTAAAATTGGCCAGTTGGTGGGCAGTCCTGAATTATTTGGGTGGTTTTCTTAGGTTCTCTTCAATGTTTATATCTTTGTTGTACTGATTGTTTTCTTTTAGATATTGTTGGAATTTTCTAACTTTAAGTCTACCAGTTGTTGCCAAATTTATTTGTCTTTTGTTGGTACACCATTAACTAGGATAATCAAAGATCAATCTATTGGCCATTGCACTCCTAGAGTTTCTACATTTTCATTAAGATCTAATGGCAAATATACTACTTTGCCACAAATGCCTTTTAATAATTCAGAAGGAGGCAATTTGGCTGTTTTGGGTTGAAGGTGTATCATAGCTTGAAATCAGTATACTGTTTGGATTATGATGCTCTCATACAAATTATGCTGTTGGAGAGGTTTTGGAAGTGGAATATTTTCAAGTTATTAGTGACAGCTCGTGATAGCATTTGGTTATTATCAAGCTTTGTATTGCAGTATGTGCAAAGTATTGAGGGTTCACTTATTTAGTATTTATTTTCTGTTTTAAGATATAAAGCTAATTGTAACCATTGGGATTCTTCAGTGTCCTCTATTTTGTAAGTTATGTCTACAATTTTGGTGTTATTTTTATAAAAGGTTCTGCGATAACACACACATACTTGGTTTTATACTTCTGCAGATGTGCTTTTAAACTTGCTATTGCTTTTTTGTATGTGTTTGTTAGAACATTGGTGTTTGTAAGATTTTTGCCAATGTCTAAAGTTACACAATGTTCTAAGTCATCTTCACTTCCAAACTATTTACTTTGGATGTTCTCTATTTGTTGAAGGAGTTCTTTAGCTGTTCAATGTAGGAGCATGTTATGAAAATATTGCAGTTCTAAAGCAAGGCTTTTTGCATAGTACAGTCTCTGCAGAACATTCCATATTGTGGAATGGTGTGTTACTAACGTTTTGATGTGGTGGACAGTGCCTTTCCAACCAGTTCCCGAAATTCAGGCTAATGAATGTCCTTGCAGCCCAGTGCAGTTGCACACTGGAGAAGAGTCCATGGTTTGTAAAGTTTCTACTCTAATGTTGTCTTTTACTTTCACCTAGTGAGTGAGGAATTGTTGTAAATATTTGAACGATTTGATGCCGTACGTTACACATTGAACAGCCATTTGTATACGAGACGGATTGGTTGGGTGAAAGGAACAGTTCATTGAAAGTTTGTTGGGGATGATAAGGGTTTCTTGTGTTATGCTATTTTGTACCATTTCATACGCTCTGACATTACTATGTACTGCAATTGGGTTGTTTTGTTTTTGTTTATAAGCATCTTCATTGAAATATGGTTCTGTGCTGCTTGTGTGAATCATGTTGAGATTGTGCATGTTTCGAAGAACTTGTTGTAATTTACTAATTGATTTTGTCAGTGGTGTCATTCTGTTTAAAATTAATCTAATCAATTTTCTTTTCAGCAGAATTGCGCTGTTAATTAGAGCTTCCAGAATTAGTCTTCTGCAGTAATTTTTGAGGGTAGACTGTGACTTTTGAGCTGTTTTCATAAGATTGTGAAGTACTCTACGATGGAACACTTTTTGGAAAATACATTTTTTGGACTGCTTTACTTTGTTAGATATAGCGGTAGGGTGATTAGCACTTATCTTTTTCCTTATACATTTTTTTATTTTTAGTTTTCGGAAAAGGGGCCCTAGTTTTTTTTGTGGTTTTGTTGACTGATTGTATTAGCTGTTTTGTTTCAATATTTGCTATAAATTATGCTAGAGGTGGATCAGTATTTGGCATGCTTTTATTTTTATCTGCTCTATTTTGTCCTTGTTTTCTGCCCAGTTGCTTTTTAGTAGGCATTTTATTCTGTTTGTTGGAAAAAAGGAAAGTGTGGGTTTGAACCTTGTGGAATATATTTGCATGTATTGTGAATGAGTGTGTGACTATGATGGCAGTCATACATAGAGGGCTGTGTGATTGTGCAATGGGCTGCTAGTTGTGGTTGGTAAGGTTGTAAGAGTAGTTGTGTGTGTGTAGATGTGTGAATGTCTTAGGTTACTGTGTAAGAGAGTGGTATTGTGAATGAGTAAGGACATTACAATGTTTTCAGGATGATAGTGGGTGTTATAATAAATGTGTTTCGGTGACGATACAAAGAGTGTACATGTTGAGGTGTAATGAGTAAGAGCGAAATACATGTTGATTTAAAAAAGGAATTTTATAGGCTACTATGCAGCTCTTTATGTACGAGTAACATAAAGAATACTACTAAACTAATGCATTTATTTTGTTGGATGTGAAAAGTAGTTTTGTTCAGGTTGTTGTCTTCCAGGAGGTTGTTGTTCACTGCAATTGTGAAAGAAGAAAAATAGTGGGTATACATAGTAATGGTGAAGTAATTTCAATGCAAGAAGACATTATTTATGAATGTAGGAGGAGTTGTTGGGAAGAAGAGTTAATAACATATGGCCTCATTACGATGGTGGTATCCCTGCCATTGCTGCAGATGGGTTGCAACCAGATTCCTAATAATGTTTTGGCACCTAGAACATTACAGGTCCTGTTGGCCTGGAAAGCCAGGTGCTGGAAAATGTTAGTCCATATTCCTGTGGAGTGGCATAGGACTCTACAGGAATGATGACACTGGAGCACTGGCATTATTGCTATTGGAGCAGGTGGTCCTGTGATAAGTATGCCTAACAGGGCCACAGCAAGATAGTTTGACATTTTCATATGATGCAAAATGGAAAATGCTGAGCCTTTAAAAAGCTGTACTTTTTTGGAGGCTGAACATGAAAGTTAAAACATGCTGGGTAATTCATGGAATTATTGTGCGCTGAAATCTGTAGCGCAAGCGTGAGAAATGCAGCGCATGCATGAGAAACGCACACCTGTTTACAATTTCATGGAAGGCACTGCGCATGACTTACCTGGGACTTGCTCTGAATCTGCATGTGGGGCACACGTCACTGCGACATTCCGAAAGCTCTGCACGAGTCACCCAGTGAAGGCGCACAACGTCCAGCGCACACACCTAAAAAGGGGGCGCAACATGTGAAATAGGGAACAACACACGAAAATGTGGGCATAACGGGAGAAGTACAGCAGTGAAACCCTCTCAAAGCCCACACGCATGTTAACAACACGTATTCATGGAACTGACCAGGGCAAACACGTGCACACCAAAAGACGCGCACAACCGGAAACACGTCCGCCAATGCGAAAGCAGGTGGAAGCGGCCCAGCGCAGCATAAAAGTGTGAACAAACAACAATCAAGCATATACAGCTATGTGCATGCCCCATTCCTCGCAGCAGTGATCGTGGTACACCGCAGGAGGAGGAGGATAGCCAAGCCCCGCATTTTCTTAACCAGGACCAGCCTTTTTGGGTTTCCTGATCACCAAGTCTAGGGCAGGTATAGGTTTCTACCTCATATCATCCTAGACCTGGTCACTGAGTGGGAGGATTACCTCACATCACCCACCTTATGCTCCCAAGCACTGAGCCCCTTGGAAAAGGAGCTCAGTGTTCTGCATCTTTTGGCCACTGCGTCATTTCAGCGGACAACTGCCATAGTTGGGGGCGTCTCACAGGCCACGCAGTCACGCTGCCTACACCAGGTTTTGGCAATCATGACTAAACGCCCCTCAGTCCGCAGGCACATATACATGCCCAGAACACCTGCAGAAAGGCAGGTCCTGGTCCAGGAATTCTATGGGGTGGCACAACTCCCCAAAGTGCTTGGGCCATTGATTGCACCCAAATGGCCCTACGTCCACCTGGTGCCACTGAGCACATCTATCGCAACCGCAAGCACTGGCATTCCATCAACGTGCAGTTTGTATGTGATTCCACGGGAATCATCACCTCTGTCTATGCAAACTATCCCGGGTCCACCCATGACAGTTTCTTATTCAGAATGCACAGCCCTACACCGGGACCTGGAAGCTGGGAGGCATGGCAACACATGGCTCATTGGTGAGTACAAATGCATGTGCGCATGCATGTCACACACAGACAAATACACAAACCTAACTAATTACAACCATTATTACCTCCCCAGGGGACAGTGCCTAACCTCTGAGCATCCACATGATGACGTCAATACGGAACCCCACCACACCACCCCAGATAAGATACAACGCAGCCAATATTGCAACCTGGGGCATAGTGGAGAGCACATTCAGAGTGCTCAAGTCACGTTCCTGCTCCCTTGACCGCTCTGGTGGGCAGCCACTATATGCGCCCCAGTAGTGTGCAGGATCATTGTGCCAGCATGTGTCCTGCACAATGTTGCAACCCGGCTGAGCGTACCAGTGGACATGGTGGTGCCCCCACATCTCCAACCACATGCACGCCCACTGCGCATGGGAGGGGAAAGGGCATGTGGCAAGGCAGCTCGTACCCAGCTTGTGGCTACATTTTTCACCTAAACCCCGGCCCCCCCTGCAGAGTGCACACAGGCCTGGCACATTCCAGGTGACAAACGATGATGAAAAAGGGACAGTCAATTGTCACAACCTTAACACCCTGAGAATGTGTCCTTGGAATTGTAACATTGTGTGCATCCCATGCCACTTAAACAAACACAATCCCGTGTGAGAAAAAGGCACACATGCAAGCTACAGATTCCCCTCCCCATGCAAAATAGCACATCCAAATGCTGGTATGTCACCTAAACCTCCCTCAACCCCATGTGTCCCACCCCACACAACATGCCATGGCATGCAATGTGAAAACCACAAAAAATAATATCAGCACACATGACACAGTTGTCACAAAGCGCACTGTTACAAATGGAAACAGGCCACAGAAAATCCCCAGGCACAGACTCTGAAGAAAATTAGTAAGCAAAAACATCCAACCTATACTAAAAGTATGTAATTGCGTACCACCAAAGGTCTAAAAACCAAAACCTCAAACCTTTGGTGGCATGAATTTCAGGGAATCCCAAAAAAGAAAAGAAAATGCAGGTGCTCCGGGGTTGTCCCCCGCAAAACCCCGCTCCCTACACCACACAGTACACTGAGTGGTGTCAGCAGCCGGGAGACCCCTGCAGCTGCATAAAAAAACAAAGGCAAATAATGAGCCAGCACCGCCAGTTCACGAACAGGAAAGTCAATGTGAACATGTGCAGCAGGGACACAGCATGTCTCAGAGGCAAGTAGTGTGTGGATGTTGGGGTATGGGTGGGGGTGGGAGTGTGTCGTGTGTGTTGTGGGGTGTGTTTGCAGGGTGATTCAATTAATGTTAGCATGGGAAATGCATGGACTCACAGTGTAGCATACATTTACCATTTGAACCACTCTGTTGTGGACACATCTGCAACGGAAACATATTGCTGATCCTGTGACACATAAGCAAAGCCAACACAGGACTATCAATTTACCAGCAAAACACATCATGAACACAGGACCCAAGATTGACCATGTTACACAGTGAGTAAACACCATAGCACTAGTGCCTCAATGTGAAATTGCCACCACACGTCCCCCTAACATCATGAGAGTGCCCTTGACAGCTAAAAGGGAAGGGGACCACACACAGCATGAAGTGCATCAACAATGGATACAGTCAAGGCAATACATGAATTAGCAAAATGAAATCATGCACAGTCAACAGTATACTCACCAAAAAGCAGTCCAACCATGCACTGGAGAAACCATCACAAATCCCCACTAGGAGTGTATACACAAGTTGGGCATCAGACAGGCCACAGATATGACAGAAGTCCAATGGCTCTGTGTAAGTTACAGTCACACAGTGCCATCCTTGTGAGCCCATGGAAATGGGAAGCAGGAGGGGATTATGTGTCCGGACCCCAAGCCACAAACACAAACACGAGACAAGCCTGTAAGGGCCCAGCCGGAACACACAGTGGATGCCATCGGATGACACATTACACGACACTGCAACATAAATGCACAATAGACAAAAAATGAAAATGCCATAGTGGACCCGGGGGGTCAGGGGGGCACCGAGGAGGGAAGAGGTACAGGGTGAACCTCAACACCCACATGTGTCGATGTTGAGACTAAAAAAAAAAAATCCTCCATGGGCTCATGGTCTTCACGGCCAGACCTGAGTGAGAGATAGGTTGTTGTTGTCGTCACCCCCTGGTTGTACATCAGGCGGTGCGCGTGGCACAGGTGCCTGACCACGCATAGCCATAGCAAGCCCCTCCACGGCAGCAAGCATGCAGGCCTGGTGAGCATGGTTCTGCATGAATATGGCACGGAGGTCCCCATGCACCACCTCACGTGTGACGCAGAGTTACTTACTCCTGAAAGGACACATGTGTTAAACAGAGTTCTGCCAGGGAGGCATCACGTGACAGATGGACCTCTTCCTGGCTTGCATGTTGTTCAGCTGAGAGGGTGCATTCCACCTGCTCCATCCTCTGTTCTGCCTGTGTCTCCTGGGCCATGATGAGAGCAGCCAGAGTAGTTCTGAGGGACGTGTTATCTTCCCTCAGGGCTTTCCTGAGGGCCTGTGCGTCAGCAGCAATAGCTGAGTGCAGAGCCACCAGTTCAGCCTGGCGGGCCCTGTTGGATGCCACTGTGCCCAGCCTGAGCGAGCGGCACGTGGACTGCGTTGCCTGCTGCTGGAGCTCCACCTGTCTATCAGGGGGGAGAATGGAATCAGTCACACGTTCCATGCCTGAGCCAACATCTTAATTGCTCCTCCCCTGTTGCTGTGCTATGGCATACATGGCATTCTCCCACCCAGTGTTCCCTGGTGACACACAGCCACCACATTGCTGGGCAACACGCCTGTTAGGTGCAAGGAGACGTGGTCCTTGCTGTGCCGGCACAGCCTGTGGCTGCAGGACTGCATTCCACCGTCGATCTGCTGCCCCAGGAAGAGGAGCACCTGGTGTGGAGTGTGACTCTGCACCCGTAACCACCACAGGCTGACATTCCAACACTGACTGGCCCCTTGAGGGGTCTAACCCACTGCATGTGTGGCGGACAGAACATAATCCATTGGAGAATCACCCACCATCGACGGCATGGATTCATGAGCATCCACTTCAACATCAGAGTCAAAGAGATCCTCAGAGCCATACCCAGAGGCAGGCCTGGACAGAATGGCCTGCAGCACCGAGGGTTGTTTGTGGCCTACCACCCCAAGGCCACCACTGGTGCATGGTTGGTGACCTGAACCCTCCATCCTTTCTGCCATCTCCTCCTCCATTGCTTCTGGTGCATCATCACCTGTAAAATAAGAAAAAAAACATGAGGACACATGTCAGCAGTACATACCACACACATAGACAACACAATATTGAGGGCCAATACATTAGGCAGCCATGTCACACACAACACTAACTCTGGCATGCAAGCAGTGCAAATGAAATGGAAGGGGACCCTGAAAGCAGACATGGATACGTGTCAAATGCAAAACCCACACATGAACTGCATGTAGCATATCAACTGCATCACACACAATCTTCTGGCAGGCCTATATCTTAGCCAAAAATTACAGATTTCAAAAAAGAAATGGCACATAGCATAGCCATGGCACAATTCCCAAATTGCCACAGCAGTAAGTCAAATAGAAGTGTCCATGACACATGCAAAATGCATGTCAACATGCACTACAAGAACATTAATTTCAATAAAAGCACGTGTCACAGGATGCAACAACGCAAGTGCTTTGAAATACTGTGAAGGGAGGAAAATGGATACATTCATGGCAGGTCACTTTGACAACACACAAGTGAATAGTCATGTTGAAGGGTGAAGCATGGCTCAGAAGTGCATGGGTGCAGTGCAGTACATGTGTACCTCATCAACTATCAACAGAAGCACAAATATTGTGATATCAATGACACTAGCCCAGCCCTCCACTCCCCAGGGGAATGGCGGGGAGCCAGTGCATAGCTCTGAATGGCTGACCACAGTACTGTATAGTTGCAGACTGTTTTGAAGGTGTCAATTGCATCATCTGAGAGAACTGAGACTACAGCAAATTACAGAGAGACAGAAAGCAGGACACATGAGGAACCATCACAATTACAACTATGCAGAAAGAAGCCACAACGCCACTTGCTTGGCGCAGGGTGGCTGTAACAGAGGGAGGCCTGTGCCCAACACAGACAAGGACACCATAAACATGCGCATGATGATGAAGTGACCTTGAGTGAGCATGATATGGATGACCAAATACCATGAGATGGATAACATACTGGAGATGTGGTACAATGAGTAGCCAGCCACGGATCCATAGGGGCTTTCAGGGAATGAACACTCATGTGCACTCTGAGCCTTTACCATCTGCACCATCCAAGTGAGACAACCTGCATCAAGGACAAAGGATGTACCCCACAGTACAGGTATGGCAGGGTTGCACAGGGAAGTGTGCATGTACACAGGAAAAGGGAACAGGCCATTGCAGTAGACCAACTTGGAAACTGCCAGTACCATGGAGACAGTGAGCTGCAGGGTGGTGGAGAGGCAAGAAAGCATGCCCGTGAGGAGGAGCAGCTTGCAGGGCGACCTCATTTAGCGGTCAGTCATGTGACGACATAGGCCAAGTGTTCAGTAGAACTACACCACAGGCTATGTGCTAACATGTCAGTGAGCTTGAACATGGACATGAGAAGCCGCCGAGTGACTTGCACATAAGTAGGGTGCATGTGGGCTGATGAGGACTGCCCCTGTGTCAACACATGGCCTGCATGTAGACTGCATCACATCAAGCATGCATGAGTCAAGCATTGCATGTTTCACACATGGCACACAATAATACATAGCCTGAACTGGCAGTCAATCACAACACATCAAACAAGCAAAACACACATGGGCTGGACACACACGCATCAAGACTCACCGGACGTTGCATCATAATCCGGCATCTCTCCCACTCCCTGGTTCTGTCCCTGATCAATGAACTCTGCAGCGATTTCCTCATGCGGAGGGAGTTCATCCTCCTCTAGTGGTGGCCCACTGCCAGTCACCAAAGTCAGGGAGTAATTAGAGGCCCACTTTTCTTTTGCACAGCATCAGAGGTAAGTCCAATGCTTATTGCAATTCTGAGCTGTGCGCCACTGATATTCCATGGCACTGACACGATCCGCAATGAACTGCCAGTGGACCTGATGCTGGGCAGGCATAGTATGGCAACCTGAGCCCACCAGCATATCGCGGACGTGTGCCGACACGTAGTCCACAAGGAAGTCCAGTTCCTGTTTGTTGAAAGGCTTCTTCCTTGCTGTGCCAGAGGCCTGAGCTGTGTCTGGGGTCCCAGCCTCTTGCGCGGAAGTACACTTACTCCTCTTGGCCGGTTGTGCGGACCCTGAGAGGCAAATGCTACTCTGGTCAGTAGGGGCAGTGGCGACAGTGGACTGGCCAATGGGAGTAGGAATTGGCATGAGGACAGAAAGCCTGGATTGTATGAATGGCTGCTGGGTGCTGTTGCTAGGACCCAGCAGCACAACTCACTTCTGGGGTGGTGTCGCCTGCATCTGCCCATGCAGCTCCCGCCACCTGGATGCTTGGGGCAGCAGATGTCAACACTCCCCCAGATATACGTTCCTTGGTCACAGCTACCTTGCACACACGTGGCTCGGCCTTCCTCACCTGAAAATCTGCCTGGGAGTCCTGTGCCAAGGCAGCCCACGCTGGCTGACCCCGAGCCTAGGTGGTGGTTGCCACACCTGCACCTGCAGCTTCCATGACCTGGTGGCCCGTGTCAGCAGATGACACTGGCTGTGGGGTCAGATGTGCACCGGAGATGACTGCTGAGCCGCTTGGGGTGGTGGCATGGCTGTCCCAGCAAGTTGCTGGACATCCTACCCTGGTGGAAGACCCTGGCCACATCCCCCTCCGCGTCCACGTTTGGACTCCCTGGCCTCCCTGGCCACGTGCTCCACCACGCCAAGCCCTGGGAGGTCACCCAGCTTTGCTGCCCTTCCCTTTTTGTGGCCTCCCAACCATGGCACAGATGGTATATTGCCAGTGGGAGATGCACACAACAATTGTCCTGGGCAATTGGGGTGAAGGGGGCAGGGTACATGATGTTAGACACACCCCTGTGCTCCTGCAAGGCTGTCTGTGACCCGTGATGAGGAAATATGGGTCACACAATGCTCAGGCACCCCAAAAATAATAATAAACATGTACGCAACCCCTGGTAGCCCACGTGCATGGAATAAGCCTCCCACAGTATGCTATGGTGCCCAAGGACACAACAAATACATATGCGTGGAACACGCTGGCTTCTCTGACCTAAAAAATGGGTGTGCTTCACACAGGGGCAACCACAGTTGTGCACAACTCACCATTTGCCTTGCGTGTAAAAGAAAAACACATGCGCGTGTGCGCAGAGGCAACTCCCCCACAAAAACAAGAAGTACGAACTTTAAGTGCTGTGAAGTAATCGCGTGTGAACCCACAAGAAGAAGAAACACACGCGGTCGGTCTCCACGAAAAGCACGTACAGCAAACTGCTTATCCACGCTGACCTTTAACCCCTGCCGAAGGCAACGCCTGTGCGCGTCACATCACTTGCGCGCTTACGCAGTAAGGGCCTTTCCTCAAATTACATGCTCACATCACCCCGCAACAACACACGGAAGACCACGCTCCTGCCCAGAAGACCATTTACCTGCCCCCCCAGAGTCCCAAGCAGCCTCCTGCGAGTCATCTGCTGCTGCTAGCCTGTCTGCTGCCAACGTGCCCTGCTATTTGGTGCCTGCACAGAAGCCATTGCCAGGGATCCTGTTCCTGAGACCACCTCTGCTGACGCAGAAGACTCCTGATTGGTGTACCATCGCTCCACAGCCCAGTCCCAGGACCCAGTTGCCCACCCACACCTGCCTGGGGGGTTGCCATGTCGAACCAAACACCATCGGGCCAGTGGCAATCCCCCGGCAGACAGGCAGAGGGCTGTTAGCTTCACTGCAAATAAAGTTGGCATCCTGGTGGAACAAGTCCTGGGGCATTATCATGCCCCCTTCTCAACAACATTGTGTTTGACAAGGAAGGATGGTGAAGGATCTGGTCGGACATTGTGGATGCCATGAACGCAGACTACCAACACATCATGAAGCGCTGGGAGGACTTCAGGTCCAGGACCCACAGCAAGGCGCAGTGACTCATTGCAGCTCGTGGAAAAGTGGTGAGCCTGGGCCAGTTGACCAACATCCAGATGCGGGTCCTGGAGCGCACACGCCCTGTGCTTCACCACCAGGTCCTCAAGTTGCAGACCCCTCTAGAGTTGCGTGGTAAGTGTCCATGTGTTCATGTCCAGCATACTGCATGTTGAGGCGTGGCAGGAATGTGCACCTTGGCCTCATGTCTAGCATGCCACATGTATGTATGTCTGTGTGCAGGGCCATGACAGTGCTGCATGTGACTCCACTGAATCCTGTGCCACGTCAATGGTGTCTGTGTTGCAATGCATGATGTGCACCAGCATGTGACGATGCATGCATGTTTGCATGCCTGTGTCTGGACTTGCCCATGTTTGGGGTGTGAGACATGGATGCTGATGTAACCGTCATAGTTATGCATGGTGTACACGTGCGTGTTTGTAGCTGAGTAGTGTGTGTGTGACTGGGAAACACCCTGGATGCATGACACATGACCATCACGATGCGTGAATTGACTGAATTGGCCTAGTTGTCCATGAATCCACTGTGACGGGAGGTAGACATGGCCAGATGCATGACTGTCCGGTTGTGTGTGTGCATGTGTTCAGCATTTCCCATGATGCATGTGACGTTCAGCCTCCCATCGGATTTATCAACAGTGCCTTGGAAATGTATGCAAATGTCTGTTGCATGTGCCATGCCTGTTTGTGCATGTGTGTTGCTTGCACTGACCTGTGTGTTGTGGAGGGTAATAATGGAAGTGACGTTTGACAGTGCCACTCATGTGCAATTGCTTTGTGTCTAGCAGACTATTGTTCAGTACCCTGATGGGTGTGTTCAATCACTCCCTATCTACAGCGTTGACTGAGGAAGACGGCGGAGACGGCACTGTGGAGCAGAGCGACAGGGATGCCTCCACCAGGCAGGGGCGCATGGCCCGGTCACCCTCCCAGGACATATCATCTTCTGGGATTAAGGGGACTGGTGTCGGATCCATGGAAAGGCCTGCCGAGGGGATGCCCAAGAGGCGGAGATTGGAAGTGGGCTCCTCGGCAGCGGTCCATCCACAGCGGAAGACAGTGTAGAGGCAACCAGGTTGGTGGTGGGTGAGGAGGAGGAGGGGGCCACATCAGACCCACACATGGGGCCTAGTGGGAGTGATTCCACTGGTGCAAGTGGTGCAGTCCAGGGGCAGGGACTGGAGGCAGCACAGGTCACCGTGGAGAGGCCTGTGCCTAATCCTGTCCCTGATACTGAGACTGCATCACCAACAGAGATGCCCGGTCCCAGGCCCGTCCGCAGGTAGGGGGGAGTTCCACATCAACTGATGTGGAAATCGATATAATATTGTGACCCCAATCGCATTGTTTAAATGTATGTTGGCCTACGCCAAGCTGTCTAAATAATATTGTGAACATAGGTTCCGCGGCAAGGTCTTGACCTTAATGTATTGTGTAAAGCCGCCATCTTGGATCTAGCCGCCATTTTAGGTATTCTTGCAGTGTGGAAGTCACCCCGAATCACAAAATGGAGGCCGAATGACATTGCGAGTAAGACTTCGGCCATGGTGACCTCCGCACACGTGAATGAATAATATGTCCGCAGGCTACGTGTTAGGGTCATGAACTAAGACCCTGTCCTCTGTTCAACCTTTGTGTAAATATGTAACTGTATCAGCGGAACTGATCTAATGTATGTAAATTGTGTGTTCGACCTGGCTACGAACCCTAGCCATGGTTCCAAGAATGGTTAACTCGCAAGAGGGCTGGCCGATGTGGTACAAACTGTATAAAAACCCGAGCATCCAGATATTCGGTCTCTCCCACTTTCGATGCGAAACCTTATCGTTGGAGGTTCGTGTGTGAGTCAGAGAGCCGAATAGCTATTCGCATGTCAATTGACTTTGATAACTTGGTAACTTTGTAACTTTGAAATAAAGCGCTTTATATGGTCCTTTGTAACCTGTGTTGGTGTGTTTCCATTTGGGCTTCCCGGCCTCATGTCAATTTCTCTGTTTCCACAGTTGGCGCCCGAATAGGGACCCTCAAGATTGATGCCGGATCATTGAAGGTTGACGCAGACTATCGAACTGGGATCGGACGGTGTGATTCTGCGGGCCCGACCGATCGAGACGCGATACCTCGGCAGCGCTGCACGATCCGATCCTTGGACGATGGTCGTGTGGTCTGACACGGCATCTTGACGAGGGTCCAAATCCGAGGCGGGCAGATTTGCCGAAACCACTGAACGCAGGTAAAATTTGTTAGTTGAAGTCCTTTGAAAACCGTACGGTCCTCCTTAGGTTTGGTCAGGTGCAGTCGTGACCCGGCTCTTAATTTAACCCTGACAATTTGAATTTGGCGTATTGTATCTGCAGACACAATTATTGGACCAGGTAACACCAAGTCTTTGAGAAATGCCTGGGAAATTGTCTAGCTGCTTTAGGGCTCTGTTCCGCAGCGATCGACAATCCTTTGAATTTAGCCGTCCGGCACCACAGGAGGGGTCGCCGGCCTGTACTATGTACTGTAAGTATGGCATTGGTAGTATTGTATTTAATGACATTTGGCACAGACAGACCAGAAATGCCTCCGAATTTCAGTGGCCAATCAATGGTAGTTTTGAGATCCCCCGTATTGAATACTTAGAGTCGATCTTGCTTAAAAAGAAGGCTAGGCCAGCAGCCTTCGACGTGTTACAAAATTGGAAAAAGGAAGCATTACAGCAGCTTAAAAGTAGGGATAAACATGCACGACGTCATAAAACGAATGCCGAAAAGGCATTGTTATATGACAAGGAAAAACGATTAGATGAAACCCAGAAAATGGACAGAGCTTTCTCGCTTGGAGTCCAGAAAATTTATCCCTCTAAAGATTTTCATGTTTCTGAGGAGTTTATTGAGAAGATATTAAATGAACGGAGGCCTGATTCTTCAGCGCCACCTCCATATGCTCCTGTTGTGGGCGCTTTGCCCGCCCCTGCGCAGTCTGCTGTTTCCAGTCCTTTGACTGTCGCACCTCTGTCTATTCCGTCTACTACATTATCTCTTTCCCCTGCGCCCTTGTTAAGTTCTCCTACACTTTCGATTCCGGGGAGTTCTGTGTTCACTAAATCAGATCCCGGTGTAGGGTCGAAATTTGTGACTCGTAGTACTGTCCCTGCGGGCAGGAAACAGGAACTATTTGCTTGGGCTAAACATTGTATGGAAAAAGGTGATCAAACTGATGTATTTTCAACATTATCTAATTTGCACGATTTTCCCGAGAAAAACGTTTTTATTGAAGGACTGGGGATTCACTTAGGTGTAATGTGGGGTAGATTACAGACTTCGGATCTCCCACAAGGGGTGAGAGATCTGAACGCTTTTGCACTCTCAAGGGATACCGAACAGAAAGTATATGGGCATGTTGATAGATTGTTTGAGTTTAGACAGGATTTTGAAAGATTACAAAATGAGGATGATGAGGACGATAGGATATATATGCAGAAACGGTTCCTTTCGTGCCGAAGATCAGCACCCGAGGAAGTACGGATTTGTACTAGAGATGCGGTTCGATGGATCTCGGATTCATCAATACCGCCGGATGAGGTATACGATACATATAGTCAATATACGGTAGAAATGCAAAGGAAGGTAATTCAAGTGATGGTACAGCACTTGCAGGAAGAATGTATAAGAAAGAAGGTTGGTTGCCCCACAGAGTTATTAGGTATTTGTAAAAGAGCTTTTTCGCCCGACACTTCCACAGCTGCTTTAGCGCTTGATTTGGCCTTATTACTCAGTAAGCGGTCGGAGGTCCCTATATCTCAGTTGCCTATGAGAGAGGTCCCTCCGACCCTTGTCCCAAAAGTAGAAATCCCCGCCAACGCGACGACTGGTGCTCCCGCGGTGGATATCCCAGCACACTACGTATCACAGTTTGTTCACGTCCCGTTCTCTCGACAGGAAGTGAACACGATCAGACAATCAGTCCCTGATATTAGGAAGAACCCGACAGGGTTTTATAAAGAAATAGAATCCGTTTTGCAGTCTTCTGTGTTCACCTTAAGTGACATGGATTTATTGTTTCCAGTGCTTTTGCCTGTTGATGTATGGAAGCAGGTACGGACAGTAGATGATGTGCCGGGGTTAGGGGATACATGGGTAAATTTGACTAGAATAGATGGGGAACGACCAGCTGGTGAGAAACCACCCCAGGTAATACTCACTTTACCCGATAGAATAGTTGCCAAATTGAAAACTATAATTCCGGAAAAAAGGATTATTTGGGACAAGCTCACGGCCTGTGTCCAAGGAAAAACTGAAGGTACCACTGAATTCTTTAATAGGTTTGAACAAGTGTTCTCCGACTTCAGTGGACAGGATTTGGGTACAGAGTCGGGGAAGAGGTTGTTTGTGGACAAATTTGTGCGTGGATTGTTGCCCGACATCCAGTCACAAATTATGTCCTCAGAGAGCGCTTGGCAGGCAAAATCTCAGTCAGAGGTTTTGCATATGGCTCAGTATTATGAGAATCGGGTTAATAACGAAAAAGAGAAAATCGAAAAAAGAAGGGGTGACCTAAAGACTAAAGTATTGTTGCAGCAAATTGTCAGGCACCCCAGAGGAGGTACGACACAAACTAGAGGTCAGTACATTCCAAGAGGAAATACTCCTCTAAATTCTATAAATATTAATCAGTGTGCTTATTGCCGCCAGGAAGGTCACTGGCGAGCACAGTGCCCTGCCCTCAGTCAGAGGTCAGGAGGCACATTCGGAGGTATGGGTAGGCGACCACGGGGCCGCCCTGGAGCATGGGGCCCTGATAGGGGTCAGCTTCTACGAGATCCACAGCAACCTTTTTCACAGGAAAATCAGACCCCGAGTATGGACTCGAGAAATATATTTGATCACCCTTCCGCCGCCTATCTTTCTGAGGAACTTCCCTTTGATGAAGTTCTGCCTTATTAGGATTGCCCGAAGCAGCGTTTGGAACCTTTACCTATTCCCGTTATTCAGAAGGGCCCCTATGTTGAATTATTGGTGGGGAATAGGAAACATCAGTTCTTGATCGACACTGGAGCACAGAAGTGCTCCATCGACCATTCTCGGGTTCCAAACATCCCCCTGTCAGGGCAAACGAATGTTTCTATAGGGTTCTCTGGTATACCAACTGTTTGTCCGGTCTCTGCACCGGTACCCATTTCTTTGGGCCCTTTTACAGACCAGTGCCCTTTTCTTCTTACTTCAAACTGTGGAGAAAATTTGCTGGGGTTAAATTTGTTGAAGAAATTGAACGCAGTGATTCATTGTTCCCGTGACGGAATAAGATTAACAGTTTCACCACAGCAACCTTTTAACTCCCAATACTTGACCCGACCTCTACCTCCCGAATTTGGCATTGTCCCAGAATATTTGTGGGCAATAGACGACAATGATGTCGGGATATTGCACATTGACCCTGTTAAGATAGTATTGAAACATGGGGTTAAACTACCGCGCTTTCCGCAATATAAAATTTCAGTTGAGGGCGAGCGCGCTTTGAAATGCATTGTCTCCGATTTTGTACATCGTGGAGTGATCGAAGAGATTACAGGTAGCTTATGTAATAGTCCGATCTTGCCGGTATATAAGAAAGGCGACAATGCAATTCCGTACCGGTTTATAATAGATCTTCGTGCTATTAACCAGGTAGTGGCCCCACAATTTCCAATCGTGCCGGATGTAACAACAATCTTAACAATGATCCCTGCTACGGCTACGCACTTCAGTGTCGTAGATTTGAAAAACGCCTTCTTTAGTATTCCGATACACAAGGAGAGCAGGTATTTGTTTGCGTTCACCTTGGGGGGACGCTCATTTACATTCACAAGGGCACCTCAAGGGTATACTGAAAATCCTAGTATCTATAGTAGAGCCTTAAAAGAGCAGCTCGACACCCTTGAATTGCCACCTACTTGCACGCTGCTTCAATATGTAGACGATTTGCTCTTAGCTGCAGACTCTGAGAAAGCTTGTAAAGAAGGCACTATATTGTTGCTTGTTCATTTAGCTGAACATGGACACAAAGCTTCACTTAAGAAATTTCAATATTGTTGCCAGGAGGTTGCCTATTTAGGCTACCTCCTGTCAAAGGAGGGGAGAAGATTGACACCTGAACGAATAAAACACATTTCTGGCATGTCTGTCCCAAAAACACAGAAGGAAGTCAGAGCCCTGATAGGGATGGCGTCCTACTGTAGACTGTGGATCCCGAACTTTGCCCTAGTGGTAAAACCGATGTTGGCTTTGACGAGGAAGGGCATTTCTTTGCCACTGCCATGGGAATCGGAACATCAACGATCATTTGAGCTTCTCAAAGCCGCGCTGTGTTCAGCACCGGTTCTGGGTACACCAAATTACGATAAGGCCTTTGTGTTGTTTGTGCATGAATGTAATGGATGTGCTTTGTCTGTGTTAACACAGGAACATGGAGGGAAGAATAGGCCGTGCGGCTATTATTCCTCCGCCCTCGATCCTGTTGCATGTGCTTTGCCGCGATGTCTGCGCGCTGTTGCTGCTGCTGCTGCGTCTGTAAAACAGAGTGAGGGGATGGTCCTAGGCCACGATTTGATTTTGATGGTACCTCACTCTGTTGATATTCTATTGAATAAAACTCAAACACAACACCTTACTTCTGCCCGGTTGACCAGGTATGAATTAGTTCTATTTGCTCCTCATATCCAAATTAAAAGGTGTTGTGTTCTCAATCCGGCTGAACTTTTGCCTCTCCCGCAAACTACTGCTTGCGGCGATGACGGATCACATGACTGCCTGTATGCCACCGAGCAAGAAACGAAGGGCAGAATAGACCTCTCAGATACTCCTTTGGAGAATGCGGAAGGGGAGCTGTTTTGTGATGGCTCCTGCTTTAAACTTCCGAATGGCACATCTACAGCTGCTTATGCAGTTACTACTTTGAACAAGATCATAGAAACTAAAAGGATTCCGCATAACTCTGCGCAGGCCGCAGAGATTATAGCGTTGACTCGTGCTTGTGAGCTCTCCCAAGGGCATAGAGTTAATATTTATACGGATAGTCAGTATGCCTTTGGGGTGGCTCACAACTTCGGAAAACTGTGGTCGGAAAGAGGGTTTCTGACCTCACATGGGACCAAGATTCAGCATGGCCCCTTAATAGTACAACTACTCTCAGCACTCTCACTCCCTGAACAACTAGCAATCATGAAATGTGCAGCACATCGGAAGGTCATAGACGATGTGGGCAAGGGAAATGCTTTTGCAGATTTGATAGCTAGACAAACAGCCACAGACCTTAGCACAGACATGTATACCTCGAGGGAAGTGAGAGATGGTTGTATAATAGATGAAGGCATTGGGTCTGTGCGAGATATTCAGACTGATGCCTCTGTTGAAGAATCTAGGAAATGGGCTGAAGGCATGGGGAAATTGGATGACGAAGGATGTTGGGTGGACGCATCTGACGGGAAATGGTTGCTTCCTGATTCTTATGTATTAGCAATGGTCACAATGGCACATGGTCCAACACATGTGTGTGCCCAGCAAATTGCAAAGATATTACAGCAGGTTTGGGTGAATGACAAAATTTTGGAAACTGCAAAAAGATATGTTCAGAATTGTATGATTTGCCTGCAGCACAATGTGGGTAAAGGGACAGTGACTCCAAGGGGAAGTTTCGGGCCCCCCTCTGTCCCCTTTGAAACCATTCACCTTGATTTTATTGAAATGGAGCGATGTAATAACTTGAAGTATGTTCTTGTTATCATTTGTGCTTTTAGCAAATGGGTCGAGGCTTTCCCCGTCAAAGATGCTACCGCCATGACCACCGCAAAGATCTTGGTGAAAGAATATTTTCCTCGATTTGGGCTCCCGAGGATAATCTGGTCGGATAACGGCCCGCATTTCATCGCAGCTGTAATATTGCAAATATGTGTTGCTTTAGGGATTGAGAAACGTTTTCATTCAGCTAGGCACCCTCAAAGTGCGGGGTTGGTAGAAAGACACAACGGTATTTTGAAAAACAAACTTGCAAAAACATGTGCTGAGACTAAACTAAAATGGCCAGATGCTTTACCTATTGTATTGTTAGCTATGCGCACCACACCCCAGACTAGAACTGGGCTTTCTCCATTCGAGGTAGTAATGGGAAGGCCTGCTAATATTTGGGGCCTCCCTAAACCTAAAGCCCTGAGGGATGTGGAGAATGTATTGCTTGTAGATTATTGTAATCAATTGACTAAAAACCTGTATTTCATCTACCACCAGGTGAAGGCCGCCTTACCTGTACGGTTTACGGGCCCAGGACACGATATATTGCCCGGCAGCTGGATCCTGGTAAAGGCCTACGAAAGGTCTTCCTGTCTCGCGCCTCGCTGGCGGGGACCCTACCAGGTTTTATTGGTCACCAGGACGGCAGTGCGGGTGGCAGGAAAGAAGAACTGGATACATGCAAACTCACATCAAGAAGATCCCTCACCCGACGCCACACGTTACAGAAGAAACAGAACCCCTTGCTGATGCTACACTCTCTGATCTCGGAGTAGCAAGCAGTGTTGTGAGTGCGTCGGAGAAGTTCTCTGAGCCTGAGGAGCTCGGGGAGCCGTCCATTTTGTCTCCGCACTCCCTTGATCACTCGCTTCCGGAAAACCTTGTTTCGAGTTCTGCGACTTCCGTCGCCACCAACGTGACGCTCCCCTCAGGGAGCGACAATTTGTTGCTTTTGGATTCAACAAACTTGGGTACCATCAGGTACAACCTTCGACCACGAAAATAAAATCGCTGCACGAGTATCGTGCATCTGGAAGAAAAAGGAGTGATTGGAATACTATTGTCTTTCCCTTTTTTGGAACACAGAAAAGGAGGGTTCTGTTGGCTAGGGTTGGGAAGGACTAAGAAGTCGCGCGGCCGAAGTGCCGCCAGCAACGAACATTGGGGCCGTCGATCGGGATAACCATGACGCCTGCCGCCTTCACCGCTGCTCCTCGTATTGAACTATTAGATAAGGAGGTGACCAGTTCGAACAATGGACAATGTGCCTGGGCCCTGAAAACGTACTGTTGTGTTCTTGTTTTGATTATTGTTAGTTTTGCAACTGCTGCCGTGGGACTCTGGTACTTCGAAGAAATTTATCCTTTGAAGCCTCTGTTACCGACCGAAATTGTACCAACTGTTTTGACTCCCTCTGTACACCTTCACACTCTGTCCCCTAGGGACTCTCGGCATAGACAGAAATATCATAATAACACTCTGATGATAGTGATGAATGCTACGCATGCTATTTTTAATAAGAGTAATTGTTGGATTTGCACGCATTTGCCACAACATGGGAACAAGGGACTGGGATGGTATATACACCCCTTACCTCTAACGACTTCCTGCTATGCCTCTCTTAGAGCACTCTTCTTTGGCCGATGGAATGATAGCATCTCAGGGAACTTCGATGGCACTAATTTGAATGAATTTGAGAGACGTGAATTGACTCCCCTGGGATGCTCGCTTTTCGCAAATAGGAGTAGACCTAATATCGCTTCTATTAGGCCTTCTGATAAACTTTCCTTTCCTTTCCAAAATCTAGTTTCTTTCAAGATGGCTCCGATAGGCAATAAGGATGCCATGCCTCCTTCTTATTCTGTAAATCATAATCCTGATTCTGTCCCTTTCTGTGTACAACGAAATGGCACTAGGCCAATGGGAGATTTTGAGCCTTGTATGAATATTGTAAATTTGACTGGGGAAAATAGGCCTTTGTATGTAGGGGGACCCGTTTATTTTGTTTGTGGTAGTTTGGCTTTTCCCTGGTTGCCCAAAGATTGGCAGGGAACTTGTTATTTAGGGATATTGTTACCAGGTGTATTTATAGCCAGTACCTTAGAGGTATCCAAGGCTCGCCCGCGACGAGATAGTGATGAAGATACCCCCGGACAAGTGTTCGGGGATATAGCCAAATCAGTAGTCCCCTTCTGTGGACAAATAGCAAATTCAGAGAACATTAGGGGATTAGCGAGGGTATTGGAGAAAACGATCAACCGGACCACGGACATACTCTACAATATGACCTTAGAGCAAAAGGCGATAAGATTGGTAGCACTGCAAAATCGAATGGCATTAGATGTCATTTTAGCTGAACGAGGTGGAGTATGTAAATTAGTGGGGTCCGCTTGTTGCGTTTTCGTACCAGATTCTTCACCAACAATATTTAAAGCAATTCAGAATTTACACACTCTTAGTTCTGAAGTCCATATCCCTGTAGGAGACTGGAGCCTTAGTACTTGGTTTTGGGATTCTCTACGATCTTGGGGGTGGAAGGTGCTTTCTGTCATTTTAGGTATTTTAGGGACTCTGTTATTTCTGTGCTGTTGTTTTCAATGCCTCCCGAGTATATGCGGAATGATGGGGGAATGTTGTGCCCAGGTAATGAGCGCAATAGGGCGTAAGATATACACTCCGAAGACAGCATCTAAAGAGTTCATGTTGCAAGAAGTTCTTACGAACGACCTTATGGCTATTGATATTTCAGACAATGATGCGGAACCTATGAATGATAATGCCTTCAAGTATTTTCAAAAGTATTAGAAAACTATGTTTTAGCACTTGGCATAGGCCAAAAGGAGGGTCTGTGGAAATCGATATAATATTGTGACCCCAATCGCATTGTTTAAATGTATGTTGGCCTACGCCAAGCTGTCTAAAGAATATTGTGAACATAGGTTCCGCGGCAAGGTCTTGACCTTAATGTATTGTGTAAAGCCGCCATCTTGGATCTAGCCGCCATTTTAGGTATTCTTGCAGTGTGGAAGTCACCCCGAATCACAAAATGGAGGCCGAATGACATTGCGAGTAAGACTTCGGCCATGGTGACCTCCGCACACGTGAATGAATAATATGTCCGCAGGCTACGTGTTAGGGTCATGAACTAAGACCCTGTCCTCTGTTCAACCTTTGTGTAAATATGTAACTGTATCAGCGGAACTGATCTAATGTATGTAAATTGTGTGTTCGACCTGGCTACGAACCCTAGCCATGGTTCCAAGAATGGTTAACTCGCAAGAGGGCTGGCCGATGTGGTACAAACTGTATAAAAACCCGAGCATCCAGATATTCGGTCTCTCCCACTTTCGATGCGAAACCTTATCGTTGGAGGTTCGTGTGTGAGTCAGAGAGCCGAATAGCTATTCGCATGTCAATTGACTTTGATAACTTGGTAACTTTGTAACTTTGAAATAAAGCGCTTTATATGGTCCTTTGTAACCTGTGTTGGTGTGTTTCCATTTGGGCTTCCCGGCCTCATGTCAATTTCTCTGTTTCCACACTGACACTCCTCTACCTGCAGATGTGGTGATCCGTGACAGTGTTGAGCCTATCCTAATCGGTATTGCGTTGCGCACACGCGTAACTTGTGATGATGTGCGTGTTTCCTGGGGGTACCATGCATGTCATCACGAACAGGTATGTGCCAACATGAACTGGCTAGGAGGGTTCATTGTCGCAGGTTTTGCCGATGTTCTGGGTGCTCTTGGGACCCTCTTCTCATCTGTCCACATTATGCACCAGCCGTACTTCATGCCGTCTTCCAGTCCACATGCAACCAGGGCCCACTGTGGACCTGCCCAAGCCACAACAGCCAGAATGGTGCACATCCCATCCCTGCCACAGCCGGGAGTCGGAGGTCCAACAGAGGTGGTCAGACAAGTAACTGGACCCCTGGCAATGGAGGTCGTGCAGGCACCATTAAGTAGGGCATGTGTACGATGGTCCTGGCTGTTGCCATCTTCCCGGAGGCAGTCGTGGTGGCAGAGGCAGGTTGTATCAAGGCGGCAACAGGCTTGACTTGGAGGGCATCACGACTCGGGGGGGTGACTACATCAAGGGGGCAGGCATCAGCCGAAGGGCAGGAGGACCCTGGACAAAGTGTGTCTTTCGTGTGGCAGCGGTTGGGCCAGTGGATAGGTGCAGAGTGGTGGCGGGCAGGGAGGGCATGGCTCATGATGGTCAAGGCAGGGAACTCCATGCGGGGAGCCTTGAGTCAGACAGAGTTCCTCGAGGAGATTTGCAGGGAGTTGGCGAGAACATGGTGGCATCCCTGTGAGCCCTCGAGGATAGAGCGCAGCTCTGCCTCTGGGCCATAGACTCAGAGTTTGATGACGCCCTGGCCAAGACTCTTGGGAAGAACGGTGAGCCGTAGGACTAGCCTGCTGCCCTTGTAAATAGTTATTTAGGGTTAGGTTTCCTTTCATTTTATTCTTTTTTTTTGAGTCCACGGACATTGCTCCACTTTTTGTATATAGTTGTGCTTTTGTAGGGTTTTTGGTAAATTTCATTTTGTTTTGAGATCATGGACCCTCAACATTTCATTGTTAATAGTTCTGGTACTATAGATTGTTTTCTTCAATTTTTTTACACCCATGAAGGAATGTTTTTATTTGTTTTATTTGCCCTCTGGATTTTGATTTCTGAACTCTGGACATGGACCACTTTGAGGATTTTTATTTCTTTTGGCTCACATATTTTTTGGGAATTTTCTTTTCAGTTCAGTTCACATTATTTTATTTTTCATTGTCATAGTTGCTTTTCGTTTGGTAGTTTTCTGTTTTTTAATACATTTTCATCTGTTCAGATATTTGTGTTGCCTGCTCGCATTTGTTTGGTGCATGTGTCAGTCGTTAATGCCGTAGTCATATGTAGCTCCTTTGTTGGCATGTGGGTCATGTCTTTGGGTGCATGCATGTGTGCTTCTGTGAATAACATGCCATGGGGCCTGTACTGAGAAGTGGGGACAATGGATGGGTGTGGAGTTGAACTGCGGGGGGCCAGCTTGGGGTGGCACTTGGGGGGACATTTGAACATGCATGTAAATTGTGACAATGTGTTGTTTGGGAGGACCTGAGTCGGGGCCTGCAGGAAGGTGCCCGTCACTGGTGGGGGGACATGAGTTGGGGCCCGCTGGCAGGTGCTCATCACTGGTGGGGGGACATGAGTCAGGGCCTGCTGGCAGGTGCTCGCCACGGGTCGGGGCCTACTTGCAAGTGCCCGTCACTGGTGGGGGACATGAGCGGACCTGCTGGCAGGTGCCTGTCACTGGTGGGAGGACATAAGTCGAGGCGTGCTGGCAGGTGCCCATCACTGGTGGGGGACATGAGTCGGGGCCTACTGGCAGGTGCCCGTCAAAGGTCAGTAACTGCTTGCAGGTTCAAGACACTGGTGGGGGTCATGAGTCTAGGCCTGCTAGCAGCTGCCCATCATGGGTGGGGGGACATGAGTCGGTGCCTGCTGGCAGGTGCCTGTCTCTGGTGTGGGGACATGAGTCGGGGCCTGCTGGCAGGTGCCCATTGTTAGGAAGAATTCTCATTCAATGGCTAATTTTCCTTACCTAGTGAGTCTGCCAGCAGCTTTGCTGGATTTCTGGAGTTTATTTTTTCCACTTGGTGAGAGTGTGAGCTTTTCCCCCACTCTTACCTGTGTTTTGCCAAGTGTATTTCATTTGTTTTTATGGTTGTGGGCTCTGGAGTACACCACTTCAGTAGCCCCACTCTTTTGTGTGTTACACAGCACCTTCAGTGTGGTGACACAGAGTTTTCTTTTAGACTTCCCACCAACTCCATTTCTGGGGCTGACTACTGTCCCCCAGAAAAGGGTAAAGTTGCCCTTAAATTTACATAGTCATTTAACCACAGATCCACTACACCCCATCTTACATGGAGTATTGGAAAGGGTTAATTCTTACCCCTTTTTATCTGTACCTCCTAGAGTGTTGTTTTGCTCTTTTAACATTTAGTCTTGGCTGGTGGCAGTGGCATCTACCCTAACCTTTCTACCGCGTTTATACTATATAAACATGGTACTGTTTCAGGCTATTGTAGTAGCCTCGAACATAAACCCGCTTGACCAAATACTCTTTTTTTTGGCTCTGGTTGGGTTTATTCGCCATTTCTTTTTGTTAAAGTCCTTCTTGTGTTTTACTGTGTGCCGCAAACCAGGTTTGCCTTCTTTGTTCACCGTCTTTTGGCAGGCTTCTGCCAAGAAGCCCTCCTCTTGGCGCCTGGGTGTCTAGGTGGGCTGAATGTGAGGGAGGGGTCTATTCACCCCCTGCACAGTGTATCCTAGGAAACCCAAGTCGCACTTTCCCATGATTGGCTGAGGTGGTTGTCCGGGCTAGACGACCCCCCTGCTGCGTGATTGACAGCCAGGCTTTGTGAATGGGGGATTTTTACATAAAAGGCAGGACTCTTGGGCTAGAAGTCAGAGTCGCCACTGGAACTACAAGGAACCGAAGAGAAGCAGAGAAGAAGACAGCTGCTGCAACTAACCCGTCCAGGTGAAGCCCTGCTGCAGTCCTGAGCTATCTACCCTTTGACGACCAGAGAAGATCCATTCCGGAGTCTTCTTCCGTTGAGCTTGGTGGGGTCAACCAGCTCATCTTCCACAGCCAGAGGATCCTCTTTGTGGTAGACATCAATGCACACTGCTGTAGTGGTCCGGATAGCTATCTGAAGAGCCTCTCCTGTTTTTAAGGAGCGCACCTTTTATTCACTATCGCTGCCGCTGGCTTCATCCCTGAGTAGTGCAGACCCCTCCAGACCTCCTCCTTCTCGTCACCACGACTGAAGCACCGGGAACCGTCCGACTGCAGGAAACTACCAGGAACAACTGCAGTGGCAAAAGCTTCTTCATTGAATAAGGTACTGTGTTATGCTTCGAGGAACTAGGGTGCATCCCTTTTCTCTTCATCCAAGGCTTGCCCTTGTCTTCCCTCCTTCTTATAACTTTTGCTTCCTCTGTTGACAATATCCAAGTACTCCTGGCAATGTTAAATCTTGAACTGTCTGACTGTGTGATCCTCGAGAACAGGAACCCGGTTCCACTTGACACTGGCTCCGGCCTCTTGACTTTTGTATTTCTGTCAGCGAGTGTTCTCTGATTCTGTCTGCCCTGACAAAAGTATTGTCTATGATTTTTGCCCCCAATGTTCTCTGGTTAACTCAGGTGCTAAGTGTGTTTTTGCCCCGGTAACATTTCTTTCCGCGGATACGCATATCTTTCGTAAGACCAAACTGTCATTACTGTCAAAAAGTGATTGCATATGTATTCCCTGTAACGTCTTTTGTTTCACAACACCGGTCCGTTAAAACATAGGGTACTTACCTTGACTTATACTGTACCAAGTGAATTGGTTGGTTGTAGTGTATTTTACGCATGGTTTTGAATTGATAGAAGTGTTGTGTTTTATAACAGATGGTTTAAAAATAAATGTACTTATATTTTTTACCTGAAACCTTGAGTCAGTGTTTGCTTGAGTCACAGTAATTGTGGTTCCTTTGTGTAATCTCTGCTACTGCTCATATACTCTTGAGATAAGCCTGGCTGCTCCACTACTGCTACCACTTTACCATGGTAGTACAGGCTTGTACCAAAGGTGAACTTGTATTGCCACTTGTAGTCTTAATTGTGTGGAGTGGTCCCTAAGGGCACTGCACAGGATTCTGCCTAAGACTGGTGTACAGCGGTGAGGATTTGAAAGTAGAGTGATTACACTTTGAGTGCTGCTATTGCTTTGGTTCAACTAACCACAAGGCTAAACACCACTAAATTCTATTTAACTGAGAAATCATGTCAAAAATGGAAAGCTACACTGAAGAGGGTCTCTTACGCTACACTTCTGAGGTTTTGAGAACCATGTGTAGGGAGAGGAGTCTCTCTGGTAAAGGAAAAAAATATGAACTGTTTGCAAAGTTAATGGGAAAACAAAGTCTGGAGAGTGGGTCAGAAGGGCCTACCCCTCCAGAAAATACTGATGTTTCTGATTCTGAGAGTGTTGATTTAGAAGAAGTAGATGAGTCCTTGATAGGAAACCCTACAACTCTCTTACCTGCTCAGAAAGCACAACCTCTGTCCACAGGGACCCCCACATATCCTACACTTACTCCTGAGTTTATTGCACTTGAGAAAATGAGACTTGAATTGGAAGTGAAACCTATTGATGCACAAACTGCCTGAACTAAAAATGAAGAAATTGTCTTTAGAAAATGCTTCTCTCCCAGAGTCTTCTAGGTCTTCCAGCCCTAAGAGACCCTGTATGCCAAAGGAAATGATTGGTATGTATGAGACTAAACTTGATGTTTTGGATTGGTTAGCAATGTACCGGGAGGATAGCTCAGCCGCAACGTGTTCGCCTTGGAAGCAAGAGGACATGAAGCAACATAGGCTTGAACCACGGGGCCCGCGCTTAGAAACCTCTGGGTTTTTAAGTGCGTTATAAATATGCAACTAAGACAAAAAAAAAATATTGCACAGCTAAAAAAAAAAAAAAAAAACAAATATATATATATATATATATATATATATATATATATATATATATAAGAAATTCCTGTAACAGCACCTCGATGCCTGTGGGCTGTGTGAGTGCTTTAAAAATGCAAAAATATATAAATAAATGTTTGAGTACAATCATGGGATTCAAGGTATCTTAGGGAATCAGCTGATTCCTTGGCTTTTCTCTAGGCTTCCACCTTTTGCAAGTGATGTTGTAATGGAGTTGGGAGAGGAGGATAAGCAGGATTATGGGTGTGTGAAACTAGCATTAATAGCTAGATTTGGGAAGACCCCTTCCAAGTCATAAGAGGTTTAGAACCGGCAAAAAGCATGATGGTACCCCGTTGGGCTACCTGGGTGTGTGAATGTTTGAAAAACGTAGATGTTTGCGTTAAGGGTTACAAAGTGAACACTTATGAAGGTTTGAGGAATCTTGTAATGCTGGAGTCTATTTTTGATGTCTGCTCGCCTCAGCTTAGACAGCACTTGGCTGATTCAAAGGAGATAGATCCTAAGAGGTTAGCTAAGGCTGCTGACTTGTGGGTTGCCAACAGGGCTACCCACAAGGATTCTGGAGCAACTCAGAAAAAGGAAGAGGGAAAGCAGTCGGAGAAAGACAACAAAGAGAATTCCAATAATTCCAATCCAAAAGAGGGCCACAAACATAACCAGGGTAAGCCACAAGGGAAACCGAATCAGGCTAGTGTACCATCTGTTCCCAAACCAGATGGAAGTCAGAACAAACCCCCATTCCAGAAAGCATTTGGGAAAATGCTTTCTTTGTGGGTTAACTGACCATGTGAAAGGGGATCCCAGATGTAAGGGTAAACCTTCAGGGGTCCACACTGTCTCCTTAGCCTTCTCCCAGGTGGATGAAGTACCTATAGCCAGTGGAAACTTTCAGTTACTAGCTGATGAGCCCGTGAGAGTCTCAGCTAGTGTTTCTTTAGTGTCCTTGGGTCCTTGGGAACAACATAACTTAGATGTCTACAACTCAATCCCAGATAACACTAAAGATTATTACAAAGATAGTGTTCTTGTGAATGGCAGGAAATCCCTGCCATCAGAGACACTGGAGCCAGCATAACTGTGGTTGATGAATGTTTTATCGAGGTGGAGGATGTTGCTAAGGCACCCAAACACCTAACCAAGTTAGCTGGAGGCACTGTGAAAATGGTTCCCCAGTTACCAGCTCTCATCCAGTGTAATGACATGACTGTCAGAATACCTGTAAGTGTGCAAAATAACGTGCCTGGGAGGGTCCTGCTGGGTAATGACCTTAAAACTCTTGAAGTTGTGTCTAGTACCCCCAGGCTCCCGAGCAGAAGGAAGCAGGAGCTCACAAGGTCTGCAATGGGAGAGAACCTTGACAGGCTCTCCTGGGGACATGATAGAGGAAGCTATCACCCCAAGTCCATAGGACTTACTTACTGCTATTGCAGGTCAGAAAGAGACAAAGGGGAAACCCAAGTCTGCCAGCAAGAAACTAGCAAACACTCCTGTGCCCAGAAGGACATCTCCAAGACTGTCCAAAGTCGCATCTGTGACTCCTCCACCAGCTGAGGCTGAGTGTGAGGTTCAACGCTGTATGGTTCAACTAGATACTGAGGAATCAGATCTAGAAGAAGATCTTACTCTGGTAGGAGATCTGGACCCTGTTGACCATCCTGAGCTGCAGTCTTTACTAGCAGAAGGTGGACCCAACAGGGCAGATTTTCAGCAGAGGACAAAGAGAGTGTCCTGCTCTTGAAGGTCTTGGCCTACAGGCAGCTTCTCAGCTCAATGGGACTGAGCCTGGGAAGTATAGGTTGCACTGGGAAGATGGCCTCTTCTACAGTGAACCGACTGTGTCAACCCCTCGAGACTGCAAAAGACTTGTAGTACCTCTGGTGAACCAACTCCAGTTTCTGCAGTTATCCCACGAGATACTTTGCATGGTCACTTAAGTTTTAAGAAGACCAAGGAAAGGCTCTCTCTTTACTTCTACTGGTGTAAGATGGGTTCAGAAGTAGACACATTTTGCAGGAACTGCCTCACTTGCCAAACCTCTGCAAGTATGGAAACAAGAATGTGGCACCCTTGGTGCCTCTCCCAGTGGTGGGAGTACCTTTTGAGAGGGTCGGGATTGACATTGTTGGTCCTCTTGACCCTCCCACATCTTTAGGCAACAGGTTTATCCTGGTTGTAGTGGATTATGCCACTAGGTATCCTGAAGCAACACCTATGAAGACTGTTACGGCTCAGGCTGTGATATCTGACGGGGGATCAAATTGTATGTCCAACTACATGCGAGCCATGTGGAAAACCTGTGGAGTCACCTACAAGTTCTCAACTGCCTACCATCCCAAACCAATGGATTGGTAGAGAGGTTTAACAGAACTACGAAGAGCATGATAGGTGTGTTAGAAGAATCCCTTAAAAGAAAGTGGGACATTCTACTGCCATGCCTTCTCTTTGCATATAGAGAAGTCCCTCAGGAGGGAGTAGGTTACAGTCCCTTCAAACCTATTCATGGCCATCCAGTCAGAGGTCCATTGGCCCTGATTAAGGAGGGGTTGGAGAGTGCTCCTTCCCCCAAGCCAGTCAGAGTGACTGACTATGTGATAGGTTTCCGGAAGAGAATGTCACACATGATGGCAGAGGCAAGTAGTAACTTGAAGGCTGGTCAAGCCCTTGCATGATCAAAAGGCTAACATGGTCGAGTTCACTCACGACCAGCTTGTTCTTGTTATGGTCCCCACAAGGCAGAGGGCCTTGCAGGACACATGGATACGACCCTTCAAAGTTGTGGGTAAACTTGGAGAGGTGAACGATCTGGTGGACTTAGGCAATCCCAAGGAGGATACTGGAAGATTTCACCCCAAGTGTTTGAAGGCTTATGTTTCTAGACCTGACATAGGATCTTTGCTTCTAGCTTCAGCTCCGGAGAAGGAGGAGATTGAACCTCTGCCTGACCTCCTCAGAGGCTTACCTTTAGATGAGCAAGTGGAAGGAGTTAATCTCTCTTCCAGTCTCACATCTGACCAGCAGGATGAGTGAAAATTACTGTTAAATCAGTTTGCCTCCCTGTTCTCACTTTCACCAGGCTTGACCCCTTGGGGACAGCATGATATACTCACTGATGACTGTTTTCCTGTCAAAAGCAGGGGGTACAGAATGTCAGACAATGTAAGAACCCATATAAGGAATGAGGTCAACAAGATGCTTGATATCGGGGTTATAGAGATCTCTACTAGCCCATGGTCTAGCCCAGTAGTGCTTGTACCAAAGGCAGGATCCAAGGAGTTGAGATTCTGCGCGGACTGTAGAGCTCTAAATGCAGTCACAAAGACTGATGCCCATCCTTTGCCTAGGACAGATGAGCTGGTGGACAAACTTGGTGCAGCCAAGTACCTCAGCACATTTGACCTCACGTCAGGCTATTGGCAAATAGCCCTGACAGACCATGCCAAGGAGAAAACTGAATTCTCCACCCCTGCTGGCCTATACCAATTCAAGGTAATGCCTTTTGGAATAAAGAATGCACCTGCTACATTTCAGAGGATAGTCACTCAAGTTCTGATTGGGATGGAGGACTTCTGCATGGCATACTTGGATGACATTGCAGTGTTCAGCCCTACATGGAAAGAACATATTGAACACGTAACATATGTATTGCAGGCTCTGGAACAGGCCCATCTGACCATAAAGGCATGTAAATGTCACATTGCTCAGAGTACAGTGGTCTACCTTGGACATGAGGTAGGAGGAGGTGAAATAAGGCCATTGCCTAGCAAAGTACAAGCTGTACAAAACTGGGCTACCCCTATTACTCAAACCCAAGATGAGCCTTCTTAGGTCTCACTGGGTATTACAGGAATTTCATAGAGAACTATGGGACCATAGCTTCTCCCTTGAATGTCATCTCCTCTCCCAAATTTCCTAAAAAGGTCAGGCTGAATGAGGAGTGCAATAAAGCCTTTGATGGTCTGAAGAAAGCCCTTTGTCAAGCCCCAGTCCTAAGAGCTCCTGACTACCACCAACCCTTCATTGTACAAACTGATGCTTCTAATGTAGGTATGGGTGCAGTCCTTAGTCAACTGGATGAGAAAGGTAGGGGACACCCCATTTGTTTCATCAGCAGGAATTTAAAGGATCCTGAGACAAGGTGGGCAACAATAGAATGTGAATGTTTTACTAGTGTGTGGTCACTGAAGAGGTTTAGACCATACTTGTATGGAACTACCTTCATCATTCAGACTGTCCTCCAACCCTTAAGCTGGCTGATGCAAATGCAAGGGGAAACCCCAAACTACTCAGATGGTCAATCTGCCTCCAAGGCTTTGATTTTTCCATTGAGCACAGAGCAGGAAGTCACCACCGAAATGCTGATTGTCTCCCTAGGATGTTTATAACCGACTAGAGGTATGAGAGCCATCCAGGAATGCATTAAACCCTCCTGTCCCTTAGTGTGGGGGGGTGTTGAGTGTTAGGGAGAATGTTCATTCAATTGCTAATTTCCCTTACCTAGTGAGTCCCCCAGCAGGTTTGCTGGATTTCTGGAGTTTATTTTTTCCACATGGTGAGAGTGTGAGCTTTTCCCCCACTCTCACCTGTGTTTTGCCAAGTGTATTTCATCTGTTTTTATGGTTGTGGGCTCTGGAGTACACCACTTCAGTAGCCCCACTCTTTTGTGTGTTACACAGCACCTTCAGTGCAGTGACACAGGGTTGTCTTTTAGACTTCCCACCAACTACATTTCTGGGGCTGACTACTGTCCCCCAGAAAAGGGTAAAGCTGCCCTTAACTTTACATAGTCATTTAACTACAGATTCAGTACACCCCATTTTACATGGAGTATTCGAAAGGGTTAATTCTTACCCCTTTTATCTGTACCTCCTAGAGCGTTGTTTTGCTCTTTTAACATTTAGACTTGGTGGTGGCAGTGGTATCTACCGTAACCTTTCTACCACGTTTATACTATATAAAACATGGTACTGTTTTAGGCTATTATCGTAGCCTCGAACATAAACCCGCTTTACCAAATACTCTTTCTTTTGGCTCTGGTCGGGTTTATTAGCCATTTCTTTTTGTTAAAGTCCTTCTTGTGTTTTACTTTGTGCGGCAAACCAGGTTTGCCTTCTTTGTTCACCGTCTTTTGGCGGGCTTCTGCCAAGAAGCCCTCCTCTTGGGGCCTGTGTGTCTAGATGGGCTGAATCTGAGGAAGGGCTGTAGTCGCCCCCTGCACAGGGTATCCTAGGAAACCCAAGTCGCACTTTGCCATGATTGGCTGAGGTGTTTGTCTGGGCTGGACAACCCCCCTGCGGCGTGATTGACAGCCAGGCTGTGTGAATGGGGGATTTTTGCATAAAAGGCAGGACTCTTGAGCTGGAAGTCAGAGTCGCCACTGGAACTACAAGGAACCAAAGAGAAGCAGAGAAGAAGATGGCTGCTGCAACTACCCCGTCCTGGTGAAGCCCTGCTGCAGTTGTGAGTTATCTACCCTTCGACGACCAGAGAAGATCCAGTCTGGAGTCTTCTTCCCTTGAGCTTGGTGGGGTCAACTAGCTCATCTTCCACAGCCAGAGGATCCTCTTCATGGTCGAAATCTCTGCACACTGCTGTAGTGGTCCGGATAGCCATCTGAAGAGCCTCTCCTGTTTTTAAGGAGCGCACCTTTTATTCACTGTCGCTGCTGCTGGCTTCATCCCTGAGTAGTGCAGACCCCTCCAGACATCCTCCTTCTCGTCACCACAACCAAAGCACCAGGAACCGTGGGTCTGCAGGAAACTACCAGGAACAACTGCCGTGGCACCAGCGTCTTCATTGAATAAGGTACTGTTTTCTGCTACGCGGAACTAGGGTGCATCCCTTTTCTTTTCATCCAAGGCTTACCCTTGTCTTCCCTCCTTCTTATAACTTTTGCTCCCTCTGTTGACAATATCCAAGTACTCCTGGCAATGTTGAATCTTGAACTGTCTGACTGTGTGATCCTCGACAACACGAACCCAGTTCCACTTGACACTGGCTCCGGCCTTTTGACTTTTGTATTTCTGTCAGCGAGTGTTCTCTGATACTGTCTGCCCTGACAAAAGTATTACCTATGATTTTTGCCCCCAACTCTCTCTGGTTAACTCAGGTGATAAGTGTGTTTTTGCCCCGGTAACATTTCTTTTCGCAGATACGCTTATCGTTCGTAAAACCGAACTGTCATTACTGTCAAAAAGTGATTGCATATGTATTCCCGGTAACGTCTTTTGTTTCACAACACTGGTCCGTTAAAACATAGGGTACTTACCTTGAGTTATACTGTACCAAGTGAATTGGTTGGTTGTAGTATATTTTATGTGTGGTTTTGAATGTATAGAAGTGTTGTGTTTTATAACAGATGGTTTAAGAATAAATGTACTTATATTTTTTACCTGAAACCTTGAGTCAGTTTTTGCTTGAGTCACAGTAATTGTGGTCCCTTTCTGTAATCTCTGCTACTGCTCATACACTCTTGAGATAAGCCTGGCTGCTCCGCTACTGCTATCACTTTAACATGGTAGTACAGGTTTGTACCAAAGGTGAAAATGTATTACCATTTGTAGTCTTAATGGTGTGGAGGGGTCCCTAAGGGCACTGCACAGGATTCTTCCTAACACCCATCACAGGTCGGGGACTGCTGGCAGGTGCCTGTCACTGGTGGGGGACATGAGTCGGGGCCTGCTGGCAGATACCCATCACGGGTCGAGGCCTGCTTGCAGGTGCCTGTCACTGGTGGGGGTCATGAGTCGGGGCCTGCTGGAAGATGCCCATTACTGGTGGGGGAAATGAGTCGGGGCCTGCTGGCAGGTGCCCATCACGGTGGGTGGACATGAGTGGGGGCCTGCTGGCAGGTGCCTGTCACGGGTCGGGACTGCTGACAGGTGCCCATCATGGGTCGTGGGCTGCTGGCAGGTGCCCCTCACTGGTGGGGGGACATGAGTCAGGGCCTGCTGGTAGGTGCCCGTCACTAGTCGGGGGACATGAGTTGGGGCCTGCTGGCAGGTGCCCATCACTGGTGGGGGGACATGAGTCATTGCCTGCAGGCAGGTGCCCATCACTGGTGAGGGGACATGAGTCAGGGCCTAATGGCAGGTGCCAATCACTGGTGAGTGTCATGAGTTGGGGCTTGCAGGTGCATGGTGCAATGGGGGCTACCTGCGGGACATGGTGACGGGTGTAGGGGGGTCCCCTGTGGTGTGGGCTGCCTGCTAGGCATGGTCACAGGTATAGGGGGTCCCCTCTGGTGTGGGCTGCCTCAAGGGCATGGTGACCGTTGTAGGCAGCCCCCTGTGGTGTGGGCTAACTGCGGGGCATGGTCATGGGCTTAGGGGGGTCCCCTGTGGTGTGGGCTGTGTGCGTGGCATAGGTAGGGGGCAAGGGGCCACACCACAGCCAAATCACGTGAAAAGCGCACTCGCGTACCCCGGAATACACGTACCCCGATCCCACCAGCCAAATCGTGTGAAAAGCACAATCTCGTACCCCGGAATATACATACCCCGCTTGCGCCAGCCAAATCGCATGAAAAGCGCACTAGCATACCCCGGAATACATGTACCCCGCTCCCGCCAGCCAAATCGTGTGAAAGGCGCACTTGCATACCCCGACATACAGGTACCCCGCTCACACCAGCCAAATCGCGTGAAAAGCGCACTTGAGTACCCAAGGAATACACGTACCCCACTTGCGGCAGTCAAATCACATGAAAAGTGCACTTGCATACCCCGGAATACACGTACCCAGCTTGCGCCAACCAAATCACATGAAAAGCGCACTTGCGTACCCCTGATTTGCAAACCGGCATGGTGAGGAGCCGCATGCACCCCCTGCAGGCAGCCCACACCACAGGGACCAGCCAACACCCCTGACCATATCCCGCAGGCAGTCCACACCACAGGGGACCACCCACCACCCCTGACAATGCCCCGCAGGCAGCCCACACCACAGGGGACCAACCAATACCCCTGACCATGGCCCGCAGGCAGCCCATACCACATGGGACCACTCATCACCCCTGACCATGCCTTGCAGGCAGCCCACACCACAGGGGACCACCCATCACCCCTGCCATACCACGCAGGCAACCCACACCACAAGGGGTCCCCCTACACTGGACACTATGCCCTGCAGGCAGCCCTCACCACAGGGGACCACCCATCACCCCTGACCATGCCCCATAGGCAGGCCACACCACAGGGGCCCCCCTATACCTGTCACCATGCCCCGCAGGCTGCACACACCACAGGGGACAACCAATCACCTCTGACCATGCCCCGAAGGCAGCCCACACCACCTGGGATCCCCCTATGGCTTTGACCATGCCCTGCAGGCAGCCCACACCACCGGGGACCACCCATCACCCTCAGGGGTCATTAGCTGCAGGCAGCCCATCACCCGTGACCATGCTCCGCAGGCAGCCAACACCACAGGAGGGACACCTCAACACCTGTCACCACACGCACAGCACTTTCCACACGATTTGGCTGGCGCATTTGGTGTACGTGTATTGAAAGGGGTGCACAAAGAGATTTTCACGTGTTTTGGATGGCTGTGCATGGTACACGTATTTGCGGGGTTATTGTAGCACGTTTTGATGCAATTTGGAGGGCGCGAGTGGGGAACACGTATTCAAGGGTGTGCGCAGGGATATTTTCACACGTTTTGGCTGCCGCGAGTGGGATATGAGTATTGAAGGGGGTGGGCGGGGAGATTTTCACACATTTTGGCTGCCGCGAGCGGGGTACGCTCGGTTTTTCATGCCATTATGGTGTAGGGGGGCTTTATGCTGTTTCAGGGTTAGCACGGCCCATGCTCCATATTGGGGATTTCTGAGGCTTTTTCTGGTGCAAGGGGCATTCTTGGGGGTGTAACTGGCACTGCTCAGTATTCGCTGTGCCACAGCTGCAAATGGCTAGGGAAATCTATGAAGATGCAGTGTGCCTAAATCCTTTTTTGCGCTGCGCCTGGCGCACTCGTGGCACATATTCCCTCTCTGCACTAGGTGCGTGCGCTGCTTCTGCGCTGCATTTTATGAATTGGCCCGATGGTTTTCAGAACTTATAGCCGCACTGTGTGTATCTTTTTTATAAAAAAAGAAATGGAGATGGAAAATATTTGTAGAACACTTTTAAGTGCCACTTGTGTGAAAGTTCATTATGTTGTCAGTACATGCATACCTGCGAATGTGATGCATTCCAATGTATAGCTGCTTAATAAATGATGGTTCTTTTGTTTGTATTGTGGGAGTTGTGGTTGCACCTTTTGAATTAGAAAAAGTGCACTACAAGTGCCAGAATGCACAGAAAAATCTAAAAAAAACAATAAGCACATACAGATTAGAAAGGGGAATGTTAGCAAGCATGCATGCGTGTCAAAGTGAATAAAACTGCACACACTGAATGTTGTTTCAAAATGCTGGAGAAATCGTTTCCATTTTCTTTCCTTTATTTTTTAACAATTACACACAGTACTGTTGTAAATATATGCATGCATTTATTCGTTTCACTTGAAATGGTGCTGAAATATTTATAAACACATTGCATTTTTTCATGTTACATTCCATGTACAATGCATGCTTTAGTAACATACATGTAGTTTTTGTGTTGACTTTACATTGTGGGAGTGAGTTTTAGTGTAACTTTGTTTGTGGGAGATGTGGTATTAAAAGTGGCAGAGTAAAAGAAAAAAAACTTGATAGATTATAATGGGTCATAATGGCAAGTATGCATGTACTGTCGATATATTGATTTTTCAAAAAGGATCTGTCATTTAAACATGCTGTAAAACAATGTAAATTAGGTTTTCTTTTATTTCACAAAAAGACACAGACAGTACTGCTGGAATTGCAAATATGTATTTTTAAACTATTATGAAAATGCTCATTAATAGAAAACTTTACACCCTCACAGCATTTTAAGTAAGTACCACTTTATGTCAAGAGGCGGGACAAAAGAGAGTATGACTGTTGACTAATTAATGCAGGGTAAGTGGCAGGAAGTCTGTTTAGATGCATTTGTAAAAAAGTTGGAAATATAATTTAAAAAATATACGCATACATGTACTTTGTGTTGATAGATGAAGATGTGGTTGAATCTGCAAATATACATCTTTTGACGCAGGTGCTCGTGAGTAATGGGAGTCTTGTACTCTGAGAGTTCAACAGTACACCTGAAGTGTTGAACTAAGATGACACAATTAGATGTAGAGTTTGTGAATGTGATTGGTGGATGGGTGTGTGACTGATTGAAAGTAGCCAATGAGGGAGTGCTACAAATATTAAAGTGTAAAGAGAAGAAGGGCTGCTCTGTGTTATGGAGTCTGCGGACAGCGCGGTAGTCCATGAAAAGGGCGTGCCACATCCAGGTCTTTTAATGATGCCTGGCATGGGAAGGGGACTTTGAGGATTAGCCTATGAGGTTTTCTGGTTGTGGTTTATAGGAAGAGAGGGGAGCAGTTTATTCCATTTCTGTTTGTTGGGAAGATGGCTGTGGTTGTTGATTATGAGAAGGCTTACTGTGTGGATGGTGGGAGATTCTTGGATGGTAAATCTGAAAAGGTATACAGAAATGTGTTGCATTTCTGCTAACATTGGATTGGAGGGAGGGGAGTTTTCATGGTATGGTGTGCCTGGCCACAACTGGTAGACATTATATGCACATTGCAAAAACATGTCTCATTTGCAATGTCTAGATATCATTGTGGTCCATTGTGGAGGACATAGTTTGTGCTGCCAGTGCAATATCTTTGCAGATTGCATTAAAACAAATGCTGAAAGCACTAATGGAAATATATTCTTTTCACAGATACCTCATAGGACATTATGGAGATGCACCAATGTGTTTTGTCCCCAACAAGATGCAAGAAGGCGACTTGTAGAAAAAAGGGGTATGTTCATTTTTGAATAGTGTTGGGATGGCATGCTTCCCAAATGAGAACATTCTGCCGGATAGGGGACATAATATTTTCAGTGATGGCATGACTTTCACTGATTTTGTTAATGCAATCCTTCTACAAAACTTTCAAAATGCACTCAGAAAGTACTTGTGAAAATGATGTACAGTGCATGTGAGTAGTTGTAGGAAAAAAAACCTGAAAAGCACCACAAGAAAATCAAAACTGAAAAAAGGCTCTTTTTGACCCACAGCTACAGATTAAATAACTCACATTGTGTTTAATATCCCTCCCCATCCCCTTCAATTGGACCATCTGTCTGTGAACACAGTGGTAGTCCATAGATGGCATGTGCCACTTCCAGGTCATTTGAGGATGCTAGGCATGGAAATGGGACTGTGCAACCCAGGAGATTAGCCAATCAGGTTTCCTGGGAGTGGTATACAAGGAGAGAGTCTGGCAGAAGCTTTATTTGCTGAGAGGACTACAGATGGGTATGCCTATGGCTATGTGTTTCAGGAGGTAGACTGTATGGATTTGTGTGTGCTCATGGAGCCATGTGTTGAAGGTGTTTGCAAAGCACTGTAAAGTGGCTGAAAATCTTGGAACTGATGATGTTCATATGAGAATGGTATGGAGTGTGCAGCATGAAGTGGGTGGACTTGCTCCCATTTTTGTAAACATGTCACACTACAACATCCAGACATTTTCATTGTTCATTGCGGAGGGGCAGTTTTGGGTATGTCACTGGAATTTCACTGCAGTTTGCAATGAATGAGACATTTGGCAAATTGAAGGAAATTACTGATTTTTTTCTCGCATTTCCCAGAGACAGATGTGGATGCGCTCAAGTTCATTTGGTCCACAAATGGAGAAAGCGAGGCACAATGTCAACATAGCTATGTGTGCCTTTTTGGGAGATGTTGGCATGATGTCTTTCCATAATGGAAATATGAAATGTGACATTGCCAATATTTTCCGCAGAGATGGAGTACATCTTACTGATGCGAGTAATCAGCTTTTCCTGCAAAACATAAAAAATGCTTTGAAGCAGTTTTGGAAATATACAAATCATTCTCCAATAGGTACAAAAATAAATAAATGGAACCACGTGGAAAACAAAATGCCTACTTTTTTGCAAGTTTAAAGAAATGGTTCAGTTTAATAGAATGTTCTTTAAAAAATGAAAAAAACTAAAAACAAAAACTACAAAAAAGGTTCTTTTCAGAGCCAACACTTTCCCAAGCAAAAGAGTTAAATGTTTTTGATGCCACCACCACACATATTTCTTTGATGTCCGCAGACTACCGTGCTGTCCGCGGACTCCACAGGCTGCATAGGGGCCTATACATTTTTTGGGTGCTACTATTTTTCAACTGTGAAAGGTGGCTCCTTGAAAGGTAATGGTTGACTGGGTTATGGATGGCCTGTGAGGCTTCCGCTGGGATCCTCTGCCCCAAAGGAGTGTCCCTTGTGGTGACAGGAGCAGATAATGAGGATGAGGTAGTGGGCATCTGCCTACTCGTCCCTCTGAAAAGTACAACTTTCCGCACTGCTCCCTTGTGATTGGATGTGAGGTGGTGCCGCATTGAGGTGGTCCTGTACGAGTATCGACCTGGTTTTTCACGACTTAGTACAACCTTGCACTCAGTGCATCAAACATTGTCTGCTCAATCCTTTGGTTCACCCCCAACGGTGGTTGTACTCTTGACATTGCCAATAAAAAATATAGTAAAAAAAGATAGCAAAAAAAAGAAAGGCTGCCACACCCAGGAATCATGACTGGAGCTGGAGAGAGGGACTTCCAGTACCTCATATCATCTTCCTTTTGATCCACTTCTGTATCACCACACCTGTTCCCCTCTCTAGGCCCTCCAAATGGTGGTGGTGGTGGGGGAGCTGCAGTGACCATAGTAGATGCCATTGTTGTCTCCAACAAGCACAGAAAAAACCAGCAGGTGCTCTCTCCTGGACAGCCAGATTGAGAATGAGGAGCAATAATGGTTGGGTTCATTTAGAGGGGCAGTCCTCAGACCGTGCGACTGTGCCTGAACTATCGAGCCACAAATAGGACTTATAAAGTTATAATAAGTTACCAGATCAACTAAGACATGGTTTAGAAGCTCTGCAAGGGTAAAGTTTTAGCTTGAAACCCCATTGGCCCCCCACCTGCACTGTGGGGGGGCCAGCGTGAGGCGGCATTTGGGGGGACATTTGAACATGCATGTTCGGGGCCTGCTGGCAGGTGCCTGTCACTGGCGGGGGGACATGAGTTGGGGCCTGCTGGCAGGTGCCCATCACTGATGGGGAGACATGAGTCAGGGCCTGCTGGCAGATGCCCGTCACGGGTCGGGGCCTACTGGCAGTTGCCCGTCACTGGTGGGGGGACATGAGTCGGACCTGCTGGCAGATGCCTGTCACTGGTGGGAGGACATGAGTCAGGGCCTGCTGGCAGGTGCCCATCGCTGGTGGGGGGACATGAGTCGGGCCTGTTGGCAGGTGTCCGTCACGGGTAAGGACCTACTGCAGGTGCCCATCACTGGGGGGGTCATGAGTCTAGGCCTGCCGGCAGCTGCCCATCACTGGTGGGGAGACATGAGTCAGGGCCAGCTGGCAGATGCCCGTCACAGGTCAGGGCCTACTGGCAGGTGCCCGTCACTGGTGGGGGGACATGAGTCGGGCCTGCTGGCAGGTATCGGTCACTGGTGGGGGGACATGAGTTGGGGCCTGCTGGCAGGTGCCCATCAATGGTCGGGGACTGCTGGCAGGTGCCTGTCACTGGTGAGTGGACATGAGTCGGGGCTTGCTGACAGCTGCCCGTCACTGGTGGGGGACATGAGTCGGGGCCTGCTGGCAGGTGCCTGTCACAGGTCTGGCCTGCTTTCTGGTGCCCGTCACTGGTGGGGGGACATGAGTCGTGGCCTGCTGGCAGGTGCCCATTACTGGTTGGGGGACATAAGTGGGGCCTGCTGGCAGGTGTCCATCACTGGTTGGGGGACATGAGTCGGGGCCTGCTGGCAGGTGCCCATCACTTGTGGGGGGAAATGAGTTGGGCCTACTGACAGATGCCCATCACGGGTCGGGGCCTGCTTGCAGGTCCCCATCACAGGTGGGGGTCAAGAGTCAGGGCCTGCTGGCAGATGCCCATCACTGGTGGGGGGACATGAGTCGGGGCCTGCTGGAAGGTGCCCATCACTGGTTGGGGGACATGATTCAGGGCCTGCTGACAGGTGCCCATCACGGTCGGGGACTGCTGGCAGGTGCCCATCACTGATGGGGGGATATGAGTCAGAGCCTGCTGGCAGGTGCCCATCACTGGTGGGGGACCATTAGTCGGGGCTTGCTGGCGGTGTCTGTCAAGGATCAGGGCCTGCTTGCAGGTGCCTGTCACTGGTGGGGGTCATGAGTTGGGGCCTGCTGGCAGTTGCCCGTCACAGGTCGGGGCCTGCTGGCAGTTGTCCGTCACGGACCACGTATGGTGTGCCTGGCCACAACTGGGAGACGTTATATGCACATTGCAAAAACATGTCTCATTTCCAATGTCTAGGTATCATTGTGGTCCATTGACTTGCGCAATCTGAATAACACCTGGCCTAGTAGGATCGTTGTCTGCCTTCTCTTTGTTCCCCCTCCCTGCCTCGTCGCACCTTGAAACACTTGTGTATAGGCGCGTTACAAATGCCATATCATATCATATATCATTGTGGGGGACAATTGCGTTCAGGCCTTGATTCCCTCCCCGCTTCCTGGTTCCTCATAGTCCTGCCCACCTTCGCCTGATTGGCCCATTGTCCGTGTGTGTGTGCCCATAGCCTTCTGCAGCTGGACCCTCTGCCCATTTGCCTGCTGCACCTGTGGTAAGTGTTTTTACCCCTCGGCATCCCGCCTCCCGATCCGCCCACCAAGCCTTGATTGATCACACCTCTGCTTTTAGCAGACACTCCTACGGCAGCCCTCTGCCTGGCAGCACCCTTCGGCTAAGGACCCTGAGGCAAAGGACGGCTCCGACAGTGACTGCTCCATGTCGTATCTGCAGGTATCCGCAGGAGAAGCAAGAAGCCAACAATAAGTAAGTGTGGCAAGGGCGGGCACTGAAGCAATTACTTCATGCCATACTACCCTACCACTCAACCCCGGAAGGTAAACTGTTGAAAACTCTTCCATCTGTGGTGTAATTGCATTTAAAAAGTCCACCTAATAACATATCTTGGTGTAATTGCATTTGGAATGTCCGCCTAATAGCATATCTTGGTGTTATTGCATTTAGAATGTCCGCCTAATAGCATATCTGTGTTCTAGTTTGCAGTTAGAAAGACTGCCTAATAGCATATCCTGGTGTAATTGCATTTAGAAAGACTGCCTGGTAGCAGATACTGGTGTAATTGCATTTAAAAAGTCCACATAATAGCATATCTGTGTCCTAGTTTGCAGTTAGAAAGACTGCCTAATAGCATATTCCTCGTGTAATTGCATTAAAAAGACTGCCTGATGGCATATCTAGGTGTAATTGCATTTAGAAAGTCTGCCTAATAACATATATTGATCTAATCTGCATTTAGAAAATCCACCTGATAGCATATCTTGATGTAATTGCATTTAGAAAGTCAGCCTAATAACATGTATTGGTCTAATTTGCATTTAGAACATCTGCCTGATAGCATATCTTGACGTAATTGCATTTAGAAAGTCCACCCAACAGCATATCTGTGGTCTAATTTGCATTTAGAAAGTCTGCCTAATAGCGTATCTGTGGTTTAATTGCGTTTAGAAAGTCCACCTAATAGCATATCTGTGTTCTAGTTTGCAGTTAGAAAGACTGCCTGGTAGCATATATTGGTGTAATTGCATTTAGAAAGTCCGCCTAACAGCATATCTTGGTGTAATTGCATTTAGAAAATCCACCTAATAGCATATCTTGGTCTAATTTGCATTTAGAATGTCCGCCTAATAGCATATCTTGGTGTAATTGCATTTTAAAACATCCACCTAATAGCATACATTGGTGTTATTGCATTTAGAATGTATGCCTAATAGCATATCTGTGTTCTAGTTTACCGTTAGAAAGACTGCCTAATAGCATATCCTGGTGTAATTGCAGTTAGAAAGACTGCCTAATAGCATATCCTAGTCTAATTGCATTTCAAAGACTGCCTGATAGCATATGTAGGTGTAATTGCATTTAGAAAGCCTGCCTAATGACATATATTGGTCTAATTGCATTTAGAAAGTCTGCCTAATAGCGTATCTGTGGTTTAATTGCGTTTAGAAAGTCCACCTAATAGCATATCTGTGTTCTAGTTTGCAGTTAGAAAGACTGCCTGGTAGCATATCTTGGTGTAATTGCATTTAGAAAATCCACCTAATAGCATATCTTGGTCTAATTTGCATTTAGAATGCCCTCCTAATAGTATATCTTGGTGTAATTACATTTAAAAAAATCCACCTAATAGCATACATCGGTGTTATTGCAATTAGAATGTCTGCCTAATAGCATATCTGTGTTCTAGTTTACAGTTAGAAAGACTGCCTAATAGCATATCCTGGTGTAATTGCAGTTAGAAAGTCTGCCTAATAGCATATCCTGGTGTAATTGCATTTAAAAGACTGCCTGATAGCATATCTAGGTGTAATTGCATTTAGAAAGCCTGCCTAATAACATATATTGGTCTAATTGCATTTAGAAAGCCTGCCTAATAGCGTATCTGTGGTTTAATTGCGTTTAGAAAGTCCACCTAATAGCATATCTGTGTTCTAGTTTGCAGTTAGAGAGACTGCCTGGTAGCATATATTGGTGTAATTGCATTTAGAAAGTCCCCCTAACAGCATATCTTGGTCTAATTTGCATTTAGAATGCCCTCCTAATAGCATATCTTGGTGTAATTGCATTTAAAAAAAATCCACCTAATAGCATACATCAGTGTTATTGCATTTAGAATGTTTCCTAATAGCATATCTGTGTTCTAGTTTACAGTTAGAAAGACTGCCTGGTAGCATATATTGGTGTAATTGCATTTAGAAAGTCCCCCTAACAGCATATCTTGGTGTAATTGCATTTAGAAAATCCACCTAATAGCATATCTTGGTCTAATTTGCATTTAGAATGCCCTCCTAATAGCATATCTTGGTGTAATTGCATTTAAAAAAATCCACCTAATAGCATACATCGGTGTTATTGCATTTAGAATGTCTGCCTAATAGCATATCTGTCTTCTAGTTTACAGTTAGAAAGACTGCCTAATAGCATATCCTGGTGTAATTGCAGTTAGAAAGACTGCCTAATAGCATATCCTGGTGTAATTGCATTTAAAAGACTGCCTAATAGCATATCTAGGTGTAATTGCATTTAGAAAGCCCGCCTAATAACATATATTGGTCTAATTGCATTTAGAAAGTCTGCCTAATAGCGTATCTGTGGTTTAATTGCGTTTAGAAAGTCCACCTAATAGCATATCTGTGTTCTAGTTTGCAGTTAGAAAGACTGCCTGGTAGCATATATTGGTGTAATTGCATTTAGAAAATCCACCTAATAGCATATCTTGGTCTAATTTGCATTTAGAATGTCCGCCTAATAGCATATCTTGGTGTAATTGCATTTTAAAAAATCCACCTAATAGCATACATTGGTGTTATTGCATTTAGAATGTCTGCCTAATAGCATAGCTGTGTTCTAGTTTACAGTTAGAAAGACTGCCTAATAGCATATCCTGGTGCAATTGCATTTAAAAGACTGCCTGATAGCATATCTAGGTGTAATTGCATTTAGAAAGCCTGCCTAATAACATATATTGGTCTAATTGCATTTAGAAAATCCGCCTCATAGCATATCTTGACGTAATTGCACTTAGAAAGTCCGCCCAACAGCATATCTTGGTCTGATTGCATTAGGTCTGCCTAATAGCATATATGTAGTCTAGTTTGCATATAGAAAGTCTGCCTAATAGACTATCTGTGGTCTAGTTGCATCTGATTGCATTTAGAAAGTCTGCCTAATAGCATATCTGTGGTCTAATTTGCATTTATAAAGTCTGCCTAATAGCATAACTGTGGTGTAGTTGCTCCCAAAAGTCTGCCTAATAGCAAATCCTGGTGTAGTTGCATTTAGAAATTCTGCATAATAGCATATCTGTGTTCTAGTTTGCATTTAGAAAGACTACCTAATAGCATACCTTGGTACAATCAAATTTAGTAAGTCCACCTAATAGCATATTGGTGTAACTGCATTTAGAAAATCAGCCTAATAACATAACTGTGTTCTGGTTTGCATTTAAAAAGACTGCCTAATAGCATATCTGTGGTGCAGTTGCTCCTAGATGTGGTTGCATTTAGAACGTGTCCCTAATAGCATATCTATGGTGTAGTCTACCTTTAGAAAGTCCACCTAATAGCATAGCTGTGGTGTAGCCTACACTTAGATAGTGTCCCTAATAGCATTCTGTGGTATAATTGCACTCCGAAAGTCCACCTAATAGCATACCTGTGGTGTAGCCTACACTTAGGAAGTCCCTAATAGCACTCTGTGGTATAAATGCATTTAGAAAGTCTGCCTAATAGCATATCTGTGGTGTAGACTACACTTGGAAAGTCCCTAATAGCACTCTGTGGTATAATTGCATTTAGAAAGTCCGCCTAGTAGCATATCTGTGGTGTAGTTGCATTTAGAAAGTCTGCCTAATAGCCTATATGTGGTCTAGTTTGCATCTAGAAAGTCTGCATAATAACATACCTGCAGAGTAGCCTACACTCAGACAGTGTCCCTAATAGCATTCTGTGGTATAATTGCCTACACTTATAAAGTGTCCCTAATAGCATTCTGTGGTATAATGGCATTTAGAAAGCCTACCTAACTGCATATCTGTGGTATAATTGCATTTAGACAATCTGCCTAATAGCATATCTGTTGTATTATCCACATTTCGAAAGTCTCCCTAATAGCATATCTCTGGTATAATTGCATTCAGAATGTCCACCTATTAGCACCTCTGTGGAGTAGTCTACATTCAGAAGTATCCCTAATAGCATATCTGTGGTATAATTGCCAGCTTAGTTCCGCTTAGATAGTCTACCTAATAGCATATTCGCGGTGTAATTTCATTTAGTAAGTCGGCCTATTAGCTAATTAGATAACCTAAATCGAAACTGTGATTTAGTTGTACGTAGAAGCAGTGAATAATCCCACCCTGTTGTATAGTTGTATCTAGAAACTGTGAATAATATAACCCTGTGATATAGTTGAATTTAGAAACTAAGAATAACCTCACCCTGTGGCATTGTTGAATTAACCCAGTGATATAGCTGAAGTTAGAAACTGTGAATATACTCACCCTGTAGTACAAGTAACTTGAGAAACTGTGAATAATCTGACCCGGTGGTATAGTCGAATTTAGAAACTGTGAATAATTTCACCCAATAGTATAGTTGAACCTAAAACTGTGACTAATCTGACCTATGGTATCGCTGAACTTGGAAATGTGAATAGTACCACCCTATGGTATAGTTGAACTTAGAAAGTCAGAAATATAATGGTAGTACAGCTAATCATAGTGCGTGTGTACAGCTAAACATCCGGTGGTATAGTTGTAGTGGGAAGGTGTGAACAAAACCATCCAACGCCAACTATAACACAGCTCAAACTAACAAAAGCATGAGTCCCCCAAACCCACCAAAGACACCCGAAAATGACCTCCTCATGTCCCTTCCCGCCCGCCCTACCATCCATACCCCCCACCAACCCATCCTGCCCGCCACCACATCCCCAAACCATCCCTTATCCAAACACCAAGCCAGAGGAGCACGATGGCGAGCCAACCATCCTAAGACCACTCCTCCTCCCATCCCCTCCTCCCACCCGCATATTATCATCATACCCGCTTCCCCCACACACCCGACCAACAGCCAGCCTCACCTCCCAAGCACACCCGTCCCCTCCTCCCACCCGCCTACTATCATCATGCCCACTTCCCCCACCCACCCGACCAACGGCTAGCCTCACCTCCCAAGCACTCTCATCCCCGCTACCATACACCCCCCACTCCCCTCATCAACTCCCACCATCATCTGCCCACAAACCCACTCCTTCACCTCCCAAAAAATTACACGCCTCGCCCTGGCAAGAACAGTAGCCGCTTCCCTCTCCCCCTCCAACCCCCCTACCCCTACCCTCTCTCAAACTCCATCCACAGCAAAAACACTGAAGAGAAAACATACTTGGTCTCCCTCAATTGCTCAGTACTCATCACCACTCCTGTCTAGACCCACCTCCTCATCCTCCCAATCTCCACCAGCACCACCCTCCCCCTGCCTCACCCTACCTAAAACCCCTCTCCCTCGATTTCTCACCGACCACAACCAAAACTCCAAATCCAGTCAACCCGTCAAACCAGTCCAACCCCTCCTCCCAAACCGACCAACTCAACCGCCCGCCTACTCTTCCCAACGACCACCATGCACACCCCCACTAGCTTCCCATCCTCTGACCCCTGCACCCCCACCCCGTCCTCTGCAACTCCCTCATCACCCTCCTGTACTGAAGTTAATCTTCTACCCTGCTCCCCCCTCATCCCACTCAAGCCTACTTTTGCAGGAGTCTGTCCTGATACATTCTGGTTTCACCATCACCGTCTTGTGGACAATGCTGTATTTGACTTTTATGGACTTCATTCATTCATGGTGCATCACCCTTTCTCAACTCTCATGCTGAACTTCTTTTACATCTTGTACTCATGGTGGCCCTGAATCATGCTGTTCCCATCTTCATCTTGTATCCTGGCTTGCAACATTATGTGTTACTACTGACTTCTGCAATTGTATTCACTCTCCCCTCTTGCTTCTCCACTCTTTTGACTGCTAACTCTCTGTTCTCTCCTCCTTTCCCTTCTCCCTTTCCTATCTCCTCCCCTTACTTTCTTCTATGCACTTACTCTATCAGAATTGTCCCTGGACCTAGTATGATAGCAACCTCGTCTGTCTCCTCCTACCTCCCCTTACTGGTTTTTTCCTCCCCAACCCCCTCCAGCACTATCTGAAATGTCGTCAGGCCTAATATGATAGTCGCTTGTTTTGTTCCTCCCCTACCTTTCTGCACCCCTCTACCTCACCTCTTGTTTTTTTTCCGGCTCTACCAGAAATGTCGTCAGGCCTAGTACGGTAGTCGCCTGTCTGTTTCCATTTCCTTTCCACACTCCCCCTCCCTTCCTTATCTATGTTTTAGCTCTTGCACTATCTGAAATGTCGTCAGGCCGAGTACGATAGTTAATTTCACATCCTTACTGTTCATGGCCTGTAAGAATGTCATTGTTTTTTCCCTTGTTCCCTCCCTTGCCTTGAAGCGCTTTGAAACACATTGTGTATAGGCGCTATATAAATAAACTATCATATCATATCATATCCTTTTTAATGCCCGATCTGTAGCAAAAAACAGACTCAGCATCTTTGACCTCCTCACCTCCAACAAACCGGACCTGCTCTTTATCACAGAAACCTGGTTCTCTCACGACTTCGCCCTGATCGCCAACAAAGCATTCCCCCCAGACTACTCCCTCATCCCACTAAACCGTCCCTCTTGAGGAGTAGGAATAGCAATTGCCTTCAGATCTCACTTCTACGCCTCAATCATTGACAACCAGCCATCCGTTCCTTCCTGCGAATCACTCCTCGTAAAACTCTCCCTCCCCTTTGTTCTCCCACAGCTTGCTAATAATCTACAGAATCTAATCCCATAACCTGATACATCGAAACCCCCCTCCCCCTATCATCTGGTCTGATCACTTCATTGTTTCTTTCCCCATTCACACACCCAACCCGCTCCCCTTACCCGAACCTGAACCTCTGAATCTACGCAAATGCTGGAAGAAACTAATAATCTTTCCTGACCTAGCTGATGCACTCCTTCAGTCTCCACCCCCTACCTCCGTACTCAATGAACATCTAACCCCCGACACCTTTGACTCATGGCTCAACACCTCACTAATGCGGCTCACACCCTCTTGCAAACCATCATCACACTGTGGCCTTTTCCCTAGATGGTTCACTCCTGAGCTGAAGACCACTAAACAACTACATAAATCCCTATAACGCAAATGGCAGAAAGACAAAACCCCCCTCAGCAGATCGACCTTGGCTCAGAACCTTCGCCAATACAAGCTTGAAATCCGGAAAGCAAAAAAAAAACATTACAACTCCAGAATTATAAACTGTAAAAACCCCAGCAAAGAACTTCACAAAATCATCACCGAATTCTCCAACCATCATGCAACACCACCATCCTGACCCCCTGACAATCACTGTGCGACTCACTCTCTCCCCACTTTTACACCACAGCTCTCGAAAGAACAAATACTCTAACCAACAAACTAGCTCTCATATACCCACGAGGCAATCCACTCTCCATACCAGCCAACCCACCGCCTGCAACCACTTCCCAACCAACGTTCGACTCCTTCAGTCCAATATCAACTGACCAATTTCTCAAACTTCTCTCTGCCCGCAAACCATCCGGCTCTCCACTGGACCCTTGCTCAGCCACAACCCTCAAAGAAATGTTTGCATCTACCTGCGCAGGAGAACACGCAAGAACCATCATAAACGACTCCCTTTCCTTGGGAATTTTTCCCGACGCATTCAAAACGGTTCATGTCAAACCTCTTATAAAAAAAATCTTCCCTCGGCCCTCTCGAGCCCAAAAACTACTGCCCCATCTCAAACACCAGATTCCGAGCAAAACTCATTGACCAAAACCCCTACTCCCAACTAATATGTTTGAAGAAGCCAACAATCTCCTAGACCCCGCTCAATCAGGTTTCCGAGCCCTACACAGAAACAAAACCACCCTAACCTTAATCTTGGATGACCTTAAAAACACGGCAGATTCTGTGGGATGCGCCACATTAATCCTTCTTGACCTATCCGCCTCCTTCGACACAATCAACCACTCAATCCTGCTTGGCCGCCTCCACTCCCTAGGAATTTGTGGAACCGCCCTCAAATGGATACCATCCTTCCTCAACAATAGGAACCAAATAACCCTACTCCCCACCTACTGCTCCCAAACCCGACCGGTCGACACTGGAGTTCCACAAGGAGCATGCCTATCAGCCCTCCTGTTCAACCTCTACATGGCCACCCTCCCAAGAATAATTCGCTTACACAACATCCTGTGCTACAACTACGCCAATGACACTCAACTAATTCTAAAACTCCTAAACTCAAAACCCAACTGCCGGCCGACCAGATAGATCGCTGGATGACCACAAACCACCTCTTGCTATATCCCTCCAAAACCTAAATCATGGTATGTGGCAACACCAAACTTCTTCCTCACCTACACCCTGGCCATCTACCATGGGCAACTCCCCGACACCCTCTAATTCAGTGAAAAACCTTGGATGCACCCTAGACTCTGACCTAACCCTCTCTCACCAAGTCAACAACGTCTCAAAGTCCTGCCACTTCCACCTTAAAACTCTAAGGCGCATTTTCCATACCTCTCCTTTTCCAACAGACTCTCAGCTGTCCAATCAATTGTTATATCAAGACTGGACTATGCTAACCCCCTCTACCTCAGAGTGCATGCATACCAACTGAACAAACTACAAAGAGCACAAAACGCAGCAGCCAAACTGCTACAAGAGCTTGGCCCAAGAGACCACATCTCCCCAGCCATCAAAACTCTGCACTGGCTTCCGGTTGCCCGAAGGGTGACCTTCAAAACCTTATGCATTTCTCACTGAGCACTGCATAAAACTGGACCTCAATATCTTCAAGACAAACTGAAAACCTATCACCCGGCTCATACCCATAAGATCAAGCTCAGCCGGCCTCCTAGTCATACCAAAAACAAACTCAGTCAGGTTAGGTGGATCATCATTCTCAGCCTTGGCCCCCACTCTGTGGAACGCACTCCCTCCCCACATCCGACTCACTGAGGACCTCATGTCTTTCTGCAAACTACTGAAAACATGGCTCTTCCCCTAAAACTGACCCGTTACTCAAACTGGATAACAGCAACTCAATGACATTAGCCCAAAATGCTAGATCTTAAATAACAATCCAGCATCATGAACCGAGCAAGAAATATAAAGATAATAACAGCTAAGGTAAACTAAAAAGGACAAACAAAATAGAATGAGAAAAAAGGATTGTAGCAGTGAAGTCGATAGAAAGAATTAGTTGTACGAAAGCAGTAAAGTGGTTGAAATTAATGAAATGGATGAAATACATGTAAAGGACAAGAAGATCAAAGTGGAATAAACTCATAAATAACTCATAAATAACAATAACATAAATAACATTCCAACATCAAGATTCCAAGCGAGAAATTGAAAACTATTAACCTCTAATGTAAACTAAGAAGGACAAGCAACATAGACTGAGTAAAGTGTTACAAATCAGTGAAGAGGATACAAGTATGAGTTGTATGAAAGCAGTAAAATGGCTGAAATTAATGAAATTGGTGAAATGAATGTAATGGACGAGAGGAACAAAATGGACAAGAAGAATAAAGTGGAGAGGATAGAAAGATGAATACCTGATACGGATGAGTGCACAGAGTGCACTGAACTGGTAGAGTGCATGAAACAGATATATGGCATGGAAGGCAAAAGTGCACGGTACAAGTGGAACAAATAGACTAGACGATTCAAGTGCATGTAACAAGTGTAGTGCATGGGACAGATGGAGAACTTGGGACGGATCGAGTGCGTGCGACAAGTGACATGAGCTGAACCGATAATGCATGATGAATAGAGGAAGTGAGTTGAGCAGATGAAGTCGGTAGAGCAGATGATTGTCGGTGGAGCAGATGAAGTACGTATAGCAGATGATAGCGTTTAACAGATGAGAGCGTAAAGCGGATGAGAGCGTAAAGCGAATGAGAGCACAGAATGCATGAGAGCATGGAGCAGATGAGAGTGTGGAGCGCAGGTTAGCTATGGAGTAGATGATAGCATGGAGTGGATTTAGGGTGTTGAACAGATATATGGTGTTGAGCGGATGTAGGATGTGGAGTGGAAGTAAGGTGTGGAGCAAATGTAGTGTCTGGAGTGGGTGTATAGTGTGGAGCAGGTGTGGAGCGAGTGTAGAGTGTGTAATGGGTCTAGAGCGTATAGCGGATCTAGTGTGCGGAGCGGGTTTAGGGTGTGGAACGGGTATAGAGTGTGGAGCGGGCATAGAGTGTGGAGCGGGTGTAGAGTGTGTAGCAAGCAGGTAATGCATGTGTCGCAACGGGTGATGTATGTGTCGCAATGGGTGATGTATGTGTCAGAACGGGTGATGTATGTGACAGAACGGATGATGTAGGTAAAAGGAACGGGTCAAATATGTTGAATGAAACAGATATAGAGTGTGGAACAGGTGTAGAGTATGGAGCGAACGAGTGATGTATGTGGAATGAACGGGTGATGTGTGGGTGATGTATGTATGTGACAGAACAGATAATGTAGGTAGAAGGAACGGGTCAAGTATGTTGAATTAAACAGATATAGAGTGTGGAGCATGTGTAGAGTATGGAGCGAACGGGTGATGTATGGGAGATGTATATGTCAGAACAGGTGATGTATGTGACGGAACGGGTGATGTATGTGACAGAACGGGTAATGTATGTGACAGAACGAGTGATGTGGGTGGAAGAAACGTGTGAAGTATGTTGAATGGATCGGTGTAGAGTGTGCAGCGCATGTAGAGTATGGAGCAATTGGGTGATGTATGTGGAAGGAACGGGTGATGTATGTGGAAGGAACGGGTGACGTATGTGGACGGAACGGGTGACGTATGTGGATGGAACGGGTGAAGTGGATGGACCAAGTGAAGTATGTGGGAGAAATGAAGTATAGGGTTGGAACTGATGAAGCATGTGAGTGGAACGGATGAACTGGGTGGAACGGACGAACTGGGTGGAACGGACGAACTGGGTGGAACGGATGAACTGGGTGGAACGATTGAACTGGGTGGAGCAGATGAACTGAGTGGAGCGGATGAACTGGGTGGTGCAGATGAACTGGGTGGGGCAGATGAACAGGTGGAGCAGATGAACTGGCTGGAGCAGATCAACTGGGTGGAGCGGATGAACTGGGTGGAGCAGATGAACTGGGTGGGGTGGTTGAACTGGCTGGAGTGGATGAACTGGGTGGAGCGGATGAGCTGGGTGAAGTGGATGAACTGGGTGGGGCGAATGAAGTATGTGGAACAGGTGAAGTATGTGGAATGGGTGAAGTATGTGGAACGGGTGAAGCATGTGGAAAGGGTGAAGTATGTGGAAAGGGTGAAGTATGTGGAACGGGAGAAGTACGTGGAACGGGTGAAGTATGTGGATGGATCGGGCAAATGGAGGGTAGAATTAGGCGAAGTTGGTGAATGGAATAGCGAAGTATGTGGAAGGAACGGGTGAAGTAGGTAGATGGAACAGAGAAAATGGATGTATGGAACGAGTGAAGTGTATGGATGGATTTTGGAGCTACTGACGCTAAGTATGTGGATGGAACAGGTCAAGTATGTGGATGGAACGGGTCAAGTTTGTGAATGGAATGGGTCAAGTATGTAAATGGGAACGGGTGAAGCTGATGGTTGGAGCTGATAAAATTGATGGATGGAACTGGTGAAGTATGTGGAAGGACGGGTGAAATATGTGGATGAATCGAGGGAAATGGATCGACGAAACAGGTGAAGTATGTGGATGGAACAGGTGAAGTATGTGGATGGAATGGATGAAGTATGAAGGTGGAAAGGGAGAAGTGTGTGGATGAGCAGGTGAAGTATGTGGTTGGAACGGGTGTAGTATGTGGATGGAATGGGTGAAGCAGGTGGAAGCAGGTGGATGGAATGGATGAAGTATGTGGATGAACAGATGAAGTATGAAGGTAGAAAGTGAGAAGTGTGTGGATGAGCAGGTGAAGTATGTGGTTGGAACGGGTATAGTATGTGGATGGAATGGGGGAAGTATGTGGATGGAAAGGGTGAAGTGGATGGATGGAACTGATAAAATTGATGGATGGAACGGGTGAAGTATGTGGAAGGATGGGTGAAATATGCGAATGATTTGAGGGAACTGTATGGACAAAACGGGTGAAGTATGTGGATGGAACAGGTGAAGTAGGTGGATGGAACGGGTGAAATATGTGGATGGAACGGGTGAGGTATTTGGATGGAACGGGTGTAGTATGCGGTTGGAACGGGTGTAGTATGTGGATGGAACGGGTGAAGTGGATCGATGTAAAAGATGAAATTGATGGATGGAATGGGTGAAGTATGTGGAAGGATGGTTGAAATATGTGGGCGAATCAAGGGGAAATGGATGGACAAAATGGGTGAGGTATGTGGATGGAACAGGTGAAGTATGTGGATGGAACAGGTGAAGTATGTGGATGAAACAGGTGAAGTATGTGGATGAAACAGGAGAAGTATGTGGATGGAACGGATGAAGTAGTGCATAAAGCAACCAAAGTACATAGAATGGTTGGAGTGCATAGAATGGTGGGAGGGCATAGAATGGTGGGAGGGCATAGAACGGTGGGGGGGCATAGAATGGTGGGAGTGCATGGAACGGCTTGGAGTGCATGGAACGGCTGAAGTGCATGCAACTACTGGAGTGTGCTCGATCTCAAGATATAAACCACCTTATCAAATCTCCACGCTTACTCTCTCCGTTACACCACCACTCAACTAGAACACAGCGATACTATGACATCATTCGGTATAGCTGTTCTCATAACATCATCTGCCTCATACTCCCCATCATCATATCTAAAACACAGCTGGCTACACACCCTCCAGCCTAGGCATTCTCCTCAGGCCTCACACAGCCAGAATCGATCTGGATATCAACCTGCCAGAACAAACACATACTCTTGATCTCCCAACCACCACACCTACCGCTAAGAAGCAGCTATCACAGGAATGCAACACTGCTGCACACATATCCGGCGCTCACACGTGCCTTATGACACTCTCTCTCTCTCTACTGACTTGAACTTCGGTTCCCGAGGGCGTTCAACCTACCAGCGCCTTGAGATCATACCAATGGTACATAAGGCGCTATGTAAATGCAAAATAACATAACATAACATAGTTTGCGCTGTCAGTGCAATATCTTTTCAGATTGCATTAAACATATGCTGAAAGCACTAATGGAACTATTTCCACGTGGAAAGATAATCTTTTCACACATACCTCATAGGGCAGTATGGAGATGCACAAATGTGTTTTGTCCCCAATATACGCAAAAAGGCGCTTTGTAAACAAAGGGGTATGTTCATTTTTTAATGGTGTTGGGATGACATCCTTCCCAAATGAGAACATTCTGCCGGATAGTGAACACAATATTTTCAGTGATGGCATGACTTTCACTGATTTTGATAATACAATCTTTCTAAAAAACATTCAAAATGCACTCAGAAAGTACTTGTGAAATGATGTAGAAGGCATGTGGGTAGTTGTAGGAAAAACACCTGAAAAGCACCCCAAGAAAATCAAAACTGAAAAAAGGCTTTTTTCTGACCCACCACTACAGATTAAATAACTTACATTGGGCCTCATTATAACCCTGGCTCTCCCGGATTGAAGAGGGCCGGTACGGGACCGGCCCCCTTCAATCCGGGAGCACCGATTATGAGCTTCCCATCGCGGGACCCAGATCGCATGCCTGGTAAAACCATGCGTGCTATCCGGGTCCCGCGAGGGGAAGAGGGAGGCAATAACGGGCAAGTTGTACTCTGCCCGTTATTACCTCCCTCCCCATTCTCATTGAGCCCTATGGGGGCTCAAATGGGAATGGGGATGGGTTCCTGCATGCAGGATTTACCGGGTCCTCCTATCTCGGAGTAACCTGGTAAGTCCCCATTGCAGGAACCCGGTAATGGAGCCAGGAACGAAGGCAACCATGGAGCTAATAGCTCCATGGCTACTTCCATTCTCGTAATGAGGCCCATTGTGTTTAATTTCCCTCCCCATCCCCTTCAATTGGACGATCTGTCTGTGAACACAGTGGTAGTCCACAGATGGCACGTGCCACATCTGGGTCATTTGAGGATGCGAGGCATGGATATGGGACTCTGCAGCCCAGGGGATTAGCCAATCAGGTTTCCTGGGAGTGGTATACAAAGAGAGAGTCTGGCAGAAGCTTTGTTTGCTGAGAGGACTGCAGATGGGTATGCCTAGGGCTATGTGTTTCAGGAGGTAGACTGTATGGATTTGTGTGCGCTAGTGGATGCATTGTTTGAAGGTGTTTGCAAAGCACTGTGAAGTGGCTGAAAATCTTGGAATTGATGTTGTTCATGTGAGAATGGTATGGAGTGTGCGGCATGAAGTGGGTGGACTTCCTCCCACTTTTGTAAACATGGTCACACTACAACATCCAGACATTTTCATTGTTCAATGTGGAGGGAACAGTTTTGGGTATGTCACTGAAATTTCACTGCAGTTTGCAATGAATGAGAAATTTGGCAATTTGAAGGAAATGACTGATTTTTTCTCACATTGCCCAGAGACAGATGTGGATGCGCTCAAGTTCATTTGGTCCATAAATGGAGGAAGTGAGGCGCAGTGTCAACAGGGCTGTGTGTGCCTATTTGGGAGATGTTGGCATGATGTCTTTCCATAATGAAAATATTAAATTTGACATTGCCACTCTTTTCCGCAGAGATGGAGTACATCTTACTGATGTGAGTAATCAGCTTTTCCTGCGAAACATAAAAAAATGCTTTGAAGCAGTTTTGGAAATATACAAAGCATTCTCCAATATGTGCAACAAAAAAAAAGTGAAACCATGTGGAAACCAAAATGCCTACTTTTTGGCAAGTTTAAAGAAATGGTTCAGCTTAATATAATGTTCTTTAGTTTACTTTAGAAATTGAAAACACTAAAAACAAAAACTACAAAAAAAAGGTTATTTTCAGAGCCAACCCTTTCCCAAGCAAAAGAGTCAAATGTTTTTGATGCCACCACCACACATATTTCTTTCATGTCTCTGGACTACCGTGCTGTCCGCGGACTCCACAGGCTGCATAGGGGCCTTTATATTTTTTAGGTGCTTATATTTATCAACTGTGAAAGGTGGCTCCTTGAAAGGTAATGGTCGAAAGTGTTATGGATGGCCTGTGAGGCTTCCGCTGGGATCCTCTGCCCCAAAGGAGTGTCCCTTGTGGTGACAAGAGCAGATGATGAGGATGAGGTAGTGGGCATCAGCCTACTCGCCCCTCTGAAAAGTATGACCTTCCGCACTGGCCCCTTGTGATTGGATCTGAGGTGGTGCCGCGTTGAGGTGGTCCTGTAAGAGTACAGACATGGTTTTTCACGACTAGTGTACAACCTTGCACTCAGTGCATCAAACCTTGTCTGCTTGAGCATTTGGTTCACCCCCAATGCTGGTTGTACTGTTGAAATTGCCAATAAAAACTAAAGTAAAAAAAGAAAAGCTGCCACACCCAGGAATCACGACAGGAGCTGGAGAGAGGGACTTCCAGTACCTCATATCATCTTCCTTTTGATCTTATTCTGTATCACCACACCTGTTCCCCTCTCTAGGCCCTCCAAATGGTGGTGGTGGTGGGGGAGCTGCAGTGGCCATAGTAGATGCCATTGTGGTCTGCAACAAGCACAGGAAAAACCAGCAGGTGCTCTCTCCTGGACAGCCAGATTGAGAATGAGGAGCAATAGTGGGTGGGTTCCTTTAGAGGGGCTGTCTGCAGACCGTGCGACTGTGCCTGAACTATCGATCCACAAACAGGGCTTAAAAAGTTATAAAAAGTTACCAGAGCAACTAAGACATGGTTTAGAAGCTCTGCAAGGGTACAGTTTTAGCTTGAAATACCCTAGATTGGCCAGAAATGCAGTTTTAAACTGTCCAGGTTTACAGACTATATCCACAGAAACATCTGTTGCGCTGCACGGCTGCGGTCATATGATGATGTCCCAGGACATCCGGGGACACAACGGCTGTCCTCTGGACACCTATTGGCTGCGAGATGGTGTACAAATGCATGCCAGTGTCCGCAGGAAAGGGGCGGAGTCCGTGAACTAATTAAAAGTGTGCCACAACAGAGCGGACATGTCTGGACAATACAGACAGCCCAGACTCAAAATTGGGCTTTTTTTTAACAGTAGATACACACATATTTACTGAAAACAAGAACATACATTCACTTAGGAAAGAGATGGGAAATCGGAATGAGAAACATAAATGGGAGGGTTGGGATATTCTACACAATGTTCATGAGAGGAGGAAGGGATTGAGATTTCATTATAGTGTCTTTAATTTAGGGAGTTTGATGGGGATGATTGGTTGGAAGAAGGTGAATGGGCACAGGTACAAGTCAGGCAGTGATATCAAACATTTTCCTTCACATGATTCTTCACAAACGTCATCAAATGCATAAAATTATTATTTAGCTTGTCCATTTTTGCTGATGAGTTCATCAGTTCAATCTGCGCATTTGGAGTGAGTGGCTGTCTGTGCCCTTCTTCAGGTTCACTCAAATGTAATTTGGGCCTGGTTTCCTCATTCCCACTATGTACGGTTAAAAAGAAAACAATGTTATAGTGATATTTGAACAAATTGCATCACTTTTACTGCTTTAGAAAATGCATTCCGTACCATTAGAGCTGTTTTCCTCAATCATTTAATCATTGGGGAAATGTTCCTCCAACCATTCCAGTGTTCTTGCCATTTCTGTTAAAATATTTACAGAAAGAAACACAATGTACTTACTATTTTCTAAGTGTTTCCTCTGAATACCTGCCAGGTGCTTGTCAGTGTGTAAGCAAGGTTCCACTGAGGTGATACCATTTGGTGTACAGTTAGGATTTGTGCTTGGTGCATTCAATTATGTTGTGCACACTGTGAAAACATACTTTTCAAGTACAGAATTCTGCTAACAATTTATTTTTGGATTTAGTACATGTATCTCTTATGGTTTCATGTATATGGCTTTGCCCGTTGCAGGACACAACAATGTAATATAAACCCTGTGTTTTGGGCAGTGTGAATGGTGTTAGAAGTCCGAAAAACGTTATTAAAGAGAAATGATGGTTACATTGCACTAATAAAAACCTAACAAATTCATGTTCTGGGTGTTAGTCTTAGCAGTGCACGGGGCTGGTGTGAGTTCTGGTTGCTTACCTTACCATAACTGGTGAATTTCTGGGGTTTTTCAATTTTACTTGTAACCTTAACATCCCTTTAAAAAAGTTCTTCAACTGCATTTGTTAGGTTTTTATTAGTGCTGCTTTACCATAGCGTCTCTTTACCAAAGTTATTTCACTGAATAACATGGCGTTAGCGTCCATGTAGTAATGGTTAAGTTGCGAAACACATAGGAAGAGCACTTTTTTGGCGGCTTATAACTTTGCTCCCCCTGGACAAATCCTCACTAATCTTTGTAGAAATGGTATATGGCCCTCTCTCGATTAGCAAAGTTTGGAGAGGTTTGGTCAAGGTGGGGCAAAGTCAAAGGGGAAGTCTCAAATGTATTGACTGAATGGAGAAAAAAAAATTGCGCACGCCTACAGTCCAAAACTGCTGGACGGATTTTCACCAAATTTGTGGCAAGTGTGCAGCTTGGTCCCAAAAGCATGCTTTTATTAATTTGGTGGAAATCCGTTCTGTAGTTTTTTTAAAAAAACCAAAACGACCAAAACGTAGGTACCAAAAAAATTAGTGATATCTATTTCCGCTGCGCAGACGCACTTCCCAGTTCACGCGCCCGCTGATTGGATGCTGAAAAGTGCGAATTGCGTCTTATTTTTGGAAACGCCCGTCATCTATTTGTGGACACAGGCCGTTGTCCATGGACATCGCAGTAAAAATATATTAAAAAACACATTATTGCACTTGTCAAACTTATCAAATAGTCTCTGAGGAGGTGAGGGGTGATAAGGATGGGATATTATGTATATGGGAGGTGATTTTGAAGAGGTGCGGGAGTAGGGTCTGAAGGCGCAAAGTCCCCAAAATACAAAATATAATAATAATTATTGTTCACATCCATAAGGGAAGGAGAGTTGGAGAGTGGCATTGAGAAGAATACATTCTTCATAGAGATTTTGCATACCGATAACTCTCCCGCCCTGTAAAATATTATATCAAACACATTCCATTTACAAATTATTGCAGGTGTGGGGCGTACAAGGATACTGCTCTTCAAAGACCTTATGAGTGGAAGCAAAACCAATACACTGTTTGAATGATAACACTTTGCGGTGGACCAGCCGTGACGAACAGGTAGTCTGACACAGGCGGTGGAGGAAAACATGGGGGTCTGTTGGTGCACGCTGTGTGCGGAGCTCACTAGCAGAAAACTGGAGACATGCTCAGCCGACAGCTGGATTATGATTTCCGAGTGTTTTCATGAAATGAGTACATCTTTGGAAATTTCGCGCGGCATTGGTGTATGCAAGCAAACAATTTGTTTGTTTTTTATAAATATTATTAATGCTACAGTGGTAGATTTGGGAATCGATGCTGTGGATCTGAAGGTCAATGCCTTGGGCTGTCTACTCCCTCATGTCCTGCCGAGGTAATTTGTCGCTCCCATTTACCAAAAGTAAGCTGGGCATAAGCCCGTATTGTTTTCTGTCCTTGGAAATAAAGGGAGTATTTGTAAGGAAAGGAAAGGAATGGAATGAGGTATGTAAAAATGTGAAACAAGATAAGGTTCAGCATTGTAAAACTGGACAAAGTCACGTTTCATTTCATTTGATGAAAAATGGTTGATCTGAACAGACACTCCACGTTATGCCAAGACAAGGGAAATGCTGATTATTATGTGCGTTTTACTGTAGACAAATTTGTAGACAAAGGAGTCAAGGTTACATGTTAATACCAGTATGGATGGCTGGCTAACACTGCAATAGCTTGTTGTTTTTGACAATTGATGAGGAGACTCAGAAACAACCAGTGTGTATTTGTCAAATGGCACGTGGGCAATCCAGCACCGAAATGTATGGAGTCCACATCAGTGTTTGCACAGGTTCCACCAACGCCCAATTCTAGGCTAATGTTATGTTAAAATGCTGTCTATGTCTTACTCAAATTCTTCAGTGAAGTCCTGCATCTGCCTCCCATTGCGAGCTTAACACACTGCATAGCACTAACCTCTGAATGACATAGTTGACGCTAACATTGCACATTGTTTTCTCTGTGTTTGCATTGTTTTTCGTTTGTGTTTATTCTTAGTTGTTACACGGTGCATAAGTAATGGATCGATAAGAATAGAATTAAAAATGTCTACTGAGACACATTTCTGTTATGTTTTCTACACAGCCACATCCTGCCCTACTGCCAATGTCATAATTTCCACATATCAATTGATGGCCGCTTCATCCGGCAGTTGATGATACACCTCAATGGTTGGATGAGCATAAGGATCTATTGGGATGATCGCCCTGGGCCCATATGCCCTTTCCCGGTATCGGCAATAAGGAATATCTTGACATCGTTTACGGTGATGTAGCAACAAGCTGATGCCGAAGCCTTTCGAATCACAGTGTCTTCATCCAATGAGCTTATACCCCAGGAACACTGTGTGATTTACGATAAACAATTCTGTATTGAGAAAAAAGAAAGCAACAAAATATTTGGTTGAATATGGAAATTGGCGGTGGTGTAACAACAAGCTGATGCTGAAGCCTTGCGAATCACAGAGCATCCAACAATTAGCTTATACCCAAAGGAACACTGTGTGACTCACGATAAACATTTCTGTATTGAGAAGAAAGAAAGGAACTACAAATTTGGTTGAATATGCAAATCAGCGGATGTTCTCGGAATGTTTATTGTGAAATAAAAGCACATTTTAAATTGCAGAGTATTGCGGTTTCCTTTAAAGATAGTGTTTTGTATTCAGAATTGGGACACGCTGTGCTGTGAAAGGATGTGTGTTGATATTCCGGGTTTTCCATCAACTGATGTCTGGATGTAGTTGATGATTGGCTGCGCTTGGCTATGCTACACAGTAGCATCACGGATATAGGCAGAGAATATCGCTAGGAATGGTGATGTCAGCTTCAGGGGCGGGGACTATGATTTATTGCCGAAAGGACACTTGAGTTTAGGGTAATGCGGCAACAGATAAGATTAGCACAAAATGGCCACGCCCTGCTACCTGATTTGCATACGTAAAAGTGAGGAAAACCACGGTAAGGTGCAAGGAAAAGTTTTTAAGGTCGATCAATGTATGCTTAAATAGACATGCCCGAAAGCTTGGGACATAATATTTTTGAGCGCTCTAAGCCTTTAATGAAACTACATGAAATTTTGCATTTGTATTCCTGACCTAATTCCAAATGAGTTTGCAAAATTTGGTGGGATTCGGTGACGAGGAGGCAAAATTAGAGGGCGGTCCCAAAATAATGTAAGGGCCTTTAAAAGAGGTGCCATTTAACGGATCTACACTTAATTTGGCAAACTGATAACATATCTATATCTAAATGTTTTTGCAAAGTTTGGTGGGAATTTGTCAAGAGGGGTAACATTAAAGGGGGGTCCCAAAATAATGTAAAGGCTTATGAATGAGGTGCCATTTACAAATCTATACTTACTTTGGTGAACTGATAATAGATCTACATATACATGTTTTTGTAAAGTTTGGTGGGATTTTGTAAAGAGGGGGCAAAATTAGAGGGGGGGTCCCAAAATATTGCAAAGGCTTATAAATATTATTTCCAAATGATTGCAGGGGTGGAGAATACAGGGGTACTGCTCTTCAAAGACCTTATGAGTGGATGCAAAACCAATACACTGTTTGAATAATAACACTTCCCCGTGGACCAGCCGTGACAAATAGGTAGTCTGACACAGATGCTGGAGGAAAAAGGTGGAGGGCAGTCACTGTTTGTTGTGCGGAGCATTTGCAAACATGGGGGCTGTTGGTCCTCGTTGTGTGTGGAGCTCGCTAGCAGAAAACTGGAGACGTGCTCAGCTGACAGGTGGATTGTGAATTCCGAGTGTTTTCATAAAATGATCACATCTCTGGAAATTTCGTGCGGCATTGGTGTATGCAAGCAAACAATTTGTTTGTTTTTTTATAAATATTCCTAATGTTACAGTGGTGCATGTGGGAATCGATGACGTGGGCCTGAAGGTCAATGCCTTGAGCTGTCTACTGCCTCGTGTCCTGCCAAGGTAATTTGCCTCTTCAATTTACCAAAAGCAAGCTAGTCATAAGCCCGTATTGTTTTCTGTCTTTGGAAATAAAGGGAGTATTGGTAAGGAAAGGAATGGAATGAGGTATGTAAAAACGTGAAACATGATAAGAGTCAGCATTCTAAAACTGGACAAATTAACGTTTCATTTCATTTGATGAAAAATCATTGAACTGAATAGACACTCCGCGTTACGCCGAGAGAATGGAAATGCTGATTATTATGTCAGTTTTACTGTAGACAAATCTGTAGTCAAGGTTTCATTTTATGACCGGTATGGATGGCTGGCTAACATTGCAATAGCTTGTTGTTTTTGGCAATTGGTGAGGAGACTCAGAAACCACTGGTGTGTACTTGTATTTTTCCACGTCAGTGTTAGCACAGGTTCCACCAACGCCCCATTCTAGGCTAATGTTACGTTAAAATGCTGTCTATGTGTTATTCAGTCAACTTCTGCATCAGCCTCCCATTGCGCGCTCAACACACTGCATATCACCAACCTCTCAATCACATAGGTGACGCCAACATTGCACGTTGTTTTCTCTGTGTTTGCATTGTTTCTTGTTTGTGTTCATTCTTAGTTGTCACATGGTGCATAATTAATGGATCAATTAGAATAGAATTAAAAATGCTACTGAGACACATTTCTGTTATGGTTTCTACACAGACACATCCTGCCCTACTGCCAAGATCATAATTTCCAGATACCAATGGATGGCTTCTTCAGCCGGCAGTTGATGATACACCTCAATGGTTGGATGAGCATAACGCTCTTTTGGTATGATCGCCCTGGGCCCATATGCACTATCGCGGTACTGGCAAAAAAGAGTACCTTGACATTGTTTGCGGTTGTGTAGCAACAAACTAATGCTGAAGCCTTTCGAATCACAGTTCCTCCGTCCAATGAGCGTATACTCGTAGGAACACTGTGTGACTTACGATAAACATTTATGTATTGAGAACAAAGAAAGCAACAAAATATTTGGTTGAATATGGAAATCAGCGCTGGTGTAGCAACAAGCTGATGCTGAAGCCTTGCAAATTACAGTGCCTCCACCCAATGAGCTTATACCCAAAGGAACACTGGGTGACTCACGATAAACATTTGTGTATTGAGAACAAAGAAAGCAGCAAAAAATGTGGTTGAATTTGGAAATCGGCGGATGTTCTCGGAGCGCTTATTGTGAAATAAAAGCACATTCTAAATTGCAGAGTAATGCGGTTTCCTTTAAATATAATGTTTTGTATTCAGAATTGGGACGCGCTGTGCTGTTGAAGGATGTGTGTTGATATTCCGTGTTTTGCCTCAACTGACATCTGGACGTAGGTGATGATTGGCTGCATTTGGCAATGCTGCACAATACCGTCACGGATATAGGCGGAGAATATTGCTAGGAATGATGATGTCACCTTCAGGGGCAGGGACTATGATTTAGTGCCGAAAGGACACTTGAGCTTAGGGTGATGCGGCAACAGATAAGATTAACACAAAATTGCTGCACCCTGCGACCTGATTTTGCATATGTAAAAGTGAGGAAAACCACGGTAAGGTGCATAGGAAACGTTTTTACGGCCAATCAACTTATGCTTAAATAGACATGCCCGAACGCTTGGGACAATAATATTTTTTAGCGCACTACTCCTTTAATGAAACTGCATGAAATTTTATTCCCGACCTAATTCCGAATAAGTTTGCAAAGTTGGGTGGGATTCGGTCAAGAGAGGGCAAAATTAAAGGTGGGCTCCCTAAATAATGTAAAGGCTCATGAATTCGGTGTCATTTGACAAATCTATACTTACTTTGGCGAACTGATAATAGATCTACATATAAATGTTTTTGTAAAGTTTGGTGTGATTTTGTCAAGATGGGGCAAAATTAGAGTGTGGGTTCCAAAATATTGCAAAGGCTTATAAAAGTGGTGCCATTTGAGAAATCGACACAAAGGTTTTTAAAAAGATTATATATCTAGATATAAATGTTTTCGTAAAGTCAGAATGGATTTTGTCAAGTGGGGGCTAGGTTATATGACTACTGTATGTGCATGCAGTAGTCCTGGGAGGATAGCTCAACGGCAACGTGCTCGCCTCGGAAGCAAGATGACACGAAGCAACACAAGTTCGATCCCCGGGTCCGCGCTTAGAAACCTCTGGGTATTTAAGCGTGTTATAAATACGCAACTAAGACAAACAATTATGCAACTATAACAAACAATTCCTGTAACAGCGCCTCGATGCCCGTGGGCTGTGAGCGCACTTTAAAAATGCAAAATAAAAATAAAAAAAATACATTTTACACTTTTGAAAAAATTAAACGTGGATGGATTTCCAGCAAACTTGTGTAAGGAAAATTGGCAAGGACCTGAAAGCATGGTTTTGCAAATGTGCCTGTGTTTTATTTTTTGACAAGTGTCATAATGTAGGTACAAAAAATAGTGATATACCTTTGGTGACAGAGGTGTACCCTATGGCCATGGGCAGTGGCCAGATTGTCCGGGTCATGGAATAAGGTCATGATGCGGACAATGTGGTTACTGGCCATGACCAAGAGGGACAACACATGGGGTTAAAGTGGCCATAATCAGCTGGGACTGACTTTGTGGTAAAGTTTTTCGAAATTGGGATAGGTTGGAAAGGGAAGAAAAATGTGCTCATGGTAATAAGGTCATAGGGTTCTCTTTTTGCCTTCTGCAGGCTGCCATGGAAAGCGAAGAGGGGCCCTGTACAGAACCTTGCCTTCCCTTTCCATGGTGGCCATCTTGGAAAATAATTTTCCTTCCTACACCAGGATGCCAGAGACATCCCGGTGTAGGAAGAAAACATTTTTGTTAGCACCCCCGGTACTCCCTTTGGGACCCTAGGGTGCTAATGGCCTTCATCCCCCATTGCAGGGGCTGGAATGGGGGGATAATGGTCCAGAGACTTTGTTATCCACCCTTGTTTGGCTTGGGTGATAACTTGGGCTGCCAGGCCGGTATCCACCATTCCAGTCCCTGAAACGGGGGATAAACGCCACAATATTTCCTTTAGCATAACACAAAATGCAAATGGAAATGTTGGAAAATCTTATTGCGTCTATGTGCTTTACTGAGAAATCTCAAGTAGATGGAGTCTATACTTTTTTTAGCTCCATTTTTTAACTGTGAAAGGTGGGTCCTAAAGGAAAATGTATATATTGTTTTTGGATGTATTTTCTTTTTTGGCAGGAGAGCTTAGAACGAAAGTTGGGGAGGGAAATGAGGGAAGAGGCACCAAACACTAATATGGAGGGGCAGGTGGACAGGGGAAAATGTTGTGCATGTGTTATTTCTAAGGTAGGGGGTAGTGTTTCTCATGCTCCTTGATTACAGCAGTGGTGGTGTTTCTTGGGGAGGAGAGATGACATTTGCTGATTCCATTTTAAGATAAATAGCAGTTTTGCTAAAGGTATGTATCATGTACTAGATTGTTGAGTAGGAATAGGTGTTGGAGCTGTGCAAGGGAAATTTTGAAGTTGAAAGTTCCTAGATCAGAAAAAAGGCAGTTCCGTACTGTCCGCAAAGCACAGATCTTATTGTGAAGTGCGAACGTGTTCTCGGACAACTGGTGAAATTCAGGGGGTTTTCAGTTTTACTTGTAACCATAACGTCCCTTGAACAAAGGTTTTTCATTGAATTTCATAGGTTTTTATTAGTGCAAATTAACCATACCGTCCCCTAACAAATTGTTTTCATTAAATTTCATAGGTTTTAATTAGTGCAACTTAACCATAATGTCCCCTTGACAAAGGTTTTTCATTGAATTACATAGGTTTTTATTAGTGCAAATTAACCATAACGTCCCCTAACAAATTGTTTTCATTAAATTTCATAGGTTTTAATTAGTGCAACTTAACCATAATGTCCCCTTGACAAAGTTTTTTCATTGGATTTCATAGGTTTTCATTAGTGCAACTTAACCATAACATCCCTTTATGAACGTTTTTCCATTGTATATCATAGATTTTTATTAGTCTCACATTAACCATAACGTCCCTTTTAACAAAGTTTGTTCAGTGAATATATATATAATAATTTTTTTCAAATGTCAGAATGCCAGGAAGGGCTTGGGCATCCAGTGGAAACAAGTTTGAACATGTAATAACGTGGGTAGAGAGGCAGGTCATAAGCCAGAGACCTTTTTAAATTAAGGAAAACGAAACGCAAGGGAAGCAGCATATCAGAGAGTATGAGTAGAAACATATTTATGAACACACTTCAAAAATAAAGTGGGCAATTACCATAAAAGGCTTTGTGAGCCAATGTAACAAGATTGAATGAAACCCTTGCCCTCAATGGGAACCATTGCAGTTTCTTCCAAGAGGGAGTTGCACAAAGAGTATGATGAGTATTGGTGACTAAATTAACTGCAGAGGTTTGAAGAATATATTGCCATTTGAGGGAATATAGAGCTGATCCAGTGTACAGAGTGTTACAGTAATCAAGTTCGGGGCCAATAATAGCTCAAACATTAGTAGCACAGTTAGATTCTGACAAGAGAGGGTGTGATTGGTGCAATAAACACATGATAGTAGTTTGTTGAGCTTCTTACAATGTTTATCTGAGTCACGTGGATTAAATTGCAAGCTGTTATCAGTCAACCAATCGCCACAATCCTAGACTTCTCTACATTAATTTCTAGATCGTTGTCCATTAAGTAGCCATTGAGAGCTACTAGCAGTCTTTGAAGGCCAATGGGAGTTGAGTCTATTAGAACAGTATCATCAGCATAGATGGTCCAACTGATATTTTGATCATTTATTTTTGGTGGAAAACATTGCACCGATGGGAAGGCTTCAGAGACATCAGATATGAATAGTTTAAAGAGGAGGGCAGCCAAGGGGCACCCCTGTTTGACTCCCTTGTTAGTTATTATCTCCTCAGAAAGGTCCCCTACCTCATTTATTCGTACTCTGATAGAAGTGTCTTTATGAAGAGCCATTATTGGTTGCAATAATTCTGGTGGACAGGACCATTTCTTTAATTTTGTCCATAGTTTATGTCGATTTAATGAGTCGAATGCTTGTTTCATATCTATAAATGCAATAAACAAGTTTTTACCATTTTTCAGGGCTTCTAGTTTGAGCACGTTTAGTATTGTCAGATTTAATTCTGTGCCAACACCCTTGGTGAAACCAGTTTGACGTATATCAAAGTGACCAGAGGCTGAGGCCCACTTCGAAAGCTTCTGCTGTAGGAAAGTTGCAAAAATCTTGCCCACAATGTCCAAGAGGGCAATGGGACGATAGTTTGCCGGATCGTCTCGATTTCCGTTTTTTAAAAATGGGAACTATGATGGCAGAGTTCCACGAGTGAGGCAAGGTCTTCGTCGTGGCTATCACTCGAAACAAATGTACGATGAATGTTGCCCAAAGCTCGTTGTTTGCTTTTAGCATCACATTTGTGAGGCCATCTGGTCCAGCAGCACTTGAATTTTTTAGATGTTTAATAGCTGTTATGATGTCTTCTTTTGATTCCTTTATGTTCCAAAATTGATCAGCTGGTGGAATATCATCGACCTTGGTATTTTCCTTGATTGTAAAAACCTTTTCAAAGTGTTGTTTGCCAGATTACTTTTGATATACTGTGATGCATTTTAGCATTCTGAAATACATCTTTGTTGTTTATGATGCTCCATAGTTCCTTAGTTTTATGAAAGTTAATCATCATTAGAGTTCTCTCACCTCGCTCTTGGTCTCTCATAATTGCGAAGCATTTCAACCAATTACGGTATTTCATTTTGCGTTGTTTCATTAGCGCAAGCTTGTTGAAATCTGGTTCTTTTTTCAATTTTCGAAGATCTTGGTGTAATTGTCTCTTCTTTTGAGATACTAAAGCACTCAATTCATGTTTCTTTATATACTTACAATTGGTTCCATGATTGTACTTGACTTGGAACTGTGCCAGCAGTGCCGTATAATTTAATTTGTCCTTCGCAGCAACAATTTTTGAAGACATGTTTTCAGTTAGACTCTCAATTTGTCGACTATTTATTTTGAGTCTGTTGCCTCTTTGATTTACTTCCATCGACAGAGTAAATTTACTCATCGCTGTTTTTGGTAGTGCTTTCCAAGTTAATTGTAGCGGATTATGGTCGCTGAGTGTAGAATCCAAAATCTTCAGATGTTTGATATCATGACACGTCGTTTTAGAGGCCCAGATGTAATCAATTATTTTTTTGCACCCATCCCGGTGCCACGTGTGATTTGGAGGAATGTCTCCTCTTGTTTGACCATTCAACATCATGCAGTTTCTGGTGATCAATGCTTGTTGAAATTGGTAGCCTCTACCAGTAACATTGGTTTGGTGTTTATGCTTTGTGGGGGCATCTTACCATCTTCGAGTCAGGAGAAATTTAAGTCTAAACACAGGATCACATTTAAATCGATGTAACTTTCCATGCTATCATCAATGATTTTTGTTATTGACTGTATGAATCGACGAGAAGAGATCATCGTTGTATTCCAATATGTATTGAGTAGGAGCAGGTGATTTGATTTTGCACCAGCGCCCAGTTTGTTTTGCAGTATTGTTCCTTGAACAAATAAATTTGGGGAGAAAGACTGCAGAATCTCCCAACCATTTGCATTATTTATCATGGTCAGCAGACCTGGGAAAGGGCGACCAAGTTGATTTTTCCCTGCGGGATTAAGCAACATAGAGTATCCATCTCTTAATGGTACCTCCCGCAGCCACGTCTCCTGTAAACAGACAGCAAAATTGTTTTCCAGGGAGACCTTAAAGTTCTGAAACAAATGTCGGAAGCCTCTGGTATTCAATGATATTAATACATTTGTGTCATCTCTAATGGTTTCCAATAGCTAGGTTCTTTGGGTTTTGTTTTGTGAAATGCAATTTGAGGATGCTTTTTGTGTAGAAGGTTGTGAGTGTCTTTCATTTTCTGCTCTTTCATTTACGTTGAATCGTTTCCTGAGAGCTTCTCGTCTTTGTTCATGTGTAGACTCGCGATCTTCAGTAGGTCTTTTTTCAGGACAGTTTTTAGTTTTTTTGGTCTCTAAAGTTAGATCAAAGCCATACAACATCAGTTCATCTTTGGCGGAGATTAATGTGTTTTCTACAGCTTGAGAGTTGATGTGTAAATAGACTTTGTCTAATGAGTCTTCATCAATGTATTCGACGATTGCAATGTCATTTTAGTTTATCGTTCTTAGTGTGGGGAAATTATCATCACATTTTTGCGATTTAAATTTACCTCATTGTCATCAGAAAAGATGTTCTCAAGCCTGACCTTCCAATGTTTATGATGTTTGGTCTGCGGTACATTCGATGGTTCTTTTAATCTAGTTAGATTTTGTTTTCGCCACTGTGCAGCCGTCATCTTTGGATTTAGCTTTGTCGTGCTTGTCCTTGTTTTTTGGTCAGCTACCCTTTTATTCTTCTCGTTTTGACTTGAGTCAGGACCAGAAGAGCGACTTTGAGTAGAGCGCGTCGCTTTTACATTTGGAAATTGATCTTTTTCTGTTCTTTCTTGCTGTGATTTTTTCACAGCTGGACAAAGGCTCATCACGATAGGGTGTGAGTTGTCTAAATCTTGTGTAGGCGACGTGGTTTCATCGGATTCAACTGAATATGTTGAGAGGTCACATAGGTCGGTAACACTTAAGTCATTTCTATCTGCCCCCGATCCGGACTCCAGACGTCTTCTTTTGTTTGGATTCGGTTTTTCCACCACTGTTGGATTAGCAATTGCGCTTGACACTGATTTAGCTGATGTCACTGTCACAATGCTGCCCAATTGAGTGTTTGTGGACAGCAAGAAAAAAGACTAAGCTTTTGAGGGGTGGAAAGATTTCTCACAAACTGTTTAGTTTTAGATCGGTTTTTGCTCATGTTAAATTTTCTCTTTCTTAGATTCTGTTTGGAAAGCGATACTTTTGTTACCTTTTCACAAGGTTTTGACTGTTGTGAAAATTCAAGCGTCTTTGCAGGCCCCATGAAAATTCCAAAAGTGTTGAGCTTCCCTATTATGGGAACTACACCAGCGATGTTTTGCTGTTGGACCAGTGGGACTGCACTGGGTAAGTTATTAATTGGTGCTGAGTTGCAGTTAGATACTGGATTTGCAGACGCAGTTGCGCCTTCGTCGAAGTCTTGAACAGTAACAGCGGCCGTTGGGTCGAGTATTGTGGAGGGCACTCCATCCATCTCGCTAGTTTGGGAGGGCCGGTCATTGTTATTTTGGACAATACTTTTCCTGGTTTTAGTCTTTCCACAGGATGCCGAAATGTTTTGTGTTGGGTTTTTTATTGGGTTTTCACTTCCACATCTTGCTTTCTGTGGGTGTCTTATGTCTTGATCGCTTCCGACAGCCACGGATCTCGCTGCATCGGCATGTCGGACCAATTTCAGTGTTTCTAAGATCACTTCCATTAGATCGGTTTTGTCGGTATGGTCTCTCATGGCAAGGTCGCCTAGCCGGTTTTGCCATTGGAAAGAAATCTCGGCTTCGCGATCGACTCTTGCCATAAGATGAGCATTGGTTTCTTGGAGAGTCGCGACTTTGGTTACCAGATTTTGCAGCAATACGTTTGGCTCTTTTGATGTTTCACTTAGGGTTTCATATAGCTTAGTAAATGGTATCAAAGCTAATGATGTAGCTGCTAGTACGTTGTTGTGGATCTGTATACCGGCTGCCACTGATAGATTCTCTTTATTAACTGTGTCTGAATTTATGTCCTGACTGGACGGCTCTTCTGGTTGGCTTGCTCTACTTTCGTTTGTAGCATGCTGGTGAGTTGCTGTTTTATTTTGTTGATGATAAAGAGTACTAGAATGATACCTTACTGATTTTGAGTTGATATTTGCTATCATGTCTGACTTAAGATGGACTTCTTTTTGAAAGGGTGTACTAGTTCGAGCTTTAAAGGTGTCATTCCTTGACTGCTGCAGGTGCATCCCTCTATTTACAAGGTTAGAAGGTATTTTTTCTTTTGCAGTCATACTAGATGAGGCGTTTGTAAAGCTGTTGATCAGTTTCTCTTTCACCATTTGATAGTCTGCTGTGAGACGTTCTGTGAGCTGTGCTTCTCGCCCTGCCAGGTAAACTCGAAGGCTATTCTTCTGAGCTTGAGTCGACAAAAAGTGATGGGATACTGGGTTGTGTGAGAGGCAACCCGACTCTGCAGTGGTGGCATTAGGAATAGCCTTAGAGACAGCCACCGCACTTCTAGTTGCGGCTACAGCTGTAATTGCTTCATCATTTGCAGGTAGAGCCATTTCATTGCAATTGGCATTTCGGGCAGCTTCATTTTGTGGCATGCGAGAAGTTTCCGTTCGCCCTCTGCCCATTTCTATTACTGGCATATGTATTTCCATAGATGGATTTGAATTAGGGCAATCAATGGACAGCCTGGAAATTGTATTGTCAGTAGTTAGGGGCGGAACAAATGTAAAGTTTGCATGGTCACCTATTCCATTTGGTAATTTTAATGCCAGAAGTTCGATGTCAGTGACATCAAAGGGGGATTGGAAAGAAGTAGTGTCAATTTCCACCATTTCACTTACTTCCAGCGTCTGAGCTGATTTGTTTTCATTGACCGTGTGCATGTCGATTAGTAGAGGCAACAGATTTTGTTCTGCCTCTTTTCGAAGATCGTTCACAGCATTTATAGAGGCCTCTGCTCTCCCATTTAATGCTAGCAAGCGTTCATTATCCAGAGCAGTTGCAGCTTTGGTATCGGGTCCATCGTGTTCAATTAGAGCCGTACATATTGGCTCTTTGCACGCTGCCTTTATCAAGGCTGGATTTGCTGTGTTAGGCAAGCACTTTTCGGTCAGGTGGTCAGCCGTCACAACAGCTGCTAAGGCATTGGGAGCCGTTTTGTCTTCGCCGTCAGTATCGGCTGTCCTCATTTTTAACGAGCCGTCGGCTTTTCGAGCTGAAGCAAGGGCAGGCGAAGGGGAAGGAAAGGATGGGAGGGAAAGGAAACAGTGGGTAGGAATTATGGAAGAAAGGGGGGAAGAGGAGGGAGAGAGGGAGGGAGGAAGGCGGAGAGGAGAGAAGGGAAGGCAGCAGCTCGATTTGTGCCTTTGTTACTGGCGCCGCCGTGGGCTCAATGTTTACAGACGATTCCCCGCGGCTACGAGCGCTCAACGTTCTTAAACGAGTTTGTGGTCTCGTGTCAATTATCATTACCATGTTGACTCTTACCAGAGGACGGCTTCTTCAACTTCAGCAGCGGTGCGCGGCGGTGTACGGCGGACTGGAGGCAGACTGGACTCTACACCGGACTCCGCGCCGCGCTCCGCGCTCTGGGGAGATTTTTGAAGTGGAAGTCAGTCGCAATAGAAACAGGACTGACCACGTAGTGCAGCTCCTCACACCACAGGTAACAACAGAGGACTGGAGGCAGACAGGCAACACCCTTTCCCCAGGGACAGCCACCCCACAGGAAGGTGGCCTGGGAACAGGAATTAAAGGTCACACCCTCTCAAAAAGGGCTAGGCCTCACACAGGATGCTGCATGCTTAAAGGCCTTTGATTCTATTGTGAATGAAAGTGTCTAGGCTCGTGTAGATGGGGAGCTATCAGTACAGTGGAGGAGGACTTCCCCCAGTTTGTTTCTCTCTGCTCCTCTCTCCTTTCTGGCCCCTCCATTTCCTGTAGCACAGGCCACTTTTGGTGTGATGTCAGAAGGGCTAATTACATGTCTTCCAAGAGCAGGAATTGGACCCCTAAATCAGGCCAGCTTTAATCCAATCACCCGTGGGTTTTAAAACAAGGGGTCTCACACCACTTCCTTGAATCATCTCTGGAATCCAACCCAGGAATAAGACGTTGCTGAACCCTGCAGAGAAATATGTATTTACTAAAGTCCTCAAGTTGTGAGGTGAAGGCGGGTGTTCCAAGGAAGACGTGAGCTCTGCTCCTTATCCATCCCCAGGGACCATGTGTGTGGGGTACTCTGCTGCTGGACTAAAACCTGTATTTGTGCCAGCCACCTTGTTGTCTAGGACTTCATTGTGTGGCAGGATCGAGAAGGTGAGTTCCAGCCTCCCCTGTGTTTGCAAGCCTGAGAAAAAAAAAACATTGGCCCGCAAGACCCTGGAGTTGGGACTTGCAGCTCTTGAATGCCCAAACATGTAAGATTCCTGTGTTTTTTTACGCTCACCCGCTGAGAGCTATGTTCCGAGCGTGGTCATTATGGAGCAAACCTTTAGGACCCTTCAAAGCTGCTTTCTGTGTTCATCACTCTCTGAACCACCATTTGCTGTTCAAACTCTGTTTGCAGCCGCACCATTTCTACTCCTGGAAGTCAATCGAACCGACCTTAGTGTGCCCCTGCCAGATACCTCCGAGCCTCCACATTGAATTGACTTTCCTGGGCATCCTGGTACACACCCGACTGCCATCAGATCTCGCATGCCAACCAAACCTGGTGACAGCCTGATTCGCACAGCTCGATTAGATGCTTTGAGACCACAGCTTTTTTCTTTTAGTTGTCAGCTTGCTACTGGACCATCAGGATTGCTGTATTCTCGAACCAAAGAGGAGCTGCGAATGACACAAAGAAGCCTGGTTCGATGCTGTCGAACCACAAGTCATTTGCAAATGTATTATTGACTGGTATATACACCCCAGGAGGCAGCTTAGGTCACTTTAATCCCTTTTTGAGACCTGAAGACACATGTTGTCTTTTAATTGCCTTTTCTCCCCTGTCTCAATACTCAGAGTGCTGCATCTATTCAATCTTTGCATATTCTGTGTTCCTTCTAAAGGGGTAGGTATTTACAGCTGTTTCTAGTTTGTATTGTACATGATGTGTTTGGTTAAAGTATACATGTTTATAGAACCTTGAGTGGACATTCCTTTATTTTGGACTGTTATGCTTTGCTGTTCGGGTTGCTACTGAACCACATTCACAACCCTCTTAAGAGCATAGCCTTCCTTTGGTCCACATAACTAAAAATGGTGAAAGAGGTATATCTCTTAACTGTGCCTGTTTACCCTTTATTATTGTGTTGGATCTGTGTAGACGTGTGATGGCTGAGTGGGTGGTTTAGCCTCTACACATCCTTGTACTTCTGCAGGGTAGAAGTCAGTTTGTCACAGTGGCACAATAAGTATGTTTAGATTCTAGTTCTGCATGTGTATAGTTAGAATGAGTCAAACTAAATTGAAAAGTATTATTAGGATCCTTTCTCCAAGTGGTCTCAATATTCACAAGTGAGGATTTCAAAAGTATAGTCGCAAGTTGACAGGAAGCCATTTCCAGTGTAAATCTGCAATGGAAACTAATTTAGTGTAAATGGGAGCAATAACGTCTAGAGTGCCAGTAATGGAAATATAAAAAATAAAATCACCATCTGAAGCACTGTCCAATAACAAATTAAGCTTCAAGAAATGCATTGTTGAAGACTCTGCAGTAAGGAGCTGCTTTTTTTTCCTGAAGGAGATCACAATTTTGTTTTTAGTGCTCAATTTGTGAGTACAGTTCGTAGGTACACTGAATAAAATGGCATAGTGATATTGACAAACCTGTTCAACCAAGTTAAACCCTGGTACTCATTTCACCAAAATGCCAGGTGTAGTGGAAGTGAAATCACATGACCCATGACCTCTAATGACATCACTACAAGTGATTTCATTTGACCCCATCCCAAAGTGTACACAACCTTTTTCCCCTTGACAAAACTAGAAGTGGCATCACATAGAATTGTTCCTAAGCACACTATACAAAATATAGTTATCATTGTAACTTGATATTTCATACAGGAATGGGTCACCATATGTATCGGCAGAAAAAAAAAAACATGCTATAACTGCAGCTGATAAAAGCAAAATACACAGGGCCTCATCACGAGTTGGGTAGTATCCCGCTGCTAATATACAGCAATAGTTTATATGATGAAACAAATGGCCCATGTTTGAACTAGAGAACCAAGAAGATGTTCCAGTCCTCAGCAGCCTCGCATTTTCAGGGAAATTGAGGCTTCGGGTGTTCTTTTTCCACAACAGGTTGCTGCTTGATTTGTTGCCATGCTGACTTGATTTACTTTACCGAGGTTGCGCACGGTAACTAGCCATTCAAGCACAGGAAGATGTTATGCAGTGTTCACATCCTAGTTTATATGGTTCCATGTTTTAAAATTGCCGCATAAATGGCTGTTTACACAAAAAATTGCAGCAAAAAGGCCATGGTTTTGCAACCGCAATCCATTTAAAGGATGCGGGGGACACACCCACAACCCCCAGACCCATTATACCATTTAAAGGGAGTGGGGACACCCCCACAACCCCCGCTCCCTTTAAATGGTGTAATGGGGTACACTTTTACCGGGTCAAACCACAGCATTTTTGCCGTAATTTTTTGTAAAGGCAACATTTTTACCGCAATTTTATTACTGCATACCATTTATATGTGTATGACAGTAGCATATCGTGTTTACATTTGAACTAACAGAATGGTGGGTTGCGTTTGTGTTGCTTGAGAAACAATGGGCTCAACACAGATTCAGAGACCAGACTTGCAGTGTTTGTTTGGAGAAAAATGACCCGACAGCTGTTTGGCTGCAAATGAAATATTGACTGGCTAGTTGTGTCATTTCATTTGTAATGATCGGAAACACGTTTAAACCGCGAGACAAGGCATGGCGCACAATTCAATTGTACTAGGATATAGGACAAATAACAACTCAGATGAAATAGTCAAAGGTTAATGCAGTTTTTGAAAACTAATTAGTGTATAAATGTCATGCCAGAGGAGTTTAGACTCCGTATGCTTTTCCGCCTATTTTTTCGCCATTTTAAATGAAGTACCAAAGAAAGCTAGTCCCCTGTGATTTATTATAGTATTATAGTTTTGCCTTCCTAAGCATTCTATCTGAATTTTGGTACAGAAATAGTCATTAGGCTACGACATTTCTCAAAATTAGGTTTTAATTATTTTCACTGTTTGAACAGTACAGGAAACAACCTGGCATTACAGAGGAATATAATAGCGTCAAATTCTCAAATTCATAAATCTAAGGAAACATTAAACATTGAGAAACATCACTGAAATACAAACACAATGTTTGCAAAGTTTGCAAATACAGCATTATGTGTTTGGAACACTGCACTTTGCAGTGCTGCATGGAGGAAGAGTGTGGCATGTCATTAGGGGCATAGGCATTGTTAAGTAGTAAAGAATCCACCCATAAAAATGGGTTTATTGCTGTCAAAAGCGGGTTTTAATCCCTAGTGTAAGTGACATTTTTCTATCCCTCGGACCCCTCACTGCTACATTTTTGGCCAACTCTGCTGCATGTTTCAATATCTCTGGCTTTGCCTCCAGACTGATGCCCTATATTCTCCTGCCACTACCAGGGGTGGACTGGCCTATAGGGAACTCTGGAGATTTCCAGGTTCGGCTCTGCACCCTGAGCCTCTTTTGTATGGTAACCTATTTTATTTCCACATTTTCTGACAGGAAACCAGTTGGGCTTGTTGAAAATGTGTATCATGGGGCCACTTTGAATATTATTTTCAGGGTGTCTTTTTGGTACCCAGTCCAATGTCATTTATATTGCCTGGGAATGGATTAAGCGATTTAAGAAGCATGTTTTCCTTATTTGTAAAATGTTTTCTGATGTAATACTTTGAACCAGGGAGTTTTGCTATGTGGATCATCTTTTTTTTTTTATGGCCTTAAGTTTCGCTCGGCGGAGAGTTGTATCAGCAACCTCCCACTTTATAGTGTTTACTGACAAACGCATCTCGTGTTTCTTCATCCAAGTACATTCGTCAAATGTATGTTTGTAATCTATGCTCTTTCGAGATGATATAATCTGAGGTGCCTCAATTGACCACAGGAAATCCATAAAAAGTATAGGGATTACACATTGCGTTTAGATCGTTATCATTTAGGTCCTGCTCTAGTTGTTCCAGGGCCTTATTTAATTGGGATTATTTATTACTAAATGGTCCTTCCGCATCTTTATTTTCTTTTTAAAATGCAATCTAAATGAGATTTCTAGGCACTTATGGTCGCTTGAGCATCCTTCCCTCACAAAAAACATTTCACAGTATTCAAAATGGTTGTGGATCATCAAAAACAATGGCTGGCCGCATTAGAGTAGACATAGCGCTAGTTGCATACGTGGTTAACCCAGAGTCGATGGAAGTTGATGTGTAACTTGTTGGATTTGATGTGTCCTCTTTTCTAAACCATCAAGAGTTAAGTAGCTTGCATTCCCTGCTCACCAAAGGACGTTGAAAGTGGGGTCCTAATGAATTTCTGAAGTACCAGTGCTGTAGGTTATCCTAACCAAGTAACAAAGCTGACTACCAATGTATGGCGACCTGCCAAAACACTATTATATTATGCTGTCCGTTTGATTTAATTCTAGACCATGTGCCGGAACTTCCATAAAGCATCATGCCACAGATACAAAAGCAGGCCATATTTTACAAACTATATTATCTATTAGTCTTACTTTGACAAAATTAAAAATACCTCAGACAAACATCTCACCAATTAGCTCAGTCCTACACCGTTAATGTAGTCAGTTTCTCTAGCACTTAACAACCATTGAAACTTTTTGGCCAAGGAGTGGCAAACACTAAGCCTTGATACTGTGGTTTTCAAGACTGTCACCCCCACTAATCTTGAGGCCCCATGAGTCCAGGACATATAAAATGACCTTGGACATAATGCTCAACAAAGGAGAAACCAGGTTCCCAAGAACTGTTGCAAACAGGATCATGTTTACAGTTAACAAAATATTGCAAGCAACACTGGGAAATCAGTCAATCAAAAATCTCCCCAACCACAAATGCTCTGCCAACATCCCACCACAAATCAGGTTTTGGAACTGAAGAGTGACCAAAAGGATCTTGTTCCACAGGCATAACCTGAAAGATATTTGGGAAAAGAACTGGGTCAGTCTTCTAATTTCTGTGCATGTACAAACAGAGAGTGACAATAGTTGTGTCCGATTCAAACAGAAAACACCAATAAAATGAAGGTGGTTGGCTAGAACACCAGTGCACAGGCATCTTGGGTCATGTGTGATAGACTGCTGAGGAGGCCTAAGAAAGATAGTGAGTCGTTGTGCCCACCAAACATGTGGGCCCCAGTCTGAAAGAATGTTCAGATATGGAAGTGCAATATATTGATCTGAGTCACAGATGAAGGTATCCTGAGCAAGGCCACTGACGGTGAGCCCAGAATCTGAACAATTAAGATATTCTTTTTAGGAAGTAGAAGTGAGGCAGCAATGTTAAACTTAAATGAAGGTGTAGAGAAAGAGCCAAAAGCCCCTAACAAAAGCTCTGCCCCATGTTGCCTATATGTTGGGAAACAGAAATTCTGACATGTGCAGTACCAGTGAAGATGCCTGTACAGCAAAGAATTCTTGAAACAACGTATCCATTGAGAAAACCCTCTATGCATTCACAAAGATATGATGGCCTTTTGGATAAAGTCCCAGAGGAAGTGTAAAAATGAGTGAGAAAGAGGGCTGGTGACGTCATGCAGAGCAGAACTGATGCATCCTGAAAAGATAGGCAAGACAAAAGAACATAGACATTCTATAGGATCTGAAGATGAGGTGTCGAAGATAAGCAACATTTCAGGCTCGAAATGAAGATGTGCATGCAAAGAAACGCTGAAGAAAATGCAAAGTAATTTTACAATTGTACAGATGCAGTAACACAAGTAGACAAAGTGATCTTGAGGCTGGTTATGTAGTGAATAGATTGTGGCAATGCGCCAATGTATATACATGTATAGAACCTGGATGTTCCACGATGCACTTTAGCAAGGCTTGAACCCTGTGACTGGAAAGAGTTTTTAGTGTGGCGCAGTTGGAAAACAGCTAATGGTGAAGGAGAAATTCAAGAAAGGCTGGGTTGGCCCAGCATGAAGAGTCGAGGCCACCACGAGCCTGGTTGTCTATCCAGCAGTTACGTGAACGTGAGAAAGAAACAAACTTCTGTTTGAAGCGTAATAAAAAAACACTGAAGGCATCAAGAGTTCAAAATTTAATAATATTAAATGCAGCAACCTGGAAAACGTGGTCTCCAGTCACATGGTCAGATTGAAATAGACTTTGGGTCGAGTTACACAGTAAACAGAAGATAAACTATGCCACACTTCCTTTTATTCTCAGGCACACAGAGTTTCTGCAAGGCCAAGTTCAAAGCCTTAATTGAATGGCAGACCGCAAGAGTGATGATGGATGTCAGACTAATTGGGTGGGAAGCTATAGTCAAGACCATCCCACAGGCACCTGGGGTACCAGGCTCTGTGCTGCTAGCTTGTGGAATATTCCAGAAGGATACAAGGGTGCCAAACCAATTGTAGAGGGCCAAGTACAAAAAGCCCTATAGTTTGTATAACCAAAGGATCGTTGTGTATTTTATGACAATGAAGATGATTTGTACTAGAGGAGGGCTTAGTTGTCAACCTTATGTTAGAGACCCAATCACTACCCCCATTAGTATGGAACATCTACTTAGATGTTCCCTGTAAGCCTATCACATCCCCAAGTAGGTTATTGCAGTTTGCCACATACTGTGAAGTCATCGATGACGAGTTTTGACTATAAAGGTTGTGCTTTTTATTAAATGCGTTGAGAGAAATCGAGCGAACATCCATTTATGTCCGTTGTAACTCCCTGTTTCAGATAATTGCAAGTAAAACAGCACCTTGTTTTGCCAACTTCCTGAGTCTGTTTGATTATTGATGTATGAGAAAAATCTGCATTCCCATCCATCTCTATGTATTGCTACATCGTCTTAAAGGGCCCTAGGTCTATGGGTCAAAGGAGTTTGTAATTTTGGGACACAGAAATATAAAGTTGATTAAAATCTGTGATGTAACAACCTTCACTGTCTTGCAGAGACTGGTCAAAAAGACACTTGCATGAAACCACCACTTGATGGTGTGATGATTTCCTGTAAGAGAATTAAAACCAAACTCCAGATTGGAAAACGCCACATTAGAAGGCAGCTAGGAGAAGCACTTCTTAGCATACATAGGATGACATTTAATCTATATATGTTTTGGGAGTGGCAAATCCTCATGAGGCATTGCTTTATTATGAGTTATCTGTGGGCTAAAACATTCGGTTTGCTTCATCCGACTCAATATGTCTCCTTGCTTCAATGATGTGTGCAATTGCCTCGTGAAGACGGCTTCTTAGGTACACTGTTGTGTGGTATACCTGGTTGACAACAAATCCAAATGTTGCCTAGCAGGGTACATAAAATGTGGTCTTGCCAGTAGAGGGGCAGACTCTCGCTAGTAGACAGGGTGATAAATCCTACTGCCAGAGTGGTGGCAAAATCACACAGAGCAGCCAGCTGTCACAGATGGACCATAGCAGGTGATAAGGCAGATAATGTTGTCGCAGAAATACTTTTCCTGTAAGTGTCTCCATGGCAACAAAACCAGTGAATAGTTAAGACGTCCAGAGAGGACATAACAGGAGAAAAAGTGAGTGGGGCTATTGAACTTGGCAGGATCCTGAGCATGGGGTGCATCCACGTTCATTCTTATGTTGCAGGCACCTTACTCCCCACCGGAGTGGAGGCTGCAGTCTTGAGAAGAAGAGGTTTGAGATGCAGATGCAGAGCGGCTCAGTAGAACAACCAGCGTCAGGTCAATCTTCAGTGATCCTGGTCCTCCCTCTAAGCGCACTATTACTAACAAAGGAATACTGCAAGTATTTGCCACTGTCACGTTGTTACAACAGACTCATAGAATGCATCCCAGCCTCATATATGGTGCCACAGTGAATACATAGATATGTCAGTTATAGGAAACAATAGGAGCGCAGAGGTGCACACAGCAGCATTTGATGTCAGATGCATGCGCATCACTGGGTATTCCAGTTTGTGCCTGTTTACGAGCTGGGTCAGCCTAGATTTAAGTGTTAGAAACCTGGCGTATGTTCTAGCTCATCCTGCCACTGAAAGCAAGCTGGCAAGATTGTACTAAATTGATTATAGTGCAGCATGCTTTATTGTAGTCTGACCGACACGTTAATAAGAAAAGAAATGGGCCCACACTGGTTGTTAAACTCTTTTGGCTAGCAATGGATGCCTAATAGGGCAATCTGAGCTTGGCCATCATGCCATATACAATGGTGGCAAACAACGTGCATCTCCATATGTGCTGGAAGACGGTTCCTCCACACCACTGAAGGAGGCTACCATAGAAGTGGAGGATGGAATTACATTTCTGGCACTGCGAAGGGTATTTACACATTCCTGTTGTGCCCAACAGATAATACTTCCTTGCCAACCACACTTTTTTACAGAGCTTGTACACAGCTGAACACTCCACTGTCTGTACCTTCTACTAAAAATATGGGAATCTATTACCCACACGCAGAAGGGGGCCATTATAGAACATCCACGGTTGGTACCATTTTGTTTGTCACATCCTCTGGCTCAGCAAGCCCAGCAAAGGCACGAGTCATCAGTATCAACCTCTTCCGACATATTCAACTCCTCGTCCTCTTCCTCTGCCTCGTGCCCCTCTTCCTCCGACCCCATAATCATCTTTGCCTTCCACCTCCTGCTCTAGCCCCTCCTCCTACACTTCATCAAGAACCTCCTGTTCTTCCACCTGCATGTATTTGCATCATTTCCGTCCACAAAATGTTCATGTTGCACCTGCAGCGCTTCGTATTTCTCCGTAGGTTCTTCCTCCTACCCTGCATCCATGTTCTCCTCTTCATTGTCCTCCTGCCACACATCAGCCTCTGTATTCCCAGCCTGCTGCAATTCCTCATTTGATTCGTCATACCCACTGACTGCTGACCATGCATCCCTGGGTTCACAAGTGCCACCTCCAGCTGAGATGATAGGCTCCCGAACAAACCTCCCTGCTACTGATCTGTGTTCATCGTAACAGTTTTGGTGGCCACTAATAAAGAGGTGTTCACACAGCTTTGTACAAACGGTTTCCCAGAAGGTATCTATGTTTTAATGTTGGAATGGTGAAAAGAAAGGCATACAAAAGACCCAAGCTCAAAGAGATTTACAAAGTTTATTCATGAAGTATATTTGGTGTTTCTTTTTTCATTGTTCTTAGGGTGGCATGGGGAAGTTAATGGAAATAGATTACAAAATCAAACAGTTTCAAAACGATTTAGAATGGATTTTGCAAAGGTTTATTTTTGGGTGTAACGAGAAAAGAGAAACAAAAGGAATTAAAACATAATTACCAAAGGTACACGAAGGATTTCTCAAAGTGTTAGTCAGACGATGGGGAACTTCACAACAGAAACACAATACAATCAGGGTAATTCATAGAATTTCGCAGAAAAGTGTCGCAAGCGGCTGGCGCAGAGTGTCCGCGTGCGATTGACTGCGCCAGGCACGTGGCGCAGAGTATCGCAGCGACCCTGCAGCAGCGCCAGTAACGCCCCCAAGAACGCCCTCGCGCAAGGAAAAGCCATCAAAATCGCAAAATCATCGCAAAGGGCTGCGCTAACCCTGGACCAGTTTACAGGGCTGCCAAACAAGGAACGCAAAGCGGGTAACGTGCATATCAGGGGTACGCGTGAAGTTATACACGCGATTAGCCAGGGTACGTGTATTACAGGGGTACGCGGGAAGTTTAACACGCGATTGGCCAGGGTACGTGTATTACAGGGGTATGCGGGAAGTTTTACATGCGCTTAGCCAGGGTACGTGTATTACAGGGGTACGCGGGAAGTTTAACACGCGATTAGCCAGGGTACGTGTATTACAGGGGTACGCGGGAAGTTTAACACGCGATTGGCCAGGGTACGTGTATTACAGGGGTATGCGGGAAGTTTTACATGCGATTAGCCAGGGTACGTGTATTACAGGGGTACGCGGGAAGTTGAACACGAGATTGCCCAGGGTACGTGTATTACAGGGGTAGGCGGGAAGTTTCACACGCGATTAGCCAGGGCACGTGTATCACAGGGGTACGCGGGAATTATCACATGCGATTTGGCTGTGTACGTGTATTACAGGGGTACACGGGAAGTTTTACACGCGATTCGGCTGGGTACGTGTATTACAGGGATGCGATTTGGCCAGGTACGTGTATTACAGGGGTGCGCAGGAATTATCACACGCGATTTGGCTGGGTACGTGTATTACAGGGGTGCGTGGGAATCATCACACGCGATTTGGCTGGGTACGTGTATTACAGGGGTGCGTGGGAAGTCACACGCGATTAGGCTGGGTGGGTCCTCACAGGTGTTCCCTGTACACCCTCCACGGCCCCTGCAGGCAGCCTACAAATCAGGGGACTACCCTGCACACCTGCTCATGTACCCCTGCACCCCCACCCCCAGCAGTGCAGGGGCACCCTCCACCAGGCCCCCACCCATGCCTCCCACCACCCCCAACCCCCAGCAGTGCAGGGGCAGCCTCCACCAGGCCCCCACCCATGCCTCCCACCACCCCCACCCCCCAGCAGTGCAGGGGCAGCCTCCACCAGGCCCCCACCCATGTCTCCCACCACCCCCACCCTCCCGCCACCAGGGGCAGCCTCCACCAGGCCCCCACTCATGTCACCCACCACCCCCACCCCCCAGTCACCAGGGGCACCCTCCACCAGGCCCCCACTCATGTCACCCACCACCCCCACCCCCCCAGTCACCAGGGGCAGCCTCCACCAGGCCCCCACTCATGTCACCCAGCCCCCCCACCCCCCCAGTCACCGGGGGCAGCCTCAATCAGGCCCCGACCCATGTCTCCCACCACCCCCACCCTCCCGCCACCAGGGGCAGCCTCCACCAGGCCCCCACCCATGTCTCCCACCACCCCCACCCCCCCCCGCCACCAGGGGCAGCCTCCACCAGGCCCCCACCCATGCCTCCCACCACCCCCAACCCCCAGCAGTGCAGGGGCAGCCTCCACCAGGCCCCCACTCATGTCTCCCACCACCCCCAGCCCCCACCATCCAGGGGCACCCTCCACCAGGCCCCCACTCATGTCTCCCACCACCCCCACCCTCCCGCCACCAGGGGCAGCCTCCACCAGGCCCCCACCCATGCCTCCCACTACCCCCACCCCCCCGCCACCAGGGGCAGCCTCCACCAGGCCCCCACTCATGTCTCCCACCACCCCCACCCTCCCGCCACCAGGGGCAGCCTCCACCAGGCCCCCACCCATGTCTCCCACCACCCCCACCCCCCTGCCACCAGGGGCAGCCTCCACCAGGCCCCCACTCATGTCTCCCACCACCCCCAGCCCCCACCATCCAGGGGCACCCTCCACCAGGCCCCCACTCATGTCTCCCACCACCCCCACCCTCCCGCCACCAGGGGCAGCCTCCACCAGGCCCCCACCCATGCCTCCCACCACCCCCACCCCCCCGCCACCAGGGGCAGCCTCCACCAGGCCCCCACTCATGTCTCCCACCACCCCCACCCTCCCGCCACCAGGGGCAGCCTCCACCAGGCCCCCACCCATGTCTCCCACCACCCCCACCCCCCTGCCACCAGGGGCAGCCTCCACCAGGCCCCCACCCATGCCTCCCACCACCCCCAACCCCCAGCAGTGCAGGGGCAGCCTCCACCAGGCCCCCACTCATGTCTCCCAACACCCCCACCCACCAGCACTGTGGGGCACGTGGCCAGCAGGCAGTCAGGCAGCAGCAGATGGCATGTGGGAGCGTGCTCAGGGCTCTGGGGGGCAGTAATTTGGCCTCCTGGCCAGGAGCGTGGTCTCTCGTGTGTGAACGCGTGGACAGCCTGATAGGGAGTGAAATCCCACACGTCAGCAAAGGCCCTTAGCGCGTAACGTCAGCAAAGGCCCTTAGCGCGTAAACCCGTCAACAGCATATGCGCGCCTATAGTCACCTGCACGTGCAGGAAATTGTTGCGTGACACGTCCCAGTGTCAAAGCGTGTGATTGGTGAAAATGGATCTACACGCAGAAGTGACAAAGCGTGTGATTGGTGAAAATGGATCTACACGCAGAAGTGACAAAGCGTGTGATTCGTGAAAATGGATCTACACGCAGAAGTGACAAAGCATGTGATTGGTGAAAATGGATCTACACGCAGGAGTGACAAAGCGTGTGATTGGTGAACGTACACGCCGCGTAAGTGACGCTGTACGTGTGGGCCAGTATATAAGGTACATGTAGAACACCATTTCCTTGTACGTGCTTTTCGTGGAGAGCGAGTGGGTGAATTCTGTACTTCTTGTCGTTTCACACGCGATTTACTTCACAGCGTTTCCAGTTCGTATTCCCTGTTACCTCTGACAGCTTTTTCTCTTTTTTCTCTTTTACTGGTTTACCTGGGCCTGTTCCCTCAAACAGTGTCCCCTTCTACTGTTGTCCTGTCTTCTCAGACAGCGTACACATCTTCTTTTGGCGGGGGTTTAGCCAGCCAAACGCGCTCATTTTTCACGCTCTTTTACCTGGCAGACGGTGAGTCACGCACGTATCCAACTTCTGTGCTTGCCCCGTGTGTAGCCTACCCCTTCAGAGGTCATTCTAGGCTGCGTGTGACACGCATACGTTCATTCTTGTGTTACTGGGTGCCACAGCGTAGAGCAGGTTTTTCTTTCTGCACACGTGGTCTAGGAGGGGTTGCGTGCACGTCATCTCCCTTTTGTGGGCCTCCTGTGCGTTGCGTGACCCGTCATCTTTCCCCAGGGGTTACAATCAGCCGTGCTAGAGCACTAGGGTACAATTACCATCTGGTACCCAACCCCTTTGACCCCCAATTGCCCAGGACAATTGTCTACAGCCACTCCCATACGCACATTAATATCAGTGCCATGGCTGGGAGGCGAGGATTCCGTAAGGGTGGCAAAGGTGGAAGAGCCACAAGTGGTGGCCGTGGTGGATCCGGTAGGGGACGTGGTCGTAACTTGCAGGGTGAGCCTGTCCCCCCATGTGTGGAGGACCAGTCAAGGGCACCCATCATCCCCCTCCTCCCCCCCTCCCGTTGAGGCTGAAGTGGCTGACACCATCCATGCTCAGCCCTTGTTGGACCAGCCCATTGTGGAACCAGACCTGGCTGACTCCATGGCTGACTTCCAGGTCAGCAGGGCTACGACACGTGCGCTGGTGCACGTTGATGCCATCATGCCACGTGGATCTGGGGCAGCAAGGTCATCTGCTGCACCAAGGAGGCAGGGCGGAGAGGCTGCAGGGGCAGCTGCGGCTCCATCCACCCCAGCCCTCACACACCCAGCCAGGACAGTGTCGGTCCTAGTCCATGCTGCTGACATTCCCCCTGACACCATCACACTAGAGCCAATGCCTGCACCAACTCCCATGCTGAGTGTGCAATCCCACACTCCTGATACAGAGTCCACCAGGGCTCCTGCCCCTAGTGTCCAGAGCGGCGCAGGACACTCAGGATCACCACCACCTTCCAAGCGGAAGAGGAAGAGTGCTCGTCCGGCACAGGCTGATGCCCCAGACACGGCTACACAGTCCGGCCCGTCCAGGAAGCCCAGCTTCACGGATGACGAACTGAATGCACTTGTCGAGTATGTGTCCGGACATGACAACGAGATGGTCATTGTTGCAGGATCCAAGACCACACCTGCACAACGCCAGGCACACTGGCAGACCGTTGCGGACATCGTAAGTGCCCTTGGAATCGTGAGGCGCACAGCCAATGATTGCTGCATGTGTGGAGGACCAGTCAAGGGCACCCATTCCCCCCCCTCCCCCCCTCCCGTTGAGGCTGAAGTGGCTGACACCATCCATGCTCAGCCCTTGTTGGACCAGCCCATTGTGGCACCAGACCTGGCTGACTCCATGGCTGACTTCCAGGTCAGCAGGGCTACGACACGTGCGCTGGTGCACGTTGATGCCATCATGCCACGTGGATCTGGGGCAGCAAGGTCATCTGCTGCACCAAGGAGGCAGGGCGGAGAGGCTGCAGGGGCAGCTGCGGCTCCATCCACCCCAGCCCTCACACACCCAGCCAGGACAGTGTCGGTCCTAGTCCATGCTGCTGACATTCCCCCTGACACCATCACACTAGAGCCAATGCCTGCACCAACTCCCATGCTGAGTGTGCAATCCCACACTCCTGATACAGAGTCCACCAGGGCTCCTGCCCCTAGTGTCCAGAGCGGCGCAGGACACTCAGGATCACCACCACCTTCCAAGCGGAAGAGGAAGAGTGCTCGTCCGGCACAGGCTGATGCCCCAGACACGGCTACACAGTCCGGCCCGTCCAGGAAGCCCAGCTTCACGGATGACGAACTGAATGCACTTGTCGAGTATGTGTCCGGACATGACAACGAGATGGTCATTGTTGCAGGATCCAAGACCACACCTGCACAACGCCAGGCACACTGGCAGACCGTTGCGGACATCGTAAGTGCCCTTGGAATCGTGAGGCGCACAGCCAATGATTGCTATAAATAAGCGCTGGAATGACCTAAAGCGCAGGGCAAAGAGTAAGCTGGCCTCAAGTCATGCCGCAACTCTAGTGACTGGAGGTGGGTCTCCAGTAGTAGACATGGAACTCACTCCACATGAGTCAGTCGCTGGGACCTACGTCACGGAGGAACAGATCCAAGGCGTGGGAGATCTGGCTGATTACGAGGCATTGTCCGGTGAGTGCACATGCATGTGTGTGTCATCCATGTGCATGGTGTGTGTGTGAGGGCTTCTGTTCGGGTGCCAGGTGAGAGTGTGTGCGCCTGAGTCGTATGGGTCAGGCATGTGCTTCATGCAATCCTTCCTGCGCAGCTGCATTTGGCCATAGCAGTATCCCTTCTGCCAACAGTAGACATCTAGCACAACTGCACGCCAGTTGCCCTTGAAGTGTCACCTTGACACAACATATTTGCTTCTTTTTCACTGTTCATTCAGTCAGTTTGTTTGCATTCCACCACTTTCACTAGGCATGTCGCTGTCCACTAGTCACATGTCTGACATGGCTATGGTAAAGTGGAGTGACTTTGTTACCTGGATATCATTTGTACACACATGTCCCTGTGCAATTTGACCATTTCAGACTGGCAGCTCCAGGTGAAAAATCTGACCTGTTAGAATTAGAAAAGCTATTACATGCGGGAACTGGACTGAATGAATAGGTGCTGCCCTCCTCTCCATCTTCACTCAATAGCAATGGTACATGACATCTGTGTGATGGCATGTGTGTTTCACCTGCCAATCACAGGCCAATGTGTGATGCCACTGCCAGGCAGCATGCAGAAAATGTGTTCATCTTCCATCTTGGTGTCATCAGTGTGTGCCATTTGCCTGCACTTCATACGCAGTGAGGGTGCATGCATGGGAGGGTTTTAGTCATGTGGGACATGTGTCAATCAAGTACTGGTTCTCTTGCTTCTCAGCCCTCAATGTGTGCCATGGTGCTAATGCCTGTGTCCATTTCTTTGTTTTCATGTCTTTGCAGGGGAAGACGCACCTGATACTGCTGGGGTTGTGGAGATGGTGCAGACCCAGGAGGTGTCCCAGGGCCGACCTACCACCAGTGAGGGACGTGGTGTGGTGGTGGGGGAGAACCCACAAGTGCTGCAGGTCGTGCTCTCAAGGGGTGTCTCTGGCTGCACCTCCCGCGAGCTGTACTCAGGTGTTGATTCGGATGAGACCTACGTGCCGTCGCAGGTGAGTGTTCCAGGGAGGGATTCTGTTCTGTCTCACCCACCTGCACCAGGGTCAGTACCCTCCATGGGGATGTCAGTGTTGGCAGCTACGCCTTCGGTGGTTACGGATGCAGGGTCACACTCCGCGACATCTGATCCTGTTCCTGGGCCAGCAGATCAGAGGGGGAATGCAGTCCTGCAGCCTCAGGCAGTGCCGGCACAGCAAGGCGCAGTTCGCCTTGCCCCAGACAGGTGTGGTGCCCGCCGACGTGGTGGCCGTACGCCACCCGGCAATACCGCATGGGAGCAATCCATTTACGGTATGGCTACCCAACAGGCTGCATCATCCGAGATGATGGCTCAGGCCATGGATAGGGTGGCCACTTCCATTGTCCCCCCAGAAAGGCTGATGGAGCGACTAGAGCAGGCAACCGACTCCATCTGCCAGTCACACAGGGAGGACATGTTGGGGTCCAACAGGGACAGGCGGGCGGCACTGGCGACTCTGCAGGAGGCCATCTCCATTGAGTCCCAGGGCCACAGGGAAGCCCTGAGGCAGGAGCTCCTACACCTCAGGACGACTCTTGTTGAGCTTGAGGCTTCAACACACCAAAGGACAGAACAGCAGCTGGAGCGTCTCACCCGTACGCTCTCAGCTGAGATGCAGGCAACGAGGGCGGAGGTCCGAGCATCCCGTGAGTTGTTGCATGGGGACCTCCGCACACTCATCCTCCAGAACCAGACCTACCACACCCGCATGCTTGCAGCCATGGAGGAGCAGACTAGGGCCTTGCGTGGGCTGCCTCCCATAGTGCAACCACCTCCGGATGCAGCTGCACAGGGTGATAATAGCGACAGCAGTGATACTCCCACAATAGGGTAGCCGTGTGGGCCATGAGCCCATGGAGGTGTTTTATCTTCCCAGGATCCACGCAGGTGGGTTCTGGTGTGCATCCTGTCCTCGGACCTCCTGGGTGGCCTCCCCAACCCCCCCGGGCCCATCAATGGCCATTTTTGATTGTTTCTTATTTTTATTTTTATTTTGATTTCTTTTATTCCCAATTTTTTTGGGACGATCTGTTGGCTTCGATCTGTTGGCTTCGATCTGTTGGCTTCGATCTGTTGGCTTCGATCTGTTGGCTTCCGTGGTTCCTGTGGGCATACGCTGCATTGTGGCTGGGCACATGCAGGCTTGTAATGTATTTGGTTCAGATGCTTGGGTTTGAGTCACACACACCCCTCCTGCTTCCCGTTTCCATGGGCTTGCAAAGGGTGTGCCCAAGTGACAGTGAATTACACAGTGACGTTGGACTCCCATGAGCTGTGTGGCCAGTCTGTAGTCAATACTGTGTATACATTCATAGTGCATATTGCTGTTGTGTTGTACACTGCATGTTGCATTGATGTGTAACTCTTCTTCTGTGTCTACCTCCCAATTTGCAGGTCCCTTCCTCATGTCCACACAAGGACCTCTAGTCTGGAGATGGGGACCATGTTGGCAGCAGTGCACCTACAACTCTACATGGCGACAACACTGCACAGTTGGTAGTGGTGGGAGTGCAGGCATTTCCAGGTGGTGAGACTACTAATATGTAACATTTGTGATGTAATGTTAATGGTACTACGTGCTCAAGTATGTTGTTGGTCCGGCATTGCTGTGAGCATTTCAGGTGTTGCAGGTTTCTAATAGTGCCACTGTACATAGTGAGACTGATGTCATGTTGTGGGGATTACTTTGTTTACCTGCAATTAGCATGACATGGCACGGTGTGTCGTGTGGCGGTGCTGGGGTTGGGTTGGCTGACATGGCACTGTCCTCTTGTTGCATTTTGCAAGTGGGTATTCATTTTAGCTGCTTCAATGTGTAACTTCACAAAACTGCATTGGTGGTGTCTGTGTGGGTAGGGATGCACACATTGTGACACTTCCAGGTGAACAATCTCAGGCTGACATGGTATTCCCGGTTCATTCTCCAGACATTCAGGATCAGTGTCAGGTTGAGTCATCATTGATTGTCAGATGGAATGTGCCAGGGCAGTGTGCACTCCACAGGGGTGTGATTTCTATGTGAAGTAATTAGCCACTAGCTGTGTACGGGCTGCCTCCCCCCGTGCCCTTTCCCCTCCCATGCGCAGCGGCTGTGCATGTGGTTGGGGATGTGGGGCCACCACCATGTCCACGGCCAGGCCCCGGCGTGTTGCAACGTTGTGCAGGACACATGCTGCCACTATGATCCTGCACACTACTGGGGGAGCGTATAACAGCTGCCCGCCAGAACGGTCAAGGGAGCGAAAGCGTGACTTTAGCACTCCGAATGTGCGCTCCACTATGCCCCTGGTTGTAATGTGGGCTGTGTTATATCTTACCTGGGGTGGCGTGGTGGGGTTCCGAATTGGCGTCATCATGTGGGGGCTGAGAGGGTAGGCACTGTCCCCTGTGGAGGTGGTGATTGGTATCATTGGTGGGGTTGTGACCTTGCTCAGTATCCAACATGCATGCATGTGCAGTGGCATACATACTCACCAAGCAGCCATGTATTGCCATGCCGCCCAGCATCTATGTCCCGGCATAGGGTGGACATTCGGTAAATGAAGCTGTCGTGGGTGGACCCGGGATAGTTGGCATATACTGAGGTGATGATTCCCTTGGCATTACATACTACCTGCACGTTGATGGAATGCCAGTGCTTGCGGTTCCTATAGATGTGCTCTGATGCCCTGGGGGGACGTAGAGCCACATGGGTGCAGTCGATGGCACCTAGCACTTTGGGGAATCGTGCCACTCCGTAAAAATCCAGGGCGGCAGCATGCCTTTCTGCAGGTGTTCTGGGCAGGTATATGTGCCTGCGGACTGATAGGCGTGCAGTCATGAAGTTCAAGACCTGGTGTAGGCAGCGTGACTGGGTGTCCTGTGACACCCCACCCACTATGGCACTTGTCCGCTGAAATGATCCAGTGGCTAAGAAGTGCAGTACATTGAGGACCTTCTCCAGGGGGCTGAGTGCTTGGGAGCACAGGGTGGGTGATGTGAGGTCATCCTCCCACTCACTCACCAGGTCCAGTATGATGTGTGGTGGAAACCTGTACCTCCCATACACCTGGTCATCAGGCATCCCGAAAAGGCTGGTTCTGGGTGTGAATATTCTGGCCCTGACTATCCTCCTCCTCCTCCTTTGGTAGCCCACTGCCACTGCTGCTAGGAACGGTATGTTCATCCTGGCGTCTGAGCTTGTTATTTTTAAAGTCCGCAATTTTATGCTTTGCGCGTGTTCTAGGCGAGCGTGTGACCCGCGCACCCCTGGAATCCAGTTCCCAGTCCAATAGCGTTTGGAAATTCACACGCACCACGGGATACAGCGTGTGACCCGCGCACCCCTGGAATCCAGTTCCCAGTCCAATAGCGTGTGGAAATTCACACGCACCACGGGATACAGGTTCGCTGACTTACTTGCGTGTGTAAGTGGCCGCGCACCCATTAAATACACGTACATAGGCCAATCGCGCGATGACACTCTGACGTGCAGTATTTCCACGTGTGTTCCGTCATCACGTGCTGAGTGGGGAACGCCCGTGCGGGTCACGTCAGACGCGCTTACGCGCTGAGGGACTCTGGTCCAATAGAATCGCGTATGCGTGCTGACGCGCTTACGCGCTAAGGGCCTTTCCTCGGATTTCACGCTGACGTGCAGGATTTTCACGTGCCAAATCACTCTGTATCAAGCTGGCCACCCGAAAACACACGGAACACCACGCTCCTGCCCAGAAGGCCGAGTTACTGCCCCCCAGTGCCCCGAGCAGCCTCCCACGTGCTATCTGCTGCTGCCTGCCTGCCTGCCTGCCTGCTGCCACCGTGCCCTGCCATTTGGTGCCTGCACATCAGCCATCTGCAGGGGTCCAGTTGCTGTGTCCACCCCTGCTGGAACTGAAGACTCCCAACTGGGATTACATCGCTCCACAGCCCAGCCCCAGGACCCAGTTGCCCACCCACACCTGCCTCTGGGGTTGCCATGTCGGGCACTTCCACATCTGGCACCAGTGGCAACCCCAGGCCAGAGGGGCAGAGGGGCACCAGCTTCACTGCCACCGAAGTTGGTGTCCTGGTGGAGCATGTCCTGGGGCAGTATGATGCCCTCTTTGGATCGTCCCGCGCCAGCAAGGAAGGACGGGAGAGGATCTGGGCCGACTGTGTGGTTGCCATCAACGCGGAGGGGGTGGCAACCCGCAACGTCCAGAAGATCAAGAAGCGCTGGGAGGACTTGAGGTCCAGGACCCTTGTGAAGGCCCGGCGCCTCGTGGAGGGGGGCCGGGGCCGCATGAGTTCCATCCAGAAGAGGGTCCTGGAACGCGTACGCCCAGCGCTCCACGCCCAGATCCTTGAGAGGGAGGCCCGTCTGGAGTTGAGCGGTATGTGTCCAAGCATTACTGTGTGAGACAGGGCATGTTGCGGTGTGCTGGTTCTATGATACTTGCCTGTATGTGTGCCATGGGCCATGTATGCATGTATGTGTGCAGGGACATCATGGTAATGCATGTGCGACCAGTGATGTGTGACCCACATGGTTGTTGCATGTGTTGAAATGCGGCATGGGGAGCCCTATGCAGATTTTGGACATGAGAGCATGCCAGTCTCTGTACCTGGACATGGATGGGGGTGAAGGATGGGTGCTGATGCCAGGTACATATATGGTAGCCATGTCTGTGTGCCTGACCTGCGTGTCTGTGACTTGTGCATGCCATGGATGCATGACACATGTGTGTGACAATGCACAGATTCAGTGACGCACCCAACTTACCCTTGTTTCGCCTGTGTTCGGTGTGTTTGGGGCCAGATTGATGTGACTGAGGTGAAGTGTGTGCATGTGATATGCATGAGCCATGATGCATGTGAGTTACATATCATTGAATGTTTCTAGAGTCCATTGGACATGCATGGAAATGTCCATGGCATGCACCATGCCTGTTACTGTGTGTGTTTTGCCTGGACTGACCCATGTGTTGTGGAGGGACATGATGGAAGTGTACTTTGACAGTGGTGCTCATCTGCTATTGCTTCCTGTCTAGGGGACCATTGTACAGTAGCCTGATGCTTGTGTCCTTTGTCTCCCTCTACGCAGCGGCTAGTGAAGAAGAGGGCGGAGACGGCGCTGTGGAGCAAGGCGGCGGGGATGCCCCCACGGCTGCAGCGGAAGGGGTGGGTGAGCCCCCACAGGGGCCTGCTATGGCGGGAGACGGTGAGGAGCCATCCAGGTTGGTGGTTTGCACAGAGGAGGAGGAGGCCGACACTGGTGCACACATGGGGCCTGGTGGGAGCATCCCTGCTGGTGCAAGTGGTGCAGTCCAGGGCCAGGGGCAGGAGGCAGCACAGGTCACCGTGGAGGGGCCTGTGCATGTCACTGTCCCTGACCCTGTGAGTGCACCACCATGCACCAGCAGGGATGCCCCGTCCCAGGCCCGTCCGCAGGTAGAGGGGATGTCCATGTCACCTGACTCCCCTCCACCTGCGGACGTGGTAACCCCTGGCCGCGTGGAGAAGGTCCTGATTGGGGTCGCGATGCGCACGGCTGTGATTCGTGATGACGTGCGTGCTTCCCGGGAGGAGCACGCACGTCATCACGAAGTGCACCGTGCCGACGTGGCCCAATTGGGATCGGCCATGTTCGGGGGTTTCCTGCATGTGTTGGCCAATCTGACGGCCCTCTCCTCCTCTGTGCAGGCTATCCACCGGTCGTTCTCCTTGCCGTCTTCCGGCCCAGATGCCACCAGGGCCCCCTGTGGACCTGCCCCGACCAATGCAGCCAGCTCGGTGGGGATCCCATCCCTGCCACAGTTGGGAGTCGGAGGTCCAGCAGGGGTGGACAACACAGCAAGTGGACCCCAGCAGATGGAAGATGTGACGGCATCATCGGGCAGGGCACGTGCACGACGGCGTCGGTGGTTTCCATCAGCCTGGATGCCGTCGTGCTGGCAGAGGCAGTGGCGTCGGAGGCAGCAGCGGGCTCGACGTGGGAGGCATCATGGCTCGGGGCCATCAAGATCAGAGGGGCAGGCATCGGCCGGAGGGCAGGGCAACCCTGGGATGGTGGTGTGTTCCGTGTGGGAGGAGTTTGGCCAGCGGATAGGTGCGGAGCGGCAGCGGGCGGAAGAGGAGCGGCTCGCCATGGTCAGGGCGGAGTTCTCCATGCGTCGGGCATTGAGGCGGGCTGAGTGCCTCGAGGAAGCTCGCAGGGAGTTTGAGGTGGACATGGGGTTGTCCCTGCGAGACCTCGGGGCCAGGACAGAGTCCCGCCTCCAGGACATCGACATGGAGTTCGATGATGCCCTGGCCAGCAACATCACCAAGTGAGCCGCAGGACTTGCCCGCTGCCTTTGTATATAGTTATTTAGTTAGTTAGTGCTAGGTTTCCTTTATTTATTTTTATTATTTTGGACCGCTCGGACAATGGCCACTTTTTTGTACATATATTTTTCATTAGTTAGTGGTAGGTTTCATTTTTGGTGTTGGGCTCATGGACCCTGGAACATTCCTGTATATAGTTTGTTTTTTGGGGAGATACATTTTTTTATTTTCTTATTGTTTTCACCAGGACGTAATGGTTTTTCATTAATTTCCTATGACATGATATTGCTTTGGACAAATTCATTTTAATTTTATATTCCTTTGTTTTTTTGTTTATCACTTTTGTTCTCGGACATGGACCATTTATTTACTTAGCCACATCGTTGTATGTTTGAAAAGTTCACTTATTTTTGGTATTTAATACATTTTTTATATTTTCTTACACTTGTGTTATTTTCTCATTGGTTTGTTACATGTCATGATATGGGTTTTGACATTCACTTGCACCCATTGTGTATGTGTGTGTGACAGACATGTGTTCTTTTGCATACTTGGCATTGGGGTTGTGTCATGTGATTGCATTCACTATGTGGGTGGATGCAATCCTTGCCTGGGTGTTTGTGCTGGGTATGCTGGCCATTACTGCCATGATTGTGTATCGTCAGGACCTGGGGCCAGGGGGACATGTGTGGGGGCCTGCTGGCAGGTTCCCCACAGTGCTGGGGGGTGGGGGTGGTGGGAGACATGGGTGGGGGCCTGGTGGAGGCTGCCCCTGCACTGCTGGGGGGTGGGGGTGGTGGGAGACATGAGTGGGGGCCTGGTGGAGGGTGCCCCTGGTGACTGGGGGGGTGGGGGTGGTGGGTGACATGAGTGGGGGCCTGGTGGAGGGTGCCCCTGGTGACTGGGGGGGTGGGGGTGGTGGGTGACATGAGTGGGGGCCTGGTGGAGGGTGCCCCTGGTGACTGGGGGGCTGGGGGTGGTGGGTGACATGAGTGGGGGCCTGGTGGAGGGTGCCCCTGATGGCGGGGGGGTGGGGGTGGTGGGTGACATGAGTGGGGGCCTGGTGGAGGCTGCCCCTGGTGACTGGGGGGGTGGGGGTGGTGGGTGACATGAGTGGGGGCCTGGTGGAGGGTGCCCCTGGTGACTGGGGGGGTGGGGGTGGTGGGTGACATGAGTCGAGGCCTGGTGGAGGGTGCCCCTGATGGCGGGGGGGTGGGGGTGGTGGGTGACATGAGTGGGGGCCTGGTGGAGGCTGCCCCTGGTGACTTGGGGGGTGGGGGTGGTGGGTGACATGAGTGGGGGCCTGGTGGAGGGTGCCCCTGGTGGCGGGGGGGTGGGGGTGGTGGGTGACATGAGTGGGGGCCTGGTGGAGGCTGCCCCTGGTGACTGGGGGGGTGGGGGTGGTGGGAGGCATGGGTGGGGGCCTGGTGGAGGATGCCCCTGCACTGCTGGGGGGTGGGGGTGGTGGGAGACATGAGTGGGGGCCTGGTGGAGGGTGCCCCTGGATGGTGGGGGGTGGGGGTGGTGGGAGACATGGTTGGGGGCCTGGTGGAGGGTGCCCCTGGATGGTGGGGGGTGGGGGTGGTGGGAGACATGGTTGGGGGCCTGGTGGAGGGTGCCCCTGGATGGTGGGGGGTGGGGGTGGTGGGAGACATGGTTGGGGGCCTGGTGGAGGGTGCCCCTGGATGGTGGGGGCTGGGGGTGGTGGGAGACATGAGTGGGGGCCTGGTGGAGGGTGCCCCTGCACTGCTGGGGGGTGGGGGTGGTGGGAGACATGAGTGGGGGCCTGGTGGAGGGTGCCCCTGGTGACTGGGGGGGTGGGGGTGGTGGGTGACATGAGTGGGGGCCTGGTGGAGGGTGCCCCTGGTGACTGGGGGGGTGGGGTGGTGGGTGACATGAGTGGGGGCCTGGTGGAGGGTGCCCCTGATGGCGGGGGGGTGGGGGTGGTGGGTGACATGAGTGGGGGCCTGGTGGAGGCTGCCCCTGGTGACTGGGGGGGTGGGGGTGGTGGGTGACATGAGTGGGGGCCTGGTGGAGGGTGCCCCTGGTGGCGGGGGGGTGGGGGTGGTGGGAGGCATGGGTGGGGGCCTGGTGGAGGCTGCCCCTGCACTGCTGGGGGGTGGGGGTGGTGGGTGACATGAGTGGGGGCCTGGTGGAGGGTGCCCCTGATGGCGGGGGGGTGGGGGTGGTGGGTGACATGAGTGGGGGCCTGGTGGAGGGTGCCCCTGGTGGCGGGGGGGTGGGGGTGGTGGGTGACATGAGTGGGGGCCTGGTGGAGGGTGCCCCTGATGGCGGGGGGGTGGGGCTGGTGGGTGACATGAGTGGGGGCCTGGTGGAGGGTGCCCCTGGATGGTGGGGGGTGGGGGTGGTGGGAGACATGAGTGGGGGCCTGGTGGAGGGTGCCCCTGGATGGTGGGGGGTGGGGGTGGTGGGAGACATGGTTGGGGGCCTGGTGGAGGGTGCCCCTGGATGGTGGGGGGTGGGGGTGGTGGGAGACATGGTTGGGGGCCTGGTGGAGGGTGCCCCTGGTGACTGGGGGGGTGGGGGTCCCGGGAGACATGAGTGGGGGCCTGGTGGAGGGTACCCCAGGTGACTGGGGGGGTGGGGGTGGTGGGAGACATGAGCATGTGTGCAGGGTAGTCCCCTGTTTTGTGGGCTGCCTGCAGGGGCCGTCGAGGGTGACAGGACCCAACCAGCCTAATCGCGTGTGTAACTTCGCACGCACCCCTGTAATACACGTACCAAGCCAAATCGCGTGTGATAATTCCTGCGCACCCCTGAAATACACGCGCACAGGCTATTCGCGTGTGGAAATTCCCGCGCACCCCTGAAATACACGTACCCTGCTGTAATCGCGTGTGGGACTTCCCGCGCACCCCTGTAATACACGCGCCCAGCCTATTCGCGTGTGGAAATTCCCGCGCACCCCTGAAATACACGCGCCCAGGCTATTCGCGTGTGGAACTTCCCGCGCACCCCTGAAATACACGCGCCCAGCCTATTCGCGTGTGGAACTTCCCGCGCACCCCTGAAATACACGCGGCCAGGCTATTCGCGTGTGGAACTTCCCACGCACCCCTGAAATACACGTACCCTGCTGTAATCGCGTGTGGGACTTCCCGCGCACCCCTGAAATACACGCGGCCAGGCTATTCGCATGTGGAACTTCGCGCGCACCCTTGTAATACACGTACCAAGCCAAATCGCGTGTGATAATTCCCGCGCACCCCTGAAATACACGCGCCCAGGCTATTCGCGTGTGGAAATTCCCGCGCACCCCTGAAATACACGTACCCTGCTGTAATCGCGTGTGGGACTTCCCGCGCACCCCTGTAATACACGCGCCCAGCCTATTCGCGTGTGGAAATTCCCGCGCACCCCTGAAATACACGCGTCCAGGCTATTCGCGTGTGGAACTTCCCGCGCACCCCTGAAATACACGTACCCTGCTGTAATCGCGTGTGGGACTTCCCGCGCACCCCTGAAATACACGCGGCCAGGCTATTTGCGTGTGGAAATTCCCGCGCACCCCTGAAATACACGCGTCCAGGCTATTCGCGTGTGGAACTTCCCGCGCACCCCTGAAATACACGTACCCTGCTGTAATCGCGTGTGGGACTTCCCGCGCACCCCTGAAATACACGCGGCCAGGCTATTCGCGTGTGGAAATTCCCGCGCACCCCTGAAATGCACGTACCCTGCTGTAATCGCGTGTGGACCTTCCCGCGCACCCCTGAAATCCACGTACACGGCCAAATCGCGTGTGAGACTTCCCGCGCACACGTATTTTTTTTCAGCGTGTCCGTGTTTGTGGGTACCCCTTTGCACGTCATTTGTCCTGGAGGGCCACAGTATAGGACATTCATCATGGCAGTATATGGGTTCTATTTGTTGGCGCACCTTTTGGCGCACATTTCTTACAGCCGATGAGACGCTACCGCCTGCTTTCTTGTGGCGGTCGTGTTTGTGCCTGTGCGCTGGTTTGAGCGTGCGCTTTTTTGACCTATTCTATTCCATGAATACGTGTTGTAGGCGAGCGTGTGGGCGTTCTGCGCACTTTTACCCTGTGCTTCCCCCGTGACGCCCACATTTTGGCAAGTTGTTCCCCATTCCGAGTGTTACGCCCCGTGTTCCGCCTACTTTTGTTGCGTGCGCCGCGCTATGTGCGATTTTCGCTGTGGACTGTGCGATTTTCGCTGTGACCTGGCGCATGCCGTTAGATGGCCTGTGCGCCAACGTGCGCCGCGCACTTTCTTATCGCACGTCCGATGGTTTTCTCGCGCACGGCCTTCCATGAATCGATGAGCGCTGCTTTTCGTGCGATTTTCGCTATTCCACTGCGATTTTCGCTATTCCACTGCGAATCGCACGTTTTTGGCCACTTGCGCCGCGCTAATTATTCCATGAATCGGCCTGCTAGTCTCAAAAAGGAAATAAAATGTCAAATCGACACACATGGAATGCTCTAAGTCACTAAAACACAATCTGTCATGTTCTCTCTCAGTAGATTAGTCCTGTTTCTCCATTTAAGAGCCTATCACACCTTACAGACAACTGATCAGTGAACAGGGCTTTTACCAGGCTACTGAATGTCCCCAAAGATTTGGGGTCTGTGATTGGCCCACTGGAGCTCCCCAGGATATTCAGCGATTCTGATTGGGCTACCAAATGTGGTCTCCCACACCAAAAATCTTGCATGAGTTTGGGTGTGATTTACATCCAATCCTGAAGTCATATTCATCACAGACCATGGGGGGAGCCAATTGGGGAGTTGCCATCATTACTTGAACCTAATGGGCATTTTCAACGACAATATATGATCAATGTGCACGTTAGGTGACTCCTTCTGTATGCCTCTATAACATTGCCATGAAATATTTAATTCGACATGTTTGTAAATCGAGAACCCATGTGTTACCTATTTTGTAACAAAGAGCAGTCTCAGGAGACCACGTTTTTTTGTTCATTTTAAATTCCAGAAATGTGCTGAGATGAGATTTGCTCACTGAAGGTCCCCATTGTCTCAACCACCAAATATCTAGCATGAGTTTGTGTGTGAATTTTAGCTGTGGATGGTATCCTAAAATCTTCACTAAATCCTGAAGTTCATATTCATCACATCCCATGAGATCAGCCAAATGATATATGTGTGGATGTCAGATGCATTCTCCTGTATGTCTCTATAACATGAAATATTGAATTCAACATTTTTGTAAATGGACTACCCATTGTATTACCTAACTAATAACACATACATATCTAGGGAGACAACGTTTTTCGCTCATTCTAAATTTCAGGAATTAGGTGAGATGTGCAGGACAGATAAGCAGTGTGTGGAGAAACTTGCATTTACTGGTCCGATACTGATCATATTCCTTCCAGTATGCTTCATATGACTCAGTTGAATAAAGTGTGACTTGAAACCCTGTAAAGAACCCACATTTCCAAGTGCATTTTCACAACTTGGAGAAGTAGCTCTCCATAACATCACAAATTATCATGAAGGGAAATAGGTATGCAGGCCTTCAATGTGATTTTTGCTTATGATTAAGCTGGTCAAAAATCAGTTTGTTGGAAAAGTACCCTCAAGCGCAAAGGTTTGCTGCATCCACACTCTGGCCACATGAATACTGAAGCATCATCATAAAGAAATGTTTATATAGATATAGCAGACTGATTCCTCCCATGTGAGCAAGACCTAGATGAGATTTATGCCACCAAATGTTTACTAAGAGGTACATTCACAAACTGGTGCTTTTGCTGAAGTTTTGAAAACGGGAATATGATTTGTAATGAGCTCAATCCGATTTGTTATCAAGATCTCAAAAATGGCAATGTGGAATAGACGGTTTTCGGAATTTAGGCCATGTTATTCATGAAGGAATTCATTTGTACTCTTTAATTATTGAATCAGTGATACATTGCAGGGCAGATTTAATGTGGAGGATTTACTGGTTCACTTGGACTAGAAATGTTGTGTCCTGGTGCAATAAGAAACTGTTTTAAGTGCCCAGCTGGCGTGAACAATTCAACACTTAGGTCACAGGGAGGTATCTAACACATAAGAGCCTCTAATGATCTATCAGTAAAAATATAGTATTTTTCATTCTGCATCTCTCTGCTGTTCTTTACCACCATTTATGAAAGTAGCTAATTCTGTGGATTTGAATGGTCTCTGGGAAGCAATTCTAATACCTGTTTACCAGTCCACACAGTAACCAATTTTACAAAAAATTGGTCAGATGTATGTTTCTACTTAGGCGGAGGACTGGGTGGACTTGTTCTAAAATAACACAAACCATCCACATTTTAGGTAGTTTAATGTCTCAGGAACATTCCAACATTTAGGCTGATTTATCAGGAAAGGTTCTTGGTTTGCCCAGGGCTAAATAGATGGAACCCTGCAATGGTGGGCAGGATGTTGTCCTTTCCAAAGTTATCTAAAACATGCCCCACATTCCAACTGGGGCATGGCAGGCCCTGGCAGTCTTATGACATGCTCTCTGATTTTTTAGAGCAAAAAGAAATGCCACAAGACGCATCAAGGTATATGTAATGTAATGCAATTTGTCATTTCTTAGCGCCTTTATCCCATTGGTATGACCTCAAAGTGCTGTAGGTTAACTCCCTTTTGGGATTTTAGTCCAAAGTATGGGACAATTGGATAGTGGAGTTTAGAATATGTGTGCCCATTTTAGCCAAAGCAAAGTTGGGTTGGGGTGGCCAGGTCCCTATTAGCTACCCATATCGAGCTGGCAAGTGGATAGGTGTTTTGAAGTTGAAAAGACAGAGTGCAAGAGTAGTAGACTCATTATGTATACAGCTAGCCTGAATTTGCTAGACCAAATTTCTGTCGTACGGGATAGCTGCATTCTGATGGCAGAGGTGTTGTGCAATGTGTTGTCGGGAGTGGTGTATGTTTGCAGATGTGTGCAGGTGAGTGGCCCTCAATGGCCTTCAATGTACTTGAGTACCACATGTTTATGTGGAATGTTTGATGCTTTTGTTCAGCTATTAAAACAAGATTGGATTTTCTGGAGGTGGAAGGGGGATCCACTTTGATTCAATATGTTGATGGCATAGCTGTGTCTCAGTGCTATAGCGCAGGACATTGGAAAGAGCACCACAATCTTCCTTTTTTGCCAATCCTGTTTTCCCCCACCCTTTGAGAATGAGCAAAAGTCAGTCAAAGAAACTGCCACTGCCTACTAAAACAACACCAGTCTACTTTATCTGTACAGGTTAACCCAGGACGTGTACATTTTTGGATAAATGGCAGTTTTTAATATGAGAATTTACAGAGGATGGTACATTTGATCTTGATCAAATTGTTCTGTTGGTTTCCCACTCATTGGAAGCTTGCAAATAGGATTATCTTGATGTAATGTCAGCACTTACTTTGAAACAACATGAAGCCTCTAAAGAAAAACTTCAGTTGTGCCAGACCCAAGTCCATTATGTTGGTTGTGCTGGCTAGGCCGGGGACAAAGACCTCTCTAAAGATCAAATTAATGCTATTCTGCAACTACCAAACTAGAAAGCAAATGAGACCATCTCTTCGAATGACTGGCTACTGCTGCACATATAGGGTTCTAACATTATCAAACCCCTGCAGAACATTGCACTTGATTCCAGTGTGGAGCCCTTTCTATTGTTCTCCAAATCTGGTGAAGCATTTATTAAAATTAGGTAAGAATTGGCAAATTCTCCAGCATTAGATTTGAATGAATTATCAGAAATCTCTCACCCTATATTGTGATGAATGTGAAGGTTTTGTTCTCAGAGTGTTCACTTGAACTCATGGTGAAAAGCAATTCCTCATTGCATATTACATTACAACATTAGATCTGGCAGGCTGCAGTTATACCATCTTGTTTATGTGCAGTGTATGCAAATGCACTGTTAGTAGAAAAAGCAGAACCTCTGGTTTCGGAGCACCCGGTTACTGGAAGGGTGTCTCATGCTGTCTATTTAAAAAGCAAAACATGACATTTCTCGTATTTAACCAAGTTAAGAATCTCTGCTGCAAATGTAACTATAACCTGCTGTTTATGCTGAATCCTGCTTCTTTACTCCTGACCCCTTCTGATAGAGATCCACAGGATTGATTGTTGATAACTGTAAACCTCTTGACCCCCACAATCGATTTAAAGGACGTAGTGGCACTGAATAATATGCATTGAATAGCCCTGCGATTATTCCGTTTGTTGATGTGTCTTGCTTATGAAATGATGTGGGAAGGACTTCTTCAGGTTCACAGTTTGTACCCATATTTTGGGATGTAGAGGCTTATCAGCTACACAAAGTTAATTCTTCTCAGTTTGCTGAGCTGGATGATCTTAGTCGTGCATGCATGTTGGCTAGGCATACATTTAATATGAATTACGCAGAACCCTGCTATGCCAAAGGTGTTGTTCAAATCTTTGGCATACTATGGAAGCCTTGTGGTTACCTGACATTAGCCGGTACCCCCATATCGAATGGTGCCTATGTCCTTGCCCTATTGCATTGTTTTGTACTGTAGTAGTCATTTATATAGCGCCTTTTCCCATTTGTATGGTCTCAACTTGCTTTGTCGTAGGAACAACATCAGGGACCGAAGTCCAGGTTCGGGGAAAGTTCTTAGGGAAAGATTAATATGCTTGAGTGCATTTGTCCAAGATTAGGATTTAGGGGGCTCTAGGCTCCAGTAAGAAACTGATAAGTCAGGCACGTGGATTGGTTCTAAGGGAGGTCATAAGAGAGCACTAGTGTAAGAGACTCAATTTGTGCCCAGCGAGACCGGAAATGTCATTGGTTGTCACTGTATTCTAATGACAGAAGTGTCGAGGCAAGTCTGGCATTTCAGTGGGAAAGGTTTATTTGACCGGCTAGACCGAATTTGCCATAGCTGCATTCTAAAGTGCGTGGATGAATAGCCATGCCTGCGGCAGATGTCCACGGAAATGGTGCGTTTATGCGTTTATACATACTATGAGTTTGGGTGGAGCTTATCTTTGATGTTATTGTGTCCCATTGTCTGTGGGGAAGAACTATTGTTGCCATGCTCACTGGAAATATTGAAGATCAAAGGAAATGATGCAACACAGAATTCAGCGGCTGTGAGCTGAAGCCTAGAAGGTTTCTGTGATCCCAACAATGGTCTTATCTGAGTTTCCATGGAACAGTAATTGATTGCAACTCTTTCTATTACTGGCTGTGCTGGAGGTTCTAGAGTCAGAACAAGAAAATACATGCTTGTCCAGCAACAACTCTAAGTTAAACCCTGACACTTTGCGGATCTGTCCAGATGGCTGCACATGAATTACTTCTTCCTTATTTTACCACATTAATCCAATCAGTGGCCCATTCCAGAAATGGTGCAATGATTGCTGTATTTCATTGGGACTAATTTGCACTGTATTTTCCCACTGTTGCGGAAATATATTTCAGTAATGGTCCGGTGAGTATATTCTACATTATGGGACAAGCTTTACAGAGTGTGCCTTCCTCACATCGAATAGCTGATGCCCCTGGTGTTAATGTGCAGATAGACTTTAAGAAACCACCCAAATGTCTTTTTATGAGTTCTGTGCGGTTGTGCTAGATAAGTTATCTCGAGGGTTGGAAGCTTTTTTACGTGTCCAAAGGCTGACTTTGTCGCTGATGCAAAGATGCCCCTGTTTAGCTAATACCTCAACTTGGTCTTCCTGCAGTTATAGACAGTGACAGAGAAATGCATTTCACTGGCCAAGTGGTTAGAGATATTCGCCAGCTTTCAATTATCTTCCAGTATTTTCATTGTGCTTGTCAATGTCCATTTAGTGGGGTTGTAGATTGCTATACTGGTGACATTTAGAACGGAATGTCTGAAGTGTGTAAAGAGATGTTCCTCGATATTTAAACTAATACAAATAGAAAGCATGGCCTGTCACCTCCTGAAATCCTAACTATGTACCCTATATGCATGGTTATGTCCTTTCTTTTGTCAGCACATAGTTTGGATTGAGGGAAGGTGCATGGATTTTGTCCGCCCTAGGCAACAGGTAATTTCCCCACCCCCACTACCAACCCCATTTGCACTGACTATACAATAGCCTCATCCCAAATATGTCCCCACCACTGTGTCTGCTGGTATTGCCCACCACAATCAGAAGCTGCAGTTCGGCATCCTGTTTTAAACCCTTTGATTACAAGGTAAAATTAAATCACTCTCTCTTACATATGCAATAAATAACATACAGGCTGGATTAGAAACTATGACCAGATCAGGAAGGTTTAGCAATACAGATAAGCAGATTTCATGAAAAATGTGTGATATCAGTTCATTGAAAATAATGATCCTCTGACATTCCCTTCCCACAATTAGACCCGCTGAACCCCCAAACTCCCACCCACACACATGCATCCTTATGTGCATCTGTGAGGCAGTTGTCTGGTCTGTTGTGTACCACTTCAATTTAACGGTTGTTGAATGGATGCTATTGCTTTCTTCCGCCAACACTAGTGGCTTTCTGAAAGCATACCCAACTCGGAAGTTGAGCTTTGCTTGCTGTATCTCTGCCTATGCCCAAGCCACCATCTGCATTCGTTAAGCCTACACCAAAAAGAGTGGTAGAAACTGATGCTTGAGTCAGTGGAAGTGAGAGGGTGCTAGTGGCTGTCAGTAGCTTTGCAAGCACCACTGCTAGTTCTGGGTGGTGGCAGCCACTTCACATCATGTTTCCAGTTATCAGGAATTGCATAGACATAGGGGGTCATTACGACCTGGGCGCAAAGGGATACCGGGCACCGGTAATGACACTGGTGCCAGTAATCCCTTTGCGCCCTATTCTGAGGTCCCTTTGCGGGTCCCTCCCTTAACGCCTGGTTTTACGAGGCGTTAAGGACGGTACCCGCAAAAGGATACCCGGGTCAATAACGGTACCGCAATTTACGGTACCGTTATTGACGCCTTCCCATTGAGCCCTATGGGGGCTCAAATGGGAGTGGGGAATGGCTTTTCAAATTGGGACTTACCGGTCCCACCAAGGTCGGACTGGACCGGTAAGTCCCCATACCACCAAGTCGGTGGCAGTACCAGTATTGTTGCTAGTCATGGCGCTAATAGCACCATGACTAGCACCAACCTCGGAATGAGGGCCATACTCTTTGCTTGACAGCCTTCCCAGGTGAATGCAGAGAATTCCTTTGGGGTCACAGAGATTCAGGGAAGAACAGAAGTGAATCAGCCTCTGCCATCCCCTTGCATATGGTACATTACCCAAAGCACCATCTGGTGATTCTGGGAATCCACTGGGTGAACATTCTTAGGGCCAGATATGAAAAAGTGTCAGTGGCTGTGCCTGCCGGCCAGGCCACCACGAGATGCAAATATAGTAAAATCTCTGCTTCCACCGAGATTGCTAATAAGGGGCATTACTGGACTGTGCAGCCAGGAGTTGTAAAAGATTTTACTGTCCCACATCCTTTAAAATGTCCCATTTCTCAAACACTACCCAAAAAGGTCCTTCTGGTACTACTCAGTTTGATGTTCAAAGTCATTAATTGTGTTTTATGAATGTGTGCCACACTGCTTCCTTAACTCACTAAACAGGTACAGTACTGGCACAAACAGTGCAAACTTCATTCACATACAGAAAAGACAAAACATGCAGCGCAAGTAGAAACTTCCCTGAAATACAGGAAAATTATAGTACAAGTATCAGTGCAAGCAACCCACACAAAGAGAAGCAACCACATAGGAGCAGTATTGAAAGCTTCCTTCACACACTGTAGAGATATGCCATGGTATGCAACACTTCAGGATACTATCACATACAGCATGGGAAACAGCAGGCCCAATTTCACTCAAAGGCACAGATAGGTCACAGTTTAGGCAACACTGCTGCAACATTTCCAAAAGTACAAGCTTTCTTCACAAATGTTGTACATATAGTTACTATTTGCATAGGACCAGCACAGGCTTCCCTCACAAACAGAACAGGTACAGACACAGCATAGGCAAGACCAACACAGTCTTCCCTCAAACCAGTATATCATAGATCAGGCTATTGCAAGTAGATGCTCTCTCCAAACAGGTACAGCAAATACAGTGTCACTACAAGCTTCCATAAGAACCACATATGTATACAGCATGGACAGGGCTAGTGCCAGATTTAGTTTCAAACAGATACATTATTTATAGAACAAGAACAACCTTCTCTGACAAACAGTTCAGCATGGTGAAGTAGAAGTTGCTTCACAAAATAGCCAATACAAGTGTCCCTCACAACCAATTACAGTGATAGAGTGGACCGGCCGGTGCATGTTTTCTGCACAAGTGGTTATAAGTATAACATGAACAGGTCTATTACATGTTTGCCTAACGAATGGGTGCCTGGACAGCATGCAGTAGGGTCAGGCAAGCTTCCCTCACAAACAGAAACAGTATGTGCAGGACTACATCAAGCCTCCCTCACAAACATCTACACTAATGGCAGGGTAAGTTTGAACCCCAGTCAAACAGGTACCGTTGCAGCATGCCAGGACCAGTGTAAGCTCCCCTCATCAATATGCAGAAGTACAGCATTGGCAGAGCAGATGTAGATCGCAAGGGTCTGTGGACATTTCACAGAATTAGGTACATATATTGCACAGCCAGAATCAGTGCAAGCTTCCCTCACACAATCTTACAGATGCAGCATGTGCAAAGCCATTGAAAGGTTGCCTCCTAAACTATTACGTGTGCATCATGATCAGAGCCAGGGAAAGCTCCCTACACAGACAACTTGCACAGCAGCATAGGCAGTGACAGTGCAAGTTTCACTTGAAAAGAACGGGTACAACATGAGCTCTAGATCAATGCAGCCTGTTACCTCCCATGCATGAGGAGAGCTCTTCTTTCAACCCAATCTGCAGCTCTTTCCACTGACCTTGTGCTGGATGGGGACTGGGGCAGGTACCGGGGGTGAACTATGCAAATGTGCTTGCTTTTTACTCTATGGCTCAATAGCTCATTATGGGACTCATTATGAAACTTGAGTGGGGGTGAAAGGGCAAGGTGAAGAAGATAGGGTGGGAAGCACAGCTGTTGCTGGCCTGCACAACACACACACACACACACACACGTATACACAAACACACACACGTATGCAAACACATGTGTACACAAACACACAATCACTGCAGAACGTGTCCACTCCCAAGTGTGCCCAATATTCCCACTAGCCAATCCCAAGTTGTCCAGAGAGGTCGGAGGGGACAGCCAGGGGGCAAGTCCTGAGACTGCAGGCCAGTGTAGTTTGGATGGAGCATATGTGAACCTTTCGAGTGCAAGTGCATTGGAGGAAAAGTGCCATCAGCATCCTCTATGTTCAATAGCACCACCAGCGGATTATCAGTTGTTCCCACCCTACTTTTAAGTGACAACAATTTGGAGGGTCTGAATTTTATCCATTCTCAAATTTCTAAATTGACCTTCCAAAATGTTCAATTTGCTTAAAATGTTTCACTGTAAGTTTAACATTTGACCAGTATTTTAACCTCAGAAGACCTGCATAAAACTTTGACAGGTTGAATGCTAGGCATTTTCCCTCAATATGCACATATTCTCAGCCATTATGCTAATCTGGGATATATAACCAAAATAAAGTCTATGTATTCATGAAGCAGTTTGAAAGTCGCATAAATAAATATGCATGACTGAGAGCAAACACTGCAACAAATCAGTTGGTAGGTCTGTACTCACAATCAGCCTTCCGTATTGCCTTAAAAGTGATATCTATACACTAGTTCATGCACAGAACACTTTTACCTATTCTGAGATTATGTGGATAAGGCCCTTTAACTCGTTCAAGCTGAACGTGCATGATGCCCCTACACCCACCTGCGTCTCCCTCCTGCTCCTACCTGAGAGATGTACTTCTCCTGACCCATGCTCTTGCACCAGAGGGTTCCCGGAGGGTTCTAACATGACTCTGGCCGTACCTGGTGTGAGTGTCCTGGTTCTGACCACTGTGTTTTATCAAAATGTTCTTCTTGCTAGGCTGGTGTATTTTTATTTGAGTCTGACCATGTACTGTGCTGGTTAGAAACATGTGTAAATAGGCAATAGCCCTTCTACCACTGTGATGTTTATAGACTCCTACAAATGTGAACACTGTGATTTCCAGCAGTGCACCCCCTATTTGCAGGAGGACATTATGCAGCTACTTTAACTCAAATTGATTTACATTTCTTTAGTAGTTTATGAAAGCAGAGGGAAAAACATACTCTGCCCCCCTAGTCCGAGGTTGCCAGCACCATAGGCAGTGGCCGAGTTTGCCTGCTGCTTGCACTGGCCCTGTTTAGATTTGCATTTGAAAGATGATGCAATAATTAACTATTGTTAGTCCCTTATTAAGGCTGCCAGATTTTTCTGTTTGCAGGTTATGGAAGGACCGCCAGAAATTGGTGAGGGACCCTGCTATCTCCGTAGACCCGGTGATTGGCTGTACCTGTGAGACATCAGAGAAAGCAAGTGCTGCAACCTCATCTGTGGGGACCATACCAGGTAATTGTCACCACCAAGATCACTGTTAAATGGGAGGGGCATCCAATGTGGGTATATGCTCCCAACTGCTAAAGTTGCAACTCTCAATCTGAAGAATCAGATTATACTACAGATTTTTTTGAGACATCTGCATCATTCTCTTTTGGAGATATTGCATCATCAGGAACATCCACATAGGATTCCGATCATATATGTGATTCTCATTTGACAGTAACCACATCTTTCAGAGTGGTGGTGCTACTTCAGTGCAGGCTTCATGGATAGGTTCAGTCAAAAGGGAAGTGTCATTAATAGTAAGGGATGTTGCAGAAGTGGAAGAAGAGAAGCAACAGTCTGCTTCTGCTCTCCAAGAATATAAGTCAGTGTTTCAGTGCAAATATAATTTCGGTCTATGCAGAGGATAAAGAAGTGATTATGTGATGTTTTGAAAATATTCCTTTGCTGACCGCATCATACCATTGAATAACCTATAGTTATGAATTCATCTGTGAGAATCGTGATCGTAAGAGAAACAATCAACCATGCTAAAATGGCATCAATCAATTTACAATTGTTCCACTTGGTTACTCTTGATCATAGTTGCCTTCCAAATCCTGGTGTGGTTGCATGGATTTCTGTGTTCCTGCTCATCCATTGGCATATCTAGATGACAGTCTTTGTTTAGAGCCTACATTGCTGTTCTTTTAGTTTATAGGCTTGCTTGCTGCAAATGAACTTTTTGAAAACCTGTAAAGACAGAACACACGTTTGAACTGTACCTGGTATCCTGGATCAAGAACATTTCTGATTATAGTGAATTATTAGCTGGTTTATTATGATTCATTTTTTCTCATGCTGGTGTCTTGACTGTTGAAGCATTTAACATTACTTGTCATTACTCATCATGAATCGCAGTGGGGTTCAATGTCCATCCCTGGATTGAAAGCACAATAACATTTCTACAAGAACGTAGCATTATGCCTGCATTCAGAATGTGTCCAAATGCTGTCCCTGTGCCATCTTCTGCATGATGTAGTCTCTAGCTTTCTTATGGCACCAGTTCCTTTTAATTGGGGCAAAATCTGCAGTGATTTTAGACTAGTTACCAGATCTAATTGCCCTAAACATTTTATGGCCATTATTCACAGATGGGTTGCCCAGTTTTTCAAAATGTCCCTTTTAGTGATCCGCTTAAGAAAAAAGCTGCTGCAATTCCACTGCCTTCTCCTCTAACACTCTTTCACTTATACAAAAATTGTTGGTCCAAGTTCATGGGAATTACTTACTGCAACATTGAATTTCCCTTAGATGCTATTGTGACCTAAAAAAGGAGTAATCTGTGCCCTAACTAGTTAAGACTGCTGTACATTTGTCCCAAACTATGAAGACAACCTTACTAAGCTTACTAACATTATAACTCATATTAGATCATCTGTGGGTGAGAGTATAGAAATACAGAATAGTCCCTTTGGCCCTGGCTAACCACTTCTTTTGGGTTTTTAGCAGCTTCTACATTTCATGGGATTCTGTTCATATATACCATCTTTTGGAGATGCATTACTTGCATTTGCAAATGAGATATGCATTCAATTGTTTGGAGGAGAACGCTGTTAAAACTTTGAGAGTTTAAGAGATAATCATATTAATGAAGAAAACTAAAGAAATGTTTGCGAGTGAACTTGGTTGCCTGCAATTGATTATTCAAAGTGTTTAGAGATGTGAGGATAGTGGTTATCTTGCCTCAATGGGGGTCTTCTGCAGAAGAAAAACACGTATACATCATTAATGTCTCGAATAATGTTTTTGGGGAATGCAATTAGTAATCTAAATGCAACTGGAAGAAGCATATTTATTTGAGAAAGTAGGCTTCTATATTCAGTACTAGGTCTGATGAAGTTTAGAAATAATCTCAGTTTTAAATGATATGCTTGCAGGCAGGATGGAGAGATGAAACTTTACTACTAAAGCTGTGTTTACTGACACATTTTCTATTCTGCTGACTTAGCGAAGACAATTATAAGTATGCTTACACTGTCAAAAGTATATCCAAGTAGCAGAAGCTACAGTTAATGATGTTAAAGAACATGAGGCTTAATTATATTAAGGATCCACATCTGTTCTGGTTATTCCTTGGGAGGCTAGGTGTGTCTGGACTTGCATAGTAGACCATTGTGCTAATTGGAGGGTTGAAATCCCCTTTTGCAAAGTCATAGAAACGTCAATTTTTCACATTCAAGTCAATGAACAACCAATAAAATACACGTTGTGGATAAAAGGGCAGAGCAACAGACTCTTGGATTATTTGGGGATACTGTGATGTGCATTTCCTTGTTTATTATACACTGCAACTATTAAAGAGTTACAGAACAGACCTCATCCGAGACTTGAATGCGCCATCTGTTTTCTCTGACACAGAAAAGATGTGAAATACCCAAATTCTCCTGTCTATTCTTAAGGATCGATGTTGTATTTCACACCTTCATCAGAATAAAGCCTTGAATGACATTATTATTATGTCATGCAGTTAAACAATCAAGTAGACAGGTGTATTCTTTGGAGGGAAAGCAGGATTTTGGAATCTAATCATAGATGTCTGGTCCACTGATTTGTTAGCAACATTATTTTTCAGTAAACAGAGGTTAATCCATGCAGTTCTTTTTTGGTAAGATGTTGTACAATTCATCACCAACAGTCAGTCCAAGATTTTTGTAGCTGGGCAGAGCTATTCTTGTTTTTACTCCACTGTAATTTCTAAGTGGAAGACCTATTTTGAGATGGATGTTAAATGTGCGGATTACTGAAAAGATAAGTATAACAAGAATCTATCACACAACCAGACGTAAAATTTGATTATATAAAGCAAATGTCCTATAAGCATCAGTTTGGGGTCATTTTCTATTCAAAAAGAAAATGCGCACATGGAGGCAAATCCAATTGAACTTAAGTGCAAAAGATCTCATGCATGCAATTTAACAATTTCCACTGTCTAGTGGAAATGTGAAGAGTACAACATAGACACAATTATCTTTAATATTTACTGTTTCACTGTATATGTGGGAGAGAGTAAATCCCACAAGCAACAATTGAATGCAGGGTACATTTACAATTGATTCTGATGTAATCCATCTGCTTTTACTAGTTGATACTTTCAGGAGGCTTTAAAAGTAATCCATAGCATTACCACAAGCATGAAACTCCATGTTGACAGTAAAGGCATCCATATTTGTGGAGCGGGAAATGGAGGAAAACATTCTATGGGCCTCATTAGGACCCAGGCGGTAAGGGGTTTACGGCGGCGTAAACAGCGCCGACCCTTACCGCCTGATTTCGAGGTCCCTTAGCGCCATGGAGGAGTTAACACCTGCTTCTAGCAGGTGTTAAAATCCATGGCGCTAAGGGACCTTGTTGTTAATTACGCCACCGTAATTTACGGTGGCGTAATTAACGCCTTCCCCACTCCCATTATGCCCTATGGGGCAAAAATGGGAATGGGGAAGGGTAAATGGGTTAATGGGGACTTACCGCCCCGCCAACCTCGGAATGGGGCGGTAAGTCCGCCAACCACCATGGCGTAAACGTAGTTTACACCATGGTGGTAAAGGTACGACCCAGGCGGTAACTTACCGCCTGGGTCGTAATGAGGCCCTATGTCTCCACCACTCACCAACTCTACCTGACAAATGTTAGAACATGAAGTGGATCAGTCAATAAACACGTTTACTGACACTTTTACAGATTTACCTTGAACAGTTAGTTCATACTCTCTGTAAATTATCTTTAAAATAGCCTAGGGGTAAAACCTTTGTGCACCTAGCCTTCCTAGGTCTCTCTAGGTATTACAGGAACTTCATTGAGAACTATGGGACCATAGCTTCTCCCTTGAATGTGATCTCCTCTCCCAAATTTCCTAAAAAGGTCAGGTGGAATGAGGAGTGCAATCAAGCCTTTGAAGGTCTAAAGAAAGCCCTTTGTCAAGCTCCAGTCCTAAGAGCTCCTGAGCACCACCAACCCTTCATTGTACAAACTGATGCTTCTAATGTAGGTATAGGTGCCGTCCTTAGTCAACTGGATGAGAAAGGTAGGGAACGTCCCATTTGTTTCATCAGCAGGAAGTTAAAGGATCCTGAGACAAGGTGGGCAACAATAGAACGTGAATGTTTTGCTATTGTGTGGTCTCTGAAGAGGTTTAGGCCATACTTGTATGGTTCTACCTTCACTATTCAGACTGACCACCAACCCTTGAGATGGCTGATGCAAATGAAAGGGGGAAAACCCCAAACTACTCAGATGGACAATCTGCCTGCAAGGCTTTCATTTTACCATTGAGCACAGAGCAGGAGGTCACCACCAAAATGCTGATGGTCTCTCGAGGAAGTTTATAACCGACTACAGGTATGAGGTCCATCCAGGAGTGGATTAAATCCTCCTGTCCCTTAGTCTGGGGGGGCGAGTGTTAGGGAGAATTCTCATTCTATGGCTAATTTCCCTCACCTAGTGAGTGCACCAGCAGCTTTGCTGGATTTCTGGACTTTATTTTTTCCACCTGGTAAGAGTGTGAGCTTCCCCCCCCACTCTTATCTGTGTTTTACCATGTGTATTTTGACTGTTTTTGTGATTGTGGACACTTCAGTAGCCCCACTCTTTCATGTGTTACACAGCACCTTCAGTGCAGTAACATAGGGTTGCCTCTTAGGCTTCCCACCGACTCCATTTTCTGGGGCTGACTACTGCGCCCAGAAAAAGGTAAAGTTGCCATTAACTTTACATAGTCACTTTTAACCACAGATCCAGTACACCCCATGTTATATGGAGTATTGGAAAGGGTTAACTCTAAGCCTTTTTTATCTGTGCCACTTGGAACATTGTTTTGCTCCCTTAACATTAAGACTTGGCTGGTGGCAGTGGTACCTACCCTAATTTTCCTACTGTGGCTTTATTATATAATGTGGTAACGTTTTAGGCTATTTTAGTAGCCTCGAACTTTAAACCTGCTTGCCCAAATACTTTTTATTTAGGCTCTGGTTGGGTTTAATCATTAACGTCCTTCTTGGGTCTTTCTTTACGTAGCAAACCAGGTTTGCCTCCTTTGTCCACAGACCTTTTGGCGGGCTTCTGACCAGAAGCCCTCCTTTGGCATCTGGGTGTCTAGGTGGGCTGAATGTGAGGGAGGGGTGTAGTCACCCCCTGCACAGGGTCTCCTTGGAGACCTGAGTCGCACTTTGGGTTGATTGGCTGAGGTGGTTGTCCGGGCTGGAGAACCCCCATGCTGAGTGATTGACAGCCAGGCTGTGTGAATGGGGGATTTTTGCATAAAAGGCAGGACTGTTGGGCTAGTAGTGCAGAGTCGCCGCTGGAACTGCAAGGAACCGAAGAGAAGCGGAGAAGAAGACGGCTGCTGCAACCCCGGATCCCGGTGAAGCCCTGTTGCAGTCCTGAGCTAGCTAACCTTCAACGACAAGAGAAGATCCAGTCTGGTGTCTTCTTCCCTTGAGCCTGATGGGATCAACCAGCTCACCCTTTCTTCAGTCAGAACATCCTCTCCTGGGTCGAAATCACTGCTGTGCTGTAGCGGTCCGGATAGCCATCATAAGTGCCCTCTACCGATTCAAAGGAGCGCACCTTTTATTCATTGCTGTCTTTTTCGCTCTTGCTGGCCTCATCCCTGGGTAGTGCAGATCGCTCCAGACCTCCTCCTTCTTGTCCCCACAACTGAAGCTGCAGGAACCATGAGTCTGAAGGAACTATCAGGAACAACTGTCGTGGCACCAGCTTTTCTCCAACGGAATAAGGTACTGTGCACATTTGGTCGTTCTCTCCGACTGACCATCCGGAATCGGGGTGAACCCTTTTCCTCCACAAAGATTTATACTTTCTTCCCTCCCTCTTATAACTTTTCCTTTCAATTGACAATATCTAAGTACTCTTAGCATCTCGAATCTCAAACTGTTCAACGTGTGATCCTCGGCAACTGAGCATCTGTTCCATTGGCACTGGCGCAGGCCTATTGACTTTAATCTGTATCTTTGAACAAGTCCTCTGATTCCCTTGCCTAGACAAAAGTATTGCCTGTGATTTTATCCCCTTTTCCTTTGTTTGAAATTCTAAAGTACAAAGTGTGTTTTAACTTTGTGAGCATTTCTATCCGCGGGTACGCGTTAGTCTCGCAACACCAGTCTGTCAAATCCTACTGTACTTACCTTGAATTTGCTGAAACAAGTGGAAGTGGTTGTGTGTGGTGTATTTTATGTGTGGTTTTGAAATTTACAGAAGTGAAGTGTTTTATGAACAGATGGTTTTAAATAAATGTACTTATATTTTTTACCTGAAACCTTGAGTCAGTGTTTGCTTGAGTCACAGCAATTACGGTCCTTTGTGTAATCTGTACTACTGCGCATTTACTCTTGAGATAAGTCTGGCTGCTCCGCTACTGCTACCACTTTAACAGTGTAGTACAGGCTTGTACCAAAGGTGAACTTGTATTACCACGTGTAGTCCTAATTGTGTGTAGTGGTCCCTAAGTGCATTGCACACGATTCTGCCTAACAGTTTTCACAATGAGTACCACACTGGCAGACATCTAAACGTTTTAGAACGGATGCATCCACATCTGCACTGCTATTACTCATTTCCTTAAGTTACTGAAATTAAGAGGGAGTAGAAGGCAGGTCACACAATTGCTCGTGTGACTGGGAGTGAAGACAATATTGATCTAGTAACGTTCACTGTTCACATAATCTGGTGCAGTTCAGCAACAGTTTGCTTTGTGGGAGAGTAATTATACAGATGTTCAAACACCTGTGATGCTCAATGCAGCCCTCTAGTCTTAGCTACCGTGTTTCTTTGAGATCTGAGTGCCATCTTGGGTTTCGTTGATCACTGGGTATGTTTACCCTGTGCCCATTGTTGGTAAAGACGCTACGTGACATGTTCACATTGCTTCACCTCTCCATAGCCTGCATTTCAATTGAATCTTTCACCCAGACAACCCGATAAATGTGCTCCTGTTAAGGGCAAAATACTGCATTAATAACTTGTCGTTATTAGACTCTGCAAATTTCTGAATTAATTATTTTGCTTGGGAAACAGGATGGATTAGGCATGCAATATTTGTTGCGGTGAGTCATCTGTTTCTGTACTTCTATTATTTCTACTTTGGTGAAAAAAATATGTTAGCATTGATCACATTTCTGGTTAATTTTTAAATTGCCAATCAGTGTGAGCTCTTTTTTGTGAATTTGTGTGATTTCATTTTAGAACACAAACTATATGTGATGTTTTAACAGAAACATGATTTAACCTGACTTCGCAACAAATAGATTTTTGAGTGTAAAACATAATTTCTAGAAATGTTTTCTTCATTTGAGATTCTTTAAATATCTTGCACAATATCTGTCAGATATATTTAATTTGATAGATCACCCACCTGGATTCTGCACACAAAAAAAGAGAATTGTGGACATTTTTGGACTGTGGCACAGTACTTGTCACTGTGATGTGGATTATTGCCAGATGTGTTATACACCTTTCATCACAAACACGACCTTCTGCTTTGTCGAGAGACTTATGAATGATTTCTTTCTTTTCTCACCATTGTTGATCTGCTTAGAAAGAAACAAAATACACCTCTCCACCTCTCCACTCTCTTTGTGGTGTTACGCTAGACAGAAACTGCATTGCCCATAAGCAAGGCTTTATCCAAGCACACAGTGACTTTTGGGCTGTCTTAATACTTCAAAGAGCTTCACGCACGTAACATTGGATTGTAAAGTGGTTAGATAAAGGGCCTCTAAATGAGAGGCAGTTTGTGAGAGACAGGTTTGAATACCAACTTGCTCCAAAGCCTTTTTTGTTGCTTTTGTTTACCCGTTGCCAAATGATACAAGAGTATAGAGTGAGAAATATGGGTTCATAGCTTATCTATGATTGGAGAAGGAGCCATTTTAATTTCCTCTCCACAAATTGCTACAGATATTTGCCTGGTATGTGGCTTATGGGGCTGTGTCATCTGCTCTGAACCTACAAAAACTCTTGAGGTACAGTAGAGCCAATGCTGATTTTCCCTGTGTACCAATAGTGGACCTGCACAGTTTCAAAGCTGAGCCTTACATTTAACACAGCCGTTTAGTTCCCAGTCAAAAGTAACACTTATCATCAATTCAGGGGTATGTGTTTCATTTTCATGAAGCTAGTAACGGGGTGAATTTAATTTATTTAGATACATTGTTTAGCTTTGCAACAAAGGCAATATGGGCTAAAAGATTAAGGTGTAAAAAGAAGAAAATTCATGCTGGGAGCAGCAATGAGTCTTGCGAAGTAGAGTGCAATGCAATTGCACTTACTGTAGCATGTCAATGCTCACTTTGTGGGAAAACCTTATATTTAACCGTGTTTTGCTTGCGTTCATGCAAAATGTATCTCTTTTTCTTCTCCCCATTTCAAATTTGGGGATTCTGTGGTGTCAGGGTTCTGCTCTGATATGCAGATGGTAACCACTTGCCGAGTGTCTGGTACCACTGTTGGTCTATTGCAAGGTGACTTTTTGTCTTTTCACATGACCAATATCTAACTGCTTAGAGAAATTCTGTCAACAGGCTATAATAAAAATGCCAAGCCTTGAAGTCTGTACTCAAAATGGTACTCTGAGTAACATTTACATGTACAACTGTTACAAACATGGTGTACCCCTCCTGCTGTTCTACTGCATTTAAAGCAACACATTTAATCTTGTGAGCTACTTCAACTGCTGTACCTGCTGTCCCTTCAACACACAAATGTATTATGCCAGAGATGATCACCAAGCTGAAGGAGCTATTTGGTGCTGGGTAATCCATTATTAGACTCCAGAAAGGCTCATCACTTACATGGTCTGCTTTCAACTATCATCTCAGCGGCAAAGTGCACCCACAGAAGAGGATAATTAGGCACCAGGATGGGTAATTGTTGTGCTCTGCTGTGTACTTTAACAAGTGAGATGTGCTGTGATGTGTATGCTCAGTTTTCAAAGTTGTGCCTCTTTTTCTGGACGTCCTGCACAGTACGGTATACTGCATGAGAGGAGGTTGGCCACAATTTGCAATCATCCATATTAAGGGCTTTAGTCTCCCAATTTGTAGACACAAATGTTGCTTTTTCCTACTAAATATGCATCACTATGTTGTTGCAATAACATTCCCTATTACCTGGGCCTCATTGTAGATAGCAGTGTAAGATAATAGATGAGCTGCTTCAACAATCAAAGAGTAATCTGTGCAGCACCTAATGGCAATCCTGTTGGAGAGCATGGGAATAAGGACAGCATATTTTTGTCCAGCATGCTTTCCCCTCGCTTAACCAGAAGTGGGGAAATGCAAGGTCAGTAAAATTGATGTAAAGGCAGCAGATTTAAATGCACTGAGCATGTGTAAAAAATGCTTCACGTTATAAGTGAATTTGCCATCTGTGCAGTTTGTATTGAACACACTAACCCAGATTAATCCATTAACAAGTCCCTTTTAAATAACAACCCTATTAAATCAGTGTTCCTTTTAACATTGAAATGCAAAGTGACTCAGATGGAAAATTCTGTTTTTCATTTGGTAGAGGTAAAACATGAAAAAGGATGCATTTGATGTTTCGTTCATTTTGAAAGCGGTATTGTCCTTGCAGGAAGCAAAGTTGATACAAGTAGGCTCAAAAGGAATGGGGTTTGGATGAGAGAAATGCAATGATTCTAGAAGCTTACTTGGATGACAGGAGACGTCAGGAAAAGGGCTAGAGGTCGTTTTTTATTGAGAGGACTATAATATAAATATAGCTAGAAGACGGAGTGGAGTTAGTCATCGCTCATTCTGCAGAGAGAGGTGAAGTGCAGCTGACGGTTGTGTGCTTGGAGAGCACAGCTAAACTGTACTGAGAGAGTGCCAGATCCTCTACAAGCAGTTATCTGAAGGAGTTTGGAGAAAGGTTGCTGGTTTTCCCTTGGGCTGCCAACAGTTGCGAAATTGGCAACATTCCGTTTGCTGACTTCAAACTGGGGGCATTTTGTAATAAACAAGTGAATATTCTACATCTTAAGAGTAAGTATGGTGGAACTTTGAGGAGGGCGGACGATTGTATGTACGTTTCCCATCAGATAGTCAGGGTCAACTGTTTATTTTTAACAAAGTGTTTGCTGTTTTTTTTCTCGCATGTTTAATGGTGAATTGCAAAAGCTGATGAAAAGAAAGTTTCCATGTCTTGTGCTGTGCTTTATATCTCTTCTCTTAGATAACCGTGTCCATTTCGAGACGTTGGTGAGAACAAACAAATGTTTTCATTGTGAACCAAAATTAGATGTATTATAGCAAATCATGTTAAAACAGGCATTGCCAAACTTATATTTATTTTAACGCATGTATATAAACTACAAAAGCTGAACTGGTGAAATGTTTTATTGTGTCTCTGGTGATTATTTTTAAAGAAGGGGAAGTAACAAGGAAGTGCCTTAGTGCATCCACAACAGCAGTAAAATATCTACCATAGGGGGTAGAGTAAAAAGTAAACATTGGAGAACTATCTAGCAAGCTAGAAAATCTCAGATGCACATGTGTGTGTCTTCAGCTGTGCATGCTGCAAGCTAAATAGAACTGTTAAAGACAGTAGGCTGATGTCATATATAAGTCATCGACAAAATAGATGGTGCTATTATATTCCTATAAGTGTAAGGTCTAGTGATTTGTACCTACAGTCAACCCTAAAACAGAATATAAATACAAAGGGGGAAAGGCTGGTCTCATCATGTAGGGCAGTATTATAAATATGCCCACCACTTTGATACCACAAAACTAAACTACTGCCACTTTACTGCCAATTTACCACAAAACTAAAATACCACCCAAGTTATGTAATAGCCCTATGATAAAACCCCTAACAGACTCCTAGTTATATTGGGGTTTTCATCAGGATAATGCTAAGTTATTTTGTCCATAACCCGGAATATGTTGGTAGCAACGATTTTTGGCAAAGAGCAATTAATGCTAAAGGAATGAAATGATATATTGCAATGTATAATGTCTGGATGATTGTTGAGAAATTACTGGGCACAAATGTATAATTACCTGTGTGTTCAGGGAGGTTTAGTCTGGGAATAAGATATGTTGGAAACAAAAAGATTACTTATGTATCATTAACAACTGTTCCTGGACTTGAACCTTGTGAAAAGGCAAAAGAGTTAATGTCTAGCAAACAAGGGGCCTAATGGCCCTATTTTTGTATTCTTGTCTCTTATCTTTTTCCTCTGATATGTACGTATTTTTATTTTTAAATTTTCAATATGTGGTTATTATTTGTTTACTTTATAATATTATATTTTATATTATGTGAAAAGCTTATGTTAAGCTATAACACATTAATAATAAAAATAAATAAAATAAAATAAAATAAATAAATCATTTATTTTACTATAACAATGCCTTATTCTGACTCCTTGAGCTTCCAAGACAGTGCTTATTTCTTTTATTATGACTTACCTTATAATTATTTATTTTGCTTCTCTCCCCTGCTCACTATGCGTGGACCAAGTGAAGGTCTGGATGAAGACCAGAAAGACATTGTGAAGCACTTGTTGATGGATAAGAATACTGCCACACTAGGACTATTGAACTGGTAGGCTTCCAGAAGCAATGGACAACTTTGGAGTGGGCCCACTCTGAAGCGTTCTTACAACAACATGTATCTGCAATATCTACAATCAGAGCCAAGAACCTCCAATTTATTTTGATGACATAGTGGACACATCCTTCTTTAAAGAGCATGTAACTAGGCCGGGGATGTTGTAGTATGTGAAGTGCCATGCCTGACAGCCTCGCAAATTACTCATTATGTGAGACAATGACCACAAGTACTAATCTGCGGAACTCTTTATTGGGAAGCAGAGGCTAACTTAGTTCTGTACTTCCCCAGAATTCCTGACCTTAATCCTACTGCGTTGATCTGGTCACAATTTAAGGGATATCTAATGCACAATTCTTACCGCAAATACTTGTGTGAGGATGATAGATCACGATAGATCATGCTAAGAAGTTGCTTCCTGCAGTTGTGGAGTGCAATTAATGAGGCCACTAACATTATGACTCTGGCGGTAGCCTTGCCAGTAAAAACTAGCACGGCTGCCGCGGGAGTAATTTTTTTCCGGCACCCGGCAATGGGGATTTAGCCCCGGTGGTCCTGGTAATTCCCCATTGCCGAGTGCTGAAAAATATGACTCTCCATTCCCATTTGAGTCCTATTGGACTCAATGGGAATGGGAGAACGGATGCACCGCCACCATTCATGAATGGTGCCGGTGCATCCGTCAAGGTCTGCGATCGGGTGCCGTTCCGCCCGCCTGGTCAGTCCTGGCGGGCTGAAAGGCATCTGCTTGCAGAACTCGTAGTTTGCTGGTCTGGAAGCAACAGTACCGGAAAGCTTACTGGTACCGTTGTTTCTGGACCAGCAAACTTGTAATGAGGCCCATTATGTTATGTACTCTGTGTTTATACAGCTATATTTACCCAATAAATACAATTACAATATAATTACAATAATTGTTTGCAGAAAAACAAGTCCAGCAGGGTATGGTAAAGAATATGTAGTACTGGAGCCAATAATTTCCAACTGTACAGAGGAACTAGTGCAGTGGAGGGGAGAAACAGTCAGAGTGGTCAGAGGAGAAAAGTGATGGCTGTCAGTGGACCATCAACTGGTCTGAGGGACTGAGTGAGGAAGGGATGGGTTTAGTACAGTGAAGAGGTTTGATGGCTCACAGAGAGGTGATGTGCTGGGGGGAGAAAGTGGGCTGTTTCTGAACATTTCTGCTTGCCTGGAGTCTTAGCTATCTATTCTAATTACATTTCTCCTCAACGGCTTGGAATGGGAAATATACTACTGAGAGACAAATATTAATTCTGCAATTTGACCGGCAAGATTCACAAGCACTGCAGCTAGTTGACTTTAAGGTTACTGTCCAACAGCCGGGTTCCAATAGGCTTTGTTGGGAATTATCTCAGACCCCTATGGGAACTCTCAGTGGCTTCATAAGGTATGCTAGATGTTACATCTAGTTATGAGGATAAACATTTTGACTACATTCTGTGATTATACGTTTATTATGTCAAATAAGGTCAGGACCCAGGGCAGGCCCCTGAAGAACCTGTGCTTCCCTGCAGATAGCCAAGAAGATGGCCAAGCACCAAAGCTCCACTGAGATATCTTGCTATGTGAGGATGGGCAGGCTCACAACAGGAGCCAGTGGTGCCATGCCAGGTTGCCCAGGGCATGCCAGTGGGCCGTATTCTGTATCATACAAATCATTTGTTCATACCCAGAGGCCAGGTGCCTCCACACACACTAGTCCTTGAACATGCAAATGGCCAAAAAAGGGGCCAAAGATCCCCAACATCAGGGACACAATCACAGTCCATTAGTCAGTTTGCTCTGAGAATCCCCTCTCCCTTACTTCATGGTTGAAGAGTGACCAGTAGGCTAAGTTATTGCTTTCCCTTTCAAAATTCTAAAATGCATCTGGTAGCACATTCTGGTGTCCCTGGCCTTTTTGCCTCATAAAGAAAGAAACTGTGGGTAAAGCCCGCAATTGGAAATGTACAGCCCGAACTAGATTGTGCACTTCATATTGAGGTGACAGAATTTATCTGTGCTATACATATTATAAATCTAAGTATATAATCCCCATTTGTGCGATTTACGCTTCGACCAAAACTTCAAAATGATACACCCCTTGATAAAATCCATAGTGAGCATTCACACTTAACTCATTCATATACATAGACCCATTACAGGCGCATCTCAGCTTGCTCTAACCCTGTTTATTTAGCAGTGAACGTTGTACTTTATTTACATTTTCACAGCATCTATGTGATAATCGCAAACTATTCTCGAATCTTTTTACACTATTAACATCATGATATTTATATGTTTTATTTTGTTCTACTTTCGCTACCGGGATTGATTATAGCATCTACACGCACGTGTAACACGTGTTTTCATACTTTGAAGTATATATTTTACAACATTTGCAGTTCTAGGCACTACGTGTCTACTGAATCCATCTACATATTCAGGCTATATTCAACATTTTTTCACTACCTTTTAGTATCTCTTCTCTTGATACTTGTTGACATAACATTTACTGTATACATGTGCATCACGTGATTACGCAACAAACGTAGCCGACAACGTCAGCTTGTTGACATTCGTGACGTCACACACGTTTGTAACGTGATGACATCATACAGATGACATATATTTAAACCGCCATGTTTTCTAGCCCTAAACATGGCGAGACTTGAACGGCTCTTCACGGAATCCACTCCCCCTATTTTAAGTACCCTCATAACTAATGCTCCCGAGTAGGATATTACTTTAAGCCTGTGCTCTTATTTCCTTTTTTCTTTTTACTTCATCTGTTTATTGTAGGCACACAGATATTCCATTGTGCAATTCTTTGAATTGATTACTTCCTACTCAATCTTGCCATACTTTACCAGATGCTTCCTACGCTCACACCGTAGTATATCTTGAATTTGATGAGCTACAGATCACACTATAGTAAGTGCTTCTACTTTCTCTCTATTTCCAGTAATGTCATTAGTCCAATTTGATGGACCTTCCTTTACATAAACAACATTTGTACTATCTATAGGTATGGTGGATACTCATCAACACCAAGGAAGCCACATTGTAAGCACGCGGTTCACTTCCCATCAACACCTTGGAAGTCATATTGTTAGTACACGGTATGCTTCTGTTTTCTAAATGTTTTTATATTTATTTAACATTAGTTTTAGGTTGGTTGACATTTTTCCAAACTTCTATGCCACTCCCACAGCTTATAAATGATTGAATATATATAAAGACCATCACCTAGGATTAGACCAATGCATTCATTTTGAAGCTTAACAAATGAAATCATAGAGAAATGTACCAGGTTTATTAGAGTGTACTACCACAAACCATTATTTGGACAGATGATGATTGAGTTTGACATTTGCAGAAAAAAAAACTTTATTTTTGGATTCAGATAATTTCCACTTACTGATTTGCATATACGTTTTTTTGAATTTGTAGGTTTATGAAAATTGAATGAACTTTCAGCCCCTGATGAAGAGGCTGGGCACATATGTTTCGAATAAATAATCTTTGAGAAAAATTGAAAAACATAGACATAGACTCATAGAGAAAACAGTGACTTCAACTGAAATACGTATCTCTACTACTCTAAAACTATTGGGCTTTTTTAGCCATAGATAGTGTGCAGGGGACAGGAGTTCCCTAATAGGGAACTTACTTTATTCGATTGTATTGACAACCCATATGCCAGGGTTGTTTCTTATCTCCTCTGCACCTTGAATCACTTTCATAAACATCCTAAAATAATGGGTAACTAACTTTACTTATTATTAAAATGGAATAGTTCCACACACTTGGAGTGCATGGTGTCTAAATTCGATTGGTTCTTCCTTGCAGATAGCCAAGAAGATGGCCAAGCACCAAAGCTTTACTGAGATATCTTGCCATGTGAGGATGGGCAGGCTCACAACAGGAGCCAGTGGTGCCATGCCAGGTTGCCCAGGGCATGCCAGTGGGCCGTATTCAGTATCATACAATCATGTCTTCATACCCAGAGGCCAGATGCCTCCACACACATTAGTCTTTGAACATGCAAAAGGCCAAAAAAGGGGCCAAAGATCCCCAACATCAGGGACACAATCACAGTCCATTAGTCAGTTTGCTCTGAGAATCCCCTATCCCTTACTTCATGGTTGAAGAATGACCAGTGGGCTAAGTTATTGCTTTCCCTTTCAAACTTCTAATATGCATCTGGTAGCACATTCTGGTGTCCCTGGCCTTTTTCCCTCATAAAGAAAGAAACTGTGGGTCAGGACCGCAGGAAACCTTTCCCATGTCTTGTGGGTCATGCAGATTCCCATGCTGTCAACCCGCTCCACCAACACCACAGCAAACAGCAAGTGATATAGCTGTGCAATGAGACTTACTAGCTCAGTCACATATTCAGCAATGGAATCTGTAGCTCCTAAACAAACCTGGACTTCCATGTTCTCTGTGGGGTTGCATCATATGCTGTCACAACCTTAGCTAGGAATGTTGCGCCACGATCTGTGGCTGCAGAAGGTACTTTTGTTCAGAGGACACTTGCCTAGCATTTCGATGCTGGACTGCCCTTGTGGATGGGATCAGACTGATTTTCAAATGGGTATTTCTCCTTTGTGAAGGGTCCACCGAACTACAATGTGAGTGGACAAAATTCCATTGAACAGGGTATTTGATCTATGGTCGTTTTCAGCAGAGGGGTTCCTGCACTTTTTTTTTATTTATAAGATAATGTGAGCTGCATTGATCTTTAGAATGCCACATATTTAAACTCTTCTATCTTATTGATTAAACAGGTTGGGTATTTGTGGAACATCTTTGTATGCCCTTGTTAGAGTTGTCTTCCAAGTTGATTGCAGGGTCAAATCCAAACTTTCACTCAGTTGATTTAGCTCCTGCTAAGTTTAGACATGGTTTGTATTCAGAGGCTCTGGTATCTTGCATGCTATTTTAATTGTTTCTCTCTCTTTCAAAAAAATCCTTTCCCAAAACAAATAGAAAGGACATATTACCACAAACAGGATAGGTGCCATACAATGAGGTGGGCAGGAATGTTGGCTGAAAGTGACAATTCAAACCCCATTTGATTCTAGCCAGCAGCACATTTCACACAGGTCCGTCCTAATTATTTCGGCCCTTTACCCCCTTCGGAGCCCAACAGTCCCTGCTTCTTTCCTGGGTGTGGACTTTAGCCCTCCCAAACACCATTTTTCTATTTTGGCCCAGACAGCTCCCTCCTTGTCACTGGTCACACCATATTCCCTTCATCCTCACTGCCACAGAAATAGTAAAAGGACCCATACTAGAACTACCATTACTATTTTCATAGGAGGACATCTTTGTAGCTTTTTAAAAATGGTAGTCACATGGGGTTGCTAAGCTGATTTCCACAAAAAAAGGCAATTAGCAGCCCAGATATTTTCTTAGGTTGACAATAACATAAATGGCTGGGCGAGGGGAGCTCTTAACAGGCCAACAAATCTCATTTAAACTAGCAGGAAAAGAATAGCCTAGTAAGCTCTAGTTCCCAAATCAATAACAGCATATTACTGTGCGATTGTCGAAATAAGCCAAATTGGGACCTGAGGTTTTGAGTAATGTTTTGCTAGTATCTAGCTAACAGTTTCTAGGAGATTATCTAAAGAAGGCAGTGTCGTTAGAATGACATTACCATATTGTCTGTGAGAAGCTGTGCCAGTTCTACCAGTTAAGTTTCCAAACAATTCACGGTACCAGGAGTGCCACTTTTCAGGAGGTGGATTACATATTCCATGTTAGTGGTGGTGGAGGAAGGTGCCAGTCATTTGGTATTAATGGATGTCTTGGTTACAGTTTCCATAGTGGACCATGAGACACTTCTTCCTCCTCTGTCCAGACACATGGTTGTGGTAGTTTTATTCTGAAATGGTTTTGCTCTTACCTCACTAACACATGTCAAGCAGTTCAGGCAGGGTGTTCCATGTCTTCCTCTTGCTTGTGCTAAGTATTCTGCCTCCCGGCACCTTCCTCTCACACATGTTTGTTCATCCATACATGGAGTCTCAGAGAGTGATCTGGACTCACACCTTGGCATCTGTATCTATCAGTATGCGATCGACATGCAACTGTATCTTTTTTTGAACCGTCAGGATAATGTCCGCTGCCTCGGGTGATGAAGAATTGTATCAAGGAGGTCCAGCTCAACTTCAATAATTCCAAAACTGAGTTTCTGAAAAAAAAAATCGAGCAACTTCGAGCAATATTTGCTCGAAGTGGCTCAAGGAATCCATACAGTTAAGTGTATTGTACCATGGATGTAGTAACCACTGTAGCTCGGGTTCCTTTTAGATTACTTATGTGCGTGAAAAGAAAAAGAAAATACATACATTGCACAGGCTCTATGTAGAAAAAAGGTGACAGATCTAGTCTGAATAGTTCCAGACCGATTTCCCTATTAGACAATTCTTTCGACATGCTTTCAACGCGGACGTTCAGTGTTCAATCGCCCAAAGACACCCAGCTGACAGCAGCCAGGCAAGCAACTCTTCATTGTTGTTGAAGGGTTCCAATACATCAGCGTGGCCCAACGTGAGACGTCTGTAGGCACCACTACACTCACCCTTTGAACTGTGTCACTAATTGGATACAGTAGGGCGGAGCTCACTTAGAGCTCAACCATCCCCTGTGCAGGAACCAGTCTTTGGATCCCTGCACTTGATAATAACAGCCGACCCTGTCAAATAAAAGGGAGGTATGGATTGCCTTCCCATGTCAAGAATGTATCTCCTGATGAAGACGTTACTATAATAAAGTATATACGTTGAAACCGGTAGAGAGAGAAAATTGTGATGAGGTCGTGGTCGGAGACTTCTGGGACCCATCTCAACTTTTTGGCCACGTTTACTATCTATTGTGGCTAAGCATATTGATTGAGCATTCTTTCTATAAATAATCCAATTGATGTATTATATGTCATGCTTTTTTATAGAATGTATACTTTATACCCATTGTTGTTTGGTATGAGTCGATTGTTGGTTGATGGATGTATGTGGATGAATGTTTGAATGGTTGAATAGTATGAATTTTATTATATAGATGTGTTCTTAAAAAAATGTTTCCTGCTATGTAAATTGTTGCCATAAATGCAGATTAAATCATGATTTGACTCATATATTTAAATTGTATCAGGTCTAATAAAAATCCTTGATGCCTACCTTTAAATTGTAACCTCTGGCTGCTTTTCCGTGACTAATTGCTATATTAATACCCCAACCTAGAGTGTGGGGTTCCCTGTGTCCTTCAGAGAAAATGGTAGAATGATTCTTGACAGGTTATAGTCGTTTTGCTGAGGCACATTTTATATTGTCACTAGTATCCCGCTTGCGGCTAGGAGCAGAACTCTTTAACTAATCACAGCCAGATTTGTATTTGCGATGAGTGAACCTTTTCACCTGGCAGTAATTGCAGAATTTTCTTGCTGGTGGGGGCCTGATCTTCTGGCAGGTCAGGCCTGGGGGTAGGTCTGTGACCCCCACCGGCAAGCTTATGTTCCCCTGGTCCAGTAAAAATGCAACTGCTGGAATTACCAGCAATTTTACCAGCCTTTTCCGTGGACCGGGGAAACTGTAATGAGCCTCATTGTTTCAAAGGTGTCCATGGTATGATGGCTCTTTAAAAAAGAAATACAATTCATGTATTGTTTGCACTTTTTGTGGATTGAGTGCCCAGGCATTACTGGCTGCGGTACAGGCTTAGATGAAGCTTCAGCGAGTACCATTTACTTTACTGTCGCCGTACCCCTGTTTAAGCTCGTTAATCATCAGCTATATGTAATAGCAAGTGCTAAAATCTCAAGCAAGCGTAGAACGAATTGCTCTCCAGAGATGGAGGAGGAAAGGAAAGCGGAGAAGGTATTTGCGCTTCGCTGCCCTCCTATCCCTCACGAACAACTATAAAAAGAAGTGGAGCATGAAAAAATAAGCAAAAGCTGCATTTACGCTTTCTTTTGCACTCCACGTCATTGGAAAAGGACCAGCTTCATCTTTTCAGCCTAGCTGTACAAGCTCATAGAAGTTGTGGGGTAAAAATAAATATGACATTTGCTCAGCCAGGCTTGCTTTGGCTTCATCCCTGACCCCACTTACAAAATCTAAATCTAGATTGATGCATTAGGTTTGCTATGCCTTATTTGGATTTGGCATTTGCCACCTTGTGTTGTTCGTTCTGTTATCGGATCCCCCTAATGGCATGTGAAAGGGTTGCCTATTACACTCTGGCACCAGCCTGTGGCAATATCTTGGACATTGCTCTGCTGAAAAGTTGCACCGCCACCATGAAAATATCCTCCACAACTGTTTGCATTCATCAGAGAACTTGACATTTCTCTCTCTCACCCAAACATACATATTTTCTGCAGGGATGCTGGGCACAGATGCCATGGAAAGCAGCTGGACAGAGATTGAGTACTCATTTATAGGTAAATGTGGGAGACTGGAGTTGACAGAGGAGTTGACAGAGGAGCAGAAAGGACAGTCCTCCGTTGGTTTCCCTGTACATAGTAAACAGAGTAGGGTGTGTCTTCCAGTGAAAATCACAGCAGTGAAGGGGTGCTCAGAAGTCCAGATCTAGCAGGAAAGTAGGGCTAAACTTGCATACCTAAGCAAGTTCATAGGTTTGTAGTGCTGGGTGACTTTAATTCGTTTGCCCCAGTATGCAAATGGATGCCAAACATAATGCCATGAAATGAATGGTGCATCTGACTGGTGGTTAGGTCGTGTTGTTGCCCGTGCCCCAGATTCGGTCACAATAGAAGTCTGCAGGAGTGTTTTGTATTTTCTGAAGCCTTCATAAATCGATACTGGGGAAGTAATGGGTAGATTCTGAATCCCCAGTTTAACTTTGAGACATTCTGTGAAGTAAGATCAAGATATGCATTTTATATCTGAGTAATTGTATGCAAAATCATTATTTTATCAGTGATGTTTTCATTTGTTGTTTTAGTGTGGTGTTTATAAGCCATCAAGATTCTCAGGTTTTTTACTACCTTCGATGTCTGAGGGCTGCTAACCACTTCATGTAGTCATACAAGGGCTGTGATGATTTGTGACTTGATGTAACACATTATGACTTGGTGAGGTTGAATTTGAGTTTCGTAACACCAAGCCACATGTGTTGTAAAATTGCATAGTCCCTTCTATCCAATCTGATTATTCCCTTTGAGTTAAAAAAATACCTGGGTAGAATCTGCATAATAACATGTCTGTTTTTTTTTTTAGATAATTTGCATCAACAAAACCATGTTGATGCTAAAAAAAAGAGTGGCTGTTTGTGAAACTCCTCAGGCGGTTGCAGGGAACCAATTCTGAAGGTATGTGATAAATGTCCAATTGGTAAGGATATATGTCATCCGCTGGACTAATGTGCTGTTTAAGCCCACTTCTTACATTATTTTCTTAGGTATGCTGTTCCTAATTGTATCAAATGCTGCTGGTATGTTCAATTACATCAGGGTGCACGGATTGCATAAATCTGTGATTTTCCTCAGTCCGCCGATCATTATAGTTTAACAGCAGGGCTGATCCCGTTCCTTTGACTGGTCTGAAATCTGAGATTGATCTAGGGTGGTTTTGCGTTTATTATATTATTATTTATTTAGTGTGATATAGTTTACAAAAGAAACTTTATACACATATACACACATATAAAAAATCAATAGATTTAGCAAAATAGTAAAAATACAATTATTATTCCAATAATAAAACAAACGTAAACAGTATAAAAACAATATATCACATTTCATACCGTGCTAATCCCTAAAAGCATGATGATTCTTAAAACAGAGGCATTTCATACACGGTCTCAACCAATTTTAAAATCGTTTTCACACTTATTAACAGTCTATCATTAGGAGTCACTAATATTTGCAACCACAGAGTCTCCCAGTTTAGCACATGTTGTGTACGAAAATACTGTTTAAAAGTTTCATCACGATAGCCAGATAAAGCCGGACATTCCACAACAAGGTGTTTCAGGGATTCCCACCCGACATTGCAGCATCGGCATAGGCGAGCAGACGTGGATGTCGAAGCCTGCACGCTCAGTACATCGCAAGTGGTGATTAAGTTTAACTTTAGTCGGAGCCTGAAATTTCTGATATCTCTTGATGCAGGTTTTGTCATGTATTGTTGAGGGCAGTTTAACGGTTTGATGTCCAGAGATCAAAAGGCTTAGTGGCCAATGTGTCCCTATTTGTAATCGAGTCATTTACAAAAAGTGATTTCTTGATTTTGCTTGGATCATATTCCAGTTCGTCCAAAAGGATTGTCCGATTTAAAGCCGCAGTCACTATGCTGTTCACCCAATCATTTAGCACAATGCAATTATTCTGGGTGTATGCTGTATTCAAATGGACACATAAGGTTGACGCCGGGGTGAACAAAATAGATCTTGCCAGTAGGATTCTCTTCCAGAATATCCTGGCAGCCAATGATATAATTCCCAAAATATGTCTGACAGGAGGGAAAGCGGTGCCAGCTGTGATACACAAGAAGCTTTTCCAAATATTGGCCTCAATCTTGTCCCACTCAAGGCCCTCCCGTACCTCTGCCCTGTAGGATAGTTACAGGACCAGGACCTGGTTGTACATTTTAATCACCAGAAGTAGTGAGAATCAACCATACTTACTGTCGAGCACACGTGCTTGAGCTAACGCGGAGACAGCCTCCAGCTTCATTCCTTGGTTAGCAAGTTCAACTGAACGGTTTAATTTAGCTAATACCCCAAGGTACCTAAATTCTGTAACCACTTCCAGCTTCTTGTTGTCAATGTGCCAACCGAAATTCGGTCTACCTAAGTGAATTTTTCTTTGATTAATTACCATAAACTTAGATTTATGCACATTAATCTTTAGTCCATTACCCCCAAAGAAAGCCTGCATCTTGCCAAGTAATTTCTGTAATCCTATGGGAGTATAGGTGTTCAATACTAGATTGTTTGCATATAGCAGATATAGGATTTTCGCAAGTCCCAACCTCGGGGGATTAGTGCCATCACCCTCCAGAGCTGCCCCAAAGCCAAGGATGTAAAGGTTAAAAAGAAAGGGTGCCAGAATGCAGCCTTGACATAACCCTTTGTCAACCTTAATCCATCCTGTGCACATACCATTTCTGTCCAACCTAATTTTGACTCTCAGGTCCCTATGCATCAATTCGAGTAAGCATGTCCAGAGCTTTGTACGGTCCATGCAGTCAAAGGCCTTGGTTATATTCAAATATGACAGATATAATGTGTGTTTAGCTTTAAAGGCCTGACTTTTTAGGAGCTGTAAAACAAAGCAGTTCAAGGCTGTACTAGTTCCTTCGCGAAATCCAGATTAGTTAAGGTCAAACTTGTTTGTTTGAACAGCCCATCTTTCTAGCGCTTGGAGCACAAAGGAAAACAAGGTCTTGTAAGAGGCATCCAAAAGGGGGAAAGGGCGATCATTACCACGGTTTGCCCTATCACCCTGTTTAAAGATGACCAAAACAATATCCTCTCTCTGGGTTACAGGGACCCTAACCTGACCAACTATGTTTGAGAACAGCTGTAGCAGGATGTCCGCCCATGTCTGCCTATAGTTCCATAGTAGAGAGCCTGTCTGGTCCCGGGCACCCAAAGACCTTGCCTTCCCTATAGCAACCCGGATGCCCTGCTTATCAATATCCAACAGGGACCAAGCCTCCCTGGCAATACAAGGGCCCTGGTTCACAAAATTAGCAGCACTGCCAGGGTCATAAAATAGTTTTCCCAGAACGTACCCGCGATAGGTTGATGGTGCAAAATGGCTTGGGCATCCCCACCACATATTAGTCTCCAAGAATTGGAGGTATTACGAGATACCAATGTCGTTAGCATGAATTCTGCGTCTTTTTGCAGCAGAAGGGCACAATGGCCCTTAATCCAGTGTTTATACCTTTGTTTTAACTTGGCAATCATTGTGCACACGACTTAATAGCTTCCTTGATGTCCCCCCTCAAGCTTAACTTCATAGCATGAATTTGGGCATCAAATCTGTGGCTCATCTTTAAGCAACTTTCACCCGATTTAATATATAAATGCGTTTATGTGGTTGAGAAGCAGGTAGTACTCTTTAATCTTTAGGAGTTTTACAGGATAGGGGGACACTGGCTATATGGTAGTGGGTGTTAGGATCTTCTTGGGTTTTCTTATACGTTCTTCACAAGATTCTTGTTGTAATCTATTTTCTGATCTTGTGATTCTGGGAGAAAATACTGGTGGGGGTTCTAGCTTGCCTATTAGGATACAGAACATCCAGCAGAGACAGACCCGAAGAGGAGCAAATGTCACAAACAGCGGAGCGAGGAACTGCACATTTGGGAAGGAATCTCGTGGAACTATCACTAGGCGGGTATATCATTTGAAGAGAACTCGATAGCTGGAATAGACCTTGTGAGCATGGTCCACTGGTGAGCTTGCAATGTTGCCTGTTGTCAAAAGATTTGTGAATTCTGTTAGGTGATGGAAGTGAATGTGTTCAGGGAAGCTGTCCAACTTCAGAGTGATGTCTCAATTTTTCCTGTTTTTGTCCAGGCCCCTGGGATTTTGGAATTTGAATGTGAGGCACCGGCAACAGATAGGTTCAGAGATATTGTTGGCATGTTGTTGCATACTACTAGTTTCTGATATCTATTTAGTCATTTGAAAATCCCCCTTTGTTGTAAAGAATGTGGCTGTCTGCCTACCAGACTGGTTTACAGGCATTAGCCCACAACTCCGTGTTTAAATCATCTTGCATGTGTCCAAATAATATACGAACCATTTACCCACTAATTGTCCCAGGGCTAATAGTCCAAGCACTTTATGCTCAAATCTTTACATTTGTTATTGGGCTAGTTGTGTGAACTATCTGAGTTTATGCTAGCACATCAGACTGATAACACAAACATCTGTATCATCGTACGTACAGTGAAACGTTCAATAATGTTGTACAGAGAGTTGGCGTTTTCGTGTGTGTTCTCATTCATATTCTGCTATGTATTCATTCTAACCTTTGTTTCATTGAATTCTGAACAAGTGTGTTGGCTTCTTAGTGCACTTTCTGTCCCAGGTTATTTATTATTCACCACACAGACCATGTATTACTGTCTGATAGTTGATTTAACACTGAATGCATTGCTACTTAATGAATACGTAAGCCGCTTACGGCCAATTGTCAACGTAATCTATGAACCCTTCCTTGCTATTGACATCTCTGTTGCCTTTCTGTTTTAAATAGGCAACATTCAATATTCACGGTATCTTTCGGCATTAATGGCCTATCTGACACCTTTGCAAAATGACATCCCTCTTTTGGACAGTATTGACAAGTCGCAGACCAGCAGAGCAACAGTAGAAATTGATACTGACGTTTTGGTCATTGTAACATCTATGATGTGTTAAATTTCCCCGAAGCATAAGGGTGAAGAAAATGAGACCCACAGACACATCTCCAAATAGTGTTCTGTTCTCAGAGTACAGTAAAGTTAGCTACAAAAGGAACCCCATTCAGTTTGGTGATGTTCCTTTGACTCTTTGAAATTAAGTCAGAATATAAGAAGGCATAACAGGTATATATCATATAGCCCTATACAGGTTATATCTCCATAAAGGGAAATTGAAAATATGCAGACATTATTTAAAAATGAACTACCTTTATTGTTACTTTATTATAAATCTAACTTGGGAAGCTTTCGAATGTTATTCCTTATAGCAGACTAATTCTTCAGTCACACATTCTATATAATAATAGCTTCCCTTATCTCGCACCCACTCACTGGAACGCCCTACCTCCCACTATCTGAGGTGAGGCCTCCCTCACCACCTTCCGCAAAACTCTGAAAACTATCCTCTTCACATAAGGCCCGACACACCAGCACGAATACCTATCATATTAGTTGTAATATATGACCAAATGCTATATCTGTAACAACAGTATGAAGTTTTGTAGTATTCATGATGTGTCAACAACAGCGATCATGGCTGTACCCTGTAACCAAGTTATTGCAAGTAACAGCGCCTCAATGCCCCTGGGCTTCTTGCGCGCTATATAAAAATAAATAAATAAATACATAAATAAATAAATAAATAAATAAATAAATAAATAAATAAATAAATAAATAAATATAATGGGACCTGCAATGGTGCAAGTTCTGGATGCATGTAAAAGCCTACATAGTCTACACAGAATTGGGAAGCTTTGGGCTGTGGTTTATGCAGGTGTGAGTGTGTCGCTACAAGCGTAGAAGATGCCCCTGTTATGCTCTTCTGAATCTCTGAGTGGTGTCCATCAACAGAATAGAGACGATAGGTGGCATAGATGTTTCTGTTCAGGTTGCTCACTTGTGGAATATCATCCCCATCAGTCTTTGCCACATTGCGTGTGATGGCATCTTGTTGCTGCGCTGTTGCCATCCAGGCGCTTCTTTATTTCTTAAAATAATACATATCAGTACCTATTTCTGAAGCATTTAGAAACTCTGTGTTTGATGACATTGGCTGAATCTGCTGACTGTGTTGGTCTTCACCGAGTGCACTGCCACATCGATGCTTGGGTGAATTGCCATTTTCACTCCCCAGATACTCAATTCCTTTTTCTGACTCTACTTCCAGACACACCATTTCAGACTCCATACTGGGAACTCTACTTCTGGTATTTGCCGCAGCTCAACCTTGTAGTCTGGTTCAAACTTCTGTTCCTTCACCTAATAATAAACTGAAGGAGGATATAAATATGAATCTGGAAACAGATGAAGAGATTTCCTCCCACATTCTTCCAGCCTGTATTTTATGGTCAAGGGAATGATATGCACATTTTGGATATGTAATGATATGGACTCCTTGGATATGTAAGCCGAAAACATATTCCTGCAGGGTCGCAGGGGTGGGGGATCGTCTAAAGTCTGAATTCCTCTGAACAAGAACAAAAAACTGTTTTGTTTGTTTCCTTCCTTTCTTGAGCAGTGTTTGCGCATTTGCAAAAAAATAAATTCAGAGGCACACTTAAACAAATCCATGGATCTTAAATACATGGTTCCTAAGGATGATCCCATTTATGTCTCTGGCCGTCTATCAGTCCATCAGCTGTGGTCAAAGCTGCTCTGGAGGAAGAAGTTGCTCTTTGCCCAAATTCAGACCGATCTAAGGGGCCTAAGCAAGACATTTTATCAAAATGCAGATCTGTCAAGTCTGGAGATTAGGTGCTTGTGTTGTCATGGTATAACCTACTAGATTGTGACAATGTTGATAAGTCTGTAGAACTTACCTCCTCCAGAACAGTAATGCCAGAATGAAAGGATCATCAATTTCAATAAATCTAAACCAACAACGATTTGACAGACAGTAACTCTAGAGATATAAATGTATCAATGAAAATGAAAATAAGCACAAAACTTGGACAATCTTTCTTAAATCCCAATATCCAGAACATGGTTCTTGGCCTTCTTTTTGATGGTAAAACACTCTTCTCTTCTTCAAGAAAGTATTGTAGAAGTGGTAAATGCGGGTGGTAACTGCAACATTATTCACATCCTTTTGTAAGCCCCTGTGATGAAATTCCATGTTTTAGACTGGAATGCCCTTATGGTACCACACAGAGCTAATACACAGTGGACCCTGAAAGTCCTCTGTTCATCACCAGCCTTAAATCTCACACTCATTGTCTATGTTGTAACAGTTGCCTGGCATGTTTGTGCAAGAAAAGGGAGACACTCGGACAGTCAACCCAGACCATGGGCTCTCCCAGTTCAGGCTACAACCTGGGCTTAACTGGACCTACTGTACTCAGTTCAGAAAGATACACTCATCTATAGTGACCCTTCATTGGTTTCTAAGATACCCATATTAGATATGGAAGCTGTCCTTGAAATGAGTCATAGATGCAAAGGCCTTCAGTTTAGACAGAGTATCTCAGGGAATACAGGCAATGAAATTGTATGAACCATATTGCAACTTAATGTGTAACACATTGGATTAGTAATCCCTAACCAAGATTGACCCACACTCACAAACACCCACTTGGATCAGAAAACAAGTGTAGATATATGGTTCATACTACTTGAGCAATCTAGACGTTCCACTTGCCTGACTGTAATCAAATGCCAGTTTGTTCAACTCAGTACTGGCACATCTGAATTCAACTTGTTTCCTGGGAGTGATAAAGCCTTGGTGAGCAGACCCACGTGGGGTTACAATCATGAAACACAGATGCTGAGATTGTAGTTAACTAGCACTATAAAAATCTACCTCCTGTTGACAATATTATGGTACAGTATATATTAACCTAAAAAGGAGACATCAAGAATCAATCATTCACACATGTTGTTTATGGGATGAGAAAAACCCCCCCTTAGGTCAAGAGAAATAGCCTCTCGAGGGCTAGTATCAACCTTGCATGTAGTTGACATTGTATAATGAGATACTCCATCTTATTGTATTGCAATTATTCTGATTATGTTGTAGGGTAATTTATCAAAATTCCTATAATGCCTCTGGAAGAATTTTCTGAAGTACAATAAGGAAGGGAACATGTTGGGATGACATCCTACATCCCACACGTGAGAGGAAATATAAACTAAGAAAACCCATGAAGCGTGAGTCAGGACACACCAGCCAATAGTACAAGCCGCAAACAGATTACCCTGTCATTCCCACCATATCCCTTCACTGAGAGATGCAATGGAAAAGCAGCACACACATGCACTGTAAGTAGAAATGTGCCAAAATATGAAGGATTATGTGAAGGCATCACGATGTAGACACTGACAACGAAAAAATGTTTTTGCAAAAAAGGAGGGTTGGAAAAAGGCCTAACTTGTCCTTAGGTGGGATTTCCCTACCTAAAGAAACTAATGAAAGTCTGTGTCAAGAAGTCAAGCGCAACTGTCTGTGTCCAAAACCCATACTTGCCCTCATATCTAATTGTACACAATGTGTAGGGATTTCAGCATCAAAATGAGAAGTGTTCAAAGAAAAGTTCAGAGCTTCTTCCAGCTCTTGGTTAGAAAAAGGTTTCCCTTCCCCAAGGTTCAAATAGTTGAAGTTATTAAAGATGAGTCCCCTTCCCCAAGCTTTCAAGTCTTTCAACTTTCCAAAACAACACAATTCCTTGGGATACTTCCCAGCTCTGTTTGCTTGGTTACCTATCACCAATTTCATATATTTCAGTTTCTTAATGTCATATCACACACGTTTTTCTTTATATTCAGTTACAAGCTTGTGGGTGATTTAAGTTGTTTTTCCTTACGTGGGTGTACTCGGTGTAGGTGCAGTTGCCGGACCACATGGTCCACCCATTACAGGTCACGCAGCTGACACACTTTACTTGTTTCCTCCTCTTATTCACGCTGCTACTGTTCCAGTTCACAGTGGTACTTAACTTATTCTCATTTCACATCCTCCTGATGCTTATCACTGTTTGGTTTGCCACCATTCACTTGTTACACTTTCACATTGTCTCATGGCTCTTGCCACTGTTTTTACACAGTTCCTTTTTATCAGGGAATTGCACCATTCATTCACTTTGTACAAATCAACACAGAATCCGCCGTATAATCTTGTGCTGAGAACTTGTACACTTGTTGACAGAAGTAGTTGCAAGTTCAATTATTCCAGTTTTCTTTGGCCCTCTCTTGGCCTTGAAAACACTTACTTTATGTAATTCACCACAATATTTTGCTTGGCTCCAGGTCAGTCTTTCTTTAATTTCTTTTATAGTTCAGTGTCTACAAAAACTTTGCACTAGGTTTTCTCCGCAGTTTTGTGCCTTCATGATTATCAAACATACTTAGCAATTTGCATACATTCAAACTTGGTCAGCATTTATATAACCCCAACAGGACCTGGAGCAAGCAGTTTAAGTTAAGAGGGCCTTACCCAGATTCTTTAGCTTACTATCTTTACCAGAGTAGAAATGTCCAACACATATCAGTCTGTGTCCTGCCGTGGGGCAGTCCAGCACCGAAATTCTAGGCAATTCTTCTCTGAACAAGAGTACCAATAGCAACCCCAGACACATGTTTTAGTCTGGTTGGACCTCATCAGTAGGGGTGGTGCTGTGCCTCTCTAAGAATAGTGAGCAATGGGTCCACGTCTGATTTCCCCTAATAACTTAGAGAGAGACCAAAAGTTACTTAAATTATGCAAAAAACAAGTGGGGTCCTGGGAGTCCCTCTGCTGGACTTTAGTCCTGGTTATGAGAGCCCTACCCTTTCAAGAGAATCAGATGAGGAATATGTGACACAATTACAGCACTAATTGAGCAAAGCATCATAGTACCATTCACATAACCATGCAACACAGCAATATACCCAATTAAAAAGCAAAAGGCTCATCTGGGAGATTTGGAGACTTATACTTAGGCCTCTCAACAACATAGTCTAGCATAGTATCTACTAGTGCCCAACCAAGCTTCAATACTCTACAACATACCTGCAGACGCCACATACTTCACAGTGATTGACCTCGAGAAGGCATTTTTCTCAGGACCCTTACACCCAGATTCTCAGTACCTTACTGCATTCTCATACAGCAGCCACAGATACCAGCACACTTGTTTACATCATGGGTACTGTGAGTCCCTGAGTGTCTTCAAAAGAGTTCTTCAGATGGACTTAGAAAACATACAAATGCCAAGCACAGTACTGCAATTTGTAGATTATTTGCTAGTTTTTTAAGGAAGGCATGGTGTCAAACAGTGAAGACACACAAGTGATCAAGTTCAAAGGTGTTTATTGAACTTCAATGGGTTGATTGAGTGCTTGTCCAACCCTGAATCTAAGTATGGGAGCAAGCTATGACCATCAAACAATATTAAGTAAGTCTTAGTGGAGTCTCTGTCAAAATAAAATGGCCTATACTAATAAACCTATTGTCAATCCTTACTTCTAAATACAAATGGTGTCGGAAAATGATGTATGCAAAAGAAAGGTCTTCAAGAAACAATATTTCAGGATAGTTGAGCAGTTGGCTTCCCTTCTACACGTTTTCAGCATGGGACAAGGTGGCACACTCGAACTTTGCACACACTGTGGCTTCTCTGCCACGAGGATGCAGTTCAAAACATAGATATCTGGGCCTTCTGCACCAAAGTCTCTTTGCCAATAAAAGTCTCTTATTGCAGAGTGTCTAGAATAACAACCAAGTACCAAAGTTCCTTTCTCATCAGGACTTTCACATTCATATTCACAAGTTCTTCCGTTTATTTTTCACCACAGGTCTTCTGCTGTTGGGCACAGACCCCAACAATGTTCACAGTTTCTCTCAATCGGGCTTGGACCACAAGTCTTTTTGTCATCAAAATTCAAAGACTTTCGACTGTGCGATGGATTTTTTTTAAACCATCACAGCACCACTTCGATTCACTTCATCCATAAGTTTCACTTTATTGCTTTTGTTTCTGCCACTTCTTGGCTGGGTACATCACACATGGACCTGCGATTGAGCACACTTGTGGTGCCAGACCATTCTGTTACTTTGTCTCATACCTTCTCTGATACATATTAAAGTTCAAACATCCATCAGCAATTCAGCTTTACTCGCGTATTTCATCACACATGTTAATATTCTTCACTCTTGCGCTCTTCATAGAATGTTGCCACTTTCAATCTTGCCTTAAACACAGACCGGTCTTGCATTGGTCTCCCCAACTCCCCGGCAGTATTGATCTCTCTGGTGCTGCTTTTGATCCTGGAGCCAAGGATGGTACTACAGCGTCTGCTGCTGCTCCCAACTCAGCCAGTCATGCAGGATTCTTTAGTCGGGTTTCCTGGCCTTACACATTTTAATCTGAAGGTTTATGGAAAGTAACAGTTTCTCACCGGAAAGGTGAAGGGTATCTGCCTCCTTGCTCTCGCTTCTTGTTTTGCAGCCTTTCTACCCTCATCTAGCTGTCATCTGGAAAACAATGTCAGGTACAATGTTCGGGTATGAGTCTGTTTTCTCCCTGTGCGGGTTGTCTGTGTAAAATTGTTTGTGCAGGGAAGGAGGTGGGGGTTAACAGTTCTCAGTTATCCTACCTGGTAGGATGGAGTAAAGGTGTTATGGGGGGCTCAACATCTCGCCATCAGTTGTCCCATTCCCACTCCCTGAAGACAACTAACACAGGGGATCCTCCCACACTGGTCCACCCCCAGGGTCTGGATCCAATGGTAATGACTGTGCCCAGGCCACCTGAGAGAGAGATTCCCAGGGACTACCAATGTGACACCTTCTGGTTTCTTACAGTATGTAGCCCTAACTCCTTTCAGACAAAGCATACAAGGTAGACAGACAAGTTACAATACAGACAGAAAGAAGAAGTGTACTTAGGGCAGATACTTTCAGTAACTGGGAGGAAAGTAACCCGAGACAGAGCAACAACAGGTATGAACACACCACAACCCAAAACAGTGAGATTGTAATACAGCAAATATTCAAGCTTTGTAATTAATCCAGAACATGGATATTCGCCTATTCAACAAATATCAAGCCCTTGCTACAAGCAGTCAAGCCCCCAAAAAGAAAGAGCCCCTTCAGTGGACTGATGAGATGACAGAATGCTTTGATGACCTGAAGATTTCCATCAGCATTGCCCAGCATTAGCAACACCACACTCTAAGAAACAGTCTGACTTGTTTTCACATGCAAATGGACAAGTAATGACAGCAGTACTCACACATAACACATATCAGAAACACAAACCGCTAAACTAATTCAGTGGGCTTTTGGACCCAGTTACGCAGGAACATTTCCCTTGCGAGTAGTCTCTGGCAGCTGCCGCATTTGTCATCCATACATTTTCAACCATAACCATGGGTTGTCCAATTTGTATTTGTATTTATTTATTGTGCATTTGTAAGGTGCTTATCCAGCAAACAAATTGCATTTCAAATCGCCAGGGAAAGTCCAGCTTCTCCAACAGTTTCCCAAGGAAGGGGATGATAGAGATGGGGCAATAGTTAGCCAGACAAGATGGATCTGCAGAAGGTTTTTTCAGTAGGGATCACACAATGGAGTGCTTGAGGGAGGAGGGGAAATATCCAGTGGCAGAAATCAGAAAGTGCAGTGGCAAGAGATCCAATATTGTCCTTCATGGAGCTGACAATTCTGGTGACTTCATCGGGTGTATAGGAGAGAAGGAGGAGAGAGAGCGGGGGAAGGGGGATGGGACGCAAAGGGAGGCAGAAGGGCGCAGGAAGGGGAGGGGGAAATGAAGCAAGGATGCTCAGGATGTCCTGAGTTTTTGCCATGAATGTATAGCAAGAGGGAATGGTAGGGAAGAGGTGAGGTGGGGACTGCATTATGGTTGGCTAGTCCCTTGCAGATTTTAAAGAGTTCAGCCATGTTGTTGGATGCACCAGAGATGCGAGCCTGGATGTGGGCCCTTTTCTTGAAGTGAATGGAGAGTCAGTATTGCCTTTGGAGCAGGCGACAGGCCAGTTTGTCAGAGGGTGAGCCTGAGGTTTGCCACTTGCGTTCTACAGCTCTGCACTTGCGTTTCAGGGGTGCAAGTTCAGAGTCATATAAAGTGTTACACTCATGTTTCAGGCAGGATTCTCATGACTGGGGCAAGAATGCCGACAGTGTTAGTGATGGCCAAATGAAGGTTGCAGAGGTAAAATCTGCAGTGGGGAGAGAGGGAGGATGAAGGTGGATGTGAAGGCAGCAGCTGACACTCGTTTTTTCGGACAGATGTTCGTGAATGAAGTTGGCAAGGCTGGGGGATGTGGGGTCAGGCAGCATAGAGGAAAAAGGTGTGAGTAGATGAGAGAATGGTTTGACCAGGAAAGTGGGGTAAAAGATCAGTGTGGATGAAGGCATCAAGAGTTTGACCAGCTGAGTGAGTAGGGTCAGAGGGGAGAATAGAGAGGGAGAGCAAAGTGGAGAGGTGACAGAAGAGAGTGGAGGCCATGATTGAGGGGTCGAGGTGGATGTTGAAGTCACCCAGGAGGAGTTTAGAGGTGTTTGTAAGGAGACAGGAGGAGAAGTCAGCCCATTCAGAGAGCAACAAGGTGGTACAGCCAGGTGGCCTGTAGATAGTGGCAATGGTCAGGATGGAAGTGGAAGAGATGACCAACTTTCAGACCAGGCTCTCGATGGAAGAATAAGGCTGAGTGGGTATGAGGGACTGATGGTATGAGCGAAGAGGGGACCCACTCAAAGAAAATCTGGGCAACCCCACCAGGGCGATGATTGCAGATGATCTTATAGCCATCAGGGAGAAGGGAGTCAAAATCAGTGACTGAGCTGGCATTGGACAACCTCTCGGTAAGAGCATGTATATGGAGGTCATGGTCTTCAAGCAGGAGAGAGATGTTGGCAGAGTGTTTGATAGCAGAGCACGTGTTAAACATGGTTAGATGCAAGAGTTTACTGTGTTCGAAGGTTTTCCCAAGGAGGGGTGCAGAGACATGGTACACCAGTCACAGGAGGGGGGGCAGAGAGAGTGGAGGAAGGAGGAGCAGGTGCCGGAAGGACATTTACAAGGGATGGCAGGATCCAGTCAAAGAGGAGGAGGTTGGATTGGGGATCCCATTAATGATATACCTGGATGGTGAGAAGCCCACCAAGAGTACCTCCCATCTAGTGCCATCATTAATGGGTGAATATGTGTGTGGAAAGAGAGTGGAGATACGATGAGGAGTCCGTAGATCTGGGGAGGTAACATAAAAGAGATTATCAGTAAATATCTGTCTGGAAGTTGCGCTGACACAGATGTCTGCGATAGGTAGCAGGGATATTGCACAAAATGTCTTTTTCGAGCTATTTTCTTTCAGACTTTGTGAAAGAGGGAGGATAGGTGATAGTATTGCATTTATAGAAGATAGGATAGATGATGAGTTTCTTAGGGGCCACGTGGATAGGGGGAGGGGGTGCACAGCACAGTATTAGCATAAACTCACCAGCAGCCTAGTAGCCAAGGGAAGCCAGACAAGAGATTCAATTGGAACACTTTTGTACCAGAAAAAAAAAAGAAAAAAGGGGTGCTGAGATTTTGAAACACACACCACAATGCAAATTACACCAGGGGCACATAATGCAGTGCACCATATGGTGCAGAGATTATGAAAAACACACCAGGATGTAAATTCCACTAGGAACCCAGAATGCAGTGCAAGATTGGGGTGCAGAGATTTTGAAAAACACGTCAGGATGCAAATTTGCAGAGGAAGCACAGAACTATATTGTAAGCAGGATTTAAGTAAGGCAAGGGAGGAAGAATGGCAAAGGACACACCTTCATTCTAATTGTAGTGTAGGTTAGTGGGAAAGTTGTAAGAATGTCCATTCATGACTCACAGGTATTCTTGTGGGTTGCACGCAGTTCCAGAGTCCTAAGTTCATGGTGTAGTAGGCTGCATGCCTGGTGGTTGTGCCATGAGGAGCTTTGGGGGTTGCAAGTAAGGAGGGGGCCCTACAAGGCCTAAACAGGGGCCTTAAGAGTGTGTCTTGGATGGGGGCTGGCATTCGCCTGCCAGCTCCCTGATTGTTCTAGATGACTGTTGCTGCAACCAATCGCAATCATGGATATGGAACTCATCAAGCACTTCACTGCTGGTGAATGAGCCAGCTATATTAGAAGTTGGTAATTCAATAGAAATATGCCCATGTATTTTGAGCACAAGATTACTGGTGCTCAAAATATATACATTCCAGCTTTTGCGAAAACATAAATGAATCAGGCAAGTTGCGCATTTCAAATTCGTTGTGTCAGCCAACTTGATCGATTTCAAGCCCCAAAATGGCTTACCTTGGTTGTAGAGGCTGTCGGAAGTCTCTTTATGTATGTCAATAACTTTGTTTGTTCACCATATTGGAAAGAAGCAATTCCATGCTCACACCATAGAGCACATCAGAATATGAGATAATAATGTCCAACTCTGCCATTAACATAGTTAGATGTCAAATTGTCAACCCAGCAACATATGTGGACAATCCAATAGAGCCACAAAATCAGGTACATGATTGTGAAGTGTACAAAGGAGAAACACAAGACAGAAACAGAGTAAGTGAAGATGCACTTGAGACAGGAGAAACACTTTATGTAGATGGATCCTTAACAATAAACCAGGAGGATTGTCAGAGACATACAGATGCAGCAATGGTGAGATTGAAAAAGATCTGGAAGAAGCATTTCAAATAGTGATACAAAAGAGATTGCCCTCACATATGTCAGCACAGGTGGCATACCATGTTACACTCATAGAAGCACTTCAAGGGCCATCAGAGCACATAGCCATCATGAAGTCTGCTGTGCACACTAAAGGGAAATATCTAATTTAGCTTGGAACGCGGCCACATGTGCAGCCGCCAGACAGGCTGCTTATATGACTGTTATAGCAGTGCAGCAGGAACAGCTACCAGAAGCATACAGTTCAGTGTCTATGGCACAGATTGTAGAGCTGCAGGATAAATCACCAGCAGAGGAATAAGCCCTCTGGGTGAAGAGAGGATGCACCTTATCACCCTCTGACATGTTATGGAGACAAAAGCACACAGGAAAAGTAGTAATGCCACTAGAGCTGTTGAATATTGACTTGGAACAGCTCCATTACCCAAACCACTCACCCACTCACCCAAGCAGCACATTGCCGCTGAGATCAGTGAGGATTGATTTGCTCCGAACCTCTCAGAACAAGTGTATATGTTTGTGGCCAACTGTACAACGGTCCACATGTACCACCCAGGTTTTACAATGAAAACCCCACCAGTAACATTGCCACACCCATCAGGACCTTTCAAAGAACTCCATTTCAACTTTATCGACATGGTGAACAGGTGCAGTACATACAGTTATATGATTGTGGCAATATGCCAATTTTCCTGTTGAATTCAGGCAGGTCAAAATTCTGGTGAGGAATGTCTTTCCAAGGTGGCGAATATGTATGTCCTTTGGCCCAACAACTGGCCTTATTTTGGAAATGAATTCTTCAATGATGTTACAAATTTACTGGAAGACAAGCTATGCACAGCATACCACCCACAAGCCAACACGGTTGTAGAGAGACTCAATGGCCTGTGGCCCACACTCAAACACTGACAGATACTCACAGGAGTGTTGACATTCTCAGGCCAGAGTCAATGTACATCTTAGGATTTGTCAACATGTGCAAAAGATGTGTCTGATCATTTAATTGTAAAGACACAGCAAAGGGCCCCAACAAACTTGAGTGACACAGCAGCAACAGCATCAGCCCAAATGTGTCAAGGAAACAAGGGGGGTCATCTGAGTTTGGAGGTAGCTATGGTGCTATCAGCACCATGGCTGCCTCCAAAGTCAGGTCCGGGTAGTCGGAATGGGGACTTACCGGGTCATTCCGACCTTGGAGGACCTGGTAAGTCCCCATTCTGAATACCATTCCCCATTCCCATTGAGCCCCCATAGGGCTCAATGGGAATGGGGAACAAGCTAAAAGTTGGCCCGCAAATAGCGGGCCCGTTATTAGCTCCATGGTCCCTTAACGGGTCCCGCTAAGGGCGGCTGGTAAAACCAGCCGGCCTTAGCGGGACCCGCTAAGGGACCTCGGAATACAGAGGTAAGGAGTTACCAGCACCGGCATCCTTACTGGTGCGGTAACCCCTTACCTCCAACCTTTTAATGATCCCCAAGGTTTACATCTGACAGCACAACCGCACTTGGAATCAGCCCAAGTACACGGTACCATATACAAAATTGTCCAAGCCAACCCTACAGCAGTGAAGCTAAAGAATCGCAAGGCCTGGATAAATGTGTCAGACGTCAAGATAGTAAGCACAACAGGTCATTCCCCAAATGTTTTGTTTATAGGAGGCTAGTGGTATAACGGGAAAGATACATCACAAAATTACATAGAATCAACAGCTACCCCTTCCTCCTGCTTTTACTGCTCTATTGACCATCAAAGACTCAGCGAGTCAAAAATGTCTTGCTCTCCAAGATACTCCATGGGCATCATTACAAGTATGCTGGTAATTAATCCCAGTTTCCGGAAACTTGTGATGTTGGATCCTCTGGATGATTACATGTTGCCGTGCATGCACATCTGGCATGGAAAAAATGCCAACACTGTCGTCCTGAGTGCCAGTGCTGAATCCGGCTACACGGTCCAGGACCAACCTATACCGGTAACAGCGGTCCTTCAAATACCATGACTGGATCAGGAAATCGGCGGCGGCCATTATAAAAACACAATCCATTGCAATCATGGAAGCACAGAAGACATCCACCCCTCCCAAGCACACAAACTCCACTGTGACCATGACATCAAGAGTCTGTGAGACCCGAAAGCGGAAGCCACAATTCAGTGAGGCCGAGGTGAGCATGCTAACGGAGACCATTGTCCAGCATGCTCTAGAGCTCTTCTCCAATGACCAGCACAGGCAGGCCCAGCTGCACATCTGCGAGGAGGAGGCCCAAATGGTCTCTGCAGTTGGCGCAGCCCCCCGCACAGTGTACCACGAGTGGTGCGACAACCTGCGATGGGGGATTAGCAACCTCCTCTAGGCCCATCACTGACAGGGCATGGCCACAGGGGCCGGGAGTGCTTCCCCAAAATGCCTGCTGCCATGGGAGGAGATATGGAATAGTGTGCTGCACCTCACATCGAGGCCATTGAATCGGGAGTCCAAAACATTTGGGGAATTTGGTGCAGCTGGTCCAGTTCTTACAAGGGGCAAGACTCACAGAGAGAATCATGTGAGTGTGAGGGCATGGTCAGACCATTTTGAGTCTTTACTCAAAGGGCAATCAGTTAGATATGAGTATGGGGAGTGACGCTCTGCACTTCGTTTGACTCTAAAGGAAGTGCAGAGCACTGTTAGTCGGCAGTTGCATAACAGGAATTGTGGTTCCCTTTGCTGACAAATTATTTTAATGCTTATTTGTAATTGGGGGAATACCCAAATTCCTGGATAAATGCCTTTATCTATCCCATCTTTAAAAAGGGAGATCCAGCAAGCCCCCCATCCTGCAGGCATATCTCTTTGCTGGATACCTCTTTTAAGATCTTTGGCATGTGGTCCTGGAGCATCTGGAACAATGGATATCTGAACATGACATTCTTTCGGTCATCCAATATGGCTCCTGGCCAGGCTTGGGGACAAGAGATCAGGCTCTTAACTTGTATTTAACTGGAGCATCCTCCATTTTTCGAAGGGGTGAATTGATTTATTTTGCATTCATGGACCAGAGCACAGCCTTTGATAAAGTCGATAGAGGCACATTATGACAGGTGATCGGGTACATGCGGTGCCCTGTTGAATTGATAAAGGTAATGCAGATCATCCATGAGGATACTGTAGCCTGTGTGAAATTTGGGGAATAGGGCCAATGCACAGGACATTTTAAGGTGGCCTTTGGAGTACGCCAAGGTTGTGTGTAGCCCCTGTATTGTTTGGCCTTTATATTAATGGCCTATATAAGGCATTGGTTAAAACATTGGCCGATTACCTTAAAATAGGCGCATTTCCCCTCACTGTTCTGCAATACGCAGACACTGCGGTTTTGATTGTCTACACACCAATCGCTCTGCAGCTTTTCATTTATGCCTACACTGCCTTTATGATTGACTTGTGGGATAATGAGAACACCTTGCCCATAGAAGTTATAGAGAATAGCTTCCTCAAAAAACTTCTGGGTCTCCCCAGTTCTGCACCAAACTATGCTGTACACATTGAACTGGGCACTGCACATATAGGTGATGACTGGCACATAGCCCCACTCTTGCACTGGCTAGTGCTTTGGTCGAACCCAAAAGCTAAGTTGACACACACGATTATGAAAGCTTTGATGCAGAGTTCTCTTTGGCATAAGATTCCATGCATGGTTGAATTTCATCTGTCGGTGCTTACTGCAAATGAATACCCCAAGTTTGCAGTGCCCTTCTGCTCTTTTAACTCCGACTTTGGTTAACAAATATAAGCAGATGTTTGTCTCCATATTTGTGGTGAATAGGGAAACAAATGGGCTTATGATTGCATCCAATAGGAACCATTTGTTGATGCTAGCCATCCATGATATTCAACCATTTCTACTACATACTAACATAATACAAGATCGGTGGGCATTGATTAGGTCAAGATTTAATTTACTCAGGCTCAGAACCATTACTAAGAACTGATCGAGAGTTGAGCAGTGCACAGTTTGTCCGGGGTGCAGCGCTGAAGAGGATTTGGTGCACTTTATCTTACTATGTCCCCTCTATTGTGATATTAGAAAGAACACTATTGCCCTGTTGCTTAAGGTGGCAAATTTTACACAAGCATGCCCTGCTCTGATTTTCTTACTGTGTGCTGAAACAACTGCATTTGCTTGGAGTTGCCTGGAATTTGTGATAAAAGCTTGGTATCGAAGGGAAATGTTGCTTGAAGGAAAGTTTTAATCTGTTATTTAATCTGAATTGTCTTTTACTGTTTTAAACTCATATCTACTCTGATTGTATTAATGTTTATTGCCCTAACTGATGTATTATTGTTTTATTTTTTGGTTTATTGATATTTTATCCGAATAAACTTTGAGGATGATGATGATGATCTGCAGTGACCATGTAGTTTGTCTGGTTCCCTGGTGTGCAACAGGTAATATTCCACCTGCCAGCATAATTTGTATTCAGACCAGCAGTGCCACATGAGGAAGCCCCTGGAAACAGTCTTTACATTGCACATTGAGGCAGTGATCATGAGGAAAGACACAATCATCATATCAGGCACACAAAAGGAAGAGGTGGAGTGGAGAACAGTACTATGCTTAGACCCCACATTGCCACTGAGAGAAGCCACAGATGAGCAACTATTTGTGAACATGGATACAGATGGATAAATACATTTGGAAATCAGCATACCCTGTGTGATGCTGTAAATGCATTGGAGGGACAGGGCCTCCCTTGTGTCTTATCATCTGCCTGGAGTCCATATGGGACTCCTGGCAGTGCAGCTCTTCCTCTTTTTGGTTTGGTGTACAGACCCTTGGGATACCCTTATGGAACCCATGGGTGGGGCTAAAACCCAGTACCCCTAGTGTATGTTTATGGGCACCTGTGTGTGGCCCACAGAGCTGGGTATGGGCTGGTGGCAGCTCCATGCTGAATTTGGCAGGTGTTCGAGTATCCTCCATTTTGGGATACCCAAGCCCTGCTATTGGAATCAATTGATTCCTGATAGGAGACAAGATGGCCCCTGTGGCCTTTTGCTTTCTATTTCCTGTTACTTTGTTTTTCCCCAAGTCCTGGGAACCCCTGACTCTGTCCCTTCACCCTGACTGGCTGTTGGGTGGAAGTTCCATATATGGTATTGTGGTGATGTCCAGGTAAGACTGGCTGGAGCCTTCCCAGTGATGTTATGTTGTGGGTACGCCCTTGGGGTGGGACTTGGGTGAATGGAGTGTGTGACAAATATGCACTTCATGTTATGGGTGTCTGGTTTCTGGTATGCAACACAATGAATGAGACAGCCCTGCCCGAAACAGGTATGAATGTAGTGTGAATTGCTGAATGGCTGGGTACTTGTCCCAATGCACATTCCTTGTTGTGAGTGTCTGGAGGGAGGAGAACAGCCTGAAAGCACTGTGAGCCTGATTGGTTGCCTTCCTGCATGAATGCCCTTCTGGATGATTGGTTGCCTGAGTGTGACCCAGCAGAGTGAATGAGAGACCAAACAGTATATCTGGGGACCTCTCACTGATGGAAATCATTCAGAAGCTGAAGTTGATACTTGATGCTTAACGTTGAAGCCCACTGGAAGAATAAGAATTGCTGCTGCTGTCTGCCAATCGGAAAGCTGATGTGCCTTCAAGGAACTGATCCAAGAAAGGACCTGGCTAGGAGACCTCTCCCTGAGCTACGAAGGACCATCGTGCACCAGCTAACCTTTGCTGAAGCGCCCTGGAAGTCAGTCCTCGAAAGGCTGCTGACCGGAGAAGGGGACCGCTGCGGAATCATGAAGCGAAGTGCCCAGACATTGACCCCCATCACCGTCGATGACGATCATTGATTAAGAACACTTTGAACAAAGTTATCCCTCCCCTCGCTCATCCTCAATGATCGCTTTGTTCTGCTTGAGAAAGTCAAAGCCGCTGGCACGCCAAGGAGAGTCCGCTGGTGGGTTTCCCGCCACCAGAAGACCACAAAGATGCCGATGACCTGATGCACTTGCTGGGCCAAAGTTCTTCAGTAACACTTTGCAGCAACAAACTATCATCGTCAAGGTGCCCCGCATGCCTTATCTTTGCAGGACATCCATGACCGATCGTCGACGAGCACCACCTAGACCGAAGCTGCTGCTTTGATGCCGTTGTTCACCATTTCATTGTGGGATCTCGACGATCCATGGCTCCTGCCTTAAAGCTTAAGAATGGTCTGTCGACGACCCGACATTGAACTCTGCTATTCCAGGTACATTGGGGCGATAGAACCTTTTTAGAGAGAAATAAGATTCATATAAAAAATAAATGGACTGGGCTTGTATTATATCTTTATTTACAGGTTGCCCAGGTGGGGGGATCCTCACAAAGAACTGTGTCTAGGTAACAGGGCCAGTATTCTGCCTATTGTTTTGAAAAAGCTGCTTTCCTCCTATGTCTATTGTTGGTTCACTTTATTAACGGATTTGTATGACATTTGAACTGAGTACAGTTGATGCATTTTAATGGAATGAAAGAGTAATTGTAGTACCACATAGAAACTGTATACATTTACCATTTACCATTTTAGATTAACCTAAGCACAAAGTGTGTTGTTGTGATTGTGTACACAACTTGAGCCTATTCATATAAAGGCTGTGTGTTCACTAACATAGTGTGGACATTCCTTTGTGGGTGCTTGGGGACTACACTGTACTTAAGAACCAGCCCGCATCACCTCCTGAGAGCTAAGCCTTGCTTGCTCGTCCATTGCTACCAACAATAGAGAATCTTGGCTGGGGTTCTCAGTGCCTCGACTCTGCCATATAGGGAGCAGGAGTACTAATAACCCCCCCTCCAGTCTTAAAACCCTGTCACGTGGTAATACAGCCTAGTAAGTGCCTCAGAAAATACTGAAAACTGCAGCAACACCAGCACAGCTACATGAGGACTTAGTCCAAGTACCTAGTCCACTATGGACCAGTGACCAAAATGACTTCAGGTGGAAGACTATCATAGAAGTGGTTAAAAACAAACTCAAACCACGTGTCATACTCCCTAGAGGAAAACAATATCCGTTGTCCAAATGAGCAGATTAGGGAATTTATAACACCATCAAAGCACTAGTAGACCAAAGCACTATATTGCCTTCAGACTCACCATGCAAAACAGCCATATAACCACTGAAGGAAGCAAAGGGATAATCATGGAGATTCATACAGGATCTCCGCCCTCTGGAAATAGAATATCCGCTAGTGTCAAACTCTGCATCAATATTGTGCAACATACCTACTGATGCAGTTTACTACTCTGTGATAGATCTTAAAAATGCATTCTTCACAATACCACTGCATCCATACTCCCAATACCTGACAGCAGTTTCATATCACAGAAAGAGATTCCAGCACACTTGTTAGCCCCAAGGGTACCGTGAAGCACTCAGTGTTTTTAACAGGGTCCTTCATATGGATTTAGGAAACATCAAAATGGCTGGCGCAATACTGCAACATGTAGATGACTTGTTAGTGTGCAACACAACAGAAGAACAGTGTAGAAAAGACACAGTACAACTCCTGACAATGCTTGCAGTCATAGGATACAAGGAGGGAAGAGATAAAGTGCAATACTGCCAGAAAGAAGTGGTGTACTTGGGACATATTATATCATCAGCAGGGAGGATAAGCCCAAACAGAGCAACAGTAGTGAGAAACACACCACAGCCCACAGCCATCAGAGAAATGCAGCAATTCCTAGGCCTATACAACTATTGCCGGACATCGGTGTTTGATTACTCATCATATGTCAGACCCCTATTGCAAGCGCTCAAGGAAGCAAACAAAATTCAAGGAACACTTACATGGACCGAAAGAGATGGCAGAATATTTTGAAAACTTGAACATAGCAATCAGAAGTGTACCAGTGCTAGCAACCCAGTATTACAATAAGTCATTATTTCTATTCTCACATTCAAATGGACAGGTAATTACAAGGGTATGCACACAGCGATCATCAGAAAAACACAGGGCATTAGAACACTATAGTGGTCTCTTGCATCCAGTAATGCAAGACCATTTCCCATGTGAGCAAGCATTAGCAGCCACAGTATTTGCTGTACATAAATCTGCCACCATAGTAATTGGGTGTCCCCTCACTTTGTACGTTGACCATGCTGTATTCCCCATTTTAGAGAGGAACTGTTGCATAAAGGTTAAATGCATAAGTGTTTTGTTTGATGCTGTGGTCACCGCTGCAGCTCATGTTTATGCTTGTATATGCTAGGTATGTTACTGTGTCATTCCAGAATGTATTCCTCTCCACCATCCATTCTGGAATGATGTTCTTTCATTATGTTGTTGCTTAAGTTTTGTCAGTTATACCCTGGATGTTGCCTGGGTTGGGGGTCATTTGGTATGCTACTTTATGTGAGACAAATAAACTGTCTTCAACATACCTGGTCTCATGGCATCTTTTACTATGGCGGTGAGGATGGGATGAGGATTTGATCCCTGCTGAGACAGAGACCCCCAACCGTGGCGGGAGGCTGTATTTGATGAGGAGCGGCAGGAGCCGACATCCAGGAGGAATTTACTGGGAGTGTTCAGTTTTGGACACGCAGCGTCTTCTGCTACGAAAGTTGTCCTCTTCTTTCATTTCCGTGGTGTTGGAGTGCGCTGGGCTCGAGCGTAATTGTCACTGCCGGGTGCCTGGTGGGTGCCCCATGGAAGCGCACTCGTCGCTGGAGTAGCGCTGGTGGCTGCAGGGCGAACCTGCGGTGCTGCGGCGGGCTGAGCCTCATCACTAGCGTCCCTGCTGGGTGCCGGTGAGCGGAGGACTGCCTGGAGGCGGAGCCGCAGTTTAGTGGTGCCGGCGGAGAAGAGGTGAGTTTCCGGTCTCCACGACTGAAGATTGGGCCGTGCGCGCGACTCGCCGTACCCATCACTTGACCCAACACGCACTGTTGACAATTGCCAACGACACGGAAGCTGAGGATCCGTCTTTTATATGTTTGCACTAGCAGCGTGAATGTGGTTGTGGCGCCGCGTCTTGTTCTCAATGACTGCTGCGTGTCCTTTAGTACGGAGATAAAGGAAAATATGCAATGACTCGCCCAGGGCCCCTTGTGGGAAGGCGAATTGGGCAAGTACTTCCAGTAGGCATCACAGGTGAGAGAGTGTGTGCTCACCACCCCACTTGGCAGAAACATTTTTTATGGTTGTTGGAACGGATTTGTCCCCACAGGGCAATTAACTTGTGCGAGTACTGTTGAATGAGCTCACAGTCTGCTGTACCTGAATTGCCATACATCGGATGTTGTGAGTGTCTGTCTACACGGTGACATTTAACTGTGCCTTGGAAGTTATTTACTGGTCGTTAAAAGGTCCATGTTGAGTACTGCATCATCCATATTGTGACTACGGTCAGCTGCTGCTTTAGTAATACATTTTCAGTTCGGGTGAAAGTTACTGTTGTTGCACAGCACATCAGGGGCGGAAAACATGGCTCTGTCTGGAGTTCCCGGTCCACAAGTGCTATGCCCACACCAGGTCCACCATAAATTAAGCGGGCCCCTTGGAAGAAAGGTTTTCTGCATTATGTTAAAGCCACATGTGGAAATGGGATGTCTGTATAGCGTAAAGTGGCAATGTTAATGCATTTTCTGGGTAATGAAGGTCAGAGCATATATGACACACTCCCTGATGTTGCTGAATTGGATTTGAAAGAGGGAGCTAATGACTTTGACCAGACACTAATCAAACTTGATAAGCATTTTGAATCAAAAACTAGCACGGTGTTAGAACGATATCATTTTGGCATGAGATGGCAACATGAAGGACAATCTGTTGAAGATTATATAACTGCTTTGAGACATTTAGCTCTAAATTGTAAATTTGTTGGTGGGTTGGAGGAACACATAAGGGATCAATTTATGATTCACTGTTCAAATGATAAAATATGTGAGGAGATTTGGTTGAAGGATGATCCCAATTTGGAGGAAGTTATTAGTATTGCAAAAAGGATTGAACACACATTACAGTGTGTAGCAATATTGTCACTCAAGGAAAATAAGTCAGTGCCAGGTATTGAGGTACTAAGGATTGGAGACAAGAAGGGAGCTTATCCTAAGGAAAAGAAGACACAAAGAACTAGGCCCAATAAGCGTTACTAGAATACACAAATCAAAGGTGGGGAGTGTGAACAAGGTAATAGACGTTCTCAAAAGGACACCGCCCAATTTAACTTAAAAAGGGAAGATAGGCTGTGTTTTCGTTGTGGTTATGCACAACATTTATCCACATCTCCTATTTGTCCTGGAAGGCGTGTGAATTGTAGTGTATGTAAGAAATGGGGTCATTTCGAGAACTGTTGTAAAAATTATCGAATTGGAGGTGGTAAGGGAACACTTCTGATTGAATAATATAATGGTGTGTCATCTGAAGAAGCTGATGCTTCAGAGAATGAAATTGTTGCAGTTCATATGGTAAAATGCTCAGGGTCTGATGAGTGTGAACATCCCTCAGCATGGATAGAAGTGAATGGTCATTTGGTCAAAATGCTTGCCGATTCATGCTCCAAAATCACATTAATGTCCAGAGTGGTTTTTGAAAATGTGATTGGAGGTGATATTGGACGTTTATTTCCCTCTGATAAAATGCCTGGGGGGTATAATGGAGACAAGATAGAAATTTTGCGGTGTTGTGATGTAGAGTTCAAGTTTAAAGGGAGGATGACACATGGAAAAATATATGTTACCAAAAGAGGTGAAACATTGTTAGGTTGGAAAGAACAGAGGGGGTTGGGAATTAAGTTGGATCCCAACAGTGAGGAACAGGTCCTCAATGTGGTTAACTCCCCTAAATTCAATAGAAACAGAGCTAAATGTGAAATGGTAGCAAGGTACCCTGAAGTATTCTGTAACAAGGTGGGATGTCTCAAGGGGATGGTACACAAAATTGTGATAAAAGAAGGGAGCAGCCCAATTGTTTCAAACCTTAGACCGTTACCGTTGTCAATGCGGAAGGCTGTGTATGATGAATTGGTGAAATTAGAGAAAGAGGGAATTATTGAGCCAGCTAGGGCAGTAGAATGGATATCTCCTGTGGCGGTGGTGAAGAAAGGTAGTGGGGATTTGAGAGTATGCATCGACTTAAGAGAACTCAATCGGTGTGTTGTGGCAGATCGCCATCTTCTTCCAAATATGGGAGAATTGTTAAGTAGGATTGGGAGTGCAAAATATTTCGCAAAACTTGATATGCCAAGCGCCTATCATCAGATAAGTTTAGACGCTGAATCGCGCAAATTGACTGCTTTCATAACCTATGAGGGAATATATCAATTTAATTGCATGCCTTTTGGATTGGTATCAGCGTCTTCTGTATTCCAAAAGGTTATGGACAAATTATTGAAGGATGTTAGTGGAGTGTGGTGTTTTCAGGACGATGTTCTGATATGTGGGAAAGATGAGGAAGAGTTGAAAACAAGACTTGAACTAGTCCTTAAAATATTTAAGGCAAGCGGAATAACTTAACGTGGTGAAAAATGTGTCTTTATGACTCAAGTGGTTGATTATCTGGGTCATGAAATATCTGAGCAAGGACTCAAACCGAAAAGGAATTTGGTAGATTCCATTTTGAAAATGCAATCACCAAAGAATAAGGCCGAATTGAGATCATTTCTAGGTACCATTGAATTTTATCATTGGTTTGTTGAAAATGATGCTGATTCCATAACCAGTTTAAGGGCATTGCTAAGGAAAGGTGTTGAATTTGAATGGAGCAAGGAATGTGAAAAAGAATTTGAAGTGATGAAAAGGAATTGATATGGCAAAACCTTTATCGATGTTCGACACGAGAAAGAAGACTATTCTGTCTGTGGATGCTAGTGACACAGAAATAGGAGTGGTGATGCTGCAGCCAGATGTTGATGGCATGGAGATGGTTGTAATGCATGGAAAAAGAAGCTTTGGCGTGCCATTGGGGCATAAAAAAAATGAAAAATTTTGTCTGGGTTCAAGATTTTACCTTAAGAACCAATCACAGACCACTTAAGTCGATTTTTGAAAGTAAAGGTCTCGACAAAGATTCAAGGAGAGTGGTGGGTTGGGTAACCAGACTACAATGCCATACATTTGCAATAGAAGTTGTTGCTGGTAAAGAGAATGTACAAGCCGATCATGCCTCGAAGGTGAAGTTGGAGGATAGTGTATGTGATAGAGGCAATAGTGTGTGTGGTGAAAATGAAATGGTTTTTGCAACCGTGGAAGGTATTATACAGAAACAAGAGTGGATTCAAGTATTAAAGTCAACTGAAATGTGGAAACGGATCATGGCTTTTGTAGAGGGTGGATGGCCAGAGAAAAGACTTTTGTCCGGTGAAGAAAGGTCAATGTGGGAGGTGAGGAATGAATTGTCAGTAAAAGGAGAGTTGTTGTATCGGTGGGAAAAGTTGGTGGTCCCAGGTTGTCTGAGAAGAAAACTAATAAGTTCTGCTCATCAAGGACATATTGGTGTCTGTAAAACAAAAGAAGTGATAAAAGCTGATTCCTGGTGGCCAGGGATTGATCATGATATTGAGAAAGTAGTGGGTGCATGCAATGATTGTATCAAATCGGGAAAAAATGTGATAGCGGTGTCCCAACCAATGGGAAAAACAAACACTCCTGAGGGAGTGTGGCAAGACCTACCCATGGATGTTTTGAGTCCACTTGACATGGGTGTGGGTAGAGGAAGGTTCATTATAGTTATGGTTGATACTTTTTCAAGATGGACTGAATTTAAGATCTTGAGGGAAGTCATGTGTCGATGTATAATAGAATTTCTGGAAGACGTGTTTGAGAGGGAGGGTTTACCCAGGAGCATACTCACTGATAATGGTCCACAATCCATGGGGAAATTATTCTTAGAGTATCTTGATAAATGTGGAATTAAACACAAAAGGACTCCTTTATATTATCCCCAAGCAAATGGTATGGTTGAAAGAGTGAATCGATGCATTATGGAAGCTATTTGTGGAGCGAATGCATGTGGTCTTGACAGGAGAGTGGCTGTGAGAGACAGATTGTATGTGTTGTGGATGGCTCCATGAATAGAGGCAGGGATTAGTTATTTTGAACTTATGAGAGGGCGAAAAGCAAACACTTGTGTAGCACCAGCCTGGTTGGGCAGGGAGAGAGCAACAGATGTAGTTGTGGATATTGTAAAGAAAAAGATGGATGCTTGCAAAAATAAATGGGTGGAAAAAGTCAATGAAAAACATCAACAAAAAAAAAGAAACTGTGGTTGAGGTTGGAGATTGGGTGCAAATAAGGAAAGCGGTTGTCTCTAGGAAAGGGGAGCTGCTCTACACTGAACCTGTGAGAGTTGCACGGGTCTATAAAAATGCTGTGTGTGTGGAAAGTGGTCAAATATGGAATCTGTCCAGAGTTGCAACAGTAAAAAGTTAGATTTATTATCTTTTTAATGAGTATATTTCTCACAATAAAGAACTTTATTTCATAGGGGAGGGGGGGTGTTGTATAAAGGTTAAATGCATAAGTGTTTTGTTTGTTGCTGTGGTCACCGCTGCAGCTCATGTTTATGCTTGTATATGCTAGGTGTGTTACTGTGTCATTCCAGAATGGATTCCTCTCCACCATCCATTCTGGAATGATGTTCTTTCATTATGTTGTTGCTTAAGTGTTGTCAGTTATACCCTGGATGTTGCCAGGGTTGGGGGTCTTTTGGTATGCTACTTTATGTGAGACAAATAAACTATCTTGAACATACCTGGTCTCTTGGCATCTTTTACAGGAACAAATCAACACTAACCACACAGAGAGCAAGTGGGTATGAGGTAATTTTAACAAACCCAGACATTACCCTAGTGAGGTGTCAAACAGCAACATACATTGCCACACAAGTTGAGCCCCAGTATAACGTCCATGACCGTACAGTATATGAGGGAGAGCCAGAGGAATACAGGAGAGTGAGTGAAGTCCCACTTGACATAGGAGAAGTGTATTATGTAGATGGGTCATCAAGGAAAGACTGGGAGCGTGGTCAGAGACATACAGGAGCAGCAGTGGTAAAATATGTAAAGGATCAAGAGGAAGAGTCCTAAATAGTGATGCGACAGAGACTAACCTCACACTATTCAGCACACGCGGCAGAACTTGTATCACTCATAGCAGCCCTAGACATGTCAGCTCATGAAGATTTTACCAGATACACAGACTAAGACTGCATGGCCTCTACAGTGCACTCAGGTTCATCAGGGTGAAAGAGAAGAGATTACAGATGGGCAGATGAGTCAGCAGTTCAGCATGCAGTCTTGTGAGCCAGACTAATTGAACCATCAAAATGCCCTTTGCAAGTAGCCATAGTGATGTTCACAGCATACTCAAAAGGGAAAGATTTAGTTTCATGCTGAAATACAGCTGCAGAAGCAGCTGGAAACCAGGCAGCTTAAATGCCCTTTCCAGAGGAAAGCCAAATGCCCGTCACAGCAGTACAGCAAGGACATCTATCAGAAGCCTACAGTGCACTATCAAAGGAACACATAATTGAGTGTCAGGAAAGAGTGCCAGCAGAGGAAAAACATTATGGATGATAAGAGGTTGTACTCAGTCACACATGGACATCTGCAGACAAAATAGTATAGGTATGGTAGTAATGCCTGTGGAGCTTTTGGACATTGCCCTAGAGCAGCTCCATTTTCCTCTGCATGCACCTAAGCAGCACAGTGCTGCTGACATTAGCGAGGATTGGTCTGTGCCCAATTTGGCCGAACAAGTCGACAAGGTTGTGAAAAAATGTACCACATCCCACACATTTCATCTTGGACACATCCTGGACACATTCTCAAGACACTGAAGGCAATATTGTCTCGCTCCACAGGACCATTCAAGAAACTTCATATTGATTATCTCGATATGGTCATATATGCAACACATACATGTATGTACTAGTGGTAGTATGTCCATATTCTCACTGGATAGAGGATGGACTTGTGTCAATACAGATGCTAGATCCGCGGCCAGGTTTCTAGTGAGGGACGTATTCCCCATGTGAGAATCTGAGGTCCGATAATGTACCCCACTTTGTAAATGAGTTTCTAGGAGAGGTTACCCAACTGTTAGGAATAAGGCATAAACTAAACATTGCCTACCACCCACAAGCAAATAGGATGCTGGAATGGATGAACTGTTTACTAAAACTAAAGTTAGCTAAATTCTGTGATACTCTCAAATGCAAATGGATATACTGCCCACCCTTTGCCCTGATCAGCTTATATAATCAACCTGGCAAGGACCACCTTGAACCCAATGAGGTAGTGACAGGTAGCAGAATGCATGCCCCAGCTTTGCCCCTACTAACATTGTCCGATGCCACCAGGAGTTCAGATTTGTTGGAAGAAGTGTTCAATGTATATCTTAAGAATATGTCAACCGGTGCAAAGTAAATTTCTCCGCAGATAGAAATCAAAGAGTGCCACTGGCACCTTACTGATCAGCACAACATTGCAAAAAAAGAACCTCTTCAACTACAACCAGGACACAGAGCCTACTCCAAGCAGCACGTGAGAAAATGCAATGAGCCCAGATTCACTGGTACCCATGAGGCAGAAAAGGCAACAGTGACAGCAGCCAATCTGAAAGATCGTCACACCTGGATGCACCTCAAAGATTTACACACAGACACAAGCACAGCACTGCAACATTGAGAATCAACAAACATTGGGATTCAAAACAAAGGAACATCAGCAAAAGTTGAGTATTAATTTTAAACTGTAGAAAAAGCAGAAGACAAGAATGAAGCCTTTCGTGCCGAACATAGCAAGTGCAACAAGCAATAAGCAAAAACTAAAGAAAATAATCATAGATATGTTAGGAATATGATTTTAGGGAGAAGTCTCCTTTTCTATCTTATTCTTCCCTGTTCTCTAATGGAATTGCTAAAGTTAGGGTCTAGAGGTACCAAGCATAATAGTACAAATATAAAGACGGTACCTATAATTAGAACCAACTTTGTGACCAGGCACACAAGTTGAGTGAGGAAGCAAATTACATGTTTGATGAATTTCACTCAGGGGATACAAGTAAATAAATCATGTTATATATCTAGGCTTATCCTGCATGCGGTTGGCACAGTGCTTAGCACATTTAATACTTTGAAGGATACAGTGGCAATTCCAGGGACACACAGTTCAAAGAAACATGGAAAAGATTTTGAAAGATGAGTGTGAAGGGATAGGAAGATATCATGAAGTACAATGTTCAGAAAAGCTGCTTTTTGAGGTGCACCATTCTGGAACAAGAAATGGGCAAAGGGGCAGGATGTGTTCAATGCTGAGGGATTAATGGGATTTACAGAAGAAGAAGCAATGCAAACTGACAAAAGGTGTAGAAATGTGTGGGCAATGCATGTTAATAAGTTGACAAGTCTGCATCAACATGATCAACCTGTAAAAGTACAGAAACTCACTCAATCTTTGTTCTGTTTTAGGGGCAAAGTGAGTTTGCCCATTGGCACCAAAAGTAACTGCAAACAGACTTACATGATGCCAGAGCTAAGTGAACAGCCACCATCATGGATTTCCAATGGCAGTGCGGCACAAAGGCCTACTTTTACCTACCACCCTAATAGAGAGGCCTCTGTTTGCTGGTAACTTTGTATGCTGCTGTCATGATGATACATGAAAAGCATGTCCAATTGCCCAAAGGACCATCCCATCCCAGTCCCCTGCGCAGTCCCCAACAGGTATAGGACACTTGAACTCACCTAGGGGGCAAAAAAAGAAACAATGGGGATATTTTTCAGAGGAAGCCGTTGAAGCACCATTTATTTTCCTCATTGTTAGCTCCAGGGATACAGACTGCTACCACTTTGAAATGGCTTCAAAATATTCATTGGAATTAGATAGAGCATTCTAATGCCAATACGTGAAGAGCTCTACACACTCAGACATGTGTCACTTCAGAATCGGATGGTGCTCAACCTACTCACAACACTGAAGGGCAGGGTCTGTAGAAAATAGGGAGCATGTGATGTGCCTCCTAATGACTCCGACCATGGATCTTTAACCCTTGCCATCGAACAGATGACCAAGTTGAAATTGGACATGGAGAGAGCAGGAGCAATTGCCCAGAATGACAATCGGCTAACAGTTCTAACATTGTGGATGCCTCAGTGGCTAATTAATTTTTGCTGAGTACTGTTTCCTATCCTAGTTCTTTTAATAATACTCTGGTGCACATGCCAGATAATAGTAACTTGCTGTGTGTCCCATGGTAATAAAAGTACCTTCTGTGCAGTTATGACAGGAAGTGCCACCCCTCGTTGGAAAAATGAAACATGTCAAACTGATGAGCAACCACAGGTAGGAGAAACAGACCTATATCCAAACAGACTTTGTTGCCCATAAGATGCCCTTTGGTCACCACCCCCTGATCCAGCAACGTATCTTGAGTGTTACATAAACATCAGATCAGACTGGGCAAACTGTTACTTAAGATGCAACCCCTGAGATTATGCCATATGAGGTGGAGATTTTAAGAGATACACATGAAATATGGATACCCAAGAGTCATTGCCAACAAGAGAAAGAAGAATATGAGTGTGAGTTTAGGGAAAGATTCAACCCTGAAGCAATGAAAGAGGCAAGGTTGGGCAGAATGAGAATATGCAGGATTACAACAGCATTGGAGAGTACATCCAGAACCCTAAACATGCACAAAAGTACAAGCTGCAAATGGCCTTGTAAAATGAGCATGTGGGGTGGACCTTTAATCACCTTAACCAAAACCAGGCCCACACCTTATGAAGCTATTACATGGTTGTACATAAAGCAAGTTTACTGTTCAAAAGCTCCAGGGAGCGGTTAGCTGGTGTTACAGGACCAAACTAACCCAAGTCTCAACAATACAACATCAGTTAGCAGTTTATATACCTTTTCTCAACCTTTTAAAACACTCACAGATACATGTATTATTCTCCAGTCACCGAATATGATTGGACAAAACATCTTCAAAGAAATCCATATTTCCCCAATTTTTCCAATTTCATTGGTCTGGCTTTTCTTTATTATAAACTTCAGATCATCTTTTAAAACATGCCACTTGTTGGAATTGGTTGTATGAGGTCCTGACGCTGGTGCATGGTTTAAACATTACTATTGAAAACATTATTCATTGCTAGCAATAACTGGCCTAAAACCTTTAACTTTAAGTATGATTGCACATGGTCTGACTGAATTATTTGAGCAAATAGAGGAACGTTCTGCGTAACCATTATTTCCCTTGAACTATAGATATCCATCTCCATTCCAGAGACTTCTTGTGCCTTAATCTAATCTATGCACCCACATATGATCTGGCAAACCCTGGCCTCGGGTTCTGTATACTACCATCAAACAACTAAAGATTTTAATACAAAGGGCCAGAGATCATATGTTCTCTTGCAAGCACTGTGAATCTTGCCCTTTTCTTACAACCGTAATATTAGGTAACCAATTCCCTTCACATCAGGAATGTTCCTGCTATTTTTAGAATGCCTGTGTAACAACTAATCATTGAAAGAAAAATACTCTGCGTATGAGTTTGTGCTTGTGTTTTTAATATTGCATCTTCCTACGTGATTCACATGGATTTGCAACACTGTCCCAGTTTTAATATGGTGTGTGCAACATACATTCTTTGCAATAAAGGGGAACCTCCTGGACCACCCCGACAAGCACACAGCATGGAAACCAGCAGCCACACACACATACATATACACACAAGAGGGATTCCGTTGTGCATATCCAACAACGCACAAGCAGTCACACTTTAGTGAACCATAGAATAACCAAGCATAGCTGAACATAACTGAGTGAAACATAGTGAAAATAGCTGCATGTAACATTAGTTAAGGAAAACATATTAAAAATAATAATAAAAAACAGTTTCCCTTTGCACTAAACTGAGCACACAGTGCATGTAGGCCTCACAATCTAGTTAGCCACCTCACAAGGATGTTAAGCCTCACCCCAACAGCAGAAAATATCAGCCAAAACGTTGCAAGAAAGCCTACACACATCTCAATTGTAATTTTCTGGAGTGAAAAGCTAAACACAGTGCAGTGGTTGGCTAAAACAAGGGGGAAAAAGCAGTTCCCAAGCTTGAGTTGTGGTAGTGAGGTCATGAGAGAGCAACACGGAAATATATTAGACAAGAAACTGTGCACTGATTGGTCCAAACACATCAGCCAAGCTAAGTTACCAAGCTTATGTCCAAAAGAGATATAACAATGTGTGTTCCTGAGCAGTATGTCAACATGTAATACAATGAAGGTCATTAACCCGCGAGAGCAGAGCAATAACTTGTGGAAGATATGTCTGTTAAGACAGAGTGAATAAGGCATAACACTGCCCTCTTCAGGATAAATCACACCAATAAAGCTCAAATTTGTTAAGTAAGAAGTTGTGCAAAATGCCATTACACATGAAGTAGAACTGATTTGGAATACTTGATATGTTTTCCAGAAGCTCATACATAACCCTCACCAAATGTACAAAAAGATATAAAGACACCTTCATGAAGTTACAAATGATATAGATGCACACACAAAGAAGCATGAAAATATATACATATATCCTTGTCATTATAAGAGAATGAAGTTTATAAGCAGCTAAATCCCAGTGTGAGAGGTCAACGGCAGGATAGTTGAAACCATGAGAAATGGAAGCGAGGCAAGTAATGTTTCCAACAACGAGTCGCATAGTGTACTGGAATAAAACAGTTCATAATGATAATGATAAAATGGTACCAAACTGCTTAAGTCAAAGGGAGAGGATGTCAGGTTACAATCTCAATGCCACACTGCCACACCTCACATAGGGATTGGTTGAAATGTACGTAATCATTCACTCCACTCATACTTCTTGTGGAGTAATCAATGGCAAGTTGTGCTTAGATGATGTATGTTTAAAAGAGAGCCATCCAATTGGGACACATGTAAAAGGGGATGAGCTCAATGCAAATGAGTTAACCTTTTTAACTATCTAACTTAGTGAAAAGGTTAAAGTAAACCAATAGATTTAGGACATGTATGAAAACACCTATAGTGCAAATGATACAGGCAAATCAGAAGCCTGGAAAATGTAATTGATTTGTAACATTTGTTGTCTTTTCCTTGATGTAATACACATTTTTTCAGAATATAAATGAATGTTGTTTGTAGATTTTCCCCTGCCTAGGCAGTTATAATGCATTTTTGTTCTTCTCATATCTCGTGCATTTGTTTTTTGTGCTCTTTTTGAATTCTTTTTGATCCTTGAATCAGGCTTGCATTGCACTTCCATGGTTAAGTGATATTTTTGTAATGGTAATGTCTGTCTTTTATGGTGGGTCAATATTTGTTTGCTGGCTGGTGTTAGCTGATGTAACTTTTAGAGGTCTTGTTATCAACTACACTCACTCAAATGGGCAATAGTAGATTTTCTGCCAGTAAAGTTTGAAGCTCTGTGTTTCATCTGCAAGCAAATGTACTATGTTTACATCAGGATGCTTCAGATTCTTTGCATGCAGATTTTCAAAATGCACACAGAAACTCCACTCTTTTAAGGAAATGGTCTACTGTAGGGAAGACATACAGGTTGTTTACCTTTGCTCTTTTTTTCTGCATTGGCCCTCTACCAAGAGTCTGTGCTCCAATGCGGTATGAGTCACATTATTCGCTTTCTGAACTGTACATACCTGGGTACCGATTGCCACAACATATATCTTCTCAAGTCTGATCATTTTTCACATATAAGGTTAACTAACAATCACTGGGTTCACAGACAAAGCATGGAGTTATGGTTCACAAAACGTCAGGAATCCATGTGTGCCACTTTCATGGCCACTCGCACGACTGCTCACAAGGACCTCACAATGATGTTACGATTTTATGTACAACACGTGTGCATTGCTCCACCATTACATTTGGTTTCAAATCCAAATGAAGAAATAACCATGGGATTCAAGGTCTTACAAGGAATCAGTTGCTTCCCTGGCTCTTCTCTAGGCTACCCACTGTTGCATCTGGTGTTGTGATGGAGTTGGGGGAGGTGGATAGGATGGATTATGAGTGTGGGAAGCTAGCTTTAATTGCTAGATTTGGGAAGACCCCTTCCCGGTACCTTAAGAGGTTTAGGACCCTCAAAAAGCCTGATGGTACCCCTTGGGCTGCCTGGTTATGTGAATGTTTGAAAAACCTAGATGGTTGGGTTAAGGGTTACAGGGTGAACACTTATGAAGGTATGAGAAATCTTGTTATGTTGGAGTCACTTTATGATGCCTGCTCTCCTGTGCTCAGACAGCACTTGGCTGATTCTAAGGAGATAGATCCAAAGAAGTTAGCTAAGGCTGCTGACTTGTGGGTTACCAACAGGGCTACTCACAAGGATTCTGGGGCAACTCAGAAGAAGGATGAGGGAAAGCAGCCAAAGAAAGATAATAAGGCGAATTCTAATACCTCCAATCCAAAAAGAGGGCCACAAACAACGACATAAGGGAGTGCTAGTCAGGCTAGTGCACCATCTGGATCCAAACCAGATGGAGCTCGGAACTAACCCCAATTCATCAAGACATTTGGGAAATGTTATGTTTATGGGTCAACTGACCATGTGAACGGGGATCCCAGGTGTAAGGGTAAACCTCCAGGGGTCCACACTGTTTCCTTAGCCTTCTCCCCAGAGGAAGAAGTACCTATGGCAAGTGGAAACTTTCACCTACTGGCTGATGAACCCATGAGAGTCTCAGCTAGTGTTTCCTTAGTCTCTCTGGGCTTGTGGGAACAACAGAATTTAGATGTCTATAATTCCATCCCAGATAATACTAAAGAGTATTATAAAGATAGTGTTCTTGTGAATGGCCAGGAGACTCCTGCCATCAGAGACACTGGACCCAGTATAACTGTGGTGGATGAATCATTTTTCAAGGTGGAGGATGTTGCTAAGGCACCCAAACGCCTCACCAAGTTAGCTGGATGCCCTTTGCAAATGCTTCCCCAGTTACCAGCTCTCATCCAGTGCAATGATATTACTGTCAAAATACCTGTTAATGTGCAGAGTGAAGTGCCTGGGAGAGTCTTGATAGGTAATGACCTGAAAACTCTTGGAGTTGTGTCCAGCACCCCAAGGCCTTTCAGTAAGAGAAGACAGGAGCTCACTAGGCATGCAAGGGAGAGGACCCTGAGAGGCTCTCCAGAGGAGTTGATAGCGGAAACTATCACTCCCACTCCACAGGAATTGCTCACTGCTATTTCTAGAAATAATGAGGCGAAGGGGAAACCCAAGACCTCCATGAAAAAGGCAGACAATACACCTATGCTACCGACAAGGACATCCCCAAGATTGTCCAAGGTCACACCTGTGATCACTCCACCTGCTGAGGCAGAGTGTGAGGTGCAACCTTGTGTGGTTGAGCCAGTTTCAGAAGAATCAGATCTGGAAGAAGACAATGTTTTGGTTGGGGATCTTGACCCTGTTGACCATCCTGAGCTGCAGTCTTTACTGGCAGAAGGTGGACCTAACAGGGCAGACTTCAGCAGAGGACAAAGAAAGTGTCCTACTCTCGAGGGTCTTTGACAACAGGCTGCTAAAAGACTTGATGGCCAAGCATAGGTTAAGCTGGGAAGATGGCCTCTTCTACAGTGAACCGACTGAGTATATCACTGGGAACTGCAAAAGAATTGTAGTGCCTCTTGCTAAAAGTCTCCGGTTTCTACAGTTGACCCATGAGATACCTTTGGCTGGTCATTTGAGTTTCAAAAAGACCAAGGAAAGGCCCTCCTTATACTTTTACTGGCCTAAAATGGATTCAGAATTTGACAAGTTCTGTAGGAGCTGTCACACTTGCCAAACCTCTGGCAAGAGTGGAGCCAATAATGTGCCACCCCTGGTGCCTCTCCCAGTGGTGGGAGTCCCTTTTGAGAGGGTTGGCATTGACAGTGTTGGTCCCCTTTGACCCTCCCACATCTTCAGGGAACAAGTTTATCCTGGTTGTAGTAGACCATGCTACAAGATACCCAGAAGCCATACCTATGAGAACTGTTACGGCTCAGGCTGTGGCTAAGGCTCTACTTGGCATTTTTACCAGAGTAGGGTTTCCCAAGGAAGTGATATCCTACAGGGGATCCAATTTCATGTCCCACTACATGCAAGCCATGTTGAAAAACAGTGGTGTCGCTTACAAGTTCTCTACAGCCTACCATCCACAGACAAAAGGACTGGTAGAGAGGTTTAATTGTACTATGAAGAGCATAATAGGTGCTTTAGATGAACCCCTTAAAAGAAAGGGGCACCTTCTACTGCCATGCCTTCTCTTTGCTTATAGAGAAGTCCCTCAGGAGGGAGTCAAATACACTCCCTTTGAACTTCTCTATGGCCATCCAGTCAGAGGTCCATTGGCACTGATTAAGGACGGGTTGGAGAGTGCTCCTTCCCCTAAGTCAGTCAGAGTGACTGACTATGTGATAGGTCTCCAGAGGAGAATGTCACACATGATGGCAGAAGCTAGTGATAACTTAAAAGCAGGTCAGGCGCTGGTCAAACATTGGCATGACCTGAAGGCCAGCATGGTTGAGTTTACTCACGACCAGCTTGTATTAGTCATGGTGCCAACAAGGCAGAGAGCCTTGCAGGACAAATGGATAGGGCCCTTCAAGGTTGTGGGCAAACCTAGAGAGGTGAACTATTTGGTGGACTTAGGCAGACCTAAGGAGGCTCCCAGAGTCTTTCACATCAACCGTTTGAAAGCTTATGTTTCGAGTCCAGAAGTGTGAGATTTGCTTCTAGCTTCAGCTCAAGAGGAGGAGAGTGAACCTCTACCTGACCTCCTCAGAGGCCAACCTTTGGTTGAGAAAATAGAAGGAGTCAGTCTCTCTTCTCAACTGACATCTGAACAACAGGAGGAGTGCAAAATCCTGTTAAATCAGTTTGCCTCCCTGTTTTCACTTTCACCAGGCTTGACCCCTTGGGGCCAGCATGATATTCTCACTGGTGACTGTTTACCTGTGAAAATCAGAGGTTACAGAATGTCAGAACATGTGAGATCCCACATCAAAGGAGTGGTCAACAAGATGCTTGATCTCGGGGTTATAGAGCCCTCTACAAGGCCATGGTCTAATCCAGTTGTTCTAGTACCAAAGGCAGGATCCAAGGAGTTGAGATTCTGTGTGGACTATAGAGCTCCAAATGCAGTCACTAAGACTGATGCCCATCCTTTGGCAAGGGCAGATGAACTGGTGGATAGAGTTGGTTCAGCCAAGTACCTCAGTACATTTGATCTGACGTCAGGCTATTGGAAAATAGCCCTGACAGACCACGCCAAGGAGAAAACTGCATTCTCAACCCCAGCAGGCCTCTACCATTTTAAGGTTATGCCTTTTGGACTAAAGAATGCACCTGCTAAATTCCAAAGGATGCTCATCAAGTTCTGAATGGGATGGAGGACCTCTGCATGGCATACTTGGATGACATTGCAGTGTTCAGCCCTACATTGAAAGAACATATTGATCACTTAGGATATGTTTTGCAGGCTCTTGAGCAGGTCCATCTGACCATAAAGGCAAGCAAATGTCAAATTGGTCAGAGCAAAGTGGTCTACCTTGGTCATGAGGTAGGAGGAGGTGAAATAAGGCCATTGCCCAGCAAAGTACACGCTGCATAAAACTGGGCCAGCCCTACTACTCAAACCCAAGTGAGAGCTTTCCTAGGTCTCACTGGGTACTACAGGAATTTCATAGAGAACTATGGGACCATAGCTTCTCCCTTGAATGTGATCTCCTCTCTAAAATTCCCTAAAAAGTTTAGATGGAATGAGGAGTGCACACAAGCCTTTGAAAACCTGAAGAAATCCCTTTGTCAAGCTCCAGTCCTAAGAGCTCTGGATTATCACCAACCCTTCATTGTGCAGACAGATGCCTCCAATACAGGCATAAGTGCAGTCCTTAGTCAACTAGATGAGAAAGGTAGGGAACACCCTATTTGCCTCAGTAGGAAACTGAAGGAACCAGAAACAAGGTGGGCAACCATAGAGCTTGAATGTTTTGCCATTGTGTGGTCTCTGAAGAAGTTTAGACCGTACTTGTATTGATCTACTTTTGTGATTCAGACAGACCACCAACCCTTGAGATGGTTAATGCAAATGAAAGGGGAAAACCCAAAACTTCGGAGATGGTCAATCTGCCTGCAAGCGTTTGATTTCACCATCAAGCACAGAGCAGGATGTCACCATCAAAATGCTGATGGTCTCTCTAGGATATTTTAACCGACTAGAGGTAGGGATTCATCCAGGAGTGGATTGAATCCTCCTGTCTCTTAGTCTGGGGGTGGGGGGCGAGTGTTAGGGAGAATTCTCCAGAGTGGCTAATTTCCCTTACCTACTGAGTCCCTCAGCAGCTTTGCTGGATTTCTAGGATTTATGTTTTTCACCTAGCAAGAGTGTGAGTCTTTTTTCCCACTCTTACATGTGTTTTTCTGTGTGTGTTTAACATTTTTTGTGTTCATAGACTGTGGAGCCTCACCTACTCCAGAGGCATCATCTTTTTACTGTGTGTTACACAGCACCTACAGTGCAGTGACACAGGTTTGTCTTTTAGACTTCCCAACTCAGACTACATTTTCTGGGACTGACTACTGTCTCCCAGAACATGTAAAGTTGCCATTTAGTTTATTAGTCTTTTAAAATCCACAGACCCAGTACAAACCATCTTACGTGGAGTACTGGAAAGGGTTAATACTTATCCCTTTTTGTCTGTTTCTCTTGGAGCACTGTTTCACTTTCATCAAGACTTGGCTGGTGACAGTGGTAACTACCCTATTTTTCCTACTGGTATTGTTTTAGGCTATTTTGGTAGCCTGGAACTGAACCCGCTAGACCATATACGTTTTTATACGGTTCTGGCTGGGTTTATCCCCCATTTCTTTTTGAAAATGTCTTTCTCGTGTTTTTCTCTGCACACCAAACCAGGTTTGGTTCCTTTGTTCACCGTCTCTTTGCGGGCCCTCCTTAGGCTCCTGAAAGTCTGGGTAGGCAGGATATGAGGGAGGGGTTTTAGGACCCCTGCCATGGGTTCCCTTGGTAACCCAAGTTGCACTCCTGTTTGATTGGCTAGATGACTGTCCCAGCGAGGAATGAGCGGAGGAAGGAGAGGGCACTCCAGGGAGACAGTTGCGCATTGTCGGAGCCACAGCCCGATACAGCAATTGCACCCGGCGAGACATTTGGTTCTTTTGACCGGGTGGCCATGAATTTTCTCTGTTTACCAAGGAAAGCAGGAATCCCTATCGAATTTTGTTGAATCTAAAACACGTCCTGCCCTGAAGATGGATTTCCAATAATCCGAAACGCGTTGGCACTGATTACTCAATAGGGGTGTCTTTAGAAAAACGTCTGAGCAGAGTGAATGTAAAGGCTCAGAAGCAGTGAAATACAAATTCGACAACTGTCATGTATATGAATTACTCTATCATGTTATACTGAGATGAAGTGTACATTACTTTTGTACTTTACCACACACGGTTTATTTTAGAGCATTCTTTTAGCTCATTTGAAATGCTGTCCTTTGTTTTTGAATTACAAACTGACTTGTATGAACTAAATCTGTGAATTAAACTAGTTCTTTTACACACATCTAAGGTATTGGTGTGGTGTAAATTAAATCTGTTTATCAAATCTACTGGCAATATGATGTAATAACAATCGGGTCTGCCTTACACCTGTTTGTTCTCAGCCGGATTTATTCTTGGTTGGAGACTCACAGCTAGACAGGGCCGAATGTACCCGGTTGACTATTTGAACATTAGATCAAGCCAATCACACCATTCTGAAGACTGCTGAAAACTGAGCCGAACAAATATTCCCACGAGGGAGTCTTTATTCTCTGCAAGGCAGAATTACTACTTGGGACTAGTTCCCACGAGGAGTGCAGCACAGGGTTACCGGCCGGCAACGGTCGGTGCATGTCTTGTCGGCGGGACAGCCATCCTGCTGTGTGATTGACAGCCAGGCTGTGTGAATGGGGGAAAACTGCATAAAAAGCAGGTCGCTGGGTCTGGAAAGGCAGAGTCGCAATGGAACGAAAGAACTGATGAGGAACTGATGGAAGAGGAGCCCTACCACGACTGAACCACCCAGTGAAGCCCTGCTGCAGGTCTGAATCTTCAAACTCCAACGACAGAGGAGATCCTCCAGGAATCTTCTTCCCCTGAGCTGGTGGACCAACCATTTTGCCCAAACTACTAGGCAGGACTCCTTCCTCTGGTCGAATTCACTGTACAGAGCTACAGTGGGTGGGATAGCCAGGAAGGTCAGACTCTGCTTGGGTTTTAAGGAGCACACCTTTTATTCAATGCTTTGCTCTACTACTGGTTTCTTCCCTGGGCAGTGCAGGACCCCTCAGTCTTCCTACTTCATGTCAGTCCAACAGTGGCTTCAGGAACAGTGAGCCTGCAGGAACTGCCAGGAACGTCCGCCTCAGCTACAGCTTCTTCTCCATTTAAATATACTGTGCAAATCTGGTTGTTCGTTTCGTTCAGCCGTGGGGAAAGTGTGTGAAATCTTTCTCCAATCCGAGGGCTTGCCCTTCTCTACTCTTTGAACTAACTTTTCTGCTAACCAACTGCGTCTGGAACTCTTGGCAAAGACTTAACCACGAACTACCCTGAACTGTGTGATCTTGAGCAAAAGACGTTTGTCCTATTGACTTTGGCCCTAAGCCTTTTTTTGATATTATTGTAGTTCCTCTTTCTAAATTGCCTTGCTTATTTACCTGTTAGTGCTGCTCAATTTCTGCCTAACTTTGTCTTTCTCTCCCTTTTAAAGTAACAGAGTGCCATTTTGCTCCCACTTCATTTTGTGAGCTTAACTTGTCTGGAAACTATTGGGAGTGGTGTGGTGTATTAAGAGTGTGATTTTTGAACTGCCTTACTTTAGTGAAATGTTATACAACTGATGTGTAAATAAATGTATATTCTTTTACTCAGAAACCTTGAGTCAGTTTTTGTTTGAATCATAGTAATTGCTGTCCTTTGTGTAACTATTGATACTGCTCACTTGCTCTTGATACTTGATACTGCTCACTTGCTGCTCAGCCATCGCTATCACTTTACTGTGTAGTACAGGCTTGTACCAAAGGTGAATTTGTACTGTCACTTGTATTCTTAATTGTGTGTGGTGTTCCCAACGCGTACTGCATACAATTCTGCCTAACACTCGCTCTCAAAGCTCTTCATACAAAACATCTTATAAACAGAAAACACATCAGAATTACAGCAAAATGATAAAAACCTAAAGGGTGAAAGGATAGGTTAGAGGAAAATACTACGTATGTTTTCTATATGGGTTACATTTCTAATTGGTTAATGCTTAACTGAAGGCTCCTCCTAAGACCACCTCTAAATTGATAACAACTAAAATAAATCATCATTACATGTGACTGTTGGTTGGCACAATACATACTGGGCGGCCTAGCACTGAGGGTCCTTATTGTTTGGCAATCTAGTGATCAACCTTGGACAACTGATAGCCGTCAAACATGAGCCAAAATGTGACTATGGTGAGAGAGGACCACGCACTGCATTCCTTTAAGAACGATACTATCCCTTATTCTTAGGACATGAGCCAGCGTGATTCTTCTGTAGTTGGCTTTACATGGCACCTCATATCTGGCACCTCATGCCTGGGAATATGCATAAGGAATGAGGCAGGTGCTATCTGTGCTTCTTCCTAATAAATAGACATTATTCTTCAATTATGGGTCACGTGTGAGAAAACCGCATTTTGAATTAATTCACCCTGCTTTTATTGGGACTTTAGCTCATTTTAATGCAAGTGTCATAGTTTTCTCTAACACTGAGGACTTTTTTGATCCATTTTCTATGAAGTCTTTGCTTTATAATTATTCTGCACCTAGCACTCAAAGACGGTTTGTTCTTTTAATTAAACTACAAATGTATGGCTTTTGCCTTGGGGTTTGTTGTCTTGTGATCTCTCTGAGCTGTCTGGACCCTCCTTATTCTCTCAGTAACCTTGGCTTGGTCTGCATAGCTACTTGTCTGGGCTCCCTGTTACTGCTGTGTTTCTATGTTAGTAAACTATATAGGCATGTTGTTCATGTTACATTGAGTTTATATATTGCTTATGTTAGTATTCTTCATATCTAAATGAATGCAATTGATATTCTTTGTGTATAAGTGCATATCTGACCCGGGGCATTTTCTTCACGGTGAGTGCACATGTGCTTTATGTCTATTGAATACATATGAATGATTCTATGATTTGTTTTTAGGTATTCTTGCCATCTTCAGCTTGCATATTCATCCATAGCTGCACCTGCCTGGGATAAGGACGGTGTGACTGTCTCAGTGAGTAACGTTTCTCACCTTTGCCATATAGGGTCGGGGGAGGAGCAGTGACTATGAGGACGTATTCATCTGTCTCTCAACACAACCAATGGCAAAGCCAAAGACACATTCTACTCAATCAGAGTCACTGAACATATACATGCAAATAGAGGACTGATGTAGTTCCACCAATCAGCTTCTATGACTTGCCATAAAAAAGAAATTAAAATGTTGTAGGATCATTTTGTAATTTGGGTATAACATGGTTAGGTGCTGTTAGCGGCGTTGACAGCTCATTAATTTCAGTTCAGTTCCAGAGGTCTGTCTGAGCCGTGCTTCCCAGCTGTTTGGGTCCAATCATTTTGCATTACTTGTTCCTTGGTGTACATTCTTATTGTATAGTTTTTTGTTCCTGTGATTACTTTTAACGGCAGGACCCTGGTACAGTAGATAGATGGACCATCTATTGTGTAGCCCTAGAGTTCCCATGCAGCCACGTCCTTCTCCTCCCATATTCACCTTCACCTGGGGGATTACAAATGTAGTCCTCATCATGCATGGTGCATATTTTGCCCCTCCTATTTGTAGCACCCATTTAGTTACAAATGGGTTTCCTCCATTTCCATGTGGAGACTTCCAAGGATGGTGCACTGTGTGGTAGCCCCATTGGCTCGAATCCTAAGTGGCCCATTCGATCATCTGTGCGACCCTGAGACATGTGGCTTCACTCATTTCAAAGAGTGGAAAACTACAGAAAAAGGAGGCCGAAAGAGTGGAAAACTACAGAAAAAGGAGGCCACCATTTAAAAGAGAGAATACGCCATATGTGGTATAGCTGTACAGATATTTTTTGTGGAACGTAGTCAATTAAAACGTTATTACCCCCAAATTACTCGTTGATGCGTTTGGGAACTCTGAGTATTAGTAGGCGTGATTTATGTACTTTGCACTTCGAAATGCAATTCTCCCAGAATTCTGACAGTCTGCATGCGTCTGAAGAACAAATCGGTTACTCGTTTACCTTGCTGTCTGCTGATCAGACTTTGCACTGCATAACAGGCCTCGTTCCCTTTTTCATTGTTGCATTAAAGTTTTAGTGTCCCTCATTGGAACTCCATTAGTTTCTTTTCACATTGTGAACTGCAATATGACCTTCTTGTATTTCGACCAATTTCCAAGCCAAATCCTTAATTTCATTTTGCTGCAATTTGAACTTTAAGTTTTAAGCGTAAGGACAGAATGAGATTGATGGAATTAGAAATTCCATTATCCTGCCATTCTCTCGCAAATATGAATCAGCGGGTGTGATAAATGGAGCAAAGATCACGACTGCAATGCTATAGGCCCTGCAAGCCCAAGCCATGTTCGCTGGATGCACAATGCACTTCTTTGATATCAGGTTGGTAGGGAATGTTTGGCGATAGGCCATTTATAAATTAATGTGTAAGGTATTGACATATAATTTCAGCCATATCTGTTGCTCCCATTTTAGCAAAACGATCATAAATGAAGGTAGCGATTCATATCTTAATGTCTACTCTGTGATTATCAAGTCTGTGTTTGGAAAGGCTTTGTCTGTATATTGTGGTTTTGACTATGTTATTGTATTTCGCAAATGCAATACTTTGTGAAAGTGTGTTTTAACATTCTAGATCGTTGTCTTGTAGTGGAAGAACATAAGAACAACGTTGCTTTGTAAACGTATATCAGTAAAGTGGAATAGCAAATCAGTGTTATGTTTGGAGTCCTTAATGTAGATGTCTTTACTGCGCTCAGATTCGGAAGAACATGTATACAATCATAATGTGCTACGCCAGGCTGTTTGAATAACGATTACAACTGAATACTTTCAAAGTTACTCTGTCTATTGCAACTGAATACTTTCATGGTTACTCTGTCTGCCTGGTGATTCTTTCATGTTCAGTTTACCTAGACAGTGCTTACATGAAGACATGTTATCATTGTTTCAAAATTATAGTGACAACATAATCTACTCAGTATATTATTTGCCCCATTCACCTGCTAATCAAGATAATATTCTGCCGCATTTGTGGTGCACTTTTTCATATCCCTCATGTTTTTCCCGCCTCCATAAACTTCCATCTAGCCCATTTCTTTTACATTGGGACTGTTGGTGCAAGTGGATTTAGGTCATGTGACCTCTTGCTCACTTCTTACACCTCAATCAACCCTTCCCATCACCACCCTGACTAGCAAACATGCAGTCTTCAACCTGGTTCCACACACTTCCAATCCACCCCATAGAACCTCATGTACATCTTTATAATCACCCATATGCCACCTCAAAAACTCACACCCAAACTCATGCCCACAAATGTTCATTCTGCATTAATATATGCAGCAGACATTGCTGACCTCACCGCCACTCAACTCACAACCTAGATGCACACTTTATCACAGAAATATATTTCACCACTGCCTCACACCTCCACACAGACATCCTGGATCTGCTCATCCCCACAGGCCACAGCATCTAAGACAAGTAAAGGACAGGGAAGAGTGGCTGAGGGCTCACTACTATCCACAAGACTCATAGGCACTCAACATCCAGTAGCTCACCACTGATGATCAGATTTAACGCATTAAAAAAAACCTCAAATGTAGCACTTACATTTCAAGCAAGTGCACTTTAACTATTAGCCCTGTTGCTCAGTGTATGACCTCGATGATGACCTCACAGATGACATCACTGGTAGCATCACAAACTACATCACACACGACATCACTCATGACATCCCTGATGGTGTTACTAATGACATCATACATGTCATAATTGATGAGATCAGTGAATACATCATTTATCACACTATTGATTAAGTTAGAATATGTTTGTTGATCTCTTTTAATACATATTTTTTTCATAACACTTCACAATACTAATAACATATTATTACGTGTGAACCATTCATTTGTAATGCTTAGCACCTCATACAATTTCAAATACAAATACGTAACATTATACAAATGGTTTGAATTTCATGTATTAGCAAGCAATTACAATACTTAATTGCAGGGAAAGTACCCGATTTAGGTAAATCTATTTCAGGTATTTCAAACATAATATAATGAGTACATCTAGTAATACAAAAATAAGAATTCATAGAAGTAGAAACATGTTTAATGTAAGTGGTATGAAAATAGTAAATGCACACATTTTAATTTACAATTATCCATACTGTAATAAAATCCCATTAACACTTTATCAGGATGACAACTTTTATTAAAAAAAAAAAAATACATATAATAGAAAGTATGTGACCGTGTGCATTGTAATATACTATAATCTAAGACTTCAAATTTTGGTTAGGAACTTTCATTCCAATAGAACAGATTACCTTCCAAGTACGTAATGCTTATATATTACATTTCATTGTGATAATCTCGGTATGCAATTGCAATTGTGCACTGAAAACTACATTTATAGACACAAGGTCAGAGTACATTGCACTCTGTAAGTATAGCATTTGTACATATACGTTATGTATCAAAAAGGAGTTGTCATATTTCAAAATGTAATTAAACAAACCAGTGATATCAGTGAAGTAATAAGTGATGCCATCACTGTTTAATGTGCAATGCAATTAGTGGCCATGGCTAATGGGCCACAAAGAAACATATTGGTGCAACATGTGCAGTGGCCACGGCCGAAGGCCATGGCTAGTGGGCCCCAAAGAAAACTACTGGTGTAACATGTACATTGGCCAAGGCCGACAATCATGGCCAAAATGGCCATGGCTAGTGGGCCTCAAAAATAACTATTGGTGCAACATGGACAGTGGCCAAGGCCAAAGGCCATGGCTAGTGGGCCCAAAGAAACCTATTGGTGCAACATTTACAGTGGTCTAGGCTGAAGGCCATGGCTGGTCGGCCATAAAGAAACCTATTGGTGCAACATGTACAGTGGCCATGACCAAAGGCCATGGCTAGTGGGCCTCAAAGAAACTGTAGTGTAACACAACCTTTGAAATTCAGAGAACAACTTTTAGTTATGAGAGAATTAAGGTGATCGGATTTAATGTGAAAAATACATAACGACAAAACCTTTGAAATTCAATGATTTGTTTTAGTTTGAAAACATTTTAGATGAACAATATATTGCAACAAAACTTTCAAATTCTGTGAATAAAACTCAGTTAAAGAGATATTAGTGTGAAAATCTAATGCAACAAATCCCCTGAAATTCGGCAGACAATTCAGGCAAAGCCACCTCAACTACTCGGCCTCTATGTGCAACATATGACCAAACTAATGACATCACTGGTGTCACTACTAATTACATCATATATGACATCACTGATAACATCAGACAGATCACTCATTCGCTATGTTAAAATATGTTTGGGTCACTCTCTTGGTACATATTTTATTGCAGCATACTGAATAACAATGAGAACATGACATAGAACAATAGACGGGCACACGTGTGTGTAATATTGTATAAGTACTTTTAATTTTGTTTAATAGCAAGCAATTAAAATAGTCAATTGGAAATAATGTACCTGATTGTTGCAACTGGACTTCTGATATTTGTAAGATCATATTATATTTATTTACAGTAGTAACATATGATAATAGGAATAGAGAGAAATAGACACATAAAAACACACACAATGAGGTACCAAACATTTTTCATGCGCTAGTCGCTAGTACTTCCTGGTATAAGGTGTCGCAGAGAAATTCAGACATAGAGGTCACCCCCGAATGACCCAAAAATGAAAAACAACTTGGGTGACTACGTTTCAATCCCCAAGCAGCCCTCTCACAATTCTTAGTTACAACAATAATGCAAGTGAATAGGATGGCAATGAGAACAATCTTCTGATTTAATGTTAGTCTAATGAGCCGACATGTGCTTCAGACCTTATGCTCTGCCTCAGGGATCTCCGGGAATATGGTACCAGTGGCACCAGATTGCAGGAGCAGCAGTGACAGTCGTGAGCGTTTTCAGTTGCTACCTAAAGGCAATCTTGATTCCATTGCTTACAAGCATGCAGAATCCTTTGAGTTCATAATAAATACCCATTAAGCAGGATGATTTAGAGCACCTGCTATAGTAATAACACATTTGAATACAAACCTCAAGATCACAGTACTGTGATAACTGTTTGTTAAAGGGTCCTGAGGAAGAGCACAAGGCTTGAAACACGGGTTGGCTCATTAGACTAACATTAACTCAGAAGATTGTTCTCAGTATAAGGAAAACGATTATGGAACTATTTCCGACACGTGTGACCATTGGGAAGTGAGCAGGTAATATCAGAAACATAGATCTCATGACAGACATTGCATTTTAGGTAATCACAGGTCCTTTTAATGATTTGAATGCAGATTTACTACAGATTTTCATGTTTATATAGTATATATTTTATATGATTATGTTAGATAAAACGTACGATTCAAAACAAACTAACGTTTTTCCACTTTACAGAGCTAAAATAAATAAGCAACTACAAACCAACAGCACCTGTCAATTGGCACAGCCAGACACTATTTTAACCACCTTGATCTTAATTTCACGTGTTCTGCATTTAATCACATGTGCAATTGGCACGACCAAGAAATATTCAATGCTATAGAAAGATGTATGCATATCTACATTTTTAATGTAATTAATAAAGCTTATTTTAGCAACATGTATTCTTGACAAGACTCATTTGCCACAAACATGCACTTTATACAATGTATATTGATTACATTTCTGGAAAAAGCATTATAAATGCACACGCTTCCACTTTGGTGTTGACAGAATAATTAATGTACAGTAGCCACTTGGTCGTTGCCTGCAGTGAGCGTACAATTACAGGCTAAACTGTGAGATTCAGTGCATCTCTTTTAATTAACTTTTTCTTTGTTTGTACTTTGAGAGTTCATGAACAAGCCTACTATAATCAAGAAATTGCAGTGATAGTCAATGTGCTAAATGAAAAAAACGAACATGCAGCAAAAACCTCAAACTAAATATTACGTATTAAAGCGAGGGATAGAAGCTGCATTCAATTCAGCATCATTTTAGAGCAAATTGTATCATCATTTTTTTAAATCTTTGGGGGTCATCACGACCCTGGCGTTAAGGGTTTAATGGCGCTGTAAAAGGTGTCGGCGCCGTTAAACCCTTAACGCCTGATTACGAGGTCCGTCTGCGGGACCCGACCTTAATGGCTGGTTTTACCAGCCGTTAAAGTAGAGTGCCGCAAAGGGACCTTGGTGCTAATTACGGTACCGCAATTTGCGGTACTGTACTTGGCGCCTTCCCCAGTCCCATTGAGCCCTACGGGGCGAAAATGGGAATGGGGAAGGGACATGGTGGAATGGGGAAATACCGCCCCACCAACCTTGGAATGGGGCGGTATTTCCCCATTCCACCAGGGCGGACTCGTTACAACACCGGCACCAAACATGGTGCTAATAGCGGCATGGTTTAGCGCCGGGGTTGTAATGAGGGCCTTTTTGCCAAAAACCTAAATCTTGCACTTGTTTTTTTTGTTTTTTTTTTACAAAAGTGTGGGAACCCCACTACTGCGAAAAAATGTGATTCAAATAACCTGTTCTATGGGATTAACCCCAATCAGGGGGGTCTACACCCACAATTGAGCTTACTGTACCCTGGACATCGGAGAAATATCCATTTGCATATCAGTCGAGTCCCAACCACATGGACAGCCCAGCACCAAAAATGCCAGGCAATTCTCTTTCCATCCTTTTGTATAATTTGCACATGAAGCTAACATAGAGATGGCCAGTTAACGATTGGAGATTTAGTAAACATACCACTACATTAAATTAGCGAACAGCAAGCCATAAAGATGAAGACACGTCTTCAATGTATTATTGCCAGGCATGTATGATAGGAGGTTCCGTGGGGTGTGAACACTCCTAGTAATTTAGAGTGCAGAGCTCTCAAGTCTCATTTTGCAAGACACTTTGGATACACTTTCAGCCACTTCTCTGAAACCCTTTCTTTAGGGCATATATTAAGCTTGCATCACTTCCAGACATGCATGTAAAGGTTTCTTCCCATTTGTTAAATTTACGCAGGTTTGTGTACTAGGCATTTCTCTAGTCCCATTGTAATTTTCCATGCTCAGGTTGCATGCATGTATTCAAAACATTGCCACATTGTGTACCTTGGTTGCTGCATCAAATCGCGGAACGGAATAGGTGAAAAAGTAACGTGGCTCAAGTGGGCCAAATTCATGGAATTCTTTGCACAGTTCAAAGCAAATTTGCACTGCTAGAAAGTGACTTTGGACTGCTGAAAAGTGACTTTGCACTGCCGACACAAACCCTGATGTATCGATCTGTGCATCGTGTATTGCTGCAGTACAAAATGAACTTTTCACTGCAAAAATATACTTTGCACAGTTCTATGAATCAGGGTATGTGTAGGCAGTGTAAAGTCACTTTTCAGCAGTACAAAGTCACTTTTAAGTAGTTCAAAATCGCTTTGAAACGAGCAGAAAATTCCATGAAATAGGCTTTTAATCTGTTGACACGATCTGTAAGAAGATTCAATTCAACACTACAGCTAAGTCAATGCCTAGTCTGGGATACTGAATGGAAACCCTTATTGATATATCTTTATGTCCGGTTCATGAGTTCTGGATGACTACCCCTATATAACACCCCTCTCTTAGAATTCCCCTGACCCCACTGAGCCAAGAAGTAGTTCTGTTTTGCAAGTTTAAAAGGTTTATTTGAGAATTTAAACAATATATATATATATATATATATATATATATATACATATATATATATATATATATATATATATATATATATATATATATATATATATATATATATATCACACTTTATAATAAATATCTGATAGTACACTTGGACATATGATGTTGATCAACAATGGGTAATCTGGCACTAGCACACTTCTTTACAATCAATGAGGAGTTAGCATAGGATGGATAAAGTAGCAAACCTACTTTTATGATTTCAAGGGAAAAGCAATGAGGAATAAAATGCAGTACAGAAATACTTGATATGATTTTAGCAAAAGATAAAATAATCACTTTTCATCTGGCAATTCACCCCCCTCCCCTATGCAATGTAAGAAATGGAAGGAGATGGAAGTAACACACACAGTTCTTAGGAATGCAATCAAATATAATTCAGTTCACCCCAGCAAGCTTAGACCACAGATAGAAGTTTGAAACACAGGCCCAAAATGCTTTTAAAAGGTGATGCAATGAAGTGAGAAATATGCTGAAAATGGTTTTAATTCCCTTTAGGAGGTTCAGGGGGAGTGGTAGCTACTTGGGATGAGTTCATGCTCACTTTAGCAATGATTCAGGGATGGTTCTTAAGAGGCAAACAAATTTTAGCAGTTCAGGCAAAAGCAGCTATCTTTTTACAAGTAAAGAAATCGGGCCAAATCGCAAATCGCGGCAAAATTTGTGAGTGCATGAATCGTGATTGCGGAATAAGTATAAGGAGTCGGAAAGTTAAACCAAGTTCGTAGCCCAAACGGTTCCAGAGATATGAACGATTTTGTAAAGGTCGTTTTTCGGACTTAAAGTAAACTCAAAATGACAGGTGACAGCTTTGCAGCTGCAGAATTGACAAATGACAGTGGTGCAGCTTTACAAATGACAGGTGACAGTTAGGAGGCAGTTCTACTTAGGTTAAATAGATTGAATTATATTACTTTAAACTAAGAGATTTGGTTTTTCACAGTTCTGCTAGGTACTCACAATATATTTTGGAAGGACTGGACCTCGTCACGGATATGACAGGGTTTGGACTTCGGTTCCGGTCTCGCCACGGACGGTCTCTGCACACAGCGTCTGGTCTCTGCTCTGCTGGTCTGGTATGGCACTGGTCTGGTCTGTCCGGATACAGCGGTCTCTGCACGGCTCCTGGATCTCTGCACTGGTCCTGGCAAAAGTTCTTGGAAAGGGATTCAAGCAGCTCGCCCGGCTGTGAGTAGCTTGCAATGATTTGAGGCCTGCTGCAGAGAACTCAGCTTGTGGTTTTAGGCCTCTGATTTAGGTTCTAAAGTATAAGTTCTAGGTTCTAGAGTATGTAGCTGGAGTCAGTCTGGAACTGGTATCTTCTGGATGTTGTGTGGTCCGGCAAAACGCTCTGCAGCAACTGGATTTGAATGTCTCTACCTGTCCCAGCAGTCTCTTTTTATGTGTTTTGGAAATGGGTGTGTGCCTGGGCCTAGCTAAGCCTGCCCCTCTCTACTTGTCATTGGCCCAATTCTCCCCTCTCCCATGATTGGGGGAAGGAAATGTGAGTCAGAGTGATGCTGTAGGTTTTATGGGTCAGAGGATCCTCCCCTGGTCAGTTTGCCCACAAATCTATATTTGATTCAAATACATCCTTCCCAGATATACAATTTGTTGAAATTACATGTGCACATTATATATTCCTTATGGTCCATGCTTGTCCGCCTCTGATCTTCCTGGGGGCTTGCATTCAGAAATGGCAACATTTTGCGCTTTTTAACTGGTTTTGCAATATCGCACACTTACCCAAAATTACACACATGTGCGCAAGGAGTATGGACATTAATTGATGAAGTGTCAGATTTTTAACATGCAGACATTTGGAGTGACAACCTCTTTTCCGCTCGTAACCCCCCAGATCATACCACTGGGTCCTAAAACCTCTTAAAATGTGGGCGGAAAAATCACAAGAATTATGGTATCATTTAGATAATTTTGACAAGTCCGCACCATGAGTTATACATCTTTCTTAAAATCATACTCTGGCCAACAGGGGTGTGTCTTCCCAGGTCACATGGTGGAGAAACCAGTCTATCCACTTTCTTTAAGCTCAGCCTGTCCTCAGAGGGGGCTGCCCCTCCCCGTTTCTGCCAAGAGGAAGCCACTTTTACGACGCCCCCAATATAACATCTGCCTGAGTCAAGGAAGGGCTTTGTTCAAAAGGAAGCCATTTACGACCACCCCAATAAACCATCTGCCTGGGCCCTTTGTTTAGTTTCTTGCAATCCCCTGGTAATTCAATCAGAGAGTGTGTGACCTCCTTTTGGCAGGAGCAACAGAATGCAGCCAGGCCTGGGAATGCATTTGTTGGGCAAGCCCCCACTCCTGTCGGGGGTAGCTGTCTGGCAGAATTCCAGTTTCCTTAAGCTAGATTTCAGGTAAAATGTCACTTTTTGTTCCCCAGTTTAAGTCAATACAATTTTTACATATGCAGCTAGAATGCTGATTCTAAGTTCAAAACTATGACATTTTAACAGTTCCAAACTATGTGACACTCAAAAGTAGGTCACTCAGTTAATTTAAACATTTCGATTTTGGTGGTTTTAATCCAGTTTCAGTTAGGCTGCTGACATGCATAGCTCAGCCAGTTTTGTTATGAACATTGTTTTGGGATCTTCATCTTCCCAGATTTTGTATGCACACATACTTCATTCTGCCAGATGTCCGCTGGTGTTCAGTGAGATTTTTGGATGTGTTGCAATGTTTGAAAATAGGCATTTTGAGCTGGCATTCAGAGAAACCAAAGGTAGTTTTAAAGTGTTTTTGAGCTAACAGGCGCTGCTGTTTTACCTTTGGCACCCATTCCACTCATGGCACTCTGGCCCATCATGCTCGCACTGGTGGATGGCAAGTTAGGCAGCCATTTTGGTGTACGCACAAACTGCGTGGTTCTCCTGGATTCTGGCGCACATGTGGGCTTTTTGGCCATCTTGGATTTTCTAAGCCCACAGCACCCAATGTTGCAGCATGATAGCTCAAACGTGGGTCAGGACACCCAACAGATCTTCTCTACTGGTGTGAAGCCTCCCACTCCGAAGAGGATTCAGGTCAATCCCCTCCTTACCCCACGGCCAACCCCCAGGTGGTTAGCGGTGTTTGTGTGTGTGTGGTTTGTGTTTTTGTCTCTAGTTTTTCTGACCCTTTTGGGCATGTGCAGTGTGTGAGTGGCATGCAGGTGTGTAAAAGAGGAGGGGGTGCTTTTGGGCAAATGTTCGCCCAAGATACCACAAAAGGAGTGACGAGAGAACAGCCTATAGAGAGGACTGTAAACACAAGCAAGAGCACGAACAGAACCAATCCTACCCATCAAGCCATCGACTCCATACTCAAGAGGAGAGATCGCCGACAACTACCAACAAATTTACAGAGAAAAATGCAGATCGGTCGCCGATCCACTCCGAAAAAATTACTGAGAAGGGTAAATGGAACTGGTTCCGCTCTATCTTAACACCAGGAGACAAAAGATAGAAACCACCTGGGGGCATACTGCCAGAACAACTCGTCCCTCACCATGTACAGTCAACGGACTCGAATGAAATCATAAGCATTGCATCATGGAACACCAGAGGCCATGTCCATCTCACCAGGCCAGACTCTCATGATTTAGGATTACATGACATCATCTGCCTACAGGAAACGTGGCTGTAGGAAAAACCAGATTTAGATGGCTACTGTTTTGAAATCTACTAGCATTCAAAGGACCCCTGGGCCGACCCTCTTCGGGCTTACTGATAGCGATCAAAACAGGATCTGGCATATCTTTCACAGAAGTCATAACCTGCAGCTATGAAATTCTGGCAGTGATGACTACATGGAACTCTGTATTAGACTCTCCCAAGCGCTGCACTTCAGACTTGGTAGCAATCATAAACATCTACTGGAATCCGCAAAAGATTTCCACAGTGAATATGTGCGACAAAGTGTCCCATACAATCGACGAGATCGCTATCAAATACAAATCCCCCAACATTTTGATTTGTGGCGATCTGAACGCTAATTGCACACCACACAGTACACCAGAGGGACCAGATGAAGACAAATCGTCTGCTACATCTAGGGGTCGGGCGTGGAATTCGATAATGAAATCTAGAAATCTTCTGAACACGGCCACTGTCACACAGCAAGTTTTGCTGATACCGACATGGGAGCGTGGCGGGTCTTCCACCACTCTCGATTACATCTTTGCCTCTGAATCAGTTTTTCATGACATAACTGCCTTTGAAGTTATCAAAACCAAGTACAGCGACCACAATCTACTAAATCTCACTTGCAGAAGTAAACGGCCCATACCTCAGTATTACGACACCGTCATTGAGACAAACTCTCAAAACACCCGGCTACGCATGATCGCCTCTGATGTACATAAACTTGCTGATCAATTCTGCATCTTAACGTCTGATACAACATCGAGAACGGTAACGGCAAGATCGTGTTATATCCCTCTCCTTCTTCCTTTTAAAAAACCAAGGAAAATCTGTAACCACCTTCCCATTCAGCACACTCATGAATACAACACAGCCTTAGCCAGCAAACGCCGATCGTTGAGAAAACTAAAGAGAGAGGCAGCGAATATGAATCAACCAATACTTTGGGAAAAACTTTCAGTAGAAACAAGACTCTATAAACAATGGCTGAGAAACTCAAGAGATGCATTATACCAGTCGGACGCCGAGGCTCTGGCAAACAAAAAATCTCGAGACTTCTGGTCTTTAATCAACAAATCAAACAAACTCCAAAACTCACAGATGATAAATCCAGTACCTGAAGGAAAATGGACCGCCCATTTTCTGAAACTGTTTGAGCCAACAAATGGAATTAACAACGAACCCGAAAAACAACAGGACTCAGTCTGGGTGGATCTGACAGAGTTTGACAAGATCAAATCAATCATTTTGAAACTGAAATCGTCTAGAGCCCCGGGCCCTGATGGGCTCGCGAACTGCGATCTCAAACAACATCCGGACGAATGGGCCAATCTTATTAGTTCAATCTTCGAAGTTTGTCGAGAAACCCAAACCATTCCAGACTCATGGAAAAAAAGCTCTGATCATTCCGATCTTTAAAAAGGGAGCCAGAGACGACCCTCTGAACTATAGGCCAATGCCTTGCTGGACGTCATTGGAAAGGTTTTCGCCACAATCCTGCTAAGCCATTTCCGTAATTGGGCTGCTACTGCTGGATGTTCAGATTTCCTGAAAACAGGATTCCAAAAAAACCTGAGTACGAGTGCAAATATACTCTGTCTGAACTTACTCAAAGACAGAGTTTTGACTGGATCCCCTCGGATGTTCCTAGCGTTTGTCGATCTGTCTGCAGCACTCGATAGAGTGGACAGACACAAACCATGGTCCAAACTCAAGTCCTGGAAATGTCCTGAGGGTATTTTGGACCCGAAAATCAACCTCCACTCAAACACCAGTATAAAAGTCCGCTTAAACAACCAAGGTTTAATGTCCACCAGTATACCGACTTCGCGTGGAGTAAAACAGGGATGGCGTCTGGCTCCCACCTTGTTCATATCTTTCCTCAGAGATTTTAAAGAGACTCAATCTACCATAAGATCTTTTCCTCCCAAAATAGGCATTACTCAGGTCCCGAGACTTTTATACGCAGACAACCTGATACTGCTTGACCAGACCCAGGTCGGGTTGCAACGACAATTGGACAACCTGTCTGCCCATACCACCAAAAACAACTTGGAAATCAACAAAACAAAAACCAAGATAATGATTTTCCAAAAACCAGGGACAAAAAAGAAAGAGGCTTTCAACTGGTTCCTCAAAGACACCAAAATAGAACTGGTTGAGTCTTTCAAGTATCTTGGTGTACAACTCGACATTACGAAGTGGGCCAGGAATCTGCAAAATGACCTATGGGCGAAGGCGAAGAATCTAGCTGCTCAATTGAGAGCAGTTGATCGAAAATTCAACAAATTCTCTCTACAACCAGCCATCACCTTTTACAAGTCCAAGATCATTCCATCGCTGACGTATGGCATGGATGCTACCCCGTCTATTCCTTCGGGCATTTGACTTAAACTCGAAGGATTTATCTGGAGATCCGTCCTCGGCTTACCCAAATCCACCGCTGTAGCTCTGATACGAGGGGAACTTGGCCTTGTCTCCCTAAAAGCTGTGGTGGATATCTCCTCACTACAACTTTACAGGAAAGTCATGCATCCAGAGAGCCTTGAAATCTATCGCATGATCGGGGAAGAGATTGAAAAGGGCAATAACTGGACCATGACCAAGTGGGCTATGGATCAAAACCTGAAACTACAGGAAATTTCATGCAGCAAGGAAGATCTAAAGAATAATCCCGCTAGGATCAAATTCTTGCGATCAGAACAGGATCTATGGTAAAAGCCTGTAGACTGTGTAAAAACCCTGAAGAAACAGAATCCATCAGGTATCTGCTAATGCGCTGTCCCGCCGTGCAACAAGCAAGGATCGCCTTTTTCAGCCCTCTGACTGTAAATTCGTTTGCGGGTAATGAAGAAATCTGGTGGAATCGTTTAATCACTGGGGACAAGACACAATGGCACACGGCGTCTGCTAAACTTTTGAATTTAGCGATCGAAAAAATTAAATCGAACACTGCCATCTGACTTTTGTACATCCCTTTTGGAGGAAGCACTGTTTTGTTCTTGTCCCCTTGGTGATGTCTATCATGAACTTTTCTTTCGTGCTACCGAAATGTTTTTGAGTTCTTGTAAAAATCTTATTTTGATTATATACAAGTAATAAAAAAAAAAAAATAAATAAAAAGATGGTTTCAGTTTGGCTCTGGGTGTTTGGTTGTTTTATTGTTAGTTCTTCAATCCGTATTATCCTGTGTTTGCCTAGGTCACAGCATACGGTTTGTGGGGGTGCACATGTTTATGCTTGTGTTGGTGAGTTGAATAGCTAGGCTTTCAGTCATTTTCTGAAAGTTAGGTTGTTTTCCATTGTTCTTATTTCCTTCGGAGCTGAGTTACATAGTTTGTCTATCAAATAGGAGAATGTGGTTCCTCTGAATATCTTTTTCTCGTAGTGTTTCATTTCTAGTTTGACATCTATTTGCTTGATCTTTGTTTCTTCCTGGTTGGTAGCAGTCAAATTGACCCTCTAGAATATTGAAGTGTTTCCCTTGATCCCAGACATGCAGGCGCCCGCGCCATGCCTCAGCGTCATGGGACTGAAACTGTTGGCATCACCTCTTGCTCCTTGTAGTAAAAATCACGAGATGTTTCACTCCTTCCTTCCCCTTATCAGCAGCCCCTGCCCGGAGCTTCTCATGTGTGCCCCTCGAGAACCACACTAAGCTCAATTCTGATAGATTTAGGGGTTTTGCTTGTGGGCATCTGGCAGTTCAAATGTGATGTCCATCCTTCTGGGCCGGCGCTAATGCTCTAAATCTAGACCAGGCCTTTTTGCAACTGAAGAAAGACCATTACCCTGGCTCTCATGAGCTCGTCCTTTGGGACAGGCCCAGCCCTGCGTGTGCTTGGCCATTTACATTCCTTTCTGGTTTCACAGACCTGCAACAAGATACAATTGTATTTTTCATCTGCCAGGTCTGAAGTTTTCTATGCTCAATTCCCATGTTGGGGCTTGGGAAGGGATTGTGATTCGGAACTCATGCCATACTTTGCTGCTACTTTCATCAGGGTTGCAACATACTAGGCCTCACCTTAAATATGGCAGTATTTCGATATTTCTCCCATCAGGGATCAGGGCCTAGTTTACATTCCTTAAACACTGTATTTCAACTATCATGCTTCAATATCACTCATGCCCCCTAGCAGGGCCTACATACCTTTTCCTAATCGCTACAAAGTACTATGGGCCCAATTCATGAAATTATTTGCGTGTATCACAGGGTCTTGAATGCCATTCTGTGTGGCTGTAGGTAGGTGGAGCATGCAAACTGGGAATAACTAATATCGGACCTGATTTATGGAATTATTTGCATGTAAAACAGGGATTTGCATACACTGCCCACAAATCCCTGTGTTACGTGCTCATAATTCCATGAATCAGGTCCTATATTAGTTATTCCCGCTTTGCGTGCTGCACCCCCCTACATCCATGCATGTTTGCTCTCTTGTGCACTAATATATTTTCTGCAGTCTAAATCACTTGGATGGGCATGGGAACTGGATGTGCATGCCAACAGTTTATTTCTACAGAGGCTCTGCTGACTGACACATTCTCATACAGCGGGACACATTAGTACAGGTTACTGACACTCTCATTAAATACTTGTTTGAATACAAATTAATAGCTATAAAAGTGCTATCAACATTTAAAAAGAGCGACATGCACACCTGTGTCTGTTGTCCAATATTTCAAGTAAGAAACCTATGAACAAGCAATGGTTCTCAGCAATGTTTGAAGCCTAAAGGGCTGAGTCAGGCCTTGTGGTCATTTGAATCTGTGAATGTATGTTGTGAATACATAGCCAACAAAAACCCATAACTTGCTGATATGTCAGAACAAAACATTAGCATATTTGTGCGAGCTGTAGACACCTCCTTTCTAAAAATAGCTGATGGCATCATGGCTAGGGTGCAGTACCAGCTACGTTGAATCCCTTTAACAGTGGACACAAGGAGTAATATTACCTCCAGTGTCTCAGTAACACCACCTAATTCCAGTTAATTCCTCACTTTGCTGGTATAGACACTGTTTGCTAAATCTGCGTGTGCCAGAAAAAGTATTTCTAAAGGCAATTACTTCCTTGTTTTTCTTACGTAGTAACTGTATGTGAGATCAGAGAAGGAGAATTTTGCAAGAAAGCAGTTTCAGCATTTTGAGAGGGCCTGTCTTTGACAATGTAGATAATGTGGTTTGAAGTTATGTTCTGTTCTACTGCTTTCTGAATCAGCTACATCTGTATGTCAAGTGCAGCCTCACATGCATGAGTAATCATATCTATGGCTCTCAGGTGCTTCGTAATGCCTCCTTTTCTCGAACATACCTCGTTCACCATTTGTGCACTCCTATGTTCAATAGATTTATACAAATCCCTCCAACTGTTATCTTGATTTAGGATGCATGGCAGAGTAAGGCCGCCTTGGCACAAGCTGGAGAAATAATGTTAAAGAAGAGAAGAGAAGAGAAGAGTCCTAATAGCTTACGACCCTTGCGCCCTGCACAAACTGAAATCCAATCAATATTCATATATGTAAAAAATATATGTAAAAAAAATATATATATATCATTCAGTTATTAGATGAATGCTATATTCAATGACAATTCAAAGTAAGAAAAATGCAAGAAAACATTGTTTTAATGACAACAAATATGTCAGAGCTCAACACGTTTTGGGTTTTCCCTTCATCAGGAGCACAATTATATCATTTTTTATTGTTTTCCTGAACAGTTAAATCTTCCTGTACTACAAAGTAAGTAAGAGAGTATTTAGAAGATAAATATTGTGAGAAGCTGTCAAACAAAGCTATACCGCAGGACAAGTGCTTTTACAATCTGCCATGATAGTAAGTAATTATTCACCTGGATTATTGTAGAGTTAATCACTCGTTTTCATTCTCATCCTTATTAGAACTGAGCAGGCCTCAATCAAACCTGTTAGTTGTGTCACATTTAAATGTAGATGTAATGATGTTGTGGGATGTATTTACCCATGCATCCGAGCCCTACCTCAAAACTGTGCAGTACTGACATGGAAAACCTCATGATGGCCAGAGCTTCCCAGAAAATGCACAGGGAAATGCATGAAGAATAGGCTGCCACTCATTTTTGTCGATGTTATGGGCACAGAAGGACACTGCCTAAAACCACCATTGGACTACCCACACAGTAGTCTGAAACCATTGGGAATGGCAATGCTGATTGCCAAAAGCAAACCCATAACTGTTGGGAATTCATTTTCTTAAATCCCAAAAAGGGGTGCAGTACCAGTACTCACCACTATCCAAAAGCCGGCGTTTTAAAACCACCAGATTTTGTAGAAAACTGAATAAATGAACCCAAAACAGGCCAAAGAAAGACTTACTGAGAGGTGGATCCAATGTAAAGTTATATTCTGAAGTGACTTGAAGGTTTATAACAAGACTGGCTGCGCTGTGGATTTCAGCAGTTTAAGTAAATTTGGACTGAAAGACACTAAAAAAAATCTAAATGTTTAAATTGACTGAGTGACCTACTTTTGAGTGTCACATAGGTTGCAATTGTTTAAATGTCATAGTTTTAAACTTAGAATCAGCCTTCTAGCTGCATATGTGAAAATGTTTAGTTTTATTTGAATGCAGAAACTGGGGAACAGAAATGACAGCTTAAAGAGATTCCAATTTGCCTGGCAACTACCCCCATCAGGAGTGAAACTTGAGTCACCGCTGTGTTCCCAGGCCTAGCTGCCCTTTTGCTGCTCACACTAAGGATATGCCATCTATCTGATAATTGAATTACCTGTGCTCTGCAGGAAAGTGAACAAAGCCCTGTCCTTGCTCAGGCAAAGGTTTTATTGGCAGGAGTCGTAAATGGTCGTAAAAAGTGGCTTCCTCCTAAGGAAAGGGGAGGGGCACTGCCTGTGAGAGCAAGCTGGCTTGGCAGAACTGGAAAAACCAGAAATTCAATCTTGTGCTGAGGGTAAACCACACCCCTTTGGAGCCAGAACATAACTTTAAAAAGATGGATCATTCATAGAGCGGACATGTGAAAATTTTATAAATGACACCATAATTCTTGTGATTTTTCTGCCCACATTTTAAGAGGTTTTTCGACCCGGTGGCATGTTCAGGGGGGTTTTAGCGGAAAAGTGGATATTACTCTAAATGTATGCATGTTAAAAATCTGAAACTTCATCAGTTAATGTCCCTACTCCCTGCACACATGTATGTAAAGTTGGGTCAATGTCAGAAAGTGAAAAATCAGTTAAAAAGTCAATTATCTGCCATTTCTGAATGCAAGCTCTTAGAAACAGCAGATTTGGACAGAGACATGGCTAAATTCAGCCACACCATGTATATGTAATTTCAAACAACTGTGTAACTCTGAAATATGTCTTTTATTATCAAATATAGAATGTGTGCAATCTGACAGAGGAGTGTCCTATCTGCAAGCCATAAAATGACATTCCTCTGACTCACAGTTCATTCCCCAATCAAATGATAAATGGAAGTTTGACCAATTAGAAGCTGAGAGAGAGGTAGGGTCAGTGATGCTAGAACACACCCACATTCTAAACACATAAAAGCAGACAGACAGGACAGATAGGGACCTTCAATTCCATTTGCTGTAACGCGCTCTGCCGGACCATACAACATCCAGAGATCCAGACTTTACCTCCATCAAACCTCCAGAGAGCCAAACTAGAGACTTCAATCTATCCAGAACTGGAGACCCAGACCAGAGAACCAGAGAGAGCTGACCCAGATCACTGTGAAGTGCAGAGACCAGAGCCCAGTCCAAAACCCTGACCAGATCCATGGCGAGGCCCATTTCACTCAAGAATATAGTGTGAGTACCTAGAAAACTGTGCAGAACCAATCTCTTAGTTAAAATAATATAATTCAATCTATTTAATCTAAGTAGAACTGCCTCCTAACTGTCACCTGTCATTTGTAAAGCTGTCACTTGTCATTTTCTAGTCGCAAGCTGCACTTGTCTTTTTGAACTTTAAAATTTCAAATCTGAAAAACGACCTTCACAAAATCGCTCATATCTCCGCAACCGTTTGTGCTAGAGACTTGCAGTAACTTTCATTTTGAAGCTGAGATCCTAGGCTTTCCTAAGACCCCAAAACGATAGAGATAGTCCTTGTGGTTCCTCTGTAATAGCGCTCGGCGCATCCGCAAATTTTACCGCGATTTGCAAATTTCTTCACATGTAAAAACTGCTGCTGCTTGCCTTCCATTTGCCAGAAATTCGTTTAACCTGCTAACTATCCCTGCATCATTGCTAGTGTGAGCCTGGACTAATATTAACTAGATACCACTCACCCTGAACCTCTGAAAGGGAATTAAAAGCAATTTAGCATATTTTTTTAATTCATTGCCAGCACATATCAAAGCAATTTGGGCCTGTGTTTTTAAACTTCTGTTGTCTAAGCTTGCCGGGGTGAACTGAATCACATTTGATTGCATTTCTGAGAACTGTGTGTTTCCTTCCATTTCCTTGCCTTGCATCAAGGGGGGGAGGGGATTGCCAGAGAAAAGTGATTACATTGTTTTGTTGAAATCATATTGAGTATTTCTATACTGCATTTCATTCATTCAACCTTGCATCCATTTGAACTCTATAAAGCATTTTGTACCACCTTCTTCTTTTGTTCCTATTTACCAGTGTGCTACCTTATCCATTTCATGTCAACTCATTAGTGATTATAAGAAGTGTGCTAGTGCCAGATTCTCCGTTGTTAATCTTTATCATATCAGATTAAGTGTGATATTCAATTATTAATTTATTATAAAGTGTGATATATATATATTTTAAATTATCAAATAAACCTTTTAAACTTGCAAAACAGAACTACTTCTTGGCTCAGTGGGGTCAGGGGGATTCCAAGAGAGGGGTGTTATATAGGGGTAGTCATCCAGAACGCATGAACTGGACATAAAGATATATCAATAAGGGTTTCCATTCAGTATCCCAGACTAGGCATTGACTTAGCTGTAGTGTTGAATTGAATCCTCTTACAAATTGGGGGCTCGAGCCGAGACGTTGGGTTAGATTTACCACTTGTGCAGCTTAATACAGTGTGCTAACTGACAGGATACATACATCCGGTCGGATCACCACGCTGCATTACGCTGTGAAAGCATTCCTCAAAAGGGACACTCCAAGAAAAGTTCTGTTCTGCAAAAATAAAATACAAACTTCTGTAAGTCAGGACAGAGACCAATCTCTAGAATGATGACCTTAGTAGACATGAAAATAGCCAGAGAGCACCTCTTGCATAAGCTATTCGTGAGAGGTGAATGGACCGAACAGGGCCAGGATGCCTGGTTGCAGGCCATCACGCGACAGGTCACTGAAACAGGGTCAGATATATATAGAGATCAGGGTCCCTTACATGTGGCCCTGAGTGAACTATATATGGCTCCTAAAGCCAAAGAGGAACACAATAAGATTGCCAGGATAGCAGCATACCTGTACCTATATATGGGAGACATGCAGGATAGATGTGCTGAAAGCCAAAATCTGGCAAATAGGCAACAGATGGTGTTAGAGAAGGTCCAATCTGACCTGGTCTCTTCTGAGCAGAGGCTGCAGAGGAGCCAGGAGTCAGAAAATGACAGCAGACTGTACATCACTAAAATAAAGGAGGATATGGATGTGCTGCAAAAGGAAAAGTCAGAACAGGATACCAGATTTCTGGCCTTGCAGAAGGAATACCAAGAAGGTTTGGACTCCCTACTGCAAAACCAGAAAAAGCTGGAGCAACAACTGGACTTCAACAGGGTATGTGCTGAGCAGGTAGTCACCCTGCAAGGCCACCTAGATAGAGTGAAGGCGGAGAGCAACAAACTAATTCTGAAAGACCTGGATACCCAGGCAGAGTTTGATCAGGAGCGCCAGAATGCTGGTGCCTTCCAAAGGCAAAGGGACGACCTGGCGGCACAGATGCAGGCTCTTAGTCAGGAAAGGGATACCTTAGGCCAGGAAGTCTGCCATTTAAAAAGAAAAATGGAAGAAAATCACCTGGCCCACCAGGGACTGGGTGACCTCCAAAAAGAACACCAGAACTTGCTAGAGCACACCAGGAGGGTGGAGGATGCTCTAGCAAGAAAGGAGCAGGCCAATAGGGACACAGCTCAGGAGGTAACCCTCCTGCAGCAAAGACTGGCCCAGTTCTCCAGGACCAACCAGGAAGCACAGAGGGAAAATGAGGCCCTCTGTCAACACAATGATAGGCTCCAACAACAGGTAGCGATGCAGGAGAGACTGATAGAGTCGAGTAAGGCCTTAACAGAGGAACTGAAAGCACAAATGCAGGCTCTTGCATTGCAACAGGGAGCAGGGGCGGATAGAGATGAGGTCCGCTGGGAAAGAGAGACTCCTGACCATAACCGCAGGAGCCCTAACACCAGGGGCCTTCATCTCCCCCAGTCCCTGGACTCTACCACCCCCATGTCCCCTGGCGCACATGAGCACAGGGCCACAGGGATGGCAGATTACTATCCAGCTAAGAGTATGGGGCTCATAGGCCAGTACCACTCAGGAATGGAGGGGTGGGCATCCGGGTATGGGCACCCAAGTACAGTACAGTTCAATGGGGAACCCCAGGAGAGTAGGCCCATTAAGGACATCCTGAAAACCTCTGCCCAGTTAGGTCAGTGGAGGGGGTACCCATCAAATCCTGGCAGCAAGGAGGAATCTGAAGACTCCTCTGAACTGCGCAGGACACAGGAGACCAGGTCCCCACATTCGGCCAGCCATTCCCAGGCTCGCAGAATCCGGGAAAACCTGGAAGAACAGACGGGAACCTCTGGGAGCAGTGCCTCTGAGTCCGAGGAAGAATGGACAAGGGTTACCCGAACCAAAAAGGCCAATAAGGCAAAAAGGGCCTTGCTTAAGGACCCCTTAAAGCAGATTAAGGCGATCAGGAGCGTCATCACGCCTTACCATAAGAACGCTAAGTATTCTGTTTGGGAGCACTTAGAGTTGTTTGAACAAATGATGGAGACTTTCCATTTGAAGGACAGCCAAAGCTGTATTCAATATGTAAAGTGGACCTTCTCCCCGGAATACTCCAGTTTCTTTGCGGGGCTGGAGGACCAAAATCATTTAAGATGGTCCACCTATAAGGCGGCCATCTTGAAACATTTTTCTGTTCACAGAAATCCTCAAGAGGCTCGCAAGGCAGCCTACAATTTGCAATGTGGGGAGGATCAGGCCCCACAAGAATTTGTGCAGGAGTTAAAGCGTGCTTTTGCACAGACCACAAGAAGGGTGCGCACGGATAGCAGGGAATTTATTAATACGTTTTTCCATGCCTTGCCCAAATATATCATGACCCAGCTCGTGAGGGATTTTCACGAGAAAAGATCTTTAGACTGGGTCATTGAACAGGCTACCCGGATCTATGAGGTGCAGAAACCGATAGATAGCAAAAGTAATGTCCAGAAAAACCCCAAAGCCAACAGCACCCCTGCTGCTGCCAAGGTGGCAGAGGTAAAGGTCACCCCGGTTTTGGATTTGGAGATGGGGGGGCCTAAAAACCTACCTGCACCTAATAATGCTAGGCCCAGAAGGTCCTCGGGCCAGTCACAGACAGGGAGCCAAGGAGGCAGCCCCACAAATGGGGTCCCTCGCTCTCCTGATTATGTAAGTCCCCGTTACAAGGGAAATCGACCCATCCTGGGTTATGTGTGGACTCCTCCAGCCCAAGGGGGGGGATCCAGACAAGCACCTAACCCAGGGAACTTCCCTCCAAACTTCCCACAGGAGGGCAGAAATTTACCAAACCCTGGGCAGAACTTTTTCCCCAGATATCCACCCGACTTCCAGCCCCAAAACCATCCATCCTTCTTTCCCCAATTCCCTGAGCCCAGACCACTGAATCCGGGAGAGGGGAGGCCAAGGGTGGAGGGGTACCCAAATCTTCCCAACCCGGGGTATTACCAGAGGAGGGACAGCTACCCTTCCCGGGATCAGCCCAGGGGAGAAAACAGGGCCCCGTATCAGCCTGAGCGGGTTTCCCAGTTAGAGCGCCAGGTTCAAAACATGGCGCGGGATCTGGGTCACATACTGAGGGCTCAGCAGAACCCTCAGATGGGCGTGCCGGCGCAGAACGCACCCAACTCTGGACCTGGTGCTCCAGAACAATGACGGGGGCAGCACCCCGATAACTCACCGGTTCCCAGGGAGGAGGCACAAAGGGAAGGGGGGTGTAAAGCCTTGGAGGAAGCTTCCTTCCTCACTTGTAAACAGCCCCTGGAAACCCAGGAACCGGAAATAAAATCTCTTGCCCCTGAAAGTCTGCCTCCTAAGGAGCAGAGGGGGGGTAGGAGAAACAAAAGACCCAAACAGACTCAGTTTGAGGAGGAAGTACAGATCTTCCAATTTGAGGGAGAGAGATCCTCAGAGGATCCTGGGAAAAGGATCTTCTCCTTCAGAGAGGGGGGAACTCCTCCCAAAGAAAAATGGGTCCCTAGGGATGCAAATCCAGACTGGGGAGATGTGGAGACTGAGCTACCGCCGCCCACCATCTCATCCCAGAACCAACAGCAAGAAAATCCCCTGGTTCAAACCCATCCTGGTGACTGCCTCCAAAAAGGGGGGGGCGGCCCAGAACCAGAGCCAGGGGAACCCACAATGGCTCTGATCTCCAGTTGCCAAATTTTTCTTTCAGATTCCCAAGGCTCTCCCCAGAATTCTGCCCAAATCTCTTCGCTAGCGATGTCCAAAACCAGAAAATTAGCCCACCAGTTGTCCAAAAATGTACATTATCTGTGCCCCCTTGAGGAGAAGGAGGGAAGATATTATGCCCCGGTACAAGTACAGGGGCAGGGTACAATCTCGGCACTGGTGGACACTGGATCTCAAGCTACCCTTCTGTCCAGAAGGGCCTTTGACGAACTGAATGCAGGAAGGGGAGAGAATTACCAAATTCCTCTCACCTCTCTTCCTGGACAACTACAGAACTTTGACGGGAAGGAAATTCCCGTTGAGGGGACTGCAGACTTGGACATTAAAATTGGGCGACACAAGTTGAAACACCCGGTCATAGTTGTGACCCCAGAGGGCACCCCTTGTTTACTAGGGAATGACCTCCTGAGAAGGTTGTCACCCCTAATAGATTGTGTAAACAAGGTCCTCTGGACCCAGACCAGCCGACCCATAAAATTAAAACAGAGTGTCAACCATGTTAGTTTAAACGGCACCTGCCACATGGTTGAACAGAAATCTGACCAAGTAGAATTTCACTTCCAGAATAGCCAAATTCCAGGCGTGACAGTAATAGCAGTAGGACAACAGACTGGTGATGGAGGGTCCTCTCTATTTCTGAAAATCAACCTTCCTTCCAGTTTAAAGTGGTATTCCACGCTGGAAGGAAACACTCTGAAATTCTATACCAATCCACAATCTGAAACTCCCACTCCTATAGCCCAGAAAGATGTGAAATCAGCTGAAAGCCTGGCTGATATTCAGCAAATTGGAGAGCAGTTGTTCATCCCTGTTCAGTTAAATGATGGGAAGGACTCTGTTCTCGCTCGAGTGTGTGTGAACAACGGTAAGAGCTTCATCAGCGAAGCCATGTTCCGCCAACTCCCAAAAGATCCAGCCATTCCCACCTTCAAACTGATAGACAAATGGGAAATGGACCTGGAAGCACCTAATTCCAAACATCTCCTGCCAAGCAGGTGTATGCTCAAAATCTCCATTGGCAACAAGAGCATAGTCCACAATTGTTGGGTCGTGCGAGACGTCCCTGCCGCCTTTTACTTAGGCAGTGACATTCTCAATCGCTTTGCCATTAGTTTGGACCTAATAAACTTCAAAGCTTGGTCCCGATTAGCGGACAATCCCATGGGCTTTGATGATCCAGAAAAAGCATTTAGGTCAGCTCAATTGCTACCTTATGCAGTTGAAATTCAGGTTAAAGAGGAAGTCACCATCCCAGAAAGGACCCGACAATTCTCCCTGGAAGTGAAAGTTAAAAGGGGACAAGAGTTGAAAAACCCTGATGCTTACATACATCTAAATGCTTCTCTCCAACAGCAAGGGTTGGGGGTAAACCCAACTCCATTAGTCAACATAGAACATGACACCATTCCAATAGAGGTGGACAACAGCGACTTAAAGAGTATTACTCTAGCCGCAGGCACCATTATTGGAATGGCGGTTGATGACCGACATTTTTCCATCGACTTAGTAAATGAACTGTTAGGACCAATCCCCAAGGACTGTTTTGACAGTGACAGTGATGACAATACAACACCAGACAGGATTTTTACCCGGCATGGGGGGAACTTCCTGGTGTACACTTCTTGCCCTTATGGTAAGGAAGATGTGACTTGTGACTTCAGGAGGGATGAGGTGATTTTCCAGGTCCATGAGGGCTGCCTTTCCCACCTGAAGCCTCCAGTCCAAATCAGCACTCTGACCAGGGACTTCTCCACCCAGCTGGAGGAGGCCGCTGAAATAGCCAAACCAGAAGTCTTTCCAGGCTTCAGGCAGATGGTGGAAGAGAGAGTCAACCTAGCTGATGCCTGTGTGACTCTGGAACAAAAGCAAAAGTTGAGACAAGTTTTCTTGGATTTCCAAGATCTCTTTGCGGTAGACTCATATGACTGTGGTCGCACTGACATCCACACAACCACAATCCCCACAGACCCTGGCATGACTCCTGTGTTTGTGAAGCAATATCGCTTGCCTCTCGCATCAATGGAGTCCCTTACTGAAATAATTAAGAACCTTGAGTCCCGGGGAATAATCCGTCCAGTCCACAGCACCTTCAATAATCCGGTGCTGGGAATATTGAAGCCAAACGGCCAGTGGAGAGTCTGCGCCGACCTTAGGGAGCTCAACAAACGGGTCCATACTTCCCGATGGCCTCTGCCCTACATTGACCAAGGTCTGGCCCAGATTCAGGGGTCACAGGTATTCACTGCAATAGACCTGACCAATGGATACTGGACCGTGCCTGTCAGTAGGGAGGACCAATACAAGCTGGCTTTTACCTTTGGGGGCCAGCAGTACACATGGACCCGGACTCCCTTCGGATACCTCAACTCCGGCAATGAATTCAACATTTTTCTACACAAGGCCATGCCTGACTTGGGTGCAAGGGGTAACCTGGCTTATGTAGATGATGTCCTCATCAAAAGCTCAACTGTTGAGGAACACATAGTGGAGATCCGTTATGTTCTGACACAGTTGAGGGCCGCCGGAGCAAAACTTTCCTTTCAGAAAGCACAGTGGTGTAAAACCCGTGTTAACTTCTTGGGGCATGAGATTACTCCTCAGGGTCTTTGTCCCCAGGAAAAGAAAGTGGAAGCACTTCAGAAACTGAAAGACCCCACAACTCTGCGGGAACTAAGGAGCCTCCTTGGACTGACTAATTACAGCAGAAAGTTCATTGAGGGCTACGCAGAGATCACCCGACCCCTGATTCATCTCCTAAAGGGGGGGGTCAAGTGGGAATGGGGTCCAGAACAATCCGAGGCAGTAAGACAACTCAAGAGAAGCCTCTCACAAGCGCCTTGCCTAGCTTACCCTGTCAGAAACAAGGAGTTCTTCCTGGAGACAGGGTTCTCTAATACGTGCTTGACGGCCGTATTATACCAAAAGCATGACAAGGTCAATAAAGTAATCTCCTATGCGAGCAAAACTTTATCCTCTGTGGAGGAAAAATTCAACGATTGTGAGAAGGCACTCCTGGCAACGGTGTGGGCATTGAAGAATTACCGCCCGTTTATCCAGGGGGAACACATCATAGTGGAGACTCCACACCAGCCTCTGCAATATCTCCAAAGTGACAGAATCCGGGCCGGAAATGTGAGTAATTCCCGAATTACTTCCTGGATTCTGTCAATGCAAGGCTTTCCTGTGGAGGTCCGATATGGCCAAAACAAGAAGAGTCCCCTCGCGCAAGGTCTGGCTGACTTGCATGATTGTGCCAGAGAAAACTGTCTCGAGGACGAAAGTCTAAAAATCAAGGACAACACGGAGGCATACCTTAATTCCCCACACAAAGTCTTTGAAGAGGACAAGTGTGAGGGAATGCCCACTGTCTATGTGGATGGATGCTCTTACCATGTTGACAACAACGGGGAGAAAGAACTGGTGGCTGGCGTAGGGAATGCATGGGTGAATGAGTCCCCAGAACCCTCCGCTGGATACAAAATTGGTCCCCGAAGTAGTCAGGTGGCAGAATTGATGGCTGTGCATCAGGCCATCCTCACTGCTGTCCAGCATCAACTCCACGAACTGGTCATAATCACAGATTCGGATTATGTACGGAACGGGTTCGTGGAGCACCTGGTTAATTGGAAAACCAGAGGCATGTTATGTGCTAACAACAAACCCTTGAAACATGGGAAGTTGATCCAAAACATTGATGATCTGGTCACATCGAATGGGATGACCATCTACTGGAAAAAGATCAAGGGTCATTCCAAAGTAGAGGTACCAGACAAAACTGGAAATGACTTAGCTGATCAGCTGGCCAAAACCGGGGCCATCCAAGGGGATCTAATTGAGATTGAGTCCCTGTTGGGGGAAACCCAGGTCACTACCATCACTAGGTCCCAGACAAATGCTCACAACGACCTTTCAATTGCACAATGGAGTAAGGAGACCCCTGATGCTGATTTGATTACTGCTCAGAAGGGGGATCCAATTATTGGTAAATTTTACCAGCACCTTGAGGACCCTGAGAACTTTCCCCTGACGGATACCGATTACATTGGGAAAGAGGACCTAAGAGTGTTGAAGAAATGTCCAAAAATGTTCCGAATCCAAGACGGTTTGCTGGTAAGGAAATCCAAAACTGGCCACGATCAGTGGGTGGTTCCTACCTCATTCCGAAGCCTGATGTTAAGTCACGCCCATGATGCGGCCACCGCCGGTCATAGGGGGTTTCACACAACATTGGAAATCTTAAGAGAGGTTGCATACTGGCCACACATGGGGCAGGACCTCGACCAATACTTGAAGGGGTGTCTTGTGTGTGCACAATTTCAGCCATCATCCCTTACGCACCGGGCGCCTTTACAAAAGAGGGGGATGACACTGCCATGGTCAGATTTACAAATCGACTTTGTAGGCCCTGTGATTCGCTCGGCTAGGGGGAATAAGTACATGTTGACCGTGACATGCTTGTTTACCAAGTGGGTGGAATGTCTCCCAGCCCCAAATTGCAAGGCAGAAACTGCAGCTGCCTTGATGATTAACCACATCTTTTCCCGTTTTGGTCTACCTCAAAGGATTGAGTCAGACAGAGGTAGCCACTTCACCAGTGAAGTAATGACAAAGATGTGGGAGATACTGGGGGTCAAGAGAAAGCTGCATATTGCTTATAGACCAGCTTCTTCTGGGGCAGTAGAGAGATATAACCGGACAATTGTGAGCATATTAAAGAAGTTTGTGGCAGATTCTGGGCCAAGTTGGGATATCCGATTACCTCTGGTCCTAATGGCCATCAGATCTACCCCTTCATCTGCAACCAAAATGTCACCATTTGAGTTGATGACTGGGCGCAAGATGGTGCTTCCTCAGCATTTGCTCTATAGGACCCAAGAGCAGACACTGATAAATGCCTCCACTACTCATGAGTATGTGGAGAATTTAAGGAAACACCTCCAACATGCTTTTGCTTATGCTCAGCGGAATCTAAAAAGATCAGCTGGTAGCATGAAGACCCACTATGACCTGAAAACTTCCAGGAAGGAATATCAGGTCGGGGACCGGGTCTATCTATACAACTTCCAAAGGAACCAGGCCAAGCAGCGAACATTTTTGCCTACATGGAAGGGACCCTTTGAGATCATCGACAAGATCTCCCCTGTGGCCTACAAAATCCACATCCCCAAAGGTCCTTTGGCAGCGGGGGAAGACAAGTGGGTCCACATAAACCAGTTGAAGTGTTGCCATCCCAGGCACACTCTGCAACAACTGGAGGAATCCGCTGGAATCCTAGTGGGTACTGTCTCAGACTAATTCAGTTCCAACCATAAAACATACCACATCTAGTCTCTAAAATATTGTGATTTGCATGAAACTGTCTCTTAGTTGTACTGTTTTTTTTTTTCAAAATAAGAATGTAATGTTTTGTTATGATGAAATGCATATGCTGCCCCACCGTCTCAACAGTGGTGGAAAAACGTCTATGAGTAGGTATTGCCGCTTTTGCTTTATCATCCTAGGAGAGATGAAACCATGGAGAATGACCAAGGAGGGCGATCCGGAGACCGCGAGCAGAGACGCAACGGGCCCGGGGTACCGCCCAATATTCCCATCAGGACCGGCGAGGAGAACCGATCGATCAGTACCGGATGGAGGAAAAGATGCTGAACTGTGCCATCTATTGGAAGAAGATGAGGAAACATCCCAGGTCTTGCGAGTCCCATTCGTGAAATAGAATGGCCATCGCAAGAGGGGGGCTTGTGGGATGTATTTACCCATGCATCTGAGCCCTACCTCAAAACTGTGCAGTACTGACATGGAAAACCTCATGATGGCCAGAGCTTCCCAGAAAATGCACAGGGAAATGCATGAAGAATAGGCTGCCACTCATTTTTGTCGATGTTATGGGCACAGAAGGACACTGCCTAAAACCACCATTGGACTACCCACACAGTAGTCTGAAACCATTGGGAATGGCAATGCTGATTGCCAAAAGCAAACCCATAACTGTTGGGAATTCATTTTCTTAAATCCCAAAAAGGGGTGCAGTACCAGTACTCACCACTATCCAAAAGCCGGCGTTTTAAAACCACCAGATTTTGTAGAAAACTGAATAAATGAACCCAAAACAGGCCAAAGAAAGACTTACTGAGAGGTGGATCCAATGTAAAGTTATATTCTGAAGTGACTTGAAGGTTTATAACAAGACTGGCTGCGCTGTGGATTTCAGCAGTTTAAGTAAATTTGGACTGAAAGACACTAAAAAAAATCTAAATGTTTAAATTGACTGAGTGACCTACTTTTGAGTGTCACATAGGTTGCAATTGTTTAAATGTCATAGTTTTAAACTTAGAATCAGCCTTCTAGCTGCATATGTGAAAATGTTTAGTTTTATTTGAATGCAGAAACTGGGGAACAGAAATGACAGCTTAAAGAGATTCCAATTTGCCTGGCAACTACCCCCATCAGGAGTGAAACTTGAGTCACCGCTGTGTTCCCAGGCCTAGCTGCCCTTTTGCTGCTCACACTAAGGATATGCCATCTATCTGATAATTGAATTACCTGTGCTCTGCAGGAAAGTGAACAAAGCCCTGTCCTTGCTCAGGCAAAGGTTTTATTGGCAGGAGTCGTAAATGGTCGTAAAAAGTGGCTTCCTCCTAAGGAAAGGGGAGGGGCACTGCCTGTGAGAGCAAGCTGGCTTGGCAGAACTGGAAAAACCAGAAATTCAATCTTGTGCTGAGGGTAAACCACACCCCTTTGGAGCCAGAACATAACTTTAAAAAGATGGATCATTCATAGAGCGGACATGTGAAAATTTTATAAATGACACCATAATTCTTGTGATTTTTCTGCCCACATTTTAAGAGGTTTTTCGACCCGGTGGCATGTTCAGGGGGGTTTTAGCGGAAAAGTGGATATTACTCTAAATGTATGCATGTTAAAAATCTGAAACTTCATCAGTTAATGTCCCTACTCCCTGCACACATGTATGTAAAGTTGGGTCAATGTCAGAAAGTGAAAAATCTGTTAAAAAGTCAATTATCTGCCATTTCTGAATGCAAGCTCTTAGAAACAGCAGATTTGGACAGAGACATGGCTAAATTCAGCCACACCATGTATATGTAATTTCAAACAACTGTGTAACTCTGAAATATGTCTTTTATTATCAAATATAGAATGTGTGCAATCTGACAGAGGAGTGTCCTATCTGCAAGCCATAAAATGACATTCCTCTGACTCACAGTTCATTCCCCAATCAAATGATAAATGGAAGTTTGACCAATTAGAAGCTGAGAGAGAGGTAGGGTCAGTGATGCTAGAACACACCCACATTCTAAACACATAAAAGCAGACAGACAGGACAGATAGGGACCTTCAATTCCATTTGCTGCAACGCGCTCTGCCGGACCATACAACATCCAGAGATCCAGACTTTACCTCCATCAAACCTCCAGAGAGCCAAACTAGAGACTTCAATCTATCCAGAACTAGAGACCCAGACCAGAGAACCAGAGAGAGCTGACCCAGATCACTGTGAAGTGCAGAGACCAGAGCCCAGTCCAAAACCCTGACCAGATCCATGGCGAGGCCCATTTCACTCAAGAATATAGTGTGCGTACCTAGAAAACTGTGCAGAACCAATCTCTTAGTTAAAATAATATAATTCAATCTATTTAATCTAAGTAGAACTGCCTCCTAACTGTCACCTGTCATTTGTAAAGCTGTCACTTGTCATTTTCTAGTCGCAAGCTGCACTTGTCTTTTTGAACTTTAAAATTTCAAATCTGAAAAACGACCTTCACAAAATCGCTCATATCTCCGCAACCGTTTGTGCTAGAGACTTGCAGTAACTTTCATTTTGAAGCTGAGATCCTAGGCTTTCCTAGGACCCCAAAACGAAGTCCTTGTGGTTCCTCTGTAATAGCGCTCGGCGCATCCGCGAATTTTACCGCGATTTGCAAATTTCTTCACATGTAAAAACTGCTGCTGCTTGCCTTCCATTTGCCAGAAATTCGTTTAGCCTGCTAACTATCCCTGCATCATTGCTAGTGTGAGCCTGGACTAATATTAACTAGATACCACTCACCCTGAACCTCTGAAAGGGAATTAAAAGCAATTTAGCATATTTTTTTAATTCATTGCCAGCACATATCAAAGCAATTTGGGCCTGTGTTTTTAAACTTCTGTTGTCTAAGCTTGCCGGGGTGAACTGAATCACATTTGATTGCATTTCTGAGAACTGTGTGTTTCCTTCCATTTCCTTGCCTTGCATCAAGGGGGGGAGGGGATTGCCAGAGAAAAGTGATTACATTGTTTTGTTGAAATCATATTGAGTATTTCTATACTGCATTTCATTCATTCAACCTTGCATCCATTTGAACTCTATAAAGCATTTTGTACCACCTTCTTCTTTTGTTCCTATTTACCAGTGTGCTACCTTATCCATTTCATGTCAACTCATTAGTGATTATAAGAAGTGTGCTAGTGCCAGATTCTCCGTTGTTAATCTTTATCATATCAGATTAAGTGTGATATTCAATTATTAATTTATTATAAAGTGTGATATATATATATATTTTAAATTATCAAATAAACCTTTTAAACTTGCAAAACAGAACTACTTCTTGGCTCAGTGGGGTCAGGGGGATTCCAAGAGAGGGGTGTTATATAGGGGTAGTCATCCAGAACGCATGAACTGGACATAAAGATATATCAATAAGGGTTTCCATTCAGTATCCCAGACTAGGCATTGACTTAGCTGTAGTGTTGAATTGAATCCTCTTACAATGTAAAGAAAGTATATACCAGAAAAAACTCTAAGAACAAAAATAAGACTATTGGGTATAACAAATATACAGGTGGCAACCTTAGCTATAGATAAGGTGACAATCGAATATTCCTCTAGTGGATAACCAAACCAATGTATGCATATATCAACCTTTAATTGGGAGAAGACACATTTAAAATATAATCAACATCTCCCCGGGAGGTGTTAATTCCAAAAGAAATGGAATTAACACCCCCCCAGGGAGATGTTGATATCTAGATAACAGTGGAGGAAAGTCCTTTTCTGATAGTGTAAAAGTATGTCATCTAGAAACAGTGGGTCATCTGCATATCCACACCATAACAGTTGAGTCTGACATAGTCTAGGTGGTAGTGCAATGTTAGATGAGAGTGTGGCGGGAAGGTCTGCCAAGTAGAGATTGAACAAGAGAAGGGCCAATATACACCCCTGTTTCAGTCCGACATGTGTGGAAATTGGGTTAGTTAGATGGCCAAGCTTTCAAGTGTGTATTCTAACATAGGTATTGGAGTAGAGGGCAATAATCAAAGCTAAATGCCCAGAAGGTATACCCCAGCTGTCCAATTTATGAGAAATGTCATCATGCCTCACAGTATTGAAGGCCGCTGAATAATCTATGAATGTTGTGTAAATCGGGAGATGTCTGATTTATCAACCCCTTTCAATACAGTGAGTCAAGGCAAGTATATTGTCCATGGCGGAATGATCTTTGCATAACCCAGTTTGATTGAATGGGGGAATGTTATGCTCTTCAAGACCACTTTTTAGTTCATTAAACAATATACGAGCCAAGATTTTGGCTGGAGCATCCATCAAAGCTAGAATTCTTTAATTATCAGGTTTAGACCAAGACCCTCTCTTATGGAATGGGATGGTGATGCTGTCAGTCCAAGTGGCCCGCAGTTGCCCATGTGCACTAATCACTGTAAAGAGAAGATTAAGAGTTGTCGCCCAATGTCTGGGATGTTGCTTAATTGTCTCAGGAGAATAGCTCAAGGGCAAAATGCTCGCCTTGGAAACAAGGCAGTACAGAGCTAAGCTCACTAGTTTTTCCCACTGACTGTACCAGATGCACCACAATTCAACATTGCATACCAGTGCAACATGATATCCGGACATCCTTTCTGGCTTTTCTATTTGAACAAAAGATTTGTTTTTTGCAAGACACATTCTGCTGCATCATTGTGCTCCTAATCCATCGTCTGCAAAGCACACTGCTGTGCAGCTTTCAATTTTCATATTTATTTTCCTATGCCCATACTGCAGTGTGATTTCATGCAATTACAGACCCCAGTATACTTACTAATAGCAGAACTGTTAAGATTAGTATCATTAGAGGCAGCTGCGTCCACAGGAGCAGGAGCTCCTTTCTCCTGGCTGCCGGAGCAGCCCACAGCTAACTTCCTGCAGCCCCGTGCACAGAGGTGAGCGGGAGATCCTTAACCCCCGCTACCTACGAGGGTGGCCCCCACTCTGCAATCCTTTGCCATCCGCACTGCTGAGTGCATGATTCCCCTCTGCCTGCACGGCTGAGCACTTTTCTGCCGCTTGATGTGTACGAAGAGTACACAACCAAAAGATGGCCGCCTGATCGCACCCTCGGCCCGGATACTAACGCCAATCTGATTGGCCCACCCCGCCTAGCCTATCCACTACACCGATCCTGGGGCACCGGCAGGCGTGAGCCGGCCCAAAACAAGGCGCACACTAAGGCGCCTGTCCTGTGCCTGTCCGTTGCCGTGCGGGCCGTCGGCCAGAAACGCTGCCCAAAACAACTACTGTACACTAGCCCGTAAGTGTGTCCCCCTGACTTATCTTCGTGCAACTTTCGCTGCCTTAACGCCTGCCCGCACTCACACTAACTGTGTTCCTCTGCCAGCCTATAGGGGCCCTGCCACTGTGTTACCACTGTGTTCCTCTGCCAGCCTATAGGGGCCCTGCCACTGTGTTACCATTGTGTTCCTCTGCCAGCCTATAGGGGCCCTGCCACTGTGTTACCATTGGGTTCCTCTGCCAGCCTATAGGGGCCCTGCCACTGTGTTACCATTGTGTTCCTCTGCCAGCCTATAGGGGCCCTGCCACTGTGTTACCATTGTGTTCCTCTGCCAGCCTATAGGGGCCCTGCCACTGTGTTACCATTGTGTTCCTCTGCCAGCCTATAGGGGCCCTGCCACTGTGTTACCATTGTGTTCCTCTGCCAGCCTATAGGGGCCCTGCCACTGTGTTACCATTGTGTTCCTCTGCCAGCCTATAGGGGCCCTGCCACTGTGTTACCATTGTGTTCCTCTGCCAGCCTATAGGGGCCCTGCCACTGTGTTACCATTGTGTTCCTCTGCCAGCCTATAGGGGCCCTGCCACTGTGTTACCACTGTGTTCCTCTGCCAGCCTATAGGGGCCCTGCCAATGTGTTACCATTGTGTTCCTCTGCCAGCCTATAGGGGCCCTGCCACTGTGTTACCATTGTGTTCCTCTGCCAGCCTATAGGGGCCCTGCCACTGTGTTACCACTGTGTTCCTCTGCCAGCCTATAGGGGCCCTGCCACTGTGTTACCACTGTGTTCCTCTGCCAGCCTATAGGGGCCCTGCCAATGTGTTACCATCGTGTTCCTCTGCCAGCCTATAGGGGCCCTGCCACTGTGTTGCCATTGTGTTCCTCTGCCAGCCTATAGCCATGCCAGCTTTTTACCGGCCCTGCCACTACAAGCGCCACCACTAGCCCCTAGATGCCCTGCCAGACCTACAACTGCCTCTGCACATGCCTCGACCTACCCCTAGTGCCAGCCCTGTACCGCACAACACCACCCAGCTCAGTGCTCTAATGCATCCCCCTGCCACCCACCTCTCAGCGCCCACACCCCTCCTCTCCTCTATCTCGCTCATTACTCTCTCTCTTTGGGCCATCTGCAGCCTGCTCCCTGCATACCCAGACCTCCCTCCACCGCCCTCCATCATGCCTCACTCCTCCCCACCCGCATCACCACACACCACTCTCAACCACTGCATCATCAACCCTCCTGAACACCTTCTTAGGCGCTACAGACTAAGAACCCGTACCAAACCCTCATTTGTGTTCCACAGCTCCCCACCATCTACCTTCAGTAGAAACCAAAAGCTCAGCTATCGCACCCACACAACATTTTCACGCTCACACCCTCCAGCCCATGCACATACCCTCCACCCCCATGCGCTCATACATGCACCCCTCCCTCCTTCACTCACAAGTGCTCCCACCACTTCGCTCTCACCGAACACCAGCGCTCAGGACCCACCACCTACCAACCGATTCCTTAAATGCGCCCTCATTAATGCACGCTCCATCCATGCCCATGCCATAGAGATCAATGACCTCATCACCACCCACAAACTAGACATGTTAGCAGTATCCGAAACTTGGCTCCACGAGGCATCCAACCCATCCCTACACCTTGCCCTCCCACAGGACTACACCATCCTCAGGCAGGACCGCAAAACCTCTAAAGGTGGGGGCGTTGCCCTCATCTATAGAAACTCACTTGCCATTAGGCAGTGTAACCAACTCTGGGACAACAACGCCGACCTTCTCTACGCCAAACTAGCTCTCTCCCCTAATTGCACCATCAACCTCTTAGTCACATACAGACCTCCAGGCTCCCCTCCGGACGTCCAAAAGCATCTCCTCCAAATCATTAGCAACAACCTGAAAAGCTCCACCAAAACCATTCTACTTGGTGACCTTAACCTTGGCTTAGATGACCCCAAGGACAAATCTGCCACACACCTGGCCAACGATCTTTCCAACATGGGGTTCATCCACAAAATCACCAAACCTACTCACTGCAAAGGCCGGTCCATCGACTGGGTAGCAGATCATAACTGTTCTTCATCCATCACCTCCATCTCAGCCCTCCCCTGGACAGATCACCATCTCATCCAATTCTCCATCCCCACCACACCCACTCGTAAAATCCTTACTCATGCACCCCCCGCCAAAGTCAGAAGCTCCAAAAAGCTCATAGCGACCAATCTCGCTCCTCTTCTTGATATCCCTGAACTCAAGCATCCCTTTATCCAAGATCCCACCTCTCTTGCTAACATCTACAACAACGCCCTCTATTGCTCTATTGACTCTATTGCCCCGCTGGAAGACAAAAAAGGAAAAAAATCCATGCACTCCAACTCTTGGTTCTCAGAAGAACTATCTGTCTTGCGCACCATGAAGCGCAAAGCCTTATCCAACTGGCAGTCTACGCCCAACCAATCCTCTCTCAATGAGTTCAAAGAAATCTCAGGGACCTACAAAATGGCCATCTTCGAAGCTAAATCTGAATCATACAATCAAAGAATAACCAAATCCAGTTCCAAAACCAGAGAAATATTCTCTATTTTCAAAGAACTCAACACTCCCGAGTCCAGCCCAGATGAAATCATCAAGGATGAAGCTTGGTGCACAGGCATCCAGACAGCCCTCCTAAATAAAGTCAAAACGCTTCAAGACAAAATTGCTTCCCAACGTAAAGCACTCAATACCTCTGCCACGACTCCTTCTCTCCCCCCTCACAACACTCACCCGCAAACACCCCTCTTTGCCTTCAGAGAAGTTACAGAACTAGAAACCTCTGCTCTACTCAAAAACATCAAACCTTCCATTTGCAAGGGAGACATATGCCCTCCCACTATCATCAAAGAGTGCTCAGAAGCCCTCACCCCCATCATCACAGCTTTCATCAATGCCTCCTTCTCCTCAGGAACCGTACCTCATTGCCTGAAAGAGGCTTGGGTTCGCCCACTCTTAAAAAAACCCTCCTTAGATCCCACCTCCCCCAGCAACTATCGCCCCATCACCACCGTCCCCTTCCTCCTTAAAATCCTTGATAAAGCAGCCCACAACCAAATTCAGCAATACATAGAGACCAACTCTATCCTAGGCAGAAGACAATCGGGCTTTCGCAAAGGCCATGGGACCGAAACTGCCCTACTAGATTTAAAAAATCAAATCACCAAAATAATGGACACAGGCAAACCTGCTCTCCTCCTGCTACTCGACCTCTCCGCGGCATTTGACTTAGTGGACCATGACATCCTCACATCTCACCTATTTAATGCAGCCCACTTCTCCCTTAAAGCAACTTCTTGGATCACCTCCTTTCTAGAAGGCCGAGCCATGAAGGTGTACTCTGACCAGGCCAATGCTCCTCCGACTACCATAAATTGTGGAGTCCCACAAGGGTCATGCACCGCACCAACCCTATACAACCTCTTCACTAAACCCCTCTTCGACCTACTGGACTCTCTCGACATAGCTTATACCAACTATGCCGATGACACACAAGTCCTCCTCCCCCTCACTGGAGACTATGCCCAAGACACAGAAGCCCTCCTTACCATTTACTCCACGATCCAGGCATGGATGGCGATCAACGGCCTCTGTCTTAACGGAGACAAAACAGAGATCATCATCCTGGCCCCCAGCGAAATCCTCTCCAAGCTCAGCCAAGACTATTCACACATAACCATCGACAACACCAACATACCCGTCTCCACTGCTGTGAAGACCCTAGGAGTATATTTAGACGCTACTCTCTCCATGACAAGACAGGTCAACGCCATCTCCTCCTCCTCCGCACTGACCACCAAACTCATCTTCGCAATAAAACCCTATCTTACCACTCCCAACTGCCTCTCCATTGCTAGAGCCACCATAGGAGCCAGGCTAGACTATTGCAACGCCCTCCTAGCTGGCACTTCAACCAAAAACCTAAATAAACTCCAAACAGTGCAAAACAATGCGCTCCGCGCTGCCCTGCACATCCCCAAATTCGACCATGTGTCGCAGGCCAGAAGAAATGCTCACTGGCTCCCAGTTAAAGAAAGAATTAACTTCAAAGTACTCTCCCTCACACACAAATGTATCAATCATACCGCTCCCTCCTACCTAGCAGAAACCATCACCAGGAAATCCTCCCTTCGTCCTATAAGAACCCCCCATGACAACCAACTCCGAGTCCCCACCATAAGAAGAGCTAAAGCTGGAGGCATTGGCTTCCCACACATAGCACCTAAGCTCTGGAACAACCTCCCTAACTCTCTTAGAGCGGAACCTTCACTGCTTTCCTTTCGGAAATCCCTCAAAACCCTGCTCTTCACATAATCACCTCCTACCCTCCCCTCCGACATGAATGACATATTTTTAAACGCCATGATGTCTGCACTGCTAAGTTTGTAACTAAAACATGTTATTGTAAATCTAATGCCTTGTAAACGTATATTTCTAAAACATATACCGTAACTCAAAATGCCTGTAAACTTTAACAACCTTCCTTCTGTAACCAGCCAATTTGCTTATATGTAACAGCGCCACGATGCCCACGGGCTGAGCGTGCGCTTTAAAAATATGAATAAATAAATAAATAAATAAATAAATAAATAAATAAATAAATAAATAAATTAGTAGTATTAGTGTTTAGTAATATTAAGATTGTTAACACCCTACACTACACTATGCTATGCTACTATGATATGGTAAAGATAACCCCCTCTTTCATTTACCCTCAATGCCACAAATCAGCACTAACTCACACCTAACACAAGCTGCAACATTAGTATCATTTTAAAATGGGCCACATTACCTCCATTGTAGTTAGTGGCACAGTTGAAATGAGTGCACGGTTGACATTTGTACACTAATTACTTCAACACCCCCCCCTTCTTTTGCAGAGACCTGGATGAACAAAGATATCTGTAAAAGCATGAGTCCTAGCCACACCTCAGCTTGGCTCACACTGAGTATGTGAAAATGCATGCATTTTTATAGTGCCCTTGACATTTTTCCCTTAGCAGAATTGAACAAACACAGGCCTTAAAACACATGTGCCTCAATCAACTGAACTTTCCCTCTGTCAGCAGCCAACAAGGTGAACAATATAACGTGTAACCTGATTTTAAGCACTATAAACCACACAATGATAGATGCAATGGATACAGCCATGCTCATCAAGCCCTTTTATGTCCACGTTCTCCATGTGTAAACATCTCCATCTGTCAAAACCCATGTCACTCATTGTGAAATTGTTTTGCCGTATATTCACTTTAATTGTATGACCTATTTTGTGTTTCAATATATACTCAATGTCAGGATCTATGGGAAACCTATTCCTTTGGAAAAGCTCTATATTTTCTACTGTACTTTCCCACAAATCCCCATCAACATGAAGCAATGTTACCTCCCCAGCCCCTGACTGTCACCACAGTATCTCTTTGGGGACAGACATAAAGGACATAGTGTATTGTAAGGGCTTGACAACAAACCATGATTATGCTGGGTGACTGTACAATTTGTTGTACAAGTACTCACTAGATACCTGTATTTAATTAATTTGGAATATGCTAATTCTTCAGGATTTGGGTTACTTATAAACACTGCACATCCTTCAGTTATGCTACGAACCGACTGCAACACACAAACTTCACTTGTTGCATCAGGTACAAATGGGTTCCCAGGACATTTCTAGTTATGCTCGTTCAATTTTACGCAGGTATCTAGTTTTGGGACTAGATACAAATTTGGCTCCCAGTTTTGAAAAGCTTCTATTTCATGTGTTACAATTTTGATATACTTGTCACTCTGCCAGAAACCCACATTGTGTACCAACTTAGTCTTATAAATTAACTAAACAGCATGCTCAACAGAATACCAATCTCCATGCACGCTCCATCTATATACAAATGAATTGCACTACCCATTTCAAATGCAATCTTCTCTTGAATTGTCTCCATTTCTCTTTGTGTGATCTGTGCCATCATTTGGCAAATGATTTCAGATGATACAACGTACAAAGGAATGTGACCCTGTACCAACTGAGACACCCCACTTTGAACGTCCGGCAGGAATTATGTAAAAAAACTTTCCACTGGATTCACCCAGGTGTTGGGGGGACTTAGTGGTGTGGGCTGCCTGCGGGGTATGGTCCGAGGTCTTGGGGGGGGCCCTTATGGGGAACGCTGCCTGCGGGGTATGGTCATGGGTGTTGGGGCCCTTGTGGTGTGGGCTGCCTGTGGGGTATGGTCACGGGTTTTGGGGGCACTTGTGGTGTGGTCTGCCTGTGGGGTATGGTCATGGGTCTTGGGGGGGGGCCCTTGTGGTGTAGGCTGCCTGCAGGGTATGGTCACAGGTCTTTGGTTGGGCCCTTGTGGTGTTGGCTGCCTGCGGGGTATGGTCACAGGTGTTGGGGGGCCTTGTGGTATGGGCTGCCTGCGTGGTGTGTTTGTGGCTGATGGCTGCACGTGCTTCCCTTTCCACGTGATTTGGCTGATGTGAGTGGGGTACACAATATTGTTGGGGTGTGGACGGAAACGCACAGGCCTTTACACCCTGGGATTCGATGGGGTATGCATGGGCCTTTAAACAGGATTTGGCTGGTGCGAGCGGGGTATGCGATTTCGCTGGGGTGCGACGTGGTATTGTGGGCCTTTCAATGGGATTTCACTGGTGTGAGTGGGTACGCTCTGATTTTTCACGCAATTACAATGGGGGGGCTGTGTGCTGGGCCACGGATGGCGCAGGCCTTGCACCGTATTGGGCATTTCACTGGCTTTTTCCTGCACACAGGGGCGTGTTGGGGCGTTACTGGCAGTGCTTGCTGTTCATTGCACCATGGCTACTGATGCTTCGGGAAATCCATAAATACACTGCTCCTGCGCTGCTCCTGTGCTGGATTCTATGAATTGGGCTCTCTATGAGCTCCCTTTCTTAGGGCAATACAATCAATCAATAGGTGCGCCAGTGTTTCAATTAGCCCTCCAATACCACAGAACCTACACACGGTTTGTGGTTCATTTCCTCTCTCTCGTACATCAGTAATCTCTCAGTTTAACAACACGTCAAATCTAAAATGCATGACCTCCTGCCAAATTTTCTTATCTGGAAATAGGGTCAAATATGGCTCGAGGGTGCCCCCACACTTAGTATGAGATACCAAGTGCTTATATAAATGGGTTTCTAGAACTTACTCCATAGTGGATCTCCAGTCCATCCACTCACAAAGTTTTTTAGCCTTAACTGGATTGAAAATAATGAGATAAACACTCCATGTTTGTTCAAATATTCCAGACTTTTAGCTTTAAGGTGTTTTAGAAAGCCAGAGGCGGTGGTATTATTACGGTAGCCACCTCCCATTAGGTCATACAAAGTACCCTTTGGGGTGGTGATTAGTTTCCTAAAAGGAGAAACCCTGTGCCACATGACCGTACCAATTGATGCTAAACCCAATTCATAACGTATTACAGCTACAGGAACACACTTTGGTAAACATTTAAAAACTGACCTTAATAAGCATGCTTCGTATTTTGGTAGTTCTTCTATGAACCAGAGGGGGTATAACTCTAAGCCATAACATAATTGGGGTATAGTCTTGCTCTTATAGTAATGTAAAGTCGGTTGAAAAGAGAATGTCCCATATTTTGCATCTTTTAGCTGCATTGATAACGCCCCAACCTTCCCTTCCAAATAGTGCCTATAGTACGCTTTCTTTTTGTCACCATATATAGGATATCCTAAGTAGAGCAAATGTGGACCAACCAACAGTTTTACATGGTTCAAGTACCATGAATGTTTCCGAACATATGGCCTGGGATATAGCCGTAAGATCACTGTTTTTTTTCGCGTTAATCAAAAGACAGTTTGAAAGTGTGTAATTACTGAATGTGCTCAACAAACATTGCAGCCCACGTAGTGTCTGATCAAATAACATAAAATCATCCGCGTAAACTGGCCAACTAATTTTACTCCCTCCACCACCGTGTGAAAACAGAGAAATTGATATGAGGCCGGGAAGCCCAAAAAAAACACACCAACACAGGTTACAAAGAACATACAAAGTGCTTTATTCAAAAGCTACAACAATTACCAAAAAGTAACTTGACAAACGGATAGCTATTCGGCTCTCAGAGTAACAGAACGAACTTCAACGAGAGTTCACTGCATTAGTGTGAGAGACCGTACATTGGGATACTCATGTTTTTATACTCTTTATCCTGCTCTGGCCAACCCCCTCGCGGGTTAACCATTCTTAGGACCAGGCTTAGGGTTCCTTGCCAGGTCAATCCCATAACGTATGCATTTTGATCAGTTCCGCTGATACAGTTGTTCATTTACACATAGGTCAGGGATAGGACAAGGTCTCAGTTCACGACCCCAACAAGTGGCCTGCAGGCATATTACTTATTCATGTGTGCGGAGGTCACAACGGCCAGAATCCCACTCGAAATGTCATTCGGCCTCCATTTTGGTGTTCAGGGTGACTTCCACATTGCAAGAGAACCTAAAATGGCGGCTAAATCCAAGATGGCGATTTACACAGTACATTAAGGTCAAGACCTTGCCGCAGAATCTATTTACACAATGTTTTTAGACAACTTGGCGTAGGCCAACACACATTCACACAATGCAATAGGAGGTATAATATTATTTCGATTCCGACAGACCCTCCTTTTGGCCTATGCCAAGTGCTAACATCATTCCTAATACTTTTGAAAATAACTCCATGGGTTATCATCCATAGATTCCACATCATTGTCTGTAATGTCTATAGCCATTAGGTCATTCATAAAAACCTCTTGTAACATAAATTCTTTAGATGCTGTATCTGAGGCATATATTTTATGTCCTATTGCGCTCACTGCTTGGGCACAACATCCCCCTATCATTCCACATATACTCGGGAGGCATTGAAAACAGCAACAAAGGAATAGCAGGATCCCTAAAATAACCAGAATAACGGAAAGCACCTTCCAACCCCAAGATCGTAAAGAATCCCAGAACCAAGTGCTAAGATTCCAGTCTCCTACAGGGATATGTACTTCAGAACTGAGAGTATGCAAGTTCTGTATTGCTTTAAAAATTGTTGGTGAGGAGTCTTGAACGAAAACACAACAAGCGGACCCCACTAATTTGCATACTCCACCTCGTTCTGCCAAAATGACATCTAATGCCATCCGATTTTGAAGTGCTACCAATCTTATTGCTTTTTGCTCTAAGGTCATATTGTAGAGTATCTCCGTGGTCCGGTTGATCGTTCTCTCCAGTACCCTTGCTAATCCCCTAATGTTCTCTGAGTTTGTTATTTGTCCCCAAAAGGGCACAACTGATTTCTCTATATCTCCTAATACTTGCCCAGGGGTATCTCCGTTCTCATCTCGCCGCGGGTGAGCCTTAGAAATCTCTAATGTACTTGCTACAAATACCCCGGGTAACAATATTCCTAAATAACAGGTTCCCTGCCAATACTTGGGCAACCAGGGAAATGCTAAACTACCACAAACAAAATAAACAGGCCCTCCTACATACAGAGGCCTGTTTTCCCCAGTCAAATTTACAATGTTTTTACAACCTTCAAAATCTCCCATTGGCCTAGTGCCATTTCTCTGTACACAGAAGGGAACCGAGTCAGGACTATGATTTATAGAATAAGAAGGAGGTACAGCGTCCTTATTGCCTATCGGAGCCATTTTAAAGGAAATCAGAGTTTGAAAAGGAAGAGATAGTTTATCAGACGGCCTAATAGAAACGACGTTAGGTTTACTTCTATTTGCGAAAAGCGAGCATCCCAGGGGAGTCAATTCACGTTTCTCGAAATCATTCAAATTAGTTCCATCAAAGTTCCCTGAGATGCTATCATTCCATCGGCCAAAGAATAGTGCTCTAAGAGAGGCATAGCAAGCAGTCGTTAAAGGTAGAGAATGTATATACCATCCCAGTCCCTTGTTCCCATGTTGCGGTAAATGAGTACAAATCCAACAATTACTCTTATTAAAAATGGCATGAATAGCATTCATTACTATCATCAGAGTGTTATTATGATACTTTTGTCTATGTTGGGAGTCTCTAGGGGACACAGTGTGAAGGTGTACAGAGGGAGTCAAAACAGTTGGTACAATCTCGGTCGGTAGTTAAGGTTTCAGTGGATAGATTTCTTCGAAATACCAAAGTCCTACAGCAGCAGTTGCAAAAATAACAATTATCATTATCAACACACAGCAGTACATTTTCGGGGACCAGGCACATTGTTCATTGTTCGATTTGGTCACCCCCTTATTCACAAGTCCAATGCAGGGGGCAGCAGCGGAGGTGGCAGGCATCATAGTTCCTCAATCGACAACCCCAATGTTCGTTGCTGGCGACGCTATGGTCGTGCGATTTCTTAGTCCTTCCCAACCCTAGCCAGCAGAATCCCTTTTGCTCAACAGAACTTTCTCATAAAAAGAGAATTTCCAATCACTTCCTTTTTCCAGATGCACGAAAAACTTGTGCCGTAGTTCTATTTTCTTCATCGAAGGTTGTACCTGGTGGTACCCAAAACTGTCTGGTCCGGAAGTAAAGTGTCGTCACAGTATTTTCCGGAAGTGATTTTTCAAGAGAGTGCGGAGACAAAATGGACTGTTCCCCAAGCTCCTCAGGCTCAGAGAAATTCTCCGACGCACTCACAGCACTGTTTGCTACTCCAAGATCAGAGACTGTAGCGTCAGCGAGGGGTTCTGCTTCTTCTGTAACGTGTGGCGTCGGGTGAGGAAGTTTCTTGACATGCGTCGCGTGGATCCAGTGCTTCTTTCCAGCCACCCGCACTGCTGTCCTGGTGACCAATAACACCTGGTGGGGTCCCCGCCAGCGAGGCGCGAGACAGGAAGACCTCTCGTAGGCCTTCACTAGGACCCAACTTCCAGGCTGTATATCGTATCCTGGGCCCGTGAACCGTACAGGTAAAGCCGAGTGTACCTGGTGATAAATGAAATACAGGTTTTTAGTTTACTGGTTACAGTAGTCTACAAGCAATACATTTTCCACCTATCTCAGGGCTTTAGGTTTTGGGAGACCCCAAATGTTAGCAGGTCTCCCCATCACTACCTCAAATGGAGAAAGCCCAGTCTTAGTCTGAGGTGTGGTACGCATAGCTAGTAACACGATAGGTAAGGCATCTGGCCATTTTAGTTGGGTATCAGCACATGTTTTCGCAAGCTTATTCTTTAAAATACCATTGTGTCTTTCCACCAACCCAGCGCTTTGAGGATGTCTAGCTGAGTGAAATCGTTTCTCAATACATAGGGCTGTGCATATCTGCAAAATTGCTGCTGCAATAAAGTGTGGACCATTATCTGACCAAATTATCCTCGGTAGCCCAAATCGAGGAAAGAATTCTTTTACCATAATCTTTGCAGTGGTCATGGCGGTAGCATCTTTGACGGGGAAAGCCTCGACCCATTTACTGAAAGCACAAATAATTACAAGAACATATTTTAGATTATTACATTGTTCCATCTCAATAAAATCAAAGTGAATGACCTCGAAGGGAACAGAAGGGGGCCCAAAGCTTCACCTTGGAGTCACTGTCCCCTTACCCACATTGTGCTGTAGGCAGATCATACAGTTCTGGACGTGCCTCTTCGCAGTCTCCAGAATCTTGTCATTTACCCAAACTTGTTCTAGCATTTTCGTGATCTGCTGGGCACACACATGCGACCGTGTGCCATCGTAACCATTGCCAATACATATGAATCAGGGAGCAACCATTTCCCTTCGGATTTATCCACCCAACACCCTTCATCATCTAGTTTCCCCATTCCTTCAGCCCACCTGTTAGATTCTTCTATTGTGGCATCGGTTTGAATATCTCGCACAGACCCAATACCTTCATCCATTATGTAAGCATCTCTCATTTCCCTCGAGGCATACACATCCGTGCTACGGTCTGTGGCCGTTTGTCTGGCTATCAAGTCCGCAAAAGCGTTCCCTTTGCCCACATCATCTATGACCTTCCGATGTGCTGCACATTTCATGATCGCTAACTGTTTAGGGAGTGAGAGGGCCGAAAGTAATTGCACTATCAAGGGGCCATGCTGGATCTTGGTCCCATGTGAGGTCAGGAATCCTCTTTCCGACCAGAGCCTTCCAAAGTTGTGAGCCACCCCAAATGCGTACTGACTATCAGTATATATATTTACTCTACGCCCTTTGGAAAGTTCACAAGCTCGGGTCAACGCTATAATCTCTGCGGCCTGTGCGGAATTATGCGAAATTCTCTTAGTTTCGACAACTTTGCTCAATGTAGTAACTGCATAAGCAGCTGTAGATGTACCATACGAAACTTTGAAGTAGGAGCCATCGCAAAACAGCTCCCCTTCTGCATTATCCAAAGGAGTATCTATGAGATCTATCCTGCCCTTCGTTTCTTGTTCAGTGGTATACAGGCAATCATGTAATTCCTCGTCACCGCAAACAGTGTTTTGCGGGAAAGGTAAGAGTTCAGCTGGATTAAGAACACAACACCTCTTAATTTGGATGTGAGCGGCAAACAGAATTAGTTCATACCTTGTTAACCGCGCAGAGGTGAGGTGTTGCGTTTTGGTTTTATTCAATAGAATATCAACAGAGTGAGGTACCATCAAAATCAAATCATGGCCTAGGACCATTCCCTCACTCTGTTTTACAGACGCGGCAGCAGCAGCGACAGCGTGCAAACATCTTGGCAAAGCCATGCGACAGGATCAAGGGCGGAGGAGTAGTAGCCGCACGGCCTATTCTTCCCTCCGTGTTCCTGTGTTAACACAGCCAAAGCACATCCATCACATTCATGCACAAACAACACAAAGGCCTTGTCATAATTTGGAGTATCCAGAACCGGTGCCGAACATATCGCGGTTTTGAGGAGCTCAAATGATCGTTGATGTTCCGATTCCCATGGCAGTGGCAGAGAAATGCCCTTCTTCGTCAGAGCCAACATCGGTTTTATCACTAGTGAAAAGTTCGGGATCCACAACCTACAGTAATAAGCCATACCTATCAGGGCTCTGACTTCCTTCTGTGTATTTGGAACAGACATGCCAGAAATGTGTTTTATTCTTTCAGGTGTCAATCTTCTCCCCTCCTTTGACAGGAGGTAGCCTAAATAGGCAACCTCCTGACAACAATATTGAAATTTTTTAAGCGAAGCTTTGTGACCATTGTTAGCTAGATGAACAAGCAACAGTACAGTGCCTTCTTCACAAGCACTCTCAGAGTCTGCAGCCAAAAGCAAATCGTCAACATATTGAAGAAGCGTACAAGTAGGTGGCAATTCAAGGGTGTCGAGCTGCTCTTTCAAATCTCTACTATAAAAGCTGGGACTTTCAGTATACCCTTGAGGTACCCTTGTAAATGTAAATGAGTGTCCCCCCAAGGTGAACGCAAACAGATATCTACTTTCTTTATGTATAGGAATACTAAAGAAAGCGTTTTTTAAATCCACAACGCTGAAGTGCGTAGCCGTAGCAGGGATCATTGTCAATATCGTCGTCACATCGGGCACAATTGGAAATTGTGGGGCGACCACTCTGTTAATAGCACGAAGATCAATTATGAACCGGTATGGAATTGCATTGTCGCCTTTCTTATATGCAGGCAAGATCGGACTATTACACAAACTGCCTGTAATCTCCTCGATCACCCCACGATGCACAAAATCAGAGACAATGCATTTCAAAGCACGTTCACCCTCAACTGATATTTTATACTGTGGAATGCGTGGCAGTTTCACTCCATGTTTCAGAACTATTTTAACTGGCTCAATCTGTAACACCCCGACATCATTGTCGTCCACCGCCCACAAACATTCCGGGACAATGCTAAACTCAGGAGGTAAAGGTCGAATGAAAAACTGAGAATTAGGAAGTTGCTGTGGTGAAACCGTCAGCCGTACTCCATCCGAAGAACAATGAATTACTGCGTTCAATTTCTTTAACAAATTCAACCCCAGCAAATTCTCTCCACAGTTGAAGTGAGAAGAAAAGGACAATGGTCCGTAAAGGGACCCAAAGAAATGGATACCGGTGCAGAAACCGGACAGACAGTTGGTATACCAGAAAACCCTATGGAAACATTTATTTGCCCTGTCAGTGGGATGTTTGGAACCCGAGAATGATCAATGGAGCACTTCTGTGCTCCAGTGTCAATCAAAAACTGGTGTTTCCTATTCCCTACTAATAATTCAACGTAGGGGCCTTTCTGATTAACGGGAATAGGTGAAGTTTCCAAACCCTGCTTCGGGCAATCCTAATGAAATAGAGCCTCGTCAAAAGGAAGCTCTTCAGAAAGGTAGGCAGCAGAAGGGTGATCAAATATGTTCCTCGAGTCCATACTCGAGGTCTGATTTTCCCTTGAAAAAGGTTGCTGAGGATCTTGTAAAAGCTGACCTCTATCAGGGCCCCCTGCTCCAGGGCGGCCCCTAGGTCGTCTACCAATACCCCCAAACACACTGTTTGAACTCTGGCGAAGGACAGGGCATTGTGCCCGCCAATGACCTTCCTGGCGGTAATAAACACATTGATTATTATTCACAGGACCTAAAGGAGCATTTCCTTTCGGGACATACTGACCTCTAGTCTGTGTCGTGCCTCCTCTGGGATTTCTAACAATTTGCTGTAATAATACTTCGGTTTTCAAATCTCCATTCCTCTTTTCAATCTTTTCCTTCTCATTATTAACACGGTTCTCATAATACTGAGCCATGTGCAAAACCTCAGATTGAGATTTTGCCTGCCAAGCGCTCTCAGAGGACATAATCTGTGACTGGATGTCAGGTAACAATCCACGTACAAATTTGTCCACGAACAACCTTTTCCCCCGACTCTGTACCTAAATCCTGTCCACTGAAGTCAGAAAATACCAGCTCGAATCTATTAAAAAATTCGGTGGCGCCTTCAGTTTTTCCTTGGACACAGGCCGTAAGCTTGTCCCAAATAACCCTTTTCTCTGGAATTATAGTTTTCAGTTTTGCAACAATTCTATCAGGCAAAGTAAGTATTACCTGTGGTGGTTTCTCACCAGCTGGTCTTTCCCCATCAATTCTAATCATATTAGCCCACATATCTCCCAACCCCGGCACATCGTCTATTGTCCGAACCTGTTTCCATACATCTACGGGTAGGAGTACAGGGAATAACAAGTCAATGTCACTCAAGGTGAACACAGAGGACTGCAAAACGGACTCTATTTCTTTGTAAAACCCCGTCGGGTTTTTCCTGATATCGGGAACTGATTGTCTAATTGTGTTCACTTCCTGTCGTGAAAACGGGACGTGAACAAATTGCGATACATAATGTGCAGGGATATCCACAGCGGGGGCACCAGTCCCCGCGTTGGCGGGGATATCAACTTTTGGGACAAAGTTCAGAGGAACCTCTCTCATAGGCAACTGAGATATAGGAACCTCCGGCCGCTTACTAAGCAACAGGGCCAGGTCGAACGCTAAGGCAGCTGTAGAAGTATCGGGCGAAAAAGCCCTTCTACAAATCCCCAATAATTCTATGGGGCAACTAACCCTTTTTCTTACACATTCTTCTTGCAGGTGCTGTACCATCACCTTAATTACCTTTCTTTGCATTTCTACTGTATACTGAGTATACGTGTCATATACTTCATCTGGCGGAATCGATGAATCCGAGATCCATCGAACCGCATCTTTAGTACAAATTCGTACTTCCTCAGGTGCTGATCTACGGCACGGAAGGAACCGTTTCTGTATATATATTCTATTGTCTTCGCCGTCCTCATCTAGTGACTTTTCCTAAACTCAAACAATTTTTCAACATGCCCATATACTTTCTGCTCTGTGTCCTTCGAAAGTGCCAAAGCATTCAGATCTCTCACTCCTTGTGGAAGATCTGAATTTTGTAATCTACCCCACATCACACATAAATGAGTCCCCAACCCTTCGATAAAAACATTTTTCTCGGGAAAACTATTCAAATTAGATAATGTGAAAAAAACATCAACTTGATCACCTTTCTCCATGCAATGCTTAGCCCATGCAAACAATTCCTGTTTCTTACCTGCAGAAACAGTACTACGAGTGACAATCTTTGATCCTGCACCTGGATCAACTTCAGTCAATACGGGGTCACTCGGGAGCAGAGGTGTAGGTAAATTTAATAAAGGTGCAACTATCGGTGTAGAAGGAAGGGGTGGTGCGATAGGTGGAGGAACAACAACTAGAGGAATAGGAACAATAGGTTGTACAGGGGGAACAGGAATAACAACAGGAGCGACAGCAGGAATGGGCAGAGCGCCCAAAATAGGAGCATACGGAGGTGGCGCTGAGGCATCAGACCTGCGTACGTTTAATAACTTCTCGATAAATTCCTCAGAAACATGGAAATCTTTAGAGGGATACATTTTCTGGATCCCGAGTGAAAAAGCTCTATCCATATTTTTAACTGATTCTGAACGCTTTTCTTTATCATATAATAATAATGCTTTTTCGGCGTTTATTTTATGACGACGTGCATGTTTATCCCTACTTTTAAGCTGCTGTAACGCTTCTTTTTTCCAATTCTGTAAAACATCAAAGGCTGCAGGTCTAGCCTTCTTCTTTAACAAGATCGATTCTAAGTATTCAATACGGGGGATCTCAAAACTACCATTGATTGGCCACTGAAATTCGGAGGCATGTCTGGTCTGTCTGTGCCAAATATCATTAAATACTATACTTCCAATGCCATACTTACAGTACATAGTACACGCCGGCGACCCCTCCTGTGGTGTCGGGTGGTTAAATTCCAAGGATTGTCGATCGCTGCGGAACAGAGCCCTAAAGCAGCTAGACAATTTCCCAGGCATTTCACAAAAAATTGGTGTTACCTGATCAATAATTGTGTCTGCAGATACAATAGGCCAAATTCAAATTGTCAGGGTTAAATTAAGAGCCGGATCACGACTGCACCTGACCAAACCTAAGGAGGACCGTACGGTTTATCAAAGAACTTACCTAATGAATTTTACCTTGTGTTTGGTGGTTTCGGCAAATCTGCCCGCCTCAAAAATTGGGCCCTCGTCAAGATGCCGTGTCAGACCACACGACTATCGTCCAAGGATCGGATCGTGCAGCGCTGCCGAGGTATTGCGCCTCGATCGGTCGGGCCCGCAGAATCACACCGTCCGATCCTGGTTCGATAGTCTGCGTCAACCTTCAATGATCCGACATCAATCTTGAGGGTTCCTATTCGGGCGTCAACTGTGAAAACAGAGAAATTGATATGAGGCCGGGAAGCCCAAAAGAAACGCACCAACACAGGTTACAAAGAACATACAAAGTGCTTTATTCAAAAGCTACAACAATTACCAAAAAGTCAATTGACAAAAGGATAGCTATTCGGCTCTCAGAGTAACAGAACAAACTTCAACAAGAGTTCACTGCGTTAGTGTGAGAGACCGTACATTGGGATACTCATGTTTTTATACTCTTTATCCTGCTCTGGCCAACCCCCTCGCGGGTTAACCATTCTTAGGACCAGGCCTAGGGTTCCTTGCCAGGTCAATCCCATAATGTATGCATTTTGATCAGTTCCGCTGATACAGTTGTTCATTTACACATAGGTCAGGGATAGGACAAGGTCTCAGTTCGCGACCCCAACAAGTGGCCTGCAGGCATATTACTTATTCATGTGTGCGGAGGTCACAACGGCCAGAATCCCACTCGAAATGTCATTCGGCCTCCATTTTGGTTTTCAGGGTGACTTCCACATTGCAAGAGAACCTAAAATGGCGGCTAAATCCAAGATGGCGATTCACACAGTACATTAAGGTCAAGACCTTGCCGCGGAATCTATTTACACAATGTTTTTAGACAACTTGGCGTAGGCCAACACACATTCAAACAATGCAATAGGAGGTATAATATTATTTCGATTCCGACAACCGGGGGAGCAAATGCAGTAGCCTCTAGAACTGAACTGGTATCAGAGACATATAGATTAAATATCGTAGGCTCGAAAACACAATATTGGCAAAGGTCATTTGTTGCATTAATGGGTATTGAAAGTGTTCCAGAGTTGTTAAGGCGCACCTGTAACATAGATTCCTCATGCAGAGGGAACAGTATGGAAAGCAAAGAAAACGGCATACCAATTAGTCTTAATTTTGCCCAAAGCAAGCTTCTATCAACCATGTAAAATGCCATTATGAGGTCAATGAATGCAACATATATTGGGACGCTGTTAGTCTTCCATGCTTTTTCTTGCATGATATTCAGCACTAAGCCCCCAACATCAGTTCCCACGTTGTTCCTAAATCCAAAGTGCCCATGCCTGAATCTGGTTCAGAAGCAATGCAGAAAAAATCTTTGAGTCCGCATCTAAAAGCGCGATCAGTCTGTAATTTATTGGACATGACCGATCGCCTTTCTTATATACCGGAACTATTTAACATATATGCCAGGATGCTGGAATATTCAGAGTCCTTACTTTGTCCCTAAATAATATGTAGAGAATGTTTGACCATAAGTCTCCATTTTCTTTGACGATAACATTTGCCAGGCCATTAGGCCTGGTGGCCCTAGATGGTGAGGCCTTCCGTATTAAGATTTTTATGTCCTCCTGTATTATATCTAAATGCCATACAGTATCAAGAATAAGCGTAGAAAGCGGATTATTAATTTTTTACTGGTGCATATAGTGTTCCAAAATGTCCTCCCATTGATTTTGAAAAATGGAAGCAGATTGCCCAATAGAATCAGCAAGGATTTTATGATTTATCAGAGCCCAGAATGACCTAGAAATGTTATCCCTAAGGGCAGATAACATATTCTCATCATCCATCTGCTAGAAAGTAGCACGATACGCCTTAATTTTGTTCTTCCATTTGTTATTTACCTTTGTCTTTTGCAACACTCTATCTCTGGTGATAATGTCCATTTTGTGCAGTTTCCTGAGCTCCCTGAGTCTATAATTCTTAAAGTGTCTTACTGCTGCATCATAACTATGCATATGTTTAAGATTTCCCCACTTTACTTCCAAAGGAGTTGCTGTATTCTTTATTATGTTTTGCACATAGTGGCAGAAGACATACGTGGTGTATAAAGTTAACTTCTTCCCAATATTTGATTTATTAAAGTCTGAAAGAAAATCTGCATTAGCTTGGCCCATATTGTCCCTATGCCAGACAATTCTCATCCTAGCTTGATTAACCTGGAGGGCAGGAGTACACAATCCATAGTTTGCTACTCCCCACTCCCCTCCAAATTTCATCTTTAAAACCTAATCGCTACAAGTGGTACTAGTTAGAATATATGCATTTGCTAATTCCAACAAAGGTTTCAAAAGAAAAATATGGTCTATCGTAGTCGAGAGATCGCCCCTAATCCATGTGGTATGTTCTACAGTAGTACCCAATTAATCTCTAGCATTATAAAGACCCCAGTCATCAAATAAATGTCCCCATAATTGGCCCTGTGCCAGAGCCAATTTGATTGGGGACAACCTTGAATCTCATTCATTAGCCCTGTCTATTCTCTCTTGCCATGGTATTTCCACATTAAACTCTCCCACCACCATAATCAAAAAGTCCGGACATATTTCATGGCAATCCTCCAATATTCATCACAACAGGGCCTTCAAGTCTAGCTTGAGACTCCAATATATGTTTACTACCAAAAAGTTGCACATACCCAAGTAGTTTTTGTTTTTAATCAAAATCAATACTGCCAGGCACCACTTAGATATCTGAAAAACCTTTAGGACAATTGACCCCATGTCCACTCGAATTACGATCAAAAGACCCCCCGAGGGTCTATCTCGTGGTCCCTTTGTAGCCAATGTTGAGTGAACAATGTAGCCATCCAAAACATGGGGCATTGTTAACCATGTCCCTAATTCTGAACAAATTCCTGGTGAGTTCTTTAAAAACCAATAACCCTAGAGTTCGAGCACACCTGGGACAATTTGCCAAGTGTGTTAACTATTTGGCATTAGGCCCTGAAGTTGGGTGATAGATTCACGTTTCTCTTAGTTCATCCGGCTGGGTCCCTATACCAGATTTTGGGAATCCTGTACTAGTGCTCTGTACATCATATTCAAATCTATGGAAAGAATTAACCTCCCGGAGAACAGCCTCACATATTGTACGTCAGTAAAAGACTATCCTTACATAGTCATATCGTTTATGGTGCACAAAGTCAACAAGTTTTATATCTCCAAAGGATATTAAAGAAAGGTTGGAAATTTCATTAAACAAGGCCAGGATTCAACAACGATCTAAGGAAGGTGGCCCACCATATGAAAACAAATGTTGTAACACAACACTCGGATCTTTAGGATATTGGGGGGGAGGAGGTCTCCATTGTGCTTCTTCCCCCATAACTGTGTTTCTTGAATTCCTAGTACTTTCTGTTACTATATTAGTAAACTGTGATTCAGTTCATAAATTAGTGGGGACCAGGTCCTCATGTCCACCTACTGTCAATATTTCTATCCCCTTAATACTTTGGGTTGAGTTCTTAGCATGTCTAGCCTGGTTAAGTGACACTTTTGGGTCGATTCATGGAAATAATGTGCGCTGAAATTTTCGGCTCAAGCGTGCGAAAGTGTGCAAATCGCAGTGCCAGTGCGAAAATCGCAGCGAAACCCGTGCACAGCGATTCATGGAAGTCCGTGCACGAGGAAATTCCAGGATGTGTGCCAAAATACTGCGTGGCGCATGCTGGCGCACACGTCTTCAAACCGCGTGCACATAGCGCGGCGCACACAACAAAAGTAGGCGTAACACGGGGCGTGACACGCGGAATGGGGAACAATGCGTGAAAATGAGGGCGTCACGGGGAAGTACAGGAGGCAAGTGCGCTGAACGCCCACACGCTCGCCAACAACACGTATTCATGGAATCGAATAGGGAAAACCAGCGCACGGGCAAAGACGCGCACAGGCCTAAACACGTCCGCCACACGAAGGCAGGCGGTAGTGTCCCTGCGCATGAAAGAAATGTGCCCAAAATGTGCGCTAACAAAAAGGACATATATACAGCCATGATGAATGTCCAATACTGTGGCCCTCTAGGACAAATGACGTGCAAAGGGGTACGCGACAAACACTGACACCCGCTGTGTGAAAAATAGCGTGTGCATGTATTTCGGGGGTGCACGGGAAGTTTCACATGCGATAGGCCTTGGGCGAGTGGGGTATGTGTATTTCAGGAGTTCGCGTGAAGTTTCACATGCGATAGGCCTTGGGCGAGCGGGGTACGTGTATTTCAGGGGTTCGCATGAAGTTTCACACGCGATTGACCTTGGGCGAGCAGGGTATGTGTAAATCTGGGGTGCGCAGGAAGTTCCACACGTGATTGGCCTGTGTATGTGTATTTCAGGGGTGCGCGGGAAGTTTCACACGTGATTTTGCTGTCAGAGCGGGGAACGTGTATTTCGGGGGTGCGGGGAGTCCTACATGTGAATTGGCAGTGTGGGTCCCCCCAGGTGTCCCCTCTACCCCCTCCAGGACCCCTGCAGGCAGCCCACACCACAGGGGACTACCCTGCACCCCTGGTCATGTCCCACAGGCAGCCCATCCACCATGGGCATGCCCCCCAGCCAAGGCACATGTCACCTTGCAATATGATCAACAACTCATGTCCCCCTGCACCAACACCCCCCAGCAGTCAGGGGCCCCTGCCAGCAGGCCCCCACTCATGTCCCCCTGCACCCCCACCCCCAGCAGTCAGGGGCACCTGGCAGCAGGCCCCCACTCATGTCCCACTCATGTCCCACTCATGTCCCCCTGCACCCCCACCCCCAGCAGTCAGGGGCACCGGCCAGCAGGCCCCCAGTCATGTCCCCCAGCACTTCCACCCCCCAGCAGTCAGGGACACCTGCCAGCAGAACCCCACTCATTTCCCCTTGCACCCCCACCCCCCAGCAGTCAGGGGCACCTGCCAGCAGGCCCCCACTCATGTCCCCTTGCACCCCTACCCACCCAGCAGTCAGGGGCACCTGCCAGCAGGCACCCACTCATGTCCCCTTGCACACCCACCCCCCCCAGCAGTCAGGGGCACCTGCCAGCAGGCCCCCACTCATGTCCCACTCATGTCCTCCTGCACCCCCACCTCCCAGCAGTCAGGGGCACCTGCCAGAAGGCCCCCACTCATGTCCCACTCATGTCCCCCTGCACCCCCACCCCCCAGCAGTCAGGGGCACCTGCCAGAAGGCCCCCACTCATGTCCCACTCATGTCCCCCTGCACCCCCACCCCACAGCAGTCAGGGGCACCTGCCAGCAGGCCCCCACTCATGTCCCACTCATGTCCCCCTGCACCCCCACCTCCCAGCAGTCAGGGGCACCTGCCAGCAGGCCCCCACTCATGTCCCCTTGCACCCCCAACACCCAGCAGTCAGGGGCACCTGCCAGCAGGCCCCCACTCATGTCCCACTCATGTCCCCCTGCACCCCCAACCCCAGCAGTCAGGGGCACCTGCCAGCAGGCCCCCACTCATGTCCCACTCATGTCCCCCTGCATCCCCACCCCCCAGCAGTGCAGGGCACCTGCCAGCAGGCCCCCACTCATGTACCCCAGCACCCCACCCCCCAGCAGTCAGGGGCACCTGCAAGCAGGCCCCCACTCATGTCCCCTTGCACCCACACCCCCCAGCAGTCAGGGGCACCTGCCAGCAGGCCCCCACTCATGTACCACTCATGTCCCCCTGCACCCCCACCCCCAGTAGTCAGGGACACCTGCCAGCAGACCCCCACTCATGTCCCCTTGCACACCCACCCCCCAGCAGTCAGGGGCCCATGGCAGCAGGCCCCCACTCATGTCCCCTTGCACCCCCACCCCCAGCAGTCAGGGGCACCTGCCAGCAGGCCCCCACTCATGTCCCCCTGAACCCCCACCCCCCAGCAGTCAGGGGCACCTGCCAGCAGGCCCCCACTCATGTCCCACTCATGTCCCCCTTGCACCCCCACCCCCCAGCAGTGCAGGGCACCTGCCAACAGGCCCCCACTCATGTCCCACTCATGTCCCCCTGCACCCCACCCCCCAGCAGTGCAGAGCACCTGCCAGCAGGCCCCCACTCATGTCACCCAGCTCCCCCACCCCCCAGCAGTCAGGGGCACCTGCCAGCAGGCCCCCACTCCTGTCCCACTCATGTCCACCTGCACCCCCGCCCCCCAGCAGTAAGGGGCACCTGCCAGCAGGCACCCACTCATGTCCCCTTGCACCCCCACCCCCAGCAGTCAGGGGCACCTGCCAGCAGGCCCCCACACATGTCCCCCAGCACCCCCACCCCCCCAGCAGTCAGGGGCACCTACCAGCAGGCCCCCACTCATGTCCCCTTGTACACCCACCCCCCAGCAGTCAGGGGCCCATGGCAGCAGGCCCCCACTCATGCCCCCTTGCACGCCCACCCCCAGCAGTCAGGGGCACCTGCCAGCAGGCCCCCACTCATGTCCCCCCGAACCCCCATCCTCCAGCAGTCAGGGGCACCTGCCAGCAGGCCCCCACTCATGTCCCACTCATGTCCCCCTGCACCCCCACCCCCCAGCAGTGCAGGGCACCTGCCAACAGGCCCCCACTCATGTCCCACTCATGTCCCCCTGCACCCCACCCCCCAGCAGTGCAGAGCACCTGCCAGCAGGCCCCCACTCATGTCACCCAGCTCCCCCACCCCCCAGCAGTCAGGGGCACCTGCCAGCAGGCCCCCACTTATGTCCCACTCATGTCCCCCTGCACCCCCACCCCCCAGCAGTAAGGGGCACCTGCCAGCAGGCACCCACTCATGTCCCCTTGCACCCCCACCCCTCAGCAGTCAGGGGCACATGCCAGCAGGTCCCCACTCATGTCCCCCAGCACACCCACCCCCCAGCAGTCAGGGGCACCTGCCAGCAGGCCCCCACTCATGTCCTCTTGCACCCCCACCCCCCAGCAGTCAGGGGCACCTGCCAGCAGGCCCCCACTCATGTCCCCCTGCACCCCACCCCCCAGCAGTCAGGGGCACCTGCCAGCAGGCCCCCACTCATGTCCCCTTGCACACCTGTCGGGGGAAATTCTACCGGGGTCGGCCGGGCCGTCCGCAGACCTCCGGGCAGGGAGGCCCCAACTCCTCCCGTATATCCCAAAAGAGATAGAGTATGAGACACACACAAGAAGCAAGGTGACTCTGCTGTTTATTAAACACAAACGGCAGGGATGGGTCAAGGATCATACGCGTCTGACCTGACACACACAAGATCGTGGGGCTCGCAGGCCCTTTTTACTGTAGTATGACGCGCTACTTGCGTCACTCTAGAAAGTTAACAAAAAACCTATTGCCACTCTTAATTGGTTGCTCGAGTGGTAGAGTTAGTATAGCATACGTATGGAGAATAATATGAGTGGACGAGGGTTAGTCAGGTGATATATCTGGGTTGCCCCTACAATTAGATACATGAGAATTGTTACAAGAAGACTCCTAATGATTGGTTAATGTTACTGTCGTCAGTGATAAAAGCCCCATGTTCTGATTGGTGCGCCCGTAAGCTTCCCAGCCTGGGACCATCGCTGTTCTCAGCTCTCGGTGTACCTGCAATTTGCAACAATGTTTCACTATGGGTACATGCAGACAATGTGAAGGCTTATTCATGAGCTGGATGGCTGAATACTCCCACCATCGCAGATGTCTATTGATCCTTTCAAGTGTATCTGCCTGGGTCTCGTAACGAGGGATCCAGGCGCCTCTTTCCTCCTGGGCTTGGCATCTCGTCAGGTTCGGCTTGGTCACGTGAGGTGGGACCGTGTTTGAGGCAGAATTCTGCACAATTAATATTGTTTTTCCACTGTGTGCCTGATTTAATTGCAGGTGCAACTTTGATGTTGGTGCACGGCGTGCGAGATTGCAACATCGTGCCCTTGATGGTCTGCTTTTGGAATGTGGGTTTGCAACATTACGACCTTGGCTGTCTGCTTTCGCCAGGCTCATTCTGCAGGATCAGCAATCTGACTATTGTTCTATTAAAGTCTACGGGAGCTCTTGCTTGCGGCCTACTTAGGTCTGGTGTATAGGTGGAACCGTCTGGTGCACAGGCGCCTCAGGTTATAGTCTCATACTGTCTTATGACCAGTATCGTGTCTTCGTTATAATTCTCATTATGGCATCTAGGTTTAGAGGAAGCGTAAGCAAGCTCTTTAGATGAAGTCATGATGCGTCTTGCGTTTCTGCATTTTGAGAGCCTATGTGGAAAATAATAAAGATGCACGTCCGTGAGTATGTCTGGCGCCTACGTCATAGCACTAAGTATATTCTTCATGTAGATTGGTGTGGGAGTGTCCAGTGTGTATGTTGGCACAGGTGTGCTATCCGTTGGCTAGGTCGTCATGGCATCTCTAACGAAGTATAGTTTTAGTCCAGTTGATCCATACCGCAGGCATCGGCATGGGCAGGGCGGGCTGCTGGGCAGGCAGATGGACACATCCTTATGTTCCTGTACCAGGGTATCTGGTCGTCCGGTAGATGGGCAAACTCTTCTCGTGGCGGGTGCTTGGGCCGTGAACCTTTAGGCCAGGCACGAGAGGGGGAAGATGGGAGCCTGTTTTTCCATTTTCCTACTTCACACCCTCCCCCCAGCAGTCAGGGGCCCCTGGCAGCAGGCCCCCACTCATGTACCACTCATGTCCCCCTGAACCCCCACCCACCAGCAGTCAGGGACACCTGCCAGCAGGCCCCCACTCATGTCCCACTCATGTCCCCCTGCACCCCCACCTCCCAGCAGTGCAGGGCACCTGCCAGCAGGCCCCCACTCATGTCCCCAGCACCCCCATCCCCCAGCAGTCAGGGGCACCTTCCAGCAGGCCCCCACTCATGTACCACTCATGTACCCCTGCACCCCCACCCACCAGCAGTCAGGGACACCTGCCAGCAGGCCCCCACTCATGTCCCCTTGCACACCCACCCCCCAGCAGTCACGGGCCCATGGCAGCAAGCCCCCACTCATGTCCCCTTGCACCCCCACCCCCCAGCAGTCAGGGGCACCTGCCAGCAGGCCCCCACTCATGTCCCCCTGCACCCCCACCCCCCATCAGTCAGGGACACCTGCCAGCAGGCCCCCACTCATGTCCCCCTGTACCCCCACCCCCCAGCAGTGCAGGGCACCTGCCAGCAGGCCCCCACTCATGTCCCCCTGCACCCCCACCAACCAGCAAGGCAACTCGGTCCAGGGTGCCTAAACCCCTCCCACACCCCTGTGGTAACCCAGACAGAATGGCACCACTTTGGAGGGTCTCTGTACAGAAGCCCGCCTAAAGTGGAACAAAGGGCTCGACCTTTGGTTTAGGAGTCACAGAGACTAACACAAACGCCATTTTAAAAAGCAGAGTTCTGGCAGAAAATACCATCCGATAGATTTATTTAAGATAAGTAGACCGGAGGTATGTTAGAGATTAACGAGAAACAGTATCAATCTCTAACAATGGGAAGAATCCCATAGGGTTATATTCGGGGTCGAACATAACAAGTAGTTTCCACTGCCACCAGCCAAAACTCGACGAGGGGGGACGGGACAGTGCCCCCTCGAGTAACAGATCCAGGAGTAATCAAATTACCCCTACTAGTGCTTCCACAATAGGATGGTTTGTACTAGTTCTGTTAGTAAATTTAGGTCTAGTAAAGCCAATGGTGACTTTACATGCCTGGGGAGACAGTAGTCAGTAGACAGTATGGAGTCTATGACGGAGGTCCGCTAGGACGCCCCAGTGTTACGGCACGTAGGGTGTGTTGTAACACACATAGAAAAACATATGAGACCCTATGGAGTAAAAGACCCCATAGCCCATAGAACGCATTAACATTCAAAGGAATTACACACATTCATGTCCAAGAGTGGGAGAAAAATAGGCTCACTCTTGGTAGGATGGAAAAAACAAACTCCAGAAATCCAGCAAAGCTGCTGGGGGACTCACTAGGTTAGGAAATTCAGCCTAAACAGAGAATTCTCCCTAACACCCAGCAGTCAGGGGCACCTGCCAGCACGCCCCCACTCATGTCCCACTCATGTCCCCCTGCACCCCCACCCCCAGCAGTCAGGGGCATCTGCCAGCAGACCCCACTCATGTCCCACTCATGTCCCCCTGCGCCCCCAACCCCCAGCAGTGCAGGGCCCCTGGCAGCAGGCCCCCACTCATGTCCCACTCATGTACCTCTGCACCCCCACCCCCCAGCAGTCAGGGCCACCTGCCAGCAGGCCCCCACTCATGTCCCGCTCATGTCCCCCTGCAACCCGACCCCCCAGCAGTGAAATTGTGATTCCATGACACAAACCAAAAGTCAACTATGTACATCAACACATGTCCGCCACACGAAGGGAGGCGGTAGCGTCCCTGCACCTTAATAAAATGTGCGCTATCAAAAAGCATGTATATACAGCTCTGATTATTTCCCATACTGTGGCCCTCTAGGACAAATGACGTGCAAAGGGGTACGCGACAAACACGAACACCGGCTGTGTCAACAATAGCGTGTATTTCGTGGGTGTGCGAGACGTTTCACATGCGATTGTGCCTGGGCGAGCAGGGTACGTCTACTTCAGGGGCTCGCGGGAAGTTGGGCTCGTGGGAAGTTGGGCTTGCCTGAAGTTTTACACGTGATTGGGCCTGTGCGAGCGGGGTACGTGTAAATCTGGGGTGGGCGGGGAAGTACAGGAGGCAAATGCGCAGAACGCCCACATGCACGTGCCAAAAAAGACGCGCTAATCCGGAAACAAGTACGGCAGCAGAAAGCAGGCGTACATGGACCCGCGCAGCATAAAAGTGCGCGCAAACAACAAGCAAGCTCAGACGCCAGGATGAACATACCGTTCCTAGCAGCAGAGGTCGTGGGATACCGCAGGCGGAGGAGGAGGATAGTCAGGCCCAGAATTTTCACACCCAGAACCAGCCTTTTTGGCATGCCTGATGACCAGGTGTATGGGAGGTACAGGTTTCCACCTCACATAATACTCGACCTGGTCAGTGAGTGGGAGGATGACCTCACATCACCCACTCTCTGCTCCCAAGCACTCAGCCCCCTGGAGAAGGTCCTCAATATACTGCACTTTTTGGCCACCGGATCATTTCAGCAGACAAGTGCCATAGTGGGGGGGGGTGTCATAGGCCACACAGTCACGCTGCCTACACCAGGTCTTGGCCAACATGACTGCACGCCCATCAGTGCGCAGGCACATATATCTAACCAGAACACCTGCAGAAAGGCAGGCTGTCGTCCAGGATTTCTACGGGTTGGCACAATTCCCCAAAGTCCTAGGTGCCATTGATTGCACCCATGTGACCCTACGACCCCCCAGGGCATCAGAGCACATCTATAGAAACCGCAAGCACTGGCATTCCATCAACGTGCAGGTAGTATGTGATGCCAAGGGAATCATCACCTCAGTATATGCCAACTATCCAGGGTCCACCCACGACAGTTTCATTTACAGAATGTGAACCCTAAACCGGGACCTAGAAGCTGGGCGGCATGGCGATACATGGCTGCTTGGTGAGTATAAATACCACAGCACATGCATGCATGCCAGATACTGAGTAATGTCAAAACCCCACTAATGATACCCATCACCACCTCCCCAGGGGACAGTGCCTACCCTCTGAGCACCCACATGATGACGCCAATTTGGAAACCCCCCACGCCACCCGAGGTAAGATACAACACAGCCCATATTGCAACCCGGGGCATAGTGGAGCGCACATTCGGAGTGGTCAAGTCACGCTTTTGCTCCCTTGACCCTTCTGGTGGGCAGCTGTTATACGCTCCCCCAGTAGTGTGCAGGATCATAGTGGCAGCATGTGTCCTGCACAATGTTGCAACACGCCGGGGCCTCCCGGTGGACATGGTGGTGCCCCCACATCCCCAACCACATGCACGCCTGCTGCGCATGGGAGGGGAAAGGGCACGGGGTGAGGCAGCCTGAACACAGCTGGTGGCTAATTACTTCACTTAGAATCACACCCCTGTAGAGTGAACACAGCCCTGCCACATACCAGCTGACAATCAATGATCATGACATGAGGGACAGTCAACTGTCACAACCATACCATCCTGAGATTGGTCACCTGGAAGTGTCACAATGTGTGCATCCCTACCTACAGAAACACCACCAATGCTGTGTCATCAAAAGACACATATGCTGCTAAATACATGAGAACTGCAATACAAAATGCAATACAACATGAGAACAGAGCCATGTCACCCAACCCCTCCCCAGCACCGCCACCCAACACACCATGGCATGTCATGCTATGTGAGAGCAAACAAAGCAATCCCAAAAACCTGGCACAAGTGTCACAAAGTACAGTGTCTCTAATGGAAACTGGCCACACACAATGTGCTCTTAGTAATGTTGAAATAACAACACACATGACCAAATACTTACCAACTAAACAATGCATCTAGACAAGTTCAAACATTTCTAAAACATGACAGTACTAAGTTAAAGTAGTCATAGTCATACACCCTGAATATGCCACCACATTGCCCCCTTCAAACTGTAGTCTTGCAGCCTTCAAAACTGGTCTGTGTACTGCATGCAATATGAACTCCATCTCCAAAGTAGACGGCCTGGTGAAGACATGAGGAATGAACCTGCAAATTCAGAGGGATACATGGAAGCAAAATCATACATTATACACCATGCAGTGTACAATACAACAGCAATATACACAAGGAATGTCTACACAGTACTGACTACAGACTGCCCACACAGCTCATGGGAGCCCAACGTCACTGTGTAAATCACTGTCACTTGGTCACTCCCTTTGCAAAGCCATGGAAACGGGAATCAGGAGGGGTTTGTGTCTCTTGAACCCAAGCATCTAACCCAAACTCAGGACAAGCCTGCATTTGCCCAGCCGGAATACAGTGGATGCCCACGGGAACCACACAAGGCAACACACTGTCAAATTATTTTTTTAAAAAAAATCAAAATTCAAAATTCAAAATTCTAAATTCAAAAACCAAAAATCAAAAATCAAAAATGGCCATGTGGGGGCCAGGGGGGAGGCCACCCAGGAGGTCCAAGGACAGGGTGCACACCAACAGCCACCTGTGTGGATGTTGGGGAAAAAAAAAACACCTCCATGGGCTCATGGCCTGCACGGCTATGCCAATGTGGGAGAACTGCTGCCGTCGCTCTCATGACCCTCTGCTGCTGCATCAGGAGGTGGTGGTGCTATGGGAGGCAGCCCACGCAAAGCCCTGGTATGGTCCTCCATGGCAGCAAGCATGCGGGTGTGGAAGGTTTCATTCTGGAGGATTACAGTGCGGAGATCCCCATGCAACACCTGACGTGATGCCCGGATCTCCTCCCGAGTTGCCCGCATCTCAGCTGAGAGCGTTACTTGTGAGGTGCTCCAGCCGCTGTTCTGCCCTAAAATGAGCGGAAGTCTCAAGCTCAAGAAGAGTCTGCCTGAGGTTATGGAGTTCTTCACTCAGGGCTTCCCTGTGGGCCTGGGGCTCTATTGAGATGGATTGGCGCAGAGTCTCCAGAGCCGCCCGTCGGTCCCTGTTGGACGCCAACATGTCTTCCCTGTGTGATTGGCAAATGGAGTCTATTGCCTGCTGTAGTTGCTCCATCTGCCATTCAGGGGGGATAATGGAAGTGGCCACCCTCTCCATTGCCTGAGCCATCATTTCAACTGATGCTGACTGTTGGGTGCCATAGCGTACATGGAGTTCTCCCATACGCTATTGCCTGGTGGCGTACGGCCACCTCGTCGACGGGCGCCACACCTGTTTGGGGCAAGGCAATGTGCACCTTGCTGTGCTGGCACCGGCTGAGGCTGCAGGACTGCATTCCCCCTCTGATCTGCTGGCCCAGGAACAGGATCAGATGCTGTGGAGTGTGACCCTGCATCCGTAACCGCCAAAGGTGCCTCTACCAACACTGAAATCCCCATAGAGGGATCTACCCCTGGTGCAGGTGGGTTGGAGAGAACAGAATCCCTGCCAGAAACACTAACCTGTGACGGCACATAGGTCTCATCATCCGAATCAGCACCTGAATAGAGGTCTGGGGAGGTGCACCCAGAGACACCCCTGGAAAGTATGGTCTGCAGGAGGATTGGGTTCTCACCCACCACCACACCCCGCTGGTGCTCGGTCGTGCCTGGGATTCCTCCTGGGTCTGCACCATCTCCTCAACCTCAACAGCATCAAGTGCGTCATCCCCTGCAAAAACATGAAAGAGAAAAAATGGAAACAGGCATTAGCACCATAGCACACAAATAGGCCTGTCAAGCTACAGAACCAGTACATGATTCACACATGTCCCACATGACTATAACCCTCCCATGCCGGCACTGTCACTGAGTAGTAAGGGGAGGCAGAAGGCAGACACTGATGACACCAATATGCGAGAGCAACACATTTGCTGCATGCTGGGTAGCACTGCCATCACACATTGGCCTGTGAGTGGCATGTCCAATACACATACATGACACATGGCAGCACACAGATGGCATTTAGCATAGCCATGGTACATTTGACAAGTACAGCCATATGTCAGTGATTGAGTACTGTCATCCATCCATGTGAGATGGACATGATGACATGAAAAATGCCGCATACTGGGACTAAGTACACATGTGCCACTCACTGCAACACATGCAAGGTACAAGAATACAGTAATAGTTGGCTGATCTATTTTTCGTCACATTGACATCGCAGGAAACATCTGTCATTTTCCAGATGCAAACAGGCACTCATCTAAACATTTGTGCTGGCCAATACTCCATCAGCCTGAATGGTCTCATTGTGTACATAACCAGGTAAAGCATTGCCCCAGTGTGGCCAGTAAACAATGACTGAAGCATATCACATATGTCACAATATGGTTGATAAATGTCTAGCAAAAAAGGGGAGAGTGGAAAATATTATCCTGAAGGCACACTTACAAATTCTGACCAATGTAGTTGCAAGATGGCAGTACAAGGTCAACTGCACAATTGTGGACCTAATAGGATACTGTGGGCAGAAGGGATGCAGTCATAGCCAAATACAAGGCACGTGATCCTATGTGAGGAAGGAAATGGGAGACCCATAACACTCTGGAGTACACACCCTCACCTGGCACTCAATCAGAACCCGTCACCCAAAATACATACACATGCACTACACACACGCATGGGCACTCACCGGACAATGCATCGTAATCAGGTAGTTCTCCCACACCTCGGATCTGTTCCTCTGTGACGAAGGTCCCAGCAACAGACTCATGTTCAGTGAGTTAATTGTCCTCTTGTGGAGACCCACCGCCAGTCACCAGAGCAGCGGCATGATTTGAGTCCAGCTTGGCTTTGCTCTGCGTTTCAGGTCGTACCTCCACTTGTAGCAATCATCAGCTGAGCGCCTCACAAATCCAAGGACACTTATGTGGTTGGCAATGGTCTGCCAGTGTGCCTTACGTTGACCAGGTGTGGTCTTGGACCCTGCAGTCACCACCATTTTGTGCCTATGTTGCGACACAGAGCTCACAAGTGCATTAAGCTCTGCGTCATTAAAGCAAGGCTTCCTTGACGTGCCGGAGTGTGTAGCCGTGCCTGGGGTCTCAGCCTGTCATGCCAGAGCACCCTTCTTCCTCTTTGTAGAAGGTGGAGCGGAGCCAGAGTGGCTAACGTCGCTCTGGTCAGTAGGGGCAGAATCACCGGTGGACTGGGTTGTTGGAGTGTGCAAATGCACATTGACCATAGGACTTGGTGCAGGCATTGTTAAAGTGTGATGTTGGCAGGGGGAAGATCAGTATGATGGACCAGGACCGACACTGTCCTGGCTGGGAGAGTCAGAGCTGGGACGGATGGAGCTGCAGCTGCCCCTGCAGCCTCACCACCCTGCATACTTGGGGCAGCAGATGACATAGCTGCCCCAGATCCACATGCCTTGGTGACAACTTGCACCGCCACACGTGGCCTAGACTTGCTGACCTGGAAGTCAGCCAGGGAGTCATCCTGTGCCAGGTCAGGTGCCACAATGGGCTGGTCCAACAGGGGCTGAGCTGAGATGGTCCCAGCCACGTTTCCCTCACCCATGGGGGGGGTGCATGGGTGTCCCTGATTGGTCCTCCACACATGGGGGTCTAGGGGCACCCTGCAAATCCTGGCCACGTCCCCTACCGCGCCCACCACGTCCACCTTTTGAAGGTCGGCCACCTTTGCCTCCCTTACCGCTTGATCGCCTCCCAACCATGGCACTGATGTTGTTGTGCGTATGGGAGGAGCAGTAAACTATTGTCCTGGGCAATTGGAGGTCAAAGGGGTAGGGTACTAGATGGAATTCGTACCCTAGTGCTCTAACAAGGCTGTCTGTGACCCCTGGGGGAAGATGACGGGTCACGCAATGCACAGGCAGCCCAAAAACAAAAATAAACGTGCACGCAACCCCTCATAGACCACGTGCGTGGAAAAATGAACCCGCTCAACGCTGTGGCACCCAGAAACACAAAAATAAGCGTACGCGTAATACACACAGCATACAATGACCTCTGAAGGGGAGTGTGACACACGGGGCAAGCATAGTTGCTAAGTACGTGCAGAACTCACCGTCTGCCTGGAATAAGAAAGTGAAAAATATGCGCTTGTGCGCGTTGGCAACACTCCCGCCAAAATAACTGGCGCACTTACGCGCTAATTGCCTTTCCTCGAATTACACGCTGACGTGCAAGATTTTCACGTGCCAAATCACTCAGTATCAAGCTGGCCATGCGTTCACACACGGAAGACCATGCTCCTGCCCAGAATGTCGAATTACTGCCCCCCAGAACCCTGAGCACGCTTCCACCTGCCATCTGCTGCTGCCTGATTGCCTGCTGCCCACGTGCCCTGCCATTTGCTGCCTGCACGTCAGCCAGGGGTGCTGTTGCTGTGACCACCCCTGCTGGAACCGAAGACTCCCGACTGCTATTCCATCGCTCCACAGCCCAGCCCCAGGACCCAGTTGCCCACCCACACCTGCCTCTGGGTTGCCATGTCAGGCACTACACCATCTGGCACCACTGGCAACCACCAGCCAGAGAGGCAGAGGGGCACCAACTTCACTGCCACTGAAGTTGGTGTCCTGTTGGAGCAGGTCCTGGGCCAGTATGATGCCCTCTCCGGAAGTTAGGCGGCCGACAAGGAATGACGGACTCGGATCTGGACGGACATTGTGACTGCCATCAACATGGAGGAGGTGGCAGTCCGCGACTTCCAACATGCCAAGAAGCGCTGGGAGGATTTCAGTTCCAGGACCCTCAACAAGGCCAGGAGTGTCTTGAAGGCAGCGGATGCTAAGGGGCTCCAGGGCCACCTGTCGGAACGTCAGATGAGGTTCCTGGAACGCATATGCCCAGCGCTCCACATCCAGGTCCTTGAGAGGCAGACCCGTCTGGAGTCGAGCGATAAGTGTACATGCATACTGATTGGAAGCTGTGCGTGTGGTGGTTTGCCAGTAGTGTGCAGGTTGTACATGTGGTTTTGTAGGGAAATGTATGGATGTGTATGTACAGGGCTGTGAGGCTGACACATGCAAATCCTTTCATGTGTGAGACACATGGATGGTGTATGTGTGGGTAAGCATGCAGGCCAAATGCAGATGTGTGAGCACACATGTTTGGATTACTGTGTATGTAAGTTGGCATGTTTGTGGTGTCACACATGGATGTTGGTTCCAGCTGCATGTATCTGCACCGTGTACATGTGCATGTGTGTGTATTTGACATGGGTGCAACAGTGATGCAACATGTATGCAAGTGAGACTGATATGTAGAAGACTGATTGCCAGATGTGACATGGATGCCAATCTCATCACTGCGACAGTTGGCGGAGGTGTACACATGCATGTAAGTGTGGTGGCGTGTGTGCATGTCTAGTGCACTCCCTGTGTTTCATGTGATGTCTGGTTCACCTTTGGCTGCTCATGCTGTTGTATGTATATGGATGGTGCTGGCGGTTGCAATATGGCTGTGGAATAGCTCTCATGTGTGTGTTGCAATGACATGTGTGTTTGGGATTGTGAGCCATGTCTGAAGTTTGACAATGCCACTCATGTACAACTGTCATGTGTGTATGAGTCCATTGTACAGTGTCATGATGCCTGTCTCCTATCTCTCCCTGTCTGCAGCTTCAACTGATGAAGAGGGCGGAGAAGGTGCTGTGGAGCACAGCGGCAGGGATCGCACCACCAGCCGGAGAAGAAAGGCCCGGCTCCCCTCCCAGGTTGTCATCTCGTCGGGGAGTGAGGAGACCGGTGCCGCGTCCCAGGTCGCAGCTGCCGAGGGGAGGTCCAAGAGGCGGAGGTTGGAGTTGGACTCCTCGGCAGCCGAAGGGGCAGCTGAGACCCCACAGGGCCCGACGGAGGAAGATGGCACGGAGTCATCCAAGTTGGTGGGGGGTTTGGTGGAGGAGGAAGCCGTGCAAAGGACAGAGACAGGGTCTGGAGGTCGGGATTCCACTGGTGCTAGTGGTGCAGTGCAGGGGCAGGGACAGGAGGCAGCACAGGCCACCGCGGAGGTGCCTGTGTGTAATCTTGTCCCCGATCCTGTGACTGCATCATCTTGCACCAGCAGGGATACCTACGTCCAGACCTGTTCCCAAGGAGGGGATTGGCTTACAACAACTGGCCTTCCTCTCTCTGCGGACGTGGCCATCCAGCACCGGGTTGAGCCTGTCCTGGGTCGGGTGGCGTTGCGTCAACGTGCCATGCAAGCTGACCTGCAGTCTTTTCATAAGGAGACTGCACGTCTTCTCGCATGGCTCGTTGACCACGTTGACCCACTAGGACAGCTCACCAGGGCCGGATTCCTCCGTTTTCTGGACCTTGTTCCGACTCCCTCCTCAACTGAACCCCCTATGCGCCAGTCGTCCTCCGTGCCATCTTCCCACCCATGTGTCACCTGGGTGCCCTGTGAAGCTGCCTCTGACCCTGTGGCCAGGCTGGTGGAGGACACATCCCTGCCACAGTCGGGAGTCGGACGTCCAGCAGGGGTGGCCACCTCAACAACTGCACCCCAGCTGGAGGAGGATGTGCAGGCAGCAGGAGCCAGGGCACAGACAGCGGCACACCACCAGCAGCAGCAACAAGGTGGGAGCCATGATGGCTCGGGGCCTTCATCATCGGAGGGGCAGGCATCGGCCGGAGGACAGGAGGACCCTGGATGGGAAGTGTCTTCCATGTGGCAGCGGTTGGGCCATGCGATAGATGCGGAGCGGCAGCGGCCGGAAGAGGCACGGCTCACGATGGCCAGGGCGGAGAACTCCATGCTTAGGGCCCTGAGGCGGGCCGGGTGCCTCAGGGCCATTCGCAGGGACCTGGAGTTCCAGATGTCATCGTCCCTGCGAACCCTGGGCGATGGAAGAGGACCGCCTCCGGGACATCGAGCAGGAGTTCGATGATGCCCTGGCCTGGGTCATCAACATGTGAGCCGTTGGACTTGCCCGCTGCCCTTGTAAATAGTTAGTTAGTTAGTATTAGGTTTCCTTTCGTTTTTTCTTTATTTTGGACCGCTTGGACAATGGACCACATTTTTGTATATAGTTTTTTTTATTAGGTAGTAGTTTTTGGTAGGTTTCATTTCTTAAGTTGGGCTCATGGACCCTGGATTCTTCAATTGTACATAGTTCTACATTGGATTCATCTTTTTTAATATTTATTTTGTGTTCACCATGGTGCAACGGTTTTTACTTTTTATTTTCCCTTGGTTTTGATTTTTTGAACTGTGACTTTGGACAACATTTCTTTTTGGATTTCTTTTGCTTATGTTTTCTGGATTTTCATAATTTATCGGACATGGACCATTTCTTTTGTTATTCCCATTGTTGTGTGTGTAATTTGATTTATGTTCATGTTATCTTTAATATATATATTTTTATATTTCCATTTGTGGTATCATCTCATTCGTTTCATGCATGTCATGATATGGGTTTTGACATTCACTTGCACCCATTGTGTGTGTGTGATGGACATGTGTTCATTTACATACTTGCCATTGGGGTTGTATCATGTAATTGGCATTTCTATTTGGGTGGATGCAATACTTGGGTGGGTCTTTGGCATGTGGAGGCTGGCCATAAGGGCCAGGGATCTAGATTGTGATGACGTGTTGGCTGGGGGACGTGAGTGGGGGCCTGCTGGCAGGTGCCCCACACTGCTGGGGGGCGGGGGTGCAAGGGGACATGAGTGGGACATGAGTGTGGGCCTGCTGGCAGGTGCCCCACCCTGCTGGGGGGTGGGTGTGCAAGGGGACATGAGTGGGGGCCTGCTGGCAGGTGCCCCATACTGCTGGGGGGTGGGTGTGCAAGGGGACATGAGTGGGGGCCTGCTGGCAGGTGCCCCGCACTGCTGGGGGTTGGGGATGCAAGGGGACATGAGTGGGAAATGAGTGGGGGCCTGCTGGCAGGTGCCCCGCAGTGCTGGGGGGTGGGTGTGCAAGGGGACATGTGTGGGGGCCTGCTGGCAGGTGCCCTGCACTGCTGGGGGTGGGTGTGCAAGGGGACATGAGTGTGGGCCTGCTGGCAGGTGCCCTGCACTGCGGGGGGTGGGTGTGCAAGGGGACATGAGTGGGGGCCTGCTGGCAGGTGCCCCACACTGCTGGGGGGTGGGTGTGCAAGGGGACATGATTGGGGGCCTGCTGGCAGGTGCCCTGCACTGCTGGGGGTGCAAGGGGACATGAGTGGGACATGAGTGTGGGCCTGCTGGCAGGTGCCCCGCACTGCTGGGGGGTGGGGGTGCAAGGGGACATGAATGGGACATGAGTGGGGGCCTGCTGGCAGGTTCCCCTGACTGATGGGAGGTGGGGGTGCTGGGGGACATGAGTGGGGGCCTGCAGGCAGGTGCCCTGCACTGCTGGGGGGTGGGTGTGCAAGGGGACATGAGTGGGGGCCTGCTGGCAGCTGCCCTGCACTGCTGGGGGGTGGGGTGCAAGGGGACATGAGTGGGACATGAGTGGGGGCCTGCTGGCAGGTGTACTGCACTGCTAGGGGGTGGCGGTGCAAGGGGACATGAGTGGGGGCCTGCTGGCAGGTGCCCCTCAGTGCTGGGGGGTGGGGGTGCAAGGGGATATGAGTGGGACATGAGTGGGGGCCTGCTGGCAGGTGCCCCTGACTGATGGGAGGTGGGGGTGCTGGGGGACATGAGTGGGGGCCTGCAGGCAGGTGCCCTGCACTGCTGGGGGTGGGGGTGCTGGGGGACATGAGTGGGGGCCTGCTGGCAGGTGCCCCTGACTGCTGGGGGGTGGGGTGCTGGGGGACATGAGTGGGGGCCTGCAGGCAGGTACCCTGCACTGCTGGGGGTGGGGGTGCAAGGGAGTAATGCGTTGGTGATCACTAGTGCAAGGTGACATGTCATGTGGCTTGGCTGGGGGGGCATGCCCATGGTGGATGGGCTGCCTGCGATACATGACCAGGGGTGCAGGGTAGTCCCCTGTGGTATGGTCTGCCTGCAAGGACCGTGGAGGGTGTAGAGGGAACACCTGGGAGGACCCACACTGCCGATTCACATGTAGGACTCCCCTGTACCCCCTGAAATACACGTACCCCACTCGCACAGGGCCTATCGCATGTGAAACTTGCCCGCACTCCAGATATATACGTACCCTGCTGAAATTGAGTGTGCCACTTCCCGCGCACCCCAGTAATACATGTACCCTCCTGCTGAAATTGCGTGTTAAACTTCCCTGCACCACAGAAATACACTTACCCTGCTGAAATGGTGTGTGGAACTTCCCACGCACCCCTGTAATACACGTACCCCACTCGCACAGGGCCTATCGCGTGTGAAACTTGCCCGCACCCCAGAAATACACGTACCCTGCTGAAATTGCGTGTGGAACTTCCCACGCACCCCAGTAATACATGTACCCTGCCAAAATCCCATGTTAAACTTCCCCGCACCCCAGAAATACACGTACCCCGCTGAAATCGCGTGTGGAACTTCCCGCACACCCCTGTAATACATGTACCCTGCTGTACTTGCGTGTTAAACTTCCCTGCACCCCAGAAATACATGTACCCTGCTGAAATCGCGTGTGGAACTTCCCGCGCACCCCAGTAATACATGTACCCTGCTGAAATCGCGTGTTAAACTTCCCCGCACCCCAGAAATACATGTACCCTGCTGAAATTGCATGTGGAACTTCCCGCACACCCCTGTAATACACGTACCCCACTCGCACAGGGCCTATCGTGCATGAAACTTGCCCGCACCCCAGAAATTCACGTACCCTGCTGAAATCACGTGTGGAACTTCCTGCGCACCCCAGTAATACACGTACCCTGCTGAAATCGTGTGTGGAACTTCCTGCGCACCCCTGTAATACACGTACCCTGCTGAAATTGCGTGTTAAACTTCCCCGGACCCCAGAAATACACGTACCCTGCTGAAATTGCGTGTGGAACTTCCTGCGCACCCCTGTAATACACATAGCCTGCTGAAATCGCGTGTGGAACTTCCCGCGCACCCCTGTAATACACGTACCCTGCTGTAATCGCGTGTTAAACTTCCCCGCACCGCAGAAATACACGTACCCTGCTGAAATCGCATGTGGAACTTCCCGCGCACCCGTGTAATACATGTACCCTGCTGTAATCGCGTGTTAAACTTCCGGGCACTCCAGAAATACACATACCCTGCTGAAATCGGTTGTGGAACTTCCCGCGCACCCCAGTAATACACGTACCCTGCTGAAATTGTGTGTTAAACTTCCCCGCACCCCAGAAATACACATACCCTGCTGAAATCGCGTGTGGACCTTCCCGCGCACCCCTATAATACATGTACCCTGCTGAAATCACGTGTTCAACTTCCCCGCACCCCAGAAATACATGTACCCTGCTGAAATCACGTGTGGAACTTCCCACGCACCCCAGTAATACACGTACCCTGCTGAAATCAAGGGTTAAACTTCCCCGTACCCCAGAAATACACGTACCCTGTTGAAATCGCGTGTGGAGCTTCCAGCGCACACCTGTAATACACGTACCCTGCTGTAATCGCGTGTAAAACTTCCCTGCACCCCAGAAATACCCGTACCCTGAAGAAATCGCATGTGGCACTTCCCGCGCACCCCAGTAATACACGTTCCCCGCTCTGCGTTTGCTGTTTGGCAGCCCTGTATACTGGTCCAGGGTTAGCGCAGCCCCTTGCGCTGAATTGGGATTTTTGATGGCTTTTCCTTGCGCGAGGGCGTTCTTGGGGGCGTAACTGGCGCTGCTGCAGGGTCGCTGCGCCACTCTGCGCCACGGCTGGTTTTGGAGGCTAAAATCCATGAATACAATGTGCGCAGATATCGATTTTAGCGCACGCAACTGGCGCAGACATTCGCACACGCACACTGTGCGCCAGCTGCGCCCGCCACTTTTGTGCAAAATTCTATGAATTACCCTGTTTATGTTTTTCCAACAATGTTTTGATGGAACTTTCCCTAATGGATGGCCGATTGTTTGCCTCCTCGGGCTGTTCGCCCAACTTTATGTTCATGACTTTCCTTATAATCTGTTCCATCACTGTATCCCCACCCACTTTAATCTCTAGCTCATGTTTATCCCGTTTGTACATAGGCTTCTCACTTAGTCCCTTCAACACTTCCTCCTTCTTCCCAAACTCAGGTGCCAGATCTGTGAGATGTTTTCCAACCCCTTGGCCATTCAACTGCATACACTCTCTGTCCCCCATATTTCATGTGTAGTCAACAGGAAGAGATCCACTAAAATCTACCGATTTCACTGAATGAGAAACCATTATGAATCAGTTTGCAGATTAAGTTTGTTTCTCAGTCGTGATACTTCGTGTTGTGCTTCCCATTGGTGCAATTTGGTGCTCTTTGGCATCCTTTGTGTTATGGGTGCCCAGCAAAATCATTACACCTTCATTTTTTCCCGTCAGATCAATGACGGATTTTCTGGGGAAGAAATTTAGTAGACTACACTTAACATGATTTTCCGTCTAAGGTAGAGAAAGAAACCTTATTAGCATTCTCCTTGGTGACCTCGACTATCCCCTTATTCTCCAGATTTCCTGTAATGGTGTCTAGAGCCTGGGTGCCCCCACACATAATCTCATCGTTCCCATACATATCCAAGTTTGTCTCCAAATGAACGGTAGCGGAATCTTCTTTAATAGAGTTTCACCAGTTAATTTTAGCACCCTTATTCACACTTTTCCCTTGCTTCATGTTATTTTTATTAATTTTCTTTGTATTTTTATTTTGCACCTTTTTTATGTTTATGGCAAGGCAACCTTCCTCCCCCCCTTTACATTCATCCACAGTCTCTTTTTGTGTCGGTCCCCTAAGTTTTTAGTCAGTTCCCCTGATATTTGTGTAGTTGCATTTTTCGATAATGCATTATTATCCATAGAGACTGTATTCATTCCAGTTGAGTAGCATAGCACTTTACCATTATTTAGATGCATGCGTTTCTGTAGTTCCACATCTACAATTAGGCTCTTAATCAAGATTGTATGTAGCCGGAGTTCAGCTAAAACCTGACTATTCATAGTTTCATCTGTGCCCTCCTCCCACTCATTACGACGTGTTGGATACTGGGCCGGGGTGATTTCCCATTCTGCCGCTTTACCTAAAGGGTATTGTGACAGAGTGAGTAAGGAGCTAGCAGTAGTACACGAATATGGTAGAACCTAAGGCGATTGAGCCCCCATTTTATTTACATTGTCATTACCCTGTATAGGAGACTCGCCACACTTTGAATGATTCCCTTCCCTAGTGTCATTAATCACCCACTCCCTCTCCTTGGCTAGGATTCAACGTCCCAATGTCCGTAGAGGACGGCGGGGATGGGAGAGTGTTAGTGTAAGAGCCATTCTCATTGTTCCTCGCACCGGCGTGAAAACATGCGGGGCAGATAAAATGTCATCATATACACGTCCCCCTGTCATTGTTTCCCTTCTAGTCACAGGGCCAGTCCGATTGTATGTGTATTTCGTATGTTTAACGTTCTTCTTTTGTATTGGTGCATTATAAATGCCATATCATATCATACACTAAAGGTGCGCGCGCGGTGCACGCACTGTTAGGGAGAATTCTCTGTTTAGGCTGAATTTCCTAACCTAGTGAGTCCCCCAGCAGGTTTGCTGGATTTCTGGAGTTTGTTTTTTTCGTCCTGCCAAGAGTGAGACTTGTTTTCTCAAACTCTTGGACATGATTTGTGGTATTTCTTTGAATGTTAATGTGTTCTATGGGCTATGGGGTCTCATGTGTTTTGCTATGTGTGTTACACAGCACCCTCCGTGCCGTAACACTGGGATGTCCTAGGTGACCCCCACCATAGACTCCATACCCTGGGACTGACTACTGTCTCCCAGGGCATGTAAAGTCACCATTGGCTTTACTAGACCTAAATTTACTAAAGGAACCAGTACAAACCATCCTATTGTGGGCGTATTGGTAGGGGTAATTCGATTACCCCTGGGTCTGTTGTTCGAGAGGGCACTGTCCCATCCCCCCTCGTCGAGTTTTGGCTGGTGGCAGTGGATACTACTTTTTATATTCGACCGCAAATATATTCCTATGGGATTTTCCCATTGTTCGAGGCTAATACTTTTTCTATGTAGCCTCGGTCGTGCCGCCGATTTATTAAAGTAAAAATTAATTCACCGGTTGGTATTTTCTGCCAGAACTCGGTTTTTAAAATGGCATATGTGTTCGCCTCTGTAACTCCAAAACCAAAGGTTGAGCCCTTTGTTCCACTTTTGGCGGGCTTCTGCACAGAAGCCCTCAAGGGTGGTGCCATTCTGTCTGGGGGGTTTAGGCACCCTGGACTGATTTGCCTTGCCAACTCAAGTCACACTCTGGTGTGATTGGCCCAAGTGGTGAGCCGCCCCTCTCACCACTTAGCATGTTTGATTGACAGCTAGGCTGAATGAATGGGGGTTTTCTGCATAAAAACAGGGCTTTGGGGACTGGAACTTCAGAAGTCGCCACAGGACCTAAGAATCCGACGAGGGTAAAGCTGAGCCGACCTGCAACGACGACACCACCGGTGGAGCACTGCTGAACCGACTCACCACTTCCCAACGACAGAAGAGATCTCCCTGCTGGAGAGTCTTCTTCGCTTTGACTGGTGGGAACAACCAGTCCCTTGCTTTTTCTTTGCTTCCAGGATGTCTAGTGGTCGAATTGCCCGTGCTGAGCACCATGGCAACCGCATAGCCACTAACCACTGTACCGCGACCAAAAGGTGGTGCCTTGTGACTGAGCACTCCGTGGCTGGTCTCTTCCCTGGTGGTGCAACAATCTTCAACTTTCCCCTACGATGAGATCGTATCTTCTTCTGGCAAAGCCCCGACTTGCATCCACCACCATGAACAACTGCCCCCGCCGGAGCTGTCTCTTCACTTTTAAGGTACGGTGTCCGCCTGGCTTCCCTTGTGACGGTTAGCGTGAGGTGTCTTAAATCCTTACCTTTCCACTGGGTCACCTCCAGACCTTCTTAACTTTTGTTCTAAAACTGGTCCAACCATTCTGTGACATTTTGCTACAAAGACTTGAAGTGCATTTCCACTGTGGTATTTTTGGGACATACCGCCTTGCCTCTCTCCGAGTGGGCCTGGCCTCTGAACTTTGTGATCTACAATGGACCATGCCTTACTTGCCTTGCATTTGCTTCGTAAAAGTGTTGGTACTGAGTTGGTTTCATACCCTGCCTTTTTCTCTCCCTCTCTAATGAATACTAGAGTGCCATCTAAGTTAAGCACTCACCTCTGTCTGCAAATAAGTGGTGTCTTTGAACCTAGACTTGTCAAAATATTGTTATGGGATTGATATATACTTATAGTAACTGTGATTGGAGATGTTTGCCATATTATTGCCAGTGTGTTTTTCATAGATGTGTTTTTAAATAAATAATTGTATATCTTTACACCCAAGCTCTGATCCGTGTCTGCTTGTTCTACTGTGTAAATTGCCCTATCTTGTATACTCCACATACTGCCTAACTCATCTTGAGAGAAGTCTGACTGCTCAGCCACTGCTACCAGGTAAATCTGGGTGGTGCAGACTGCTACCAATTGGGTTTACTGCTAACTCCTTTAGTCTTAAGCTTTTTGCAGTGGTCCCAGAGGGAACTGCACAGGTTTCTGCCTAACACTGGTGTACAGCGGTGGGATTTGTATTGAGTATACAGTTTAGAGTGCTTTTCAACACTTTAGGATAACTAACCACAAAGCTTAGCACTAAAAAGCAACTTTCAAAAAGCATGTCTACTATGGAAGTTTACAGTCAAGAGTCCTTGTCAGGTGAAAATACTGAGAGTTTGAGAGCTCTCTGTAGACAAGAGAATCTTTCTGTAAGAGGCAAGAAAGTAGAACTGATAGCAAGATTGCTGGAAAACCAAAGTCTGGGTACTGGTTCAGAGGAACCGACTTCTCCAGCAAATGTAGATAACAGTAATGGTGTTCATCTAAATCAAAGTTCTGATGATAGTGATGAAGAGGCTGAAGGGGAAGGAGAGGCTAATGAAACTGTCTCCCCTACCCCTCTGTCTGCCTTACCAGCTGTACCTACGGGGCCTATAGCAGGTCCCACACTAAGTCCTCAAGTCCTTGAACTGGAAAAAATGAAAACAGACTTGGAATTCAGAAGGATTACTGCTCAAACTGAACAGAAACACCAAGAAATGCAATAAATTCTTAGGCTCAGAGAAGTGGAGCTCAAGCATGAGTTAGAAATGAAAAAGTTGCCTGTTGAAACTGCTTCTGTCTCTGGCTCCTCTAGAAGTGCCAGTCCCAAAAGACCCTGGATGCCTAAGGAATTAATTGGTATGTATGAACCAAAGTTGGATGTGTTGGATTGGCTGAGTTTGTTTGAGTATAATCATGGGCTATCAGAACATCACAGGTAATGAGCTACTTTCCTGGTTGTTCTCTAGGCTCCCCCCTGTTGCAACTGATGTGGTAATGGAGTTGGGGGAGGAGGATAGGAAAGAGTATGAAAGTGTGAAACTAGCTCTGATAGCTAGATTTGGGAAGACCCCTTCCCAGTATCTTAAGAGGTTTAGATCCCTCAAAAAGCATGATGGTACCCCTTGGGCTACCTGGGTGAGTGAAGGTTTGAAAAACTTAGAGGGATGGATTAAGGGTTACAAGGTGAACACTTATGAAGGTATGAAGAATCTTTTTATGTTGGAGTCAATTTATGATGCCTGTTCTCCTGAGCTCAGACAGCACTTGGCTGATTCAAAGGAATTGGATTCCAGGAAGCTAGCTAAGGCTGCTGACTTGTGGGTTGCCATCAGGGCTACTCATAAGGATTCTGGGGCAACTCAGAAAAAGGATGAGGGAAAACAGCCTAAAAAAGACTCAAAAGAGAATTCTAATAACTCAAATTCCAAAGAGGGCCCCAAACAAAACCATAAGGGTAAGCAACAAGGAAAACCATGGCAGAATAGTGTACCTTCTGGTGCCAAACCAGAGGGAGGCCAGAACAAGCCACCATTCCAGAAAGCATTTGGTAAATGCTTTGTTTGTGGCTCTACTGACCATGTGAAAGGAGATCCCAGATGCAAGGGTAAACCTTCAGGGGTCCAGCTTGTCTCCTTAGCCTTCGCTCCAGAGGAGTAAGTCCAAATGGCAAGTGGAAACTTTCTACTGCTGGCTGATGAACCCATTGGAGTCTCAGCCAGTGTTTCTTTAGTGGCTCTGGGTTTGTGGGAACAACAGAATTTAGATGTCTATAATTCTATCCCAGATAATACTAAAGAGTATTATAAGGACAGTGTCCAGGTGAATGGTCAGGAGACTATTGCCATTAGGGACACTGGGGGCAGCATAACTGTGGTGGATACATCTTTTTTTCAGGCTGAGGATGTTGCTAAGGCACCCAAACGCCTCACCAAGTTAGCTGGAGGGCCTGTGCAGATGCGCTCCCAATTACCAGTTCTCATCCAGTGTAATGACATGACTGTGAAGATACCTGTCAGGATACAAATTGAGGTACCAGGATGAGTTCTGTTGGGTAACGATTTAAAAACTCTTGGAGTTGTGTCTCATACCCCCAGACCTCCTAGTAAACGGTTACAGGAGCTAACCAGACCTGCAAGGGAGAGAACCATGAGAGGTACTCCCGAGGAGATGATGAAGAAGGATATCACTCCTGCTCCACTGGATTTGTCAGCTGCTGTCTCAAAGAAATCGGAAGCAAAAGGGAAACCTAAAACATCTAAACAGGAACCGGCAGCCAGAACTTCAGTGCAGGCAACAAGGACTTCCCCTCGGTTGTCCAAAGTTACACCAGTAACTCCCCCTCCAGCTAAGGCTGAGAGGGTGGTACAACCCTGTGTGGTAGAAATAGACTCTGAGGAAGAGCTAATGGAAGGCCAGGAACTCATTGGAGATCTGGATCCTGTTGACCATCCTGAGCTGCAGTCTTTACTGGCAGAAGGTGGACCCAACAGGGCAGACTTCAGTAAGGGGCAGAGAGAATGTCCACCTCTGGAAGGTCTTCGCCACCAGGCAGAAGCTCAGGCTGAAGGGCAAGAGCCTGGTAAATACAGGTTGCACTGGGAAGATGGCCTCTTCTACAGTGAACAGACAGAGTCTGAACCTGGAGACTACAAATGACTTGTAGTACCCCAAGAGAACAGACAACTGTTCTTGCAGTTAGCCCACAAGATTCCTTTGGCTGGTCACTTGAGTTTCAAGAAGACTAAGGAAAGGCTCTCTCTCTACTTTTATTTTCCAAAGATGGGGGCCGAAGTAGAAAAACACTGCAGGAGCTGCCACACCTGCCAGACCTCTGGTAAGGTTGGCTCCAAGAATGTGGCACCTTTAGTGCCTCTCCCCGTTGTGGGAGTCCCATTTGAGAGAGTAGGGATTGACATTGTTGGTCCCCTTGATCCTCCTACCTCCTCAGGCAACAGGTTTATACTTGTTGTAGTAGACCATGCTACTAGGTATCCTGAGGCCATTCCTATGAGGACTGTTACAGCTCCGACTGTGGCTAAGGCCCTCCTTGGTATTTTTACCCGGGTTGGGTTTCCTAAGGAAGTAATCTCTGACAGGGGATCAAACTCTATGTCCCACTACATGAAAGCCATGTGGGTTTCCTAAGGAAGTAATCTCTGACAGGGGATCAAACTCTATGTCCCACTACATGAAAGCCATGTGGAGAACCGGTGGAGTTACTTACAAGTTCTCAACAGCTTACCACCCACAAACCAATGGGTTGGTCGAACGGTTCAACCGAACCATGAAGAGCATGATAGGTGCTTTAGAGGACCCCCTTAAACGAAGGTGGGATCTTCTACTGCCATGCCTTCTCTTTGCTTATAGAGAAGTCCCTCAGGAGGGAGTAGGTTATTCTCTCTTTGAGCTTCTCTATGGTCATCCCGTCAGAGGTCCATTGGCCCTGATTAAGGAGGGGTTGGAGAGTGCTCCTTCCCCCAAGCCAGTCAGACTGACTGGCTACGTGATAGGTCTCCGGAGGAGAATGTCACACATGATGGCAGAAGCAAGTGATAACTTGAAAGCTGGACAAGCATTGGTCAAGCACTGGCATGATCAAAAGGCTAACATGGTTGAGTTCACTCAAGACCAGCTAGTTCTCGTTATGATCCCAACAAGGCAGAGGGCCTTGCAAGACAAATGGATGGGACCCTTCAGAGTTGTGGGTAAACTTGGAGATGTCAACTATCTGGTGGACTTGGGCAATCCCAAGGAGGCCCAAGAGTCTTCCACACCAACAGACTCAAAGCGTATGTCTCAAGACCTGATGTAGGAGCGTTGCTTCTAGCATCATCAGAGGAAGAAGAAGAGAGTGAAGCTCTTCCTGATCTCCTCAGAGGCTTACCTTTAGACGAAAAGATTGAAGGAGTAAATCTCTCTTCAAATCTGACACCTGAGCAACAAGAAGAGTGCAAATCTATGTTGAATCAGTTTGCCTCTCTGTTCTCACTTTCACCTGGCTTGCCCCCTTGGGGCCAGCATGATATACTCACTGGTGACTATCTGCCAGTCAAAAGCAGAGGATACAGAATGTCAGAAAATGTAAGAACCCACATCAAAGGTGATGTCAGCAAGATGCTTGATCTCGGGGTAATAGAGCCCTCTATTAGTCCATGGTCTGGTCCAGTTGTGTTAGTACCAAAGGCAGGATCTAAAGAACTTAGATTCTGTGTGGACTTTAGAGCTCTTAATGCAGTCACCAAGACTGATGCCCACCCTTTGCCAAGAACAGATGAGTTGGTGGATAGACCTGGTTCAGCCAAGTTCCTCAGCACATTTGACTTGACGTCAGGCTATTGGCAAATAGCCCTGACAGACCATGCCAAGGAGAAAACTGCATTTTCTACCCCAGCTGGCTTATACCAGTTTACGGTAATGCCTTTTGGATTGAAAAATGCACCTGCTACATTTCAACGGATGGTAAACCAGGTTCTGAATGGGATGGAGGACTTCTGCATGGCATACTTGGATGACATAGCAGTGTTCAGCAGTTCCTGGGAAGAACATGTAGACCACCTAAGATATGTTTTGCAGGCTCTTGGATGAGCCAATCTGATCATAAAGGCGAGTAAATGCCAAATTGGACAGAGTAAGGCAGTCTATCTTGGACAAGAGGTAGGAGGTGGAGAAATAAGGCCTTTGCTCAGTAAGATTGAAGCTGTGCAAAACTGGACAACACCTACTACTCAGACCCAGGTGAGAGCCTTCTTAGGTCTCACCGGGTATTAGAGGAATTTCATTGAGAACTATGGGACCATAGCTTCTCCTCTGAATGTTATCTCCTCTCCAAAATTCCCTAAAAAGGTTAGATGGAATGAGGAGTGCAATCAGGCCTTTGAAAACCTGAAAAAGGCTCTTTGCCAAGCCCCAGTACTCAGAGCTCCTGATTACCACAAACTTTCATTGTGCAGACAGATGCTTCAAATGTAGGAATAGGTGCAGTACTCGGTCAACTGGATGGAAAAGGTAGGGAGCACCCCGTTTGCTTCATCAGCCGCAAGCTGAAGGATCCTGAAACAAGGTGGGCAACAATCGAAAGAGAGTTCTTTGCTATTTTGTGGGCTCTGAAGAAGTTTAGGCCATACTTGTATGGTTCTACTTTTGTCATTCAGACTGACCACCAACCCTTGAGATGGTTAATGCAAATGAAAGGGGAAAACCCAAAACTACTGAGATGGTCAATCTGCCTGCAAGAGTTTGATTTCACCATTGAGCACAGGTCAGGGTGTCACCACCAAAATGCTGAGGGTCTCTCTAGGATGTATGTCATCGACTAGAGGTATGAGATTAATCCAGGAGTGGATTAAATCCTACTGTCCCTTACCCCCGGGGGAGAGGGGGGCGAGTGTTAGGGAGAATTCTCTGTTTAGGCTGAATTTCCTAACCTAGTGAGTCCCCCAGCAGCTTTGCTGGATTTCTGAAGTTTGTTTTTTTATCCTGCCAAGTGTGAGACTCATTTTCTCCCACTCTTGGACATGATTTGTGGTATTTCTTTGAGTGTTAATGTGTTCTATGGGCTATGGGGTATTTTACTCCATAGGGTCTCATGTGTTTTGCTATGTGTGTTACACAGCACCCTCCGTGCCGTAACACTGGGATGTCCTAGGAGACCCCCACCATAGTCTCCATACCCTGGGACTGACTACTGTCTCCCAGGGCATGTAAAGTCACCATTGGCTTTACTAGACCTAAATTTACTAACAGAACCAGTACAAACCATCCTATTGTGGACGTACTGGTAGGGGTAATTTGAATACCCCTGGGTCTGTTGTTCGAGGGGGCACTGTCCCGTCCCCCCTCGTCGAGTTTTGGCTGGTGGCAGTGGATACTACTTTTTATATTCGACCGCAAATATATTCCTATGGGATTTTCCCATTGTTCGAGGCTAATACTTTTTCTATGTAGCCTCGGTCATGCCGCCGGTTTATTAAAGTAAAAATGAATTCACTGGTCGTATTTTCTGCCAGAACTCGGCTTTTAAAATGGCGTATGTGTTCACCTCTGTAACTCCAAAACCAAAGGTTGAGCCCTTTGTTCCACTTTTGGCGGGCTTCTGCACATTCTGTCTGGGTACCACAGGGGGTGTTGGAGGGGGTTAAGGCACCCTGGACTGAGTTGCCTTGCCAACTCAAGTCACACTCTGGTGTGATTGGCCAAAGTGGTGAGCCGCCCCGCTCACCACTTAGCATGTTTGATTGACAGCTAGGCTGAATGAATGGGGGTTTTCTGCATAAAAGCAGGGCTTTGGGGACTGGAACTTCAGAAGTCTCCACAGGACCTAAGAATCCGACGAGGGTAAAGCTGAGCCGACCTGCAACGACGACACCACCGGTGGAGCACTGCTGAACCGACTCACCACTTCCCAACGACAGAAGAGATCTCCCTGCTGGAGAGTCTTCTTCCCTTTGACTGGTGGGAACAACTAGTCCCTTGCTTTTTCTTCGCTTCCAGGACGTCTAGTGGTCGAATTGCCCGTACTGAGCACCCCGGCAACCGGATAGTCACTAACCACTGTACCGCGACCAAAAGGTGGTGCCGTGTGACTGAGCACTCCGCGGCTGGTCTCTTCCCTGGTGGTGCAACGATCTTCAACTTTCCCCTACGACGAGATCATCTCTTCTTCCAGCAAAGCCCCGACTGGCATCCACCACCAGGAACAACTGCCCCCGCCGGAGCTGTCTCTTCACTTTTAAGGTACTGTGTCCGCCTGGCTTCCCTTGTGACGGTTAGCGTGAGGTTTCTTAAATCCTTACCTTTCCACTGGGTCGCCTCCAGACCTTCTTAACTTTTGTTCTAAAACTGGTCCAACCTTTCTGTGACATTTTGCTACAAAGACTTGAAGTGCATTTCCACTGTGGTATTTTTGGGACATACCACCTTGCCTCTCTCCGAGTGGGCCTGGCCTCTGAACTTTGTGATCTACAGCAGACCCTGCCTTACTTGCCTTGCATTTGCTTCATAAAAGTGTTGGTACTGAGTTGGTTTCATACCCTGCCTTTTTCTCTCCCTCTCTAACGAATACTAGAGTGCCATCTAGGTTAAGCACTCACCTCTGTCTGCAAATAAGTGGTGTCTTTGAACCTAGACTTGTCAAAATATTGTTATGGGATTGATATATACTTATAGTAACTGTGATTGAAGTTGTTTGCCATATTAGTGCCAGTGTGTTTTTCATAGATGTGTTTTTAAATAAATAATTATATATCTTTACACCCAAGCTCCGATCCGTGTCTGCTTGTTCTACTGTGTAAATTGCCCTATCTTGTATACTCCATATACTGCCTAACTCGTATTGAGAGAAGTCTGACTGCTCAGCCACAGCTACCAGGTAAATCTGGGTGGTGCAGACTGCTACCAATTGGGTTTACTGCTAACTCTTGTAGTCTTAAGCTTTTTGCAGTGGTCCCAGAAGAAACTGCACAGGTTTCTGCCTAACACGCACCCAGAGGTAATATAGGGGCTGAAGTCTGTGAGGTCCATGGGCGGTTCATAGGGTTGAGCTGCGGGCGGGTCCGCAAACAAGAAGAAGCAAGATTTAAATTAAAACCAAAGCGCGGGGCTAGACCAGTGCTCGGCAGTGCTCAGCACAAGTCACCAGATCAGTCTCATAGAATTAAAGAACTCTAATTACTTGAAAATGAATGAATGCAAGTCCTAGTGGTGGCATTTCATCAGCACACGAGCTTCCCCACACCAACGGCCTTCGGTCTTTGTAATCTTTTCCAAGGTATCCCAGAGTTGTTCAGACTGTCCACGAGAGCAGCCAAACAGCCAAACACTTGCGTACATTTCCGGTGCGCGCATGCTGCGTGCGCCCAGAGGTAATATAGGGGCTGAAGTCTGTGAGGTCCGTGGGTGTTTTAGAGGGCAGGGCTGCGGGCAGGTTTGAAAACGAATGAATGCAATTCCTAGTGGTGGCGTTTCGTCAGCACGCGAGCTTCCCCACAGCGACAGCATTTGGTCTCTGTAATCTTTTCCAAGGTATTTCAGAGTTGTTCAGACTGTCCACGAGAGCAGCCAACAGCCAAACACTTGCGTACACTTCCGGTGCTTCTCTATGTGTATGAAGAAGCACTTAGAGAGGGGATTCTCCCATCATCACCTAGGGAGACGACAAAAATCATTCTCCCAAAGTGGGAGAGATAAGATGAAATGCTCCTCATATCACCCACGATTCTTATTAAACCTTGACAACACAATTGTGGCCAAAATACTTCCCCTCACATTGTAGACTTTGCTCACAGCTGTTCCTTCTGGAGCAGTCTTGAATTGTAGTGGGTAGCTGTATGCCCCACGTTTGTACACCATCACCAAGTGGCTCACACTGGTTCTTGTTTTTGTGGTATTGTACAGGCAGCCTCCCCAGGATTTCCTTCACCATCTGCAAATGTGTTTTCTTATGTCACTTCTGTTTGCAATTACATCCCTGTTCTTTCAAAGAATTACACATACAAAATCTGCACAGCACATCTTGAGGCATATTTTTGTCACACTCTCAAGATGATACCTTGATGCCCAAGCAGTTGCTGCCTTCCTAGACATGGAGACGGCTTTGGATTCAATAGAATGACATTTTATGTTTTGGGTTCACAGACAGATGGGTATTGGTGCAACATTCCTTGCTCTAGCTAATATCCTGTACGTGCACCTTGTGCAAGGAATTCGGTTAATGGTTGTGTGTAACAGAAAGGTTGTCTCTGTTGTATAGCACTAGACAGGGCTGCCCGCTTTCCCCCGGTTTGCTGTAGGAATTGACCACTTGTTGCCTAAGGGTGAAACACAAGGATATAGGCATACCGTTTTACACACAGTAAGACACAGTGCCCCTATTTGCTGATGACCTCTTGATCTATAGCAACAATCCAGTGGAAAACATAAACCAATAATTGATACAGTGAACACATTTGGTGCCATATCAAGTCCGAAATCAGCATTAATGCCACCTACTACAAACACAACCTTAGGTATAGATCAATGGGGTTTCAGGTGGAGTTATTACAAATGATGATACTTGGGTGTCTGGTTATCCACTGATGTGGCAATTCTGCTGCAGAGCAATTACCCTTCATTTGGATCACATAGAGGCTAGGGTGGAGAGATGGATTAGGCTGCCACCATCAGGGATAGACCATATCTATCTCATCAAGATGATAACACTCCCAGGATTGCTGTATATTTGTCAATGTCTCCATCCAAGTATCCAAGGTATTTTTTGCCAATTTGATATCTGTACTACTCAAACATTTGGGGCATGTGGGAATCCCAAGGGGCTTGAGAGTCAAGATATTGAGCTGTGTAACCTTACTGTGTAAGGCACCACATGCCCTGGTACAGTCTGGCCCCATATGCACAGAGCTGAGGTGTCACCAATTAATTCAGCAAGGGTCATCTTAGGTATTCAAAGTGTACCGAAAATTAACATTAACCCAGTGCAGGCTGCTATTGCATCTCTACATACACTGTTTAAGGCTACACTCTAGGGAGGAATCAGATAGGAACTAGAACATCTCAGCATTGTTAAGCTACCAGAGCCCTTTACAGTAAATTCATTGCAGTAGGTCACTTTGTAGAAATGGGATTTATCTCTGCCATGCACTGGTTGCTATTCTATAAGTTGTCAAGAGAGCTGGCTAAAATCCTTCCCTCCTTCCCCCGTTCCCCTAGCTCTGCCAAAACACCTTGTGATGACTTATCTTAATCGTCTGAATATGTGATATAAATATTGTATGAAATGACTATTCTTGATAGAGCCAGCAGCATGCGCCTGAAAATGAACTAGGAGTCTTGTCTGAACATCCAGATTGCAGGTGAGACATTGGACAGATTATCTTTCCAGACCAAAAAAGACTATGAACTACAGACGTAAACTCATAGGGCCCGATTCAAGGAATTATATGCGCACTCCAAACCGAGCGCAAAATCCTGTCCTGTTTGTTGATTCATAGAATCTACTGTTCAGTAGTTTTTCTTACTATGTTTCAACTTTGCACAGGCTCGGCACATCTCTGTGAGCGGTCAACTGCCTTGGCAAGACACCATGCAGAGCGTCAGTGAGGCCTGCTCAAAGGGAGAGTAGGGGGCGGAACTCTGAAAATGAGGAAGAACAAGGAAAAAAGTGGGCATTACGAGTGACAGGCCGCAGGCAGTCTATAGCATGATCAGAAATGCGCACGACAAAGCGTATTAATGTGACCGTGCAATTTCAATACCCACACAAATCCCTCGATCTCTACGCCACCTGAAAGCAGACATAAAGACACTAGGAATCACAGCACACAGGTGGGTTTGCATGTAGGATTTAGGGGTGCGTGTTTGCAACCAGGGTTCCAATCTAACTTAGTGGTGCGTGTATGCATTGTAGTGCGGTGCAGAAACAGTTTACAGGGGGTTCGCATGCAGTTTTTCCGAGTTTTATCTGAGTTATGAAGTATCATACACATGTTGTTGGGGTACCAGTAACAATTACGGGGAGTCTGTGCAGGGTCCCCGAGATGCAGGCCTGCTTGCGGGGGACCCCATGCACTTTTTGAAGAGCGCACCAATTAACACCCAGGGGAGCATGCAAATGTGGCTCTTCTAGCTGTTTTTGCTTTGCGTGGGGGCGTGTCTGGGGTGTTTCACCACGACTTGTGTAGACGGTTACATTGAGGTTACTTTGCGCAACCAATTCCATGAATATGCGGAGCGCACTTTTCTTATTATGCTCGCAGGCTCGCGGCTCTTGCAGGATAAATGCACACTTTTCCATTAATCGGGTCCATACACTTCAAGTTATTGCATCATATATGTTATACGTTGGTGCTCATCGCATCATGTCTGTTATACGTTGGTGCTGATGGTGTGGTTTGATGAGTCAGCCTCATCTGCCGGTCCAAAATGTCAGGTTTTCGAGGCTTATTGTATCTGCCTACCTTGAATGTGACCAGGGCTAGTCAAATTGTGGGATGAGGTAACTTGGATTGCAGAAAGGACGTTTCCATATGACCCTTTACCCTGCCTCGTAGGGTTTACAATTGCTAACACTAAGGTCGCACAAAGAGTTTTTGGATTGTCGTTATTCCTGGCAAAGTGACAAACAGCTTTTAAATGAATGGCAGCACACTCTTGCAAGCTACAGAATCGGATTAGTGACTTGGAATGAGAGCCTAAGGGCATTTGGTCAATATTTAGGAAATATTTGAGCACCAGAATAGACAAACTGGTCAACCCCAGTAAATGTGGAAAACAATATGAACTATAGTGTTTTGCTGGTGGTGTGAGAGAGTTGTGAGGGAAAATGGCGTTTCCTCCTTATTCTTCCACTTATCCTACAAAACCTCTTTATTGTACGCCTGCATGATATTTTCTATAACAACCACCTACATTTAGCACCTGCTAAAAGCACCAAGGTTCTACATGAATCCATCATTGTATACGCCGTCTTCAAAGCATTATTTTCTGACGACATTTACATATTTTACAAAACAGGTAGTAAGAGTAACAAGTAAATGCAATTCTGCTTTTTTTCTTTTTCACTCCATTTTGCAAAAGTAAAAACAGCATACAGCAGGACCCAACAGCATGTAAGTGCTATCATTGTTGGTATCTGCAATCAATTATTCATTTTTAAGAAATGAGCCTGAAAACGTTTTTCTCACTTGCAAATGACAATTGCAGTCGCAAGTCAGGAAGAAAACTGAATTCTTTGTTGGCAGAATATGGAGGTCGGATCCTAATAGATTAGTTCACTGTCCTTCCCAGTGACCCCACCTGATTTATGAATTTATTATGTGTTACATTTTGATATTTTCCCTGTGCCTCCTATTCCATGATGTTAGATAAAGTGCAGTGCAGTGCCCACTGTAGACAGGGGTCTGCACAGATCGCTGCCTGCATTCACGCCCCCAAGTGAAATGCTACTGCAAAGCAGACGTATTTCCATAAATGTATGTAACCTGCTCTCAAAGCAAAACAAAACAAAGCAAAACATGCATGTCGATTAATGGGCTTTTACAGTCCGGTCAATTCAAATGTGCACTCTTTCCCTGCATAGTTAAAGGGGACTGTCAGAAAATACTTGACTCTCAGATATTCATGAAAGAGTTGACCCAGGCCGCTTGCACCAAAATGATGTCCTTCCTCCAGCCCCCAAGAACCCTCTGAGAATCATGGGACTTGCACTGAGAACATTGCGGCTGAATACTTCAAGACTTTCTTTGCGTTTGAATTCTGAGGACACAGCTTTTATGCATGTTATTTTATTTTCTGCAATAGTGTGTTCAATTCCATAGGTGAAATATCCTGAACGTAATGTCTAATTGAATTTCTGTAGACCCACAGAAATGCAGCTCCTTTTGTCCCAATACTACTCCTCCTCTATTGCTGTTGAGGTTTCATTTGGCCAATAGGATTGCTGAAACGTAAGCATGCTACAGCTGACCGAGTTACATCAGACTTGTGAAGTTGACCCTCCATCACATACTTCAAACCAGGAGCGTCACAGGGCTGTCAGTGCAATCAGTGGCAGGGGATGACACATAAGCAACATGAACCAATGTGTGGAATTGACAGATGAGATACAAAATAACATTCCGACTAGTTTTTCAGTATTTGCAAGGGGCGTGTCTAAAGGGCCAGTTTGATGGAAAGGCAGATTGTTTTTCTTTATACTATGACTTCTGTTTTCTGTTGACAATGTTTGCAATAGTCTAAGTCCTACATGAGCGAAAAGAGAGATATAGAAATTCTTTAAGTATGCATCTATTTTTCATCAGTGAGTCCACCCTCATGCATATACAAGCATGCCCAACTCACAGACCTACCTGTCTCCATATCAGTAGGATGTTTTAATTAGGTGAAATCAAATTTGGGCGAATTTTCCACCCACTGCAAATCAGGTCCGCAATATTTTCATTTGTTTAATAAAGTTATGTTTAGGAACATTTGACCCCCAATTTAAACATATTGATCCCTAGAGCATCCCTTCACTTTCGGGACAAGAAACCACATTGTTGCTTATAATATCTATGTATTGATAACAATGAAATAATTCAAGGAATTAAAATATACAGAAATTATGCATTTATGAAATTCCAACTTCAGTGGTGAAATTGTGAAAGTGAATCTTTAAAAGGACAATCAGCACCATGCATTCATTTAAATTAACCTGAGTGCTAGTGCACACCATGGGCCTCATTACGACCCTGGCGGTAAGGGGTTAACGCCAGCGTTAGCTGCGCCGACCCCTTACCGCCAATTACGAGGTCCCCTAGCGCCATGGTGCTTTTAACACCTGCTTTTAGCAGGTGTTAAAATCCATGGCGCTAAGGGACCATGGAGTTAATTACGCCACCGTAATTTACGGTGGCGTAATTAACGCCTTCCCCACTCCCATTATGCCCTATGGGGCAAAAATGGGAATGGGGAAGGGTAAATGGGGATTGGGGACTTACCGCCCCGCCTAGGTCGGAATGGGGCGGTAAGTCCGCCAACCACCATGGCGTAAACGTAGTTTACGCCATGGTGGTAAAGTCACGGCCCAGGCGGTAACTTACCGCCTGGGTCGTAATGAGGCCCCATGTGTTGAACAGTGTTTGATGGCTCAGGATAAAATTGTAATTTTATAGAAAACAAAATTAGATCAGTACATTCTGCCTATCTAAATCTTTCTACTTCTTATTCATTACAACTAAATACCCCCACTCAATCATTCAGAAATTCAAACCATATTCATGAATACACAATTGCAAGACAAGCTACTTAACATTCCCACACGTGAATAACTTACAAAATGAGAAAAAACATGTTGTCTTTATTACCTTCAGTGGTGTTTCTATTGCATTATCGTGTACAAATGTACATTTGTCAGTGTTAATGGGCATCCTAATAATCCTTTCCCCTTTTATCAAGCTATTCAGCTCTTATAACATAAATCTGATTGGTGGTGCACCCAAGGAATGGCTTGCATTATTTTCCTTGATATACACACAGTGAGATGTCCTTTTGACGCCCAAAACACAGTTTATGTGCTGGTTGATTTACACAGAGAAGGAGTGAGGGGATCTCCTTGCATGCACACCCTCACACATGTTCTATCAAACATATACAACCTGGATGACATCTCAGGGGCAACACGTTTGTCTTAGATGCAAGACAATGTAGAGAAACACAGTTTGAGTCCCACTCCCATGCTTAAACACTGGTCTTTGGTTTAAGCATGTTCTAAAATATGAATACATTAATTATACAATTCCAGAAACATATACACTTCCGAAATATTACCTTACTTTTCATGGTATACAAACAATTCATATACTCCCACTCATCAGTGCTTTCACAAATAATAGTGGCTGGGATGTGATCTATTCCCCTTTACAATATAACTCCCTTCTAAATGAGGTCCCATTGGCTTAGTATATACATACCAGTTTGTTTTGTCTGTCTCACAGACAGATGGGCACTGTGTCCAAGTTTACACCACAGTTCATGCCAGAAAACGTAGTGGATACTTTCTATAAAACAGTCACAAAGGATTTAAATGACTATAATGATGCTCAAATTTCAAACAGATCCAAATTGAAATACCAATTTGATAATTTGACAAAGATGGAAAGACAAGCAATACACCGACTCAAAAAAGATCATAATCTGGTCAGTAAAGGTGCCGACAAAGGAGGGAAAATAGTGGTTATGAACAGAGAAGACTATGTGGAGATGGCAATGACCCATTTGAATACACCTAATTGTTACACCAAACTGAACTCAAATCCTAAATTGGAGATACTTACGGAAGTACAAGATGCAATTAAAACGTGGCACAGACAAGGATTAGTCACAGATGACGAAAAGTTTTTTTTGGAAATAAAACAACCAACACTACCAACAATATACTTTTTACCCAAAATACATAAAGAATACACCAGAATTCCAGAAGGAAGACCCATCCTTAGTGGAATAGGTTGGGCAACCATGAACATGGCACAGTATATCGACAACATTCTAAGACCGTTGGCCACTAAAACTAAATCTTACCTGAGAGATACAACCGAAACGATTAATAAACTAGCAGGGATTGAATGACAACAAGGCTATCGTTTGGCAACTTGGGACGTACGGTCCTTATATACATCAATTAGACATGATACCGCAATAGAAACCATAGACTATACATTTTCAAAGGAAACTGCATCTAACTATCAAGCAGTAAATATGTTGAAAGAAATGCTCCTACTGACATTACAGAATAACATATTCATCTTTAATGGCCAATTTTTCAAACAAACACAAGGAGTGGCAATGGGCATTAAATATGCCCCTGCCCTTACCAATTTAACCATGGCGATGTACGAAGATAAACATATCTACACAGACAAAGAATATGATGCAAATGTTATACTTTGGACACGGTACATAGATGATGTACTTATCATCTGGAAAGGACAGGAGGAATCCCTGGAAGACTTCAGAAAAAGAGCTAATGAGAACACTATGGGGATAGAATTTACAGGAACTGACAGTACTAAGGAAATCAACTTTTTAGACCTGAACATTTATGTAGAAGACGACCATCTTAAAACCAAAACTTTCAGGAAAAATACTGAAGCAAACTCCACCTTATTCTCCACCAGTTGTCATGCTAACTCTGTGATAAAAAACATACCTAAGGGAGAATTTATTAGGGCGAGGAGGAATTGTTCTGAACAGAAGAATTTTGAAGAAGAGTGCAAATTACTCACAAGGAGATTCCAATCAAGAGGATACGGGAACAACACCATAGCTCAAGCTAAAGAAAAGGCTTTCAAAATTGATAGAGCAAGTACCTTAAAGACAACAAAAACTACTCAAGATGATAGACAAGAGATAAGTTTTATTACGAACTACTGTGCAAATAATAAAATATTGAGAAAGATCTTAAGGAAGAATTGGCATCTGCTGCAACTTGATGAAAATGTTCGGAAATACATCAATGACACACCCACGTTGACGTACAGACGGGCCAAAACTATCAAAAACATTTTAAGCCCTTCACTCCTTCCAGACGAGAAAGAAACCTCATTGACGTGGCTTCCGCCACCACCAACAGGATTTCGGAAATGTGGAACATGCACAATGTGCAAACATACTCAAAACAACACAGTGATTTTCAAGGACAAATATGGTATATCACACAAGATTGTTGATCAAATTAACTGCAGAAGTAAGTTTGTGGTTTACGCTATTATTTGTCAATGTGAAGAAATATACATAGGGAGCACTATCAGGAAGTAAAGCATTCAACTTATGAATCTTGAAACAAACAGATTAGCCCTGATTTGAAAAAGACATAGAATGTCGAAACACGTGTAATCATATAGGGCATTTTCCTAAGAATTAATGTAGAAATAAAAGCTCAATAACTTGACTTGGAGTACAAGAAGCATTGATTGATCCTTTCTTACAACGTTACGACAAGGGCGCATGATATTAGTAAGAGTAACACAACTCTTATACAGTACTGGTCCAATTCTCCCTCTTTGGGAGCAGGTGTACATCAGATGGCAACATTGTGCCAGCTTCCTCCCATGGCCTGGTTTCCCTAATTTCCGTGTTTCGGCCTGTCTGCTATATTTCCCACTGTAGAACCCCAGGGACTTTAACTACAGTTAGGCCTCTCTTGCAGTGCTCTACTTAGCATTCCAGAAATGAGTCAAAATGAAAGTGATACATTCTATGCTAATTTCTGTTGTCATTAAATCTCCTTTCTCTCCTTCTTCCAATCATCAGTGCGTGAGGAAGTGAGTTGCTCTGAGAATCTATCGGTTTAAACTTTTGTAGAGCAGAAGCCACGCCCCTTAAAATTGTATACAATTTATCTAGTCTAATTGATCAATATACTTGATTGGACAGTGTTCCAAAATTGACATCACACTAAACCAACCCTACTTGCTCATTAGGCATATTTATGAGGATGGCAGTCTGATGGGAGTAGCACATCAAACCAGTTTCACTCCCCCTTGATGTGATGTCATCTTGCAGATTTCTGCATTAAACATTTGTAACTTTCTAAAACAGCATATTCCACACATGTGATCATATTATTTAATAGTTCATCATATTGCTCTCACTCAGGGGAATTAAATGACCCTAGTCTGATCTCGTCACAACATGGAATGCATCTGCTACAGATTCTTGTCTTTTTCACTATGATACTTTTACACACAAGTTACATTTCCAGCTCAGAATAACAGGTTCACACACAGATACTAGGATCTATAAATCACTCATGTGTGCCATTTCTGCATGAAACTATCCACTTTCACCTAATTTGCATAAGTAAAACATTGTTAAAAAATATAATTTGGTATTCCGTATTCAGCTGATTGTTTGTTTCAAGATGAACATTTTTTTTTTTTTACAAAATATGTCTCCAGGACCTTCAATGCAGAATATACAAGTTTGATGTCCAATGTCATTTCAATGGTACATTTCTTTCTTATTTACACAATATTGTAATACATGTACAGTTGATTTGGTCAGTAACAGGGCAGCTGGTATCCCATACTGTTAGTTCAGGGCTGGGGCATTTATGACTCATGTGAATGCTTGGTTATCCTGGCAATGTTATTTGAAGTTAGGCTGACAGGGTTTTTTATTGACTTCATTCCCACCACCTTGACCTTTAGCAGTCTGTCCATAGCATTTGAACATGACACATGCAATGTTGGCAGCCCACTTATAAACAGAAATTATGTCAACATTAAAAGATTGTTAAAACATTAACAAGCACTTTGTAAGCAATTTTGGGTGTAGCTCCCTCCACCATAGGAAAGACGCCAATTTCTTTTGCATTTGTTCCAAACAACTAGGTGGAATGGAAATTGGCTGCATTTGAAATAAAAAGAAGAACCCAAACTCTCATTACATTGAGCTACATGGGATGAGAGTTTGCATTAGAAGCATTGTTTTTTAGATTCCTTTTAAATCTTGATTATTTCATGTTCTCTGGTATCATGTTTAAAGGGTCTTTCACATACATTAAATATTGTCTGCAAAACGCATGTACTTGTAGCCCTCTAATACTGATATTATTCCTGGTATTCTCTGCCAGTAGTTCCGCAACTAGGGCATCAAGAGAAGGGGAAAGTTGTCACTCCTGTCTCGTGGCTCTACAGAACAATATATATTCTGACTGCACATCTTTTACTACCACTAGGTCACGTGTCACGTATTTCCTTCTGGAGGATCTGCAAAATGTCAGGATCTGCTTACAGGAGATAAGACTGCTGTAGAGAGCCCATATATTGCATATTTAGGGCATTTCTGCACAGGCCCCATGGCAGATGGAAATAGTAAATAACCACCCTTTTTTTTTTTTTACTTATACAAGCAGTATAAGGTGTTATGGTGAGCTTCGAAGGCCAGGGTATACACCTCGTTCAAAGGAAACAAAGCCCCATGTGCTAGGATTTGTTGGTGGAGGTTGTGGGTTTTAACATCATTTGGCAATTTAGGCCTAGTTCAATTAAAGTGAGGTAATTCACAATTGCAGCCTTTAAAGTTACATTTTCTTTTACATTTCCACGAAACAGAGCAACATTATCACTTTCTTTTTGCAGCTTCAATCCTGACACAACTTATTGCTTTGAAACATCTGTGTGTTTCTTTACTCACTTTCCAGTCCTGTAAAGGAAAACAGACACAATTCAAGGCCCAATTCAGTGTTTGTATTTTCTTGTGACAAGCTGTGCTTTTCATCTCAGATTGGACTGTACTCCATTTTACTAAAAGTATGCTGGATTTTTCCATTTGACTGAGAAATTTGTTTTTGTGCATTGTCTTTTAATGTTGACATATTTTCTGTTTATAAGTGGGCTGCCGACATTGCATGTGTCATGTTCAAATGCTATGGACAGACTGCAGACCACATTTTCATTTTAAATTGGAGCTTTTGTTTCTTTGTATAAAATTGTACATATCTAAAATGGCAATAAAAGTACAAAATAAATAAGCATTTTTTTAAAATATTTTTGTAGTGCCATAATTATTGCTGTCCATTAAAACACCCTTGCAACACCCTTGCAACACCCTTATATTGTAAGTCCCAATACTTAATTTCTATAGAACATATGAGCATGCACCATCAGATTGTACCCCATATATTAAGTGAAATATGAATTATGAATCATGTTTTGCAATAAACTGATTGCTGTCAACTTTCCTGAGCACCTCTTGCAGTGTTAGGATTTTGCCTCTGCTAAGCTTCGGAAAAGGGAGCCACCATGCCATCAGACATCATTCTGACATGGCCTTTTCACTGAAAGTTTCGGTGATGGGATAAGACATTTAGAGAAAATTATGCCTTTTTCATCCGTTCATATTTATGTAGTTTAGGGAACTTCTCACACTCATAGTGTGTGTAGTTAAGTCTTTGCCAAATAGTATATATCTGCTAGGTTTGCATGTAATTCGAAATACAAGAAGAGCAGGGAAATTGAAAGCTTCCCCAAGGTCCTATTCATTCAGTCAAATGGATCCCATTGTTTTTTATCAGCATGCTGGTACAGTCAGGTGGCAATGCCTTTAACTATTTGCCTCAGTGTATCCTTGCATGTGTCAAACCACTTCATTAGAAAGTTGAAGGAAAGGCAATCCACAAACACATGGGAATTCTGATCGTCATTACTCATTCTGTTCATTAAGAAAAATGGAAACCAGTCTAAGTCCTAATTCGAGCTTATTAAAGTTGAGGCATCGGGCATCCTAGGGATGGTCATTTCTATCTTTAATCTTTCATCCATTACTCGTAGTGACACACAAATTACACTTTTTTCAGAAGCCCTTATCTTTGTCCAACTGAATGCACTAATATCAGTCATACAGAGCTAGCACTGAGCAAATCCTTTTGCACTGTAAGACGTATGGCTTTTATTTTCAGAAACAGAGACCAATGAGCACATACAGAATGCACTTTTTACACCTCCTTCTAACTTCAATCCCTCAGATGCTGATAAACCACCTGAAATAGTCACTTTTGAAAAAAATATACTCAACACCTTATGCCATGCATCACAATATTACCAAAAATGAAAACACTGGCCTCTTTGAACTTCCGCACAACCCTACCTATTTGGGGAATTGAAGTGATGAACACCACTAAATACGCTGCAATGGCAACACACTGCTGCTTGGCACAAGCAAGGGTTGTTTAACTAAGTGCCAGATCATTCAAAACAATGCCGTCAGAATAGTAAAAAGAAAAACCAGGAGAGAACACATCACTTCTGACAGAATGGCTCTCCACTGGCTAACGGTTGAGGATAGGATACACTTTAAGACCATGACAGTAGTGCACAGATGCCTATTCGGGCATGACCCAGCTTACCTTAAACAATGGGTCACACTGCATGTACCTAGGCGATCACTAAAATCAGAAGCACAGGGACAGATCACATGCCCGCTCTATAAACGGTCTAAGGGCCTGGGATGGCCCTTTTCTGCAAAAGCAGCCCCAAAATGTAATAGCCTACCAATACAACTAAGACACACATTGAACCATACAACATTTAGAAAAACACTGAAAACACACTTTTGTAAGTGAAGGCGCTAATCCAGCTAGTTTAGCCCTTTATTATTAGGTAGACTTTCATCTCGTTTTATTAGTATGTCCTCTTGTCTGCTTGTGTGCGCCCTGATGCTTGTGGGCTTTCGGCGCAATTTAAACCAATAAAAAAAATAAAATAAATGGCACACACATTATTGCATTTTCCCATTCGTTACAGTAGAATCTTGACCGATCCTACAGATCTACTTATGACAGAACTGCAAGATGTCTGGAAGAAGGCTATACAAAGTGGGTTTCTCAGCCAGCAGAAAGCCTTGTATCTCACCTTGTGAGATACTAGAAATCCCACGTTCTAAGCCCTACCAAAGTCCACCTATAGTGTCATAGTGGCTACATACTGGAACCTATAGGTAAATATATAGATGTATTTCTTCAACTCATAGCCGCAGACACCAAATCCTACCTAAAAGACACCTGTGATGTTATCAAACTTATCTAAGATCATCCATACGATAAGGCTTCAACATTGTGCTTACATGTAACCTCTCATCATTGTACAGCAACATTGCTCAGAGGTATGCATGCCATCGATCTGATAACTAGAGGTGGGCAAAACTCCTGCTGGTGAAACGGAAAAACGAAATTTAAAGGGTTGAAACACATATTTCTCAACAACATTTTGCAAAAAATGAAATTGTGGGCAGGATAAATACACAAATGGCCAATTCCGCTCGGATTGCAAAAATTGGCTGATTTGAATCTGCCAATTATCCCACAGAATGAAAGGTCAGCCGGACATTCAGTGCCAACTGAATTTATTATAGAACTTTTAGAAATTGCATTGCGCTCTAATTTCTTTACCTTCGGCAAATAAATATTCACACAAATTAAATGGACACCCATGGAGGTGGCTTTTTCCCTGAGCTTAGCCAATGTATACATGGCAGAATTATTTAAGGATAATTACATCTAAGGGAACACCTTTCTTGATTGACACATCATCTGTTGGCCGCAAATAATAGATTCTGTATAATATGACTTAGGGTGTTATATTCTCCATCTTCTTCCTGTATACTTAAAATAATCAATAAAGGGTCAGTTTTTCTATTTTGACCATCATCTTCCTGTATCCACGATAGTATTTCCCCTCAACAAAACTGGACATGTTTACATGGCCAACAAATATGCCAATATGTACCAACTATTTCACTGTCCCTCCAACAACCAGAACTTATATCTGAATTACTTTTGCAACAATCTGTGTGGTGTGATTTGCCATAGGTGGAACCATTTTAAAGTATGTAACTATTGGGAAGCGAACAAGGTTCTGGATACCAACTGTCACATCATATTCCATAAATGATCCTCTCCCTATTTCTTTAAGTCCTTTTCCCATTGCCTCCTAACCTTCACAATTTCCTATGGTTCTGCTAGTAAAATGGCTTTCTACTTCCTAGCTATAAAACCTTCCCATTTCTTCAAGATATCAATAGATTTTCAGAAGGTGTTGTTTCCCATTGTAGGTTCTCTCCGCATCTATTATCTGTGAGGATCCCCATCAGATAAGTATTTTCCATGATCCCACACTGTTCCTAATTTTTCCAGTCCAGCTTCAGACTAGAGTTGCAACCTATATGAGTCAATTATCAACTCCCTTATCAGAGGTGCCCATATATAACACAATGTTGCGGGCCACGTTGAAAGCCATCTTCCATCACTTTTCTCCATCGAGAGATCACAAATGACTCAAAGGACTTGTTGTTGAAGGACTCTTGTAGATATATCATGCCTAAATCAACCTCCTAGTGTTACTGGTGCCAACACCATATTTCCTAATGTTACCCACTGTTTGAGTGAGGAACCAAATGTTTTACTGATACTCTAAACTCGAATGCCCCATAACATGTAGCTGCATCCGGGTATCCTACCCATCATTTTTCTTTTGGCAAAACAAGCACTTTGTAAGCAATTCTGGGTGTAGCTCCCTCCGCCATAGGAAAGACGCCAATTTCTTTCGCATCTGTTCCAAACAACTAGGTGGAATGGAAATTGGCTGCATTTGAAATAAAAAGAAGAACCCAGGGAGACTGTTAATTTTCATCACATTGAGCTACATGGGATGAGAGTTTGCATTAGAAGCATTGTTTTTTAGATTCCTTTTAAATCTTGATTATTTCATGTTCTCTGGTATCATGTTTAAAGGGTCTTTCACATACATTAAATATTGTCTGCAAAACGCATGTACTTGTAGCCCTCTAATACTGGCATTATTCCTGGTATTCTCTGCCAGTAGTTCCGCAACTAGGGTATCAAGAGAAGGGGAAAGTTGTCACTCCTGTCTCGTGGCTCTGCAGAACAATATATATTCTGACTGCACATCTTTTACTACCACCATTGATGTGGGCGACACACATAACCTGTTTAGTTAGGTCATCCATATTTGACCAAAATCGACTTTATTCAGAACCTCTTAAAGAAATGTCGAGCTCAAATGTTTCTTTCTTCATCTATCTTCAATATTAGTGAATCTACTCGATCCCTACTTGACAATGATACCCAACTAAGAGTTTTTCTAATGATATCTGCTGCATGTCTACCTAATACAAAGTCAACCTGATATATATGTACTAAGGATAGTAATGGTGTTTCTAACCTAAAGGACCAAATATTTGAAAATAGTTTAATATACAGATTACGCAGTGACATTGGTCTTCATGATGAACAGAGCTCACAGCCTTTAACCTCTTTTGGTATGTCTGCAATTTATGTTTTTTTTAAAGGAGTTGGGAATTTATTCACTTATCAGCATACAAGTACAGGAGCCACACATGTCATGCAGCTCTGGTAAAAAGGTTCTCATTTTCTAATTTGCTTTCCTAGAGCCCTATATGATTAGTAAACCTCCTGTGGTGGTTTGGCGGCATCCAAGAGTACATTACTGGTTACTGTGACATTATCATTTTTCTTAAAAAACTGCTTTATCTGCTCATCTACATATTCGCTTCAAGGCCTATCCCCAAAAAGGGTATCATTACAGCCCCACCTTCTCTCTATTGTGACTATGTCATGTTCAGACCAGCCAATGGAAGCTATATGATGGGATCTTCTGAAATTTTCCATTTCTTTCTCCATCAATAAGTAATTCATTCTGGTGTGTGATTCATGAGGAGCAGAAAAAAAAGTATATCTCCTTGCTTTCGGGTTCACTTCTCGCCAGACATCACACCAGGAGTAATGTTCAAGTTTTTCTTCCAAATCATCATTTCCTTTGGCTCTTGGCCTAGGTGTCCTACCTAATGCCAGCATGTTGTAACCTAACATCGTGAACCCTTTTTCCCATTGGTCTACCTTCTAGAGGATAACCCTTATAAAGTCTGATTGTTACGTATTGGGGGCATATTTCACAGCAACTCCAAGCCGCTAATTTCCCTTTAAGCATTAAAGGACTGCCATCCATGTCTCTTTTAATCTGTAGCTCATATAGGGTGAAGTCCCTCCTGAGGAGAATAAATGCTCCTTTCATTTTAGTTGATGCTGATGCACAGTAAAGTGAATTTATGCCCCTGCTACTTATTCTATAATAATATCATCTGGGACAAATAATGTCCACAGATTATTTTGAATCATTTCCTTTATAAAGAGAGATCTTTATGTAGGTGAATGTAATCCTTTCACATTAAGGATGGCGACTTTTATTATTCCACGACTTTCAGACATTTTTTTGTGGTGGCCTTCCATGTATGCTCATTTTTGTACTGGATATTTTCTTCCCCTTCTCATTTGTTGTTTAGGTTTGGCTTCCCTTCACCCTCTTGCCTATTCCATGTAACTCCCAATGGAATAAGAAAACTATTACATTGTAACCCTCTCGTGTTACTTGAGACACGTGGGATGCACATTCAAGGCCACCAGGTTTGAGCTCCCCTCCCAAAAAACGACATTATTTATTTTGCAAGCCCCCTGACCCATGTCTCCAGCAACAAAGCTTACTTCTACTCAAGACTTGCTACATTTGTTCAGGATCGATCCATACTCAATTTCCATTTGCACTTCCCTTGTCCCCATTGCCCGTTTACTCAATTGTTTCCATTGATTCATTGAATGTTTTCTTAGGAGATCTGAATGCCACCTTCCTGAACTCCCTCGTACCAAACATGTACTTCCTAGCTTCACCCGCACCGCCCCCACCCATCCCTCCCAAGAAAATGCATTCAGGAATGTCTCCCTTTCCAACAGTGGATGAATTGGCTTTAGTTATGTAGACTGATAGGAACTAGTTGTGGAATATGTTGAAATCTGAAATAGGATGTATTTGAGGGAGGGATAGAACAATGAAATAATAGACATTTTTTTGACCGCTAGCATAGAAACACATGCAATTCCTTGTCTGATTAATGAGAAACACATCATACAATTGATTGGAGGCTGCTGCAGGCAGGAGACTACATCTATTGCCTATAACTCGGTGTGCCATCCTTTTGTGGACGAGAGCAAATGAGTGTTGCTTGCATAGACACATTTTTATAACTCTTTGGAGGTAGGAGAATATATGCAGCTGCACTGTAAGTGAGTGCACAATCTTAAAACTAGGGAAGAGAGAACACATTGCAGAAATGCTTGTGTCATTTCTTGTGAAACTGAGCAGAACATTATAGAATTGTTTGAATGCAGTAGCAGGCAGGAGTTTCTTTGTATTGGCTGTAACCCAGAGCCCTCTTTTTGTGGCTGGAGAAAGTAAATGTTGGCTGCAAAGAAACGATATATAATTCATGTGACACAGTAAAGGATTATATTCAGAATCTGTAATGTGTTGCTTACAAAGTTACAAACAAAAAAATTATAGAATATATCTATTTTGTTTATTTTAATTCTTCTAACACACAACACGCCCGTGGGCCTCAGGGCACACAAATAAAACATGGGAGACATAGACAAAGGGAAATAATATAGGTCATGGTGCAAGATTGAAGAGATGAGTCTTGGTCTTTTTTTTATTCTTGAAGGGCCTTGATCGTTCTCAAGTCAGGCGGGAGGGCATTCTAGGCTGCAGGGGGCATAACGTCTAAGCTAGTGCCACCAAATTTTGCCAACTTGCACCGAGGCTGTAGGAGCAGGATTGATACTATGAATGGAGGATGCAGGAGGGCTGATAACCCCTGAGGCGGTCAGAGAGGTATGAGGGTGTCTCAAGGTTCCTGCATTTAAGAGTGATGGTTATCAGCTTTTGGGTTATACACTGTTTGACTGGCAGCCAGTGAAGACTGCTTCTCGCAGTGGAAATATGATTTTGAGTGGTAAGGCCATGAATTGCACCCACTGCCCCATTCTGTATAATTTGCAGGGACATAATTTTGGCCTTAGAAGTGCTGAGCACAGACTGTTGCAATAGTCCAGGTGAGAGTTTATCAGGGTCGAGGCGAGCAAGGATGTATTGCCGAGGGAGATAAACGGGCAAATGTGATTGAGCATTTTGGTAAAATAACCACTTGAGGCCTGAGTGTGTGCAACCTGGTAATTCATTGTAAACTCGGCATAGCGCATGACACCTAGTGTCTTCACACTCTTATCTACTGTGCTTTTGCTATTGGCAATGGTGAATCTTTGGTAGATTTTTTAGCTTGGGTCTTGAAGCAATAATCAAGAGCTGTATGGCTCCTGTGTGTATGAACCTGAAACCTCCAGGAGCCCTGGGGAACCCCACAGGTGATGGCGGCTGGACAGGAGCTGGCATCATTGACGGCAACTCTTGCATTACTGGGCCCAAGGAAGGTTGTGCCTGTGTGAGTCTATTATTGAAACTCATGGTGTTTGCTTCTATGATAGCTATCTTAAGACTCTACAGATTGCTGTTCAGAGAGCAACATGAAGGGAGATGGGAACTTCCACCATTCCCTTTCCTCTGCCCTCTTTAAACTTCGAAGGTTATGATGGAATCATTAAACCAGGAGTTTTTGGTAACCTCTGGCTTGATCATTTTGGTTTATATTGGTGCATGGGCATTCATGGCTTCATTCAGAGCCATCGTGAGATACACTGCAAGGTCCTTAGCATTGTGAAAGCCCTCAATAGGTCCTAACGTGGACGTCAATGCAGCAGAGAAATTCTGAATAGTCACTTTTTTTTAGATTTCTGGAGTTTTTGCAAAGTCTGGGCATGGCATCCACTCACAAGAGGGGAGCACGGGCTTGAACTGGTATAGACACAATGAAGTCGTCAGACCAAGGGCACGGGTTCACAGAGGTGTTAGAGGTGGGTAGATGATGTGTCCGAATCCAGTCGAGAATATGTCTGCCTATGTGAGTGGGTGATGTCACTCCTTGTGTAAAGCTCTTGGTGCTTAAAGCTGCAAGGGGCAAGGCCGCGTGTTTATCAGTGGGGTAATTAGTCCAGAGGTTGAAGTCACCCAATACAATGGTGGGAGTGTTAGCTTTAGTGATTTTGTTAAGGAGGCTAAGAAACTGTTCCTCGAAAAGAGGCATTGTTCTAGGAGGTCTGTATATGACCACGATGGTTAAAGAGATGTTCTTGTTCATTTAGATTTTTACTACAAGAGTTTCACAGTCCTCAGGTGAGTCGTGTGGTACCTCATGGAATTTTTGCTGGTTATTAATTAAGATGGCTACCCGTCCACCTCTTTGAGTGTGGTCAGCACGAAGGAATGGCTAAGGTGGCCTCAGAAGGTGTAGATTCACTGAGCCAGGACTCAATGACCGCGAGGAGTTCAGGAGAGGTGACTGTAAGCATATCCTAATTTGGGTGCCATGTTGCATAAAGAATTGGGTGTTTAACAAGGAAAAGCGCAAGGGGGTGACCTGATTGGGGGACACCTCGCCAAAGGCTGGCGAGCTGACACAGCTGACCTGTGCAGCATCCGACCAGGGGACGGATGAATGCCATGCATATGTTGTGTGGCAACTTCGTGTTGCCAAATAGCCCCAACAGTGGACGCAGCGGTGGTAATGGCCAAGTCATTCCTGCCCTGATAATCCATGGCAGTCTTGACTGTGTAGAGAGTGATGGCATGGGCAGGTGAAGTAGAAGGCATGGTGGATATACGTGCATCGAGTGTATTATGCTTGGGAATGATCTCAGCAAAGCGTAGCTGGTATGGCATGGGATTCTGTGTATAAGATGCTGCACTGGTAGAGTATAGCTCCTCAATGAGTTTGAGTAAGTCATGCATGTTTGCAAAGGGCAGTAATACCTGTGCTTGCTGGTCTAAGGGAGACACGGCAGATGGCGCACATCTTGTGCAAATCGGCGACAACTGGTTTGAAATGCGCCAGCACTAACGTTATACTGATGTTGTTATGATGCCTGGTTATGCTGGGAAGTGCAGTTTTACGGAACGGAACTACAGTGACCACAAAGCAGCTCTGAGCTGCACAAGTAACCTGCAAGTAATCTACAGCTGACACAGCAAGACGTCTTCAGTTGCAGAGGAAATGAAAGTAGCCCTGCCAGCGATACTGATCCCGGCAGTCAAATCAAGAAGGCAACTTGCAGAAATCTACAGTAAATAGCAGTCCTTACTACTTGGCAGGATACACGCTATGGGGCAAAGTTAACTTGCAGTAATACAAGGATGTCATTTCACCAAAATGCCAGGGGTAGCGGAAGTGACATCACACGACATCACACGACCATTAACCCCCGGTGACATCACAGGAAGTGATGTCATTTGACCCCACCCCAAAGTGATATCGCGAAGCGATGGAACGCAACCTTTCACCCGTTGACAAAACAGGAAGTGCTATCACACAGCATTGTACACTACAAAAAATATGGTTACGATATCACTATAATGTGATGTACATTTCATACAAGAATGGATCACCATATGTATCGTTAAGATCAGTGTGTATAGGCCCATATTACCAAATTACTGTGAATGCAAGCAGACGCCCATGACCAAATGATAATGATGTGTTATTATATAGCACTTACGCTTAAGCGCTTTATATAGAAAAAATATACACCCAATATCACCCAACCTGTGTTGGTACTCATGTATCGAACTGCGAAGGATGAAAGGCTGAGTTGAGGTGTTTAAGGACAGAATAAATCAGTGACTCAGCCCCTGAAGTGTGCCTGAAATAACCCTTTAACGAGTCTAGCAATTATCGTATAGAATTCCAGAAAGACACATTATTTAGTATTCCTAATCTCTCTTATTTAGGGTCAGTGCTGAAAGTGTTAGACTTGTGGCACTCCTTTTCTTATTTTTCTTCTATTTTTAAAGGGCCTTAGCAAGAAAGCAAGCCACTCGAGAAGTAAATAGAGCCACATGGTGCTGGCCACAGCCCATGAGCTTGCATTTAAAAAAAAAAAAACTTTTTTTTTCTAGAGGTCGCAAAGGAGACCACAGAGGTCGCAAGGGAGACCTCAGAGGTCGCAGTTGCGCCCTCTGGCGACCCCTAAATGACGTCCCTGCAGTAATATAGGATAAAGTAATTTGTTACTGCTTGGCAGCAGAAACATTAAGGAGGTAATGTCAAAAGCACAGATCATACAACCTCACCAACATTCACTTAAGCAGTCATCAGAATGTATTCAGTATCAGTAGCTGAGTGTGCCTTCTGTTTGCACTAGAGAAAACAGTGTTGCTTTCATTCTTTGGAGATAGTAGGGAGGTTACATTTAGTGGCAGTATATCCCAGTGAGAGGGAAAGCCTTCATTAAGTGTTACATCTGGCCAGCACCACTGTGAAAGATGCTACAGAATGAAAATGTCCCCTACTGACACAGTACAGTCGGGTTGAGTCTTTAAAGCTGCTGGTGCCATTGTAGCTGACTACAGGAGAAGCATGACAGTGCCCCTTGTTGAGTAATCAAATTAATTAAAATGAACTAGCACTACATCAGAAAGTCATGACAACTAGATGAAGTCTTCTTGGCTGCTTTAAGTCACAGACAAAAGGTTGAGCAGAGTCATTTAGTGGGGTTTTGGTTGTGAAATGGATAGGTCTAGAGTCTGACCGCTGGTGGGTAAAGTGTGATGGATATTGCAATTCACAGTACTGAGCTACTGTTAAAAGATGCCAGGACAAACGCTGGCTACCCACAACCTGTCCAGTGCTCAGCTGCCCTCGAGCTAGATCCGTGCTTTAAACAATAACATTAAAAAAATATATCAACTTTCAAGACAATATACTGCTAGCGTTTGTAGTACCTCTGATCATGCTCCTGTCATTGTAAAATCACTCTAGTGGATAGGCAAAGAACCTTTAATGGGGCCAACATTTGCCAACATGAGAATCTTTTGGGTAGTCCCTGCTATCAGAGGGCCATCACCATGAGGCATTTCTGGATCCTCCCCACTACCTAAGAGCTACCATCATGACAATTGTTTGGGTTCTCATGCAACCTAAGAACTGCCAACATGAGACATCATTGGGAAATCACTGGCTGTGAAAGGAAGACCAGACATAACATTTTTCTCAGTCTCAATAGTGATGTTGGCAGAAGCGTAGTACATAAACTGGGGATAGAGAACAGACAAGCTGGGGAGCAACAATGAGTGTTTACAGTCCGATTTCAGCAAGCATACTTACAGTGGCAGTAATGGAGAAGGGCTCATGAAGGGGCATGAATGTGCTGGGACATTTTAGAATTCCAATCCAAGTGTAAGAGTTTTAGTTGGAGGTTTGATTTAAATGCAAACATTTAGAGGTGCTTTTGTTGACAGGTTCTCAGAAGTCCCAATTGATTGGTATGGGTAGGAGAAGCAGCAGCAAGAGGATGTACAGAGTGGGCTATAAATAGTGGAAATAAGGAGACCTCCAATTCCTAGGGGGACGGGGAGTCAAATGTGACACCACAGGCCTGAAAACTTGTGGCCAGTGCGATTGGCTGTGTATGGGTCCCTTTCTCACGCTGCCATGCTTTATGACATGGTGGTGAATGGCCTGTAACTCTAGACCTTCTGCATCCTCCAATTAGAGAAGATTACCATAGCATTGGTGGGGGGGAGATAGAACATCAATATTAAACACCAGTTTATGCCACCATAAAATGATTAGCTATTGCTATTGTTTCCAGCACACAATGCTCACTGTTGTTGCTCTGCAGCACTTCTTTATTGGAAAGCTTGTACACAACCGCACATGCCAAAATAGATACCTTTGCCACTGGCAAGGGGTAGTAAAGACACAGCAATGAGAAACCATTACAACATGTTGGTGGTTGCCCTTTAGTTTGTCCCATCCGTTTTTGGTCTCACCCTGTCTACAGGATTATCCATCAACATCAGCACTGTCAGCCTCCTCCTCCTGCTCCACTTCCCACTGACCTTCTCCCCTCACCAATCATTTTCCTCACATTACACCTCATGATGTGCCACATTCTTCCACTCCTCTTCTGCTTCTTCCTACCCTTCATCAATCTCCATCATCTCGATGCTCCTCCTTCTATGGTGTCCCCAACTCTTCCTATTGCAACCCATGTTGTACATAATGTTCTGCTTGAGATGTTCCACCTATTGCTGTGCCTTCCTCTCTGCATTCTCATACTGCATCCTTCAGGTGATACTCCTTTTCAGCTGAAGATGGCATGCAACCAAAGATATGACAGTTGTTCCAAAATAGCTGAAAGGGGCACTAAGAGATTTTTTTTTTTTCGGGGGTTTATAGAAAGGAGTTTACTGCACATTTTTCGGGGTGATGTACGGAAAAATGATTTTTTTCAAAAAGAGAAGGGTTTTCACCAAGATTTTTTTTTTGTTTTCCTTTATTTCTTTCGAAAGGAGGAGTGTCAAGGAGGTGTGGTTAAAAAATAACCAAAAAAAATGGCTTTGCATAGGGTTTTCTTCAAGGGTTTGGCTTTCTCTTATTTCCTTTTGGGGCAGAAGGAAAAACAAAAGAGAGAAGCTGAGTCAAAATGCAAACAATCATGAATAAAGGAATTTAAACATTTATTACAGATAGGGAGAAAAATTAAAAAAGGCACACATACATTGCTCTCAGAAGCTACAGCACATGCTCTTCTACTCTACTCCTGTGTGAATCAGGCCCGTTCCTCCTTCTAACACCCAATTACAACCCACAGAGAATAAGAAAGTGAGCTGATCATTTTATAAGGCCATCAAATGTCCCCATAACATCAGGTACTGTGATTGGTCCACCAAAGTTCTACAGACATTTTAGTGGTACCTATTGACCTGCTGATGCAAGTCATGTAAGCTAAATCTCTTGCATGAGTTTCAGTACTATTGTGTGCTACCAGCAGGTACCACACACTCTTGAATGGGTCCTAAGAAGATATTTAACTCATCCCTCTTGATTGGGCCTGCAATGGTTTTCCAACCCATTAAAACATCCCTATATGTGTTGGGATGCATGTTCAGATTCCAGCCCCTCCTAAATGATTCAGACTGCAGAAAATATCCTGACATGTGGGGAATGCATAGAGGTGGGTATAGAGGGGAACTTTGTGGGTGGAGGTGATTGGCGGGAGAAGTTTATACATATTCAAGGAAAACTAACCATTTTGTTTAAGGAAGTGTTACGTAGAATACACTGTATGCACATGCAATCTATAACATGCATCAACACTGTATTCGAGGGTAGGCCGGAATCCTTGCAGGCCTTGTTGGAAACACAGAACAACGAGGCCTGTTCTTCTACTCGATTATCAACCCCCAGACAGGGCAGGGATTACACACATACACAAACATACAAATGTATCTTGTTAGAAAATTGTCCAATTAGACATGAATGAAAGCAGAGAAAATGGGAATAGAGCTGTGTCCGATTATGAAGGTCCATATCCATGAGAGCAAGGGTAGAGGTCCCGAGCCGCCAAAGCACAAACCGAGACTTAGGAAACCAGCTCCCCCTGGATAATGGTCATTCCATTTGAACTACCAGACCAAAGGATATTACTCCTAAATCCTTCATGAATTAGCAGGACATGCAGGAATTCCAGTCTATCATTTGGGAGGAGTAGCTGATAAAGGGGTGAGCAGAGAACAACAATGCCCGTGATTTGTACCAGGGAGAGCAAAGTGTAATGTCAACGTTTGTAATGATTGTGATGAGGAAGCATGATGGGGGCACCTGTGTGTCTGGAATGAGAAAAGAGTTTCATTGTTAGCAAGGACCAGGATGACCTCGAAGTTGTCTTCAGAGCTCATGTTGATGACCAGGTGGACATCACGTTATTAGATCTTAAGACAGGGTGGTGCATCTCACAGTCTAACCAATCATTGTACAGAGACCCACGGGGAAGAGATTGTCACCCACGTTTGAAGAAGTTTGAGAAGATGATACAGTCAATGGAAGAGGAGTCTATATGTGAACATTAGTATGTGAATAGACGGTAGCCAATGAGGGTGGAGGATGAACACAGTATATTGAATGCATCAACAAAAATGATGATTTCCACGGTTATAACGTGCTATTTGCTGTGATGAAGACAGAGAGCTCTGTGGCAGTGGATTTATAATACCTGTCACCATTTTCGTTTGTATAGAAAAAAAAAAAACTCTTGTTCTTCTCAAAAAATTGTGAACTAAGCCTTTTTCCCTAGCAGGTTGTTTTTCTTATGTCTGGTTGTTGTGAGTTTACCCTACATATTGTTATATTGTTATTGTCTGCTTGTAACGCGCTGGAAGCCCGCAGGCATCAGGGCGCGGAAAACGAAGAAAGATCAAATACACATAGTACTCTTCTCTAAAACTATGATTCGGTGCTGGCGGGAGAAGTCGGCTCTCTTCATTGGAACAAGAAAGTTTTGAGCGATTTCCTGAACCGCTGGTAGTTCACTTCTTGCCGTAATCCCATCGGCATATTGTTCCAGTAGATTATTGCTTTCACCAGGAAGGATTTTCCTTGCCCTGGTGCACGCTTGGCACAGGGTAGATTCAAGGTGCCGCTACTGGCTGATCTTAAGCATCTTCTGGGTATATAAAAAGAGAAGTGTTTTTTAAAGTAGCTTGGGGCCTCGCCATATAAGCATCTGTGGATTATTGTCATGGCTTTAAAATGAACTCTATCCTCCACTCTTAACCAGTGGAGTGCTCTTCTCCCTGTTGATACATGTTCTCTGTTTTTGATATTCTTGACTATGCGAACTACATCATTTTGTATGACTTGGCACTTTTGCATTTCCCTCTTCGTGGCACCTAGCAGTAAAGCGTTGCCGTAGTTGAGATGCAACAAAATGATAGCTCTAGCAATTGTTGCGGCGTTAGCTTCGTTAATGTAGGGTCTTATCGCTCTCGAGAAGCGCAGACAATAGGCGTTATATTTCTTCAGGTAACCTACCTGTACCTCAGATCCCACCGAAGCTGTAAACATATGTAATTGTCTCTTTTTGTTACCAGCCAAATATTACAAATACAGAAACCAGCGCAGAAGACATGACTTCATCACAGTATTTAATGATTTAGCATAAATGTTGACACTGAACAAATAAACATGGGAAAACCTTTAAAGAAATGGACACTCAATATATAAAATGATCTCTCTGTCCTTACTTGGTCTATCCTCACACAAATTATGTTGGTAGAATCATTAGTAATTTGTCATTTATGGCAATAAATGTAGGGGAATAACCTTTCAGAATTAGAAATAATATTCTCAAAATAAAGTTTGTAGTAGTTAGGCACAGTAAATGTTTGCAACATTAATCTATATGTAATAAAGAGCATATTCTTAGATTTTGAAATGCAAAACAAGGTGCCTGCCAACATTTTAAACCATGTAAGAGCAAGATATGATTGCTTGGAATTGGGCATAGAGGAAATTAGCATAGTCGCCGTAAACCCTTGAATTCCTTTTCTTTCCACCAAAGCAAGTTGCCATTTTTCAGAGAAAAGATGAAGTATGTAATTATTATTATTATTATTATTATTATTATTATTATTATTATTAGTAGTGGTAGTAGTAGTAGTATTAGTATATATATTGAGAGAGTATGTCGCAGATCGATCTGTTCCATTTCTTTCATGTCAGTCAAAGAAACTTTTATTTGCTTTTAACCTTCAAGTTCCAAATTCAATACAGTTTTCATGCAAAAGGACCATAATTATCACATCAAACTATAAAAAATACACCAAGTTACATGTAGAAGCAATGCCTGAACAACGCATGAACATTAATGAAAATGACACAACTGAGAAAGATTAGAAAATGGTTAAAAATGTAATTATCTAAGGTCCAAGGAGAGATCAATCTTGCAACCTTGGACAGTTATCCATAGGTTACCATATTACTGGGACCAAACTTCAGGGCCCAATTTCTCTGCAGCCATTCTCTGCAAATAAAACAAGCTGTCCAATAAACCACATGAGGATGCAAGCATTCTCATAAGTATCTCATACCAGGATTTACACAACAAATACCTTTGTTAATCAGGATAAGTCTCAGGTATATACATTTCAGTCGATGGGTTTTGCAAAACCGTAACAAAAAATACATCATAGTTTCCACATAAAATCCACACATTGGGCAAAGGTCTAACTGTGTACCCAGCCCTCTCAGGGATCTTCAATCAACTGGTAAACAACCTAGCTTGAATGGCATATACAGAGATTTCTCAAAAGGCAAGTGAATATCATGCAGGTAAACCTTAAACCCTAGATACATCATACTTTTGAGATATTCTGCACCAACATTTAAATTCATATTATCAGCTATCAGATTATCAAACCTGACCATCTTCTCTTTGGTTTCTAGGTGCTCACACCCCGTGCCCTGGTGTTTTGGGGTTTGTTCCACAGATCAGGCATGTCTGACTGGGAAAGACCTGACTTAACATGCGCAAACCAATGTAAACGTCTCCACCCATTTAAGCTCAGGAGATGGGACAGGGCATTCCTGTATTTCTCCAGAAGAGCACCAGTCCAGACTCTCACCCAGAACAATATCGGTTTAAGTGCAATATGTGCCGATGCTCAGTTATTATCATGTTCCAACTGGACCACGTAGACACAGGCAGAAGCAGCAGTTTCTTCAAAAATGTGTTTTTACAAGTGGATTGTTTACCAATATACCAACATTAACACAGTCCCACAGTTCTGAACCATATTTGGATGCAGGTATAGCTTGTTTATGGTACAGTTCAAGGGCAGGCGTGATTGCACCCCTGCCATGTTTGACAAAAAATGAAAGAATCCCACCACAATACTTAGTTAAAGATAAAGCTGATTTGGCCACCTGTGGCCCCCAGCTACCAGACTCCTCAAAGTAAACCCTTAGATAATCAAAATAAGATACTTGCTCAATCGTGGAGCCTCAGACATTCAACGTTAATGATCTCCTTTTCGTACATGGGGGTTTGAAGATCATCACTTTGCACTTGGCAATATTTAATGACACGTGTAATTCAGAGCATTTACGGTCGAATATAGACAAGGCATATCTCAGACCCTGGGGAGTGGTAGCCAGAAGGACGGGATTATCTGCAAAAAAGAGCCCTGTGTATTTATCAGCATCCATCTTTGGGCAATCCTGACACCCTCTCATCAATGCATCAGTAATTACTTGAATACATACATTAAATAAAAGGGCGACCAGGCCTTACCTTACACCAACATTTACCCCAAACTCCTGGGTCTGCTCAGCCTGCAACCCATGTGCCATGCTGCCTTATTAGCAGAATATAATGACCGAATAATGGCCACCAAATCGGGTGGGCTCCACGTTGCAACAAGATCTGCCATACCTCTTCTCTCGAAACAGTATTGAAAGCTGTCCTTAGGTCCAAAAAGGCCACATATAGATATATTCTCCTTAAGATCATATATTTAGCAATGATCAGAAAGAGAATAAGACAGCTATTGATTGTACCCCTGTTAGGCCTAAATCCAACCTGGAGGTAACTAATAACTTCTTCACAGTCAGCCCACTCCTGGAGATGGATAAGTATAAGCTTCCTAAAATGTTTGCCAATACCATCAAGGAGGGAAATAGGCTGGTAGTTGGCTGAGGATTCCATGCCTCCCTTCTTATATATAGGTAAGTGTGTCACCCTATGCCGGGAGGATGGCATCTCACCGCTAGACAATATAAAGTTAAATAGCCTCGACAACACCAGAGCCCATATCACTACCTCATCTATGTACAAATATACAGGGATCAAATCAGACCCTGCCGCCTCATTATTTTTCAAAGACTTGAGGGCTATCGCCACATCACCAACAGAGAATCGAAAAGAGGCAGGGCTTGAAGGTCGGAAAACTGCAGCACAAGGCAATGGTAGTACTTTGTCTCGATACAAGTTCGAGAAATAAGTACACAATTTGACCTCACTAATATTACAGTGAGAAACGCCCTCCCCATTCAAGTTCCTGTCAGCAACCAACTACCAGAAAGAACGAGCATCTCTTGATTGCAAGGCTCCATGCAATTTGTCCCATTGGGCAATTGCATACTCTTGTTTTTTTCTGCCTATTAAATCCTTATATTTCAATCGTAGGGATCGAAGGAGTAGTTTCTCAGTTTGCGATGAGCTCTTTCATATCCATATGAACTCCTCGGATCACCCATAAAACTTAAGGAAGAAACACTAAGAAGGAAGTTATGTTTGAAAAAGTTAACACAGAGCAGACTAACTGACCTGGGAAGAGACAAACTAAAGTGGAGACAGAGAAGGCACAGAATTCAAAGTATACCTAAATATGGATTGCTCAATACTACCTGAGAAATCCTTAAAATGTGACATCTCGAATTATCCACAGAAAGCTGACATTTTTTTCCTATAGCCTTTGTAGGTTGTAACTCAGAAAAGGATTTTGGGTAGTGCTCCTGCATCTCTTCCTCCCCAAAAATATTAAAATTGGCTTATTGTAGACAAAGCACCTCCTCAACTTTGTAGCTGGTAGGAATAGGGTTAAATGCATGTGGAAGGTGTGCATCAGCAAACAAAATGTCAACATTGAGTGGCATCTCATTATTATTCCCAAACGAGTCCATCCATAAAAGCTGTTGCTACCTTCTTTTGGGTGAAAGTGTACCGTTTACCTTTAATCAGGAAGATCATTGAATCTATGATCCTCTTTTCGGAAATCTTTTATTTGGAGCAGGGCTCGCTCACTGACCAGATGGTAGAGCTAATCCATCTCATATTCGCCCATATAAAGATAAATCCGGGACGAAAGTGGCCCCATGCTGACTCCTTTTGTCTGTTTGTAAAGTTGTTGCTTGAACAGAAGAAAATGGTCCCACATGGCCAGCCTGATACATTCTAGGATGAAATTGGTTGGCACTGATGTTGTTGATGTTCTTTTATCTAGAAAGCCATGCAGTTCTTGGAGACACTTTGTGGGATCGAAGTATAGAGGGCCTCTACATCTAGAGTGGCCAGAATGCACGGTTCGTCCTCTTAATCCGCGAAATCCTTGTTTGCATTACTAGATTAGTTGATAGAATTCATCATTCTAATGTAAAATGTCTGTAAAAAAACAAAAAACTGTTTCATTGGAGATGTATAACTAGCTTGTACAAGGGCCAGAGTATGCCGCTTTATCATCATTTTTGTCCTCTCCAGTAACATTTCAGCCAAGATATTGATATGGAACACCAAACAAAACTTCTGGGATTCATACATTGCGGACAGCACCCTAGGCAGACTCAGAATCCTTTTTTCATATTATTCTAGAATGTTTGATGGCATTCATCACTCTAGTTGAAAATGTCTGTAAAAAGCATCCATTTGTTAAACACCTTTCATAATTGTGAAAATATAGAGAAAAGCCCAAAAATGGCATGACACGTATCATCAGGTGGGCAGTTCGGGTACACTTTAACATGGCCACCACATTTTCACACCAGTGTGCGGGCCGTGGTTACCATGACCACATATATAAACACATATGTGGCACGCTCATCAGTGAATGTACACTCAACGCTGCCAGAGGTCAGAGACATTGAGTGTCAGGTAAGATTTTACCGCCATTGGAGCTGGCAGGGACACATTTTCTTTCACCTCGCTCTGGTAATCACCACCTGGGTTCTCGGACTTCTTGGTGGATGTTTCAGATGTGCGGGGTTCCGTAACAATTAACGTCACCATGAAGACGGATAGCGAGCACTCGGGGTGTGCCTCTAATTAATGTATTTACACCACGGCTTTAGAAATCAATAATCGAACATGGGGCACACTTTAACAGTCCCCTATGAGTTCGTTTTCAACACAGGGTGGGGATATAGACATTCATAAGCCAACACCTTCTGGTGTGATCGCCCTGTGGAGACACATTAACTGGGCATATACAATCATAACAATGTGTATGCCCACAAATAAATGCAAATCTCCCTAGACAGGCCAGCTTCTGACATCTGTCTTTTTCAACACTAAGACAGGCCTTAAAGAGCGATCACAGGTCATTTGAAATGCCTACCACCCACTGGTAAGTAGCCTGATTCAGACATCATTGTTCGAGGCATGTCAATTAACCCTACAGTAGACCTGCATACTTATATATATAATTCACTAAACATAATGAGCACCTGAGTGACATCCTGCACTCAAATACCAGTAGAAGCAAAGCCACTTGCCCTTTTGGTGCATACAAGATTTTAAAAAATCATTGGAGGTGCTGTTGAGCAGCCAAGCAAGATGGCTGCCTGATCGAGGAGCTGCGGCCCTGCGACATCCTGAATCTCAATAAATCCTACTATACCGAATATTCAACCAATGCAAAACCGTTGAGAATAAGTGGCGCAGTGATCGACTAGAGTTTCTCCAGAGGTGAATCCCATGTGGCCTGGTTGACCTATTGGAACCAGTGAGACTGCTGCTGCCGCAGCTGGGTGGGCGGTGCTGGAGGGGACACTGTGTACCTCCCGCGCACTAGTTTCCCAGTGCCCGACGCCAGCTACATATCCGGCTCTGAGAGGTGAACTTGAACTGGTGCCTGTGGGGGGATAATTATATCCATTGTCCCTACTGGAAGCCCCCTGTCGAGGAGGTGCGGATGGCGATCGAGGTGCCGTGCCCCGTGGGGTCCGGCTGGAGCATCTGGACAGTGGAGGCTGCCCAACTGGGTGCGCTGCGCGTGGCTGGAGGCCCAATGTTGCTGTGCACCCACCGGAGGGCTCCTCCTTTTCAACGAGCTGCGCACCCGAGACCCGACCTGCCCTGGTGCCCAGCTTTGGCTGGTGGTATGGTGTGAGGGACTGCGTGTGGATAGGGTGCTGGAGCCCCATCCGCTCCGTACACTGACTGAGAGGTCAACGGTGTTGTGGATTGGCTCTTGTTGGGCTGCCCTCTTCTGTTTCCCGTGGCAGCCTGCTGCTGGTGTGGGACCTGAAACCATCCTTCATGGTACAACCATTAAGACTCTGCTGCACCGGCCCCTCTTGGAGCGGAGCAGCCTGGAAACACTATTGCAACATTTCTCCTGCATACTCAATGAATACGCCACGTGCAGCATCCGAAGTGCCCCCTCAGGTGCACAATCATCGACGTGCAACAGAGGAGGCTGTCAGGGCTGGTGTGGCGCTGCCCTCCTGAATGGGGGCTACTCCAGCCTCCCTACTACAACATATCCTTGTGGTTGACGGGATGCTCCTCCAGTGCTGCCGGCCACGCTGCGGTGAGTGAAGGGCCCCATCTAACTCCTTCCTCTCTTTTATCATGGCATTCATGATCCGGCCATATAACATGTGTGGTCGAAGGAGATGGGATGTGCAGGGCTCTGATGAGCCGTCCCCCGGTCTCAGGTGATATATCCTTTCCATACATCAGTTGTGTGCAGAATGCGTCAACAACAACCTCTGGTGGATTATAGATTAGGGGGCACTGCAATAGCTTAGGGGCTTGACGGTTACCAAGGAGCCTGCCAGCTGTGCTGGGCCTCCTTACAACGCAGCTCCTGTTCCACCAAATGACCATTGGGGGAGATTAATAAACTGACAAATGGGGAGCCCCCCCAGAACCAGCAAGCAGATCCCTGCTTACTGCTTGACTCACTGGAGCAATGATACAGTGACAATTTGAGAGCAGTAGGCTAGGCCCACGAACGGACACATCTTGAATTGTGGGTGGATTCTGGGTGTGCTTGACGCGGCCAACTGCATGAGAGTCACATCTTATGTTGCCTACTATATGCTACACATCCTAAATGGAGACCAGTGAATAGGCTGCAGAGACACCCTGTGCGCTCGTGGCATGACGGGTCTGTGGGTATTCTGGGGCAGGGAACACCATTTGTCCCACTGCATACCACAGTGTGGCTACCTCTGTCGTGCCTAGCCACTGTGCGAGGCCTACCGTTCCTCTCTCCCACCATTGCGGAATCTAAGATCACGCTGCATTGACTTATAGCTGACATTCAACTGGAGGATCTCTCCACTGATAAGGATTCTACAAGGGGGCATTTAGAATCTGGCAGGATCGGGCTATTTACAGACCACATGATCTGGTCCTCCTCCTTACGACTGCCCATGAATGCACATTGCTCCCAGAGCTAACCTTGTGGTGCGCAGCTGTCCGACTCGTGTGGGCGATTTGGGGACCTTGACCTTCTCTGTAGATCCCAACAGAAGACCTAAAGTACTGACAATGTGCTGCCTCCCCCATAGTATCTGATCTACAGCTAGAGGAGATTGGTGGTTGGGGGGCCTCTACTCAAAACTGCAACAGCTGGGCTGCAGATAGTCTGCCCTCTTGCTGGCTGACTGCTGGCACACCGCCCCCCTGGGCAAGGTTCCACAAATTAACGTATCGGAAACCTACTGATACCTCTTCCAAGATAATGCATTCTGCACACACCCAGGCATGAGGCATCATGACGAAGGGCTCCAGAGCCAAAAGGAAAGGCCCAATGGATATGTTCACCAACACCCCTGCTAAGACCACTGAATCTACTGAACCACTACCAGCTGCTGATCAGCATTCTGCCTCTAATTCCACCAGGGATGATCACCTCCTTGTGGCTATGCAAAACAGTTTCATGGTTGTAAATATGAAACTGGACAATATAGTGTTAACTATTGGCTCCCTGAAGGCCAAATTACAAAAGGACAGCGCTCGTATTACAAATGCCGAGACACGGATCAGAGAAACAGAGGACAAAGCTGATAAACATGACTGAGATATTGCGCATTTACAACAGGAATTCAGCAAAATCTGTAATAAATGTAAGGACTTAGAATCGCACTCCTGACGCAATAACATGCACATCATTGGAATCCCGGAGGTAGCATGTAAGGGCCTGATGGAAGAGTTCATTGAAAACATATTGAAATCACTATTTGATGCATCTAAATTCTCCCAACACTTCTTGGTTGAGTGGGTGCATCATGTCCTTGCCCCAACCCCTAGTCCAGGGGCACTGCTGCGTACCACACTTGCCACACTTCTTAACTGTCAAGACAGGGACCTCATTCTTCGTATGGCCAGAGAAAAAGGAAGTTGCAATATGAATCCTCTGACATCCAAATATATCCTGACTTCTCCACCAGCGTCCAGGCAAAATGCAAATTGTATGATTCTGTTAAAATGTTTCTGCGCATGAGGCAGGTCCCATATGCTCTACTACATCCAGCAAAACTGCGCCTCCAGCATGGTGGGCGTGCACATTTTTTCAAGAACCCATTGGAAGCAACAACCTATGTCGAATCCTCAATATCTATACCGCTACTGAGGCGGGACCAGGAGGGCCGGGGCGACTCCTCCCAACGAAACAACAAGCCTGACGACATGGTCAATGATTGAAAATTCTACAACATGATGTGTTGACTTCTCCTTCAATTAATAAATGTACTTGTAATTTTACAAATACAGGTGGGCCATAACATGGTGGCCATCAACAAAGCTCTGCTTTCTTCTCCCAGTGTCCCCCAGGTGGTATCCATATATGTTCTGGGATATGTGGGTTCCATCGTCAAGGTGAGGGTGATGATGTGGGTGGCGGGGAAGTGTCAAGTTTGGGATGGTTGACACACAAGTTAAGAATGGCCATATTGCTATGAGTTATGTGTTGATGTTGTTGAATATGTTAATGAAAATCAGTACAGACTACTACTCCCTGATAACATGGTATTGTTCTACCCTTCACTTGCCCCACTCAATCTTGGGCCCATATTTGTCTTTAATGGGGTACGATAGATAGTAACATTACATTTCTGTCCTGAAATGTCTGTGGTTTAAATCACCATATCAACTCACGCAAGGTGGTGGCTTACATATACTATCTGGTCCTGAGGGTGGTGATGCTTGTTAGGGAGAATTCTCTGTTTAGGCTGAATTTCCTAACCTAGTGAGTCCCCCAGCAGCTTTGCTGGATTTCGGGAGTTTGTTTTTTTCCATCCTGCCAAGAATGAGACTCTTTTCTCCCACTCTTGGACATGTATGTGTGTGTAATTCCTTTGAGATGTCAATGTGTTCGATGGGCTATGGGGTCTTTTACTCCATAGGGTCTAATATGTTTTTCTATGTGTGTTACACCGCACCCTACGTGCCGTAACACTGGGGCGTCCTAGCGGACCCCCACCATAGACTCCATACCCGGGGACTGACTACTGTCTCCCCGGGCATATAAAGTCACTATTGGCTTTACTACTTTACTAGACCTAAATTTACTAACAGGACTAGTACAAACCATCTTATTGTGGACGTACTAGTAGGGGTAATTCGATTACTCCTAGACCTGTTACTCGAGGGGGCACTGTCTCGTCCCCCCTCGTCGAGTTTTGGCTGGTGGCAGTGGAAACTACTTGTTATGTTCGACCCCGAGCATAACCCTATGGGATTCGTCCCATTGTTGGAGATTGATTCTTTTTCTCGTTAACCTCCAACGTACCACCGATCTACTTATCTTAAATAGGTTTATCGGGTGGTATTTTCTGCCAGAACTCGGTTTGTAAAATGGCGTCTGTGTTCATCTCTGTGACTCCTAAACCAAAGGTCGAGCCCTTTGTTCCACTTTTGGCGGGCTCTGTACAGAGACCCTCCAAAGTGGTGCCATTCTGTCTGGGTTACCTCAGGGGCGTGGGAGGGGGTTTAGGCACCCTGGACCGAGTTGCCTTGCCAACTCCGGTCGCACTCTTGAGGGATTGGCCCAGGTGGTGAGCCTTCCTGCTCACCACTTAGCATGTGTTGATTGACAGCTAGGCTGAATGAATGGGGGTTTTCTGCATAAAAGCAGGGCTTTTGGGACTGGATCTTCAGAAGTCGCCACAGGACCTAAGAATCCGATGAGGGTAACGCTGAGCCGACCTGCACGACGACACCTCCGGTGGAGCCCTGCGGAACCGACTCACCACTTCCCGACGACAGAGGAGATATCCCTGCCGGAGAGTCTCTTCCCCTGACTGGTGGGAACAACCAGTCCCCTTTGCTTTTTATTCGCCGCAGGACGCAGTGGTCGAATTGCCTGTGCAGAGCACCCCGGCAACCGGATAGCCACTACCCCTGTACCGCGACCAAAAGGTGGTGCCTTGTGACGGAGCACTCCGCGGCTGGTCTCTTTCCTGGTGGTGCACCGGACTTCATTTTCTTCGACGACGAGATCATCTCTACTCTTGGCAAAGACCCGACGTGCATCCACCACCAGGAACAACTGCCCCCGCCAGAGCTGCCCTCCACACCAAGGTACCGTGTCCACCTGGCTTCCCTTTCGATCGGTTCGAGTGAGGTGTCTTAATCCTCTCCATTCCGTTGGGTCGCCTCCAAGCTTTTCTCAGTCTTTGTTCTGAACTGGTTCTACCTACCGATAACAATTTGCTATACGGACTTGAATGCATCTCCACTAGAGACTTTTTGGGACATCGCGCCTTGCCTCTCTCCGAGTGGGCCTGGCCTCTGAACTTTATGATCTATTGTGATTCTTGCCTTCCTGCCTTGCATTTTTTCCGCTAGGATTGAACTGTGTTGATTTCATAACCTGCCTATCTTTTTCTCTCCCGTCCTAACTAATGTTCGAGTATTATCTGGGTTGAGGTATACACCTCTGTCTGAAAATAAGTGGTACCGGTAGAACCTAGAGTTGTCGATATTGCTAGGGGGATTGATCATCTACTTCGTAGAGTAACTGTGTTTGATTGGTTTGCCGTGATTTGCCTTAGTGTTTTTTATAGATGTTCTGTTATAAATAAATCCCTTAATATCTTTACACTAAGCCTCGTTGCATGTTTGCTTGTCTTGCTGTGAAGAATTGCCCTATTTTGTATACTCCACATACTGCTCAACTTTTCTTGAGTGAAGTCTGACTGCTTAGCCACAGCTACCACGTGAATCTGTGTGGTGCAGACTGCTACCAAGTGGGTTCACCGCCAAACGCCTGTAGTCCTAAATCTTTTGCAGTGGTCCCAGAGGGAACTGCATAGGTTTCCGCCTAACAATGCTGCAGGAGACAAACACCCAATGGGCACTCAATGAGGGGTTTGCTGCTTCCTGGGGGCCACAACGGGGATACACTAGCTACTCATCGCAGTCCCGAGGAGTAATAACACTTATACATCACTCCATTCCTTTCCAGGAGACCAGATGCTCCATTGACCCACAAGGGAGATATGTTATTCTCTGGGGTGAATTAGCTGGAGTGGCCACAACCTTGGTTAACACATATGGCCCCAATGTTGATGACCCGGAGTTCTATGCGCAACTGTCAGATATCCTACTAGGAGATGCTTATGTGTGAATTATTTGGGAGGGGGGCAATTTTAACTTAATCCTAGATTGCATACTTGATCTGTCTAGGACCAATCAGTGTGACTTAACAAATGCAGGTCGCACAGTTTTGAATATACTACAGCATTTAGACCTAGTCTACGTTTGGAGAGGCCACAACCCTGGGGTATGGAAATACACATTCTAATACTCTGTCCATGATGCCCTCTCCAGGATTTACTACTGGTTGATCCTGGCCGATCTGTTGCCACAAGTAAAAAATGCAAGATCCATCCCCAAACAATTTCTGATCATACCCACTTCACTGTGTCGATACAATGGGTTGGGCTTGCCCCCACACGTCCCCTATGTTGCATGCCTGACAGATGCAACTGTTGTAGAAACACTACACAATGGGATAGTCAATTTCTTCCATAGGAATGAAGGTACTGTGCAGCGTCACTCCATTGTATGGGAGGCTTTCAAAGTCTGGGTTAGAGGAGAGGTGATGTCTATTTCTTCGAGGGCTCTGAAAGACACTAGGCAAGAGCTGAACAGGGTTGAATCAGACCTTAAAAAACTCAAAATTGAACTTGCAGCATGCAAGATTGGGCTATACTGGGTCTTATCACAGGCAACCTCATTAAATTCAGAGAACTTCTAGATAGGGAGTGCCGATTGTTATATTTCCCAGTCCAGGCTAGACGGTACGGAGAGGCAAATAGCCCAGGCCGACGCCTTGCAAATGAGATAAGAAATGAGAAGGGTGTGCAACACATTATGGGGATTAGGGGATCTTCTGGAACCATAGTTACGACGACTGAGGCAATAAATGGGTAATTCCATAGATTTTATGAATCACTATACTCAAAGTCTGATCACTGCTACACCGAAGAACTGGAGATCTATTTGGACGAAATATCGCTACCAGTGCTCCCATTAGAGGTGCAGTTAACACTTAATAAACCACTGACTACAGAGAAGGTCACTGAGGCCATCTTATCACTTCCATCCGGGAAGGCAACGGGCCCGGTTGACCTGGGGACTGAATTCTACAAAGAATTCTGCGACACCCTGGTTCCCAAATTGATGCGACTCTGGGAGCAGTCGCTCAATCTTGGTTGATTGCCCCCCTCGCTCTCTGAAGCAGTAATTACAATACTGTTGAAACCAAATAGACCTGCTGCGGAAATGGGCTCATACAGGCCACTATCTCTCATCAATTTGGGCACAAAAATGTCTGCTAAATTACTATCCACCTGACTCCTCCCATATATGTTGCAGTTGGTCCACCCGGACCAATCTGGGTTCATACCAGGTCAGTTGACAGCGTTTAACCTGAGCAGACTATTCGGTATCATATCACAGCTTAACCCGCAAGCACAGGCGCTTGCCGCATCACTCGATGCCGAAAAGACTATTGATTCAGTCTCATGGCAATTCCTGTTTGCGGTGTTACAGCTGATGGGGCTGGGGGAATTTTACATCCAATGTGTCCGGCTACTGTACACCTCCATGGCCGCCAGGGTTCGCACTGGGGCACATTTTCCCCCACATTCCCATTGGGACGTGGAACGAGGCAGGGTTGTCCGCTCTCGCCATTACTGTGTGCACTCACAATTGAACCTCTTGTTTGCATAAGCGCCTAAAACACATACATGGTGGACTGCACATAGCTGGCCCGCCACATAATTTTTCCCTCTATGCCGATGATACACTACTATATATACAAAACCCATCGGAGAACTTGGCCCTGCTCCTTGAAAAAGTACAGAAGTTCTCTATCCACTCAGGCTATCGCATTAATGAATCAACGTCTGAGCTATTCCCGCTGACTGACATTTCTACTGCTTCGGCAGACCTGCATGGGTTCTGTTGGGTCCCGATCGAATTTAAATATCTCGGTATGATGATATCCCTGGCGCACCGCTCCTTAATTGCTGGAAATCACCATATGGTAGACTTTCGCTACTAAAAATTATCGTGGTCCCTAAGCTATTGTACTACTTCACTAACATACTGGCCTGGCCCAGCTGATTGTTCTTTGATAGGCTAAGATCCCTAGCAGTGGGTTTTGTTTGGGGCACTGGAACCCCAAGCATGAAATGGGAAGACATGACCAGGTCGTTTGAACAGGGTGGCATACAAGCCCCAGAGGTGTCACAGGCACAATTTGCTGGCTACTGGTATCCCTCCCTCTCAAAACCGACCAATACACATGGCCCTTGAAAAGTACAGTGCCTCACCTACAAAGTTAGGCACAATCGTCCTTGCTAACAAACATTCAGATACCTGCACATTTCTCCCAGTCCGCACAACTGTAAATGCGTAGGCCAGAATATACTAGTGGCTGGGAGCCCCCCCACCACCATGGCACACTTCCACTATGGAACTGCCCCAGCCTTCCGCCTGCATATGACAGAAATACAAAAGGTGTGGGACCCCGAGGGCACAATTACACTGCATTACCTCTTTCCTTTCCAAATGGCTCCTTTGTGTCGCATGTGGACTTTGTTGGAAAAATGGGTACTAACCCAATTAAATCACTGCAATACTTTAGAATGCGGGCAGCGGCCAGAAACTGCTGGCCATTGTTTCCAACTGAGCCCAGTGAATGTGAGCTTTTGGGAACAGTGGCGGTTTATGAAAACCCCAGGGGGCTAGTGTCCAGGCTCTGTAGAGCGTGCCAAACTGCTTTCATACCAACCCTAAACGCAAGATCTAAGTGGGAAACTAGGCTCATACAATTCAAGATTCTAAACCACCTACATTACACCCCCGCACAAATCACCAGGTTTACTCCCACGGCTACCGCCAGAGGCGTCAAGTGCAGCGCTGACGTGGCCGACTCTTATAATATGTATTGGGATTGTCTCTGAATAAACAGTTTTGGCAAATGGTTACCAATAGCCTTTATGAGTTCAGCGACATCCCCCCTGCACTTTCACCCCACAAATATTTGTTTGGTGACATTAGCAAGGTATCTGTGAAAAATAGGAGCTTGTTCAATTTAGGATGCTTGATTGCCAAAAAATGCATACTTACCCACTGGAAATAGAAGATCGCCCAGACATTAAATTGTGGCTTAAAGAATTAATGTATGCAAAGGAGAGGGAGGAGGGTTACATGTCCCTGGTGAGGCCCAGCTGCAGACCAAAAGACATTTGGGAACCATTTTGTGAATACCTGCAGAACCAGAGATCAGACCTGTAACAGCTATATAACAGTAAGCCTGATAATTTCCAGATTGTCCTCACACTGTTTGCTTGTATGCCTATTACTATGCTTAAGATTGATGGCAACATACTGTACTGCTTATGTGTTTCTGGTAATGTATGTTTTGCACTGCACTAAATAAAGTTTACAAAATAAAAATAAAAAAATATAATTGAACTGCCAAGAAATGCACTGTGCTTTTTCAAATAAGACATGGGCCTTAGAGCCCCATATAACATCCCTTTGTGTTATAATACAGAGACCACACAGAGGAGTCTGGACAATTATTCCAGATTACTGCGGAGACATGCATCAGGAAGCCAATTGAAGCTATGATCCTCTTTTGTCACATCTTTTATTTGGTAGGCGTACCATTGCGGGTTATTAAAGAAATAAAGCAGCATGTATGCTTTTTGAAAAATGTAACTGGATAAGCACCCTTTTTTAATCAAAGATTCATAACTGCACTTATATTATAGACTTTGGACCACAGGATACCTCACTGAGAGAGATATGAAAACAATCTTCTGTCCTGATGACGGCAGATGAAATAGCAGCATTATAACACTGCCCAATAGGCCGAAACACTGTTGTATCAATAACCCATTTATACGGCAGATTTTAACATACACACTACAGAATTAGCTAATTTATGAGGAAGACACTTAGACAGCCCCAACTTTTAGGATTACATTCTGCTTTTGAAGTCTTTAATGTTGTGTACATGTAATGCACAATGCTTGCATCCCTGTGCAACACATTTGTGCGTGTTTACAACACTTGACTTCATGTATGAATCATAGTGAATAAAACAGTTCCTGTGGGGAGGAAAAAGAACTAGTGAGTAGTTCACTCATTATTCGGAATGTATATAGATGACAAGTGATCCAGAGATTCAACACCTGAACCCAGTAATTAAATCAGATACCACATCACATTGGCTAGATAAAATACGTCACAGAGGACATATTTGTTTGTCTAACCTGTTTCAATCCTTATATGTCATCCTATTTATTTCCTAAAATGCAAAAGGGTTCCCTAAATCCAACTGTCTGAAGGGGGTTTTGTTTTGAATACTCTTAACAAGTATATGGACATGTTCTTGCAGGCAATGAGTCATAACATAACTACATATTTATATGACACAATATCACATTCAATTAATGCTGGAAGATTAATCATTTCATTTGTAGAATCAATTGTGGGTTACTTTGGGTAGTGCTACAGTTAAAAACAATATCCAACAAATGGAGGCAATTGACTGCATTTATGAGCTTTCATATAATGCTGATTACAAACAGAGGATGCTTCTTGAATAAATGTATTGGTTGATTAATGTTCCCTACATTATGAAACAATGTGTTCAGGTTTAAGGACATGTTCTATCAACACATTAAAGCACATATTGCGCATTAAAGCACAATAAAAACAGATATAACAATAGAGACTGTATTTGTCTCCAACCTGGCCATTTTATCACACCATAATCCTTCTGGCTGCAGCATCATTCACTGGAAATCATTGATGTCATACAGGACAGTAGTGATGTCATACAGGACATTTCTGTTATAATCTTTGATGTCCTGGGTGTTGGTGTTAGCAGTGCATGGTGGTGGCGTGAGTTATGGTTTCATAGTTTACCATAATTGGCACATTTCTGGGGGTTTTCGGTTTTACTTGTAACCAGAAAGTTTTGTCACTTTATTTCATAGGTTTTTATTAGAGGAACTTAAACATAACATTCCTTTAACAATGTTTTTTTCACTGAATTTCATAGTTTTTTTTACATGCAACTTAACCAAAACTTCCCTTTAACAAAGTTTTTTAACTGAATTTGCCCTAATTTGCTACAACTTCCTCATATTCACCTTAAAACCGTGCCATTCCCCACCTTTTATCAACATTTCCTAACACTTTTATGAACTTTCTGCAACTTTTTGCACAGTTTATTGTTCGCCGACTTTTGCGAACTTCTGACATCATTGCGGACTTTCCGGACACCGTCGCGGTACCACAAGCATGTGCACTGTGTGATGACATGTTTGCAAATTCGAATGTGTCCATGCTTCGCGAACAGTTCAAAACTGCATTTTCATCTGATCTAGAAGTTTAAAGCTGAAAATGTACCCTAGCACAGCTCCTAGACCTATTCTTACAGATTTTCCATCTGCAATCCAGGAGAGAACCCATGGTTGGAAGAATATTAGCACAACTGTTATTTAAAAAGGCATCAGCCATGGCCATTCCTCCCCCCAGGAGCCACCATCACCAACACCAAAACCACCACTTCCAGCTAGAGGGCCTAGACAACAGAAAAAATGCAATGATGCAGAAAAGAATCAGGAGGACCAGGAAGATGATATAGAGGAAATGCCTAACTCCAGCACCTAGAGAGAATCATGGGTGTGGCAGTTCTTTATCACCATTAGGGGTTTACCAAATGATAAGGCTACCAAGGTCAAATGCACTGAGTGCAACATTGTACTCAGTCGTGGTCAACCTAGACAGTACTCCTACAGGACCATCTCCATGCGCCACCACACCAAATCCACTGGGATGCTCTGAGAAAGGCTGCTCCTTTCTCAGGGAGTAGCAGGCTGTCTTTCTCTACCTCATCTTCCTCAATCAATACTGCTACCACACAGGCTACTCATGTGGAGCACAAAATCCCACCAGCTACCTTGCAAGCCAAAAAAGAGGCTGTGATCCATATCTTCACAAGACAACATTACTCTGTATATACTGCTACACACCACTCTGCAGTTGAGAGCAGTTCTGATGTGCTTTTGAGGCTTTAATCAAAGATCACGAAAAACACTCCCCCTATGTTAGATTTTACACATGCCCAACATCTTCCCTTATTTACCTCCCCAGCTTACTTCCTGGCCTCGTCTGCAAAGAAAACACCAAGAAAGGTTCCTTTAGGACCCACCTTTCACAGTAAAAAAAAACAGTAAAACAAAATAAGCTTATAGACTACAACTAATTTACATGTTTCAGTAAAGTAATATTCTCCAACATTCTCATTGGCATTTGCTACTATGCTAATGGGAATAATGCACAATTGTATACTACAGAAAAAGAAAAAAACAAAGAAAAATACTTTTCTGTCCCAAATACTTTTCTCTAGCATACAATAAGGGCCATAATCCATAGACATTCAAAACTATCTGAGGTCTCCACAGTCCCTTCTCCAGCCCATGCATTATTAAAAAACCTGGGTTGCACATGCACACCATCGCACAAAACAACCCTTCTACCCTTTCTACTGTTATGTGTGTAACAGTCCCTCATCGCCTACTTTGAAACAGTCACTCATCTATGCACCAATCACTTCAGAAACCTCTACATATAACCCTATGCACACATTACACTTCCAAACATCAAATGCCACTTAAGAATGTTCTAAAATCCTTTCCATCTGCATTTCCCATGCTCATCCCAAATATATTGTACATACTCCTGCTTTAAATGCACATATGTATTATGCAGTAAGAGAAGTGCATGAATAGAAAGGGGAGTAAAAGGAGAGTAGGGATTGCCAAGTGATGATAGTAGCTCAGAAGAAAGTGTCAAGAAATGCCAAGGTGGTAAATCACTGGCTTATTGCTGGGGCGGAGGAGTCCCAAGTGTAGGGTACACAGCCACCAGGTGGTATACCCGCAAGGGCAGTACTGAAGGGTGGGGGGTGTACTGGTGTTGACTAAATTTAGGGCCTGGAACCTGTGAGGTTTGTACGGGGATTGGGCCACGAGTCTCAATGACAGTGGTATGAGCTATCAGGGAAGGGATTAAGTTAAACATGAAAAGGAAAGCAGAGATGTTTAAAGTTTCCAAAACTTAAGTAAGTCCAGCTGAAGTATAAGAGGAGTAAGAAGGCTGTTCCAAAGAGAGGCACCAGCCAAACTGAGGGACATGCTTCCCACTCTGTTTCAAAAAACGTTTTACAAGCAGACAATGGAGTTACAGGAGCAGAGGGCTCTAGCAGGGTAGTATTTAGGAAGAGAAAGATGGAGATATTGTAGTCCCAGGTACCAGAAAGCCTTGTCAAGGATAACGAGGATCTTGCATTTCATCCTTGCAGCCATCAGGAGCCAATATACACATTTTAGGGTTGCAGTGATACGATTCCTGAGCTTGAGACCAAGGATAAGTCTTATAAGTCTTGCAACCCTATTTTTGATTATCCAAAGGGGGTAAAAACCACAATGGGGTTGGGGGGATTAAAGGAGAGGCTGTTGCAGTAGTCCAGCCTACAGGGGACTAAGGCTCTAGAGACATTGAGCATCTGGGGGAATTTGAGGAACGGTAGAATGCCTATAAGTAGGTGAAGCTGAAAGGGGGCTTTTTTACAAGCTTCAAAATGTAATGATTAAAGGAGAGAGAGAACTTTAAGATCACCCTAAGGTTTTTGGCCTCACAGGAAGGTGAGGGTGAGGGTAGAGGGTCAAAAGACGGCGGCCAGAGGGAATGAGAAAAACAGGACACAACTGTCACAATAAGAAAGATCTCCATCTTACTGGCATTGACACAGAGATTGTTAGGTGCACACAATGCCTCAATGTCAGGCAAACAATCAGGGATAAAAAACAAGGAGAAGAAATTAGTTGAGAGAATTTTAATGAAAGCTGTGTGCCATTAACATAACACTGGAAATGAGAAAAGGAGAAGACCATCATGTGAGCCAGAGGGACAAAATACATTTTAAAGAGCCACAATCATAGGATAGAACCCTAGGGTACTCTGCAGGTAGACAGTCAGGTGGTGGAGTACAAACAGCCCAGTTGCAGCTGGGAAGGTTCATTAGTGAGGAAAACATGTCAGCTAGTGGAGTGCCCGGTCCACGATGCTAAAGCTATCATGTAGCCATTTAATGAGGATACAATGGTTGACAGTGTAAAAGATGGAGGAGACATCAAGGAGCTCCATCCTCAATTGTACTACAGTCATAAATACCATATACACTTAAATTACATCATTCAACCATTTTACAAATACTCTATACTCCCCATACAGTACTGTTACGCTCACCTGGTATCCACAGGGATGCCACCCAGCCCTGGTTGGATGATTTTCACTCTCGAACCCTCTGCCGATCCCTTGGTAAGGCCTCTGGTTAAAGATGGGTCTGCAATATAGGGGAGCTGGATTCAATACCAGATTGTCTTTATGTTTTCCCACCTCCCTTGGCCTCACCTCCTTCCTCCCACTTGGGCCCTCTCCTCACCTTAATATTGTAAAAGGTGGATTCTCCGTCCTACTCCTCGTGGCAGGGGCCCGTAGATGTGGGGGGCGAGCAGTGACCAAGTTACTTCACTGGTGCAAGCCCCCCCTGTGGGAATCCAGGCCTGCTGCGATGCCGTAGGTTTGCTGCTTTACATTCTTGATATGCCGTTCTAACGTTCCTCTTAGTTTGAATAATAATGTCTTGCTTCTTTCTTTTTAGGTATGGAAAGTTATTTTGGTGTTTTCCTGCAGTTTGAAGATGAGCATGGGTCGGTAGGCAAAAGCACGGTGTGCGTGATGCTGTCCGGTGAGTAATGCGTGATGCACGGCGCTGTTTCGCCTTTTATATTGCTAACCTGTGTCTTTTCTCTCCTTGCAGGTTACGATGTTCCTCGCCGAGCACCGTAATGTTCCAGCAATGATACTGACCAGGAGATGACTACCCAGGTAAGAGTTGTATGGCTTTCTTCATTCGGCAGGAAATGTGAGTAATGTCATGATGCCTACCCCCGGGGACCCAGACCACGTCCAGCAATCCCGGAAGCAGGCATCAAGTTATCCTAAGCAAGCCCAACAACCCCTGCTAGGGGCTATTTGGGTCCAGTCCTGCCGCCAGGCTCATATGGAGAGTCAGTTGTGGCGACATAGGCTCATAGATTAAAACTTACCTGATGCAGACCATGCTGCAAACTTACCTGATGCAGACCATGTTGCAAGAGCTCCAAGCAAAAAAGAGGCTTGGAAGGGACTACTTTACTTAGGGACTATTTTTTACTCGGGCAGGGCTGGGGAGGAATACTTACCTGGGACTACTTTGGAGTCTATTTAAACCACGCCCGAAGAGCAGGACACGCTTCGCGTTATTCTGCATCCAGCAGCGTAACGCTCACCGGGCCTGCAAGTCTGCATCCAGCCTTCTGCCATGCCCGCCTTGAGTTTGGAGCTCCTAGAAAATGGGAGAAAGAAGGGGAAAAGGTTAGAACAAGAGCAATACCTTTAATCCTTAACTGAATTCCCGATCCATCGCGCCTTCGAGCTGGAAGAAAGAAGCTATTTTATGCGCGTCGCCTCGCCTGCTGCAGCGTCACACTGAACTCACCGGCCTTCGCAGCATCTTCACATTCCACGGCATCCTCCCGCATGTTCCCGCCGCACTCCGGCACCTAAGGAGAAGACAAGAACAGTAAGGTGAGCCAAGGGAATACACAGAGGAATATTAGTTACCCCCCATAGACTTACCTGATTTTACCACCGGGGGTACTATTCCTCTTCACGAGTGGGCGCAGCTTCAACTGCATCTTCGCCGAACCCCGGCCCCTAAGGGGAAACAAAGGACAGCAAGTTGAAACAAAGGGACTAACAAGGGGAACCCTCCTCACCACAATAGACTTACCTGATTTTACCGCCGGAGGTATTAATCCCCAAGACTTCATACTTTCTCTCAGCACCTGAATAAGGGAGAAAGCAACAGGTTACATATTGACATAATTTTATCGAACTGTGTTGGAAAATACAAATCCCTACCGGAATACTACCGGTTGCCACGAGGAACTCTTCATTAGGGTCAAGCTGCAACCTGCAAGGAATCGGACAAGAGTGAAAGTCAGGCATTTGAACTCTTACAAACTTTATACTTACGGCGTCTTGCCGGGAATCTCGGAGTCAATATTGTTCTGAAACTCACCAATTCCTTCGAGCCAGTGAAGCAACTGGTTATCAACGCGCCCCTGCACTCAATGCAGGATGGAGAGCTCATCTTTTCAAACCATCAGGTGAGACTATAAGAGGGGACATCAAAGGTGATCTGTGGGGAGAACAGCGGAGGTGGGGGGATTTACACTCAATTCCACGGGTGATTAATTCCCTTTCTCCATTTGTAGAAGAATACTCCTACGGGCCAAGCAAATGAAGCTAGGTGGGCCAGTCTAGTCCGTCATCTTGGCCCTACGCGTCACATTGGTGGAGACCACAGCTGTCCAGTTCCGATCGACGCCTCTGAGGGAGCCAGGTGAGCGTAACAGAACCCGAAGCCTACCCACAAATTCCCCCCCAGGCATTATGGATACCTCAGAGACTGACCAATTGGCCCAATTACTAGGGGAACTGAGGGCTGAAGTGCATTCCGCCCGTCAAGAAACCAATACTCTTAGGAGAGAACGGATTTTGTCAAAGGAGCAAACTGATGACCTTGCTAGGCAACTATTGCAAAGCCAGGCTGGACAAACACCCCTACCTGGTTCCGGAGGAAATCCAGCTCCTGTGTTATCGAGTAACCCTGTGCAAATAAACCTACCAGGAAATATTCCATTAGCTCCACCCGAACGCTTTGCCAGAGATCTCAAAAGGTTTGCCGTGTTTATGAACCAATGCCGCTTGCACTTTTTATGCAGACCTGGAGCCTTCCCAAACGATCAAGCCAAGGTAGCCTTTGTATTGTCATATCTCAGCGGCAGTGCAGCTGATTGGTCAATTCCACTAATTACTCAGGATGACCCATTTCTTCGGGATTTTCAGGGCTTTCAAACAAGCATGGAAAGACTATTTGCCCGGCACTCCCAAGGACAGGCCCTGGATAACGAACTTTTTGTCCCTACGACAGGGTAACCAGGACCTTCTATCCTACATCGCAACCTTTAATAGGTTGATGGTGAAAACTGGATGGCCTGAGGTAAAAAGAATCACGTTATTTCATCGAGAGCTTCGAGGAGAACTCAAGGATGTCTTGGCTCAAGTCGTGAACCCACCTCAAGACTGCGCTGAATATATAGACTTAGTGGTCCAGTTAGATCACAGACTTCAGAACAGAAAGGCTGATCGTGCCAAGTTTGAGAATTGGGTGTTGGTCAAAACCCACGCTAACCCCAAAGGAGCAGATGCTTCAGAACCCATGCAAATCAGAGGGGTTAAAGGATCCTTAACCCAGAAGGAAAGAGAAAGGAGACGGCAAATGCAATTGTGTCTATATTGTGGAACTTCTGGGCATTTTCTACGGGATTGCCCTGTAGAACAACCCAAGAAGGTGGTTGGCGCTGCTGATAAAAGCCATAAGGAGTCAGACTCGGGAAACGCGCACGCCCGACAAGCGTAGAGGTCCGCTTGCCGAGCTTGAAGAAGGATACTCAGACCTCGCATTTCATCATACCAATGGTCCTCGTAGATCCAGGGAAGCCATCGTGTATGCACGCAGTAAGGGCATACATTGATAGCGGGGCCATAGAAAACTATATGGACTATGAATTGGCTTCAAGGATGAATCTACCTCTCTGCCGAAAAACCACCTCAGATGTCATCACCACAGTCGATGAAACTGAAATTGCCTTTGGGCCTGTAACTCATTCCACTGCAGAGATGACACTATTGGGTCAGGATGGGCATCGAGAGACTATTGTGTTTGATCTAATCAAAGCCCCACAGTTCCAAATAATACTGGGGATACCTTGGTTGGAAACACATAATCCTTGTATTGATTGGCGAGAGAAGAGAATAACCTTCCCGGATTGTGCACAAACCTGTTACCTAAAGAAAAGTCAGAACGCAGGCCTGGCCACAGTAACCACAGCAGTCATGCAACTACCTCCAGAATACCAAGAATTCCAGGATGTCTTCCAAAAAGAACAGGCAAACACCTTACCTCCTCACAGATCATACGATTGTGAAATCGATCTCATACCTGGTGCACAACCCCTTTGTAGCAGGATCTATGCCCTTACGGAACTTGAGAACCTTCACCTACGACAATACTTAGACCAGTACCTTGCCAATGGCTTTCTTCGCCCATCCAAGTCCCTTGCATCTTCAGCTTTGTTCTTCGTGCCCAAAAAGGAAGGTGACCTCAGAACGTGCATAGACTACCGCGCATTGAACCAGATAACTGTTAAGAATCGATACACATTGCCTCTGATCCCTGAACTACCAGACCAAGTGAAGGACGCTTGTATATACACTAAATTAGATCTCCGGGGGCATACCATCTGGTACATGTAAAAGAAGGCGACGAATGGAAGACTGCTTTCCGCACTAAGTATGGGTTATTCGAATACCAGGTGATGCCTGTCGGGTTGTGCAATGCACCAGCAGCCTTCCAATACTTCATGAACAATGTCCTTCATGAACTCATTGACGTTTATGTTGACGTACATATCGATGATATTCTAGTATACTCATCTTCAGAATCTGACCATGTGAAGCCCGTCCGATCAGTCCTTGAAAAATTGCGCCAGCACAAACTATATGCAAAACTGGAAAAATGCATTTTTCATGCCACAGAAGTTGAATTCCTTGGGTTATCCTGACCCCAAAGGGAGTACGAATGGACTCACGAAAGGTGGACGCAATCCTTAAGTGGCCATCACCAAGTTCAGTTAAAGGAGTACAAAGCATGCTCAGCTTTGCCAATTTCTACCGCAGATTCATCCCGGATTTTTCGCATGTTGTACATCCCATCACAGCACTCTTGCGAAAAAATAAACACTTTATGTGGACTGAAGAAGCTGAAAATGCCTTCCAAGAGCTGAAAGCGAAATTCACATCTGCACCTGTATTAAAGTACCCGCGCCCTGAACTTCCATACATAGTGGAAACTGATGCATCCAGTCTAGCCATGGGAGCTGTGTTGTCTCAAAAGGACCCTGAAACTGGCCAGCTTCACCCAGTAGCATTTTGGTCCAGAAAGTTCTTGGCACCCGAGTTAAACTATGCGGTCACCGACAAGGAGTTATTAGCCATGAAATCCGCCTTCAAGGCTTGGCGGGTCTATCTTCTCGGTGCCAGGCATACCATTACTGTGATCACCGATCACCGGAACTTACAGTATTTAAAGACAGCCAAAGCCCAATCGTCACGTCCACTCCGATGGGCATTGTTCTTTGCCGAGTTTGATTTCAAAATAACCTATCGACCAGGTTGTAAGAATGGTAAAGCAGACGCCTTATGCCGAATAGGGATGGGAGAGGCAGAAGTGAACCCAGAACCAGTACCTATAATTTCCAAACAAAGAATTCTTGGCATGACTACTCTACAGACACTAGAGGACATTCAGGTAAAGATCCAGCAACTCTTTGATCATACAGCCCTGCAGGACTGGGTTAAAAAAAGGCCCATACTACTCTGTCACTAATGATCTGCCTTATTACCAAGGGAGCTATTTCTGCCACACAAGGAACTACAAGAGCTAGTCATTTCCCGTTATCATGATACCCTAATGGAGGGGCAACCAGGTATTGCAAAAACTGAAGCTAAAATTAAAAGACAATTCTGGTGCCCCGCCTGGCAAAAGGATATTAAATCATTTGTGATGTCTTGTGGCATTTGCGCCCAAAACAAAAGGCAAAAGAAAAAAACAGCTGGACTCTTACAACCTTTAGACATTCCGCCTACACCATGGCACACCTTATCGTTAGACTTTATTACTGATCTACCCCCATGCAATGGATGTAACACCATTCTAGTTATTGTGGATCTTTTTTCCAAGATGGACCACTTTATTCCTTTAAAGGAGTTACCTTCAGCTTCAATCCTGGCCAAGCAGTTCCTCGAAAACATTGTTCGCATACACGGATTTCCGTCCATACTGGTCTATGACCGGGGCAGTCAATTAATTTCACATTTTTGGAAAAAATGCTGTCAATTGGCACAAATCGATGTGAGGTTATCGACCAGTGACCACCCCCAGACCGATGGTCAAACGGAGAGGACCAACCTGAATCTCGAACAATACCTGCGTTGTATGTTACATCAGACTGAGAGTAATTGGAAAGACATTCTTTGGATCGCCGAATATGCATACAATAATTCAGTACATTCTGGAACTGAAAAAAGCCCCTTTTATACCTTATATGGGCACCATCCTCGAACCTCAGACCTTGACTCACCCCAACACTTAGAAATGCCCACAGTGGACCATCTGCATGCTACAATTACACAAGCCTTTAAGGAAGGAACTACACATTTAAAACAGGCAAAAGAAAAATACAAGAAAGATGCTGATCGGCATAGAAGCGATACTCCACAATACCATATAGGGGACCAAGTATGGTTAGCCACAAAACATATACCTCTAAAGGGAACACGGACCTTTAACCCCAGATATTTGGGACCTTACTCTATTAAGGCCATTATCAACTCAGTGGCTGTCAAGTTGGACTTACCTGCTAATATGCAAATTCACCCCGTCTTTCATGTGTCACTTTTGAAGCCAGTGCAACCAGGGACAAGACTAACCAAGCCACCACACCCTATCCTTGTAGACGGAGAACCCGAATTTGAAGTTAAGAACATCCTGGACTCTAAGCTGATAAAGTCAAAACTCTTTTATTTAATCGACTGGAAAGGTTACAGACCACAGGAAAGGTCATGGGAACCTAGTAACTATGTTCATGCACCCCGATTGGTGAAAAAATTCCACCGAAATTTCGCAGACAAATCGAAACCACAGGAAGAACGACATTAGGAGGGGCCTTGGGGGGAGTGCTGTCATGATGCCTACCCCCGGGGACCCAGACCATGTACAGCAACCCTGGCAAGCAGGCATCAAGTTATCCTAAGCAAGCCCAAGAACCCCTGCTAGGGGCTATTTGGGTCCAGTCCTGGCGTCTGTGGCGCCAGACTCATATGAAGAGTCAGTCCTGGCGCCATAGGCGTCAGGCTCATAGATTAAAACTTACCTGATGCAGACCATGCTGCAAACTTACCTGATGCAGACCATGCTGCAAGAGCTCCAAGCCAAAAGAGGCTTGGAAGGGACTACTTTACTTAGGGACTATTTTTTACTCGGGCGGGGCTGGGGAGTAATACTTACCTGGGACTACTTTGGAGGCTATTTAAACCACACTTGAAGAGCAGCACACGCTTCGCATTATTCTGCATCCAGCAGCGTAACGCTCACCGTGCCTGCAAGTCTGCATCCAGCCTTCTGCCACGCCCGCCTCGAGTTTGGAGCTCCAAGAAAAAGGGAGAAAGCAGGGGAAAAGGTTAGAACAAGAGCAATACCTTTAATCCTTAACTGAATTCCTGATCCATCGCGCCATCGAGCTGGAAGAAGGAAGTTATTTTATGCGCATCGCCTCGCCTGCTGCAGCGCCACGCTGAACTCACCTGCCTTCGCAGCATCTTCCCATTCCACTGCATCCTTCTGCATGTTCCCGCCATACTCCGGCACCTAAGGAGAAGACAAGAACAGCAAGGTGAGCCAAGGGAATACACAGAGGAATATTAGTTAGCCCCCCATAGACTTACCTGATTTTACCACCGGGGGTACTATTCCTCTTCACGGGTCGGCGCAGCTTCCACTGCATCTTCGCCGAACCCCGGCCCCTAAGGGGAAACAAAGGACAGCAAGGTGAAACAAAGGGACTAACAAGGAGAACCCACCTCACACAGTAGACTTACCTGATTTTACCGCTGGAGGTATTAATCCCCAAGACTTAATACTTTCTCTCAGCGCCTGAATAAGGGAGAAAGCAACAGGTTACATATTGACATTATTTTATTGAACTGTGTTGGAAAATACAAATCCTTACCAGAATACTACCGGTTGCCACAAGGAACTCTTCATTAGGGTCAAGCTGCAACCTGCAAGGAATCGGACAAGAGTGAAAGTCAGGCATTTGAACTCTTACCAACTTTATACTTACTGCGTCTTGCCGGGAATCTCGGAGTCAATATTGTACTGGAACTCACCAATTCATTCGAGCCAGTGAAGCAACTGGTTATCAACACGCCCCTGCGCTCAATGCAGGATGGAGAGCTCATCTTTTCAAACCATCAGATGAGACTATAAGAGGGGACATCAAAGGTGATCTGTGGGGAGAACAGCGGGGGTGGGGGGATTTACGCTCAACTCCACGAGTGGTTAATTCCCTTTCTCCATTTGCCGAAGAATACTCCTACGGGCCAAGCAAACGAAGCTAGGTGGGCCAGTCCAGTCCGTCATCTCGGCCCTACGTGCCACAATGGTGGAGACCGCAGCTGTCCAGTTCAGATCGACGCCTCTGTGGGAGCCAAGTGAGTGTAACAAGTAAACGCTTACTAATGCTGTCTTTCTTTCTCCTCTTTCCAGGTTTTGGTATTCCAGGATGCATGCGGTGCTGGATGATGGAGCTCGTACCTTCAGATGAGTGGAACTGAAATCGGCGATGGATTGAAGACAGGATACTGTTCAGGTAAGTTTTGTGCTGTTCTTTCTCTCTCTGCAGGTCGTTGTTTTCTGGTAAGCTGGCATCAAAAAACTGGACACAGTAAGCGTTACGCTGCCAACAGCAGAATAACGCAAAACATGTTCTGCTGTTTGGGTGGGGTTTAAATAGTCTCAGGTAAAGTAGTCCAGGTAGAATAGTCCCAGGCCTGCCACACCCAAAAGACTAGACCGCATAGCTCAGTTCCTTGTAACTGAGCTATGTGTGTGCCTCCATGTTGGCTGAGCCCCCCCAAGTTAAATAGTCCCAAGTAAATAGTCGCATTCTAATGTTGGTCTTCGTGATGGGTATGAGCCTGGCACCAAAGGCGCCAGGACTGACTCCAAGAGAGTCTTGGATGAGGTTTTAAGCCCTTTGACCTGGCCCTAACTGGAAGGCTGACTTGCCAGTGAGGGCCAGGGGCAAGGATCAATGCAAGTACCTATAATTACTATAGATATACAAATATAGCGTGTGTGGCTAGTGGCCAGATTCTTGGGGGCATAGCCTTACCACCACATTATAATTAAATCATATAACAAGTATATACAAAACACCTTCAAATAACAAAACCCACCCAGTATCCCCTGCCATCCAAATGATGTTCGCAGACACCAAAATTGACTGCAAACTCAGTGGCATCAGCATAACCCTTTTCACCTAGAAAAACAACTCCATATTATCTTTATTCCATTACCCCACCCTTTCCAGGCCCTCTTTCAGCCACCAAATTACCCCAATTTTGTTTTCTAAACTGTTTGTTCACATCATTATCCACAGATTACTGTGGTGTCCGCTAATTTGGCCCCACAAGCACACCCTTTTTTCACCATGAAAAACAGCTCCATATCATCTTTATTCTACACCCTCACCCTTTCCATGCCCTCTTTCGGCTGACAAATAACCCCAAATGCGTTTTCCAGACGTTTCCCCCACTGCGCTATCCACAGACACCGACACCGGCAGCTGTCCGCAGATCCACCATGGTGACCATTCCCAAAATGATGATGCACCTTACCTTTTTCACCATCCAATCAGCAAGCTTGTATGGTGTCCGAATCAGGGTGTGAGTCCGCAGAACGGTCCCAGATATCACACATTTTATTTTAAAAAATGTTTTGACAATTTTCCAAAAACAGATGGATGGGTTCACACCAAATTTACAAAAGCACGCTTTCAGGACCAAGCCGTTGCTCCTGGCGAAAAGTTGGGAACAATCTATCTAGCCATTTGGCCTGTAGGCACAAGCAACATTTTTGCCCCATTGAATCTGTGAGGATTTGCACTCATTTTGGGACCCCCCATAAATTTGCCAAACTTTGCAGAGTCATTCCGAGTGTGCCATATACTTTATTTGTAAAGTTTGATGAGAATTCATTCAGGGGGCACAAATTTTTAAGCCGCCCAAAAAGGACTCTTTCTATGAGTTGAGCAACTTAACCATAACTAGCCACCCTGTAATACCTGATGCAGACACAGATATATGGCTCAAATGACAAATTTGAATGAATGACAACTGGGAATATAAATACTGACTGTTTATTTAGTAGAATTTTTTCTCTATATTAGTGGATATATCTAAGGTGACACTACCAAAGCTTGTTTTATAGTTATAGCTCTAATTTCTTTAGCAATGTATGCACATAGTTACTTGAAACATGCTAGCTGTCATAAATAATTCATGTAAATATCTTTATTGTGTTCAGCTCATAAGACCTTTTCACAATTAAAATAAATTCAAAGATCCATACATAAAATATTTACAAGACATCAACAAAATTACAAACACACTTAACCTATCACATTCTTGAGCTCCATCTACTGACATTCAAGTATCTCCTTTGTTTTAAGCCAAAATCGATATACAGCGAATTGTACAGCCGCAGTCACTATTCAAACAATACGCGCAAAACGACTTCGATTTTATCGAGTCACAATTAAGTACTAAGGACCCTAGCTCTTTATATAGACAGGACCTAAACCAGCACATTTGGGAAGGACATGCCTAGGAATTTGAAGGATGTCCGTCCTACAGCAGATCCGACAATATCTCTCAAGAGGGAGTTTACACTGGGAATCCATGATAGAGAGAAGTGGACGGTACCTGGTTTATGCGTAGTGAGAGGAGGAAATGGCGCACAGCAGGATGGGGGCAAAGCAACATATACAGCTGAGGTTTAAAATATGTATAATTTTCTTCTGCTACCAACGTATAATGTTGTAATGTATAGAGGTCCTCAAAATAATTCAGGTAAATCTGATTGCTCAAATGAATGCATTCATAGAAGTGTTTGCCTAACACTGACAAGGGATGCATGTCCTATGCTACTTGGATAGTGGGTAGTCGTGTGACATGAAATGCCCCATCATATAACACAATAATTAAACTCCAGATGCCTTTCTGATTAGGTTCTTATTGATCCACCCAACCTCCTCAAGATGCCACCACAGTTCTACCACTTTGGCTTAGCTGAACGCATTCCAGATATTATTTTTTGTACTAGAGCCACACATTTGACAGACCAACATATAATACAGTCCATGTAACATACACTGCCCAGGACACCATATATATGCTTCTGTCATCATAATAAAGGTATTAGATTATGGCTGGGATGCTCCCAATTCGCCACACAAACGTGATTGTAATATTGCACTCTGCATTTGAAAACATAATATCTCCAATCTGCATAAGGATCAAGAGAGCATGAGCATGACATATTATGAGAATGGGAGTGCCCAATCAAATGAAATGGGTTTTAGAGTTGGCATAGGGGAATTAAAGAGAGCAATCAGTGACATGAGATGCGGGAAAGCATCTGCCACAGATTGCATAATTATCGACTTGCATAAAGAAGACCGACTAGTTTGGGGACCAGCAATGACTAGAGTGTTTAATGCAGTTATTGAATTGGCTACAGAACTAGCTACCTGGCGGGAGGATGTAATAATCCCCATCTAAAAAAAGGGTGGCAGGGAGCACTCAGGAAATTACCAAACTATCTCCCTCCTAAATGGGGCAGGGAAAATCTAATCTAAGGTTATCCTTGAACACTTGCAGAAATGGTCCACAACAGAAGGGATTCTGAGCCACCTGCATGTGGGATTGGAGGATGGTATACGCACCCTTGAGCAATGTTTCTGGCTTGACCTCTTAGTGAAAAAGTATACACTACTTAACAACACAAAATTGTATGCAATTTTCGTAGATCTCCACACTGCTTTTGATTCTGTCCCAAGGAACCAACTTTGGCAGGCTTCAGTTGCTTATAAAAAAAAAATCCCTCACCACTGCTTGCTATTATGCAGGCTTTGTACTCAGAAAGCAGATCAGTGGTACATTGGGGCATGGTTGGCGAATATACAGAGCCTTTTGCTGTGCAGCGAGTAGTGAGGCAGTGGTGTGTTTTGGCCGCACTCCTCTTCTGTCTTTATATTAATGGATTAATTGAAGAGTTGGCGGTAAACAGCTTGGGCGCCCCTAGGATGGGCAGCACGCGCTGTCCAGCATTGTTTTTCCAGGATGGTGCTGTGCTGGTCGCTACAAGTCCAATGGGATTCAAGTACACCATGTCAATTTTTGCACGAAAATGTGGGGAGTTAAGCCTGGACATAAACCAAGAGAAAACTAAGTAGATGATTTTTCGGTGCAGTTCATCCAGGAGATCTACGATTACTATAATGGTGAACGGGGTAAAATTAGAGCAGGTCCCGGCCTACTATTATTTGAGTCTTCGCTTTGTTAAAAATGGCCTTTGGACAGAACATGTCTCCAAAGAAAACCTGAAGTTATAGTAGTATGGCGGGGAGATAAGAATGTTTTCACTGCTATATTTAGGGGATGCACTATCAACAGCCCTGCAACTATACAGGCTACAGGCTGCTCCTGCAACCTTGTATGGCGCAGAGATCCGGGGCTATGCTAAATCAACCTCCCTGATAGTCACTGAAAACAATTTCTTAAATTCACTACTCACTCAGCTGAAAGTATCGCCAAATATTATTTCAGACTTTGAGTGTGACCTTCGTCCAATTGAAGATCCAATATCCCTTTTGTTCTAAGTACAACTCTGGACTTCCCCCACCTCTATTTAACTATAGAGGCAAGTTGATAGATTTCATGACTTTGGAAGGCAGTCATTACACTCCCTGAATGAAACACATGAAACTTTGGTTGTGTAAATGTAATCTACCTAACCTGTGGGATCGACTGTCCTCTCTGGTAAAGGTATCCTTGTACCTAGTAAAGAAGGCGGCCTGCATGTTTGCAGGCAATCACTGGAGGAAGCTTGCCTCAAATGTTCCTGTAGATGCCAGCAGCTGAGTACCAAGGAATGTCTTGGGTTTGAACCATATCATGATTTTATCCAACCTTGAAATGCACGGTCACTATACTTGGATGTTAGAGCTGGTACACTGAAAATTGCTGCATACACCAAGAATTGGTCTCCACATAACACTGCAAAGTGCTTGCTATGTGGTGCACTTACCGAAACAGTCACCCATTTTATGCTGCTCTGTCATGTGTACAATGCCTTAAGAGCCAAATATTCATTACCCATCTTCAGATTAAATGGAATCTGCTGAACTGCGGATGCATTCAATTTTTGTATAACTAGGGTTGAGCCACTTGTGGCCCATCCAGTGGCCAAGTATCTACATAGGGCATGGCTAAGGAGATCGAGACTTTATAAGGTCATAGACAAAGCAACAACGGGCGATGCATAGATGGTTCGTTTTGTTGTTTTTAGCTGTTATTTCAACTTGTATTTATTTGGTGGATGATTGTTATAATTCTGTAATGCTTTTTGTATATGTATGATGTGTGATTTGAAAGAACAATTACTGAATAAAGCTTATATGATGATGATCAATAGTTCTATGTAGGAGTGTTTAGCGTGTTTTGGGAGCACAGAGTACAGCACCACTGCACAGGATCAATGTATAGCATGTTTTTTTTTTTTGAAGTGCATCGCCACTGCATGGGTTTGGTGAATTGCTATGATGCAGTTGTTTCAAGCTATGTGTTGCCAGTGTAACATGGACATATAAGTAAGGGCAGGTTATTCAGTCAAAAACGATTTTTACATATAAAATGCAAATACATTTTTCACAGTTAAAAGCACACATCTGTATCTTCAAAATGCACACCATTTCTCACCTGAAATGCCTATGTTGCAAGAGACTCATTTGGTAATTAACAAACTAATCTCACTAACAAGACTAATAATTATAACTCATTAATAAAAGAATGTGTCTTCACTGCAAAAAGAGGCAGACTCTGAAAATCAGTTTTAAACACACATTCAAGTTTTTTTTTTTTCTTTGCCTTCCTGTGCTCTGTCCACAGTAACTGCAGGAAGCAAAGACTTCGAATAAGCAGGAAATCAGCTTGTTACAGTTGCAACTGTACAAGAAGAACCATTGTTAAAAGTAGGAGGATAGAACATGATTGATTCTGATTGGAGCACGTCACATCAAGCATCATGTTGGAGGCTGTGACTAGTGCTTTGCTGCAGAATCTTGGGGAAGAAAGGCAGAGACATCTTGACACAGCTCGAAGAAGGACGGGGTTGACAGCTGGGAAGGATTCCTAAAGCAAATTCAACTTGGTTGCAGAGACTGGCTTTTCCAGTCAACAAGTCCCAGTTCTCGTGACGGCAGATGCTTGTCCTTGCTGGGTGAACCCCTCTAGAAGGCGCACAGCCAAAGAAGTTACATGCTGAATAAGCCTGGTAATTATCTCGCTGAGGTGTGGGGGCTGGGTGTGTACGAGAATATTCAGTCAGTGTAGGAAAGGAGATTCCTGTGCTTTGCTCACGTGTTTAATGTTGCAAATTGAGTTCTTGTCTCTGCCACTCTCTTTTCAGTGTATCACAGATAATGCTGTTACTGTGCTATTTCATTTATTTCTGTAAAGAGTGAGATCGTGTTTAAATGCAACTTTTATAATACACAAAAATATCTGAAAGCAGACGGGTGGTGTGTTTTATATTTACCAATACAGTGCTCATGATGTGGGGAGATGTTTAGACAGTGCAATTGTCATTTTTCAAGGTAGCTAAACATAAGATTTGGCTGCAGCTGTGTGCACAATGTGAATTCTGAATACAAGGAGTGATTGTTGCTAAATTATTTTTCGGCGGTAAGAAAATACCACCAGGCCCCAAATGTACACAAAATACCCAACATATTTATGGTGCGTTGCAGGCCGGGAAAGTGATGATAGAGTACCTACTGGGCATGGCAAGCGTGTCTCACACTGCCATTTGCACATTAAAGGGAACCCATTTTATAATAGCAGTGTGCCACTAAAAACGAATTTCAGAATGTCACAAAGGGAAACCACATTTTCAGACCTAGTGCAATATTTAGTGGCAAAGTTGTTTGCACATGGGACGTGGTCGTCTAACAGTACCTTAGAATGGCGTGACCACATTCAGGGTGACGTGCAGAAAGAAAAACTAGACAATATTTTTGCAGAAGGCAGCATAATTCAGGTCTGCCTTACAGGATTATTGAATGCAGCCAATAAAAGTGCATAGAAAGGCTGTTTAATACGGCTATGCGGCAAAATATGGTTTATTTTGAATAAGTCCCTGCAAATGCAGGAAAATGATACCCAGCTAATTAACAGGTTAAAAACTGAATTAGAAGGGGCAAGTAAAAATCAGGAAATGTTAAGAGCTGAATTGGATGTATGCCAAAAAGACATGCAATTAAAATGCAGAGACTTTGATGCTCAGTTATCCAAAAGCAAGAAACAATTTGAGGATAGTGAGCAAGAATTGGTACACTTAAAAGCCTTAGTGGACCACATTAGACAGGATAAAGATGAGGTTGTTTCAGAAATGCAGATTTTACAAAAATAACATTGTGAAAAAGAATGTGATCTCCAGAGTGCAGAACAAGAAATGATTAAAATGACTCAAGAAAGAGACAAGAGAAATAAAGAGTTCAATGAATGCGAAATGCAAATGTGCGACATGCAGGAGGTGATTAATAAGATGAGTGGTGAAAACAACTATTTGCAAAATGAAGCAAACAGACTCCATAAAAAGTGTAAGGACTTAGAACAGCAAATGTGCATTCCCAGGTCCCAGGAGAGGCGGCAGGGTACCACATTCAACGGAGTGGAGGTGAATTCTAGTTCTGCCCAAAGAGCTTGTGCTCCAGTGACTGGGCCGGTCACTGAACTTGGTTGCAGCGCCCTTGGGGGATTTGATACTCGGATTGGGGGCAGCCACCAATCTAATACACCTGAAAACAGGATTGAATCACAAAGTAGTGCAATTCCATGCATTGCAACAAGTAGCCCCATAAAAATAATGAAATTCATTAAAGCCCTGATCAAACCATTTAAAAAGGGAGGTGAATGCTGCATTGAGGATCACTTAGAAGCGGTTCATGACATTTTTAAAGCACTCCAGATACCTAAGGAACAGTACAGACAATATTTTCATTTAACTTTAGATGCCCCGACGGCCAGCATCATAAGGGGATTAAATGAACAGCAGAATATGACATGGGTGGAGTTTGAAAAAGAAATTAGGCATCATTTTTCTCCTTTTCAGTCATTGCAGGAGGCAAAGAAAGTCGCTTACACAATCACTGCTGGACCTAATACATCCCCTCGCCAATTTTTACAAGACTTAAAAAGAGCATTTTCTCGCTTTGATGTATCTTTTGACCCAAATTTCAATGAGTTTAAAACTGCATACTTCTATGGGCTACAGAAAGACATCATATCCCAATTGGTCCGTGAATTTGACCGTGACAAGTCCCTTGAATGGATTGTACATCAAAGCACAAAACTATATGAGGTAGAGAAAGTGATAAAATGAAAGATACTAGACCTAAATCTAAAGAACCCTCAGCCACAGTAATGGAAATCAGGTCAGCCAAAATGTCCCTTGAGTCTGCTCAAAGCCAAGGTAAAAATAATGTGACACCTGAATAAAGGGGTAATCAAAAAAGATCGCCCTTTCCTGTACCAATGTTCCAATCACATGATCCTAGTAATAGGGAGAGCTACATCAGCCCTAGGTATTAAGGGGACAGACCCCGGGTAGGATATCGGCCTGATATGGCAGGTATGAACAATAACCAGAGACAAAATCAAGATCAAAGAAATGATGGTCCCTACCAGACATTGGGAACACAGAGCAGATTTGATCCCAACACCATGATATATGGTAATCAGGATAGACCCCGATATGTGGATCGATTTACTGATAATGGAAATCAACATAGGGGCCAGTACCTACAATCTGAGAGACAGGACATGAGGCAAAACATGAACTACAATCCACGTCAGTACAATGATTCCCCACCAGGGGACTATAATCAAAGGATGGGTGCACCCCGCTCCCCTCCACAAATGAATCAAGAGTTCAGAAACCATCTCAACAGACATCAATCACCTGAGAGGTATCATAATAGATCCAATCAGGGGGAAAACAACCAATATCGACCTAGGCCACAGAAAGAGGATTCTAGAGAGATGGAACGGTTCCAGTGCCTTGAGGCCCAGGTGAAAATGTTAGCTGAGCAAATAGGAAAGCTTTATACAGCACAAAAACAACCATCTAAAGAGGGGGCTGATGGCCCTAGCAATGACCGAGGGGCTTCTGAGAAGTGACTAAGTACTTATGACACCTGCAGTAACAAAAAGACAGATTGCCCTGATGTAATTTTGCATAATGACTCTGAGATGCCTAATGATTTAAAAGTGAAAGCACCAATAAATGAACATGTAACAGAAAATGCAAATACTTCTAAAAAAGAGGTACGGTTTAACCTAGAACTAAATCAAACATTGAAGATTTGTGCAAATAAAAGAGAAACACCTGAAATTCCAAAAGAACAAAGAGACAGATTTAAGAAAATTGACTCATGCATGAGGAATACCAGTGAACAGGGAGTAAGTGGGGATGCTATAGCTCCTTCCCTGGGCAAGCAAAACAATGACCAAACACAGGTAGAAAAAGGAAATACTCAAAAGGAGGGTATGGTCAATCACCTGAAGAATTCATTGAGCCACATATTTTTGAAGAGGCTGAAAGGGCTGGTATCACACTAAATGATCACAAATGCACAGAATTAAACAATGACAAATTGCTGAATGATGTTGTTACACATGTTCAGTTGGAAGGTTGTAATGTGGTCTCTGGTGTTCCCCAGATGGATGGGCGAACAGTGGCCACACTCCAAAAAACCTCTGATCATGGAGAAATTAATAAAGTCTTTCGCGCAGAAATGGGTAAAAAGGAGGGAAAAATGTCTTTCCATTTACCAATGTGCTTAGCCAAAAGTGAAAAAGGCCTGAGAAAGGAGAGCCCTGAAATCAGTAAGAATTCACACTTCTTATGTGTATTAGAGGAAGTTGAGGACAGATATTATGCACCCATCACTGTAGAAGAAAAATGCCACACATTTGCTATGATTGACACTGGCGCACAGGCCACAATTATGTCCAAGGAGCTGGTAAAGAGTATCAATGAAGGGAGACCCCCACAGAGTCAGATCACGGTGAAGGAAAATCAAGGTCCAGTGCATAACTTTAATGGGGAGGAGGTGCCCATCATAGGTGTAACTGAGGTTGACATAAAAATATGAAAGCACAGAATGAAACAAGAGGTATTGATCACATCTATTTGTGAAATTCCATTTTTGATGGGGACAGATTGCCTGAAAAGATTATCTCCTCTCATAGATGGGGTGAATGGAGTGCTGTGGTCCTTAACCAAAAAACCATTGAGGCCTAAGAAACTAAAATCACAAAACAGCAACATAAATGAATGTCACACCGTTGCCAAAACAAATGATGCTGTGGAGGTATATCTCCAGAATAGTTGCATACCTAGTGTCACTGTTATATTAATGTGTCAAGACAAAATGCAGAGCGATAATGAAGCACTACCTGTACAAATCTACTTGGACCCAAGGAAAAATTGACAGACTGCCATAGATGAGCACACATTACGTTTTTATTTAAAAGAGAAAACAATCAAACATAATATTGCTTCTAAAACAGATTCAGGAAAACACATTACCACTCTTGCTGAAATACACATGGAAGATGAGCAACCATGGGTTCATGTTGGTATAAATGACTGTTTTAAAACAATAAAAAGCCACTTTAGCGCTTGAACAGGAGAGGAGCTTCATTAATGAGAAATTGTTGCAAAAAATAATGGAGAGGGAGGAAATCCTGAAATTTAGGATTAAAAACCAATATGTTTCTGGGTTGGATAGTCCAGACTTTGAAAACCGAATTGCAGGCAGATGCATGCTTAAAATTAGCATTGGGCAGAAAACAATTTACCATAATGTATGGATAGTGAGTGGAGCACAAAATGAATTTTACATGGGCAATGACATCATGCACAGAATGTGTATGGTGTTAGATTTCCTTAATCAAAAAATATGGTCACGCCTAGGTGGCCCAGCACCTGAATTTGAAGACAAAAGAAGGGCTTATCATTGTGCACAACTGGTTCCTTATGCAATCGAATTACAAATGAGGAAAGATACTATTATTCCTGCATTTACAAAACAGTTTGCAATAATACTGAAGTGCAGAAATGGACAGCAGATGAAAGACTCTGATGCATTTGTGTGCCTGAATTAATCCATAAAACAGCAGTGCCTGGATTATGAATACACTCCATTGGTAGATATTGGTGAAGGATCTGTAAAAATTATGGTAAATAATAATGGTTGTCAGGATATTCATTTAGAGGAAAACTCTCCATTAGGAATGGCCATACAAAAATCACATTATACGGCAGATTTAAATAACATGGTGATTGGAAATATCCCTGAAAAGTATGTAGATGCCAAGGGTGAGTTGCCAGAACACCTGGGCTCTCAGCCCAAAGGAATATTTAAAATTCATTCTGTGTATCCTTATGATTCAAATGAGACAGTGTGCTGCCATCAAGAGGATTGCATAATATTTAATTTAAATGAAAATGAAACATAAAATCAGCCCATTGAAGTGGAAGCTGATATGCCAAAATATTTAAAAGGGGCAGCTTTACAAAAAGACACAGCACCACAGTTAGAGGAAAGCGCCGAGATTCCCTTACCAGAAGATTTTCCAGAATTTTACAAAATGGTAGAAGAGCAGATCTCCTTAGCAGATGCATGTGACAGCAATGAGGATGGAAGCAATCTGAGGGAGATACTTATGGAGTTTAAGGATGTATTTGCAAAAGATGCTTATGATTGTGGTTTAACTGATTTACATGTGGCCACACTACCAGAAGGTTGTAGCAGAAGTCCAGTGTTTGTACGCCAGTATAGACTACCGCTGGCATGTTTAGAATCATTGGCAGAGTTTATTAAACATTTGGAATCACTGGGAATCATCAGGCCCATTCATAGCACATCCAATACACCTATTTTAGGTGTGTTAAAGCCAAATGGTCAATGGCGGCTATGTGCAGACTTGAGAGAGTTCAATAAAAGAGTACCAGTGTCCTGATGGCCATTGCCATTCATTGATCAGGGCTTAGCTTAGGTTCATGGTTCAAAAGTGTTTACCACATTAGATCTCACCTCTGGATATTGGTGCCTGCCATTGGCAGAGGAGATACAGAATTTATTTTCCTTTACATTTGACAGGACTCAATACGCCTGGCTTAGAAAGCCGTTCGGGTACATCAATAGTGGGAGTGAATTTGGCATATTTTTGAGAAAGGCCATGCCTGATGCAGTGGAAAGAGGAACCATAGTTTACGTGGATGATGTCTTGATAAAAAATGAAGGCCTGAAAAGCCATTTTGATGAAATAAGACATGTGCTTGGCCAATTGCAGAAAGCAGGCGCCAAAGTATCTTTGCAAAAAGCACAACGGTGCAAGAAAAAAGTGAACTTTCTAGGCCATTAAGTGACTGAACATGGGCTAAATCCACAAAAGAAGAAGATAGAGGCCATACAAAGATTAAAAGATCCTAAGAATGTGAAAAGAGTGAAACGTTTGTCAGGAATGACAGGGTATAACAGAAAATTCATTGAAAATTATGCTGAAATCACTCAACCATTGACTAAACTGCTTAAACTGAATACTCCCTGGAAATGGGAAAAAGAGCATTCTGAGGCAGTGGCTAAACTGAAGGAATGTCTGATAAAGGCACCATGTTTAGCATATCCCATAAAAGGTAGGGATTTCTTTATAGAAATAGGTTTTTCTGAACATTGTATGTCAGCATTGTTATCACAAAAACATGATTTGAATCACAAAACAATTGCCTATGCAAGTAAGGCATTTTCCCAAGTTGAAATGAAATTTAATGAATGTGAAAAGGCCCTATTAACCACTGTGTGGGCGCTACAACATTTCCGCCCCATTGTTCAGGGAGAAAAGGTGATTATTGAAACAAATCATCAACCTTTGCCGTTTTTAGAGAGTAAAAGAATTAGGTCAGGTAATCTAGCGCATTCCAGAATCACTTCATGGACGCTGGCATTACAAGGTTTTCCTGTAGAAGTGAGATATGGACAAAATAAAAAGAGCCCAATTGCTCAAGGGTTAGCTGACTTACATGACTGCGCAGCAGAACAAATATCAAATGAAATGGAAGTGGAGCCTAATTGGCAGGAATTTGAACAATCACACACAAAGCTTTTGATGAAAAAACATGCAAGGATTTGCCAACTGTATATGTGGATGGTTGTGCTTTTCACATTGAAAATGACACTTATAAACAATTAGTGTTAGGAATAGGAAATTTCTGGTTGAAATGTGAAGGAGTCCCCAGTATAGGGATGAGGATTGGAGCTAGGAGCAGTCAAGTGGCGGAATTGGCAGCCATTTATAAAGCAATTACTACTGCCGTTGATAGAAAGTTCAGTGAAATTGTCCTGGTGACTGATTCTGACTATGCACAGAATAGTTTTGTGGAATATTTACCTGGCTGGAAAGCAAGAGGAATGATTACATACAACAAAAAGCCAATTAAACATGGAAAAATGATACAAGCCATAGACAAATTGGTGTCAGAGAATGATCTAACAATATACTGGAGAAGAATGTGTGGGCATTTAAAAACACGAGGAGAGGATAAGGAGGGAAATGATAAGGCAGACCACCTGTCTAAAATTGGGGCTGTGATGGGAGAATTGCTACCTATTGATGATTTACTGGGTGAAATACAGATTGATGCAGTAACACGTTCTAAAGCACCAAAGGAGGTAGATCAACCAATGGTGCAATGGGGCCATGACACGCCAGACCAAGATTTGATTGAGGCACAAAAGAATGATCGAATTTTGGGAACCTATTATAATCATTTGATAGATCCTGAACAAAACCCTTTAACAGAAAATGATTGTATGGGAAGAGAAGAGTTGAGGGTACTATTAAAGAATAAAAAACAAATTAGATTACAAGATGGACTCATGATTAGAGAGTCCATAACACGACAGATACAGTGGGTGGTACCCCTTTCATTCAGAGGGCTAATGCTACAACATGCAGATGATGCAATAACTGCAGGCCACAGAGGTTTACAAAAAACATTGGAAATACTGAAAGATTATGCTTACTGGCCACATATGTTCCAAGATGTGGAATTATATACTAGAGGATGTCTAGTATGCGCCCAATTTAAACCTGCTTCACCAATGCATAGAGCACCATTGATGAAAAGAGGCCTAACTCTCCCATGGTCAGATTTGCAAATAGACTATGTAGGCCCTTTTAAAAGGTCGAGCAGAAGACACCGTTTCATTTTAAATGTGATATGTTTGATGTCAAAGTGGATTGAATGTATTCCTGCACCAGATTGTAGTGCGCAAACAGCAGCCACATTTCTGGTGAACCATGTGTTCTCAAGGTTTGGGTTGCCACAAAGAATTGAGTCAGACAGAGGAAGTCATTTCACAAGTACCCTAATGAGTAAGGTATGGCAAATACTGGGTGTGAAAAGGAAACTACATATCGCATATCGGGCAACCTCTTCAGGTGGAGTTGAACGGAGCAATAGGTCTGTTGTGGATATTTTAAAGAAATTTGTGGCAGAAGCAGGTTCCAGCTGGGATTTAAGTTTACCGTTGGTTTTGATGGCAATCAGATCAACTCCTGCCAAAGCAACAGGTGTTAGCCCCCATGAGGTCTTGACGGGTAGGAAAATGGTGTTACCACAACACCTACTATACAGAACACATGAGCAGACACTTGTGAGTGCATCCACAGTTCATGAGTGCATTGATGAACTGAGGAAGCATTTGCAACATGCATTTGCTTTTGTGCAGAGAAATCTGGAAAGGGCTGCTGACAGTGCTAAAAATTACTATGATAAAAGAACATCAGTGAGAGAATACAGTGTTGGGCATCAGGTGTACAAGTTTCATTTTGGAAAAAGTAAACAGAAAAATTCTAAATTTCTAGCAGCCTGGCAGGGGCCATTTCGAATTATAGATAAGGTCTCTCCTGTGGTTTATAAAATTTTGAAAAATGAAGGTGAAACGGCAATAGAGCAGTTTGTCCACGTAAATCAGATCAAGCCATGCCATCCCAGACACGAGATCAGGCGGCTTGAGCATGTAGAAACAGAAAGCCCTGGGGCTGCTGCCCACTGATGCACACAATACAACAGAAAGTCCCTTGAACACAAAAAGATAAGATAAATGGGTATAGTCAGGAGGCAGTGACAGAGAAGTTAAAAAGTTGATTATTATAATGGCACATGAACACTGTAATATATGTAAATAAATAAATAATATAAAAAGTAGAAAAAAAATATATATAATGGAAGCTCAAGGTTGGTGTGCAGAATGAAAATGCATTGAATTTAAAATGTTGTTTCATGTATGCTTATTTTCTTTTTAACCTGTGTTTAATTTCAGAAAAAAATGTTTTATTTTTGGCAAAAGGGTGGTTAGTATTGTGCTATATACTTAATCTGTTTCTTTTCTATTTTGATTTAGAAAATTAACATTATTTGATCGGAGGTTCCGGGATCAGAGGCCACGGGAGACGATGGAGTCCTGGAGCCCACGTGGAAGGATTCCGGGAAAGCCCCGAAGTGGGGTGAAGACCAAGCCTGCAAAGCGATCAGCATTAAAGATGACACCAACAATATGTTTAATGGTGATGATATTCGGAGGGATCTTCAAGAATTCAGAAGCACAGGTGGTCATTGAACCTGGACCAGCATCTGGTATCGCAGTGGAAGAGGCACCAGGATTCATCATGAGTGATAGAAGGATGATTTTCCAAAATATCTACATACCATTGAATCCTGAGATTTTGATTGAAAAACATTTTGAACAATACCGGAATTAAAATTGAACAGACTAAAGAGTGGCTGGAAATAAGAAAAGAGGACGCTAAGCAGTCGATAAGAGATATATTGATGCAATTGGAGAAAAAAATTGTGAATTCAGCAGACATTAAGAAGAGGAGAGGAACGAGAGGTGCGGTGATGCTCGCAATATCATTGGTAATGTCTATAGTTGGAGCCATAATAGGTACCACAATATCAACAGCCAATGCTATTTTGGTAGGAACACTGAGTACTAAAGCGCAACAACTGAGTATTGACCTAGAAATAATACAAAAAACATTAGATGGGATTAGAGGGGGACTGGATGAACAAGTAAGATTCATAAATGAAACTGCAATCATTCTAAATGAACAAGCGGATGTGATGCAACGGGCAACGAAGCTAATTATTAAGCATGACAGAACTTTAAATGAAATATTGAACATAATGAGTCCTGTTGATAGACTATTAACGAATTATATGAGAGAAGTTCAAACTGCAGTTTCACAATTGATTCAAGGACATATCCCCTTGTATTTTATTTCGCAGGATATTATTCGTCAAATGATAGAAAGATTGACCAGGAGGGAAATTGATGTGGTACAGGTAAAAATTGCATTTGAAATGGGTAATGCAATGCCATTATATGTGGACTTGGAAAGACTAGAAATTGGATTTTTGCTATGCATCCCATATGTAGCCCATGAACTTATTTATCAAACTAAGTGGGTACACAATGTGAGATTTTGGCAAGAGCACACATTTATTAAGATTAAGACTCCAGAAGTGGTGGCATTTTAGTCATGGGAACCTGAAGTTTACTTAATACCAAATCTGGAAACATGTGTGAAATTTAAAGAACAAAATTATATGTGTCCAGGTAAAATGTTTGTTCCTGATGCCACAGATGCTATTTGTGGTTTGAAATCTGACCCAAGTATATCAGAAGGATGTGAAGTGATTATTAGCAATATGGGGAGTGAAGAACTGGCACAGGTTAAGATGGTCAGAGGTAAATGGTTGGTCAGCACCTGCTTAAAGAACATGACAGTAGTACATTTGAACCATGGGACATATGTGGTTAAACAGGTGATATATAATGTTTTTTATTTACAGGTTCCAAAGGATACAATTGTGTCAATTGGAGGGTTAACATTATTTCATGTAACAAACGATATTTGGGAAAGCCAAGTGGAAAATATCGATTTTTTTCAAAGGGACACTTTTCCAATAGATCCGGATGTGGAATATTTATTGAATCACAAAGAAAGACATGTTATAAAAATGAATTTGAGAAAAAACAATATTACAGTTAGTAATCTGGGTATAATAGAAGTGGAAAGATTTAATTGGGGAACCTGGGGGGAACACTCAGTAGTGGGTTTGGCTGTCCTGGTGCTAATCATGGGTGGATGGTTGATTGTGCTATCGGTAAAAATAAAAATGTTGCTGATTCTGGTAGCTACGTCAGGAAGAGAAAGATATCCCAATACAGATGCATTTTAAAAGAAGGATGGGGGGCAAACTTGTTTTTCGAAATTGGCTTGGATCGTAGCCAAGTTCTAAAAAAAAGGGAGGGTATATGTAGGAGTGTTTAGCGTGTTTTGGGAGCACAGAGTACAGCACCACTGCACAGGATCAATGTATAGCATGTTTTTTTTTTTTTGAAGTGCAGCGCCACTGCATGGGTTTGGTGCATTGCTACGATGCAGTTGTTTCAAGCAATGTGTTGCCAGTGTAACATGTGTATATTATAAAAGAAGGATAAGATGGTAAACTTTCTCTACTTCCACCCCTCTTTCTCCTCCAACGATTAGACACCTCTGACAGATTCTCCGGCACTACAGGTCTAGACAACATAGACTGCGTGCAGCATTCCAAATTTCAAAAAACATTTTTGTTTAATACAGAATATTTAAATTAAAACATAAGATACTACCCACACCTAACACAGTGTACAAAACTACCACTAAAACCTACAAAATCTAAAAAGCTAAATTTCAAATAAACCACTTTACAAATGGACACAGACGAAATCACATATCACAGTACATTGAAAAAACCTAAATGTGTAACTAAAACAACATATTATCTCAACATGTTTCTGTTCTTTAAAGCCCCTTTCGGGCGAACATTCTTCAGGGGAACCTTTAAAACATCCACTATTCTTCTCAACACCGTGTTGAATGGGTAGTTTCAGGCAACCAGCCTGCAAAGAAGAGAAACAGAGGAAACTAATCAGATCCCCAGGGTAGGGGGTATTACCAAATGTAAAAGTGGAGTTGACTCAGTCAAGAGAACAATTCCACAAAAAGGTTTAGAAATTAAACCAATTAGATTTACCTTAATGTGGTGAATCTTCAACGCACGTCTGTAAATGACAGATAGGCTACTTTTTCTTCATTGAAAAACCAAGATACTTCAAAAGGCGTCTCAATCCGCCGAAAATATCGTCACACCTAGAAAGGACACATCACACTACCAATGAGCCATTGATCACTACAGGACAACAGTCATGAATTGTTCAGGATATATTAAATAAAAATAACATTCACGCAAGTGAAGCCACCCACAACGTGGGGCAAGGGGAGGAAATCCCTTGTAATGACAACCAAGTCTGCAGATGATTACAAAAGAGGACGCAGAACCAATCTGTAATATAAGAAGGGCGGTCACCAAGCATCTCAAAGAGCATTAAAATGCACCGATGCACCACGGCTCCCAAATGTGTAACATGGACATATAAGTAAGGGCAGGTTATTCAGTCAAAAACTATTTTTACACATAAAATGCAAATACATTTTTCACAGTTAAAAGCCACATCTGTACCTTCAAAATGCACACCATTTCTCACCTGAAATGCCTATGTTGCAAGAGACACATTAGGTAATTAACTAATCTCACTAACAAGACTAATAATTATAACTCATTAATAAAAGAATGTGTCTTCACTTGCAACTGTAGAAGAAGAACCATTGTTAAAAGTAGGAGGATAGAACATGATTGATTCTGATTGGAGCACGTCACATCAAGCATCATGTTGGAGGCTGTGACTAGTGCTTTGCTGCAGAGTCTTGGGGAAGAAAGGCAGAGACATCTTGACACAGCTCGAAGAAGGACGGGGTTGACAGCTGGGGAGGCCTGATTCCTAAAGCAGATTCAACTTGGTTGCAGAGACTGGCTTTTCCAGTCAACATGTCCCAGTTCGAGTGACGGCAGATGCTTGTCCGTGCTGGGTGAACCCCTACAGAAGGCGAACAGCCAAAGAAGTTACATGCTGAATAAGCCTGGTAATTATCTCGCTGAGGTGTGGGGGCTGGGTGTGTACGAGGATATTCAGTCAGTGTAGGAAAGGAGATTCCTGTGCTTTACTCACGTGTTTAATGTTGCAAATTGAGTTCTTGTCTCCGCCACTCTGTGTATCACAGATAATGCTGTTACTGTGCTATTTCATTTATTTCTGTAAAGAGTGAGATCGTGTTTAAATGCAACTTTTATAATACACAAAAATATCTGAAAGCAGACGGGTGGTGTGTTTTATATTTACCAATACAGTGCTGATGATGTGGGGAGATGTTTAGACAGTGCAATTGTCATTTTCAAGGTAGCTAAACATATGATTTGGCTGCAGCCGTGTGCACAATGTAATTCAGTATGAGCAATTATAACTAACTGTGTGTGTTGTAGTCTGCCGGAGGTCTATGAGTCGGCAGAAAGGGAGGCCCGGGACATAGTTCACTACCGTATATAAAATAGTGAAGAATACCACATGATAGCTCGCTGCCGTAGATAAGACAGAGAGAAATTGCCCATGGTGGCACACTAAAAATGAAAATGTGGTGTTCCTGTAATGCAAGCCTGAGGTCTCTCTAGTGATTACACGAAAAATCTAAACAAAAATAAGGGGTTCTGGATATTGGGGCCACAAATAAAACAAAGGAATTATGCTCACCAAAATACCACCAATCACGCATACCAACCACAGATACCAACCATGCATGTCTGTGTGCTGAAATAATGCATGTCCGCTGTATTATTGTTGTACATGGCCCAATCTGAATACAAGGAGTGATTGTTGCTAAATTATTTTTTGCTGGTAAGAAAATACCGCCAGTCCCCAAATCTACACAAAATACCCAACACATCCCACATATTTGACTTTCTTAAAGTAGAATACAGATGGCATCAATTTACTTGTGATTGACATGCAACCCCAACAGGCACCATGCACGTATTTATGAGGTTGTGACGTATATTTTATTTATTTATTGGTAATTTGTAATGTGCCTATACACGTGTTTCGAGGTGCAGTACAACCACATATATTCCTTTTAAAACATTTGAATAAAGATGGTTCCCTTTTAATTTGGAACTCTATGATACATTAAATCACATCATATGATATATATGTTTTCATTAGGTCATCAGTTATGCTGCTGCCAAATGCCCCCCGTACACTTGACTCTATAAAAAGTACATAAAAGATGGCACCAGTCCAGTGTCCATAAAAAAATGCTTCAGCTTGATGCATATATTTTCTGTTCACCTAATGATCAAACACCTTATCCTGACCGGCTGTATTATTTTCAAAGATATAAATTGAATACTCTTAAACATATGTTTATGTATGTCCGGTATATGGTGTAAACAAAATGAATTGAACCTAGAAGGGTGAAAATTGAAGAGTTATGTTAACCATCAAACACTATAATTACAGTAATTTGAGGCGAGTCACAATAACTCACCTTCTCTGTAGACCCCTTTACTATGGGCCTCATTCCGAGTTGGGCGATAAGGGTTTACTGGCACCGGTAATTCCGAGGTCCCTTAGCGGGAACCACAAAGGACGTGTGGTCAGACCACACGTCCTTAGCGGGTCCCGCTAGGGGACCAGGGCGCTAATTATAGGCCCGCTATTTGCGGGCTTGTAATTAGCGCCTTCCCCATTCCCATTGAGCCCTATGGGGGCTCAAATGGAAATGGGGAATGGTCTACAGAATGCGGACTTACCGGGTCCTCAAAGGTCGGAATGACCCGGTAAATCCCCTTTCTGCCAGACCGGACCCGGGTTTGGAGGCAGCCATGGCGCTAACAGCGCCATGGCTGCCTCCAAACTCGTAATGGCCCCCTATGTCTTGTTTGCCTGAGCACCTAGGATAGAGAGCCCTGTGTCTTAGGACAGTATCTACTTTATTTCCTATAGTAAATAGGATTTGATTTGAGGCACTAAAAGGGCCGGATGGGTTCATTTTACAGATTTGTCCCTTGGTGGCTGAGCGCTGTGAGTTAATTATCTAAGCAATCTGCTTTGGTAAGTTGATATTGTTAACTTAAATATTTTGGCAATCCATTTTAGGCGAAGGTCAGTGTACTGAGAGATTGTCTGACTAGCAATAACGATTTCTCTGTTGATAACTGTATTCCAAGATTTGCTCCTGGTACTTCTGAAGGTGATTACATTAGATGACCAGACAAACACTGTGGTCAAATTCTACCATTAGTGTTGATCCTAAAGTAATTAGCACCTTCCTAATCAAATGATTGTCATTAGAACACATTGATGAACACCAAAAACGTTTGGAGAACATGAAGTAGCTGAGAGGCACACTGGGCCGGTAACCAAAGTGTGCCCCCGCCTCCTGTTTTCTAATCTGTATGGAGTCGTGGAAGGTAGAGCTCCTGGCTCCAATTGGGTGCTGCACCAGGGTTACTCATGCCCGGCTTTGTAATGCCACACTGTTGGCTACTTCCCCAACTCTGCCTTGTGGGTGCATTGTTGGGGTTTGAGCAGGTTCCCTGCAAGCTGACACTAAAGTTACTAAAAGTCCTTTCTGCAAAATGAACATCAATTGAGAACACCTGCACTGGCGGCTTGTCTCCTAAAATATTGTTTTGTACATACAATATCCAATGCCATATTTTCAATATTTATGTGAATCTAAAACTGAATATAAAATATAGTTTTATGGAACTCAATTCTTGATTTAATCTTTAAGAGTTTTTAATTTCCCCTTTAACAAGTCTTAAATAAACAAAAGTGTTCACAAGCTCAAAAGACATCTTTCTGAGTAATATAATTAAGATAAACTAAGTGACTCAAAATTGACCCGCAGGAATGCTGCCCACTGTGTGCAACCCAACCTGATCTTGTGCAGAAGATTAGCGGGGTTAGCTGGCCTGTAACCAGCAGGATGTGTAAGCACTGAAGCCGGGCAACCTGTGCTTTTTGCTTGTGCACATGGTATGGATGCTGGTTACTGAGTATTAATACTGGGATATTATGGGCAGCTGAGGAACGGTAAGTTCCCATTCCCATGGTGTCCCATAGGACTCCATGGGATTGGGAACAGTGATGCACCGGCACTGCTGTTAGCGGTGCTGGTGCGTCAGAGAATTATCTGCCAGCAGGGTGTTTAACTACCCGCAGCTCAACCTGGCAGTAGTTCACTGTCCCTACCGGCAGTCACAGAGTATGCCAATCTGGAAAAGGTGCCAGTAGCCATTGTTACCAGTCCTTTTTTCCAGACTGGCATGGCCATAATGAGGCCCATGTCTTGCGAGACAGAAAAAAGGAAGGATTGTATGGTGAGGTGCACAATACCCTATCATTAGTAATGCATAAATAAAGTGTTACTTTACTAATTCTAAAGAAATTCAGGTGAACTTTACCTGAGACTGGGTGATGCTCCCCCCTGTTTCCTCCCCTGGTTGCTTGTATATCCCGTGCTGTTGAATGGTCTGCCCTCAACCTTGACTGTTGTTAACTCCCCACCACTCCCTTGCATCTCAGCTTTCCTCAGTGTTAACTCCCCCCCTCTGGCTGTACAGCTTTCCATTGCTTCCCGCAGGTAGGTCTGTTCTCCATGAGTACCATAATAATAATAATAATAAGATTAAGAATAAGAATAATTATTATTATAACAAGAATGCGATTTGATTCATTACTTACTCATAAGTTAATACACGTTCATTATTTATCAACTATACATTCATCAATGCGTTGTTAGAGCACCTTATTATAAAGTGGTACTTTTCAGGTTTTTTAACCAAAAAAAAGCTGTACATTCTTACATTTTATCCTGACTTCTTGTGTGAAAATAAGCAACTGTAAACGGCAACATCCTGCCGTCACGATCGGCATCTATTAGAATCTGCACTGAACGGTATTCTACTTACACTTTGCCATTTACCTACACGACACAACTTGTAAACAAAGCTATGTAGCATCTCGATGTGCAAAGAACAGATGGCCCCCGAAATAGGTCTGCTGAAGTATGCAGCATTGCACTGATCACAGGCACTCCTGAAACACGCGTGACTCTGGAACCTGCAGCACCACCACTAAAGACACATGGCATTTGTAGAACTATTCGTACAATCAAGAATATCACCTGAAGGTTCTCAGCCACCGAAATAAATGAAAACGTCACAGGCAGAGGAGAAAGGATTGCCATTTTTTTCATTAAGAATGTTCAAGGTACATTGAAGATTGAAAAGTAATAAGGACGGAATGAGTTAGTGATGGCTGTCATAAAAACCTGGCAGGATCTTCTATTTACAATATGTAATAAAACTGTCACAGGCAGAATTTATAAACGCATTTGCCCTAGAAAACTAAATCTTTTGCCAAGGGCAAGTTAATAACCTCTAGAGCTCATTTGAATATATGGGCAGAGAGATGTTTAAACTCGGAGAGCAGTGCCAGGCCAGGTTCGCGCGATCTGCAGGATATCGTGGAGGTGGCATCGCGAGCGGGCAAACGCATTCACACGCTGGGGATTCATCAGGAAGCGCGGCGTGATGGGAACAGACAACCGATTGTATTAATACAAATTACAGTAGCGCATTCAAATTAATGCTCCGCGTTATTCTGATTTTAATTCTGACACTTCCTAGTTTTGTTTTTTGAAACATGTTTTAAGTGAGATGAAAAATGGTTAATTCGGAAAATTCAAGATAGATTGCAACTGCTGTTTTGAAAAATTGTAACACTGAATGATCATTCTCCAAAACCGTTTTGAAATGTCGAGGTTATAATGAGTTTTAAAGCTCAATAAAATGGTGTGCTTCATTTTAATAATTTGTAGAATTATAGCTCACCGGGAGAACTCCATTGCATCTCAGGCACTGGAAAATTGCAAAGGGAACACTGCGTTAGATTCCTAATTCTCAAAGCATTTTCTAATATGAAATAGTGCCCTGGAAAGGACTATGCTAATTCCAAACCCGTTAAAATGAAAGAACTGCAAAATGAGAATGATCTATTCCCGCTTCCAAACCGGGCATTAGAGACAACTCATTGAAGGCTGCAATACCGCGATGCCTGAAAAAATAACACAGCGTCACATTCTGAAAGGGCACTAAGGGCCTGGTACTGCGGTTTATGCAAAAAAAAGCATCCTTTTCTTTCAACGTGAGACTGTGGCACCTGGCGCAAAACCTTTAGTTTTGCTTGCACCTGATTTACGGCTTGACAACAGCCCTAGCAACCATCAGGAATGCAGGGCAGGCACTGCTAGGGTATCCTCCTTCCAAAATCTCTGGTTTTGCATGTAAATAGGTAGTTACAAATATGGCACCTTTGGGATGTCGTCAACATCTACTGCACACCTATTCCGTTATGATTGAAGGCATTTCTCAGTCTGCAGCATCACTCTTCTTGTTTACGAAAGGGTCAAGGACACTTTGGTAAATAAGAAAAGTAGAACACTTTTTTAGAAATGCTTGCTCTCGCTGTGCAATCGCTGCACATGCTAGCCCCTTAAAGACGCATGTGATCAGTTTTACAGCTGGAAAGTATGACCTCTCCCCCTCAATGCTTTCCACCCATCTCAGAATGGTGGTGTTGAAAACTACATTTATTTTATCCCGAGCTCAAAAACAGGTTCTTAGTATGTTAAGAAGTCAGCAGTGATATGGACACAGTGTAAAATCAAGCATAATATTAATTAACATAATGCAGGACAACACCTCCCTTACACAATCAGAGACAGGGCCTCATTACGACCTTGGAGGCAGCCATGGTGCTACCTTCAAGGTCGTGTCCTGGTCCGGGTACTCCGAATGGGGACTTACCAGGTCATTCCAACCTTGGAGAAGCCGGTAAGTCCCCATTCTGTGCGCAATGATAAGCCCTTCTTTTGTCTTCAAATTCAGGTGCCGGCCCACCTATGCGTGACCATATCTTTTGATTAAGGAAATCTAGCACCATACACATTCTGTGCATGATGTCATTGCCCACGTAAAAGTCATTTTGTGTTCCACACACTATCCAAACATTATGTTAAATTGTTTTTTGTCCAATGCTAATTTTCTTCATGCATCTACATGCAATTCGGTTTTCAAAGTCTGGACTGTCCAAACCAGAGACATGCTGGTTTTTAATCCTAAATTTCGGGATCTCCTCCCTTTCCATTATTTTTTGCAACAATTTCTCGTTAATGAAGCTCCTTTCCTGTTCAAGTGCTAAAGTGGCTTTTATTGTTTTAGAATAGTCATTTATCCCAACATGAACCCATGGTTGTTCATCTTCCATGTGTATTTCATCAAGAGTGGCAATGTGTTTTTCTAAACCTGCTCTAGGAGCAGTATTCTGTTTGCATGTCTTCTCTTTTAAATACAAACGTAAGGTGTGCTCATCTATGGCAGTTTGCCATTCTTTCCTTGGGTCTAAGTATATTTGTACAGGTAACTTTTTAATTTCACTCTGCATCTTGTCTTGACACATTAATATAACAGTGACGCTAGGTATGCAACTATTCTGGAGATATACCTCCACAGCATCATTTGTTTTTGCAACGGTGTGACATTCATTTATATTGCTGTTTTGTGATTTTAGTTTCTTAGGTCTCAATGGTTTTTTGGTTAAGGACCACAGTACTCCATTCACCCCATCTATGAGCGGAGATAATCTTTTCAGGCAATCTGTTGCCATTAGAAATGGAATATCACAAATGGATGTGACCAATACCTCCTGTTTCATTCTGTGTTTACCTATCTTTATGTCAACCTCGGTGGGGCCTATAATAGGCACCTCCTCCCCGTTAAAATTATGCACTGGACCTTGATTCTCCTTTACTGTGATCTGATTCTGCAGGGATCTCCCTTCATTGATACTCTTTACTAATTCTTTAGACATAATTCAGGCCTGTGCGCCAGTGTCAATCATTGCAAATGTATGGCATTTTTCTTCCACAATGATGGGAGCATAATACCTGTCTTCAACTTCCTCTAATACACATAGGAAATGTGAATTCTTACTGATTTCAGAGCTCACCTTTCTCAGGCCTTTTTCACTTTTGGCTAAGCACATCGGTAAATGGAAAGACATTTTTCCCTCCTTTTTGCTCATTCCTGTGTGAGAGACTTTATTCATTTCCCCATGTTCAGAGGTTTTTTGGAGTGTGGCCACCGTTCGCCCATCCATCCAGGTACCATCAGAGGTCACACTACAACCCTCCAACTAAACATGTGTAACAACATCACTTGGAAATTTGTCATTGTCTAATTCTGTGCATTTTGGATTATTCAGTGTGATACCAGCCCTTTTAACCCCTTCAAAAATAAAATATGTGGTTCAAAGAATTCTTCAGGTGATTGACCTGTACCCTCCTTTTGAGTATTTCCTTTTTCTGCCTGTGTTTGGTCATTGATTTGCTTGCCCAGGGAAGGAGCTATAGCATCACCACTTACTCCCGGTTCACTGGTATTCCCCATGCATGAGTCATTTTTCTTAAACCTGTCTCTTTGTTCTTTTGGATTTTCAGGTTTACCTATTTCATTTGTATATATCGCCAATGTTTGATTTAGTTCTAGGTTAAACCGTACCTCTCTTTTAGAAGTATTTGCATTTTCTGTTACATGTTCATGTACTGGTATTTTCACTTTTAAATCATTAGGCATCTCAGAGTCATTACAAAATGACATCAGAGCAAACTGTCTTTTCGGAGCTGTAGGTATCATAAGTACTTAGTCACTTTTCAGAAGCCCCCCGGTCATTGCTATGGCCATCTGCCCCCTCCTTTGATGACTGTTTTTGTGTTGTGTAGAGCTTTCCTATTTGCTCAGCCAACATTTTCACTTGGACCTCGAGGCACTGGAATCTTTCCATCTCTCTAGAATCCTCTCTCTGTGGCCTGGATCAATATTGGTTATTTTCTCCCTAATTGGATCTATTCTGATACCTCTCATGAGAATGAATTCTATTGGGATGGTTCCTGAACTCTTGATTCATTTGCGGAGGGGAGCGGGGTGCACCCATCCTTTGGTTGTAGTCCCCTGGTGGGGAATCATTGTACTGACATGAAGTGTAATTCATGTTCTGCCTCATGTCCTGTCTCTCAGATTGCGGGTACTGGCCAGAATGTTGATTCCCATTATCAGCAAATCGATCCACATATTGGGGTCTATCCTGATTACCATATATCATGGTATTGGGATCAAATCTACTTTGTGTCCCCAATGTCTGATAAGGACCATCATTTCTTTGATCCTGATTTTGTCTCTGGTTATTGTTCATACCTGACATATTAGGTCGATAGCCTGCCCGGGGCCTATCTCCTAAGTACCTGGGGCTGATGTAACTCTCCCTATTACTAGGATCATGTGATTGGAACATTGGTGCAGTGTGTGATGACCTTTGTTGATTACCCCTCTGTTCAGGTGCCAAATTATTTTTACTTGGACTTGGAGCAGACTCAAGGGACATTTTGGCTGACCTGATTTCCATCACTGTTGCTGAGGGTTCTTTAGATTTAGGTCTAGTATCTCTTATTTTATCACTTTCTCTACCCTGACAATAGAGAACCTCATATAGTTGTGTGTTTTGGTGTACAATCCATTCCAGGGACTTGTCACGGTCACAATCACGACCAATTGGGATATGATGTCTTTCTTCAGCCCATAGAAGTAGGCAGTTTTAAATTCATCAAAAGATGCATCAAAGCGAGAAAATGCTCTTTTTAAGTCTTGTAAAAACTGGCGAGGGGATGTATTAGGCCCAGTAGTGATTTTATAAGCACATTTTTTTGCCTCCTGCAATGACTGGAAAGGAGAGAAATGACGCCTGATCTCTTTTTTGAACTCCGCCCATGTCATATTCTGCTGTTCATTCAATCCTCTTATAATACTGGCCGTCAGGGCATCTAAAGTTAAATGAAAATATTGCCTGTACTGTTCCTTAGGTATCTGTAGTGCTTTAAAAAATGTCATGAACCGCTTCTAAGTGATCTTCAAAGCAGCATTCCCCTCCTTTTTTAAATGGTTTGATCAGGGCTTTAATGGATTTCATTATCTTTATGGGGCTACTTTTTGCAATGCATGGAATTGCACTACTTGGTGACTCAAACCTGGTTCCAGGTGTATGGGATTGGTGGCGGCCCCCAATGGGAGTATCAAATCCGCCAAGGGCGCTGCAACCAAGTTCAGTCACCGGCCCAGTCACTGGGGCACTAGCCCTTTGGGTAGAAATAGAATTCACCTCAACTCCATTGAATGAGGTACCCTGCCGGCTCTCCTGGGACCTGGGAATGCACATTTGCTGTTCTAAGTCCTTACACTTTTTAAGGAGCCTGTTTGCTTCATTTTGCAAATAGTTGTTTTCATCACTCATTTTATTTATTACCTCCTGCATGTCGCACATTTGCATTTGGCACTGATTAAATTCTTTAATCCTCTTGTCTCTTTCTTGAAGCATTTTAACCATTTCTTGTTCCACATTTTGGAGGTCACTTTCTTTCTCATAATGCTCTTTTTGTAAAATCTGCATCTCTGACACAACCTCATCTTTATCTTGCCTAATGTGGTCCACCAATGCTTTTAAGTGTACCAATTCCTGTTCACTGTCCTCAAATTGTTTCTTGCTTTTGGACAATTGAACATCAAAATCTTTGTATTTAAACTGCATGTCTTTTTGGCATACATCCAATTCTGCTCTTAACATTTCCTGATTTTTACTTGCCCCATCTAAGTCAGTCTTTAACCTGTTAATTAGCTGGGTGTCATTTTCTTGCATTCGGAGGGACCTATTCAAAATAAACCAGATTTTGGCGCATAGCCGTATCAAACAGTCTTTCTCTGCATTTTTATCGGCTGCATTTAATAACCTTAGAAGGCAGACCTGAATTATGCTGCCTTCTGCAAAAAAATTGTCTAGTTTTTCTTTCTACACCTCACCCTGAATGCGGTCATGCCATTATGAGGTACTGTTTGATGACCACGTCCCATGTGCAAATAACTTTGCCTCTAAATATTGCACTAGGTCTGAGAATGTGGTTTCCCTTTGAGACATTCTGAAATTCGTTTTTTAGTGACACACTGCTATTATGAAATGAGTTCCCTTTAATGTACAGATGGCGGTGTGAGACACACTTGCCACGCCCAGTAGGTGCTCTATGATCACTTTCCCGGCCTGCAACGCACCATAAATATGTAGGGTATTTTGAGTATATTTGGGGCCTAGCAGTATTTTCTTACTGCCAAAAATAAACTAATTCAGCAATAATCACTCCTTGCATTCAGATTGGGTTTGGTATTATAGTAATATAGTAGCTATGCATTATTTCAGTACACAGATACATTTAGTTGGTATGCATTTCGTTGTGGTATAGTGATGAGCATAATTTCTTTGTTTTATTTATGGCCCCAACATACAAAACCCCTTTCTTTTGTTTAGACTGTTCTTGTGATCTCTAAAGGCCTCAGACTTCTACATTATTCAAGAACACCACATTTTCATATGGAATGCCACTTATGGCTGTTATCACTGATTTATCTACACCAGTGAGCTATGCTTCCATAAAGTATTCACAATAACATGTGGTATAATCACTAATTTATTTACATAAGTGAAACTATTTCCAGAGGCCTCTCTTTCTGCTGACTCATATATGTCCAGCAAACTATTTCATTATGTTCCACTCAGAAAACACACACACATATATACACAGAGTGGAACCACGCACACAGATATTTATAATTGCTCATAACATTACTTTATCTGCATAGAAACTTGGCGCTTTAAGCATCATTCCCTCTATGGCATAATATGTTTTTAAGACACCAAATGAAACAGAAACAAGAATACTCTTAGGCATACTGAGTTATCACAATTTCATTTTAAAATGATACATTACCATTTGTGAGACAATCCTCTCTGAAATTAAAACATGAGAAAGACAAAATGCAAGAACACTACGAATTTCATTTCATATTTGCACAAGAGTGAGAACAATTACATCATTTGTTTTGCCTTCAGCTGGCAACATTAAAATGTGTCATTTGAACACAGTGAAAAGCTATTGCTACACTGCCTGTCTAAAATAGGTCTCATGCACATACCGCACCCTCACTTTCATACAAGATAATTACCAGCGAATTGTAGCTGTTTAGCATGCAAACTCCCCAGACTGGTCGCTTTCTTTAAATGGCTCAAGGCTTTCCTTCAAAGCACCCCAGCGAGGACATGCAGTTCTGATCTGCAGACTCTCAAGCCGGTGCTTATTGACTGGAATCTCCAGCCTGGGAAAGTCAGCAATGGACTGGGACGATACCTCTCAATCAGGAAACCCCATAGAAACTCCAGCCAAGTCTTCCCTGGAGCTGTGCAAAATGTCCTCTCTTTTCTTCCTTCCCGAAATGTACCAAGAGACCTCTGTTACAGCCCTTAAGGTGACGTATCACCAATGAAAATGTACAAAAATCTATCCTCCTCTTTTAACAATGGCTTGGCTTATATGGTTTAGAAACTGTATCTACTCATTTCCTGGCATTCAGATTTCGCATCCAGCTAACACAGTGAACAGAGGAAAAAAAAATGAATCCAAGTGCACGTTTAAAATGACTTTCAGAGCCTGTCTTTTCCACCTCATGTTGCACTGGAGAACACATTATGATGTTATTTGATTAGAATCAAGTTAGTATTGTTAATTATATTAGTTCATTAATCCTCTAATGTGTCTCCTGCAACAGAGGCATTTCAGGTGAGAGAGAAGGAAAAAAATGCATTTTCAATGTGATAAAAATTGCTGTGTTTTTGACTGAGTAGCCTGTCTTCATTTACATGTCCATGTCACATTGGCAACACATGGCTTGCTGTACCACATTATAGCAATACATGAATCCCATGCAATGGTGCTGTGCTCCCAAAACACGCTAAATAATTCTACAACTCCCACCACTTCTTTGAATCATCTTGAAGCATCTTTGGATCATTACTTGAGAAAATGTTGCTGGGCCCTGCTGGGAGAGTTCTCCAATTGTGAGGTGAAGGCAGGCATTCCAAGGCAGGGGAAAGCTCTGTCCCCTAATCATCCCTAGGGACCATTGGGCTTAATCTGCTGCTGGAACAAGACCTCCTCTCTGCCAGCTATAGCAGTACACATGACGCAACCATGTTTAAGGACCCCTGCAATTGTGTGCCAGCCTTCCCCACGTTTAGGGGCAGGAGAACAATGATCCCTCTTGTCCCTTAGTCCCTGGATTGGGCTTCAAAGCAGGTGAAATACAGAACACCAAGGATACCTGTGTTTTCACAACCAAACTGCTTCAAGGCATAATTTGAGTGTTTTCAAAACCATGCAAACCAGCAGGACAATCCAGAGCTGCTTCTTTGTTCTACAAACTGCAAGTTAATTTGTTTCAAACCAGTTTACTGCTGCACCGCACCAGCTGCAGCACATTGTTGCCTCGACTCAAACCAAGAGGTACCAGTGCTAGCACATTTGATTTGCTCAAAACAGCATTTGAACCACCACCTGCTTCCTCGCAGCCACCACTGTAAGTTGATCGAACCTGGTGTCCCTCGAACTGTGACCTTCAAGCTTCAGCATTGAACTAAATCGCCTGCGTATTGTGGTCCCACCATCAAAGCTCGACCATCGAAATGAACATTGTTACTGCCCGAACCGCATGGCTTTAGTAACTCTATGAACAGCAGCTACCTTCCTGTTCGTCCCCAGCTTGACACCTGTTCTATGCTGGATCACTGTGCCTGCCACATCCTCGAACTGAACCGAGTCTTTGAAATGCAACCAGAAGCATGGCTTGGCCACATCAAAATGCCAAGTGACCTGCAAAGGTACTTTTGGCTGATATCTGCCCCCTCGGTCCATATTTGGGCCCTAGAGACTGTATAGGTCACTCTAATCCCTTTTTCAAGCTCAAGACATATCCTGATGAACATAGTGGTCTTTTAATTGCCTTGTAACCCCTTTTCTGTTACCCAGAGTGATACATCTATTCTATCTTTGCATATTCTGTGTTCCTTCTACGTGCAGTGGGGCTTACAGTATTTTCTTATTTATAATCGTACATGCTGTTTTTGATTAAAGTATATATATATTATAGATCCTTGTTTGTACATTCCTTTATTTTGGACTGTTAGACTTCACAGTTTGGGTTGCTACTGAACCAAATTCACATTCCTCTTGATGGTATAGCATTCCCTCAGCCCACAATACCACAAAAGGTGAAGGAGGTGTATCTCTTAACTGTGCCTGTTTTACCTTTATGAGTTGGTTCTTGGTTTATAGAAGTGTGCAGGCTGAGTAAGCGCTTTAGCACCTGCTCATACTTGTGCTCATGCAGTACAGAAGTACATATATCATGACTGTCTTCCCTGGGAGGCTGATCATTTCAGTGAACACATCCCTCCGCACAGCTATCAATGCATGATTGGATGATGACAGGTTTCTTTGAGAAGAGCAGTGGAGTGCTAGGGTGACAGTAGCAGTTAAATTAAAATCACTGATCACTGGTCAACTTGATCATAAATATTCCCCAAAACACGGTGGCACATTGCAGGGTAGCATTTAACTGAGGTGAAAATCCCCATCTCCACAGTTTGTACAATAGGATATAGGAACATTTTATAACACTGACTATAGCGATAGCCTCAACATAGGCTAGGGCTGCAACCCCCCATCAACACCAGTCATTATAGTCAATGGTGATAGTTGAAGGGAGTTTTAGGCTAAAACAGATAAAAGAGGTGGGTGGAGTATGATGTCTGCTCACAGAATGACTATGCATCGAAAACGATAGAACATTGCAGTGGAGCTAGAGCACCCCCCCAATCTGATATAACAAGAGCAATATCAGTGAAGAGCTACAAAAAGATAAGTGTAGATGATAGCCTCATTAAAAGTATGGCAGTGTGGTAAAGTGGTGCCATTTTACTGCTGCATTCCACACCGCAGTAATACAGGTTTGGGCATAAAATTGAGGTTTTACCATCAACATTTTGCTGTAGCTAAATCCTCCACTTTACCCCATAAATTAGCAGACTTACCATGCGGTATTACTACTAATGGTAAATCTGTTAAAAAACCCCATGGAGTACTGTAGACCCCAGAATTGGGGATGTATACCATCTTATCATATTACATCGATTTAACATTAAATTAATGCCAAACTCGTGAAAGGTGTTTGGTGGTTTTTATGGATATAGTTGGTGTCAAGGTTTCATGATGAGCCTTTTATTCTGTGCCTTCCATCATTGGCACATGTACAGTCACCTGATGTTGTGAGGAAGGAAAGGTCAGGGGCAATGCCTTTGTCATGGAAACAAGACAACGCAGTGCAACACAGGTTTGAATCCTGATCCAGTGTGAAGTGGGAGAATGGGACAAAAGACTCCCCCCAATCCCCTCACGCCCCTGGCCTAGAGGATCGCGGCCCAGACACCCGCCACGAGAAGAATTTCCCTATCTACCAGACGACCAAATACCCTGGTACAGGATCATACGGATGTGCCCACCAGCCTGCCCACCAGCCTGCCCTGCCCAAGCCGACACCTGCGGCATGGATGAACTCGACTGAACCATTCAACAGTAAATAAACACATCGTTAGAGATGCCATGACGACCTAGCCAACGGTCAGAACACCCGTGCAACCATGCACACTGGACACTCCCACACCAATCCACACGAAGAACATATTCAGTGCTATGACGTAGGTGACGGACACACCCACTGACGCACATCTTTATTATTTTTCACATAGGGTTTTCAAAATGCAGAAACGCAAGACGCACAAAGCACTCATCTAAAATGCTTGCTGACGCTTCTCCTAACTCATGCATTGTGATGGAAAATGCAACGAAGACATGATACTGGATACGAAGCAATATGATACCGTAACTTAAAGTGCCGTGCATCAAACATCCCCACCTATTCACCAGGCCCAAATAGGCCGCAAACAAGAGCCTCCACGAAAATTGAACGAACAAGAGTACAATTGCTGACCCTGCAGAATGAGCCCAGCGAGAACTGACAGCCTAGGGGGCAATGTTGCAACTCGCATGCCACAAGCCGAAGCCAAGGTCACACCTGCAAACTAAGCCAGACACGCAGAGGCAAATACAATTTTAAATGTGCAGAATTCTGCCTCAACCACAGTCTCTCCTCACGTGACCAAGCCGAACCTGACAGGGTGCCAGACCCAGGAAGGAGAAGTCGCCTGGGTCCCACGTTTCGAGACACAGGCTGCAACAATGAAATGACCCAATGGACACCTACGGCGGTGGGAATAGTCTGCTCTCAAGCATATGAGCAAATTCACGCATTGTCTGCACAAACACATAGTTAAACATTGTTGCAAATGATAGGTACACCGCGAGCTGGGAACAACGATGGTCCCAGGCTGGGGGGCTCGCGAGTGGACCAATCAGAACATGGGGCACTCATCACTGACGCCATTAACATTAGCCAATCATCAGGGGTCTTCATGTAACAATTTTCATGTATCTAATAGAAGGGACAACCCAAGTATACCACCTGACTGACCCTTAACCACTAACAATCTCCTCTATACGTGTGCTATACTAACCCTACCACTCGAGGAACCAATCCAGAGTGGCGGTAGGTTTTTTACTAACTTTCCCAGGTGACGCAAGTAGCGCGTCATACTGAGGCAAAAAGGGCCTGCGAGCCCCACGAATTTCGAGAGTCAGGACGGACGCGTACGATCCTAGACCCATCCCTGCCGTTGTTTAATAAACAGCAGAACCACCTTGCTTCTTGTGTGTGTCTCATACTCATTTTTGGGATACGCGGGAGGAGTTGGGGCCTCCCTGCCCGGGAGTCCGCGGACGGCCCAGCTGACCCCGGGAGAATTTCCCCCTGACAAGTGCTTAGAGACCACTTGCTGGTATTAAGCACATTATAAAAGAACAATTATAATCATTGGTGTAGAAAGGTATTTAAAAAATGTTGTGCAGTGTGTCTTTAGTTTTCTGAAACTGGTCGAGGTACACTTGTTGATGGAAATATGTGCTATAGTTTGTAAACTGATTGACTGAATACCAATTCAAAGATAATGAGAGGACAATTAGCACAAATTGGAAGTAGTAACATTGACCATATGTTTTGCGATCAGGGCCTCCTTTGAACAATCACATTTTTAACTTGTTTCTGCTGCTTTGCATTTAAAAATTACAAAGGGAAATGAGGAAACACTAAATGAACAAGCATAGCCAATGGCAACGGTTGTGGTTTTCGTGTAGGTATGAGAAAGGCATTTGCTGGGCACTACCATAATATTACTAACTGATTATGGATTGTAGCAGCTGCAGAATGGTGCGAGTACCTGGGCATATAGTTGCAATGCCTGAAAATAAACCTAAGTGTGCATGAATTCATACAGCATGCATGGTAATCCTTGAGGAAACGAGGAGCGTATACACCTGATAACACCTGTACAACAACTTACAAATAAAGATATGCAAGCACACAATTGTGTGCAGTGCATGCATAGTTCAGGGGTTGAGGCCAGGACAACCAGTGCTGTTCAGGTCAGCCAATCAATTAGCAGCATTGTTGTTGCAAATCTGCCGGGGTTCGCAACATGTGACTGCAAACGTTGAGGGATCAAATTCCACAGACAAGGGCATGCACGTACATCAGGCAGTCAGTGATTGCAGGGCACTAAGGAAGCATCTGGGCAGCAATGTTGCTGAGCTCCATTAAGCTGTGAAGAGGGAAGCTGACATGTGGCCTGGAGCCAAGAAACAAAAGGTACACGGACACCTAATATCATTTGATTGAATAGTACTGGCTTCTATGTTTATAGGCAAGAGGCAAAATATACTATGCTAAGTTTCCAGTTTGACAGAAGCTGGCAAATAAAACGTTTAATTGGGCGAATCAACCCTTTCTACGCCATCAAGTTCAAAATGATTTACCTCATTAAATAGGTGATCAGGTGCCTGTACAGGTGCAATAGAAGAGTGTGATCTTCATGGCAGATGTTCGAATTCCAACAAGGCTATCTCAATCTTCCATCATTCAGTGGTTAATTAAAAGATGACACATGTGGCCGGAAACATACTTGTTCTACAGGTTCTTATAATTTAATGTGAAGTCCTGGAGAAGCCACCGACAATTGTGTAATATGTCAAAACATTAATATTTTACATCTACATTCCCAATGTAGGGAAGATGGACCGTCACCTGCGGGAGGCACTCAAGAAAACACAGACTCACTGACATTTTTGAAGGTGCAAACTTCGTCCCGGCTTAGAAGCACAGTGAACCAGATCCACAGAGCTGCAGGCCATAGAAGACCAAGAGATATCATGCAGGGTTCAGTTCTTAGCAATACAAGTGTGGGGGACTCTGGGCTTACACAATATGATGTGCACATAGCCTGACTGTAAATTGAATGAAACTTTTTTTCCTATTTGAAGAAAGAGGCACAGGACAAATAAGCATTTGCCAGGAGAACATATTTCACTATTACATTGCTAGCTAAAGATAAAGCATGCACACAGTTTACAATTAAAATCTGTAACACAATGTCATGTATATGGGAATGCCAATACGAGCCATTTCAGTGTTACAGAGCAAGAGCTTCTGTAGTCTTGGGTCTAAGTGTCTTGCCTCCCAGCTGCACAACCGGGGGTTAAATCCCAGCTGTGGCAATTTAACATAAATTGGCTGCAGCCAAGTGTTGCCATTTGTAAATACACAGAGGGTGGTGGGTGACCTCTGCCCTCTCACAAAAGTGAGCAGAATGTATCCACCTTCATGTTCCCTTGACCTGTGTACTGAAGATATGTCCTAAAAAAACCTGTCAGGGCTTAACTACTTCCAACAATGCACCACATTAGGATAGCCAGATTATCAATATGAAAAACTGGGAAAGGCGACACACTTAAAAGTATGACTAAAACACACTGTGGCTACTAGGACCACCTGTCAGTAGTGGGGAGGTAGTGTAAGAAATGTTCTCCTGTCACTTTCTGTTAATACTGATATATTGAATAATAGGTTTCTTGGCTAGGCATGAAAAGACTTAGTATAGTACTGCACTATGCACACACTATGTTATTGTAATACTAAGAATTAGGCTGCATAATACAATTCAGACACAACAAGCACCAGCACACACTTTCATAATTATGCCCTCATGCACCTTTATACACATCCATCAGAGAAAACATGCATCATAGAAACATTAATGTTACATTTGCATTGAACATGTGCAATAGGCAGGAAAAAAAATGCTTTCTTTTGGAAGACAAATTAATATACTGTTGTTTATGAATCAGCACAACCTTAGACCCCCCATCTAGTAAGTTGACTATGTAAGCAAATGTATTGTAGATATAGCTTCAATTTCCATTTACTTCCCTGCCTTCAGCTAAGGTTGTGTTAGTGTGAGATTAGAGATCATGAACTTTATTGCAAAGCAGAATTTTTCCTATAATCAATTTTGATTTAGGCAACTTCCTTGGTCTATGTGTACCATGGAGATATAGGGAGATGCCTTCTAAATCAGTTTGACCTGGCCAAATCACGCCTAGCAAGAAGTTCCAGTTTCTATGAACCCTATTGATATCCACTTTAGCTTTACTTGAGACCTTTGCGAGGCCAGCTCCTCCAGTTTGTCTGCAGCTCAGCCTGTCTCATCACTAGTCACAGCCCCCACTGTTCAGCTCAAGCCTTTCTGGAACACTGTCTTGGAATTCTGTCATGTAGCCAGCCACACAGATCCGGACTCTGCTCACAGCAGCTTTCAATGCCCTAGCCATGCTTGACAAAATGCCTTTGTACTCTAACTGCACAACCCATCTCTCCCTCTCGAAGACCTCTTTCCAAAATTCGAAGAACACAGCCCCAGCCCAAAATCAGGGCTTGTTAAATCTCACCCCAGTTTTTTTAAAGTCACTCTGTCACAAGGCCCAGAGCAGTCTCTCACTTGCAGCAAAATCCAGGCCAATGACTCATGCAAAAACCCAGGTCCCAAAAACCATGCTAGAAACCACAAGCAAAAACACCATGAAATGAGTCACAAGCACAAAGCCCACCATGGAATGAGCCACAGGCCAAAAAGGCCAACCTCCCAGCTCACAGTTCCTTATAAGCCTTTCTCGCAAACTTAGCCCTTCTTCTATACCACATATGAAACCTGCATATTTTACCCAGCTATTTGCCGATGTTACTTCCTTCAACTCCAGCCCCTAGTGAAACTCCCAACTTTAACACCTTACAGAGAATAGTCTAGTCCTTCCTGAATCGTGTAATTTTGTCAGGCTGTATCCCTATCCCTTGTGGCGCTCGGAAGAAAGTGCAACATGTCATCCTCTCTTCGCTTGCTTTGTGCGAACAATGGACATTTATTTTCAAAGCCCTCTCATTTTGCAAAGACTGGTGTCAGCTTCTCAATTTTATATTATTTTGAAACCAGCCATGATCAACATGGCTTATTCATATACCTACTTTGGAGTCAGTGCACACAGAGCCTGTGGCCTGCAAATCTACCACCCACAATGATTCCTATATTAGCTGTTAGTACCTAAAAATCCCCCCTTTTGCGCTGCAATGTTAGCTTGCTAAAATGTTAGTATTGTTATTAAGGCCTACATCACCCACAGCACATTCTGTATTGTTAGTACCTGCACACAATCTCTGTTGAAGTTGGTGGCACTGTTGAAATTAGTGCACACCATTTTTCCCTGGAGTTTGAATCATGGTAGATTAAAGACTTCCGCCTGATCTGGGTATATAACATGAATGGGCAATACCTGTAAACTGTGAGCATTTTAAAAACAAAGGTGATTTTGGCTTGTGAGCTCTTTGAGGCCTTGCTTTTAAAGCATTTCCATAGCAGTCTCTAATGTGTGCACACATAATGCATATGCCAATACCTGCAAAGTTGCCGATTCAAGCCTACCCTAGCTAATGTGCCTTGAGGTTTAATGTATATGTAGCAAAAGTGTTAAATGAAATCTATCAAATTGTAGCATTTAGAATAAACACTATTAAAAAAAAGGCATTATGCAATGGAGTCACAGCCCCCCTCGCCAAAACCTGAATATTTTCTTTTTAATTAAACAAACTCTCGGAAACAGTAGGTCCAATTGCCGGGATGCAATCGTGTCGCTATATTTGGAGCCCCTGTTCCCTCCCTCCGGTTTCAGACTGAAACTCTTTAAATGGAAGTCGGAGCCGACGGTTGGGAATAACCAAAGCATCAAAGGCTGTGAACTTCCCATCTTTGCGCTGTGCAATACCGGAGAGGAGGAAAAAGGCAGAGTAATGTCACTCACTGCCGTCATTGCAAGAGTTCACGCTGGTTGTCAAATCCATTCTTGTACTCACCTTTAATTTGTTGATGATAGTATGCCAGTGTAATTATATGTGGTTCCTCAATATTAAATTCAATGGCGTTATGATTATCAACATTTCATCAGTCACAATGCATGCAGCTTGTTTTATTGAAAGTTACATTTGCCTCCCTGACACATTTGCACATTATTGACTCATGCACAAAATGTTGCAACACAAGCTAAGGTCCTCTTTTCAGAAAACAGTTTTACCCAACATATGGGGACAGCTGCACGTTGACGAAAAGAAAGATCACTCTGCAGTCCCAACTTTCAAAGTGACACAGGCACGTGACATAGAACAATACTCCTGATTGGGCCACTATTGGATTACATTAGCGTAATGGACCAAGAAATCAAATTAGGTGTGTCGGCCAATCAAGCCAAAGAATTTCCCGTTGTCATCTCTAGAAATGGTGTTGACTCGAAACATGAGGGATTTGTGAAAAGATCTTGTCAGATACCAGGGTCATCCGCTTCTACTGTGATCAAAACGGACCTACAATGGCTATATAGAAAACAAAATCATAATAATAATCATCAGATGATAAGGTGTTACCATCTTAATCAAAGGAACATTTGGCTATAAACTGCTGGCCTACAATGGCCTACAATTAAATACGATTGCTGACTGAATTGTACACGGAAACAACAATTAAGACATGTCACTGGTTCCCGAGAGGCTCCAAATTGAGCAACATTGACCCATTTATGCACTAACTCCAGCTATCAGGTGATGGCACAGCCCTTCATCCATGAAACTGATCACTTACCCAAAGTTAGACATATAATGAAAAGACATTGGATCACACTGCAGTGCCCCCAGCAGTGATGGTTTCAGATGCTGTGCTTCAGTCTATTCAAGTGTCCCTGTAAGATGGAAAACAAATATTCGTACAAATGATTCTATGTCTGTTTTAACTTTAGAGCATAAGAGGCAATTTTCGACCACAGCAGTTAACAGGAAAGCTCAGCACAGTATTTCACTTGGATATTGAATGCTAGTGAGATATGTTGGTTATGGCTAAAACCCTGTGCCAATGCAGTGCAGACTTTCTGTAGTGACTCACCCTGGATATCGAAGGCAGGTGCACTTTGTTTGCCTTTAAGCTCATTAGTGATGGGGGAACAATGTGATGACGGCTACTTGCCTAGACAAATGGTCTCTTATCACATCAATGGAGGCATCATAGTTTGCCCAATATGACAATGACAATGGCCCTCATTACGACCCTGGCGGAAAGCGACTACCCGGAGCGCCACAACGTAAATAGCGTTTCCGCCATTGCACGAAGGAGCAAAGTGCGGCCCATTCCGACCCATCGGGCACGAGCACCACGGCATGGCGGAAGTGCAAAGTCCGCGATGGCGGAAATGACCCCAAAACGGCCCACACCGCCGCCGTACGGCGCCCTAGGTGCAATACCGCCACCCCTCTTAGCGGTCACCGCAGTGTGCGCCTACCGGAAAGTACGGTGGCCGGAAATATACGGAAACGGAAGCTAAAACATGGGCCCGGAACGGGAAACATCCCGGCGTACACCTATAAATACACCAAAACCACACAACCACTAAAATCACTACCCCGAAACACACCCCAACCCGCCAACCACCCTAGCGAAACCAAGAATAATGGGAAAAGCAGCGAAGAAAGCGTGCGACCGCAAGCGGCAGGTCCACTTCTCCCGTGAGGAACTCACCGTGCTAACAGAGACCCTCCAGGAGAATGCTGCCGTCGTCTTCTCCACGCAAATGACCAGGACGGCACTTGCAAACAAGAAGGCCATATGGGCTCTGGTGGCACAGCGGGTAAGTGCGGTGGGGACCGCACCCCGCACCCCACAGCAATGCCGCAAGCGATGGGACGACCTGCGGATACGCGTCCGCAGCATACTCTCTGCCAACCGCAACATTGCCACAGCCACCGGGGGAGGTCCTGAATCACCCATCAAGTTGACCCCCTGGGAAGAAATCTGTGCCTCCACCATCGGAATGGAGAGCATAGAGGGAGTCGGAGGGATGGAGAAAGGAGTGCAGACATCCGAAGATTCAGGTAGGTGGCCCAGATAAAACAATGCCAAATCCACAAAGTCCATTCATGTGAAGTACCATGTGTCGCCATAGTGCAACAGAAACACATGTCCAGGAGAACGTCCACACACATCGGCCTGATAGCGCACGTTAAAACCCACAATAAATACATAATTAATTAAAAACCCCTAAAACACGCACTACACGTGCAGCAGGCACACCCTAACTGCAGGCTGCCAAACAACTGCACCCTCACTCCACACACAAATGAAACCACCCCCAAGACCCCGACCCAAATCACCCTCAGGCACCACCCCAATGCATGTGATACAATGCCATTCCAATTCCCACTGACCCATCAATAACCCTCGCCCTCCTTTACTCCACCACAGGGTCCGATCCAAACGACGAGCTACAGGACACCCCTACCAGCACACCTGCAAAGAGGGCCAAGACCAACGGCCAGAGACCCTCCACCTCAGCTGCACGCATCAAGACACGGCAGCAGCACAAATCAGGTGGCAGCACAGAGGAGGGAACATCAACAGGCACCCCAGCAGCCAGCATGCCCACAACACCACCACCACAGGTCCCCCCAACGGATGCCACAGAAGGCACTGCCTCTGGTGGCAGCAGCACCATAGGTGACACCCCATTGATGGCAGCATGCTCCGACACAGAAGACGGGGATGTCGAGGTCAGATCCATCCATGACCTGTCCCAATCCCCCTGTCTGTCCCCTCCCGTACAACATGAGGATACCACGCAGGGGCACCCACAAGACGACGACTGGCCATCCCCCACAAGCCCTGTGGCAAGGCAACATGAGGACAACAGCCCCTCTGTGACACCACCGCAAATGGCCATGGCCCAGCAGAGGCAACAGTCCCTCGACAAGTTAATCGTCCAACAGCAGCAAATGGCCACACTCCTCAAGGGCCATGCCGATGAATGTGGGGGCACCAAGGCAGACATAGAAACATCAACAGAGACACTTAGGGCAGAAATGGAGAGAGGTACAGAGACGCTAAGGGCACAAATTGAGAGTAGCACCGAGAGCCTGAGAGTCCAAATGGAGAGTAGCACCGAGAGCCTGAGAGTCCAAATGGAGAGTAGCACCGAGAGCCTGAGGGGGGAACTGCATGCGACATCCAAAGACGTATGTGCCGAACTTGCCGCAGTGCGCCGTGTGCTCACTGAGCTCTCGCAAACCCTTAGGGACATGCATGGACGTGAGCAGGCAGACACATCATCCGTTGCAAGTTCCGTCCAGGGCAGCCCCCAACGTAGATCTGGAAGGAACCTGCGCTCCACAGGCAGGGGTGCCCCTGATACCCGCAGAGGGGGCATGCAATAGCGACAGCCCACTGACAATGAGCATCTTTGGACACTGGTGTTCGGGGGGGAGGTAGGAGGGTGGAGGGGGTGTGTTGGGCTCACTTGGGTGGCGGGTCGATAGGGTGTTCAACATGATATCACATATGCCATAAAAAGTGCACGATCAACCAATGAGAAGTGTGGACATTGATCTTTGTGTACTAGGCCATCATAGGCGTACAGTCCATATTGTGCATGTCCCAGACACACGCAGTGCCACGAGTCCCGTGTCCATGCATCAGCCACCAGGCGTGAGTGCTAGAAGCATACATCAATGAGATGCTGACGAATGTCACGGCCCTCCGGTGCCTCGCAGACTCCATGAGGTGCTGCCACATCCCCACCCTCATCATGACCATCTTCAGGTGCTTGCAGTTCTGCGTCAGGGGGCATGGGCACATTTCTACGTATGCACATGTTGTGGAGCATGACACATGCCATCACCATCTTTGCAACCTTCTCATGGCGGTACAGGAGTGCCCCGCCAGACCTGCTGAGGCAGCGGAAACGACCCTTCAGTAGGCCGAATGCCTGTTCAATGACTACACGGGTACGTGAGTGGGCATGGTTGTAGTCCTCCTCATGCTGGTCCCGTGGGTTCCGGACTGGTGTGAGGAGCCATCTCTTCAGTGGATATCCAGCATCACCTGTATGTGGACGAGAAACGTATGATGTGGAATGCCATTGATACGTACGCACACCCCCCCCCCCCCCCTTCCTGGCAGGTCATTGACAATTCACATACCCCACATCATCATGCATGTAATGAGACTCACCGAGTAGCCAGGATCTGTTCCCTGCGTGTCGTTCCATGTAGCGTGGTATTGTCGAGTTCCTCAAGACCATAGAATCATGGGTTGATCCAGGGAATCGGGCACAACAATGTGTAATGATCCTGTTGGAGTCACACACCATCTGTACATTCAGGGAATGAAATTGTTTTCGGTTGCGGTACTGGGCCTCCATGGCATGTGGGACGACCAATTCAACATGGGTGCAGTCGATGGCACCAATGCAACCCGGTATGCCGGCAAGTGCATGGAATCCCACTTTTGTGTTGGTTATTTCCAGCTCCGAGCGTGGTAGAGAGATGTAGTCGTCTGCGTGCTTCAGGAGGGCATCGAGCACTAGCAATAGTGTCCGTGAGAACAGTGGCTGAGAAATGCCATGCAACTGTCCGACTGTGTGCTGGTAGGTGCCTGTGGCCAGGAAGTGGAGTACAGACACCACCTTCAGTAGGGGTGGGATGGCGGTTGGGCTGTCTATCATGCTGACAAGGTCAGCCTGTGTCATGTCCACAATGGCGGCTATGGTGTCCCGGTCCAGACGGTAGAGGGTGTGGATCTGCTCATCAGTGAGGTTGAACGGATGTGCTCGGAGGCGTGGGATTGCGGGCTGCCTGCGTGGTGGTAGTGGCTGTGCTGGTGGGCCTTGCTGGCCCTGCCTTGGCCTCCTCCTCCTCCTGCGTCTCCTCCGTGCGGCTGGTTGTAGTTGGTGTTCGTCTACTTCTTGGAGTCGGAGCACTTGCAGTGCTATCAGGTCCCCCAGGGCCAACATCGCGAGTCCTGCCGGTAGCATTTCGTTGTGGTTGTGGGAGGGGACTGGCTGTGCAATTTATGTGTTTTCAGGCTGTATGGCCTCCACCTGTGGTGATTAATTCCACCTGTGCAAACTGCTCTCCCCTTTGGCCGAGCACGTCCCGCGCACAACGCTGCAATTCGGGGAATGGCATCTTGCTATTGCAATCATGTATTTGTACCCGATGGCCGTGTAAGATTGGTTGATATGTTCATTCTGCTGTGGTCCCATTGTTTCACGTACTATCTGTGCAGTCGCGAACAGACTTGTGAGGGGTCAGTGGGACGTAGTACTCGGTTAACGGTGGGCCCTCATGCATCACTGTACCGAGTTGCAACGACGGGCGGGGCGTCCCATTCGTGGGTGAAGGCAGTTGCCATTTTCACACACAGCCGCACTCGATGGGATAATTAGTGATTTCAAACGGCCACAGATGCCTTTTCGACGTGATGTTGCAAATGAGGAATTCGAAGGGCGGCGCTTTCGGTTTCCAGCTAGCGGCGAGGAGATGCCCACAGGTCTGACTGCAAATGTAACGTTCTATTGTTCTATGTCCTTGAGACAGGGCCCATGGCGAGGGAGCAATGATTGATATGAATAGTTTGGGATGCGCAATAGCTACGTGGGCGATGAGGCCGTCCGTTCCCAAATACATGTTACTTCACAACACTGGAATTACGGGCTGGGGCACTGTGGATTTAGCAGGCTGCATAACGCACAGACTCAATGGATGTTTCTAATGTCATGTGAGTAATTATTCAGGCATTTTGATCCCGGGATGAGGGAATGATGGATGGATGCATGGGCAGGTGATTTGGTACAGAGTTTGCCATGTACAGGGCTTCTTGGGACCTATCCGCCTCCCCTACGCTATGTGATGCAGGGCTGCCATAGTGGGACCATCGTCCATCTGGCCTTGTTGAGCCCTCCCTGTCTCGAGGCGCCCTCAGACACTCGTTTGTGATGGTGTTTGCACCTCGATATAGATGGTTGTGAGTCGCAGGTGGTTTTGGGGTGGTGATGTTCCTTTGGAGTGGGCTAGCATGCATATGGCTGTGGATTTCGTGTGATCATTGAAGTGAGTTGTTGGTATGTAGTTCTGATGGCCATTCTGTTCTTTTTCTTTTCTTTTTGTTGACAGGTATCTCCTCCCCTTTTGCCACTGCCATCTGTATGCCACTCCTGCAGATGGATTTTACTCCCGACACCTGCTGCTTCGTGTTAATCAGTGGAGCAGCATTACGATCTTATGGGACGATCGCCAATGGCCCACATGCCCTTACGCAGTACTGGTGGCTCGGAGCAACATTTCGGCCTTTCAGCTGGACTAGTGCCTCCCCATTGGGACGGCCCTGCGGTTGTGTGCGCTTCCATGTTGCCTTTTCGTACGTGAATGTGGCTCTGTGTACCATGGGGGAACAGGGCGACACACAGGTAGTGGCTGGTCGTTTCTTGCGGAAGCAGCCCACAATGGTGGTTGGTGTTTTGGATTTCATGGCCTGATGGCTGTATGTGCTTGGTGATTTTGATGTGCATAAATGTCTATTCTGATTTGGCCCGTGTAGCGTTTTTCTTTGCAAGTGATGTGGCATATGCCTATTTGGGGGGCGATGTATTGTGAGGAGATCTGCATTGGGTTCCAGCTTCGGGGTTTAGTTGCGTGGTACTGTGCTGTGCGCGTTTGCCTACGAAGCCCAGTGAGGTCAGGGATGGGGGCTGCCAATATGCCAGTTTGAATGTTGTCATGCTCAGGGGCGGGGGATTGGGTTTTGTGTAACAGATGCCGGTCAGCCAGGTGGACTGGTTGAATGATGTGGTTTTCGGTATATTGCTGGTCACAGGTGCCTGTGTTTGCGTGCGTTTCTTGGTGGGGGACTGTGGTCATGTCCATTGGGATGGCTTGTGTATTCGTGCCATCTGTGCCCTGCAGCTCCCATTGGCCCCTGTTGTGTTTCTTTTGTTCGTTGGCATGCATGGGTGACTTGTACATTTCAATGGTTGCATTGTGGCTTCATTGCACCTACGGGGAGTTGTACTTTGTGGGCAGGGAGCGGTGTACAGGCACTCAGTGGGGCCGTTTACGGTTGATTCGCGATGCCGTACTTCTCGCCATGGCGGTATGGTCCATTCCGCCATGCCTGATGGCGTTAGGTACATGTCCGCTAGGGTCGGAATTGGCGTACCGTTGCACCATGGTGGTGTTTGCGGTTTGGCATGGCGCGCGCGCGCGTGCTTGGTGCAGTTAGCGTTGGCGTTCACTACGGTGTCGCTAATGGCATCGTACTTTGCGGTGACGGGTCATAGTCGCACCGAGCGCTATTCGATGGCGGTATTGCATTTCCGCCATCGTTTTTCGATTTCCGCCAGGGTCGTAATGAGGGCCAATAAGATGAAAATAAGATTGCACAACCCAGCATATTTGGCCTGGCCCAGACAAAGGCATGATAACATAATGTCTACCGTGCCGAAACTTGCATGAAATCCACAAATGTCAAATCCCTAGGTTTTGCCCCTTTGCCATGATGTATGATTCCTTCAGGAAAGTGAGCCTCTAGAACGTTACCACATGACAATGTCTGTAGAATAGCCATTGAATAATGACCTAGGTTGCTTGAAATTATTCTTGCACACAATGATCCACTCTTTTTGCGGAGGCAGAATACCATGTTTTACATAATGTATTATCTTAATATATGTTTATTTCAATGAAATCTATTCATAAACTCACTGGTTTGATGTATGGATACAATCATCTATGAAATGTGGTTCTGTTGTTCTAAGTGTGTTCTAATTCATGTTTCGACACACATATTTTTTTATGTAATTCATTGTAGTTTTGCTGTGTTCATACCACTGTATTAAGTTAAAACAATTGCATGGTCAGAGTTGCATTTCAGTGGCTAATCGTAACTGGAGATTTGCATTGTTTTTTGAGTTTTACCTGATAAACCTAAAATCCCTTCACATTTGTTCCTGACATCATATATGAATACAGCACCTGCCCATTGAAGTTTCATTGCAATTTATTTTCTAAAATGTGCCTCCTTAATGAAAAAAATGCATTCAGTGGAGGACCTTGTGTAACTTTAGGGGGAGATGCACAGAATCAATGGCCCGCTAGAATTTCTGGTGTAAAAGCAATTACAAAACACAATGTACTCCATACAAGAGAATACATTTTCCAGAGGCCCAAGAATGACAGACAGTAGCTGGAAACATTTGATGTTTATTCCTCGTTTGGTGCTGAAATGTCCGAGTTTACATAGCAGAGTAACAACCATTGGGTGAAGGTTTCAATCTTAGTTGGGTAAGGGTTCATAAAACTAGATTACAATTACAAGGATTATAGCAAAAATTGTGATTTAACTTCAGAATTATGAACCTGGTTCTGCAATAACCTTCTACTCGTCCTTGGAGGGTGCGCTGGCCTATCAGCATGCCCAGAACATGGGCTGGATCCTACAGTATAAGGCCATGATCCAAGCAACCTAAGTCCTGCCAGCCAGTGCTGCCTTCCTCGCTTCTTCTTCCCTTCCCCGCTCCCCCCTCACCTCTTAGCACCAGTGTAGTTTCCTACAAGGATGATAAGAGGGTTCATTTAGAAAAAAAAAGAAAACGTACCTTTTGATGCTGCATGGCGCGCTGCAGTGTGACAACTCAGTTTTCACTGTTGATGTGAAGGTCATCAACATAGAAAATGGACTTGGAAACTCAGGCGCAGCGCTGCACCGAAAGGTACGTTTCTTAAAAAAAAAAAAAAAAAAAACTCTATCAGTACGTACCTAGGAAACTACATGGGTGCTAAAGACCATAACGATGAGGAACCAGGGCTGTACTGGGTGGCAATGTCATGGGGCCCTTGTTAAAGGCATGAGCAATTGACTCGTGCCCATGCCATTACGACCTGCTACGCCTGAGTTCCTCATCATTATGACCACATTTTTATTTTAATTTTGCAAAAAAGCAATCTCATTGAAATTGAGTTAGAGGCAGGGAGTGGTTTGAGTGGTGCAACACCTATTGTTATGAGTCACGGCTGAGCCATGGCTGGTGTCACATATTTCTCTTGACTAATGCAGTTTACTACATTTCTCAGAACAATAACGCATATTTTGGAGAGTCCATAAAAACATAACAGCATTCCGATATGTCTAGAAAAGGAAATGAGGAATCTGCTTCTCCTGGCATTGCAGTCCCATTATTGTTCCTACACTTTATTTTTTTAAAAAACTGTTCCAGAAAGGTTTCGTTTTACAAGAAAAGTGTAGAAAGAAGTTGAAACTTGCAGTTCACACTCCCTTAAACAGCAGGTGTGTTTCTTTGGGGGTCTGGATTGCTCATTGGATGGGGCATGGTGATGGATTTTTTGGGGAGCTGGGGCATTCCAGCAGAGAACATAGTTCCACTACTTCTTTTTGTACACTTCGGGCACTGAGGGCAGCTATTATTACATAGTGAAATAAAGTTGCATGCAAGATGCTACAAAGAATGTAAGTTCCATCTTGGAATCTTCTACAAACTAGAGTCGCTCTGATTCTGAAACACAATGGTGCCCAAATTGTACAACCTCAGCAATACCCGCAAATTGGTTGCCACCTTCTTTCTCAGGTGCGTGGAATTCCAACACCATCAGGGAAATTGGTCCAGAACACTGAAGACCCTTGCCAGGCTGCCTATCATATATACATGAACACAATCTAAACAATGCTGCCATTACCATTTATTTTTTGGGAATTAAGGCATTATCTATGTATTGCATCAGTATTTCCGCCCTTTTTTCTGTCCTCTGTGTACCCCTCACCCTGTGTCCCCCCACCCTAGTGTTTACCTCACCTGCCTGCTCCCTAGCTCACACCCACCCACTTCTCTACTCTCCCTTCTTCTTCCCCTCTCTTTCCTCTGCACCCTCTATCGTGCTCTCTGTCTCACCTATCTTTTCTATTGACTATCCTATCCTTTTTACTAGGTCTGGTAGGAAGATGTTCAAAAGGGATATCCTGGCCTCCAAGCCAGACCTCCCTGTCGCTGATACCTATACCAGTACTTCCTCCAGACAGACCCTTACCGACATCCTCTTTGACGTTCCCTGTCCAGGACGATGGACCACTGATATGGTCTCTGTTCTCTCTCCTTCTTCCACTTCACCCATTCATGGTGGCACCCGATGGGAGGCCCCCCTGGCCCCCTTCCACTTCTCCAAGACCATCATTAATGTTTACCTAAACAGCACCCTCTTGGTCCAAGGCACTCAGGCCAACCTTCTCATTTTTGATAGATGCTTCCTGTTCCTTATCAACTTCCTTTCCTCTCCTGCTGTCCCCTCTTCCCCATCTGTGGCTTCTCTACCTCCTCCATCCTCTGCCACTTCAATGGATGCCTCTGCTGCTTCTCCGACCACCCTATCCTCCTTGACTACTTTGTCCTCTCCTCCTTCCTCCTCTGCCCCACCTCGGGGGTGCCTACAACTCTTCCACAGGGCATACCTCCGACCTGTACCCCTCCATGGAAGTCCTTCAAAGGGGGAAACCTGATACACATTGCCACAGTCAACGCTTGCTCAGCTGTCAAACACTCCTCTGACATCTGCCATCTCCTGGAAGAACTCGAACTGGATGCACTCGGTCTGATCGAGATGTGGTTCATGGCCAGCTATGTCACAAGCTTTGACACTCTCCTTTCTGACGGATACAAGATCCTCTGTGTGCCCAAAACCAACTGTCTCGGTGGGGGTGTAGCCTTGATCTTCTCAGAGTGGATCCCTGGTTTTATCATTCCTATGCAGGACTAAACCTCCTTTGAATGCCTGGTCTTTAGGCTCTCTATCTCTCCTGGCCACTATCTACCAGCCACCCGGCCAGGTAGCCATCTTCCTGTCTGAGTTGGCGGACCTCTCCTCCTCCCTGCTTGCCTCTAAATCTCCTTAACATCCACTTGGATGCTTCCTGTCCTTCTTGAGGACTCTTTTGCAACTGCTGTGAATCTCTCTCTCTCTCTCTCTCTCTCTCTCTCTCTCTATTCTTTCCTCTGGCCCAACTCATTCTGCAGGGTGCACCCTGGATGTTATGATCTCTTCAGACCTCAGACCTCCCACTCTCCAACCCTCTGACCACTCCTCTCTCCTAGTGTGATCACTTTCTCATTTCCTCTCATCTCTCCCTCTCTACTCCTCAGGCCAAGCCAACTCCAGCGCTGTCACCAACCTTCTTGGTCATCCAACCCATGACGTGTGTGTCAGTTGAGGCTTTTTCCACTACTTTCTCTCCTCCTTCTCCACCTTTGACTGATTCACATCCTGACACAACTCTGTCTAACCTTCACTTTTCTATCTCTGACACTCTCGATGTACTTGCCCCTGTCATGAGGATCCACTTGAAGCCCAAATCCAAGTGCAACTCTTGATAAGACTCTGACCTTGTCACTCTCAAATGCAAGGGCAGAGACACTGAGAGGAAGTGAAGGGCAACAGGTGCACTCTCTGACAAACTGGCCTGCTGCCTGCTCCAAAGGCCTACAGACTCTCTGTCCTCTCCAAGAAGAGAGCACACATCCAAGCCCGTGTCTCTGCGGCATCTAACAAAATGGCCAACAACTGCAATGAGCTGGCCAATCCTGCTGTAGTCTCTACCTCTCCTGTCGCCTCTCAGGCCCTCTGTACAGCCTTGGTTTCTCATTTCATCACTAAAACTCAGGACATCCTTCTCAACCTCTCTTCCTCTTCCTCCTCCAGTCATGGCCTGCGTGTGGCTGCCTCTCCTACTTCCTTCTCTTCCTTTCCCTTGTTCACCCCTAGACAAGTACGATCTATTAAATTCTCGTCAAAACAGGTTCTTCCCCATTCATCCAGAACCATTAAGGACCACATCGACACCCTTGCTCCAACCTTAGCCAAATGCTGTAATCACTCTTTTGCCACTGGAATGTTCCTCTCCCCTCCCCCCTCAAGCATTCCCTTGTGCACCCCCTCTTAAAAAATCCCAATGCTCATATTTCCTCTTCAGCTAACTATCGCCCGATCTCCATCACTCCTTCCCTGGGCAAACTCTTGGAAAAGCTGGCCATCTCCTAGCTTAATCTTCACACAGAATCTGTTGGTTGTCTCTCTGATCACCAGTATGGCTTCAGGGTGGCCTGAAGCACGGAAACTGCTCTCCTAAACATCTCTGAAAACTTGCTCTCTAACCTTGACTCTAACCTTCCTTCTGTCATCATTCTCCTCAATCTTTCTTCTGCCTTTGATATGGTCAACCATGCCATCCTGATAAATCGCCTCCATGATAACCTGGGTATCACTGATTAGGCCCTGGCCTAGCAGGCCTCACTGATCGACCCTCTCAGGTCCAGCTAGGGTCCTTTGTCTCTTATATCTCTCTCTCTACCTGTGGTGTTCCCCAGGTGTCAAACCTCTCTCCCTTGCTGTTCAACCAATACCTGGCACCTCTTGCCCACCGCATCACTGCTCTCCGCTCCAACTTTCAGTGTAATGCAGATGACACCCAGCTCTCTTTCAGGCTCCCCTCAGCTGCCTCTACTCCTTCTCTCATTCCTATTTGTCTGTCCGCAATTCAGGAGTGGTGTGCCGCCAATGATCTCTGCTTTATTTCCAGTAAGACTCAGATCCTCCTCATCAGAAAACCAGCTCCCTCTTTTGCTCTCTCTCTCTGTCTCTGGCCGCACACCTTGGGCCCTCTTCCTGCTCTTACCTGTGAAGCTAAGAACCATGCAATCATGTTTTACTACACTCTTCCCCTTCTCTCCTCACATCTCCGATGTCTCTAAGAAGTCAAACTATCAGCTGCACCTCCTCAGAGGTATTCTTCCTTTCCTCCCTTTCCCCAGTAGCTCACTATCTCCATTAACTGTTGGAAGATCTTGACTTTGACTTTTTGGGATTTATGGAAACCAGGTTCTCAGATAACAATACAAACTTGTTTGACACTCTTCGTTCAGCTAATTTTAGGATTGATGTTGGTAAACGACTAAATAAGTCTGGTGGCATTTTGGCCCTCATTTCCCTTGCTTATAGCTCCACCACCAGGATCTCTGATACTATTGTGACACCCCTGCTGAAGAAACCCCCACTGTCCCCTCTCTGTCCCCTGCTAGTTATCACCTGATTTCCCTCTTTCCGGCCGTCATTAAAGTAATTGAACCAATTGTTACCCTTCCATTTTGGCTGCATCCTTTTCAGCCTGGTTCCAGACCCTTCATGGGGCCAAAATTGGTTATGGTTTCTATTATATAGCTCTGCTCTAGGACCGCAGGGAGGATGGAGTGCTGGCTCTCCTTGACTTCTCTGCAGCATTTGATAGTTTTGACCACAATTTTCTGTTGCAATGCCTGAAACAAGGAGGACTGACGAATTCTGTCCTGCCTTGGTTTTCCTCATTCTTGGGGGACCATAAACAGATGGTGCCCCTCTTGGGTTTCTGTGCACCCTCTATGCCAATTCTTTGTGGGATACCAAAGGGCCTATACCTGTCACCCTTACCTTTCAATTTATAATTAGGCCCCGTGGAAGACTTGATTGTGGCATCCAGCATGCGTTTTTATACTTACGCCGATGACACACAATTGATTTTTAATCTGAGTGCCTGAGCATCCCTCCTGCTAGATTCAAATCTTGCCTAGCCGGGTTTGGCCACTGGATGTCCCAGAACTGGCTGAAACTCAATGGTGAAAAAGCATAGGTTATGATAGCTGGCCCTACTGATGATCATTCATTTTGGAAGTCCAAATTTTGGCCTGACTCCTTGGGACACTATCTCTCCCTTAGTCCCTTTGTTAAGAGTTTGGGTGTTAAACCTCTCCATTTGGGATCTAGAGAAGGACATATCACAGCTGTGTGCAGGTCGGGCTTTTGCAAACTGAGACTGCTTAGCCAAGCTTTGCCGATTGTGCCTTAGCAGCTTCGCACAAGTGTGGTCACCACTTCTATCATGGACGCACTAGACTATTGCAACAGCATTTCTTTGGGCCAACCAAAATTTCTGGTCCATCGACTTAAAATTCTTCAAAATGCCACTGCATGACTGGCTTTGAATGCCTCTAGTCGATGCTCGGCCTTGCTGCTATTGGCCAAACTGCAATGGCTTCCTGTAAAAAGTTGGATAACGTTTAAGGTGCACTGTATGACACATCATGCGTTTGTCCATACAGGTCCTTCCTTCCTTCAATCGAAATTGGCTCATTAGCTTCCGATTCATTCCCTGAGATCATCTTTTGCCAGCTTGCTGGCAGTGCCTCGCTTTCATAAAGCTCAATTGGGAGGGCACTCCTTTTTGCTGTTAGCCCTGACACTATGGAACTCTCTCCCAGCTCCTTTGAGAGAGACTTCAGATCATCTGGGTTTTTGCAGAGCACTCAAGACATTTCTGTTTTGAGAAGCTGTGAGGAGTCCCTTGGCGCTTCTTCTGCTGGTCCACCTGTGTTTTCTCTCATACTCTCATAGATGCCTGTTGGCCTTGGCCTTGCGCTTAATAAATCATGTTTACATTATGTTTCATCTCTGCCAGTGCTGCATTTTCCTTTCATAGCATTTCTTGGAAATGTATGCTCAACACTAACTCTTGTCTCTCTTTGGTCACCATATACAGACCACACAACTATTGATCATTTGCACTTGTGCATAAAAATGTTGCAAATATAACAAGTGCCAGTTCAGATTCTTAGGTAATATGGAAAGGAGCAGACAGGTTTTGAAACAATCGGTCTTACATGAAATTGTTTGCACTGTGGACAAAATGAATAGGGTGAATAGTGTGTTGTCATGCTAGTTTCTACATAATGTAAAAATAAATATGTTATAGCATGTTTATGTTACACATCTATCAGGCTGCTTCATTTTCACTATAATGAAATATTTAGGTACAATCAATTGGTGAAAAATCTGTTTTCTCCATTGCCTATTGTATAAGCAACCATAATACACAGGCTCCTGTTTACGATATATTCTACCCAGGAGGGTCAATAGTCAATCAAATACAAGTGAATAGGGTCAAGGAAACCTAAACACCTCACTCCTATGGTTCAAGTCCCAGTGTTTTATCAAAGTGCAGCTGAGCACCATGTACTGTTATTTGTAGATATAATGTTATAACCCATGTTATCCTTTCTATGGTATCAGAGCATGTATGTTCTTCTGTTTGAATCCCAATCCAAGGCAGTCACCTTGGGTTAAAACCATTTGCACCAATTATTGAGCTTCCTGTGTCAAATTTGCTTTAGATGCATGTCATTGTGTGGCTTACATTAAATCTTTGAATACGTGTTTCCTTGACCCTATTCACTTGTTTTTGATTGACTATTATACAAGCAGCAATATTAATGTTAAATTAATATGCTCACTTTTTACACAATGGCAAAAGATCTGGGAGACTTTAGGTTTTTCTTGGACTTCCTATCTAACAAACTTTCCAAATCTGTCTGCACTCATGGGGGGGGGGATCTTACACCCTGGACACTATCCGCACATCATCAAATGTGTGCCTTAACAACATTGCCATCAGTCCTCTACCCTGGTCAGACCACTATCTTGCACGAATTGAAAAGCTCCATGCCACTATGCCTCTTACAGGCACATCCTGGTCAAAACCATAAAGAAAGTATCTACTGTTATATTCACTGAGACTGTCAAGTCTCTCATAACTTACAAGGCCATGCAGCGGTGTTATCAACTAATCTGCACAGCAAGAATCTTGTTCATCCTGGCAGTGATAACCTACAGGAAACCAAACCATTACTCCAAAGGAATAACAGGACACTGGGATAATACTCTTCCCAACAAGTGGATTAAGAAAGCTGTCCTGATTGCATAGGCCACTACATTCCTGCTCAACATTTTCAGATCTACAAAGGGCTAAAATATCAATCTGAACTACCATGTGCTCCTATTGCAGCTATAGATCTGCATGACAACCTGTCCACCTTTTTGGAATCTAGCTCTCCCTCTCTTCCAGGAGCTGAATTCTAAAGTAAACCTCCAGCATGACTTTCAAGGTGGTTGTGGGTGCACAGTATCCACTAAGATTGTTACAAAAATGAAATCTTCTTCTGAGCAAGTAACTCCATCTCCTGGCATCACCATTACGACAGCATTGTATCCCTTGCCCGAGCTTTATCTTCCTCTGTGAACACACATGTATCGGGTGTATGCTTTTCTTTCCTTATCTGCAGTCTGCACCAATGAGATGTGTCTCTCTTCGATTGATAAAGATAAGTTGAAAAAATAGTGCTGCCCTCTAATGAAAAGACACCTTTTGGGCGGAGAAAGCGTGCTTTGAGCTAATTTGCAGATTTGCAATGAATTTCTCAGTGGCTCTGTACTTAAGGTGAACATCAAGGGATGGTTATTGGGTGGCATGTATGACTTAAATTAAATGAACACATTTTAGGCTCACATTTCAAGTGTTTATCATCTTTTTTAAGCCCACTAAAACATTGATGGTATTTGCTTATCTTCTAAAAAATACTTATGTCTCTCCTCTTTTGATGAAAACCAATTATGATCTGAATATTCATCCAAACAATTGCCCTCTTTCAAACACTCCTTATTGGATAAGTCAATGAAAATGGCGATGTAACAACTGTTGTATTACAGTACGAGTCACTCATAGTCTTTTACATGAGGCCTTTGTCTGGATATAGATACGGAATCTGCCCTCTTATGTATGAGAGATTATGTTATGAAATCATTGTATAAGAGCACCACTGACATTCCGATCCTCTTTAATTTGTTAGTGGCATTTGACACTATGAATCATTTCATGCTGCTCAATTGTTTGAACATTCAATGTGTGGGTTGCATCATTGTTGCTCAATAGATAGTGGGGAGAAAATACAGGCCATTTTCTCCCCCAAAGATAAAACCTACAAGTTGTGTTCCCCTAGTATCATTCATCTTTACCTAGTTTTTCTATATTTGCCTGAAACATTTACCATTCCTTACTGTGTCATTCCTTCCTGCCTTCCAAATGACCAAGATGGCACCTATGTTGCCTTTTTCACTAAATGGGATCACCACAGAATCTACACTGTATCTCAATGGACCTCTTGCACATTCATGTCTAGATGAACGATAAGCTGTGTCAGAGTGAATCAAAATTAGTATTAAACTACTTTGACGTGTATGTCCCTTCTTCACTCTATTTCTAATTCCCGACCACACAGTGATGCTCAGCTACCATATTCCAATAATCTAAACATGGTCTCCAATCGGCTCCACTCCTTGGTACTGCAGATTCAAGACCATAAAAAGAAATCCTGTATACAACTTCATGTGCTTAAACACATCCCTTTTCTTAACATGGCACAAAGAGTGATCAGCTGGATCAGCTGGATTACTGTCTCCGCCTTTTTCCTGGGTCTCCCCAAATGCCTTAATGAATGATCAACTGAATATAATATAGAATAAGGTTGCCAGGTACCCCCTAGATGTGAAACTATGAAACCACATTATTCCTGTGTTGATTTCTCTTCACTGACTCCCAGTGTATGCATGCATCAGTTTAAGGAATCTTTGTCTTATCCAGGAAGCCTATAGGGATTTTGGACCAAGCTAAGTCAATCAAACACATAATAAAGAGTGCCCCATCAGGGATATCAGGGCTAGCAGATGAAAGGCACTGTAACTACTTTCAAGAAGAAGTATGGCGGCAGTAGTTTTAATTCCGCTGAGGTGACTCTCTATGGCAACCTGCTGATCACCCTCTGATCTGAAGGGAAACACATCTGTTTCTGGAAAATACTAAGGAGCTCATTTTTGAGTCTACTGTAAAAAGTCAGTGGGTCCTGTTACACTTTCACATACAGAGGTCCCAAATGCCTTATTTTCTTCATTTGCATGGGGCACTGGAAAAGGGGTGGGGTAAAGAGGCAGCATACATGCTTGTATACCGCCCCTTCACACTCTGCAGTGTAAAATGAAAGAAACACAAGGTATTCCTATGGAGTAAGCCTGCTTTTTCGCTGGTGCAAAAAGCCATTGCACTCCATAAGAATCCAAAGCATCTGTGCCAGCATGAAAATTCATTCCCTCGCAAATGTAGTATTGTTATGGCGTAGAGGAAGGGGCAGTAGAATCATAAATTACGATCCCCCCCTCCTCTTCGCCATACAAATGAATGAAAATGGGATTGTACTGATACAATGAGCTCCCAAATACCGTTGCTTATTGGTGCTTGATTTAGTTCCCCTACTAACTTCTATTTCAGATTCATATTTTATCTGTCTTGAACAGTGAGATTAATTCATTTGGTTTTTCGCTGAATACCTAGGGGCTGTGCACTCATGTTTTTGGTTGCATTTGTCCCTTTCCCTAATCTTGCAAATAACAGATCCAGAATGTTCCATGTCTTGACTGATCAGTTATTTTACCCTCCATTGTCCTGCCTTGTTATTTCACAAAGTGACTGTGCTTGCAGCTGGCACCCTACATTGCCACCCTACAATTCACCAATAAATAAATAAAGCAAATCAAAATGATACCCACCATCACCATTCAACATCCCCACGCCTCAGGAAGCTCTTTACTGAGAGATCCTTGGAGAAATCTTTATACAGAATGAATTTGTCAGATCTTCGTAAACAACGATTATATAAAACTACAGTGGCTAGAAACTGTAAAAATGTTGAAGCCCTTACACATCAATTTTTACAAAAGGTTGTCAAAAATCCGAATTCATATTTTGGATTTTCTTAACATTGTATATGTTTGTTAAAACATGTAACTTGCTCCTGCAACACAATAGTTGGAGTAATATATGGTGTAATCATATAATCAATAATTTTGAGAGTCCTAAATGTCTTTGGGCCTCATTAGGACCCAGGCGGACTTCGCGGTGCTAAATGCACCGCGAAGCATGGCGGAAAGCCGCCGATAGCGCCATGGGGGTTGGCGGATTTACCGCCCCATTCCGACCTCGGCGGAGCGGTAAATCCCCAATCCCCATTCTGCCCTTCCCCATTCCCATTTTTGCCCCATAGGGTATAATGGGAGTGGGGAAGGAGTTAATTACGCCACCGTAAAATACGGTGGCGTAATTAACAACGAGGTCCCGTAGCGCCATGGTTTTCTCCGCCTGGTAAAACCAGGCGGAAAAGGCCGCCATGGCGCTACGGGAACTCGTAGTATGGCGGAGAGGTACGCCATGCACTACGCTGGCGTAACACCCTCTCCGCCAGGGTCCTAATGAGGCCCTTTGACATTTTCATTCTCAAATGCCACTTGAAGACCGTTTGCCTTTCTATAAAAATAGATTGATTGATTGCTTGATTTAACATTTGTTACTCACAAATCCTTCTGAAACCAAGCAAGGATTCTGCTTCTAGGCGAGTTGTTATTGTGCTTGCTCAGTTTAAGAATAATCACCAAATTCCTAAATCAAACGACAAGAACTTTTTCAGCTTTCAGCGGAAAACTGCAATTGAAGGGACATACCCCAACTCAGCTGGAAGTGAGTTTCAGAGGTGAGGACCTTAGATGGAGAAACGACGATCCCCCCAGGGTAGTGTGATAAGAAAGGGGAAGGGCCAACAATTTCTGGACAAATGAACAAAATGCTCGGAAGGGCTGATAAAGCTGAATTTTGGATATCAGATATCTGGGTGCCATTCCTTGAATACATTTGCAAATCAAACACAGTGTTCTAAACTCAATCCTTTTACTGGCAGGCAGCCAGTGCAATTTCCTCTGACATGTGGAGATCAGAGCACGTTTTGGAAGATTATAAATCAGTCTGACGACAGCGTTCTGGGCTACCTCCAGATGATGTAATTGGCTTTCTGGGGCATCCAAAAGAAGGGTACCGAAGTAGTCGAACATGGAATTCACCATGGTCCCCAGAGCCAACACCCAATCAATTTCTGGGATGAACAGTAGAATAGGCTTCAATAGCCTAACTTGATAAAACACAGCTTTCACTGTCTCTGAGACATTTTTATTATAAGCCAACAATGTTTGCAAATGGAACCAAGATTTTTTTCTTTACTCGAAAAGGAAGTATTGCATCAAAGATAGCAAGACAGGGATAAGTGGCATGGTAATCCTTGAATTGATTTTTTGGGCAAAACACTATCACCTATATTTTGTTGGGATTAAGCTGAAGCTTGCTTTCAGTCATCACATTTTGTATGGCATTAGCACAAGCTAGGACATGATCTGTTGCTTCTGGGATGGATTTTAATCTGACATATATTTGTGTATCGCCCGCATAGGAATGGTACTCCAAATTAAACTGTGAAAAAATATCCATCATAGGATGAAGATACATGTTAAATGATGTAGGGGACAGTGACTACATCTGTGGAACTCCGCGAGGACCGGCAGGTCATTAGAATAAAGGGCTAAACATTTGCTACTTAGGCCCTTTGTTCCAAAATAGAAGAGAACCATTTCAAAGAGTCCCCCGAAACCTGAGCAACCATCAAAAGTCTATTCAGCAACTGACCAAAGTCTACCGTGTCATAGGCCGCTGACAGATCAAGCATGATCAGCATTCTCGTATCACCTTTGTCCGTGGACCTTAAAATGTCATCCCACAAAGCCACCAGGGCAGTCTCAGTTCAGTCACAAGGTCTGAAACCAGACTGGAAGATATCTAAGATGGCATTTCCCTCCGGGTAAGTCTGCAGCTTTGTGGTGACTATGTTTTACAATATTTATGCTGTCCAAGGCAAGCCTGCAATAGGCCGAAAATTTTATAACACCTGATGATCCAGGGTGGATTTTTTTAACAAGGGTCTAAGGACCGGTTTATTTAGTTCTTGTGGCACCATCCCCTGGGTTAGGGAATCATTCACAACATTCATCAGAAAAGGTTTAAGAGATGACGCATGTTGCACAGGGTCATAATCATGATTAGTAGGTTTCAAATTAAGAATCCAGGCCTCAATATCCTCCGAGGTTACCAGTGAGAATAAGAAAGTAGATGGCGTAGAAGTAAGAGCCTTTAAACATTCCTCATTCAGACAAGGCATTATTGTGGTAGTGGTTTGTGAGTCAATGTTCTTACACACGGTTTGGACCTTATCATTAAAAAAAGCATTAAACTAATTTGCCAGGGTGCAAGACAGAGATAATTTAAATGAAGTACAGGATGGAAGGGAGAGGTTCTTAATTCTAGAAAATAATTCCTTAGATCATTTATTTTTTGAGGAAATAAATTGTGATTTTGCCTGGACAATTCCTTGTTTGTAGATCACCAGTGTCTCTTTGGCATCATGGCAAGAAGATAAATCTTTAATTTTCCACCACATTTTTTTGTTCCTTTGATAATTCTACTTTCAATCTCTCAAAGTTTCCGAAAAACAGACATTATTTATTTTTATTGTTGTCCTTTGGTTTCAGGGGTGCCGTAGCATCACAGCAGTTCTTCAGTGATGCTATGTTAATTAGATAACATTTTTCACTATCTTTTTCCGCTGTGAATGGTAGAAGATTTGCTACTAATTGAGATCCTGTAATAGCATCGAGAGTTCTTTTGATAGGTCACATAAAAGAATTTATATCAGTATTTCTCCGTGGGTCTACATGCTCAGAGAAAATGGAAAACATCACAACCATATGATTGTACCAACTTACTGGCATATTTTTTAGATGGTGAATTTATTTTCAGCCCTCTATATAAAACAATATTGAGATAGTGGCCTACGTTGTGTGAGGTGGAGGAGCTCAATGATGATAAATCACGTGCAGTCATTATTTCCCTCATTCTTAACCAATCTCTACTACCAGAGTCATGAAATCACACATTGAAGTCCCCAAGAATCATCAATCATGAGCACTGTGACACCTCTGATGTAAGAAATTAATCAAAATGTTCAAAAAAGACACCAGTGGACCGATAGTACCTGCATGGAGTAACTTGCTGGTGTGGAAAATGACAGGCAATAACCTGAGACTGTTTGTTCTACTATAGGCCATGAAAGTTTGCTATGGAAAATTTTGATTAAAAAACAATAGCAACCCACCCCCTTCTTATGCTCCTAATTTTCAAGTTTAATCAGGAAGCCTGGAGGAACGAGCGGATGGAATTGCGAGACAGAATTGGTTTGAAACCAAATCTCAGCAATAAAAAGGCAATCTAAATTTAATGAGATCAAAAGGTCATTCAAGCCTGTACCATTTTCTTACTGCAGACCTTGCATTGATTAATGCACCAAGCAGGCCAGGGTTAGAAGTGTTTATGATAACGCTGTCAGTTGTACCTGGTAACTTCCTAGCTTTTCTATCCCCAATAGTCTAAGCTTGTTCACAGTACCTAGACTAATGAATCCCAAAGTATCCCATATCCCCATAAAGAAAACATATGAGCACATATTTCCCCAATGTGCAGCAACACCACCGTGCCTAAATACAAAGCAATAGGAGTGAGCAATTCAAAGGAAGAATAAAACCTCAACTCCTGTTTTAACAGCCAGTGGAGTTTACGCTAAACTCAAGCAGCCGGAACCGCCGACTGTCGATCAGCCCAAACAGGCCAAACAGGCTTTGCGCTGACGCCGACCAGTTATGGCCTGCATCGCACGATAGTGCCTTCAGAAGCAGCATGTGGGTGCTTGTGATGATGGGCTATGTTGTTTCTATATCATCTACAACTGACACTAATGACACCTCTCAGGAATAATAACCACATACATGATGTATTGGTGCTCAGCACCAAACACAGATTAAAATTACAGCAAGAACAGCTTGCTTGCGCTAAACTCCTGCATTTTGGTAAGGAGAACCAGAACGATGCATCTGGCAAAGCCGATGATGCTGACCCTCAGACTTAATACCCCCACAGCCAATGATAGTTAATGCCAAAAGTAATAGTGGAGGGTTACATTGGGGGGGTTGATAAGGCCAAAGAAGCAGATTATCTTGAAGGACACATCTTAAAAAGAGTCCCCCCTGAGCCATTGCAGTCGAAAATAACAAGTGATCAACTGGGACACAACGCAGTGCCTACTGCGGTCAAGGGGATTGTGGCTTCTAAGCCTTCTGAAACTTGGCTACTCCTTATAGAGCAGTTTGTGCTGGACCTTGAGACCTGCTCTAACATTAGGGACTTCCAGAGATGGGTGGCCAGTGTAGGCCACCATATCCCTGCCCACTGCAAAGAAGCTGAATTCTCCCGAAAGTGAGAGAGTGGATAATTCTTCACAAATCTCCCCTTCTAGGAGGAGTCTCCATTCTGGCTGTCAAACAGTTTACACAGTGTTGTGTGACCCAGGTGTGCCCTACCTGCTCCGTTCCGGGAAGGGGGGCTAATGTCTCACAAGGAGCTACCATGCCGTCTATTAAGGCACCGTCTACTACTGCTTTGACTTTTGTTAGGGACTTCGACAAAGGAAATCCAAACAGCCTATTATTGTGGAACCGAGTCTTAGGAGTTTTGCTATGGATGCCAGGAACTTCATTATTACCAATGTTGCCAGGACAAGCCAATTCAAATCCAGGGAGGCCCTGAAAAACAACATTTTGGCTTGGCTTAACTCCGTACTGGGGCCTAATCGTGTAAGAACACAAGATTTAAAAGTTCTCCGGAGAACTCAAATTGAACAGTGGTGTCCCACTGCCAATACCGACTGTATTATCGTGGGATGTGGCTCTAGCAGCCTACCTCAGTATCTAAACAGGATTTTAATCCCACAGCATGTATGTTCCTTCACTAATCATCTGTACTGAATTAAACTTCGAATTGTCACATTTTAGCTTAATAATTGGTTTCCCACCATAACTTTGCTGTATGGTAGTTCTGTACTGTAGAGCTTGGCATTTTCCAATCCATCATAGTTTGTCTGTTTAACCATGTGCCATATATATGTTAGTTTCTCTGTGTTTTTTCCACCATTTGATATGTGACCTGTATGATTTATGTGAAGCGCCCTGATGCATACAAATAATAATAATAAATAATAATAATATATAACACGATTGTGCTTCAATGATCCCCCACAAGTTCTATATAATGGATTCTAGATGATAGTGAGCAAATAAAATACCATCTAGCCATATGCATCCCAACACACACAATTCCTAAGCAATATTAAAAAGGTTGCTAAAAATATTTTTTAAATAAACATTACAAAATATGAGGTAAAATGATAAACAATTATGTGAAATAACACAGTAAAATCCTTTCCTGAGATGCAAGCAGGTTCAAAAGCAGTCCTGACCCACAAGATCAGTCTGCATGCTGCCGTGCTGAGAGCGGGCAAGTTAGTGCCTGCATCACAAGATAGTGCCGTCAGAAGTAGCGCGCGGGTGCTGATGCTGATGGGCTATATAGTTTCTATATAGCACGCTCGTGTTCCAATGATCCCCCACAAGTTCTATATAATGGATTCTAGGTGGTAGTGAGCAATTAAAATACCATCTAGTTTCCCAATACACATAATTCCTAAGCAATATTTAAAAGGTTGCTAAAAATATTTTTAAAATAAACAAAACATGAGGTAAAATGATAAACAATTAGTTGGAATAACACAGTAAAATCCATTCTGGAGATGCCAGCAGCTTCAATAGCAGTCCCAACCTACAAGATCGGTCTGCATACTGCCACGCTGATGCAGGCCAGTTATGGCCTGCGTCACAAGATAGTGCCTTAAGAAGCAGCGCACAGGCGCTAGTGCTGATGGGCTATGTAGTTTCTATATAGCACGATTGTTCTTCACTGATCCCCCAATATATAATGGATTCTACGTGGTAGTGAGCAATTAAAATACTATCTAGTCACATGTATCCCAACACATACAATTCCTAAGCAATATTTTAAACGTTGCTAAAAGTATTTGTAATTAAACGTTAAGAAATATGAGGTAAAATGATAAACAATTAGTCGAACATACACAGTAAAATCCTTTCCTGAGGCGCAAGCAGCTTCAAAAGTAGTACCAACCTACAAGACATCAAACTAACTCCACAACTCTGTAGAGGAGCAGCTGTATACCTTCTACCTGATCTCCTCCCATTAGCAAATAGAAATATTTAAGGATGACGATGCAACTGGAGCACTAAGAGAAACATGTATCCAATGATACAGTAATCATGAACACAAAGAAGAATGAAGTGACTAGCTGGTCAATAACTGTAAATAGGCTGCAAAGCAAGGTCGAAAGAAAACATAGACGCTTGCTTATTAGAGGTATATATTCAACGTTTAGGATGACCATTAGAACAGGAATAGACGACTGCTTATGCCAATCACCCCAGCTACCTCAAAATACAAGCCCAGAATCCCCAAGTGAAAAGACAATGGAAAGCCTTTTTTGCCTTTGCAAAATAAAGGAGTACATTGGCCTGAGACCAAAGATGCTATTTCGAGAGATGAAGGCAAAGTACGAAGGGAGTCTAACGAGCATACCATGTGCGAAGGGCATATTTCTCAAGAATAGGAGGAACAAGAACATTTACAGATGCCAAATATTGGGCAATTCAATGCAAATCATGTTTTTATGGGAAAGAGTGACCAAGTCTCTAAAGGCCAAGAGGAGCAACTGCGCCCATTATCATTGAAGCAAAGAGTGTTAAATACAGTGTCAAAATGGACAAATGTGTGGTCTCTTAATAAGTGGCGAAAAGCTTGCAAACAAGTGCTATTCGTTAGGCTTGAAACTAAGGTAATGGTGTGCCTACTCTCCCTTGAATGTTACGGGACAGTGCAAAATGGCAAGGTCATTCTTCAAACAGAGGGCACTGGCATGAGGCCTACGAATGAGAGAGGGCAGACTAATTGGGAAAACAAGGGAAGATATGACTTATCTCAAGGCACTTGTGTTTTGTTGTTTCTATGTACGTGCTGCTAGCAAGCCAGAAGTTCAATGTTGGATTTGTGCTGCCAACCAATCAGAAATGCCTGCCATGCACATTTACATACAATGTTGCAAGTATTATTCTGCTGCCATATTCCTTGCTTTAATCAGTATTATACGTATTTAGAAGTAGATCAGGGCGTATCCTACAGACATGGGACCGCCAATAAGTGATTAATACTCATGTATTCCAAATGTAGACATGTTCCCCTTATCCAATCCCACCCATAGATAGGTTTATGTAATATGCCAAGTAGGATGATGCCATAGATGGCACATCTAGCATTATATAAACTAACAATAATCAAGAAGACATTGTGATGCTGCAGGAATCAATTGGATGAATGACAATTAACGCCCCCTTCCTTCATTGAGATAAAAGCAGTATTTTACCATCTTCTTTGAGTCTGTCCGGTTGTTTGTTCTGAGACATTTTATTGGTAATTCCATCTAGCACTAAAGGCATTTCAAGGTGATAGAGCACAACTCCATTAATTCACAATGTAGTACTAGACACAATCATCACTGTCATTGCCTGGGGGTTAGCCATACCCAGCGTGTCAATAGTAGTATACTGTTCTGCAGTTTAGGCACTGAATTACATCCCCAAGATGGCACCCAGTGCATATTGGCATACTATGATGTGTGTTCAGTTCATATAGAGTTCTATGTGCTTTATAGTTGGACCACTGGTAATGTTGCCAATGTAGGAGTGTGGATACTTTACTTGAAAAGCGAACCGTATTTGCAGTCTGGTTTGAACCTCACCAACAGTGTATAATTTTTTGTATAATGTAAATGGCAATGAACAAGGACCAACATGGCCTAAAAGTGAAACACATTCTTGTATTGTAATGTGCAATTATTCGTTTGGATACATGCATAACAGGTAAAGGAGCAGCATCCTTTACTAGGGCTGCTCTTTAACACTTCCCCACCCAATGCAGATAACAACAGGACAAAGGCAGGTCTCTGCATCCAAAAGGAGAATTGGTACGTGTTAATTCAAATTGACATAATTCAGGCTGAACCAGTAAACTAAAGATGAGCATATTTGAAGTTGAGCTTTATCTTAGACAAGGACAAACTAACAAAGACTTCTTCAGCTACCTTGGTTGAAATCTGCCTTTCAACGCCCTTAAATGAGGATTTACCATTAATAATTCTAGGAGCAAAAACAAATAACAATATTAACAGACGTCATAGAAGAGGCCGATTTTTGATTAATGGAAAGACTACCTAATATGCTGTAAAAATTATATATAGGTATGTATTGCTTAATGGTTTTATATGCTAATCTTTGGGAGTGCCTCTTCAGAGCACCTGGAAAAGAAAGAACACATCAGGTTTGCTTAGTTGCAGTCGGTATCAGAGATCTGACAAGATAGTTGAGTTACATATTGTGGGTGATGCCTTTTCTAAGGCACAATTGGTTACACAAATCCTGGTGCTTGCAGGTAATTCATATTATAACAAGCATATAACAAGTGGATGTAGGAACAAGTCAAATATCCTATTGCAGGACCGGAGAAGGCAAATTCGAGGTTGTCAGATAAAGTATTTTTTTGGACATGAGGCAGAAGTGGTAGTTATAAGGTATAAGTGGAGTAGTTATTGGGGGGAAGGGAAGGTTATTTGGTTAATATACGCAGGCATACCAGAGTTATATTGCATGTGCAGTTCTGTCGTTTTGTTAAGGTTGTTACAAAATGTCCATCCTAATGCTGCTAGGGATCTCCTTCCCTGTTTTTCACTTTTGAACCTGGGCTTAGATACGTTGTTAACCTGTGATGATATTAGTAATCTTTTGGGTACATTTTCTTTTTAATCTAAGTGTTGAAGCATGTATAGAGAAATGTTATGGAGGATTTTGAGAGAAATGTACTTTATTTTGTATGCTTTTCCATTTGTAATGGGCAGCCAGTTGAGGCTTTTCAGACTTGGTGAGTTAGAGTTCCACAATACGTTTACCTGATTTGTTTTGGAGTTGGTTCCGTTTTTTATGTTTAGTCCTAGATAAAGACGTTTACAAAAGTCTAGACGAGAAAGGGCAATGGCTCTGGTCACTTCAATTTTCTATGATTGATCTAAGTAAGGGCCAATTGTTCTAAGGATGAGGAGCTGCAAGTCTGGAAGCTTTGGGCTATTGAATCTATATGTGAAAATAGTGAGAGTTCAGTTTTGAAAATATTACCTACATTCTTTACCTGGTTGATTGGGTTCATGTTGTATCATTGAGGGGTGGCCATTTGAATGGTAGCGCTGCAGGGGTGGTGATCCAAAAGAAGATTCTTAATATTTTAGCTGTGGCAAGGCAGATATTCAATATTTTTGGTCCAATCCTGGAGTCTCTGGAGGAGCTCATGTATATTTGCTGATTGTTGCTATCAGGATCCAGGTTCAATAGTAGCTGATAATTACCCATGTATATTTGGAAAGCTTCTTAGAAGAGTTTGTTTAATATGAACAGTAAATAGCCATTAGGTTAAGACTGAGCCCAGGGAAATACCGCAGTTTAAGGGGGAGTTGAGGAATCCCATTTTAACCCTCATGGTGTGATTATAACGGGAGTTCCGATCTACTTCAAGGCACTGTCAAATGTTCCTTTCTGAACTTGTAATATTTGTGTCTTATAGTTGACTGACTCACAGTCATGTGAAAGGTTGCTAGGACTGTTGTGTATTGTTGTCAAGTGCTTACAGAAGTTTTTGTTTCATGAAAAAGATGTGTATTTGTTTACCCCTGTTTGAGCAAAAACTAGATTATTGTTGATGAAATAAGAGGTTTACTTCACTGTGGAGTACCAGCCGGGTGGCAGTTATGTTTTCCTGGATCTTAGCAATTAAATTAATGTTAGATATGATTCTGTTGTTTTGGGGTATGTATCGATGTTATGGTGACCACATTTGGTGATGTTGGGAGGATGCCTGATGTTAGTGATGCATTGCAAAAATCACTCTGTTATTCTACCAGGCTAGCCAAACTTTCCTTGATCAGGGTGTCTCGGCATTGGACAACTTATTACTCTGAGGTGCCTAGAGTCGTAGACCCTCATTAGAGTTTGGTGGTCTCTCTGCAGTAAATCCGCTGATATACCACAAACAGAATTACAATTACTGCCACATGTTCCGGCGGTATTGCTGTTGGATTACAAGTAGTGGTAGGCAATGTTAGTTTCCATTAATTGGAGTCCTTATGTCTCCATGGGGATTTTAGCAGTATTAACACCAGCAGTAATTCCACCAATTTGGCTAAATTTGAGGAGTAAGGTGGAGGAATTACCTTCAGCTTCTTTTTGTGGGGTTTTCCTCCACCTTACCCCCAAATTCGAAGTTGAGTGGTGCGGTAATGCAACAGTATATGCTATTACTGCTGTATTACTGCTGATTTTTACTGCACCATGCAATTCATAATGAGGATGGTGTTATGAATAAGCTATTCAGTTGCAATGGAAATTCATTCCATAAAGGTAGGCAGATGGCACTGGTGTATGGTGGCCACACCTTCTGATCATTGTTGTCTTGCAATTTGGCATTGGTATCCCAAAAGTCTCTATCAAGACGGCTTGCTATTTCCTCTGAGGGTATGGGTTGGTTATGTAAGGATATTTGGCGTGTTACAGCACAGAGTACAGCACCACTCCACAGGATCAATGTATAGCATGTTTTTTTTGATGTGCAGCGCCACTGCATGGGTTTGGTGCATTGGTATGATGCAGTTGTTTCAAGCTATGTGTTGCCAGTGTAACATGGACATATAAGTAAGGGCAGGTTATTCAGTCAAAAACGATTTTTACATATAAAATGCAAATACATTTTTCACAGTTAAAAGCACACATTTGTACCTTCAAAATGCACACCATTTCTCACCTGAAATGCCTATGTTGCAATAGACACATTTGGTAATTAACAAACTAATATCACTAACAAGACTAATAATTATAACTCATTAATAAAAGAATGTGTCTTCACTGCAAAAAGAGGCAGACTCTGAAAATCAGTTTTAAACACACATTCAAGTTTTTTTTTTTCCAGATATTTTTGTGTATTATAAAAGTTGCATTTAAACACGATCTCACTCTTTACAGAAATAAGTGAAATAGCAGTGGCGGAGACAAGAACTCAATTTGCAACATTAAACAAGTGAGTAAAGCACAGGAATGTCCTTTCCTACACTGACTGAATATTCTCGTACACACTCAGCCCCCACACCTCAGCGAGATAATTACCAGGCTTATTCAGCATGTAACTTCTTTGGCTGTTCGCCTTCTGGAGGGGTTTACCCAGCAAGGACAAGCATCTGCCGTCACTCGAACTGGGACTTGTTGACTGGAAAAGCCAGTCTCTGCAACCAAGTTGAATCTGCTTTAGGAATCAGGCCTCCCCAGCTGTCAACCCCGTCCTTCTTCGAGCTGTGTCAAGATGTCTCTCCCCAGCTCCTTCCTCAAGATTAAACAAAAAAAAGACTCTGGTTCCCTCCTACCAAAGGATCCTAACCAATAAAATTCTATCATGCCCTAACCACCCTCTGTACACAATGGCTTGGCTTATACAGTTGCAACTGTAACAAGCTGATTTCCTGCTTATTCAAAGTCTTTGCTTCCTGCAGTTACTGTGGACAGAGCACAGGAAGGCAAAGAAGAAAAAAAAAAACTTGAATGTGTGTTTAAAACTGATTTTCAGAGTCTGCCTCTTTTTGCAGTGAAGACACATTCTTTTATTAATGAGTTATAATTATTAGTCTTGTTAGTGATATTAGTTTGTTAATTACAAAAGGTGTCTCTTGCAACATAGGCATTTCAGGTGAGAAATCGTGTGCATTTTGAAGGGACAGATGTGTGCTTTTAACTGTGAAAAATGTATTTGCATTTTATATGTAAAAATCGTTTTTGACTGAATAACCTGCCCTTACTTGTATGTCCATGTTACACTGGCAACACATAGCTTGAAACAACTGCATCATAGCAATGCACCAAACCCATGCAGTGGTGCTGCACTTAAAAAAAAAAAACATGCTATACATTGATCCTGTGGAGTGGTGCTGTACTCTGTGCTGTAACACGCCAAGTATCCTTACAGTTACTAGTTTGGTTTGGGTGCGTTAGTTTATTGTTCATTTTGAAAGTATCTTTACATTTCCATTGTGCAAAAGTGATACATTTTTGATAGAATATTTTGTTCTTATCATAATCCCTGCAGTGATTTGTGCTTGCCGGTTTGCAATTGGGTGACTTGGATTTCTTCCACATATTTTCTAGATTGTTACCTGTACGGTTAGGAGCGGGGTGTGGGTAATTTGCCATCAAATCATGTGTTGGTGATGTTGGTTATGTTTTTTTAAAATTATTTTTCTGGTTCTTTGGTGCAATAATATCCATTGTCTGAGTTACCTCTATTTTCAGTTGTCCTTCTTGCGTGGTGTGAAATATTATTCACAATTTAGTTTGTTGACGTTGTTCATTTGTCTCATAAGGATATGTTTTTTATTGGTTGTTCTTTCTGGTTAGATTATTTATGTAAATGTTGGGAATCTCCCACTTGCTTAGCAGCATCTGGTGATAAGACAATGCCAGTTACACCTGTATGGCCTATTTAAAGTCTACCTACTTGAAATCCAGATTATTTATGGTTTGGTTGAATAGTTTGGAAATAGCATTACCTGCTTGTTCGATACAAAGGTTAATATCCTCATTTACAAGGATTCATTACAAGGTGGTTCTTATATTACCCAGGAGCTCTGCCCTTTCCTGGGAAAACGTGGTGCTAACACCTGGAGGATGATAGACCACAATCACTGTCATGGAGATGATATTGTTTATTAAGCCTTTGAACACAACATTTTTAAAACTATGTGAGGAAGGTGTGTCCTCCTGGGATATCTGCAGTCTCTGTAGGTAGGCCAATGCTACTTCCCCTTCTTTTTGATTAGTTCTGCATGAGAGAATCATTTTCTAGCCTGATGGCATCACGGAGCCAATGACTATTTGTTAATTGTCAGTGAACTATGTCCAAATTAAACTCTTCTATGCATTGGCAGATATTACTTGCATTTTTGATAGGCCTGTGATAGCTGATCTACTGTTAATTCTGTCTACTTTTAAAGATTTGATTTATGATGTTTTGGGTGGGGGATTGTGGGTTTTTTGGAATTTCATCCAATACCTGGATTAGGGTCCTGTATGGTAGGCAATGCCTTCCTGGAATTTGAGGGACAACCTAACACACAATGTGGCAAGACCCAATCCACTGTTGTTGCATCTGCTATTATCAGTACAGTATGCATTTAGAGGTAGTTCAAGGAGGGCAAGACAAGGGGTAACCAATGAAGCACTAATCCATACATGTTCTATATGTATATATGTTCGCTCACCAATCCCTTTCCTTGATAGGTTTTATATTTTGGCATGTAGAATGATGTCATAGATGATGGATATTGGAGTTTAAGACCTCCATGCAATCAAACATGTTTGTGAGTATACATGCATCAGTCCAATGTTTTTCAGGTCTCCCTGCTTTATTAAACTGAAAATAAAGTAGTACTTTGCTATATTCCTTGTGTCTGTCTGGTTATTTGGCTTGAGACCATTATTGTAATTCCATGTAGCACAAAACACGCTTCAAGGTGCTACAGCACAACATGTATGAAAAAGGTGTAAATGCCTCCCTTAATTAGTGATTATTGGATCCATTTGCAGTTGATTATTATTACAACCTCCAGCTGGGAGGTGCAGCCAGCCATCTGTGAGAGGCCAGATATCAAAACCTCACTATCCTGTCTCTGACGGTCCAATTTGCCATCTAGGGACTGGCATGAACACTCTGCCCAGATGTGACTTCAACACCAGGTCCATTGAACCCCTTGAACCCGCAAACCTAAATGATGAGATCTCTGTTGCCACATCGAGCAGACCCACAGGATCCCAGCCTGCTCCGCTTCACCGGCATGCTGATTTGCTAATGGTCAATGCAAGTATGGCCACAAACTCCACCCTGGAGGCACAGCCTGTCCATCTGTGAAGGCCAGATGTTAAAGCCTCTCATTCCTGTCTCTGACAGTCTCAGTCTGTAAAGTTGCATAATGCCTTCATTCCTCCAATCCAGCCCTGCTACAGCATGCTGTCCTACAACCAACTTCTTGAAAGGTAAGCCCTTCCTGTCGCCTCTGATGCAGCCTTCAGCTTTAAACTATATCTCATTTGAGAGCAAAGTGCACAGTTGTGCTGTCTTGCGCATCCCTGCTGTAGCACCCCTACTCCATTGCAGCCTGTCATGCTGGTCATCTACACTGCCGCTCTATGGACTACTTGTTTATTTGCTACAATGGCTGTACTCTGCCCTTAATGTAAAAGCATCTCGGCTCTCTCAGATGGCCACTTACCATTGTCTCCCACCACCTACCTTCTTTCTATCCCGACTGCTTGATGCACACCCACAATGGAACACACTCTCCAACACATTCTCCTAGCCAGCACTAGTTATTATACTGAAACCACCACTCCATGTGCTACATAGCTGTCACCAGTGGCTATGCCCTTCTTTGCTGTGACAGGACCTCAAAAAAAGGCGGTGGTGCAGACCATATTTACAGGGACACTATCTCCCTACACTCACTCAATGTATCCCCACTCCCTAACTGTGAATCTATATCCGCCAAACTGAAAAAAGCCCCCAGTGCCACCATTACCCTCCACTTAATCTAGCAACCTCCAGGCCCACTTGCGACATTTGAAAACAACCTCTCGAAACGAATTCTAGCCAACCTCCAGGCTACAACCCAGCTCTTAATCTTGGGTGACCTTAATCTTGGATATAACAACCCCTCGGACACAGAGGCTGCTGCACTGTCTAGTTCCATTGAAACCTTAGATTTCATCCAACAGGTACCTGACCCCATACACTCTCATGGCTGCACACTAGATTGGATCTTGGATCACAAAGGCAACATCACTCTCCTATCCAATGTCCCTGCCCATGGTCAGACCACAACACCATCAGTTTCACCATCCCCTCCCCCAGCCAACACAGACCACCATACACTAAAACAATCATCACGCCGGCTACCATTATGGCCCAGAGCACCCGCAACCTGACCAGTGCCTAGATCATCCCACTCCACAAGCAGGCCCTCTCACACACCAGGAACACTGATTCCTTGGTACAACGCTCAACTCAACAGAACTGTAGCCCTCTACAAAGCCCAGAAAGCAAGAAACATCCAAGACCACAACTCCTGGGTCACCCCAGAGCTTAGGGACACCCGTGCAAAAAAAGAGCAGCTGAAGCTGCCTGGAACAAAGAATCCACCACTGCCAACAAAGCTCATTTCGCCAAGACTCCACTACAGACAAACCATTAATACTGCCAAAGAAGCAATCTACAATGACAAAATCACCAAGGCGTAGTCCAGCTCTCATGAACTATTTGCCATCCTCCGGGAGCTGGAGACCCCTTCAATCCCACATCCACCATCCTTAAAGACAATTCTCTTGGTGTAATAATATCCAAGACACCATCAAAAACAAATTTGCACTACTGCAAGCTAAGATCAAAGACAAAAAAATCCTGTCCCTTGGCAACCCTGACCTTCATCTCAGTGCCTGAAGAATCAGAACCATTCCGCCCTTCGAGTTTCAACCTACCTGTATCTCCACTCTTGGTAACATCATCAAAGGCCTTAAACCTTCTCGATGGAAAGGTGACACCTGCCCGGTCTCTATTGTAAAAGATTGTGCCAAACCACTTCTACCTCTCATCGTTGCCATAATCAACTCCTCCTTTGCTACATGTCCCATCCAACCTGTCCTCAAAGAATCCTGGAAACCTCCCACAACTCCTCTATCCCCACCAATTTAAGACCTATCACGACAGTCCCATTCCTCTTGAAAATCATTGATAGTCGCCTACCTACAAACCCAGGAATTCCTAGAATGACACCATATTCTGGGCATTCAGCAATCAGGGTTCCCCCAAAAGCATGGAACCGAAACAGCCATTTGGATCTCACAAATCAACTAAATGATGCAAATGACCTAGGCATCCTTTCCCTTCTCTTACTTGTGGACCTCCCTGCTGCTTTCGACCTTGTCAACCACCATATGCTCTGCCACCACCTCAAATCTTCTACACTTTTCTCCCAGGATGCTGCAAACTGGATTGTGTCATTCCTAGCTGACAGAGCAAAGCCTCTGCGTGCCCCACTCCAACCCCCTGTGGAGTACCACAAGGCTCATGCATCTCTCTTACTTTGTACAACAGAAACAAAAAACAACTATTTGACTACCTTGACTTGTTTGGCATCTCATGCACCAACTATGCCGACAAAATGCACATCCTCATCCCCTTTCCAGCAACCACATGCAGGACTGTGATTTACGAGACCATACAAACTTGGATGGTCACATACAGTCTCTGCTTCAATGATGAAAAAACAGAGGTTCACCTCACCGCCACTCCTAGCCAAAATGAAAAAGCCACCATCAATGGACATACCATCGCTGTTGCCACCTCAGTGAAAACCCTCAGTGTATACCTGACTCCTCGCTAAACATTACTTGTCAGATCAATCATATTGCCTCTACATCTGAATACTCCACAGAGCTCATCCCCGCCAGAAACCCCTTCCTGTCGGCTAAAAACCTGCTTGAAGTTGCACATGCGCGTAGCTGCTCAAAACTTGGCTATTGCAACTCACTGCTCAGTGGCACCTCCGCTAAAAACTTGAGCAATCTTCAAATGATACAGAACAATGCACTGCAAGCGGCCCTAGACATTGGTAATCGTGACCACATCACAGAGGACAGAAAATCCACCCATTGGATCCCAGTCAAGGACAGAATCAACTTCAAGATCCTCTCCATTACTCATCGCTGTCTGAATAACAACGCCACATCGTACCTTGCACAAAAAGTCCAAAAACATACCCATGTAAGAACTTTGAGATCTGCCTACAAACATTGCCTCGTCACCCGAGATTCGACTGCAAAACATCTAGTAGGTCCAGCTTCCTGGTCCATGCCTCCACTCTCTGGAATGACCTCCCCGCCCAGCTTCGAGATGAACCTTCCTACAACATATTCATGAAAAAGCTCAAACCCCACCTCTTTAACTGACACTCCTCTACCTCCATTTCTGCAATTGTCGTGTGTTCCTTCTTTTGCATTATTGTAAGCAGTGCCTAGATGCACACGGGCTTGGCCTGTGTATATAAATGCCTAAATAAAAGAAATAAATACAAATAAATGGAAGTTGCCTGCTATCATCAGGTTGAAATGTATGCCGGAATCCATAGGACATTGATGTGGTCCAAACAGCTTGGTTTTTAAATCATATTTCCAATTAGAGTAAAATGACACAGTTGCGCCTTGTGTTGCCAATGTATTTAGGACGGCTGTCCGTCATCAGTTACTCGTTATAACTAGGACTTTTTCCCTTTCATATGCTTTATTGAGAACCAATTCTCTTAAGAGATGAGAAAGTGCGTGCAGTGATCCAGGTAGAGGGACATTTGAATTCTCCTGGTGTGACTAGAAATATGTTCTTTACTGGGATACGATTTTGCATTAGGAATACTGAAGTGCTATTTCTTGTTATAGAACATTGAGGTTTTTCTATTGACGTGAGCACAGGTAATCATTGTACTTATAAAGCATAATATTTATTCAGACACAAGATGCATATTCTGAAGATTCTTTTTTGTTTTGCTTTCTCTTTATGCTTTGTTCAATTTGATGCCTATTTTAATTGTATGTTATTTTTGGATTAGTGCTTTTATTAACTCAATCTGATTGCATATATATTATTGGTATTGTTGTTTAGCACTAAAATGCTCTGATGACGGATGGCAATATTTCAAACGTGTACACTATTAAAGTATATTTAAGCAACATGCTGTACTGTGAAAGGTTACTCAGAGTCTTTTCTTTGCTGTTCCATATACCGAAGATGCTTTCGGTCTATCTGTAGTGATCCCTTTAAACATTGATACCATTTGTACACATTGAGGTGGTGCACTCCTTATGTCGTTCTTTGGATTGCATAGGAATCCATTGAATTACAACCAGAATAAAACCACATGCTGTTGGAAATAAGACTAGATTTGCCAATCGATGCATGAAAAGCATGCAGACATGTTAAATGCAGTTCACTCACCAGCACAGCCCTTTTACCACAACGTTTACTGATAGGTCAGACTTGAAAAATCACCCCACCCCCACAAACCCTATGAGCACCCATCTAAAGTTGTTTTGGCATAATTAATCTGCTTTTGCAGGACAATAGAACCAACTGAATTTTGAGCATGCTGCTAGATATATCTTCAAAGAACCCTGGGGAAGTGAAAGTGCTATTTAAACTCTTGTGACGAATCACAATGGTTTCTAAATAAGTTCGTTTTACCCAATACGCTGTGCCCTCTGATATCAGTGTGTGAAGTATAAACAGAGCGTGCCACCATTGTAAATTATTGTGCCACTATATCGCGCTCTCTTTCTCTTTGTGTATAAAAGGTGACGGGGTCATCATTCCGCTTTTTCCATGTTTACACCTCACTCAGATCCTCACTACAGTAAACATTAATAAACATGTCTGCAGTGCAAAATCAAAATGGTGCAGTTTGAGAGATATGTAAGACACAAGCACTGCACAAAGTGGGCGTGTGTTCTTAATCACTACTTTCCAATAGCACATTGTCAATATTTGATCAAGTAGGCTTCCTCCAATTCACCCCACAGCAGTCCAGTAGCCGAGTAGCGATTAGCTGTTCAGTCACATGGGGGATGAGAGGCCTTCTGATACTAAAGTCCTTACAACATGTTCCAAAAAAGAGGCATAAGTGCTTCTTTAAAAAAAGTGTCCATGGGTTGTTTTAATATAATTACAAATAAACAATGTGTGGTGTAATTACTATAATTCAGGTTAATGGTGGACATTTATAAATGGATCCATTTAGCCCAATGATTAAATAGCTCATTAATGTAAGTGAAAATAATATGCACTTCATAAAATGTTAATCACTCGTCCTAAAATGAATTATGATTGAAGTACAGAGACTAATACAATATGTTGCAGCAATATATGTTAAAAACAGAGCATGTGTATTGTTTAATGTATCAGTTACGATCATTTGCATTTCGTATATATTCATTAGACAGTATATTTATAAGCCAAGGGCACAATGGGTCAAATAGAAAACAAGTTGATAACTTAATCAAGCCAAGGAAGTCATTTATTTGCAAGATTGATCACTTGTTATAGCTTTTTCCATGGAGTCATGCATTACAGATGGTAAACAGAAATCACACATTGTAGTCTTCAAGATTTGAATGGGAAACTGTTTAAAGTTGGCAGTGTTCAGTGGAACTAACAAGAAGGGATATTACAAAAAAAGCCCACTGTGTCAGAGTGCTCTCAGGAAGAATGTAGGGGATAGGGTATAGTCGGTCATAATAGGGTCAGTCTTGCTGAAGTTTGAAATATATTCAGGCCAGTCCCTTTACAAGGTCATCCTTGTATTGGGCTTGCACCTCTATAAACTTGTAGAGCGGTGACACAACCAGCCATGTGATAGTACTCTGACTTGTGTAGTGTGATGTGGTAAGTACTATGAACAGAAATTGGGCTACTATCGAGTCGAGCTACAAACCCTATGTCAATATGTGCTATTTAAGCTATGTATCCCAAAAATGAGAGTGAAGGGAGGGTGCTGGCATGAATGGGCACAAGTGGCGTAAGCCCAATGCCAAACACAAGCAACATGGGAACATGGAAAATATGTTGCTCCCATGTGCCACTTATCTCCCAAACTTAATCTTGGCTGTCACAACACCTGTTGATATACTGGCATTCAATAATTTCAACTAAATGAGTCAACACTTCATAATTCAGAATGCAGAAATATCCTCATCAGGGCTCAGTAATGTGTCTATTAGCAGCACAAATAGATGAGTTTGCTCATCCACATACACTGCTGTCAAATCAAAGATGCATCCAGTGTCTGCATGGGCCTGGTGTAATCCAGGCAAAAAGAAGTCATTCTTTTAGATTAAGGTCACTTGGCAGGCCGTGTGTCAAGCTGTAACCGGAAGCTACACTTTCATCAAGTGTTTGGACTGCTGAACCCATTTAATATTCGAAAGTTCTTCTTTTTGCCTGGATTACACCGGGCCCAAAGACTATTTCATGATTGTGTTTCATAACAACCATGTGGAAAGGGGCAGGGTCTGACATGAGCTAGGCGGCCTGCACAGGCCCCTTGTAAACTTGTGTGGCTGCGGATTCTTGAGGGCTTTTAGTGCTGAGCTGCACTTGGAGAGTTTGGTAGAGCTAGTGCAGTAAAAGAAATGGTGGAGGGGCACAACTCGTGTTGTGTAATGCTGCACTTGGGTTCTGATACTAACCCTTTTTCGGAACAAAGCCCCTACTTGTAGCCAACTCATATGCAAATAAACTTCTGGTGCAGCGGGGTATGATCGCTACGCCACCAGAGATCATCAAGTTACCATTAAAACACAAGAAACCCTGTTGTTTCCAACAGGGAACCTAGATTGTACTCTCGTCCGTCCTCAGTGCTGTGATGAATGTTTATGAAGTAGAACACCAATACACTCAGAATTCAATTAATTAAATACTAAAATTAGCAAAAAGTAGTAGGATAATAAAATGGTAGAGCTTCACACAAGTTGAATTTAATGTTGTTATTGGGGTATTAAATCTACCCACAATTTTCAACAAAGTATACGACTTAATGGTCAAAACATAAAAGGAGTGTTATTTACAATATTCAAATACATAATTCCACAAAGCATAAGGTGATGCAGTCATGCAGCACATATCATAATCACAGTTACATTAACTGTTATTCTAACTGTAGGTTGGCAATAAAATCAATTGTAGTGTCTTGTAGCAAATAAGCACTAGATACAAGTTAAATATGATTACCAATGTCCAATTGAGCTCCAATTGTGGTACACATAACAACTATGGCCAAAATGTTTCGGGCTCTGTCTCCATCTTCAAGGCATTTGAAGCTAAATTTTCAAAGTATGTTCCAAGTACCATGTAGACCTGTCGGTATAACAGATGAGTTTACTTAGTGAGGTGTTCTATTCTGTCAAAACACGTATGTTTAGTACATGAGGTTATAGAGTGAAAGTACACTAACCTGTACGGCTGTATTTCAATGTCTTGTAGAACCTATATATCAGAGAGATAGTATGAGGTCACAGTATTCATATAGGGAATCTACTGTATGGGGGTAAAAACAATAACATCAAATCGGTGATATGGGTTACTGTAAAGGATATTGTAAACAAAATCACTACTAACCCGCCATGTAGGGGGAAACTATCTAGGCGGGAACCTCAGTAGGTAGATGGCTGCTAACGTGCAAGTCACTCAAATGTGTCCGCTGTAATGTAACAGAAAGTTGTCACATGGTTGTGACCTCGAGGTTATCTTGAATACCACACTTTCCTTCTCCGCCCAAATGTCTGACGTCTCTAAAAAATGAAACTTCGTACTGCAACTCCTCAGAGGTACGCTGCCTTTCCTCTCTTTCCCCCAGAAGCTAATTGTCTCCCAAGCTCTGTTTCTCACGAGGTTGGACTATTGTAACAGCCTCTTCCGAAATCTACCTGCCTCTTCTCTCCAACCTTTACAACTAATCCAGAACAGGACTGCAAGACTTGTCCTTGGCCTCAAGCCCTGGGAGTGCATCTCTCCAGCTCTGAAATCCCTGCATTGGCTTCCAGTGGATGCAATGATTTCATTCAAAACCCTCTGCATTTATGTGGCCTGTGTCCAAAATATCTTCAACTAATGCTCCCTCAGGGTCAGTCGTTTTTCAAAGAAACAAGCTGGGAGTAGATCTCTGTCTTCGGCTGGTGCCTCCTTTTGGAAAAACCTCCCTGCCACTCTGAAACTTGAGGAGCACCATCTCCAGTTCTGGAAGCCCGTCAAGACCTTCCTCTTTGCTTCTGCCCCCGCCATGTCCCCTGCTGATCTGTTTCTCTCTCGGCATAGGGATGAAAACACACTGTATGTCTAGGATGTGACCTTAGTTAACGATTTAACATTGGTGAAAAAATCACTGCCTATTGTAACCAAATAGTGTTGTAAAAGTCTGTACATGCACATTGTGATTCCCACCATCTGTGTTGTGAACGTATAACATTAATCCCCACGTCTTATCGTTTCAGGCAGAGTTTCAGTACATAATTATTACATTATATATTATATTTATTATTATTATTATTATTATTATTATTATTATTATTATTATTATTATTATTATTATTATTGTTATTATTATAATGTGGTTGTTGACGTAAACCGGATAGAATATAAGCAAATACTATTCCAAAGTCTAATTGTGCGGCTTTAATGGTCACATCATTCAAGTATGAAGAAGATTCACCTGCTATTAAGAACCAACTTTAACATAATGACAGTAACCCGCGTCCTTACCAGTATGTTGTGCGGTCATGCACTGAGACTGCTGCCAAAAGGCACAGCGGCTCAGATGGACTGTGTTTATGCATTGTCATGGGAATCAAATGCTTGCGTCTGAATGCTAGGCTCGCGTATGTCACCACGTTGGTTTGGGAAATGTGTCACTCGGGTTTCACCCTGTGGATCCCCACTGATGTCATGACAAATAGTCAAGTTAATTTCTGATGTATGTCCATGAACAGTCCGCAGACTCTTTCTCAAATTAATTTCCACGCTCACACGCTGTATTCAACTGCTGTTTCTGGCGACCTACGTGTAGGTGCCGCCAAGATACACCAGAAGTGGTCATGGTACCTCACACCCACTCTCTGGGCATGCAGAAATTCAGTATGACACAACATGTGTCCTAAGGCATTGTCACGATCATGTTCACAAAATAACAGCTCCCTGTAGTCAATCTCAGATGCATATTATACAGTTTGCCTCGTGGGTCGATGACATCACCCGCTCACAATCTCACTAAAGAAGGGTCCATCATTTTGAAGAACACTTTTCATCACAATTTTTTTTAATACTGGCTGCTGTTGCACAAACAGACTAGAGAAAGATCACAGTCCAATCACTACTAACATTTGTTGTGCAAATGGCAATAGACATAAATCTATAATCCACAACAGTGCTCACCTCTCAAGTCCCTGTAATGAACCCACTCACAATCTTGCAATCAGATGTCAACAGTAAATTCATCTAGAGAAAACACATGAGATCAAATCACATATCCTGTTACATTACAGCGGACACATTTGAGTGAATTGCATGCTATCAGCCATCTACCGAGTAACATTCCCCCCTAGATAGTTTCCCCCTAGATGGCGGGTGAGTAGTGATTTTGAATACAATATTGTCAACCTAGAGTTGGAATAACAGTGAATGTAACTGTTGCATGACTGTACATCACCTTATGATTTGTGGAATTGTATTTGTATTTTGAACATTGTAAATTACACTCCTTTTGTGTTTTGACCATTTAGTCATATACTTTGTTGACTACTGTGGGTAGATTGAATAGCCCAATAAGAACATTAAACTCAACTTGTGTGATGCTCTACCATTATATTATTCCACTACTTGTTGCTACTTTTAGTATTTAATCAATAGAATATTGAGTGCAGAGGTATTCCACATTATTAAAATTCATCACAGGACTGATGTCCGACAAGAGTGCAATCTGGGTTCCCTGTTGGAAACAACAGGCTTTCTTTTGTATTAATGGAGCTAGTGCAGTGCCAGTCAGGATATATAGAACACATTTATGAAAAAAATCATAAAAAGTGTCTGGTCTGAATGTTGTAATTTCTGCATCTCCATGGCTGGAAACAGATTCTGTAGGTAGGATAATGGCTCATGAAATTGTCATATCTGTTCAAGCCCGTCAGTGTATTGAAAATGTGCATGCATTTGAATCCATAGGTATTTCTGGCTTTTTCAGTCCTCAATAGTAACCAGCAGTAGAGCAATTATGAGGTCATTGAGGGTCTGATTTGCTTCCCGAAAGTGTTCCCCGACAGGGATGTTCTTTTTTGCACCACTTGATACTCTGATGGTGAAAGTTCATGTGCTTACATAGCTGTTGACTAGTTTCCCATGAATTTCATGCAAAAAAATCAAGTAAAACATTTTGTTGGCTGCAGATGTAAAATGCCATATCGTTTTTCAGTCCTGCCCCATTTGAGGCTTCTTGATTGAATCTAACATTTCGATATAGGGCATCTATACATTTTTCATGACATGGTTTGCATTTTCTATTTGTTTTTAGTTACATTCTTAGCCTCATTTGTTACAGATTGGCTGGTTGGTTGAGGGGCAACTCATGGGCATTTTTCACACTCGTTAATCATTTTACAGAATGGCCTATAGTTTATGTACACTCTTGTAGAGGTTTCTTAATTCTGGGTTGTATGTGACTATAAATGTGTCTCTTTTATTCTGCACTCTGCATTCTACGAGGTTGCTCAGGGGATCTATGCCGTCCTGTGTATCTAGATGTGCACAACTGTGTCATTCTGTCAATGGCTTATTCAGAATGAACTCAAAGCGTGTATCTTTTCATCCTAGTCCATTTTGTCTGAGCATATCTGGATGTGTCTAAATGCTCAGTGAACATTGTAGCATGCTGTGTTTGCACCGAGTGGGAGCTGTCACTCTTCAAATAGCTTGCTCGGTCAGAAGGTTTGAGACATACAGTTGTCTGCAGATTAATCCTCTTTTACTTGTTATGATTTTTCACAAGAGTAGCAGGGCTTGTGGATCATGACGGTGTGCATTTCTTTAAATCTTTTGCAGAAGATTAGAATGTCTGATTTATCAGCAATCCAAATGAGGATATCTTCAACGCAACACATATATCTCAATAGCTTGCAGTCAAAGGAGGCAAGAAAGTCTCTAATCATGCCATGACTACATGTGCATACAATTTTCCATGGCCTCCCATTCATTTGTGTGCAGATAAGTGTCAGTAACAAATGTGAATCGGTTGTGAGTCAATATTAAATCTATGCACTTGGCTTTATTGTCTGCGTATTATGCTTGCCAAAAGTATTCTTACATGCCTCGGTGCAATCGATGTGGGGGATGTTTGTGTAGAGAGACTCTTAGTTCATGGCTACTAGTAATATACTCCTTGAAAGGAAGCCTATAACATCCAGTTTGTTGACTAGATCAGTGGTGGCATGGATGTAGCTGGACCCCTCTTTTATAATTAAAAATGTTCTCAGCCCAGCCAGAGGTGTTCTCATTCAGTGTGCCTGATCACAACTAGATGGTTGGACATTCAGGTTGGTGTTCTTTGTGTATTTTGAAGAGCATGTAGAAAGTGCAAGTTACTGGGCGATCAGTCAACATTTCGTTTTTCAACACCAAGTCATTAGGCTACACCAAATAATAAACACAAAAAACAATACATACATTAAAACTGTGTATCAGAAAACGATAATACATACAAAATCCAACACATCCATCAATCATAAAAGCGTAAGATAGATTATAAAAACAATGTAATATCATCACAGCCATAAATACCCACACATATTTAAATAATGATAGATTCTTGGAAACCCTGAGTTGTATACATTTACCTGAGTACACTTTTTGTAGAAATCCAAGCTCTTTGTAACCATAAACCATCCTTTGGTCTCCTGTCATTTTACAAATTATCATAGAGGTCGCAATATTTTGTCTAGCAAGATAATGCATCTTTTATATATTGGGCTAATAATCGGAGCATGTACATCAGTGTCCAAGTAGAGATTTGTGAGCATACACCTGAAAAGAATGCATCAAATTAATATCATGTTCCAGCACCAGCATACCAAGCATGCATTTTCTGAAGAGTGAGCAAGCGTAAGGCGGTTTGATCAAATCAAATGAATCTTTGCAACCAAACATACGTTTACAATCCCAATACGTTCACGCCAGAGATGCGCATTTGAGCTAATTTAAAATACATTTGTCTTCTTCTAGATTTAAAGTCATCACGACTAATAATTTACAGATGGCATTGATAGCGGCCTGATCATAACATAATTCAGGATGATCAATTTCATTTGACAGGTCTTTAATAGGTCTACATCGTCTACATCAAGGCACTGAGGATCCACCATCTTGCAATAGTAAAGCCTTGATTTCTTCTTAAAGCATCTCTAGATGGGGACATTACCAATGTACCAGTGCATTAAGGACAATAGACTGATCAATCATATGCAAATTAGTGTCTGCATCCATGGGTAAAAAAGATGCACCCTTCGGTAACCACAGAACTTCATTCAAGAAGGCATTCTTAGAAATATTCATCATCACACATGCTCAATATCCTCACAATTCTAAACCATAAATTCCCCCTGGCTGATCATGAGGCTCATACACTTGTAAAGAAGGAGGCAATTTCTGTGCTCCCTGGAAAACATAGCAATTTCTGTCCTCTATTTACCAAGTAAGACTGGATTTCTTCAATGGAAAAATCCATTCAGAGGAGTACATACACCTACTAACCAGATAGTTGTCCGCATTCCCTTGTTCAATGGGAACATATCAATTATTAACTAAAGTTAGAGATGTTTTCCCTGGCATGAAAATGCCAATGACATAGATTTAAAATGGGTCTGTCCCTGCTAAAACCCCAAAAGATGTTATTTTTCAGACCAATTAGGATCAGCAATATTAAGGCAACATCATCTGCAAATAGCAGTTACAGAATGTTTTATCAATGTCCGATGCTAGTGCAAAAAAGAGAACATCAAATAAACCACACCATTAAGAAATAGATGAGAGAGTGTAGGTGCCAATACATGTCCTTGATAGACAGCTTTTGTACTGTCAACTAGGTGTTAAGCGCACCAGACAGGGTCTGTATGACTGTGGCCTAATTATTTGCATAAAGTGCATAAAGATTATTAGAACAATTGTGTGGGTAGTCTAAGATACCTTAGAGTTTTCCATAACATGGCACATGGGATGCCATCAAAAGCCATTTTAAAATAAATAAATAACATATCAATTAACTGTCCTTGTAATAACATACATTTGCAGCAAAAGAAAAAAAAACATTGATCAACAGTACTTTGCTGAAATGACGGTTGATTGTATTGTGAACATTAACCCAATCCTTCAGGTGACCATGTAAAGCCCTTTCATATATCTAGCCTGAGGACAAGAGTGATGTTGGGCAATAATTGGAAGGAAACTCACCCGGTTATTTTTTTAACAGGAATTATTGCAGCTTGTGTCAATGATTTTGGGATCTGCAGTGTGGTTGAAACTATTTTAAATAACCATAGTAAGAATGGAGCCCACATAATTTGTTCAGTCTTAGATGCAGACAGGGATACATTTTTTATCACCGTTAATAATCACAGAATAAGTAAAAACATTGCTTAATACTGGTGCAAGATGCCAATGGTCATTGGCCAATCAATTTAGTACTCAGAGTTCCTTCAGAAATGCTCATGTGTTTAGATCAATTAAAATATAATCTATATGGCTACTGCAGTGTCTGCTAAGAAAGGTGGCCTTCACAGGACAAACACCAGCAAGCCTTCCATTGTAATCTCTATGTCCCAGCAGGGACCACACGCATGCTACTTCTAGGTCATACTTATGCTGTTTCTTTGGATAGTTTGCCAATAGCTGAGGTATATCGCAATCAAGAACATCTTCATCAAGGATTCATTGAATAACATTAATGGTTGAAATTGGAGGGTACAATCTCACTTTTTGGTTGCATATCCCAATGCAGACCTATTAAACATATTTATCAGAAGAATATCCACAATGTTTCCTGTCTTAATATGTAATTCCTCTAGGTCAAAAGAGTCAGTGCCAGTGCAATTAACTGTTACTTTCAAGGAATTGTCTATCCATGCTAGAAACTCCCAACTGGGCCCTCTGCTAGGTCCTTTAACAGTTGGAACATAGTACACAGCGTAGCCTTGTAATAATTCCACTTCAATTGCCCAGGTATGTTGAACATGAACTATGTGGGATTTCGTATTGAAATTATATCAGATATCATCTAAACCATTTTTGGATAATGCAGCAATATTCCATAACAAAAAAAATAAATATGAGTTGGAAAAACATTAATATCATGTGTTCTTATGTGTGCAATATTTTTATATTTTTTAATCTACTCCCTCAAGTTCCTTTTTTCTCCCATCTAAAGGTAGAGTCAAATCATAAATGACAGTAAACTGGGCATCACACACGTTCTTATAGTTGATACAAGAGGCTGTCCCCCTGATTCTGATGCCTGATGAATCATGTCTCCTGCAATGGGTTATCGGGTAGCATGCCCCGAATGTGTTCCTAGATATCATTAAGCAATGTCTGTCTAATCTTGTTAAATTCCCTTTTATATTTTTTGAATGGGTCTTCCAGCAGCTTTCAGTTGTATCTTGTTTCAGAAAGTTGCCTGTGTGCCGCTTGCACATACACATAGAAAGGCCCTTCTAATGTGCAACATCCCGACACCATACATAATAATTACCTCACATAAAAGTGTGCACATTTATTTTGGGATATAGTTCAGCACATTACATAATTAAATCTATAATGTAATTGCTTTCTTTTTTTTAAAAGTGCATTACAAAAATCATTCCATCTTAGCCATTCTTTAAACATTGCAATTGAATGTGTGTATTCATCTATTTACAACATACATACATGCATTCATCAACATATATCAAAGATACATTAATTACATACATGTTTCTTGTCGTTATGCACATGCTAGAACTGCCGACATGTTTCATGGTTTTTCATCTACTTTTTTGCTATTCATAGCAATGAACTGCAAAGCAAAAGTCATCTCATTATTGCCTTAGAATATTAATTAATGTAAAGGTGAGCTGCCCAAAATACATTAGTAATATTCATTATTAATACCTATTTCTACAATCTCATATCTTGCAATATTGAACTTCCTGATAACGTAGGGCTGAGCAGTTACCTGTAAAACTCTGCATTGCACATTGCATAACCAAGATACACGTTAATGGGTTAGCTTTTCCATTACATGTTACTCTCCTGCAGTGTTGTATGAAAACACACAGCATAGCGGATTGTATTTCAAGTGATTTCTATTGGGGGCATAATTATTTGACACCAAAGATGGAACAGGATGACCTTAACACCATCACGTGTTATTGCAAATACAAAAAAGGCACTGATAAATATTCCATTTCGTACACTGAAGCATAGTTCTCTAAATCTGTGAATAGTTACTCTCCTTTCTTCCACTCAGAAAGGGAAACCGTGTGTTCATTATGACAATCACCCCTCTTTTGTCTGCTGGTTTGAATGGAATACTGTAGTTGCTGTTCCGAGACTTTATAGTACTTCTTTCTCTAGGTGTTAGAGAAGTGCTGAATGAAATTCTCCAGTTTTGCAAATATATCTCTACGTCTGGAACTTTCAATATATTAGTACAGTTTTGGGTTGCGCCCAATATTCTTAGTCCAATTATAGTTGAGCGTGTTGTCTTTGTTTATGTGTCACAGCTGTTGACAAGTCCATTGCTGACATGACTGCCATTCAGTTTGTCATCAAATAATTCCTTCATTCATAGTCGTCTGAAGAATGTTTCAAGATTGCTGCACAATTCTATTTGATCAAGGGGTTTAGGATGGCAGAATGTGAGGCTAGTGGACTGCATTGGGCTTTCTGGGGGTGTTGGGGTATAATCTGAGATATTTACAACAATGCCAATGTTGTTGTAGAATGCTTTGGCATGTTGCAGCATTGTGCGTTTTATTAGTCGCTATGCCAAGCAGCAGCTTCTCGTTTGTTCCACCCATAGTGATCAGAAAATGCAGACCTGACACATGCTATACATTTTTCAAAAATCCCTTCATTGACATATGACATACATGCACCAGCCCCTCTAAGGCAATTGCTTGTTGCCAGACTCACTCCAGCCCAGCCCTATCAGCCCTCAAAAAAGCCCCATACACACAAACCAAGAGACCTTTGGAGGTCCCTGCTCCATGTCAAACCCTCTCCTTTCCTCATGGATGTGATGAAAAACAGTCCTGATATGGTATGTGACACAAACCTAACACACCAGGCTCCAAAAATCAAAGGTCTTACACATATCTGGTTGTGCCTACTCCCTACTAGCATTCTAGAATGGCAAGCGCGATATGTGGACACATGTGTCAACACTGATATTGCAAAGGAACTGGCCTGGTATACACTGAGATTCAACATGAATGCACCTACCATGACTGATAATATCCCATCCCCTTCTGCCTTACTCAGAGCACTCACTCTGACAGGGAAGGCTGTTTTCCTCTCTCCCTTCTCTTTAGTTTCACTGACCCCTGCCACACTTAACACAGTGTGCCATTCAAACGTTGAAGAGTGCATTGTTTGGAGGGTTCTTATCATCTGTAATGCACTCCTCCCTAAACACGCAACAAATCAGGTGCACAGACAGGCACTGATCAAGCAAGTAAACAATTGTTTATCATTGCAGTATAGGCCACAAGGATATATTGATAAACATATCTAATAATAATGCAGGACTATTTCTGAAAAAGTACAAGAACATGTGTAAATATTCTTATGATACTAATATGCAAGAAATATTACTTTCATCTTTAAGGATAAATGAAGAAGCAGCCACATACTGGAATTTCAATTTTGGGCACAATGTTCACACATTAGGATACGTGCTTTGTGGAGGAGGTGAGGAGGCATCGTGTCTGGAAGGGATTTACGCCTTACCAAATGGTCCCTGTTCCCCCCAACACATATCATTCAATCCCTGTATTTGTGCCCCAGAGACATTACCTTTTTAAGGAATCACTTGATGAAGATCATCAGAATTCTTTAATTATTGATTATGTTCCATAACATTACACATAATAAAATGCAAGAACATATGTATGAATACGTGTACATAAGTGTAACTTCATTTCCTCCATAATCCATAAAGCTCTATCCCAGATCAAGAACGACATTCTCCCTTATTCGTTCAATTGCTCATTTCTAAAGTGATACACAATACACAGAAAACATCTCTTTACATAAAACGCCCTATCATCGTTTGGCATATGTAAATAGAACATAACACATCTACAGGAGTTACATTTAATTTCTAAAGGCATTTTATATCAGAACTCTTTAAAATCACTACATTAAAAAATCAATTGGACAAAACAGTTCAAATCCACAGGCTAACACTGAAATTATCCAATATAAAAAATGATATCCCCCAACCACCTAAAGTGCATTAGTCATGTTTATTCCAACCCTGTTGAGATAAAGGTTCCATCATGTCTTACCACCAGACAGTGCATACAACTTATTTTCATTACTGTAACCACGCTAATATTTCTTAATTACAGAACATCTCTCATCTATCAATGTGGCATTTTACTCTATTTTCCATCTTAGGCTCTACACGCATCTCAAATTCATAGCTACACCATATATAAAAAAGGGGTGTATTGTTCATTCCCAGGGTAGGAGAGTGTTCCCAACAAAGTGTAGAGAGTCAAAACCCTTCCTTTTTATGTTATGTTTTATTTTGGGGGAGCAATCAACCTCTAGCATATGATAGCTGAGTGAATGTTCCCTACCTGTTTGCTGGGTAACTGCTGGTAGTCCCCCCAGGCATCAACATGTCCATACAGGAGTATGTATAGCATTTCCCTCTAGGAACTGTGGAGTGCCTTTTAATTAATTACAATGTTTGATTGGAATTAGTGAAAGTCAGGGACGTCCTTTAGGGGTCACCAGGGGTTGCAACTGTGACCCCTGAGGTCTCCCTTGCTTCCCCTGTTCTCTCCCTTGCTACCCCTAAAAAAAAAGAAAAATACTCTTTTTTTTTCTTTTCTTTTTTTAAAGAGGATCCTGCACTGTGGCCAGCAGCATGTGGCTCTTTGGGCCAGCAGCATGTGGCTCTTTGTTTCTAGAGTGGCTGGTTTTCGGATAGCTATTGCCATCGAGATTGGGTTCAGCAATCACTGCTGCAATGTGTGTGTGATCTGCAGGTTGCAGGCTCGGCTTCCGGCAAGGTTACTCAGCCTTTCATCCTGCTGAGGTTGATAAATAAGTACCAACACAGGTTGGGTGATATTGTATGTATATTTGTTTTATATGAAGCGCTTAAGCGTATGTGCTATATGATAACTCATCATTATCGTTTGGACTTCGACGTCTGCTTGCATTCACAGAAATTGGGTAAATGGGCCCATTAGCGCTGATATTAATGATGCATTTGGTGATCCATTCTTGTATGAAATGTAAATCACTTTACAGTGATATCTGTAAGGATATTTGGCGTGTTACAGCACAGAGTGCAGCACTACTGCACAGGTAGCAATTTTTGTTTATGCAGCACCACCACATGGGTGCGGTGCATTGCTATATGTGTTACCAGATGAACATGGAAAGACAGGCTATTCAGTCAAAAACGATTTTAACATATAAGATGCAAATCTATTTTTACAGTTAAAAACACACGTGCACATTCAAAAATGCACACTATTTTTCACCTGAAATGCCTATGGTGCAAGAGACACATTTGAAAATTAATAACTAACATTATTCATAACTAACCTGACTAATAAAACTGCATTTAACATAACCCACTAATAAAAATGTGTCTCCACTGCAGAAATAGGCCTACTCTGAAAGTGAACTTTTAAACGCACATTAATTTTTTTTTCTTTTTCTCTGCTGCTCTGTCCACATAACTCAGGAAGCCAAGGGCTCGAAGGTACAGGAAATCAGTTGGTTACAATTGGTTACTGTAAAAAGGAGCCATTGTGTAGAGAGGGAGGATGTGGCATGATTAATTTCTGATTGGAGCAGCGTCATAGCAAGTATCATGCTAGAGGCAGTGATGAGGGTTTTGCTGAGGGGAGTTTGAAGAGAGGGGGAGGTCAGTCGGGATTTGGAGAGCTGGGAGAAGGACCTGTTTTCCTGGTTGGAGCATTTCTGATGAAAAAGCTGAGAGTTCCAGGCAATAACCCCGGTTTGAGAACGAAAGAAGCTTGTTTTCACCAGGGTTAATCTTCAAGGGAGCTACATTCAGAAAGAGAACAGCTGAAGAAAACTCAGGCTGAACAGATAAGGTAATTACAGAAGTGTGGGGGCTGAGTGTGTACGAGAATATTCAGTCAGTGTAGGAAAGGAGATTCCTGTGCTTTAATCACATGTTAATGTTGCAAAGTGAGTTCTTGTCTCCGCACTCTCTTTTCAGTGTATCACAGACAATGCTGTTACTGTGCTATTTTATTTATTTCTGTAAAGAGTGAGATCGTGTTTAAATGCAACTTTTATAATACAGAAAAATATTTGAAAGCAGACAGGTGGTGTGTTTTATATTTACCAATACAGTGCTGATGATGTGGGGAGATTTTTAAACAGTGCAATTGTCATTTTAAGACAGATGTGTGCATGATGATATTCAGTATGGACAGTTGTGAGTGACTGTTTGTAGCATAGCTCGTTGGAGGTACATGAGCCAACGGGAAGAGAGACTCTCTGGACATAGTTCCCTACCGTATATAAGGTAGTGGAAATTACCACAAAATTACCACATATAGCTCTCTGTCGTAAATAAGTCAGTGAGATCGCCCATGGTGGCACACTAACACTAACACTGAAAATGTGGTATTCCTGAAATGTAGGCCTGAGGTTTCTCTAGTAATCACAAGAACAATCTAAACAAAAACAAGGGATTCTGGATGTTGGGGCTACAAATAGAACAAAGGAATTATGCTCGCCACTATAACCACGCAAATCAACCACGTTTACCACCCAAATATGTCTGAGCTCTGAAATAACGCACTGTATTATTGTTATGTGTGATCCAATATGAATATAGAGAGTAAAAATTGCTAAAGGTATTCTGGCGGTAAGAAAATACCGCAAAGCTCCAAATATCCACAAAATACCCTACATATTTATGGTGCGTTGCAGGCCGGGAAAGTGATCATAGAGTACCTACTGGGCATGGCAAGCGTGTCTCACACTGCCATTTGCACATTAAAGGGAACCCATTTTATAATAGCAGTGTGCCACTAAAATAGAATTTCAGAATGTCACAAAGGGAAACCGCATTCTCAGATCTAGTGCAATATTGGGAATTCGTCATCGAATAGCACATTAGAATGGAGTAACCGCATTCAGGGTGAGGTGCAGAAAGAAAAACTAGACAATATTTTTGCAGAAGGCAGCATAATTCAGGTCTGCCTTACAAGATTATTGAATGCAGCCGATAAAAGTGCAGAGAAAGACTGTTTAATACGGCTATGCGGCAAAATATGGTTTATTTTAAACAAGTCCCTGCGAATGCAAGAGAATGATACTCAGCTAATTAACAGGTTAAAGACTGAATTAGATGGGGCAAGTAAAAATCAGGAAATGTTGAGAGCAGAATTGGATGTATGCCAAAAAGACATGCAATTAAAATGCAGAGACTTTGATATTCAGTTATCCAAAAGCAAGAAACAATTTGAGGATAGTGAGCAAGAATTGGTACACTTAAAAGCCTTAGTGGATCACATTAGACAGGATAAAGATGAGGTTGTTTCAGAAATGCAGATTTTACAAAAAGAACATTGTGAAAAAGAATGTGATCTCCAGAGCGCAGAACAAGAAATGATTAAAATGATTCAAGAAAGAGACAAGAGAAATAAAGAGTTCAATGAATGCCAAATGCAAATGTGTGACATGCAGGAGGTGATTAATAAGATGAGTGGTGAAAACAACTATTTGCAAGATGAAGCCAACAGACTCCTTAAAAAGTGTAAGGACTTTAAACAGCAAATGTGCATTCCCAGGTCCCAGGAGAGGCGGCAGGGTACCACATTCAATGGAGTGGAGGTGAATTCTAGCTCTGCCCAAAGAGCTAGTGCTCCAGTGACTGGGCCGGTGACTGAACTTGGTTGCAGCGCCCTTGGGGGATTTGATACTCCCATTGGGGGCAGACACCAATCTCATACACCTGAAAACAGGATTGAATCACAAAATATTGCAATTCCATGCATTGCAACAAGTAGCCCCATAAAAATAATGAAATCCATTAAAGCCCTGATCAAACCATTTAAAAAGGGAGGTGAATGCTGCATTGAGGATCACATAGAAGCGGTGCATGACATTTTTAAAGCTCTCCAGATACCTAAGGAACAGTACAGACAATATTTTCATTTAACTTTAGATGCCCCGACGGCCAGCATCATAAGGGGATTAAATGAACAGCAGAATATGACCTGGTTGGAGTTTGAAAAAGAAATTAGGCGTCATTTTTCTCCTTTTCAGTCATTGCAGGAGGCAAAGAAAGTCGCTTACACAATTACTGCTGGACCTAATACATCCCCTCGCCAATTTTTACAATACTTAAAAAGAGCATTTTCTCGCTTTGATGTATCTTTTGACTCAAATTCCAATGAGTTTAAAACTGCATACTTCTATGGGCTACAGAAAGATATCATATCCCAATTGGTCCGTGAATTTGACCATGACAAGTCCCTTGAATGGATTGTACATCAAAGCACAAAACTATATGAGGTACTCTATTGTCAGGGTAGAGAAAGTGATAAAATGAAAGATACTAGACCTAAATCTAAAGAACCCTCAGCCACAGTAATGGAAATCAGGTCAGCCAAAATGTCCCTTGAGTCTGCTCAAAGCCAAGGTAAAAATAATGTGACACCTGAACAAAGGGGTAATCAACAAAGATCGCCATTTCCTGTACCAATGTTCCAATCACATGATCCTAGTAATAGAGAGAGCTACATCAGCCCTAGGTATTTAGGGGACGGACCCCGGGTAGGATATCGGCCTGATATGGCAAGTATGAACAATAACCAGAGACAAAATCAAGATCAAAGAAATGATGGTCCCTACCAGTCATTGGGGACACAGAGCAGATTTGATCCCAACACCATGATATATGGTAATCAGGATAGGCCCCGATATGTGGATCGATTTACTGATAATGGAAATCAACCTAGGGGCCAGTACCCACAATCTGAGAGACAGGACATGAGGCAAAACGTGAACCACAATCCACGCCAGTACAATGATTCCCCACCAGGGGATTATAATCAAAGGATGGGTGCAACCCGCTCCCCTCCACAAATGAATCAAGAGTTCAGAAACCATCCCAACCGACATCATTCACCTGAGAGGTATCAGAATAGATCCAATCAGGGGGAAAACAACCAATATCGACCTAGACCACAGAAAGAGGATCCTAGAGAGATGGAAAGGTTCCAGTGCCTTGAGGCCCAAGTGAAAATGTTAGCTGAGCAAATAGGAAAGCTCTGTACAGCGCAAAAACAACCTTCCAAAGAGGGGGCTGATGGCCATAGCAATGACCGGGGGGCTTCCGAAAAGTGACTAAGTACTCATGATAACTGCAGTGCCAAAATGACAGATTGCTCTGATATAATTTTGCATAACGACTCTGAGATGCCTAATGGATTAAATGTGAAAGTGCCAGTAAATGAACTTGTGACAGAAAGTGCAAATAATTCTAAAAAAGAGGTACGGTTTAACCTAGAGCTAAATAAAACAGTAAAGATTTGTACAAATGAAAAAGAAACATTAGGAATTCCAAAAGAAAAAAGGGACAGACTTAAGAAAAATGACTCATGCATGGGGAATACCAGTGGACAGGGAGTAAGTGGGGATGCTATAGCTCCTTCCCTGGGCAAGCAAAACAATGACCAAACACAGACAGAAAAAGGAAATACTCACAAGGAGGGTACAAGTCAATCACCTGAAGAATTCTTTGAGCCACATATTTTTGAAGAGGCTGAAAGGGCTGGTATCACACTAAATGATCACAAAAGCACAGAATTAAAAAATGACAAATTGATGAATGATGTTGTTACACATGTTCAGTTGGAAGGTTGTAATGTGGTCTCTGATGTTACCCAGATGGATGGGCGAACAGTGGCCACACTCCAAAAAACCTCTGATCATGGAGAAATGAATAAAGTCTCTCGCGCAGAAATGGGTAAAAAGGAGGGAAAAATGTCTTTCCATTTACCAATGTGTTTAGCCAAAAGTGAAAAAGACCTGAGAAAGGTGAGCCCTGAAATCAGTAAGAATTCACATTTCTTATGTGTATTAGAGGAAGTTGAGGACAGATATTATGCACCCATCACTGTAGAAGAAAAATGCCACACCTTTGCTATGATTGACACTGGCGCACAGGCCACAATTATGTCCAAGGAGCTGGTAAAGAGTATCAATGAAGGGAGACCCCCACGGAGTCAGATCACAGTGAAGGAAAATCAAGGCCCAGTGCATAACTTTAATGGGGAGGAGGTGCCCATCATAGGTGTAACTGAGGTTGACATAAAAATAGGAAAGCACAGAATGAAACAAGAGGTATTGATCACATCTATTTGTGAAATTCCATTTCTGATGGGGACAGATTGTCTGAAAAGATTGTCTCCTCTAATAGATGGGGTGAATGGAGTGCTGTGGTCCTTAACCAAAAAACCATTGAGGCCTAAGAAACTAAAATCACAAAACAGCAATATAAATGAATGTCACACCGTTGCCAAAACGAATGATGCTGTGGAGGTATATCTCCAGAATAGCTGCATACCTAGTGTCCCTGTTATATTAATGTGTCAAGACAAAATGCAGAGCGACAATGAAAAACTACCTGTACAAATATACTTGGACCCAAGGAAAAATTGGCAGACTGCCCTAGATGAGCACACATTACGTTTTTATTTAAAAGAGAAAACATGCAAACAGAATATTACTCCTAAAACAGATTCAGAAAAACACATTACCACTCTGGCAGAAATACACATGGATGATGAGCAACCATGGGATCATGTTGGTATAAATGACTATTTTAAAACAATAAAAGCCACTTTAGCGCTTGAACATGAAAGGAGTTTCATTAATGAGAAATTGTTGCAAAAAATAATGGAGAGGGAAGAAATCCCGAGATTTAGGATTAAAAACCAATATGTTTCTGGGTTGGATAGTCCAGACTTTGAAAACCGAATTGCAGGCAGATGCATGCTTAAAATTAGCATTGGGCAGAAAACAATTTACCATAATGTATGGATAGTGAGTGGAGCACAAAATGAATTTTACATGGGAAATGACATCATGCACAGAATGTGTATGGTGTTAGATTTCCTTAATCAAAAAATATGGTCACGCCTAGGTGGTCCGGCACCTGAATTTGAAGACAAAAGAAGGGCTTATCATTGTGCACAACTGGTTCCTTATGCAATCGAATTACAAATGAGGAAAGATACTATTATTCCTGCATTTACAAAACAGTTTGCAATAACACTGAAATGCAAAAATGGACAGCAGATGAAAGGCTCTGATGCATTTGTATGCCTGAATGAATCCATAAAACAGCAAGGCCTGGATTATGAATACATTCCATTGGTAGATATTGGTGAAGGATCTGTAAAAATTATGGTAAATAATAAAGGTTGTCAGGATATTCATTTAGAGGAAAACTCCCCATTAGGAATGGCCATACAAAAATCACATTATACGGCAGATTTAAATAACATGGTGATTGGAAATATTCCTGAAAAGTATGTAGATGCCAAGGGTGAGTTGCCAGAACACCTGGACTCTCAGCCCAAAGGAATATTTAAAATTCATTCTGTGTATCCTTATGATTCAAATGAGACAGTGTGCTGCCATCAAGAGGATTGCATAATATTTAATTTAAATGAAAATGAAACAGAAAATCAGCCCATTGAAGTGGAAGCTGATATGCCAAAATATTTAAAAGTGGCAGCTTTACAAAAAGACACAGCCACACAGTTAGAGGAAAGCGCCGAGATTCCCTTACCAGAAGATTTTCCAGAATTTTCCAAAATGGTAGAAGAACAGATCTCCTTAGCGAATGCGTGTGAAAGCAATGAAGAGAGGGACAATCTGAGGGAGATATTTATGGAGTTTAAGGATGTATTTGCAAAAGATGCTTATGCTTGTAGTTTAACTGATTTACATGTGGCCACACTACCAGAAGGGTGTAGCAGAAATCCAGTGTTTGTATGCCAGTATAGACTACCGCTGGCATGTTTAGAATCATTGGCAGAGATTATTAAAAATTTGGAATCACGGGGAATAATCAGGCCCATTCATAGCACATCCAATACACCTATTTTAGGTGTGTTAAAGCCAAATGGTCAATGGCGGCTGTGTGCAGACTTGAGAGAGTTAAATAAAAGAGTACCAGTATCTAGATGGCCACTGCCATTCATTGATCAGGGCCTAGCTCAGATACATGGTTCAAATGTATTTACCACATTAGATCTCACCTCTGGATATTGGTGCGTGCCATTGGCAGAGGAGATACAACATTTATTTTCCTTTACATTTGACAGGACTCAATATGCCTGGCTTAGAGCTCCGTTCGGGTACATCAATAGTGGGAGTGAATTTGGCATATTTTTGAGAAAGGCCATGCCGGTGAAGTGGGAGAATGGAAGACCAGGCTCCCGTCCTTCACCTCTCGAGCTTGGCCTAAAGGTTCACGGCCCAAGCACCCGCCACGAGACGAGCTTGCCCATCTACCAGACGACCAGATACCCTGGTACAGGAACATACGGATGTGTCCATCTGCCTGCACAGCAGCCCGCCCCGCCCATGCCGATGCCTGCGGCATGGATCAACTGGACTAAAACTATACGTCGTTAGAGATGCCATGACGACATAGCCAACGGATAAGCACACCTGTGCCAACATACACACTGGACACTCCCGCACCAATCTACATGAAGAATATACTCAGTGCTATGACGTAGGCGACGGACATACTCACGGACGTGCATCTTTATTGTTTTTACATAGGCTTTCAGAAATGCAGAAACGCAAGACGCATCATGAACTCATCTAAAGAGCTTGCTTACGCTTCTCCTACACTTAGGTGCCGTAATAAGAATTATAACAAAGACACGATACTGGCCATAAGACAATATGAGACTATAACCTAAAACACCTACGCACCAAACGGACCACTTATGCACCAGGCCCAAGTAGGCCTCAAACAAGAGCTCCCGTGGACATTAACAAAGCAAGAGTCAAGTTGCTGATCCTGCAGAAAGAGCCGGGTGGAACAACCAGACAAGGTTGCAATGTTGCAAACCCACATTCCAAGAGCAAAGCATCAAAGGCACGATGTTGCAACCTCGCACTCCGCGCACCAACGTTAAGGTCACACCTGCAACTTAAACCAGACACACAGTGGAAAAGCAATATTAATTGTGCAGAATTCTGCCTCAAACACGGTCCCTCCCCACGTGACCAAGCCGAACCTGACGAGGTGCCAAACCCAGGAGAAAAGAGGCGTCTGGATCCCTCGCTAACGAGACACAGGCAGATACACTTGAAAGGCAATGGACATCTGCGACAGTGGGAGCGGTCAGCCGTCCAGCCATGAATAAATCCTCACATTGTCTGCACGTACCCATAATGAAACATTGTTGCAAATTGCAGGTACACCGAGAGCTGGGAACGGCGGTGGTCCCAGGCTGGGAGGCTCACGGGCGCACCAATCAGAACATGGGGCTCTTATCACTGACGACAGTAATATTAACCAATCCTCAGGAGTCTTCATGTAACAATTCTCATGTATCTAATTGTAGGGACAACCCAGATATATCACCTGACTACCCTTTGTCCACTAACATTGTTCTCTATATGTGTGCTATACTAACCCTACCACTCGAGCAACCAATTAAGAGTGGCGATAAGTTTTTTGTTAACTTTCTGAAGTGATGCAAGTAGCGCGTCATAATACAGTAAAAAGGGCCTGCGAGCCCCACGATTGTGTGTGTGTCAGGACGGACGCGTACGCTCCTTGACCCATCCCTGCCGTTTTGTCTAATAAACAGCAGAGTCACCTTGCTCCTTGTGTGTGTCTCATACTCTATCTCATCTGGGATATACACGGGAGGAGTTGGGGCCTCCCTGCCTGGAGGTCTGCGGACGGCCCGGCCGACCCCGGCAGACATTTCCCCCCGACAAGTTGGAGGCACTGCTGAGATCTGTTTAAGATTGACTTTTTATTTTTACTTTTTCGAGGCACTCCTGTTGCGAGGAGGCCCGGCGGCGCGGCCCCCTCTGCCGTTGCCCCCTTCTGAGGACTACAGGACCATCGCGGAGCTGCGAGAAGACCGGACAGCGCAATCCGGATATTGGCCCTCGGGAGCCGGTTGAGAAGTATCCCGCACGCGGTTGGCGAGTGTCCAGACGTGGTCCAGACGAGGGGAGGTGGCGAGCCGCTTGGAGGGGTGCACGCAGTCGAGCGGCCCTGCATCGAGAGAACTTGGTGAGCATGATACGCACAACAAGCAATGTGAAATTGTGAGGGAGGGGGAGGAAGTAAATAAGGGAGGAGGGAGGTATTGTACAGATGCACGGCGAAGGTATAACAACTTAGTGTTGCCAATGGAATGAATGGTAGCGAAACGAGTGCGTGAGCAGTCGGCTACGTTACGCGGAAGAGGGGGGCGGAGCACGAAAACATCACGTGCGGCCGCTCGTAAGACACTGATTGGCCTAAATCGCGACTACGTGTAAGGGTGGGTGTGTGTGGTTTCCTACGATTTGGCATTTATTGATCAATGAAGTAGACGAGGATCCCTATTGTTCGAGCAAGAAACTCGATAGGTAGATGACGTTTCCCTGTAGGCGGTGGCTAGTTGCCTAGTTGCCCAATACGGAAGATAATTGGCTGGTTAAGCCCTCCCGTTGAGGGGCGTATCACACGCGAGGCGACGCAGCGTGCGCAGTCCGATTATATTATTGATGTGATTACCTTGTTCCAGGAGTGACAAGAAGACAGCTGTAGGGTTAGCGGGGGTAGGTCGCAAGTGTATTTTTGAACTTAAAGAACATATGAGGAATGTACCGGTAGCTCGAAGAAATCGGTGACGTCACCAGTAGGGCTTTAATAGGATATCGCGAGCACGAGGAACTCTGGTTTTGGGAGTAGTGGGGAAGAGAAATATGATAAGGGAGTGGACACGGAGATAAACGATAAACGAGTGGATCGGGAAAAGGAGAAGGGGAGAGAGGCGTGGCTGCGCACGGAGAACGCCGGCCACGGCAAGTGTAAAAGGGGGAGGAGACGGGGAAACAGGACGACTGTATGAGAGCGTCGTAAAGGGTACGCAGCCGAAGGGGGCTGCGTGTGCTTCGGCCGCAGGGGGCCGAAAGGGAAGGAATATACAGAATAAAATCATACACATATATACATATTTTTTTTTTTTTTTATAATTTGTATTGCATAATCTGTCAAAGGATTGTCGTAAGTCCCCACACTTGAGGGGCCAGGTAAACAATATAAGGTTGTATATTGTAAACTGCTAGTGAAGGGAAGGGTAACAAGTGGAGCGCCACTATGTCACACGGGACAGGGTCGGGAGGGTGGGGGAATACCCTCACTACCCCACTACAACACATATGCACCACACTGCCACCCCATAGGGAGAAATTAATTAAGTACAGCATAGAGTGGACCCAGGGGACGGATAACAAAATGTTAACACCATGGCCGCCTAATGGTAGTTTCGATCCATATGCCCAACATTCACTGCTAAACCATCTGCACAATACATACAAGGGGAAGAAGTTGGCAAACCATGTGGAGGTGTTTAACTTATGGAGGATGTTCCAGGGGTCCCGACCAGGACCAAATGGAATGTTCACTATGGGAGAAACACCGGAAGAAAAAGAGATTTAGAAAGAAGGAGAGGATTGGAAAGAGGGGCGTGAAGGCACAAAGAATACAGGGAACGGAGGAGAGGGAGGAGAAAAGAGTGATAAATCAGAAGACATAAAGAAGGAACAAAGCAACGAGATACCCATAACACCGGGAGTGAAAACAGAGGGAGGAGGGTTGTACCCTTTAAGAGAATTAGGAGAAATAGAAGGACAGTTAAGGGCGGCTGAAGGATACTCGAACCCGGCATACAGCCCTCCACCATATGTGGCTCATAGGAAGATGCCAGTGGGGGAGGGGAGGATTGGAGAAGAACAGACTGTAGAGATAGGAAATGATGAGTGGGTAGCTGCACAAATATTATTAAAATTACGAGGTTCACTAACTGGAGAAGAGAGGGAGGTAGTAAAGAGAACAGACGAGGATAGTGCAAAAGAGAGTGAAATGAGGGGGGAGGAGCTATTACGGCAAGGGGAAGAGATTTTGGAGGAAAGATTAGCAAAGCTAAGGGATGAGCAGAATGAATTGATCAAACAGCTTGAGAGGGAGGAAAGAGAGAGAGTGAGGAAAAGGAAAGAAGGTAAGAACGAATTGGAAAAATTAAGGGAACGAAATGCGGAGCAAAGGAGAGAAGCTGAAAGGGTAAAAGCAGCAGCAGACAGGGTATCAAGAGTAGTGCTGAGAGAGAAGAAGAAGGAAGAAGAAGAAAAGGAAAAGGAAATGGAAATATGGAAGAGGAGGGTACTATCAGAGACAGCTAAGAAATATGAAGAGGGGAAAGTAATAGAAAGTATAGTAGAAAGAGAAAGGGTGAAATGGGAAAGGAAGAAGGAGGATGAAAGGATACTGGAACAGATGAGCAACGAAGTAATGGAGGAATTGAAAAGGAAAAGGGAGGAAAATAGTAGGGAGATGGAGGAGAGAAGCGAAGGGGAAAGAGAAGGGAGGAGTAGGGAGAGTGAAAATTGGGGGGGTGTATATAGAAGTAAAGAAGTAGCAACAACATCAGCACTAGGGGGAGTAGTTGGTAACAAAGGAAAAGGAGAAATAGACCTAATAGATTTAGAAACCGTAACAATAAAAGGGAAAAAGGCAGAGTCGGGGTACCATTTATGAATGATTTTTGTAGTGAGGAGGAAGAGGGAGTAGAGAGGGAAGGAAGGAAGAGTGAAAGGGAAAGCTTAGATAAGCTATACCTCACTCGAACAAACATAGACTCGCCATGGATCAGTAGGAGAAGGGAGGAAATGGAGAGAAGTGAGGAGGGAGTGAAAGGACTAGTGGAAAGACAAACCCATGAAACCACACCATCACCATCTCCATCACGCCCTCCCCCATCACACCCTACATGCTCAACCACTGCACGCTCGCTGCACAGAATAAAGCTCGCGCCATTCATGGACGAACTGACACCTTATGCATGTCGGCTTAGAGACCTCCCTAGTCGCAGGCAAGACAGACAAATAAGCACGCCCGCATTAAACACAGGAAATGACGAAAAGAGGGGAAAGGATGGAGAAGGAGTTAGGAGCAGGGGTAATAAGGACGAGATTGCAGAGGTAAAGGAACAGGAATAAGAGGAAGGGTGTGAGGACTCGATATTATGGAACATAAAGGGTGACACAAGACACAACTTAATGCCATTGTTGGAGAGAGGAGGGGTTAGACCACAGTACGTCCCTTGGAAGCATACGGATAAAGAAAATATAAAATGTAGGCTCCCATCACTAAGTGGAGGTGCGGGTAAGTGGATATATGAAATGGAAAAACACACCGCAGGACAGAAACTAGTAGTAGGAGACGTGAAGGGCCTGTTAATATCAATATTAGGGGATAGAGCGGATGACATTTGGAAGAGAGCGGGATTCCATGGGGTAACAATAACAAACACATCGCATGATGGGGCACCATTTGCAAACTGCAGACATGCGCTATGGCAGGCACTGAGAGTACAGTACCCAGACACATCAGACATAGGAGCAATTACTTCCCGTAAGATGTGTGAGAATGAGGATCCTGTTGATTATATCCAGGATATCCAAGAGAAGTGGCGCATGGAAACTAGAGAACAATGGGACAAAACACCAGCCATATTTTATCATATACTAGTACAAGGGCTCCCAGAAGGGGTTTAGAAACAACTAAAGAAAGTAGTGGGAATGGAAGCAAAACCATGGCCAGAAATACAACTGACTATAGTACATCATTGCAGGACATGGCAAGGAAAAATGAAACAAAAGTAAGAAGACAGGAAGACAGAAGAGGCTAAACTAGTACAGAAAAAACTTACTAAATATACAATGGAAGGGGCACTAATAACTGCGCCCACACCAATGGCCCAAAGCCCCATACAAGTAGTGGCTGCACAAGATCCCGCTCAAATAGCACCTCCACAGACTATAACACAACAAGTCCCGCCACTGCAAATACACGCACCAAACATGGGAGGAGGGTACCCAATGCAAGGAGCTGGGTATTATAGTTATAACAGAGGGAGAGGAGGATTAATGAGAGGGAGAGGATACGGATATAATACCCAACAGCAAGTGGGAGGACTTAGAAATTCCTACCCCACAGGGCAACCAGTATACCAGGATAACACAGGGAGCTTCCCATGGCAAAGCAGGGAACCACCCGTGTGTTGGAGTTGCGGATTATTAGGACACATGTCACGTACGTGTAGGGTCAGGCCAGGTACACCAGCATGGAATGAACAGGCACAACCTAGGACTTCACAAGAACAGCAGGGCATACAACAACAGCAGACGTTACAACAAGGAAGTGACCAACAACAACACTTAACACAACAACAGCCACAACAACAAGTAGCGCTAACACAACAACCCCAAACTCAACAAACGCAATTGGGTAGGGTGACGGTGTTGGGACACAACCCTTACACAGGGAATGGCCAATCATTGTACCCCCAATAGGCAGCCCACAGACGGCCTTGGTGTGTCCCATCCTGTCAGTAACACCTAATAGTGCAGAGGAGCCATGCATAGAGGTAACGATAGGTGACAAAAAATTATCATTCCTTGTTGACACCGGGGCAACCCGGTCTTGCATAAGGGAAGGTAAATTTAAGATGTCAGGCGAAGCCATGAACACCCAAGGATTTTCTGGGGCTAAAGGGTTGGTTCCCTTTATTGATAACGTTCCCTTATCTATTGGAGATTATGATCTGTCGGTTCCACTTCTATATTATAGTGCCTCACCAGTGAATATACTGGGGAGGGACATAATGAACAGGTTGAATATGACGATCTCCTTTACAGAGGATGGCATAATTTGCTCTACTCCAGGGATTAACATGCTCGCAGCACGACAAATTATGCAAGCATACTGTGGACAGACAGCGATTAGGGCGGAGCCAGTAGATGGCGAGCTATTCCAGTATGGAACAGACATGGCATTTGCATGGATGCCAGGGATAGAAGGGAAAATATGGAGAAGGACAGCAGCATATCTGTTCCGACCAGAAACACCTGTTAATGAACCAGAAGGAAAGGTGTTTGTAATGGACATTGAGAGCATTATTGCAACAGCTGATTATATTGATGTGCACGCCCAAGATAAAGAAGGGAGAGCATGGAGGGCAGTAATTGCACTAGCAGAAGGATGTAGGCTGACCCAGGTGTCAGATGAGGAGCTGTTTTCAGAAGAAAAGGAGGAAGGTGAAATGGTGTTTATGATGAGTGTAGAAATATGGTTAAGTGTGGCTAACAAACAAGTAGTACAGAAAATTGCAATGGCACTTGAGGCATCAGCATGCACCCCAGTCCCATTCTTTAAGGAGGATATGTCAAAGGTGCCCAAATCATTATGGACTATTGGCCCTTATGACGTGGGATGCATAAAAAGCATAGGGGGTGTAAGGATAAAATTAAAAAAAGGTGCCATACTACCAAGAGTGAAACAGTACCCACTGTCAAAAGAGGCAGATGAGGGCATATATGAAACCATAACGGCCCTTGTAAACAATGGCATATTGGTCCCCTCAGAGTCACCATGTAACACGGCTGTGTACCCAGTGCGCAAGGCTAAAGGGGGGTCTTGGCGCTTCATACAGGACCTCAGGCCCTTGAACAACATAGTGGAAGCAGAGTATCCAGTAACAGCAAACCCGGCCACGATATTATGTGGCATTGCAGCAGAAGCATCACGATTTACAGTGATTGACCTTAAAAATGCTTTTTTCTCAATACCATTACACCCAGACTCACAAGATTTGACAAGCTTCACTTACCGAAATACAAAGTGGAAACATACCAGACTACCACAGGGGTATTGTGAATCACCCTCAATTTTCAATAGAGTAATACAGATGGATTTGGGTAACGTTGAAGTGGAAAGCACAGTGTTACAGTATGTGGATGACATAATAATTTGCAGTACTAACGAAAGTAAATGCAGAGAGGACTCGTTAAAAATGTTGACGATATTGGCTGAAAAAGGGTACAAGGTAGACATGGAAAAGATACAATACTGTCAGGAACAGGTACTTTACATTGGCCAACTGATATCCCAACATGGAAGAAGGATTGCACCACAAAGAGCACAGGCCATTTCCAACACTCCAATGCCACAGACTGTGAGAGAACTGCAGCAATTTCGGGGGCTGTGCAACTACTGTAGAGCATGGGTGTTTGATTACAGTTCATACATAGGACCCCTGCTTGAGGGTTTGAAGGAAGCAAATAAAGGGGAGAAAAAGTTGGGGTGGACTATGGAAATGAGGGAGGCCTTTGACGAATTGAAAGACGCGATATCAACTGCTCCAGTACTGGCATCCCCAGACTATGAGCGACGATTTTTCATATTTTCACATTGCGACTCAGCAGTGATGAAAGCAGTATTGGCCCAAAAAACTAGCATGGGCTATAAACCAGTAGCATTTTACAGCGGCCACTTAGACCCTGTGATGTTGGGTCACTTCCCTTGCGAACAAGGCCTCGCTGCAGCTGCTTTTGCAGTGGAAAAAGCATCAGCAATAACCATGGGGTGTCCTACTACACTGTTTGTGGAGCATGCACTATTTGCAATACTGAATAAACCCAAGTCCACACTAACAACACAGAGGGCATCAGGTTATGAGATCATTTTGTCTAGAGCTGAACTAGCAATTGTTAGATGTAGCACGGTTAACCCTGCAAGGTTCCTAGCAGAAGTAATTGAGGAAGGAGATTACGCCCATGACTGCACCCAAATAACTGAAATGTACTCATGTACTAGAAAAGTTGAAGAAAACGCACTAGAGGGAGGTGAGCTTTTGTTTATTGATGGGTCATCAACTATTGATCAAGGAGATGGGATAAGGAGGACTGGGGCAGCAGTGGTAAAAATGATGGAGGCGCCGGTGTGTGTGGCTATGAAATGTGCACAATTACCACAGCATTACTCTGCTCAAGCCGCGGAACTGGTTGCACTAATATTGGCATTAAAGGAAAGTTTTGACAAACGAGTAACCATATATTCCGACAGTGCATATGTTACATCCACTGTCCACTCAGGGCTATCAAAATGGAGAAGAAGAGGGTTTAGGAGAGCTGATGGCACTCCAGTACAACATGCCCTCTTATTGGCTGAACTAATTGAAGTAATAAACGACCCCCAAGAACTAGCCCTAGTCAAATGTACCGCACACACCAATGGTGAAGACCACGTCTCAAAAGGAAACGCAGCAGCAGATGCACATGCGAAATATGCTGCATACTTTGGTGAGATATGGAACCCCACAGACTCACAGAGAGGGAGAGGGAGGGGAATGGCTAGGGAGATGTTGATAAGAGAAGGGTACACCCATCTCCCAGCCACACAGATTATGGAGCTACAAGCGGCTGCACCAATGGCCAAAAAAGAAATATGGGTAAAAATAGGATGTACAATGTCACCAACCGATGCACTATGGCGCCAGGGTGGCACTGGAAAAGTTGTAATACCATTGGCACTTTTAAACACCGCCCTGAGCCAATTACATCACCCAGCCCATACAGGCAAGGAAATAATTGCAGCGCGAATTAGAGAAGACTGGTTCTGTCCCGAGTTAAATTCTCATGTGTCGAATTTTATCAGCAATTGTCTCACATGTCAACAGTTTACGGCCGGTCATACCCTAAAGGTGATAAGAGGTACCATAACCCGGCCAGAGGGACCTTTTTGGCATCTCCATATTGACTATGTTGATATGATGAACATATGTCAAGGTAATAGGTATATGATTGTAGTAGTATGCCCATTTTCTAGGTGGATTGAAGCAGGGCCCTGTTCACACCCAGATGCATTTAGAGCAGCCAAATTCCTAGTAAGAGAGGTCTTCCCCAGGTGGGGAGTGTGCCAGGTTTTAAGATCAGACAATGGCCCGCATTTCGCAAACAAAATGTTCCAGCATATCACATCCCTACTGAGCATAAAACACAAATTTGCATGTGCATACCACCCACAGGCTAATGGTGTATGTGAACGCCTGAATGGCCTATTGAAGGAGGCAATTGCAAAAATACAACAAACAACAAAGAAAAGCTGGTTGTATTGCCTTCCATTAGCCCTATTTGAACTAAGGAATAGGCCAGGGTCCGACCACCACCTCACCCCTCACGAGGTGGTTACTGGACGTCAAATGCGCCTTCCCCTAATGCCAACGTCAAGGGCATTCACTGACCACGAAAGTTCAGCAAGTGTGTTAGGTGATGAAATGTATCAATATGTGTCTTCTTTGATTACTAGTGTTGTGTTTGTGTCTCAACAGCTCGAGCGCACACGGGGCGGGTCTACCAGCAACCAAGAAGAAGGCGCCAGTACAGAATTGGAAAAGGAGAACTTGTGCAAACTTGCCAAAGGTGACCACGTGCTACTCCGCAATTTCAATAGGAAATGGAACGATAGGAGGTTCACTGGCCCCCATCTGGTAGAGGACGTATCAACAAGAGCAGTAAAACTGAAGGACAAGCGTGCCTGGAATCACCTACATGATGTAAAGATCTACAAACTGCAGACCCGCCCCAGCGCCAACGACAGGTCCATTGGAAGAACAGCAACAACATCCCTGACAGCGGAAGGAAGTTCTACCACAGACAACGACCCAATTGTTCCCTTACCATGTCACTATCCAGCTTCCCCGGAGACAATAACTAACGAAGAAAGGGGTGATCCCCATACTGCCCACCCCATGGTCACACGCTCAAAGAGTAAAAATACTACCGCCATCTGAGCCCAAACCCCCCGCCCATTGACCCCCAAGTATAGTTATAACTGAACTGAAAGACATTGCCTGCACAAATACACATGTAAACACGTGAATGTTCTCTTTTTTCTCTCGCACATACAGGAACTGCGTATTAGTGTATTGTTACGAAAATATCTGACTAACCAGTTCACTGCCCAGGCGTAGATGGTACTCCCAGACGATGACTACCCAGAAGAATTGTCACACCAATTTGTATACGAAATAAAAAGGCCAACATACCTAAAAAAGAGAAGGGTACGTGTCTACTACACAGCATTCCTCTTGGCCATAGAATATTCCATGCCCCACCTCCGCCAATACTTGCCGGTCCTAAGAGACAGATCGCTTAGAGTAGCCTGGGAACAGATCTTCGCCTGGGCACTGAATGACTATTTGATAGGGAGAGCTTAAAGGAAACAAAAAACTATCATTAAATAACAAGCATTTTTGAGAATTTTTAGGCGGGCAACTTTAACGTCGCAAGAATACGCTGCCAGGACTGCAGCAAGGTAAGAGCAAAATGCCGGTGAGATTAGCATATGTAATAAAAGTAATAGGGATTTTGATGAACACAGGGTTCTTGGCTGCCTCTGTATGGCAGTACAGCTATGCTATTGATTTTATTGCTGCACCCAAACCTAATATACCCCCGTCCCCTGCTGCAACAGGTGTTACGTCAGGTGATAGTAGTAACATTGCACCCAAGCAAGATAGAGTTAAACGCAACACATACTCAGACAATAAAGGTATTGATAATTATATACAAGATTCAGCACACGTCACAAACAACATATGGTACCAACACATGACCCGCATTGGTAAGCAGACAACTGAGGACAGCTGCTACGTTTGCTCATTAATACCATACGCCATGAGTGCTTCACAAACATTTGTTGCCACAGAAGTAGATGAAAAGACAGCACGGTGCATAATATACTTGGCACTGTTCCAAACGAAAGGAAGATTTCAAGGGACAGTAGTGCACATGACATGGAAAACACGAGACTCATACCCATATGAAAACAACTTCCTCAAGACCTATTTGAGTTACCACAAGAGCAGTTTACATGCTGAGGCATTGAGATACATAACAAGTGGCCCCGCAAAAGGAGAAACAAAGAAAGTAACACTGCAGTATCTACCATGTGATTGGTACGCCACTGAAGTTCCGGGTAAACAAGGATGCTGGGAGAGGCCGCTGGTGACGATAACAGGAAAGGTGTATCTGGACAACAGCTGGGAGATAGGAGTGATTGGCAGCAACATGGTAACAAAGGAAACTATCTCAACTATCGAGGCACACAATCACCGATGTTGGACGACGTGGATCAAGTATGTACCAATGCTCACGTGGGTAGAAACAGATGAAGACCCAATAACAATACTACCGTTGACTGCGCCCAAGGTATGCTACCAGCATAAAGGTGAGGTGGACGTAGGATATAACACCAACTGTGCAAGTGTGATGGAGTTACCTGAGGGGGGAGCAGGAACAGCAGTAATAATGGACCATTATTGGGCTTGTGGAGAAAAGGCATACCATACACTGCCTCCCCTGTGGAATGGTGTATGCACGATGGTGCACGTCAATGTACCATCACTAGTGGTACCTAAGAAGCATGTCAATGTGGCGAACTTTCCCAAAATGGATGAAGGGGACAAAAGAAAAAAGAGGTCTGCACCACTTCAGGAGGAGCAAGGGAACAGGACCAACAGCAATGATACTGTCCTAAATAGAAGAAAAAGACAAGGAGAGCCACTAACAGGAAATTACCTGTGGGGAAGGTCGGAAACGGCACTAACCTCAATACCGCCAGAACACAGACTATTCAGCATAGCAGCAATGTTCTTCTCCTCAATAATACATCCGGGACTGCAGGCTTACGCAAACGCAAAATGGCTCCAAATAACTAGATGGGAACTAATGATGACCATCAATTCTACAGTAAATGGGTTCAACGTAATAAAAGAGGAGCTGCGAGCTATAAGGATGGTAGCACTACAGAACAGATATGTATTGGACCTTCTCACAGCAATGGAAGGAGGAGTTTGCGCAAAGATAGGACAATCATGCTGCACGTTCATACCTGCCAACGATGCTGACAATGGCAAACTGACTGAAGCAGTTTCACAATTGGCCCAGATGCACTCCAAAATGATGGATGAAAGTAACGGTGTAAACAAGGATAAGAGCTGGTTCTCACTATTATGGTCATGGATGCCATCCTGGCTGTCAGATGGACTAAAAATAATAGTGGGGTGTACTATTTTGGCTGGAGCTATGCTGATCATAATTAGATTTTGGAAGGCCCGAAAGGCACGTACCACTGACGAGTTGCTCGAAATGGTGGGAATGCACCCCTTGATGCCAGCAGATGACGGCCAACATACAGGTGTGATAATACAGGAGAGGGAGAAGCTGCGCACCCAAATCATCACCAACCATCTAGACCCACCATCAGTGAAGATCGAGAACCCAAGAAACCCCAGGAGCTAAATAGGGAAATGGGTATACTGTACTCCTGGAGGAACCTGTGAATATATGTATTGGTCATTCGAAGATCATGTGAACCATTATGGACATCTAGGAGGAATAACTAAGATATGGCGAGTAAGAGGAGATAACGAGAAGGATATGTTTGTGGTCGACAAGTCGACCAGAGGGGGGACTGAAGTGGGAGAATGGAAGACCAGGCTCCCGTCCTTCACCTCTCGAGCTTGGCCTAAAGGTTCACGGCCCAAGCACCCGCCAAGAGAAGAGTTTGCCCATCTACCAGACGACCAGATACCCTGGTACAGGAACATACGGATGTGTCCATCTGCCTGCACAGCAGCCCGCCCCGCCCATGCCGATGCCTGCGGCATGGATCAACTGGACTAAAACTATACGTCGTTAGAGATGCCATGACGACATAGCCAACGGATAAGCACACCTGTGCCAACATACACACTGGACACTCCCGCACCAATCTACATGAAGAATATACTCAGTGCTATGACATAGGCGACGGACATACTCACGGACGTGCATCTTTATTGTTTTTACATAGGCTTTCAGAAATGCAGAAACGCAAGACGCATCATGAGCTCATCTAAAGAGCTTGCTTACGCTTCTCCTACACTTAGGTGCCGTAATAAGAATTATAACAAAGACACGATACTGGCCATAAGACAATATGAGACTATAACCTAAAGCACCTATGCACCAAACGGACCACTTATGCACCAGGCCCAAGTAGGCCTCAAACAAGAACTCCCGTGGACATTAACAAAGCAAGAGTCAAGTTGCTGATCCTGCAGAAAGAGCCGGGTGGAACAACCAGCCAAGGTCGCAATGTTGCAAACCCACATTCCAAGAGCAAAGCATCAAAGGCACGATGTAGCAACCTCGCACTCCGCGCACCAACGTTAAGGTCACACCTGCAACTTAAACCAGACACACAGTGGAAAAGCAATATTAATTGTGCAGAATTCTGCCTCAAACACGGTCCCTCCCCACGTGACCAAGCCGAACCTGACGAGGTGCCAAACTCAGGAGAAAAGAGGCGTCTGGATCCCTCGCTAACGAGACACAGGCAGATACACTTGAAAGGCAATGGACATCTGCGACAGTGGGAGCGGTCAGCCGTCCAGCCATGAATAAATCCTCACATTGTCTGCACGTACCCATAATGAAACATTGTTGCAAATTGCAGGTACACCGAGAGCTGGGAACGGCGGTGGTCCCAGGCTGGGAGGCTCACAGGCGCACCAATCAGAACATGGGGCTCTTATCACTGACGACAGTAATATTAACCAATCCTCAGGAGTCTTCATGTAACAATTCTCATGTATCTAATTGTAGGGACAACCCAGATATATCACCTGACTACCCTTTGTCCACTAACATTGTTCTCTATATGTGTGCTATACTAACCCTACCACTCGAGAAACCAATTAAGAGTGGCGATAGGTTTTTTGTTAACTTTCTGAAGTGACGCAAGTAGCGCGTCATAATACAGTAAAAAGGGCCTGTGAGCCCCACGATTGTGTGTGTGTCAGGACGGACGCGTACGCTCCTTGACCCATCCCTGCAGTTTTGTCTAATAAACAGCAGAGTCACCTTGCTCCTTGTGTGTGTCTCATACTCTATCTCATCTGGGATATACACGGGAGGAGTTGGGGCCTCCCTGCCTGGAGGTCTGCGGACGGCCCGGCCGACCCCGGCAGAAATTTCCCCCCGACACCGGATGCAGCGGAAAGAGGAACAATAGTTTATGTGGACGATTTCCTGATAAAAAATAAAAGCCTGAAAAGCCATTTTGATGAAATAAGACATGTACTTGGCCAAAAGAAGAAAATAGAGGCCATAATCTTTATTAAAAGATCCTAAAAATGTGAAAGGAGTAAAAAGTTTATTAGGGATGACAGGCTATAACAGAAAGTTCATTGAAAATTATGCAGAAATCACTCAACCATTGACTAAACTGCTTAAACTGAATACTCCCTGGAAATGGGAAAAAGAGCAGTCTGATGTAGTGGCTAAATTAAAGGAATGTCTTGTAAAGGCACCATGTTTAGCATACCCCATAAAGGACAGGGATTTCTTTATAGAAATAGGTTTTTCTGAAAATTGTATGTCAGCAGTGTTATCACAAAAACACGATTTGAATCACAAAACCATTGCATATGCAAGTAAGGCATTTTCCCAAGTTGAAATGAAATTTAATGAATGTGAAAAGGCCCTATTAACCACTGTGTGGGCGCTACAACATTTCCGCCCCATTTTTCAGGGAGAAAAGGTGATTATTGAAACAAATCACCAACCTTTGCAATTTTTAGAGAGTAAAAGAATTAGATCAGGTAACCTAGCGCAATCCAGAATCACTTCATGGACGCTGGCATTACAAGGTTTTCCCGTAGAAGTGAGATATGGACAAAATAAAAAGAACCCAATTGCTCAAGGGTTAGCTGACTTACATGACTGTGCAGCTGAACAAATACCAAATAAAATGGAAGTAGAAACTAGTTTGCAGGAATTTGAACAATCACCACACAAAGCTTTTGATGAAAAAACATGCAAGGATTTGCCAACTGTATATGTGGATGGTTGTGCTTTTCACATTGAAAATGACAGTAATAAACAGTTAGTGGCAGGAATAGGAAATGTCTGGTTGAAATGTGAAGGTGTCCCCAGTATAGGGATGAGGATTGGAGATAGGAGCAGTCAGGTGGCGGAATTGGCAGCCATTTAGAAAGCAATTGCTACTGCAGTTGATAAAAAGTTCAGTGAAATTGTCCTGGTGACTGATTCTGACTATGCACGGAATAGCTTTGTGGAGTATTTTCCTGGTTGGAAAGCAAGAGGCATGGTTACATACAACAAAAAGCCACTTAAGCATGGAAAAATGATACAAGCCATAGACAAATTGGTGTCAGAGAATAAGTTAACAATATACTGGAGAAAAAATCGTGGGCATTTAAAAACACCAGGAGAGGATAAGGAGGGAAATGATAAGGCAGACCACCTGGCTAAGATTGGGGCTGTGATGGGAGAATTGCTACCTATTGATTATTTAATGGGTGAAATACAAATTGATGCAGTCACACGTTCTAAAGCACCAAAGGAGGTAGATCAACCGGTGGTGAAGTGGAGTCATGACACGCCAGACCAAGATTTGATTGAGGCACAAAAGAATGATCAAATTTTGGGAATCTATTATAATCATTTGATAGATCCCGAACAAAATTCTTTGACAGAAAATGATTGTATGGGAAAAGAAGAGTTGAGGGTGTTATTAAAGAACAAAACACGAATTAGATTACATGATGGACTCATGATTAGAGCGTCCATAACAGGACAAATACAGTGGGTAGTACCCCTTTCATTCAGAGGACTAATGCTACACCATGCACATGATGCCATAACTGTAGGCCATAGAGGTTCACAAAAAACAGTAGAAATACTAAAAGATTATGCTTACTGGCCACATATGTCCCAAGATGTGGAATTATATACTAGAGGATGTCTAGTATGCGCCCAATTTAAACCTGCTTCACCAATGCATAGAGCACCATTGATGAAAAGAGGCCTAACTCTCCCATGGTCAGATTTGCAAATAGACTATGTAGGTCCTTTAAAAAGGTCGAGCAGGGGACACCGTTATATTTTGAGTGTGGTATGTTTGATGTCGAAGTGGATTGAATGCATTCCTGCACCAGATTGTAGTGTGCAAACAGCAGCCACATTGCTGGTGAACCATGTGTTCTCAAGGTTTGGGTTGCCACAAAGAATTGAGTCAGACAGAGGAAGTCATTTCACAAGTACTCTAATGAGTAAGGTATGGCAAATACTAGGTGTGAAAAGGAAACTACATATCGCATATCGGGCGGCGTCTTCAGGTACAGTTGAAAGAAGCAATAGGTCTGTTGTGGATATTTTAAAGAAATTTGTGGCAGAAGCAGGTTCCAGCTGGGATTTACGTTTACCGTTGGTTTGATTGGCAAGCGGATCAACTCCTGCCAAGGCAACAGGTGTTAGCCCCCATCCGGTCTTGACAGGTAGGAAAATGGTGTTACCACAACACCTACTATACAGAACACATGAGCAGACACTTGTGAGTGCATCCACAGTTCAGAAATATATTGATGAACTGAGGAGGCATTTGCAACATGCATTTGCTTTTGTGCAGAGAAATCTGGAAAGAGCTGCTGACAGTGCAAAGTCTTATTATGACAAAAAGACATCAGTAAAGGAATACAGTGCAGGGGATCAGGTGTACAAGTTTCATTTTGGAAAAAGTAAACAGAAACATTCTAAATTTCTAGCAGCCTGGCAGGGGCCATTTCGAATTATAGATAAGGTCTCTCCTGTAGTTTATAAAATTTTGAAAAATGAAGGTGAAACGGCAATAGAGCAGTTTGTCCATGTAAATCAAATCAAGCCATGCCATCCCAGACATGAGATCAGGCAGCTTGAGCATGTAGAAACAGATAAAGTCCCTTGAACACAAAAAGAGAAAATAAATGGGTACAATCAGGAGGCAGTGACAAAGAACTTAAAAAGTTGATTGTTATAATGGCACATAAACACTGTAATATATGTAAAAATATATAATATAAAATAAATAAATAAATAAAAATATATAATGGAAGCTCATGGTTGGTGTGCAGAGAGAAAATTTATTAAATATTGAATGCTGTTTATATGTGCTTGTTTTCTTTTAACTTGTGTTTAATTTCAGAAAAAAAAAAAAAAAAACCGAAATATTTTTACCAAGCATGTTTTATTTTTGGCAAAAGGGTGAAGTTAGTATTGTGCTATGTACTTAATTTGTTTATTTTCTATTTGATTTAGAAAATTAACATTATTTGGTCGGAGGTTCCGGGATCAGAGGCCACGGGAGACGATGGAGTCCTGGAGCCCACGTGGACGGATTCCGGGAAAGCCCCAAAGAGGGGTGAAGACCAAGGCTGCAAAGCGATCAGCATTGAAGATGATACCGATGATATGGTTAATGATGATGATATTTGGAGGGATCTTCACAAATTCAGATGCACAGGTTGTCATTCAACCTGGACCAGCATCTGGTATCGCGGTGGAAGAGGCACCAGGATTCATCATGAGTGATAGAAGGATGATTTTCCAAAATATATTCATACCATTGAATCCTGAGATTTTGATTGAAAAACACTTGAACAATACCGGAATTAAGATTGAACAGACTAAAGGGTGGCTGGAAATAAGAAAAGAGGACACTAAGCAGTCAATAAGAGATATATTAATGCAATTGGAAAAAACATTCGTGAATTCAGCAGACATTAAGAAGAAGAGAGGAAAGAGAGGTGCGGTGATGCTCGCGATATCAATGGTAATGTCTATAGTTGGAGCCATAATAGGTACCACAATAACAACAGCCAATTCTATTTCGGTAGGATCACTGAGTACTAAAGCGCAACAACTGAGTATTGACCTAGAAATAATACAAAAAACATTAGATGGAATTAGAGGGGGTCTAGATGAACAAGTAAGATTCATAAATGAAACTGCAATCATTCTAAATGAACAAGCGGATGTAATGCAACGGGCGACTAAAATAATACTTAAGCATGACAGAACTTTAAATGAAATATTGAACATAATGAGTCCTGTTGATAGACTGTTAACGAATTATATGAGAGAAGTTCAAACTGCAGTTTCACAATTGATTCAAGGACATATCCCCTTGTATTTTGTTTCGCAGGATATTATTCGTCAAATGATAGAAAGATTGACTAGGAGGGAAATTGATATAATACAGGTAAAAATTGCATTCGAAATGGGTAATGCAATGCCGTTATATGTGGACTTGGAAAGACTAGAGGTCGGATTTTTGCTATGCATCCCATATGTAACCCCTGAACTTATTTATCAAACGAAGTGGGTACACAACGTGGGATTTTGGCAAGATTTATTAAGATTAAGACTCCAGAAGTGGTGGCATTTCAGTCATGGGAACCTGAAGTTTATTTAATACCAAGCCTGGAAACATGTGTAAAATGTAAAGAACAAAATTATATGTGTCCAGGTAAACCGTTTGTTCCTGATGCCACAGATGCTATTTGTGGTTTGAAATCTGACCCAAGTATATCAGAGGGATGTGAAGTGATTATTAGCAATATGGGGAGTGAAGAAATGGCACAGGCTAAGATGGTCAGAGGTAAATGGTTGATCAGCACCTGTTTAAAGAACATGACGGTAGTACATTTAAACCATGGAACATACGTGGTTAAAAGGTGAAATATAATGTTTTTTATTTACAGGTTCCAAAGGATACAATTGTGTCAATTGGGGGGTTAACATTGTTTCATGTAACAAATGATGTTTGGGAAAGCCAAGTGGAAAATATCGATTTTTTTCAAAGGGATACTTTTCAAATAGACCCAGATGTGGAATATTTATTGAATCACAAAGAAAGACATGTTATAAAAATGAATTTGAGAAAAAACAATATTACAATTAGTAATCTGGGGATAATAGAAGTGGAAAGATTTAATTGGGGAACCTGGGGGGAACGCTCAATAGTGGGTTTGGCTGTCCTGGTGCTAATCATGGGTGGATGGTTGATTGTGCTATCAGTAAAAATGAAAATGTTACTGATTTTACTAGCTACGTCAGGAAGAGAAAGATATCCCAATACACATGCATTTTAAAAGAAAAAAGAAAGAACAAGTTGTTTTTAGGAATTGGCTTGGATTGTAGCCAAGTTCTAAAAACAAAAGGAGGGTATGTAAGGATATTTGGCGTGTTACAGCACAGAGTACAGCACTACTGCACAGGTAGCAATTTTTTTTTATGCAGCACATGGGTGCGGTGCATTGCTATATGTGTTACCAGATTAACATGGAAAGACAGGCTATTCAGTCAAAAACGATTTTAACATACAAGATGCAAATCTATTTTTACAGTTAAAAGCACACGTGCACATTCAAAAATGCACACTATTTTTCACCTGAAATGCCTATGGTGCAAGAGACACATTTGAAAATTAATAACTAACATTATTCATAACTAACCTGACTAATAAAACTGCATTTAACATAACCCACTAATAAAAATGTGTCTCCACTGCAGAAATAGGCCTACTCTGAAAGTGAACTTTTAAACGCACATTAATTTTTTTTTCTTTTTCTCTGCTGCTCTGTCCACATAACTCAGGAAGCCAAGGGCTCGAAGGTACAGGAAATCAGTTGGTTACAAATGGTTACTGTAAAAAGGAGCCATTGTGTAGAGAGGGAGGATGTGGCATGATTAATTTCTGATTGGAGCAGCGTCATAGCAAGTATCATGCTAGAGGCAGTGATGAGGGTTTTGCTGGGGGGAGTTTGAAGAGAGGGGGAGGTCAGTCGGGATTTGGAGAGCTGGGAGAAGGACTTGTTTTCCTGGTTGGAGCATTTCTGATGAAAAAGCTGAGAGTTCAAGGCAATAACCCCGGTTTGAGAACGAAAGACGCTTGTTTTCACCGGGGTTAATCTTCAAGGGAGCCACATTCAGAAAGAGAACAGCTGAAGAAAACTCAGGCTGAACAGATAAGGTAATTACAGAAGTGTGGGGGCTGAGTGTGTACGAGAATATTCAGTCAGTGTAGGAAAGGAGATTCCTGTGCTTTAATCACATGTTAATGTTGCAAATTGAGTTCTTGTCTCCGCCACTCTCTTTTCAGTGTATCACAGACAATGCTGTTACTGTGCTATTTTATTTATTTCTGTAAAGAGTGAGATCGTGTTTAAATGCAACTTTTATAATACAGAAAAATATTTGAAAGCAGACGGGTGGTGTGTTTTATATTTACCAATACAGTGCTGATGATGTGGGGAGATTTTTAAACAGTGCAATTGTCATTTTAAGACAGATGTGTGCATGATGATATTCAGTATGGACAGTTGTGAGTGACTGTTTGTAGCATAGCTCGTTGGAGGTACATGAGCCAACGGGAAGAGGGACTCTCTGGACATAGTTCCCTACCGTATATAAGGTAGTGGAAATTACCACAAAATTACCACATATAGCTCTCTGTCGTAAATAAGTCAGTGAGATCGCCCATGGTGGCACACTAACACTAACACTGAAAATGTGGTATTCCTGAAATGTAGGCCTGAGGTTTCTCTAGTAATCACAAGAACAATCTAAACAAAAACAAGGGATTCTGGATGTTGGGGCCACAAATAGAACAAAGGAATTATGCTCGCCACTATAACCACGCAAATCAACCACGTTTACCACCTAAATATGTCTGAGCTCTGAAATAACGCACTGTATTATTGTTATGTGTGATCCAATATGAATATAGAGAGTGATTATTGCTAAAGGTATTCTGGCGGTAAGAAAATACCGCAAAGCCCCAAATATCCACAAAATACCCTACATAACCATATTTTTCATAGTGTACTTAGAAACAATGCTATGTGATGCCACTTCCTGTTTTGTCAAGGTTGTGTTCCATCGCTTCCCGTGATGTCACTTATCGGGGTGGGCTGATAATTTCCTGTGATCTCATCAGAGGTCAAGGGTCGTGTGATGTCATTTCCGCTACCCCTGTCATTTTCGTGAAATTACGTCCCTGGTGAAAGTGTTTGCAATTAAGTCTGGTCAGAGTAGTGGCTCTTTATTTCCTGCAGCAATTTATTTGGGACTACCCCCAATGCAGTTGGCAGAGAAATGAAAGCACAAGTTGATGCTGTGCTTGTGAGGTGAGATTAGCATTATACAGCTGCAAAAAAGCCTACGTGAATTGCACAACTGAATTATTTTTGGAGATATTGATGGATTGAAATGCATGGTTGTATTGTAAAGTCATTTGCGGAATACGTGATAAAACAAAGATAGAAAAGAGAATGAGAATTAAAGGGAGGGACATAAAAGGAGGATTAGAAATGGCCACCTACATAATGGACTAGAATTAACCTTGGGAGCTGTGGTGAACCGACTCCACGAGCCTGCTGCATATTTCTCCTATAAGTATAACAGGCCCTATCTCATGTGTGATGCACTGGTGTCTGTGTTGTCTCAGGGACCATTGTCCTTCGTGGTTTTCTAACACTCACTGGTGCACCCAGAGTGAAATACATATTGACGCATCTGCCAATTTAAACCACAGCGTCAGGACCTCTAGTTCTTAAGTAACCCATTCTGTGATTAATTACAAGAGGCTATTTCAAATTGTTAAAATGTAAATTGATTATGCTGATTTCACTTACCACTTTAAGCGGTGTTTCAAACCTCCTAGATGCTGCGCTTTTAAGCTGTATTATGGATGGCTGTAACATTGAAAACTGTATTACAATATGCTATGGTGTTGTAGTATTGCACTTATATGTCGAATTTGCAACAACACTTACATGTTATGTTTTGAGAACTGTAGTTAGATTGCATGTATTATTATATGCCATACTGCTTTAGATGTCAAACGCCTGCATGCCATTCTTCCAAAGCGCTATCCTAGTGTAACATTCACAATTGCATTATATTTGAGCTAAAATCCAAAAGCATTCACCTATGTGCAATGAGCTCTTCAAAACAAATGAGAGCACATCAGAGGCAGACAGATACACAACATATATTTAATTACATTAGAATGAAGAATCTCAATAATGCCTAACCTTGCAATCGATGTATTAGTTCAAAAAGCGTTTGTAGTTTTTAAAGCGCCAATATGCTTCACTCCCGTTATCATTGGAGGTCAGGGGTCTCTCATTGAAACAACAGATGCGGGCTGTGGGGTCTACCAATTCTTAACATTGGGATGATGTTATGAATGAAGGTTCTTTTGTGTTAGTGTAAAAGGGATCATAGAAGAGCTATTTATCTAACCTCCCACAATTAACTGTGATGTATCCTAGTGAGTCACCACTGAACCCCAGCCTAGGATCTCTTCTCTTGTGGCCGGGGGAAGGCATCCGCTACCTGATCCTGACCCTGGAGCGGTTTCATGAGGGAAAATCGCATAGGATGAGATGACTGTCGGGGGTCGTGTTGACTCCTTAGGGAGTGACACAGCATTCATCTTCTTGTGAGGATGGGAGTCCTATAATTCCCAAATACCTAAAGGCATGCTGTCATTGTACGTGTCCCTCCCATGAAACTACCCAAAGAACATACTATGAAAAGTCATCTAAACAGAATGAGGTTTGTGTCTTGGGAGTTCAGGAATGTATTGTGCCATCTTCTAATTGTCATGATTCTATCTTAGGCAGAGGTCCTAACCCCAAAGTTAAATAAACCTTTTACATAACTTACCCTAACTCTTAAAACTCTCAGTTCACAAAGCAATCAAAACAAACTAAATGTCAAAGGACCAAAATCATATATTGCAGTCAAGAACTTCTTGATCAAGGATTCATTGAATAACATTAATAGTTGAAATTGGAGGGTACAGTATCACTTTTTGGTTGAATATCCCAATGCAGACCTACTAAACATATTTATCAGAATAATATCCACAATGTTTCCTGTCTTAATATGTAATTTCTCTAGGTCAAAAGAGCCAGAGCCAGTGCCAGTGCAATCAACTGTTACTTTCAAGGAATTGTCTATCCATGCTAGAAACCCCCAACTGGGCCCTCTGCTAGGTCCTTTAACAGTGGGAACATAGTACACAGCGTAGCCTTGTAATAATTCCACTTCAATTGCCCAGGTATGTTGACAATGAATTATGTGGGATTTCGTATTGAAATTATATCAGATATCATCTAAACCATTTTTGGATAATCCAGCAATATTCCATGACAAAAAAAAAAAATATATGAGTGGGAAAAACATTAATATCATGTGTTCTTATGTGTGCAATATTTTTTAATCTACTCCCTCAAGTTCCTTTTTTCTCCCATCTAAAGGTAGAGTGAAATCATAAATGACAATAAACTGGGTATCACACACTTTCTTATAGTTGATACAAGAGGCTGCCCCCCTGGTTCTGATGCCTGATTAATCATGTCTCCTGCCATGGGTTATCGGGTAGCATGCCCCGAATGTGTTCCTAGATATCATTAAGCAATTTTTGTGTAATCTTGTTAAATTCCCTTTTATATTTTTTGAATGGGTCTTCCAGCAGCTTTCAGTTGTATCTTGTTTCAGAAAGTTGCCTGTGTGCCGCTTGCACATACACATAGAAAGGGCCTTCTAATGTGCAACATCCCGACACCATACATAATAATTACCTCACATAAAAGTGTGCACATTTATTTTGGGATATAGTTCAGCACATTACATAATTAAATCTATAATGTAATTGCTTTCTTTTTTTAAAGTGCATTACAAAAATCATTCCATCTTAGCCATTCTTTAAACATTGCAATTGAATGTGTGTATTCATCTATTTACAACATACATACATGCATTCATCAAAATATATCAAAGATACATTAATTAAATACATGTTTTGTGTCATTATGCATATGCTAGAACTGCCGACATGTTTCATGGTTTTGCATTTACTTTTTTGCTATTCATAGCAATGAACTGCAAAGCAAAATTAATCTCATTGTTGCCTTAGAATATAAATTAATGTTAAGGTGTGCTGGCCAAAATACATTAGTAATATTCATTATTAATACCTATTTCTACAATCTCATATCTTGCAAGATTGAACTTCCTGATAAAGTAGGGCTGAGCAGTTACCTGTAAAACTCTGCATTGCACCTTGCATAACCAAGATACACGTTAATGGGTTAGCTTTTCCATTAAATGATGCTCTCCTACAGTGTTGTGTGAAAACACACAGCATAGAGGACTGTATTTCAAGTGATTTCTATTGGGGGGATAATTATTTGACACCAAAGATGGAACACGATGACCTTAACACTATCCACCATGGGCATGCCCCCCAGCCAAGCCACATGTCACCCTGCACTACTGATCAACAACGCATGACCCCCTGCACCCCCACTCCCCAGCAGTGCAGGGTACCTGGCAGCAGGCCCCCACTCATGTCCCCTTGCACCCCAACCCCCCAGCAGTGCAGGGCACCTGGCAGCAGGCCCGCACTCATGTCCCCTTGCACCCCCACCCCCCAGCAGTGCAAGGCACCTTCCAGCAGGCCCCCACTCATGTCCCCTTGCACACCCACCCCCCAGCAGTGCAGGGCACCTGCCAGCAGGCCCCCATTCATGACCCCTTGCGCCCCCACCCCCCAGCAGTGCAAGGCACCTGCCAGCAGGCCCCCACTCATATCCCACTCATGTCCCCCAGCACCCCCAACCCACAGCAGTGCAAGGCACCTGCCAGCAGGCCCTCACTCATGTCCCCCAGCACCCCCACACATCAGCAGTGCAGGGCACCTGCCAGCATGCCCCCACTCATGCCGCACTCATGTCCCCCAGCACCCCCACCCCCCGCAGTGAAATGCTGATCTCATGACACAAACCAAAAATCAACTATGTACATCAACACATGTCCATCACACACATACACTGGTTGGCATTGCTTGTGTAAAACCACATTTTCACATGCATCAACCCAATGAGCGAGTCCCACACATGGAACAAAAAAATGAAAATGTATTATGAAAATGGAATCAAAAATGAAATGAAAGCATACCAAAATATGAAACATGAAATGAAAAGCATGTGAAAAAGATGATTGACTGAAAATGATAACCAATCCCAAAAAATTTGAAAGAAAAACAGTCCGAAATCACCCCCAACAACGCAAATCCAAAGGTAATTTAAAAAAAAAAACTCCATTGATTCATGTTCATAATACAGAAAATAAGAGAAATCAATCCATAGTGCAACTATTTACAATCCAATAGTCCGGAGAAAAAAAATCCATTGCTCCATGTCCATAATGCTAAACAAAAAAATAAAAAGGAATACATGATGAAACTATATACAATCCATTGTCCAAGGATGTAAAGGGTCCATGATCCCAACCAAAACAATGAAACCTACCTACCTACCTTCCTAAAAATATAACTATATACAAGTGTGTGTGGCATTGTCCATTGACCACAAATAAAAGGAAACCGAAAAGGAAACCTAACTCTAAAAACTATTTACAAGGGCAGCGGGCTAGTCCGACGGCTCACTTTTGGATGTCCCGGGCCAGGGCATCATCGAACTCCTGCTCAATGTCCTGGAGGCGGTCCTCTTCCATGGCCCCGAGGGTACGCAGGGACGACGACATGTTCTCCTCCAACTACCTGCGAATTGCCTCGAGGCACTCTGCCCGACTCAGGGCCCTCCGCATGGAGTTCTCCGCCCTGACCATCGTGAGCCATGCCTCTTCTGCCCGCTGCCACTCCGCATCTATAGCATGGCCTAACCGCTGCCACATGGAAGACACTTCCAGTCCTAGGTCCTCCTGCCCTATGGCCGATGCCTGCCCCTCCGATGTCGAAGGCCCCGAGACATGATGGCTCCCACCTTGTTGCTGCTGCTGCTGTGCCTCTGCCTTTGCCCTGGCTCTTGGTGCCTGCACATCCTCCTCCGGCTGGGGTGCAGTTGTTGAGGTGGCCACCCCTGCTGGACGTCCGACTCCCGACTGTGGCAGGGATGTGTCCTTTACCAGCCTGGCCGCAGGGTCAGAGGCAGCTCCACAGGGTACCCAGGTGATACATGGGTGGGAAGATGGCATGGAGGATGACTGGGACATAGGGTGTTCAGTTGATGAGGGGGTCGGAACAAGGTCCAGAAAACGGAGGAATCCAGCCCTGGTGAGCTGTCCCAGTAGGTCTACGCGGTCAACGAGCCATCTGAGAAGATGTGCAGTCTCCTCATGGAAAGACTGCAGGCCAGCTCGCATTGCCCGTTGACGCAATGCCACCCCACCCAGGACAGGCTCAACCCGGTCCCGGATAGCCACGTCCGCAGGGAGAGGAAGGCCAGTTGTTGTAAGCGGATCCCCTGCCTGAAAACAGGTCTGGACGTAGGCATCCCTGCTGGTGCGGGATGATGCAGTCACAGGATCGGGAACAGGATTACACACAGGCACCTCCGCGGTGGCCTGTGCTGCCTCCTGTCCCTGCCCCTGCACTGCACCACTGGCGCCAGTGGAATCCCCACTTCCAGACCCCGTCTCTGTCCCTTGCACGGCCTCCTCCTCCACCAAACCCCCCACCAACCTGGATGACTCCGTGCCATCTTCCTCCGTCGGACCCTGTGGGGTCTCAGCTGCCACTTCTGCTGCCGAGGAGTCCAACTCCGACCTCCGCCTCTCGGACCTTCCCTCAGCAGCTGCGGCCTGGGACGCGGCACCGGACTCCTCACTCCCTGACAAGATGACAACCTGGGAGGGGAGCCGGGCCTTGTGTCTCCGGCTGGCGGGATGATCACTGCCGCTGTGCTCCACAGCACCCTCTCTGCCCTCTTCTTCAGTTGACGCTGCAGACAGGGAGAGATTAAACACAGGCATCAGGGCACTGTACAATGGACTGATACAGACATGACAGTTGCACATGACTGGCATTGTTTAACTACAGACACGGCATCACACTCCACGACACACATGTCATTTTAGCTCACACACATGAACATTTCAACAGCAACATTGCACCAGACAGTACCATCCATACACATACAACAGCATGAACAGGCTAAGGTGAGCCTAACATCACATGAAACACAAGGAGTGCACTAGACATGCACACACACCACCACACTTACATGCATGTCTACATCTCCTCCAACTGTTGCAGTGATGAGATCCCCATACATGTCACATCTGCCATTCATCCTTCTATATATCAGTGTCACGTGCATCTTTGTTGCATCACATTTGGACACTTGTCAGATACACATACATGCACATGTACACAGTGCAGATACAAGCATTATGAACCCCCATCCATGCCACAACCATGCCAATGTACATACACAGAAATTCAAACATGTGTGCTCCCACACATGAATTTGCCCAGCATGATTACCAACACATACACCATCAATGTGTCTCACAACTGAGAGGACTCACATTTGGCTGCCTCACGCCCATGTTCATACACATCCCTACATGCGCCTACATAAATACATGTGCAACCTGCACACTACTGGCACACCACGACACGCACAGCGTACTATCACCATGCATGTACACTTACTGCTCGACTCCAGACGGGTCTGCCTCTCAAGGATCTGGATGTAGAGCACTGGGCATATGCGTTCCAGGACCCTCATTTGATGGTTCGACAGCTGGCCCCTGCGCCCCTTGGCATCCGCTGCCTTAGCGAGGCAACGGGCCTTATTGAGGGTCCTGGACCTGAAGTCCTCAGAGCGCTTCTTGACATGATGTAAGTCGCGGACTGCCACTCCCTCCTTGTTGATGGCAGTCACGATGTCCATCCAGATCCTGGTCTGTCCTTCATTGTCGGCGCGCAAACTTCCAAAGAGGGCATCATACTGCCCCAGGACTTGCTCCACCAGGACACCAACTTCAGTGGCAGTGGATCTGGTGGCCCTCTGCCTCTCTGACTGGGGGTTGCCAGTGCTGCCAGATGGTGTTGTGCCGGACATGGCAACCCCAGAAGCAGGTGTGGGTGGGCAACTGGGTCCTGGGGCTGGGCTGTGGAGGGATGGAATCCCAGTCGGGAGTGTTTGGTTCCAGCAGGGGTGGTCACAGCAACTACACCCCTGGCTGACGTGCAGGCAGCAAATGCCAGGGCACGTGGGCAGCAGGCAGTCAGGCAGCAGTAGATGGCAGGTGGAAGCGTGCTCAGGGTTCTGGGGGGCAGTAATTCAGCCTTCTGGGCAGGAGCGTGGTCTTCCGTGTTTTTTCACGTGGCCAGCTTGATACAGAGTGATTTGGCACGTGAAAAAATTGCACGTCAGTGTGTAATTCGAGGAAAGGGCCTTAGCGCGTAAGTGCGTCAGCACATGCACACGATTCCATTGGACCAAAGGCCCTTAGCGCATAAGTTACACTACGCACGCGGGCGTTTCCCTCATAGCACGTGATGACAGAGCACACGTGGAAAAACTGCTGTCGAATGTCAATGCGTGTAATTGGAGGAAAGCGCCCGCGTACACACGTATCTGACGTGTACATGTGGACCGGTTTCAAAGCTATGTGTAGGACGCCATTTCCTTGTACGTGCTTTTCGTGGAGAGCGAGTGGGTGAAATCTGTACTTCTTGTCAGGTCACACGCGATTACTTCACAGCGTTTCTAGTTCGAACTCCCTGTTGCCTCTGACAGCTCTTTTCTGAATTTTTGTTAGGCCTGTTTACTCTAAGAGTTCACTTCTCCTTTTGTTCTGTCTCCTCAGACAGCGTACAATTCTTCTTTTGGTGGGGGTGTTGCCAACGCGCACACGCGTGTATTTTTCACGTTATTTTTCCATGCAGACGGTGAGTTCCGCACATACTTAGCAACTGTGCTTGCCCCGTGTGTCGCGTTCCCCTTCAGAGGTCATTGTAGGCTGCGTGTATTACGCGTACCCTTATTTATGTGTTTCTGGGTGCAACAGCATAGTGCGGGTTCATTTTTTCACACATGTGGTCTACGAGGGGTTGCGTGCACGTTAATTTTTGATTTTGGGCTGCCTGTGCGTTGCGTGACCCGTCATCTTCCCCCAGGGGTCACAGACAGCCTTGTTAGAGCACTAGGGTACGAATTCCATCTAGTATCCTACCCCTTTGACCCCCAATTGCCCAGGACAATAGTTTACTGCAACTCCCATACGCACAACAACATCAGTGCCATGGCTGGGAGGCGACCAAGCGGTAAGGGAGACACCCATGACCCCCCCCCATGGTTGAGGGAAACATGGCTGACACCATCCAAGCTCAGCCCCTGTTGGACCAGCCCATTGTGGCACCTGACCTGGCACAGGATGACTCCCTCTTTCAGGTCAGCAAGTCTAGGCCACGTGTGGCGGTGCAAGTTGTTGTCACCAATCCACATGGATCTGGGGCAGCTATGTCATCTGTTGCCCCAAGTATGCAGGGTGGGGAGGCTGCATGGGCAGCTGCAGCTCCATCCGCCCCAGCTCTGACTCTCCCAGCCAGGACAGTGTCAGTCCCGGTCCATGAAACTGATGTTCCCCCTGCCAACATTACCCTGCAACCAATGCCTGCATCAAGACCTATGGTCATTGTGCATTCCCACACTCCTACTACCCAGTCCACCAGTGATTCTGCCCCTACTGACCGGAGCGGCATAAGCCACTATGGCTCTGCTCCACCTTTAAAGAAGAGGAAGAAGGGTGCTCTGGTACAACAGGCTGAGACCCCAGACACGGCTACACACTCCAGTTCCTCAAGGAAGCCTTGCTTTAATGAACCAGAACGTGATGCACTTGTGGGCTATGTGTCGGCACATAGCCACGAAATGCTGGTGACTGCAGGGTGCAAGACCACACCTGGTCAACGTAAGGCACACTGGCAGACCATCGCCGACCGCATAAGTGCCCTTGGATTTGTGAGGCGCTCAGCTGATGATTGCTACAAGCGGTGGAATGACCTGAAACGCAGAGCAAAGAACAAGCTGGCCTCAAATCATGCCGCTACTCTGTTGCCTGGCAGTGGGTCTCCACAAGAACACAACAAACTCACTGAAAATGAGTCTGTTGCTGGGGCCTTCATCACAGAAGAACAGATCCAAGGTGTGGGAGGACTATCTGATTATGATGCATTGTCCGGTGAGTGCCCATGCATGTGTTTGTAATGCATGTGTATGTTGTTTGGGTGACGGGTTCTGATTGAGTGCCAGGTGAGGGTGTGTGTGCCTGAGTGGTATGGGTCACCCATGTGCTTCATCCAAAACATTCAGTGGCCTTGGATTTGGGTGTGACAGTATCCCTTCTGCCCACATTAGCAATTTGGCTCAACATTACGGCAGTTTCCCTTGAGGTGGCATCTTGCAACAACATTGTTTGTATTTTTCAGTGTTCGTTCAGGCTGATTGTTTCAATTCTACCACTTTTGCTACGCATTCCTCAGCCCTATTGTCACATTTGTGACATGCTTCTGTCATTGATGAACCCCACATTGGCCCACATGTGTTACCTTGTTAGATGAATGATTTGACCATTCAGGCTAATTGAGTATTGGCCTGATCACAGGAATTTGTGGGGCATGTTTGAATGTGGAACATGATAGTTATTTCCTGTCATGTTGAAGTGACCAACCATTGATGTGTACATCGGCCTGAAATCACTGTATTTTTGTACACTGGATGTGTTGCAGTGTGTGGCACATGCCTATTTTGTCACACTATGTAGCATTTTTTATCTCATCATGTCCATCTCACATGGATGGCTGACAGTATTCATTCAGTGACATATGGATGTACTTGTGGAATGTACCATGGCTATGGTACATGCCATCTGTGTGATGGCATGTGTCATGTATGTGTATTGGACATGCCACTCACAGGCCAATGTGTGATGGCAGTGCTACCCAGCATGCAGCAAATGTGTTGCTCTTCCATGTTGGTGTCATCAGTGTCTGCCTTTTGCCTCCCCTTCCAACTCAGTGACAGTGCATGCATGGGAGGGTTATAGTCATGTGAGACATGTGTAAATCATGTATTGGTTCTGTAGCTTGTGAGGCCTATTTGTGTGCTATGGTGCTAATGCCTGTTTCCATTTTTTGTCTTTCATGTTTTTGCAGGGGATGACGCACTTGATGCTGTTGAGGTTGAGGAGATGGTGCAGACCCAGGAGGAATTTCAGGCATGATCGGGCACCAGTGGGGGATGTGATGTGGTGGTGGGTGAAAACCCAATCTTGCTGCAGAACATTCTGTCGAGGGGTGCCTCTGGGTGCACCTCCTCAGACCTCTATTCAGGTGCTGATTCGGATGATGAGACCTATGTGGCGTCGTAGGTAAGTGTTTCTGGCAGGGATTCTGTTCTGTCCAACCAACCTGTACCAGGGGTAAAACCCTCTATGGGGATGTCAGTGTTGGTAAGTCCGCCTTTGGCAGTTAGGATTGCACACTGCACAACATCTGATCCTGTTGCTGGGCCAGCAGATCAGAGGGGGAATGCAGTCCTGCAGCCTCAGGCAGTGCTGGCACAGCAAGGCGTAGATCGTCTTGCCCAAACAGGTGTGGTGCCCGCCGACGCGGTGACCGTACACCACCAGGCAATACCGCATGGGAACAATCCATGGAAGGTATGGCAACCCAACAGGCAGCATCAGTTGAGATGATGGCTCAAGCAATGGAGAGGGTGGCCACTTCCATTGTCCCCCCTGAAAGGCAGATGGATCAACTACAGCAGGCAACAGACTCCATTTGCCAATCACACATGGAGGACATGTTGGCATCCAACAGGGACAGAGGGGTGGCACTGGAGACTCTATGCCAATCGATATCAATAGAGTCCCAGGGCCACAGGAAAGCCCTGAGGGTAGAACTCCATCACCTCAGGGAGACTCTTGTTGACCTTGAGGCTTCCACTAACTTGAGGACAGAACAGCAGCTGGAGTGGCTCACACGTTCGCTCTCAGCTGAGATGCAGGCAACTCGGGAGGAGATCCGGGTATCATGTCAGGTGCTGCATGGGGATCTCCGCACTATAATCCTCCCGAACGAGACCTTCCACACCCGCATGCCAGGGCTTTGCGTGGGCTACCTCCCATAGCACCACCACCTCCTGTGGCAGCACCACCTCCTGTGGCAGTAGCAGAGGGTGATGAGAGCGACAGCAGCAGTTCTCCCACATTGGCATAGGTGTTTTTTTTTTCCCAACATCCACACAGGTGGGTGTTGGTGCGCACCCTGTCCTCGGACCTCCTGGGTGGCCCCCCCTCCCATCCCCCACATGGCCATTTTGGATTTTTGATTTTTGATTTTAGATTTTAGATTTTTTTTTCTTTCTTTTTTTTTTTTTTTACAGTGTGTTGCCTTGTGTGGCTCCCGTGGGCATCCACTGTATTCCGGCTGGGCACATGCAGGCTTGTCCTGAGTTTGGGTTAGATGCTTGGGTTCGTGAGACACACACCCCTCCTGCTTCCCGTTTCCATGGGCTTGCAAAGGGTGTGCCCAAGTGACAGTGACTTACACGGTGACGTTGGACTCCCATGGCTGGGTGGGCAGTCTGTAGTCAATACTGTGTATACATTCCTAGTGGATATTGTTGTTGAATTGTACACTGCATGGTGTATTGCTATGTGTTTGTGCATCCATGTCTTTCGCCTAATTTGCAGGTTAATTCCTCATGTCTTCACAAGGCAGTCTACTTTGGAGATGGAGTTCATGTTGTAAGCAGTGCACTTAGACATTTGCGTGGCAGCAGCACTGTGCAGTTGGAAGTGGCCTATGTGCTGGCATGATCAGGTTGTAAGACTACCACTACTTTAACTTAGTACTGTCATGTTTATGCTATGTTTGAGGTTGTGTAGCTGCATTGTATTGTTGGTAAGTATTTGGTCATGTGTGTTGTTAGTTCTACATTACTGGGAGCATATTGTGTGTGGGCAGTTTCCATTAGGGACACTGTACTTTGACACTTGTGTCATGTTTTGTGGATTGCTTTGTTTGCTCTCACATAGCATGACATGCCATGGTGTGTTGGGTGGCGGTGCTGTGGAGGGGTTGGGTGACATGGCACTGTTGTCATGTTGTATTTTGCAAGGAGGTAATGATTTTAGCAGCATAGAAGTGTGTCTTTTGATGACACAGCATTGGTGGTGTTTGTGTAGGTAGGGATGCACACAATGTAACACGTCCAGGTGACCAATCTCAGGCTGGTATTGTTGTGACAGTTCACTGTCCCCTATGTCATCATCATTGATTTTCAGATGGTATGTGCCAGGGCTGTGTGCACTCCACAGGGGTGTGATTTTAAGTGAAGTAATTAGCCACTGGCTGCGTACGGGCTGCCTCACCCCGTGCCCTTTCCCCTCCCATGCGCTGCGGGCGTGCATGTGGTTGGGGATGTGGGGCACCACCATGTCCACGGGCAGGCCCCAGCGCATTGCACCGTTGTGCAGGACACATGCTGCCACTATGATCATGCACACTACTGGGGGAGCGTATAACAGCTGGCCGCCAAAACGGTCACGGGAGCGAAAGCGTGACTTGAGCACTCTGAATGTGCGCTCCAATATGCCCCGGTTTGCAATGTGGGCTGTGTTGTATCTTACCTCGGGTGGCGTGGTGGGGTTCCGAATTGGTGTCATCATGTGGGTGCTCAGAGGCTAGGCACTGTCCCCTGGGGAGGTGGTGATGGTTATCATTAGTGGGGTTGTGACATTGCTCAGTATCTGACATGCATGCATGTGCTGTGGCATTTATACTCACCGAGCAGCCATGTATTGCCATGCCGCCCAGCTTCTAGGTCCCGGTTTAGGGTTGACATTCTGTAAATGAAACTGTCGTGGGTGGACCCTGGATAGTTGGCATATACTGAGGTGATGATTCCCTTGGCATCACATACTACCTGGACGTTGATGGAATGCCAGTGCTTGCGGTTTCTATAGATGTGCTCTGATGCCCGTGGGTGCAGTCAATGGCACCTAGCACTTTGGGGAATTGTGCCACCCCGTAAAAATCCTGGACGACAGCCTGCCTTTCTGCAGGTTTTCTGGGCAGGTATATATGTGCCTGCGGACTGATGGGCGTGCAGTCATGATGGCCAAGACCTGGTGTAGGCAGCGTGACTGCGTGGCCTGTGACACCCCCCCCCACTATAGCAGTTGTCCGCCGAAATGATCCAGTGGCCAAGAAGTGCAGTACATTGAGGACCTTATGCAGGGGGCTGAGTGCTTGGCAGCACAGGGTGGGTGATGTGAAGTCATCCTCCAACTCACTCACCAGGTCGAGTATTATGTGAGGTGGAAACCTGTACCTCCCATACACCTGGTCATCAGGCATCCCAAAAAGGCTGGTTCTGGGTGTAAAAATTCTGGCCCTGACTATCCTCCTGCGGTATCCCATGACCACTGCTGCTAGGAACGGTATATTCATCCTGGCGTCTGTGCTTGTTTGTTGTTTGCGCGCACTTTTATGCTGTGCGGGTCCACATACGCCTGCTTCCTGCTGGCGTATGTGTTTCCTGATTAGCGCGTTTTTTTGGTGCACACCTTAGCCCCGTTCGATTCCATGAATACGTGTTTTGAACGTGCGTGTGGGCGTTCCACGCACTTGCCTCCTGTACTTCCCCCGTGACGCCCACATTTTCACGAGTTGTTCCCCATTCCGCATGTCACGCCCCCTGTTCCTCCTATTTTTGTTGTGTGCGCCGCGCTATGTGCAATTTCGCTGTGCGCTTAGCGCACGCTGTTTGGAGACGTGTGCGCCAGTGTGCGCCACACAGAATTTTGGCGCACATCCTGGGATTTACACGCACACGGACTTCCATAAATCGCTGTGCACGGGCATCGCTGCGATTTTCGCAGTGGCACTGCGATTCGCACGCTTTCGCACGCTTGCGCTGAAAATTTCAGCGCACATTAATTCCTTGAATGGGCCTCATTGTTTCTCACCCATGTCCACCATCAGCCAGAGACAGGGAACAAATGACTCTGACATCATGCACACATTGCTGTGATTGTCCATGATTCCTGATTAGCATTTACAATAGACTGTACGAATGCATGAATTTGTCCAATGATGTGTGTAGCATGCCATTAACACACATATGAGTACTGGCACAGCAGTGAAACCCCACAGACAGTGGTGTGCACTGTAACACCAACATATAGCATGCACAGAAACCACGCAATCGCCTCCCTGAATGCAGGTCAGGTAATGGAAGTGTACATGGAAGCATTCATGCAGTGTCCATTGATGGCTGACAACTACAGCCAACTGTACTCTGACACATAAATGAGCATGCCATGCAAAATTATCAGCACATACAATAAGCACAAATGCCATTCACCAGATGTGTCGGCATAGGAATCCATGTCTACCATGCCAAGCAACTGCGCACTGCTGATCAGTCCACTTGCTACCTCCTCCTCTGGGTGCCCCCTCCAGTGGCTTGGGCAGAGGTCAGGTTGCCATTGAGCTTCTCTGTTGTCCTTGGAATGATGTAATCCATCCGCTCATGGACCTGTTTAGCAGTGCGCCTCTCCACATCACAAGCATTAATGAGGTCCATGACCTCCTGAAAATCCTCATTTGTTGTTTGGGAATACAGGTGCTCCAGGCCGAGGGGAAGAGGTCCACATGGTATTCCTGTGACTACTCCGAAAGGATTTCCAGCTCCTCATTGCTGATGCACTTCTTCCTCAGTGGCCATGTCTCCTTCACCTGTGCCTGATCATGGGTTCATGAATCTTCCTGCTCTGCAGGGTGTCCCCTCTTGGCCCTAGTAGCCCTTGGTGTTGCTGGGCTACTTGTCGGCCTCTGATCGTGCTGGGACATATGTGTCTTCACCAGGTCCTCCTCTTAGGGCTGGGGTATGTGTGTCCTCACCATATCTTCCTCGTGGGGCTGGAGCATGTGGGTCATCAAAATGTCCCTGTCTTCTCCCTTATGGAGGCTTCCCACTTATGGTACTGGCAAACGGAAAAGCACAACCCAAAAAACAGGCAATGTGATGGACAATGTAGATGAGTGGTCTTGCAAGGCTCCAAGGAACCCCACAAAATAAAATGTAGTATATGATGCATAGAGGGTCCTGCAACTAAATAAATGCGTACATGATGCCATATAGGCACCACCAACAAATAAATACGAACGCGATGCCATATAGGCATCCCCAACAAATAAATGCCAACGTGACACAACGTCACATAGGCACCCCAACCCAAAAAATGCATACACAATGTCATATAGGCACCCCCAACTGAAAGAATATGTACGTGATGTTGTATAGGCACCCCCAACTGGACAAATGTGTATGTGATGCTGTATAGGATCCCCCAACCAAAGAAATGTATAGACAATGCTGTATAGGATCCCCCAACCAAGAAATATGCACACAATGCCGTACAGGCATCCCAATCAAAACAATGCAATATATGATGCGTAACATAAAGGCAATGGGCCTCATTACGACCCTGGCGGTAAGGGGTTAACGCCAGCGTTAGCTGCGCCGACCCCTTACCGCCAATTCCGAGTTCCCCTAGCGCCATGGAGGTTTTAACACCCGATTTTAGCGGGTGTTAAAATCCATGGCGCTAAGGGACCATGCAGTTAATTACGCCACCGTAATTTACGGTGGCGTAATTAACGCCTTCCCCACTCCCATTATGCCCTATGGGGCAAAAATGGGAATGGGGAAGGGTAAATGGGGATTGGGGACTTACCGCCCCGCCAAGGTCGGAATGGGGCGGTAAGTCCGCCAACCACCATGGTGTAAACGTAGTTTACACCATGGTGGTAAAGTCACGGCCCAGGCGGTAACTTACCGCCTGGGTCGTAATGAGGCCCAATGTCTTCCGAAGCACCCCCTAATGTCAGTGATAGGAAATCCTCTGTCTCCATGCCTTCTCATGCGCAACTGGTAATGCGCATTGCACCTCTTAAATCTCGCTGTCACTGCAGTGGGCCACATATGCATGCTGCATGTAGCACGTAGCAGGTAACTTACGTGCTAATGCCCCTTGCTCTGTTATCTGCTGGCTCAGTTGTGACACAGATTTTCCTCCACATTTGCCGATCATGATCTGCAGACTGCCCGGTCATCTGATGTTGGACCTTGGAAATGCATGTTAGGTCCAGAAGGATGGCCAGCTCCGGAGCTACGGATGGGCCACGATCTGGAATGTACTCTTGTTGTGTTCATGATGAGGCATGACACTTTTTGCCAGTCCTCCTCCTCTGTCATCACCTAGTGTACACAGTTTACAAATGAGCATAGTTGCCTTCCTCTGGCCCACTGTTGACAATGTGTAAGGGTCCTCTACTTGGAACTTGCTGACACACCCAGGCTTTGCACAGTCTGTATGGTGCACTCAAGATCATGCATGTTATTTTTATTTTTTATTATATTGTATTTATGTAGCACCCAAACCCAAGGGTATCACAGTGCTTGCACAAGGCAAGTGAAGTTGAGCAAAAGCATAAGAGAACAGTAGGAGTAGTCAATCAGGTAGATCCCGAAATCCGGTGGCGAGGGAATCAGTCATATTTGTCGAACAGCCAGGTTTTTAGTGATTTCCTGAAGATGAGATTGGAAGGTTTGTTTAATGGATTTGAATAATGGCTGGATTGTCCCCTTTTAGCTGTGATGTAGAGCTGTATGGTTCTTAACACTGTTTTGTTTTCTTATTATATTTTTGTATGGAATGTTCTCTGCTTTGATGACAAAATTGTTGAATAAAGCTTTGCCATGTTTGTTTTGAATGATGGTGTTGAAAGAGTGAAAGACGATTACCTTAGTGGGTGAGAAGTTGACTTTCTAGCAACACAGTGGTTGAGGTAGGTGGGAAGAACGGTAGATACAGTGGTGGGAGATAGTCAATATTTTGAAGTCGATACAAGCTTTGATGAACAGCCAGTGGGCATCACATCTGGCTTGAGAGAAATGGTATGTGCTTTTTAAGCTTCAGGCCGCACTGAGTGCATTGGTTTGGAGCAATTGGAGTTTGAATAAGTTCTTGGCAGAAGTGGCAGAAGTGGCCATAAGTAGGGCATTGCAATAGTCAAGTGTGTTGCCTATAATGGCTCTAGAGAGGGTTAGGCAGTTGTTGGGAGAGAGAAATTGCCTGCTAAGGTTGATGATTTTGAACGTATAAGCTGTGGAGGAAGCTAGTGCACTGACATGTCTCGACATGTTGAGTTCTGTGTCCAGGTAGACAACAAGCATTTAAGATGACCGGAGACAAGGATGAGGTTGCCGTCAATAGTAAAGGATGAGTAGGCATAGTTGAGGACCTTCAGTTGATGGGTGGATACCATGATGAGTAATTCTATTTGTTCATCATTGAAGCAGAGGTGGTGGTTTGCTAGCCAGTTTTGGATGATGCCATAGACTTGGTTGATGGTGGCAGTGCCTTGGGGAGTTGCCTGACAGGGGTAGTAGGATTTGGGTATCATCTGTGAAATTAGTGTAGGTAAGGCTGAACTTGTCCAGGTGGTCAAAGAGGGGTTTGGTGTAGATATTGTAGAGAGTGGGGGAGGTGCAAGAACCTTGGGGGATGCCGAATGGGACAGGGATGGGGCCGGCAGCATTTTCACCCATGAAGACTCTGGACGTATGCTCGCTTAAGAAAGATTTGATCCAGGAGAGCTGCTTCAAAGGATAAATGAAACTTGGTGGTGAGGTGCTGGCATAGGATGTCGTGAACAATAAAGTGAAATGCAGTAGAGGGTTCGGCGAGGTTGCCTGAGATCTAGGAGAGCTGTTTCAGTGCTATGATTGGGTGTAAAAGCCTGATTGTCAGATGCCGAGAAGGTTGTGCTGTTCCAGGTAGCGTTGAGTTTGGGTGTATGCTACCCGATCTAGTATTTTTGTTGAGGAAAGGGGCTGTGGTGATAAGGCAGCAGTTTGTGGGGAGGGTGGGGTCAAGGGTGGGTTTCTTGAGAAGCGGAGTTACCCAGGCTTCTTTGATGTGTGTTGGTACTCTGCAGGAGGCGAATAAAGCATTAAGTCAGAAATGAAGCAGGAAAGGTTACCTGCACAGAGTTTGGAGATATGAGCAGGGCAGGTGTGCGCTTTGCAGTTGCAAGGTTTGAGATGTAGGATGATTTTGGTAACTTCTTCGGTGGTGACTGTTGAGAGTTTGAAATTGATGGTGGTTGGGGCATCAAGGAGTGGGAGAATGCGATCTCTATCAGAAGGGTTGGTAGCGGCAGGTTGTTTTTTTTGGTGATGATTGTGTTCTTTAGTTTGAGGGTTTTGTCTGAGAGGACAGCTTGGATGGTAGTTTAACTCTGGTTTGAAATGGTACTGCACATCAGAAGTGGCCTGAGTAAGAAAATAAATTTTAAAAAAAGAAGTGGCCTGAATAGAAAGGCATTCTGATCAATAAGGAAAGTTACATTTAAATCTTTATCAGGTTTCCTTTGCGAAGTGAACAGCTCTGAGTCATTTGATTGAACATGTATAGTAAGATGGGAGTGTAAGCAGCTTTCCAGTCTGCTGGACAAACATTTCCTTTTACTAATGGATTAAGTATGTTCACCAGTGCTGCATGCAGTTTTACAGATGTATAACCATGGTTTAATAATCCCAATGACACATGACTCTTTCTGAGTGTGCGAGGACTCTCTAAGTGTAAACATTTCTCAAGAATTTCTAAAGAGATAACTCCTCCACTTATTTGATCATTTTAATCCTACAAATGTAACATCTCGTTGTGTTCTTTGACTTTTTTTTACATAAATCCATATCCATTTGAGGCTAACATTTTCTATTATTAAATGCAATTTGTCTGAGCGGGTTTTCAAATCATCCTCTGTACAACACTGCCTAAAATGAGCAATTCATTCTAATAGGCTGTGAACTCTGATTGAGAATGTTCCTTGGCTGTTCTTGGCGCCCTGAGAAATTCTTATGAAGAAATTGTGTTTTCATTTGAAGGTAAATGCAGTTGTTCAAGATATCTAGATGTAATGGCTTTGTGAAGAAAAACCACAGTAAAGAACATGTTTGTTTTAATTCCTGTTACTATTGCTGTGTGTAGATTCTGAATTGCCTCTGCAAGTGTGTGTATGGAGTTCTCTGTAGTCTGGATCAAAACATTATGGACTATCTGAGTTACCTACTGAAAGTATGGGTGTATTGTTTGGACTTCCCTGTTGTACTATGGCTCCTTGGTCCAACACTTGGTCTACTCCCTCTTTTATGTGAGGTATAGCTTTTGGTTTGATCTGATATTTTTTCTTATGACTGGGTATTATGTACACTGATATTGTATGCTTTAGGCATTCATTGGGCTCATTACAAGTTGGCCTGTACAGTAATAACATACCAGTATTAACGTATACTAGCACATTACCACGCCAACCAACTACTGGCTGGATGGTGAGGTGGCACAATGACCTCCAGCTGGAGTTGGAGGTAATTCCGTCACTTTACTGACCAAAATCACTGGTATCATAGGTGATGGTAATACTGGCGCCTGCAATACTCGCAAAATCCCACATGTAGTACAATGGGACTCCATAAAATAGGGAGTTACACTGGTTACCGCCACTCGTAATTCGGTGATGGTATCAGTAAATCCGTTTGCTGGTATTCTGGTGGATTTACCACCAGATTAACTCCAAACTTGGACTGAGCCCCATTGCCATGCCCAACCTGCTTTTAAATTAGTTGAATATCTCCAAAAACAGTCCAAGATTCTCCATATGTGAAAAGCACGAGAAATAAAATCATCTCTGCTAGGATATTCTCTAATATGAAGTGGTTCCCCATCTTGACCTTCTAAAACGCCATCCGGTTTTCGATGTATTCTGAGCCAAAAGAGCCTCTCAATTTATGTTGGCACTTCCTTTCTAGTTGAATTGTCACTAAATGAATTTCAATCTTTTCAGGCATTTAGCACAATGCTAAAAAGTAAGATACGTTTTTGTAAATTCAGTTCCAGTAGATGCAATTAATAGCACACCTACTAATACAATGTACCAAAGATTAAGACAACGGAACACATTGTTCCCATGTTTGTGTAATAACACCAATGCCCAGCCAGCTCCAAGGGTCACAAAATCATTGTGCAAAGGCAAAGTAGTAGCAAGATGTTTACAGCACCATGATTCACAATCACTCTATAACACTATAGGACCAAACCTTTGTCCCATTTACTAGATAACATATGGCTCTGTCCCTGCAGATGGTCTAGTCTGCCATTCATAACAATAATTACTTTAATATATGAAGATTTGTACAGAAAAAAAAGACTGATGATCAAGGAGGAAAATACATTATATTGCTACTTGATGAGAAGAAGAGTCCCCAGCTTGCAGTGTTGGAATCAGCGAAAGTAATACAAAATGGTACATACTGTTTGAAAACAATAGAAGCTAAGGTTTGATGATGGGTCCACATTCTCAGAAAGAAAAAAACGTATTGAATCGTTTGGGAATCAACTCTTCAATGATCGGCATGTTCTCAACATAATTTGCCTAGTGTCCACCTGGAAACATCTGCGAGTATGTAAGTACGAAATGTGTAAGAGGGCAGCTTCCTAATGTTTATTATATTCATCCGCAACCATTATAGTCTTCAAGAATGATATTGTGCTGTTTGGGAGGGACCACTGATTTGAACACAAATCCCCCTGGTTCAGAGAAGAAACCATTCCACTAATTGTTTTATTTTTTTTGTCATGTTATTTTGTACACATAAGTGTCATGAATCACCTCAATAATGAAATGTGCTACAACTTGGGTTTACAATACAGCTATATCCTAACCAAAAGCAATACTACATCACTAAACCCACTGACTCACATTCCTTTTTGAATACTTTCACTTGTTGTACCTTTGATGACCCATGCTATGGTTTTCAGAAAGCTATTTTTCAATTACTTTAAGCTGGAGCAGCTATGTAATGCCGAGGTTTCAAAACCCATATAACACTTATTCAATTACATTGGTCTCATAAATATGTACAGTTACCATGACTGAGACTGATTGGCTCCCTCTCATTTTACAAACATGCCAATGCTGCTCCTCTGGACTGTCTTTCCTGGAGCAGCATACATTTGACATGTGTTTGTATATGTTGACTGTGATAGATTTGATGTAAAATGGGCTCCTAGGTAGTTTTAACAGGTCAACAAGTTTAACGGACATTCACTTTTTGTTTCTAGCCAACCATTATGATTATCCTTTTCTTGATTTTAATAAGGAGTGCATAGTCGTAAACGAAACTCGCCAGCCTCCCAAGAAGCTGAACAATGTCCATTACTGCCATGACCACAGCATCATCTGAAAATGATAAAAGAAGTTTTGTATGTCTCTTAAAGTATTTAGTACACATGGCAGCACTGCAACATACCTGATCTAATTGATGTACATATGCAATGAATGAAGGTGGTGCCAGGTCACAAACCTGATGGACTCCTTGTATCATAGCAAACGATTTGGTTAAATCTGCCTGTTCGCTAATATTTCACACATATATGTCTATATAGGGGCAACATACAATAAATAAGGTGGATTCCCAGCACACCTTGGGTCTGCCAGAACCTCTTTGTTAACCATGTCAACAGAACCATTCAGCCATAAAGAAATTCCAAATAACTTGCCTTTTCAAATACATGTTTAGGCTAATAAGCCACGCACATTCAGACACTGATTTCAAATGAGTCTTAAATCTTACCTAACACGTTGTAAACATGTTCATTTTACCTCCCAGTCTTATAACCTTTTTGTATGACAAACTAAAGCGTTTAGCAAGTTACTGAACTATGGACAAATGGCAGAAGAATTTTGCATCAGGAGTTGACCTCTTCTTAAAAAATGGTGTAATGTGTTCTCCTTTCCAATAGGTGTATACTTCCAGCATATTTGTTATAATGTTAAAGGGGGCTTGCAGTAATGGACAAGACATTTGTTTCATGAGCAGGGTTTCTGTAAGGACAGTGCAATGTGCCAATTATGTTGAGTCAACAAGGCCTCTAAAATGTCAATCAAGAGTCATTAACTTTTATATCAATCCCCAATTATGATATTCCCCTCACCTCTTGATGAATTACCTTGGTCCTAAGTGGAAACACGGGAGCGATGAAAAAAAAGATTGACTACTTGAGTAAAAAAAAGAGTACTTTTGCAGTGCATAGTCACTTTGCTGCGCTCTATGAATTAGGCCTGGGGCAAAGTGTGTTTTTGCCGTGAAGTCACTTTGCACTGCACTTAACATTCTGTGAATTCAGCCCTGAGTCTTTTATTGCCACATTCAAAACAAATCTTGGCCCGATTTTTAAGCATTGTACCTTGTCAACCAAATTCGATACAAACAGCTGAATTTAGGTCAAGTGACTTTTGGATACATGATTGAGTGGGTATCCAGTGGTGGAGCAATGGAGGGTTGGGGGCCGGACTCCCTCTTGGTGCACAGTGCACCATCAGCCTCCTGCTGGCACCCTATTATCTACCTCCCCTGACACCCAAAAGCTTCCTCCGCTACTGGGTAGCCCAAATACAAGGTACTAAAAATAACTTCCTTTGATGTTGGCCGTATGCCAACACCACACGCTCTTGCGTTTTAGAGTTTGCTGTTCCTCTTTAACCTTTGAAGAGGGATACATATCATCTTTGCTTCTTGGGTGGTTTGCTCTTACCTTTAACCTTTGAAGAGGGATACATATTATCTTTGCTTCTTGGGTGGTTTGCTCTTACCTTTAACCTTTGAAGAGGGATACATATCATCTTTGCTTCTTGGGTGGTTTGCTCTTACCTTTGGCAAACACTTTGATTTGTGTTATGCATATATTCATGAGACACAAGGGTAGACAGTCCTCAAATCTTAAATATCTGGTAATAATTACCTCAGAAGTCCCACAGGAAGTACTTCACTATACCTCCATGGTGGCTGGCTCGTCCCTAGGTGTTAGTGGTGTGTCACCTTTGTAAAAGGGATAGCAAAAGAAATATCCTCTCTTTAAAAATAAATCAAATACACCTGGAGTTTCTCCAATGAGAATGCACTCTGAGTGCAGTGTGAACCCCCTTCTGAAGGGAAGGCGTCACTCTAAACTCCTAATCGCACCCAGGTATTGTGCTGCAATGAACTCTAAAAAGCCACATTCGAGTAGCAATGATTTCATCATCATTTATTAAACCCTCCCATGAGTGTGTAGCTAACTTACTTGGACAATTCAGGGCATTCAATGCCTACAAATATTCATTACAATACATTATTTTACTATGTGTCCCTGACACAGTAAAGATATCCTATCAAACGTGGTCGACCAGTTTCGGCGACTTATCTACAATCGTGTCTCCGGCATCAGGACAGTGTTATCAACTTTATCATTTTATGGTAAAATGGGAGAATTTACCACCAGACCAAGTGGCGTTAGTGGTAACAATATTTGGTGGTATCTGTGTGGATTTACCAGCCAGATACCACGAAACTCGTAATGAGGCCGACTGTGCCACAAGTCATTCCTTCACGAAACTGAATACAACTTAAGGTGAGAAATTCTACTCAACTGATTTGGAAACTAGTTTTCATTTGCAACATGGCACAGCAACTAAGATACAAGCTGATGAAAAACAAATTACCTATACATTACAGCACATGACAGCATTCCTAGCACTCTTATCTAAATTATAAAATGCTGGAAAACTCCAGCTTTCAAAGGTGGGGTTTAAATGTTTTGCAGTGCAGACATGATGGCGTAGATTAAGCACTTAAAGGTTACCAACACTGTAAAAAAAATGGAACACTCAAGTAGTGGAACACAGTGTGAAATGAGTTGACTGTTATCGTATGCCTCATTCGCAAATTAGACCCTTCAACTCCCAGGTTAAATGATCAACCTGCATGCATACAATTCCATGATCTCTCCTTTTCAACATATAGGGAGTTTTGAAACACCATTTTCTGTTCATCAATAGCTTCAGGAACTCCCTGATCACTGTTCACATGGACACATCAGGAGGGGAGTGGAGTGAGTGGGGAAGGGATGGTAAATACTCCATCTAAATAGCACATACTACTGACTTGACAGGCATGGTTATCATGCTGTGTTGTTATCCGTCATACAGTGGACATTACGATCATAATATGATAAAGTGTCCCGTATCCACATAAAAGTATTACTTTTTAGGTTCATCGATACAGATTACAATGAACTGCTTAGCTCTTCATGGGGAATGATTGGACCCTATGCATCCTTTTACCTAGCCTTGAGGTATTGATTCCACTTAATGCATAGCCCTATTTAATCATATCAAAGCACTGGATACATCTCTGGTTCAACTTTATCAGTTGTTGATCAGTCTCCACCCTGATTTTCAGAGAGTTTTTAAATAGCAGAAAAAAATATGTCACCCACCAAATGTTGCAAAACCCGATAGTGTTCTACCAGAGGTTTGTTCTCAGTGTTGTTTCTTAAGCAGGAACAGTGCTCACAAATCATTTGCTTGTCTTTTTGTACTGCCCAGATTGATCAGTTAACAGGGACATCTAATGTTGTAAATAACATTTATACCTGTGCAGTTGGGAAGTTATCTCATTTCCCACTTAAAGCCATTGTATGGGTTTCTTTTATTTTGTCAGAAAAAGGACATGCTGCACATTACTCATAATTGTAAACGCCCATCACTGGTGGATTTATCAATTTCTTGTTTGAGAATATATATCTTCCCAGTCATAAAAAATGACGCACTAGTAGCACCAATACAATGTAATGAAGGTGCAGATTCAGCGCCAGGCAGGGGGGGGTGCACCTACCAACTGAGTGAATAACTGGGTTGGGCAGAGACACCTCATAGGGTGGAGAAAATGAGGGAACTCTGATAGCTGTAGTTACCTCTCTCCCTCTGTCTGTCTCTCTCTCTCACACACACACACTTTTTCTCTATCTCTCTCTCTCCCTCCCTTTTCTCTCTCTCTCTCTTTTGCCCTCTCCCACTCTATCTCTCTCGCTCTCTTTCACTCTCTCTTCTCTCTCTCTCTCTCTCGCTCGCTCCCTGTATTTAACCTGGAGAGGAATAACTCTTGTACAACAACGACATGAGGGCAGATATAGTTTCCAGCATAAGGGAAGGGAAACACAAGTAAACACATGATGCAAAGGAATCCAGGTTGAGCTCCATCCTGAAGGCCTGCACCATACATATGTCCGGTTGGTAAGGTGAGTCTGGGTAGTTGGCCCAATTCATACACACAACACCACAATTGTTTCACATTGCACATTACCTAGCGGGCATGGGAATGAGGAAGTGGACTGGACTTGCATGCCTTCGGGGAACCAATCAGACGGTAAATTCTGACATATGTGGGAAGTAACTAGCCCTCACAGAGTGCATCACAAAGCTCATGAAGGTCGCTTTCTTGCTGGTGCTGTGTGAATGTCTCCCTTCCCACTAGCTCAGGGTGTCTCGTGTTCTGTCTGATGTGGTGCTGAACAATGGCAGGCTAATAAAGAACCGCAGGTCAGCACAAATGCTTTTACTAATTTCAGACTGTTTGCAGGAGGAGTGGCGCCACATGGGAGGAAATTAACTAAGAGAGGACCGATCTGTTTGCTACAATCACATTTCACTAACATATGCTTAGCCATAAGGGAATGACATATCATACTTACTACTGTTTGTGAGAACTACAAAAACAAAAACAGGAAGCATAAATGTAACCGTTTGTAACATTGTAAACATTGTATTATGGGTTCCTGCCGATTCAGGACTGGATTGAGGGGAGTGGGGTGCCCTCCTACACAGCTAAAATTGGCAAAAACTAAAATAATAATATAATTAATTAATTAAATACCTGGGTCCATGCAGAAGGAGAAAAGGCATCAAGGAACCCCAAGTCTTCGCTGAATAACCAATTGGTGCATTCAGGTTGTGATACATGGCTGCAGTGTTGCATACACACATTCACAGTGTGTGCAGCCTGATAATCTGAAAGTCAAGGAAGGTGTCTGATGATGCTCTGTGCCTTAGTTTTTCTTTCTTTTCATAAGTCTCCTTGAGTTGCATGCTGATGTATCTTTCTTAGCCCTAATTTAATGAACACTATAACACCAAAACACCAATTTAAGCAGTGATACAGGGAGGTCCAGAAAAACAGCTGACCCCAGATTACAAGTAAAACGGTAAAGTCCTTTAAAATGGCCATCAAATGGATCTGCTCTATCTGTTCATGATAACAAAGGTAATCTGCGTCTTTTGGGTATGGTGTAGTTAGAACTTGTCAGCAGCAGTACCAAAACAGGAAAAGGGATTCTGGTGCTTTTAGCTATTCACGCAGAGCAGAAGCATCAATCCTGTCTAGCTGCTACTCACCTCTGCACTTAGCCTAGGCTTAATTGTATTGCAGGAGGTAGAGGTTGTCTGCAGCTGGGGTTGATCATGCTGGTAGGAGTGCTGGGACAGGCAGGGGAACTGGTTTGCAATTTCCTCCCCTCAGCAGTAACATCTTTCTTGCCTATCTCCCACTTTCTCCCTCCATTCAGCCAGTCTTATGGGTATTGCAGGGGAGAGAGCTTGTCTGCAACAGCATCAGGGAAGACAGAGTTATTTTAGTGATGGTCGTTTTTTTCACATCGTCAGCAGCACCTAATCATTCTATCACCTGCTCACCTCCACACTCAGGGCAGTCCTATGGGAATTTCAAGGAGGGAGCTTGTTGGAAGCAGTACAGTGGAAGGAGAATGGTGTTGGGCCTGCTAGGTCATTCTCAACAGCAGTGGCATCTATTATGTCCATCTCCTCATCACTACCACACTCAGTCCAATTGTATTGGTATGGTGGGGGTGGAACTTGTTAGCATCTTTTTCAGGGCAGGCATGTGTTTGTGGTGCCAATAGTTCTTCCCCCACATTGGCAACATGTATCTTGTCTAGCTTTTGCTCACTCCCACCATCATCTAAATCATATGAGTATTGCAGGGAGCAGAGCTTGTGAGCAACAGCACTAAGGCAGTGGGAGAAACCTGAGGGTATTCTCCCAGCAAAACCTCAAGAATCCCTTATTTAGGTTGCCAGGACACGGCCATCACTGTTGGATCCAGTTCCATGGGGTGGACCAGTGGGGGAGGATCACCTGAGTAGGGGAACCCAGGGTTATGCTTGAGGGAATACCTAAGGTGAGAAGCTGTATTGTGCCAGAGAAAGAGAGAAGGGCAAAATATCGGAGGCTTTCTTGGGCTGTATTGCAGCTGCCTCCCTTCCTACTGTTAGATCTCTCTGGCACAGTTCCAACAAACCCTCAGTATGTAATCAATCTTCTAATGTCCCAAACCCGGTTACACCCAAAAAGCATAACTTTCAGAATCCTTGTTTCATCGGTCAGAAAACGCAAGCCCACTGATTTGGTTTTGCAAATGTTTTTCTTTAATACGTGTTGTGATACACATATTAAAATAAATCAACATTTCAGCAATAGATACATAAAGAATTTGCATTCATAATAAAAACATTCACTTTTTTTTTCTTTCTTATCCAGACCTTGCAGCCCAAGACGGTTACAGAATGTACCATCTAAAAAAAGAGACAGAAAGCACATACACAGTGGCATGCCAATTTTCCCTCTGTTACACTTCAATAATTCCCAATTACACATGCGAAAGAAAGACAAAAAATACTGTTCAAAATTATCCATTTAACCCTGACTGACTGGAAATGCAAACAGAATTATCTGCACGCTCCTCACATTTTACCATTACTCACTTCTAATGTGTAGGACTTCCGCATTGCTTATCTCGAAAACCCCTCTCTGAAATGTCTTATAATCATGAGGGATTGTTGCAAATTCTGACGCTTTGGCAGCCCAGTTAGAAGCCGGAAACCTCAATCTGACCTCCTTCAGAATGCTGCCTGGGTTTGGAAATCTTGCCTTTCTCCACAGCCCAGATCTACCCTCTCTGCCCAGCTGCACTTCTGGTCTCTTCTCTTTGAAAAATGATGAAAGCCACTCCACCCCTCCTTCCAGCTAGATTTATACCCTAGACCTGTCAATCTTACTGAACTTGCCTTTTTCTCCTGACGTCTCATGTCACCCCAGATGATTTTTCTATAATCCTGGCATTTGTTCTTTCTCCCAAGTATACTTTTATCAACTTGCTGCCTGCAGCACAAAATATGCTTTCTGAATGAAAAGACAGCCAATGCATTTTGCAAGCACGTTTACTTCCACTGAAAAAAACAGATTCTGGCATCTGAAGCACCTTGCACTGCTCTGTTAAAGGCAGATTATTACTCACTGGGAATGTTATTTGAATGGAAAGTGTTAGTTGATTGATTTAGGCTAGAATAGGTATTCATTGCAAACTGGATAGATGGTCTATTCACCATAAAATAGATTATTTGAAATGTGCTCAGTGCATTTCACTTTGCTGTCTGTCTTTGCATTCATTTTACTGCCTCCATTGAAAGCAATGTCATGTACTACAGCATCCAGTTTACTGGCCCCCAAAACAGTAATGCATTATCCTTCCCTACAACACACACCTGACGGCCCTTCCTTTTCCACACAGGGATAAAAGCTGGAGCAGGAGAGTGAAGTACGAGCAAGGCGAGCACAGCAGTCAACACAATGAGATAGCTAACATGCAGAAGTTCAAGAGGAGAAAGGTGGCAGGAATTGAGAGGGTGGTGAGGAAAGAAGTGTCCATGTCCTTTTTGTCCCAGACCCCAAGAGCCTTTGTGGAAGAGAGTCTAAGACCACAAACAATAGCACAGGTGTCCTGCAGCAGATGCCAGCAATACACGGGCAAACCTATGCCGACAAGCAGGAGTGAGGGAACCTCCCGCCCCCTTGGTACCGGCCTTGACTCCAGAGAGGCAACAGCCAAACGGTTAATCACCACCGGTGAGTGAAGGGGAGAATCAATAAACTGGGCTTTGTTGAATGAGGAGCACAAAGTGGCAAGTTTGAACCAAGTTTAAAAAACTTTGAATGAACTGTAAAATGGTGGAAGGGGAGACCAACTGCATAGGGAAACCAGCACCATGTGGTTGCTAATTCTAGAGACTCTGGTTCAGTTCCACAGTTCCATATGAGAGAAACAACAAGTAATAGAAGCTGTAGAAAGACGAGTGAAATAGGTCAAAGTGGTCATACAGAGGGTCAAGCAAAATCCCTGTACAATCAAACAACTTTGATTTACAAGCACTTTAAAAGAAAGGGAAGTGAATCCCAAAAGCATTGACATGTGTAAAGAGGAGAACATTGAAAGTAAAATAGGGGTCAGCGCCCAGAAGAGGGGGACCAAGGGTTGAGCCACTATCGCCCTGATAGAGAGCCACAGTATACCCAGTGAAGGGAGGCTAAGAATCGAGAGGGTTCAGAGCCCAGCAGAGAGGGATCCAAGGGTGAAAAGTTGCCACCCCAAGAGGCGAAAAGTGGAAGTAAAAGATAAGAGACAGCAAGAGTAGACCTGAAGGAGGGATGCCAGAAGGATAAAGCTATCAACCAAATACTAGCAGTCAAGAGAGGTCCGAGCCCAACAGACGGAATCCAGGGGTGAAGACCTAACCAGAGTACAGACAGTCAAGATGGGTCCGAGCCCCACCAGGGGAGATCCAGGGGGAAGCCACGATCCAAATGTCAAGTAAGAAAATAACTGACAGAGATTTGTGGAATACGATACAAGAAGGGTCGGCACCCAGAAGAGGGGGAACCAGGGGTGAATCCATCATGCAGCGAATATTGAATGACCTTGCATGTGGGTAAAGGAACTTTTATTTTAGTTATTTGACCACATCAGGCCTCGAAGTCAAGAGACTTTCACAAGAACAAGACTTGGCCATCGACTGTCCTGAGAACTACCTTTGGGACTGTCATCTCATGCTGGAGAAGCCTGAGACTGTACTGTGCTCCAAGCTCCCATCTTATCCCGTGTCCAAAACGTGGAGAAGGGAGACCCAGGCTACCGCATCTTGACATATTATTTGAGAAAATGTCTTTATTTTCTTGAGACTCATCCCACACCCTTTCTTGTATTAGTTGTAAGGTTTGGCAATAGGTTTCTTAGTATAGGCCCTTTTATTTGACACAAGGCCACTAGGACTGCCTTATTTTTCATTTGATGGTTGATGTTTGTTCCCATCCTAGATTTAGGTTCAGAAAACTGTGTTTTTACAACCCACATACAGAATTAATTGTTCAATAAACACACTTGAACTGTGATCACTTGTGTCTGTCTTACTCGTTGTAAACATGAGTTCCTCACAGCAGGCAGGGGGATTCTGATGCTGGGATTCTGGGATGCTGGGATTCTGATTCTGTTCTTCCTCCACAGCAGCAACATCCATCCTTAATATCTCCTGCTCACGCTCACATGCATTCCAGTGTTATGGCTATAGAGGGAGTGGGATTTGTCTGAAGCAGCTTTAGTGTAGTCAGGAGAATTCTGGTGCTGGTAGTCCTTCCCCAGCAACAGCTATATTTATCTTATGTATCCCCCACTCATCCCTGCACTCAGCCCAGTCTGTTGGGAATGGAGGCGCTAGAGTCTGTCACCAATAGCATCTGGGCAGACAGGGGAATTCTGGTTCCTGTATGTCTTCCCCCACAGCAGCAGGTTATATCCTCTCTATATCCTGCTCACTCTCAGACTCTGCTGTTTCATATGGGTGTAGTGGTGGCAGAGCTTTACATTTGCAGCAACAGGGCAGGCAGGGTAGTCTGCTGCCAATATGCCTTCGTCCACAACAGCAGAACACTGCCTAGCTCGTCTTACTAACGTACTCTTCTTCTTAGTTGATGTATGTTCCTATTGTTTGATCTTGTTCAAACAATAGTCAGAACTGCTGCAGAAGACAATAATAATAGTGTTATGTGTTATTGGTGGTTTAGTAAGCAGTGTGTTTTAAGATATCTATTTTTGTTTTACTTTTTTTCAATCTTCTTGATACCCCAAACATATACATCACTAGTAAGACTGTTGTTGGGCATCCGCGTTCGGAAGAACATAGCACCTCCCTCATGAGTCTGACATACACAATGGAATGTCCTGTGATTTTGATGTACATTTTAATGTGTTATTTTCTTGTTTGAAATTTTACATTTTACATGGCGTCCAATTGTTGACAGATGATCATACTTTTTAGACTCTAAACATGACAAAAAATACAACTTTCCTAGTAATATTGTTTTTTGTGAGTACTTTTGGTGTGGTACATTTGAGTATATGAAACTGCATAACTTGAGTCTGTAAGTCTGGATCGTTACTTCCATTTGGTATTACCCAAATGACATATGTTTCAAAGAATTTTGTCACGGTTTCTACACTATCCTCTCCAACCCCTAACACCATGGGAATGTATATTCATTTCTCCAGAAATTGTGTGTCACGTGATCTAGAGGTGGGTATTTTAAGTTCAGAAAGAAATTCTCATAGTAGTGCCTAATTACATCATGAGATCCAAGGTCAATGTTCATTTAAGATATTTCTTTCAAATCGTGTAGCTGTTGTTTGTTTACCTTTGTCGTAAATCCGTTACATCCGTTACATTTTTCTCATGCATACTCTTCACAACTAAGTGAAATAAAAAAAGTTGGTAGTCTAAAGTTAGGTAAATTATGATTTAGTTCAGATTATTGTCTAAACCAGTACACTGGTTTTCCTTACATGTTTGCACATGTATGTGATTACCCTTTTACACTTGATGCATAGCTTGACTATTCTCTGCTATCGTGTATGCTATCACATTTCTGTAATGTGTTCCTGTAATCAATGTGCATGCCACTCCTTAACATAATGTTGCTATTTCTCTTTCTTAGAGTAGGTAAAGATTTACTCATGATCAAGTTTACGGGCCTCATTAAAAGTGTGGCTGTGCACGCGGAAAGTAGCAGTATTTCCGTTTGTGCCACTTCTTTGGTGGTAATGGAATTACCACTGCATTTACCACACTGGCAAATGATACATTTGAACTTGAAGATTTACTTAAAGCACTGTGCTGGAGGTCAATCCTCCACTTGAATGTCAAAAATTGGCAGATTCACCACAGCAGACTGATCATGGTAAATGTGCCAAAATCCGAACAGTACCTGATTTTGAAGAATTACTGCCAAACTCGTGATGAGGTCCATCTTAAAACTGCTGATTTCATGCACCATGTATTATATTCTGAATGTGTCTATCATCCAGTGGGCAACGTAACATATAAGGATTATCTATTTGAAGCATTGCTCCTATGAATGTTTTATTCACACATGTTTAGCAGAGTACCTGTGCCTGGTGATTTTGGTATAGGTATGTTGTGTCACATACTAGTTCAACATACTACATGTGACAATGCTACCCTACGGAAAAACCAATGCTACGGATAAGGAAAATAAATGACGTGGTTATTAGGAGGCAGAATATCTGTTTGACATGACAGCTGGCAGACCCTCGTCATGTATTTCCTGTTGCACGCACTTCTCCTTTTGCTGTTTCCCACCATATGAGCCAATGAGGTCTTATGCTACGTTATGTGTTCCAATCAGTGATGTACACATAGCCAGAGTGCTTAGATTGCATGTCCAGATATGAACAGTGATTGGACTTGTGGTAGAGGTGTCTGGTCACCTGGCCCCGCTTGTCTTGCTGATAATGGTGTAGGAACCCCAACTGCAGCAAGGACTGAACTGCTTGTATTGGTGTGCTGACATAGATACAGCACACTGCTGTACCAGGAATTGTGTCAGGTGTGGCATAGGAGGCCCAGACTTCAGAGAGGCATGTTGGTTGTGTCACAGGCAGCCAGCACTAAATTGGCAGGAGAAGCACAATAGTTGGGTGTACATATGAGAGAGATGCCACCAGGATCCTAAGCTAACAAAACTATGTCCAAGGATCATCCATGCGGCATATCCATCGCTGGACAGAGCTTTGAAAAAGTGTGGCAATTGGAAGAGAGAAATGGTTAAGGGTTGCTAGAGGACAAAATGGTAATGATAATTAGTTGGGCGAGGGAAGACAGTAAACTGAAAAAGTGCCCACAGGTTTTTAGTGTTCAAGGAAGTACAAAGACCGCAGTGGGCAGTAGGTGCGGGTTCCTCTTCCTTTAACAAATAGAAGATGCTAGTTGTGGTTAAAGATGTAGATAACGGCCTCATGCATTCCCTTCACTTTGTCAGCACTATTTTGGAAAGGTATTTTGATTAAGCTTAGAAATAGTGCAGAGGCACATATACTCATAACTTTTATCAACAATGACAGGTTGTCCCCTTCTAGTTGACCCTGTGATCTGTCTTGTTAATTCATTTATGGTACTTTTATATTATTTTGTGATTAAATGGCTTCTCCTCTGCAGATGTACATTGATGAGCGGTCGTTTCTAAATCCCTATTCAGACACACAATACTACGAAATGTGAAGTCATCCCAATTATAAAGGTGGAACAGGACCAACCCAACGGGTACATCTCCTTTTCCCCTTGTGATCATGTGGGCAAAGGGCAAGAAGTACTCGTCAGGAGGGATTTAAGCTAGCAAAGAAGCTTCCAAACAAAAATAGTACTGTGATGCCAAGCTAAATAAAATGTTCAAAAAGGATTCTATAAAAATAGGAGATTTTAATTAAACCAAAAATGCAAACACACTAATAAAAACACTAATAATCACACCCTTTAAAGTAAGACACAGCATTTGCAGACTTTTTAATGAAAGGGAGAACTCTGGGTCCGAGGACAGGGGCAGACCGGCAGTAGTCTCAGCAGCCATGTTCAAATTCAAAATAAATGTCTTTCAAAGATGTAGAGTGGGGTCTTCAATGTCACTATGTCCCCTAAAGGTGGGTCATGGGGGAGGAGCACTGCAGTCTTGTCCTTTAGACTCAGTAGTGTCAATCCTGTAGTCTGGAAGCTTTCTGAGATTGAAACAGGAGTGCAAAGCTGTTCCAATGTCCCTCAGTTGCTTCAAGGCACTGTCCATAGTCTTAAACAATAAGGTGAAGCTTTTATCTGCCCCTCCCAGGCAGAATGTTTGCCAGTGACCACCTGCAGGGGCTGCCACGTCCACTCAGAAGAGTCCTGTTTACCACTGTTCAGGCAGTAAGCAAACATTTTCCAAACAGCACATCATTACAAATGGTCCTCTGCGATGGGTGAGCTGAGGGGCTTGCCCACTCCTTGGAGTATTTATATTCACCTCTATGGTGGAGTACATTTAGCAGACTGCACCCCAATACATTTCCAGGTGAAACCATATTTTTCTGATGTTCAATGATGATGCAAATTAAGGGGGTGGTGGTCTTCCTACCTTATATTCTCAATGTTCACAGATAATTGGTCCATGGCACTATTTCTGTAAGGGTCTGCTGAGTTATTGTTTCAGATGTTGGTCTTTTCACTAAGTGGCAATCACTGATTTATACTATCCAATCCCAGAATGAATTCTGTGACAAGAAATAAGTTGTGTGCATAAATGAAACTCAAATGTATTCAATTACAATAAAATAAAATGAAAGCTGGTCCCTTTCTTTATGCAGGGGAAATCACCAAAATAAGATACATAAACTATGATAATTTGTTTACACAATTTAGATTGGCCTGCCTGTGACAATCCTGCTATCAAGTGCCACACATATGCAGTCTCTACATATTATTATTTCTTAACAATAATATTCAATATTACTAAATAAAATCAACACCATATCCAATATTACAATAATGGAATTGCTGCTTATCAAGCAGTGTATTAAAGCTTTCTCATCAATTCAAACAATGCATTTCCCTTTGTATATTATGACAGCAAATGCATTCAAGCATTTCTTTTTCTGCAATATCAAAAACAAGTGTTGTTATCAGAGAAAGTGGTATATAAAAGTGCCATTTATGTGACCACATCTAAATGTCGACCCTAGTGTGAATGTGGTGTTGTGTGTTTCTAGCACATGCATACAATTTGAATTCAGGCTAAAATGAGTCTCATCTAATTCTGCAGGCTTGGGCTGGAAAAACAATGTTATCTGTTTGGATCTGTGGCTGGTCAGAAGAAGGAGTCTGACACACTCTGGACATATTACGTTTCTTTTAATTCAATTCTAAAATAGGCCTATCCGTCCATATTGCTAAAGGGGTTCCCTGACTATCTAAAGTAACTAAAGGTGCTTGTCTGTCATCAGGAATTCCAAAGTAAATGTCCTCAGTCCCAGACCTAACACTACCTGACCCTACCACTAATATGAACAACTAAAGTAGGCCAAACGAGTGTCACTCATCTCTTGGTTATTTCCATTTATGCGTTCATGGTAGTGGCTTTCTCTGAGAGCTTTTATTTTGACTCCTAGTATTGTCAATAACAAAAATGTCTCTGTTTGGAAATGTAGTGTGTATGCTGATCATCTCTGACACCCACTTGGGGTATTCCTCATGAGCTCTTGTAGCTCCTCCCAACTGTTCATCGGTTTTGCACTCTCTTTACGCTTATGCTTCTATCAACTTTCTTTGTGATATTGTCTGTCAGTCTTTGCCTTGGCTTTGGGTTTCTCACATCCTTGAGATCCAACCTTTCTTAGTTTTTGTATGACTTGATCCATATTAGGAATCCCCTGCTGCTGGATTCTCTCTCCAGGGTTTCTTGTCTTGCTATTCAATTCACGTTACAGTCTCAATTTACATCCCCCATTACACATTTGGATGGGAGTTTTCCCCAGCCTTCAATCCTGAGTTCATGTGGGTGTTTCCCTCCTTCTCAGAATATTTGTTTCCACCTTTCTTTCTGAGATTTTGTAGGATGTGATCTGTTTTAGGAATCCCCCTCTCCTTCATTCTCTCTACTGGGTTTCTTGTCTTAGTATTCAGTTAGTTCACATGGCAGTCTCAATTCACATCCCTCATTATACTTCTGGATGGTATGTTTTCCCCACTCTTCAACCCTGAGTTCAGGTGGCTGTTTTCCCCCTCCCCAGGATATTTGTTACCTCCTTTCCTCAATTTCTCACTCAGCTTTGTTTGTTACATTTTTTACTTGTTGGTCATATAGCCAGTCACTTTGGTTTACTGCTCAAAGGTTGCCCTCATGGCTTTCACATGTTCTACATCTCCAAATAGCATCCTCCAGTGGACTCCCGTTTCTCCCGTTCACACCTGCAAATGCCTTTGTCCAGGGTGATATCATGGGGCTCAGCAGACACACGTGCAACCTGCTTTGCTTTCTTGTTCTTGACCCCAATATTTTTCTGATTCCCCCTGCTGGTGTCTCCACAGGCTACATGCTCTACAGTCACTATCAGTGGAAGCTGTCAGAACTTCCCACTGCAATGTTCTTTGCATTGTTCAATGGGCACCTAGCCCAACACGGTATGGTCATGGTGACACCACTACATTGGACAGGCTTTCTCTCCCTGTCCTCAATACGTCTTATCTTTCCACTGCTTTATTGCTCCTCTGATTTCCTGAGCTGTCGTTCTTCAGTTTGCAATGTCTTCCCTCAGTTCTGCCTCTCGAAGACGTGATTATGTCAGGGACTTCCCTATGTGTACTGTACAGTCTCCTCCTTTGGGGTCCACTCATCTCTGTAATAAACACATCTCTTCTTAAAGGGCTGTTCTCCTTTCCTTTGGATGACTGGTTTAAATCAACATTATCTGAAGACAAATAGAGGGGGACATAGTATTCTTCATGGAAGGCAGTCCCTTATATGCAGATATGGTGGTTGGTCTAGAGAATTCCTCATTGGAATGAGAGTCCTTGTCCCCTAAGGGGGAGTCACTCTCAGTGAGGTCACACTTGCCCAGACCTCTAGGGAGGGTCTTGCAGAGCCATCTCACCTCCTTAGCCACAAACAGGGTGGATCCTCCCGGGAGAGAATGGGCGCATAAAGTTGATTCATCATAGAATGCACAGAATATTGGTTTGCCCACACAATATCGAAAATCTGCTTTGTCATGTTCTAATACAAGGAAGAGTATCCATCCCACTTCACTTCACAAATCTGGTCCCACAGGTGCAGAGCCCGTCCCTACTGTTCAGTGCCAAGAGGGAAGAAAGGTTGTCATTTATATTAGTATGATTTCCTTCTGGCATGGGATTCAGATTGATGAACTACTTTTAATTTCACCCATTCATTTTTAAATTTCTCTGTCATTCACATGTCGCAAATGATCAAGCAATTCTCTATTTAGGGTATGAAGCATGGTCCCAATTTCACAGGCCATACTGTTAAACTATAACTGCAAATAGTGCAGGATTCTGTTTATTGTAGCTGTCAGCACTGGGAATTGTTCCCAGTTTTACACAGCAAACAGCACAGAAAAACTATTTTAGTTCTTATTTAAATGCAATCACCCTCAGCTTTAGTAAAGTGAAAGCAGGCGGCTATAACTTACACTATCAGACTACAATATACTGTGCTCATTTGGTTAATAATAATGTATCAGTCGCTGTTCTCTTCACGCAGAAAAACAATAGGTTTTCTCTTGGAAACCACCTTCTCAGTTCCCTCGCACTCCAGGGACATAACCAGGCGATGATCCTGTGGCATTATCTGATTAGAATTGGGGGAGGTTTCATACCCCCTTCTGAATATTTCTTTAAGCTACAGAACCAACAGAGACCCTCAATTGTTCACAGGGAATTCCCAGCCACAACGCCTCTCCTGGTCCTGTCCTTCTTTTATCTTAAAAGTAGGTCTGCCACAGGTCAAGGTGGATCAAACACCTCAAGGGAAATTAATTATCATCTCCAAATACAATGTCAGATCAACACATTTGGAACAGGCATTTTCCTTCCCTGCAGCTTCAAATTCCACAGTCTGTCATATTCCTTGTGTATTCCTGCTTTTATAATTGGAATTATTCACACAGTTTATCATTGATTGCAATGTACTTTTTCATTAGTCATGTCTTTCCATTGGCTTGTTTGACAGTCATACATGCCCCAATCTTCAAAGGCTGATCATATTTTGGACTGAAAAAGGTGAGGGTCCTATCTGCTCTTAACTCTTTTTAAATGCAAAATAATATGTATTCCATATTTCATCATTGCAACATGCCACATCAATAAATTATGGATTACTGGGATCCCCGACATGGACGGACCTCTGGATATGCACCATGAATATGTAGGCTGATGATTCATAGAGTTGTTGATATTAAAAATGGTATCAATGATTCAACACAATAGGCAATCTAATCCCCAGGTTCATAATACAATGTTCCTTTTGTTTCCGGATTTATATTAAAAAAAAAACATTTTAAATGCAAAAATAGTGTTCTTTCAATTAGTCTATTATATTCTTGTAAAATAATCCAAGCCTTAGGTTTCACTTTTTTGGATTGTGAAACTCTGATGCTAGCATAATGAGTCATGCAGACAGTTCTAAGCGGCCCTGTTATCTATTTTCCATTACTTGATATCTGGCCCAGCGTTATTGCCTTAACTGATGTCAAAGGTTCACATTATGTGCATTAATGTGTTCTTTGAAGCTCAACAGGACTTTGACCATGTGCCATATTAGATTTCTATCTCTCATGACACACATTTCAGCTTATTTTGGAATTTTCATAAATGCTTATTGGAAATAGTTTCCTTGAAATTGGCTCACAAGGGTGGGAGCAGCTCTTTAACTCACAGATTTTGTTGCAAATGGTCCTTTGCTCTATGAACCCACTGTGTTTTTCATGTTTAAATGTAAGCAAAACGTATTCACTTCTGATGGCCCCATCAAATCTCCAGGAGACTGTGAACCTCCCCATTCCAATATGTAAGCAGGGCTGGATTTGAGTTTCCTGCGGTCAAGTCGGCAATAGAAACATCTAAACAAGCATTGTTTAAGTATGGTCTCGAAAAACCATATGATTTCTTATACATTTACACAGTAATGCATTGTTGATCTTAAAATATCTCACATACAAACATGTGTGTGCTCGCAATGCATTTATACATGCATAAATATATCGAGAAACGGGGTCGAGATTGGGTTCTAGAGTCTGAACACTCCAGGGCTGGGCTTTGTATTTGGTTGTTGCATGTGGTAGTATCTTTGAAGGCTCACAGGTATGAAGAGCTAAACCCAAACACCTCCAGTGGACAAAATGTAGAAACATTCCTGGTTACCTTGCAATGAGAGATTGTTTGAACAACCCTTTAATAAAGGTTCTGAAGCTTGCTGCTCTGTTGATAAGGTGTATATTTGTATTTGCAGTGTAGACTTTATTGTCTAGACAGAGTGGTCAGCCGACACGTGTTTCAACCCATACAGGTCGTTCTCAGGGCTGATATTGTTTACAATGGTATGCAATGAGGGTCACAATCATGCAGTTATGTTAATTGCGGAAAAGCCAATATATTTGCAGCCATTTGTGAGAAATAGTGACAAGGTGACAAGGTGTGCGTGTTTCAGTGAGAATATAATATTAAAAGTGTTTTACAAAATAATAATGTATTGCATTCATCATGGTTACAAAAGGGAAGAGTAGATGAAGGAACAAGGGTTGGATGAGGAGAAACAAGAGAAAATTAGTTGGCGCTCTATGGTGTCACAACACAACTAATTGTAGCATCTGCAGTTCTTACCAGGTTGGGTATATGGGGAGGGTGATCTCTCGTTAAAGGTAATTCCTGCCTGATGGCATACATTCTGCATTTACCAGCAATGGTCCATGAGGCTGAGGGTTTAAGAGAAAGGAAATGATGGGGGGTTCCAGTTGTAATTAAAAAGAGATCCCCTTGGGCCTGGTTGGGCAGTATATACACAATGTGGAAAGAAATGGAAAGGCGGCTGCGTGTTCAGTGTGCCTAGTGCATTCCAGTGGTGCCAGAACTCTGTGAAAAATCGAATACTAGGCAGAATCAGCTTTAGTAAGATGGACATGTGTATACACCATTACAAGGGTTCTTTTGTGAAAAATGGTGATGAGGAGCTGTGTGGCGAAATTGAGCCATGACCTGTTTCTTGCTGAAACAAAAAAGTTTCTAAGCCATCTGCCAATGACTTGCAGAACCTCAATGGATTCAAGTAACGGATCTGTGTGTGCACTGACCCTTTTAATAGAGACTCAAGGTGCTCTTAGTCATGTAGAGATGAACTCGTGTGCTTAATTGAAAATCTGTTTTATTACCAGCCAGTTTCAAGAATTGAAATTCTAAAAGAATTCTATGTGAGGATAAAAATGAGTTCCAAGTCTCACGTTTTTCTACGGTGACTGTGTGCGAATATCACAGTCCTTGTTGTGACTCCTCGTTTGCACATGTGTGTGTAATAAGCATCTGGTGATGACGGCGCAAGCCCAGGGGAAAGTAAAAGTGTTCCTTCTGAAGAGAAGGTTGCAGGCGCGTGCACATGGTGACTAATGAATACTACTCTGTTACTTGTCGAATAAGGGGCAAAGCAATGTTTGTACCAATAGAAACTTATAACAAGCTTAGGGGAAAGGTTGTGGAAGATGAATGGAGGGATCACGATGCCAAGGTGAATCGTTTGAGATAGGAAGTGCAGTATCCTTAATAGGAATGAATTAAGGATAAAGAAAGGACCATTCTGGGAGGTCTGAACAGAGCAAGGCGTTAAGTAAACATTGTTGAGCGGGTCAAGAGGGGAATGAGGGCAAAGGCCTTTCTGGTGGTGCAAAGGAACAATAAAACTAGGGTCATGAAATGATTGGAGGCATAATGCCAGTGACCTGTGGAGAGCCCAGATCTTTCTAGAAAGGAAGGTTGAGGCCGGTGCTACCATGCAGAAATGGAGAATGAGGAACAGATTCCCTTAGAAAATGGAAAAAAAAGGGAGGCCTTGTCAGCTGTGGAAGCTAGGTAAAAGACACCACATTCACAATTGTTGTAGTAACATCATGAAAAGACATCAAAGTTGTGGTCAGAGTTAAGCCCATTTTTGGTACATCTGATGTGCCTAATCATTTTCGCCTCTTCTTGCCATAGTTTGCGTTCTCTGTCTCCGTCTCTTGGTCCACATCTGACTGTTCGTAGTCCAATGAAGCGGATCTGTCTTTTGTCGTCCATTTTGTGCTGCTTCTTCCAATGACTTGCTAGGGGTAGTTTAGGGTCCTTTGAGTGAATGTTATTTATGTGTTCTCTTATTCTAACATATAGTTCCCTAATTGTACTCCCAATGTAGATCTTTTCGCATACACACACAATGGCATAGATTGTAAACTTAGTCCTGCAGTTTATGTGATCTAATATGTTGTACTCTTTGCAGTTGTGAAATTTCGTGCTTGTCATTTTTTCGGCATACGGGCACATCGAGCAGGTACCACATTTGGTGAAACCGAATAGTGACCTATTTGTTAGCCAGTTTGTTTCAGGTCTCTTCAATTGAGGCATGTAGCAAGGGCTTAGTAGGGTATGTAGAGTCGGTGCTCTGCTGTATGACACGCTTGGATACGGTTTACGAATAGGATTGATATCAGGGTCTAGGAGTAAAATTGACCAGTGCTTTTGCAAGTTCCTTTGTATCTTTTGGCTGTCCGTGTTATACCTTGTTATACATCTGACCGTGTCATCCTTGGTGTTTCTCTTTCTAACCTTTGGGGTTAATAGTGTTGCTCTTGGCAATGTTGCTCTTGGCAATTCCCTTTGTCTTGGTCTTGGCCTACGTAATGGTCTGTGTCTTGTAGCCTCTTGATGCAAACCGTTTGTCCAGTAGTGTGCATTCTTCTTCAAAGGTTGCTTCGGTATCGCAATTCCTCTTGGCTCTTATGTATTCCCCTTTCGGTATGTTGTTAATCACAGTCTTCTTTTGACAGCTTTCAGCGTGTAGGATCGAGTTGACTTCAGTCGGTTTGCGGAAGGTTCTTCTGGTGATCGGTTTGTTTTTGATCTCAATGGTAAGGTCTAAAAAATTGATTAAGTTCTTGCTGATGTGGCTGGTCAATTCTATCCTGAGCTGGTTACTGTTCAATAGCTGTACGTATTTCTCTAGATGGTCTTTGTATTCAGGTGGTGTAAGTGCAAAATTACTTTCATAACAGTGCATGAAGCAGTTTGCTAGTAAAATATATCAATGTTATATTGATTGCATAGGGGCACTACTGAGGTACTGACCTGAGTATTTCCATGATGCTGTTCATTGATTTAAAGGATGTATAAGGATTACAGTATTTGTTTATCAAATAAAATGCTGCTATGCCCCCTGCTGACATTTCTTTTTTGTAGATTCTGGAAATATTAGGTTTTGGAGCAACAAGAGTACTATTTTTCATGATTCCAAAAAGTTCAATGTTTAAGTTGTGCTTTAATGATTTCTCTTCATGTCTTGGAGGGAGGGGCACTCTTTAAAACATATGGCCGTCCACCTGATACTTGCCTTACAATTTGGTACTGTTCAAGACATGTGTGAACATGTGTAATTTGTCAGGTGCAATCTCTTATGGAAGCAAGTAACTACCTGCATCCTTCGTGTGCATCATTTTCATAGTACCTGGTGAGAAAAATCAATGAATGGGGCAATGCATTATTCTGGCACCACTACACTTTAAATTGAAGTAGCCTCTGCATCTCTTATGTTAGGTGCTGTCCATTACATGAGGCAACACATATCTGCCTGATTTATCAACACAATATTTTCCCTTACATTTGAACCATATGTGACATATTTTGACATCAGAATGCATTACTGGGCTACCTCTGGCTTATATTGATCAAATCAGGTCAAATCCTGGTTGCTTTCAAAAAAGTATTTTCCTTGTGATTATTGTTTCAATGTGCTTTGGCTCTAGGCTGGTAGGGTGGACAGGAAGGCAGAGTGTCATAAGAGATTCTGCGATGGTGGGACCATTCTACTGGCTGTAAATTCTCTCCTGGCCTACTCCAACTACATTGCTTCCCTGTCTCGCACATCTAAGATACTCCAGCAGTTTCCAGCTTGTTGGAATCTCTGCATTGTCTTGGTAGTACTTGCTTTTAAAATACATGTTCCCTGATAAACCTACGAGTACCCTGTCTTACAGGTAATGTGACAGGTGTTTAAAGGGAGCATCTACAGCTGGACTCAAATTATTCATTTTCTGTGAAACTATGTCCCTGACATTTGGATGACATTTGGATGAGTTAATAGAAAACAACAGGCTGACAGAAAAGTCAGCTAAAGGGTTTTTGCCAGAATAACTGTATATTCCATAGGTTCCCAGGTATGCCTTTTATTATTTTTTATCAAAATGCCACCAGGCCTAGGGGATGAGCAATCGTATTGAAAACTGCTTTTTAACTTTTAAAGGAATGTATGATTTTATTCCCAAAAAAGAACAATGCTACATTTACAATAACTGCAGTTCTATTAATGCCAATTAAAACTTATTTACAGGGCACCTTCCTGAAGTAGTAGATTTGGACATCAAAATGGGTTTATACTTTTTAGTGAATAAATTAGCTACATCACTTTCCAAAAAATGTAAGCCCAGTCCTAGTAATATGCTGCTGGCGTGCCAATTACTGATGCCCAGCAGCATGTATATGATATGATGGGTTATTTATAACGCGCTTAATACCCAGAGGGATCTAAGCGCGGACCCAGGGATCGAACCTTTGGTGCTCCGTATCATCTTGCTTCCAAGGCGAGCACGTTGCCTACTGAGCTATCCTCCCGGGATATGTTGGGATTAGAGCATTTTATATATGGATCTCATATATGGATATTGGTAAGTACAATTACACACTCAATCGCTGGCAGACCCACCTGGCTACAAATTGTGGTCAGTCAGAGTCAGGAGATGGACAACTCATTGTGCAATAAGCTCAATAGTTTTTCAGTCCCAAAACATTGTAGTAGCCCTACAACTCTTGTCTCTATGCTAAGAAAAATAAAAGAGTAAACAGGGTGGATGTCAGGATGTCATACAAAATAAAGTCTGTCTGCCATCTATAAATCTAAACTAGCCTGATCCCTAGACATACCACTACACAGGAAAATAATATAACCATAACACAAAATACTTAAGGCCCTTTCTCACAAAGGATATAATCTTGGCTGGTTCATAACATGCCCCTGAATGTCAAAGGGTTGCCCTAAACAGGATTACAATCTTACTACCAGTCAAATGTCTCTGGGCCTTTCGCTCGATCCACAGTTCTGGCAAACATGTTCAATAAGTCTTCTTGGGGCTTCTCACCCGGTTACCATGGAGTAGTGAATATGTCAAGGGTGCCTGGCTTTCTGTTCAGTTCCAGTCCTGTACAAATCAAAATCTTCTCAAATATCCTTATTTTGCTGTGCCTCATCCAGCTTGATTCAGAACCCCTTTGGCTCCTACTCCATGACCGGGGTCTCTGGCTACACAGCCTGTTGGGGTTGATCTGACGGTGGCCTACTCTGGGCCAGAAGGATTGTCTCCTAGCCCTGAGGTCTCGTGTTTCACACACCGTTGTTGGGTTCTGATCTCTCAGCACCACTAGCTGTCTGATCTCTCAGCGCTTCTTGGGCTCTTTGCCTTCTATATTGTGTCTTGCCCTGTGTTCCGAAAAAACCTTTGGGTCCTACTTCTCCCTCGGGTCTCTGGTTTCACACACCTACATGGGGTATCTTGTCTCACAGTCCTGCTTGGGCCATTTGATCTCTCAGCCTCTCTTGGGCTCTTCACCTACTCACCCCGGTTTTGGGTATATGTGTTCTCACCTCTTTGTGGCTATCTTGTGCCTCAGTCCCCTTGGGCTATTTGCCATTCTCACCCAGGATTGGGTTATATGTATTCTCGTTCTGTTTTGGGCTATCTGGTGCTGCAGCATCAGGAATTCCCAGCTTTGAATATGCTCAGGCCAGTCCACCCTCCACACAGTTCCCTCAATGCACTGCATACCTCCATTGCTAAGGTGGCATTCTTCAGCAAAGCCGGCAGCAGAGTTCTGGATTCTCTTCCATCTTCCATGTTGGTGCATTTTGTGACAGGATTTCAGCATCAGCTAAAGCGGGCACGGGTTGATGACAGTTCACGCAATGTCTCTCTTCTCATGTCGGCAGGCCGAGCTTCTCCAGCTCCAGACCTGGTTCAAAGTAGTAACATTCTGCAGGTTTTCTCGCACCTCAGTGTGCCATTCTGTCTGTGTGTGAATGCTTCCTGACTCTGCCTCAAAGAGGGATGGGCTCTTGCCTGCATCTCTGCTCTGTAATCTTACGTGCCTTCCCTTTTCTCCTTTTCTTGGTCAGTCTAGCAGGCCTTTTATGTTTCTCCCTGGGAGGAGACAGAACAGTGCATTGGTTCTTCATTTCAAACACTAAGGGTGGCAGTAAAGGGTGAGAAACCATACCATCTATATTTTCATGACCATTCCCATAGTTGTCTGGTGCAATCAATAAAACGTTAGGTTTTGGGCTAAGAGAGCATAACACATATACCTGTAAGGGGATGTACTGTCTTCCAAGGGCGAGTCACCATCCAGTGGGCTCTCGCTTAACATGCCCCCCATGGGGTGTTAAGCTTTGCAGGCTCACCTTCCTAGTCACAAAGGGGATGCCTTGTACTTTTTGGAGAAGGGAACAATTCCCTGCCTTCATCACAAAATTCACTAGTTTGTAAAACAGAAAAGATTGGCTGAAAGTGCCACTGATTAGCAGATCTGAATTTAATTGCAGTATACAGCACCTAGAGCTACTACAATATCATAATATGTGTGTAATTCATCCTATCAAATGCAAATCTGCCACACACCCTGCAGTTGTGACAAGTGAAGCTAATTCACTACTTCTCATACCAGCAAAATGATTTCAGAGTGCCATGAGCACTACAATATCGTCTTCTGGGGGAAATCATGCAGTCCATACTGAATCTCAGTAAGGATCTGGAGAATCACATGTGTCCTGACTATCCCTTTTGCCCAGCCAATGGTCCAGTATTGGTTTCTCAATCTATGACACCCACTTCTACCACCACTACACTTCACCCCATCCAGTTACTATGTATCCTTTATTTTGTATAACCCCAATCCTGGGTTCCGTTTGCCAGTATTTAATTCTCCCTGGTGGTTCAGGTGCATTCCTAAACATGTCTTCCATCACAGGGGGATTGTCAAACTTTGCCCCCCTGGTGCATGGTCTCCTCTGTAATGAATCCTGCAGAGTCCTCACAGAATCAATGCCTAAAGTCTCCTCCCCAGTGGCCAGGGGAAGGTGGCCGCTACCTGATCTTCATCCTGGGGATGGCATTAGTCAGGTGGATCATCTGGGTGGAGAAATAAATAGAAAAGGAATAGGATGACTCTTTTAGGAGAGACGCAGTACTCATCTTCTTCAGAGGGTGAGATTTTAATAATACTGCAATACCTAATGGTGTTTTGGAAGAGTAAGGTTCCCCTTTCAAAAGCACCCATAGTGTTAGTAGTAAACACACATATGGTCAACATGGGGATGGAACATATAAGGATCAGAACAACAATACAATTGCTTCTGATTAGTGTAACTCCCCCTTGGGTTTGATCTATGAAATCAAGAACCAACCATGAATTCCTCTAAAACCATTTTCTAGAGGTGTATTCTATTAACAGAGTAAGTTAGATGAGGTTAAAATAGAAACTTGAGATAAAAAGGTGAATAAGAACGTTAGGGACTTCAAGTCCCATAATGCCATAGGTACTGGGATGAGGAATAAAGGCGCAGAGGCACAGAACAGCAGTAACAAGTCTAGTATTTCTGATGAACCACACCTGAGCGGAAATTTTGATTATTTAAATCCCTTGCAGGTGCAAATCAGGGGAAGCATTAGGAGAAGTTGTCAGCGATCGTGTATGCAACAGAGTCAGAGAAAGGAAGATGCTGGGACCAGAGCCGTGTTTATAAATGATTATGGTGCAGAGGGAGTAGTAGGAGTGAAAAGCCTGAATTGCAGAGGTCACGCATTGGAAAACAATGCTGTGAGAGGCTGCCCTGTGGCAAAGAGAAGCTTTCTGCATCCTGTGCCATATTCCGGTGGCTGGCGAGCACAGGGGAACACGAGGAGCAACAAAGGCTCCTGTTGTGAACGGTGGGGGAATGGGAATGTAACAAGAGCTGTATGAAGCTCTGAACCCGACGACCGAAGAAGCAGCAGTGGGTTAAGCGCACACGCAAGGAGATACCAGTGAGTTGGCCTTTGATAGCTGACCCTTGAGTGTTCTGTAGTAAACTGGTTGCTGCTTATTAACATTTTGAATACTGAACTAATGAAAGAAAGTATTTTTGGAATAATACTCATATTGGGATGAAACAAGAGGAGAATTTGTGTAACTATCACTACCAAAGTAAAAAGGGGGCACTATTTAAGACTGTACGCAACATTACCCAAGTAAAAGGGGGGTAATATTGAAGCATCAAGAGGGCGACATATTTAATCAATTTTACAACCACCATTGAGGGCACAATAGGTGTGGTTGGGATTGGGGGAGGGTTAGCCTTGCATGTCTAAACTCACCTACAATGGGGTGGCGAGACCTAACACAGGTGGAGTTACACCTATTCTGGAGCATAGTTTGCATAAACATTGCAGTACAAGGCAGGGGTGTGTGAGGCTTGCGGTGCCATTCGGATATGAGCAGTGTACTTTGTGAATAGAGGCGGCATGTAAGAGGGCAGGGTAGGGTAGCAGTGGTCTGTGCAGGGTGATAGCATAGGTGGTATCTACTAGGCCAGCGGAGCAAGGTAGTGAAAGTGTGTCTGAGAATTGGAAGCAAGGGAGTGGGTTTAGGGAGGGTGTGGGAATCAGTGAGGGGAGGTGATCCCAATCAAGAGTATGCATTCTTTCATGGCATGAGGTGCCTTTTTCCACAGCCGGTGTCTGCAAGGGCCTTAGAGGGTTGAACTGGTGACACGAAAGGGGATGGCGGAGGGGAGTGGTGGCAGGAAGTGAGTGAGGCAAGTGGTGCAATGGGCCAGATTGGTAGCTTACACTGATAGGCAGTGTGATGGTCATGCCACTTCTTCTATAGGGGGGGATCCTTTATCCACTGTGTCGGCAGAGTTGGTGGCAGAAATGTGATAGGTGGTGGGAGGTGACAGTAGGAGGACTGAGGACATGGGGTAGCAGGTCTTTGTGGGTCGCTGCATCAGGTTGGTATGGGGTTGCAATGGGCAGGGAAGCAGAGGTCTCGGAGATGCTCATGCACCCCTGTGATGAGGATTGAAACAAACATTATAAAAGTAAACTGGGTAAATCCATGCGAGAGAGCATAGAGTTAACTGACGGTGACCAGTAAATATTGTCCTGAAATGGGGGTTAATGATTCCTCTTGTATTTCCAGTAGCCAGAAGTCTCCTCAAGGTTGCCCATCATATTAACTGACGTTGGGTAGCCACTACTCCCAAAGCCTAAGCCTTAGTAACCTGAGTCACTCCAATGGAGAGTTGATCCAGCCATCCTCATAGAGCAGGAGAGATTCCTTCTCTCCATCCTTCTGGTTATATGTCCAGGGAAAAGGCTCATCCATCTTTCTCATCTAACACTTAGCTGGTGAAGGGACAAACATCACACACTTTTAACAGGGTTTCACAATCCTCTACCTGCCGTCATCTACCACTAAGGAAAAACAGTTGCACTTTGTTGGGGAGTGGCCCAACAAGATATCCCCCCTGGGTCACTAACCATCCTCTCCTCTGAGAGAGCACAGCACAACAGCTCTGCCAAGGGTATGCATCATGGTAAGAGGCAATGCTAATGCAGAGGAATTCAATTCCTGATCCTATTGCTTTACTGAGCCATCTCAGATTCCTGTGGCGTTACACATCGGAATTGGCCAAGGTAGTACACAACGTTTGGTAATAACAGGGGATGGGAACATATTACTATGGCCTAGACAATTCACTTCAGGGCTTACCAAATCCATCTGAGAGGTTTTCCTCTGGGACTGGACTATGGGACCCCTGTTCCAATCTTAAATGGCGTAACCCCAAATGTTCCCTTGAGTCTGAGGGGGACACTTTTATGCAATCCCCCCTCCCATTCCATTAATCCAGTTTTGTACAGAGAATGTCAATCTCAGGTTCTACTTGAAAGCGCACCCTCTGGCTTGCTGTTCTGGCTCTCCTCTGAGATGTCAAAGCGCAACTATCCCGAACCAAGTGAAGAATGGCCCAACTTGATAAACCATGTGTCCTGCTGGGGTGGAGGTAGGCAGAACCTGACCCCTCAGACTCAAGAGTTCTTGGTCACCTCTAGAGTGGTGACATTAGGGACGGACTGAGGAACAGCCATTGAGGGTTCTTGGGTTAAGGGTTCCAGCAAACAGGAACATGTTTCATCCTTCCTTGACCCCCTCCCCTAGTTTAGAGGTTTCCTCTGGATATGAATCTCTCCTGTGGGCAAAGTCATGACAGTACAACATGCTTTTGCAGTGCCCAAAATGAATCAGTTTGATCTGTGCTTCCTGGTGACTACAACTCAGTCAGCACAAGTAGATCCCTTAGAACTGGAAGGACTTTGTGTTGGGTCTGGTTATCAGTGGCTCTTCCTGCGCCATGTCCTTACTCTTAGCAGAAAGGACAAGGACATCTTACGCTGTACAGATGATGGGTAGTTCAGATGGGCATGTAAGAGTCCTCCCTGAGACCAGTGCAGATATCTGCTGGCCTGGCTCACTCAGATGATTCAATGCCACTCATGGGTTGAAATTCTTAGAGATTAGTTTGAGACTAACAGTCTCCAGGTTGATGTCCACTCTCTCCTCATGGATGGTATGCGGCAGTTCCCCATGGGAGAAATAGCCCAGAGTGGCTTGACCACAGAATCTTTTTAAGGCAGTGGTACCTTTATTGTTGTTCAAGGGGGACAGACACTTTGCAGTAATTGCAACACTTTGCAGATCAACCTCTCCTTGGAGCTTTGCAAGGCTGACACTCTACTGACATTTAGGAAACACATAATAAACTTTCCCTTTTGCAGATACATTTTTAGGTTTTCCAATTGGTTCCCAAATTTGCCATCTGCTCCCTGTCCGCTTCCTTATGGATTAGCCTGTCACAAGTTCAAAAATTACAATCCAAAAAAAGATCAAACAGGCAGATATTAATCTCTGCCACGCTGGGGTGGGTCTTTTCCTGCCATTGCAAACGCTGTAGTCACATAACCATAAGGACAGTTTTTTCTCTCACTGACCTGACAGAATCCATTATAATCCGGGCTTCCTGTTGTCTGCAACTCAGACACAATAGGTAAGAGTCCCAGGAATGAAGGTTGGGGTGCTAGATCCAGCTCAGATGCTGCCCCTGTGAGAGTGGGAAAGACACTGGTTCCAAACCCTCAGCAGTTGGTCATTCAGTGGCCACGGGTCTCTGTTGTCCAATAGCAGAATCTCCCTGCCTTTCATTTTTTACAAAATGTGGACACAGGAAATTAGGGGTGCATATTCGAGGTGTGTGTGAAAAGAGTCTGTATGGTCTGATACTTTTTGAATTTTGCTGCGTAGAAAACTCAGAGGTGCAACTCTTTAGAGAATGTAAGCAAATCCGGTTCTTCTCTGGATGCCCTACCTCAGGAGTAAGCAACACAGGTGACACTACACTTGCTATCAGGAGTAGAAGATGCAGTGGCCTATGTGTGAGGCATTTTGTTTCAGGTTCTCCATGCCTCCATGCCTAACACACAGCTCCCAGTGTTAGGGTCTTATCCCTGAGACCTACCCTGAGGTGGGCACTGCAATTTGTATATCAATGCGTTCCTCAAGAAGATGCAGCACATTGCCAGAGATGCACATATGTGGGTGTTAAAGACACTACACTACGTTTCTTCACTCTTCTGGCATCTGCTCTGGGTGTTTAGCTGCAGGCGCAACGCCCCAATATGAGTGCCGGTATCGTCTGAGGAATATTATCTCGCAGGGTATCAGGAGCTCGGCAGTGACCCAATGACTAAATGTCTAGAGGACAGTAGCAGGGCTAATAAGATTAGGATAACAATGAAGAGGTGACAATATAGCAATAGATTTTTGCATTTCACATAATATAGGCAGTGGCTGCATTATACTTTTGCTTTTTGCCTGCATTGTGGCACATAACCTTATATTGCTTGCATACACTGCATTTCATAGAGAGAATGCAACACACCATTCTTCATGTAGCACATTGTCCCACATGTGAGCACGACCTGCAGCGCACTGCAGGCCACCTTAGTAACCACTCCTTGCCTGAATGACATGAATAAAGAAAAAGAATGGTGCATGGAGCCACATTCCCACATTCATAGAAAACACAAAGCACATTGTGGGACACACCTTCTCACAGCCCATCTCATAACACTACATCATCGAGTTGCGTGGCTGCTGGATAGAAGCTGCATAGCACACAAGAACACGTTCATCATCTGGTGCAGCACACACACACAGACATACAGCTCACCGCGTTATATCTTCTCGTATGAAAGGCATGCGCACCTTTTTGCTTTTGATAGTTTTAGAGAACATAGTGTGAAGCGCCTGACATGAAATTATTGTGTCTTATACTGGTAGATGTGCCAAGCGCTAGAAGCAAGAGCTCTGTCATTTTGGAGAGGCCTCAGTAAGAGGCACTAAGCTGCTATTATAGTGTATCAGAACATAGTTGTTAGCTGAGAACATTTGATAGAATTTTGGCTTGCCCTGCATACAGGCTGAGAGCTCAAGGGCAGGTGGGGAAAGGTGTAAGGTAGTTGCAAGCTCTTCGCTGCAAGGGATGCATTTCTTAAGGGACAAATGGCTGGTCCCAGACAACAAGTGTGGCCTCATCAGATTGGGAAAGAATACATCATGTTTGTGAAGGTTGCAGCAAGTTCTCAGTCAGCCACAGTGCGAAACAGGCTGAATAATACGAAGAAATGTACAGAAATGATGGTCCAGGAGTGGTGTTCAGTAGAGTACTGGTCATATTATTTCTAGAAGGCCATGGGTGCCAGAAGATGGTGTACCAGGATTGACAACATATAACAAGATAGGGAGCTACATAGTGAGCAGGTGCAGATGGTGGACATGGGTAATGAATAGAGGAGGTATGTGACATGTTGGTGTGTTGCCTATTGGTCCATCTCAGTCCGATGTGGTGGCCACAATAGTCTGAGGCGGCATGATCCAATTAAAATTAAGCCCTCTATCAATCTGTTTTCCCAAGATGGAATTGGTGCATTGTTTGGGCTGATGAAGGAGGGTGTGACTATGTTGGGTGAGTGGTGTTTTCCTGGGACGAAATTGTAACTGCCAACAGTTTTAGACCAATGGATAGGGTTCTCTATGTGGCTCGTGACAACCGGCCAATAACAATATTAGGATATTTTTGTTACACTTCTTTCGAGATATACTAATGTTCTGCCTGTTGCTATAAAATGTTGAGCCTGCAAAGGGTGTGTCGAAGTTGGTTTGTTCTGTTCATCCTCCCAGCCATGATGTACGAATACATTTTGTGTTTTTTCCTGCAGGTGGTGCACTCCTGTTTGAGTTTTTCTGGATTGTTTTCTCCTTGTTTTGGACCTGAGTTGGAGCACCTTTCACTCTACATTGGTCTGTTCCTGGCCTTACACACAGAACAAATCAAGTACCAGCCCGTCCTGCCTGCAACTGAGGCTCCACTAAAGGCAATCCTGGACCAGTTATATTCCATCTGAGTGAATCTTGGCAAGCCCCACCCTCAATTGTTTAAGATATTTCTCAGCAAACCCAGCACCCTTTGTCTTTTGGAATGGGAGCATCCCAGTGTTAGGTGCATCACTCTTTTCCTGATTGTTTCTTGGGGCCTGCTGAGCTTTCACTTGCCTTTTCCTACTCCACTGTTATGGAGTACTGGGTGACATGTAGAGGTATGCCTTTACCCTTATGATCTGCACACATGTCTTCAGGTAGAACTGTGATGGAATGGTTACTGATCTGCAGTAGCACAAGTATGATTAGTGCCTATAGCACATACTCAGCCTCATAGTACAACTACACCAACACTTATCGCCCTCAAGAAGGTGAACCATGCACAGCTCAATGTGTATACCTCCATCACAATTTAGAGTTGCGCAGGATGAGGGCAGACTGTACTCTTCAGCTGGGGTTTGAGCTGGTACAGTACCAAAATAAACAAATGCCCAACCATGATTCTATAAGAATTGGATTTATAATTAAACTACCAGAAATGCGCACAATTAATGAACGTGCTACTAGCCCACTCATGTAAAGTAAAACACAGGGAAAACAGACTTTAATTGTGGGGATTGTGGAGGAAGGGAGACTCTGGATGTGCAGACCAGACAGGGATGCTCAGGGATCGATTTCAGCAGCAAAATCTTAAATATATTAGATATGTGGTTTAAAAAGTTAGAGAAGGTGTCCTGTAAGGCTAACTAGGGGTTCATTGCCATTTCAAAAACATTTAGTTCATGTCTTTCATGTTTGTTAACATTAAGCTTGGAGTCTGGGCCCTTTTGGTGCTGAGCTGGGGTCGAGTCGATGAGTGACACCAACGGGATCTAACAACTCTGTTTGCTTCAGCAGCAGTGATGGATCCAAGACACTAGGACATGTAAGGTGATGTTGGGTCGGCTGAAAAGGAACACTTGGCTGCCTCGGGTGGAGAGAAGAGGACACTTGCCTTTGGCGAAAAGCAGGCTCAACTAGCTCCAGTCAGCAGCATGGATCAGAAGCAGTGATGGCATCAAGCTTTTAGAGGCTGGTATCCAGGTAGATCATGTTGAGTCAGGGATACTAGGTGGTTTGGAGATTCTTTATTTGCAGGGGACCCAGTCCAGGGTTACCGGGGCAAAGTGAGTCGTATCGTCTGCTCATCTCAACCAGGAATGTATGTAAAAAGCAATTGTACGTTTCTGTCACCCCCAGTTAGCATGTTTCTGGGAACCAGTGTCTCAGTTGCAGGAGGCCTTGCACAGCAAGCTAGCCATCCCAAATAGTGCTTTGGGATGGATAGAGAGAAAAGTGTTCTCTTTCTTAGAGCTCCCTTTCTTTGCCTATCTGGCAGTGTATTTTAGAGTAGTATCACAATTTGTAACAAATGACTCAGGGAGGATATTCAAGTTTATACTTTTTATGTAAGGTTGCAGGATGGTTAGGATTTGTATTGTGTTCTAAAACATTTCACAGTGACACTGTAGGTGTTTCTTTCCTGGGTTAGTCCACAGGGGACCTTCTTTTCTAAGCCACCTGCTTCTGTTCCCTTTATCTTTTTCAAAGGGATGTGGGATCCTGCCCACCATTCCACAACCAGGGACACAGTGCCCTGTTCACTAGTATGTACCTATGTAAATAGTGCCCTGGTCACTCTGCCAGGGATATAGACTCTGATCCAAAATTCACACTTAGGGATATAGTGTCCTGCTCACTAGTCTGCACCAATGATTTTAGTGCACTGCTCATGCTTCAAGGCTTCCACCCCTTCTTTGTCTTGTTAGTCCCTCTGCCATTTTCCTGCTCTGCGATCCACTTGACGAGAGCCGCTATCTTCACATACTCTGCCCTCCTGTTCTGTCTTACCTTTGGCCAGAGCCTTCGCCTTCACATCCTCTCGTTGTCTTGCAATTGCTTTTTCAACTTCAGGTCTTAAAGCCTGCCTAGTAGTCTTCCTCTCTTATCTGCATCCTACAATCTGGTCATCAACTCCAAGTTTTACAGCCAACCCAGCAACATTCCTCTCTGCTCTAGTAATCTTCTTCCTCTTTATCACCACAACTCGCCTTCACTGTACCACAAAACCCTTTCTGCTTTTGTCATATGAGCTGGTCCATGTATAGTGCTCGGATGGACTAGATTCCGGCTGATTGGCAAGTGCGGTCACATGCCGGCTCCGATCATGATCCATGGCAGGGATTCTTTGTAGTCCTGAGTATATGTGGAATATTTTTAAATAGAGTAGGTTTCATCCTGAATTCCATAGTCTGTTTTTGTTGCTTTCTGACTGGGAAGGAGCTGCAGGTCTGTTGCCCTATCTCAGGCTGGGGAGTTTTCTTGTCATAAATCCTGCTGCCTGTGTCAGACAGCTTAGAGTATCTATTGAGCATTACTCCTGTGGGGTGGAAAAATCTCTTTGTTTGGTGCATTGCTGGTATGCTGGTTTTGCTTTTATTAGTGTTTGATTATTTTATTACTCCATTGACTCTTTGATTAAATTGTATTTACTTTCCCTTTTAGAATCTCACACTCACATTATGTTGCCCTGATGAAGGGGTGGGTGGGCTTCTTTCCGAGTGGCTATTCATTCTGGCATCCATCAAGAGTGCCCTACATTGAACCATTTTTGACAACTGCAGCTTGGATCATAGAGCCAAGCAACCCTATAAGTCGAAACAGGTGTTGGCTGATTAGTGTTTAAATGAGGAGTGTATTAGACGTGATTGTTTGGATGAATGGTTGAGGTTAAGGACAGTAGAATGTTATTAGGATGCATTTTTGCTGTACTTTCAACCATCTAAGTCTTGTCAATGATATTGCCATACTGAATGCATAATATTCATACTGAATGTATGAACAGGGTACTGTTTTTACCTAAATAACAAACTTTAATGCACATTTTGTGATTCAAAAAGTCTCTTTTTTTAATACTTTATGATTATTGATGATTGTTTGGAGTTGAAAAAACTGTGTATGTAATGCAAAACTAGCAGAGAATCAGAACATTGCTTGGTTCCTTGTTCGTTTTTGTGCTTGCTTTTAATGGCGCCTGCAGCTGCATGAGATCCTGTCTCCCTTGTGTTGGCAAAAGTTAGGGAGACATGAGTTGTATCCTCCGCAGTGTTCCTGCTAGTGTGGAAAGGAAGTCAGACTCTGCCTGTGTGTTCAATGCCGGGTTGAGGACTGGGAATCCTGCTGCCACTCTCGATATCAAATGGGGGCAGGGTGTGTGTTTCCCAAGAGTGACCCTTTTTTGTGGGGGTAAAATACTTGTGTGTGCTACCCTGGTCTTCTGCATTATCTTCCTGAGTCCAAATCTGTAAGTGTGTATTGGTTATCTGATATGGATTTTCCTCTATTGGGAACACGGGATTATGGGAGATATAGTCAATTTCTTGTTTGTTTGTTAACATAGTTTGGGACCTCTGGCCCAGGGGCATTTTGTCCTGCCTACCTCCTGGCCTAGGAGGCCTAACTGAGTCCTCTGTGTGGTCCACACACATTCCCAGGTCCAAAATTACACTTGGATCCTGTCTGGGTTTTAGTTTTATCCAAGACAGGAATTATTGCCCATGTAGTTTTGTATGGTTTGCTCATCCCAAAGGGATTGGTCTGTGCAAACACGTCCACCCCATCTACTGTGTTTCCTTAAGCACACTAGAACAGCTAATTCACTCCGTAGTCTCACAGAAGTGATCTATCATGGTACTGTTCATGTAAGCTTAGATTTATCTCTTTTGGGGCTTAATCCTACAGAGGTCTCAAAGGCTTCTGTTGACAACCTATTTTGAAGTATTGCACTCTAATAGCATTCAGCTACTGGCTGTGTCCTGAATGTGTCCTTCCGAATACAGACCCACTCAACAATATCATTTTCCACCTGACAGCACTCTAAATAAATGAGGTGGTACAAAAAGGGTGTTCTAACTACATCCCATTGCCACCTCTCTGATACGCTGTCTCATGGACAACTACTGTTGTCCTTAGTGGATGGTTATACTTTTACCATCATTTGTTCTGAACCACTTCACCTGAAACCTGACCCCCAGTGTCAGACCATGCATTAAATCAAAGATGTTTGGTGCTGCACAGAGTTTGTCCTCAGTTCACAAGCTCCCCTTTGTTGGTTCATGAAACCTCTTGGAAATCAGTAGGCCATCCTTCTTTTTCTAACAAGGTTAACATTGTCCTCTGTATCTGTTACATATGGATCTGTTTTTGTAGGCATTGCTGGTGGCATGGACAGTGTGGGAGCAGCTTCAATCTCGAGTTTCCTAAGAGTCTTGGTTATTTGCTCATGTTCTCTAAGGCACAAATAGCTCACATACATTTACAGAAAAGAATTCTGTCGTTCAGACTGTCGCCATCTCAGAATGCAAGGTGTTGAACAATGCACATTTTCCAACTGGATTCTTTGTACAGGTACAGCTTCTCCATGTACTTCATCACCAGTTTGATAAAGGAACAGTGATTAGTGGAATAGCTATGCCAAACAGACTACCTATAAAAGCCTGGGACTAACACATTTTCTTTTAGCTGTATGTGTAGTTCTTTTGTTACTGAGTTTCTTGATGACTGATCTTTTTCTTTTCCACATCTGTAGCTGTTTAGGCATAACAGTGTATTGCCTTTAAGATCATAGAGATATATATTTGCAATTACATTCCCCAAGTTATCAGAGGTGAACAAAAGGAGAGACTTTCCTCTTCTGTGTGGAAGAAGTGACAAAAAGGCACAAAATAACAATGTTAAGCTGTAGATGCCAACAAGTTGGGAAAGCAAATTGTCACTCAGGAAGGATACATCTGTGCAGTCTCTTTTTTGAAGACGTATGCCACAGGAATGTTGGGCGGGGTAAATCCCCAGGAGCAGCCTATAATCTTACTACAATCCTCTTGAGTGCAGGCTTTTAAACCAACTAAAAGATAATCATGGGGCATTTTGGTAGCATCCTCAAATACATCTAGAAAGAATATGTTTGTACTCTTATATTTGACATTTGCCTTTCATCATTTCACAATTTGAATTCAATTCTTGCAAAAAAATCCACACTTAAAATACATTATAAAAATAAAACAGTTAATTCATATTTCATCAGAATGTGTTGCTCCATAGCTACCAAAAAGAGTACCATTATAAAAACGGTACAATCACATTCATGATGTAATTATCTAAACTCTTTCTTTTCCTTCTTATCCGTGCTTTAAGAAGGTAAGAACTCACTTTACATTTATTTTGAAATTCTACAACTTTATTCTGCCTCCTATAGCCACAGCGCTCAGAGCCATGCAGTGCCATTGGTTTTGTCTGTAAATGGCAGATTCTGAGGTCTGGGGATAGAGCCCTGCGAGTGTCTGGTGTGTCGCCAGTAACCTGTGCCTGCAGTGTGTGGACCCGTGGTAACACTGCGAACATTAAGAAGCATTTTCTGCACTTTGTTTTGACTCGTGCTCCAGAGTCTGTTTTCGCGGACTGCGTTGGGACACTACCCTTGCTGCTTTGTTGAGTCTGACTTTGGTGACTGCTGCCAGACACTCCCCCTCCTGCGACGCTCGCTCTAATACCACTTCTATAGCGGAGCGTGGCAGAGTGAGGTAGAGTATCTGGTGTCTGATGGCTGATGGACATGGCCACGCACCTTCACAATGCTTCTCATCAGCTGGCGAGTCTTCATAAATATATGTCTCTCACGCAGCACTCTTCAACTAGTCTGACCTCGGCCCCAGAGGGAAGGGACTCTGACACACGGCGGTGAGTAAAATATCTGACTCTGCTCAACCGGGGGTTATCCTTCCTTCATCGAGTTGCTCTTCAACGGTGGGTGAATGTTGTGATAGTCTTGCTACTCCCTACCTACTGAACTCCTCAAGACCTCCTAACTCCCGGGACGTTCTATGGGACACAGGATCTCCAGTATCCAAGCACAACTCTATCTCTACAGCGAGTCACCCTCTAATCCGGCATGAGCTACTGACTGATGAAGTCTCAGGTTTTGATGCTGCCATCATCCTGCTTGCAAATGGTTTGCTTGTCCCCCAAGCCATCAGCCCAGTGAGGGTCGCCCTGGGGGGATGATGGTGTTGTGTTCCCCAGCCATGGACTACCCTGTTGCACTATTGGGTCCACCAGACCTTGCTGCCCCGGCAGTTGAAGGGGCAACCCTGGCTTTCTCGCTGGCTCAAGGACACCCCGGTATGACAAGGGCTCTGATTCATCTTCTGTTGCCACCAGTCGGAGCCCCTCATCCCCACAGCTTGACCCGCCAAACCCTGTCAACGTCGGATGGTATCCTGCAGTGGTTCCACCTTCGGCCGAAGCTGACCAAAATGTGTTCCCCACTGCTCTCCCTATGGCAGGCACTCCTGTTGGAGTTCCAGCTGCCCTTGAGGCTAACTCGCCTACACTGGAAGACGCGACGTTGAATGCCTCATGGGTCTCGGATGGTCCTTGTCACCCTAAAAAATTACCACGTTCAAAAAGCAGAAAGGGCACTAAAGTCAAAGGGGTCCCATGTGCCCACTCTTCCACTAAACTGGGTAACTTCCCGCACAACCCATGGATCCATCAAAAGCTGGCCATGCGGGGGCATGAGACTGTGCCCACAGTTCCTTCTATGTTCTTCATGAAAAAAAAATCAGCTGTCTCTACATTCGGTTCACGGTTCAGTGACGTGTCCGACGCGGAGTTACTTGAAAGCACTGAAACTTGGAACTGGTCTCCGACTCATCGAAAGGTGGCTGATGGGGTCCGTCAGTAGCGCCCTCTTTGATAGTCCCTTTCAACTTCAAAGCTGTTGTTAGGAGCACGAAGGCCCAGTTCGCGCCTCCAGCTGCCCCTATGTCGAATACTCTGGGGGGCTTGGGCGCAGCAAAGCTACTTACACTAGGCAATGAATTTCAGCCCCAGCAAGAGGCCCAGCAGGAAGACCATGGGAAGGACAATTCAATCTTGGAGATGCCGCCTGCTCCCTTGGATTCCACTCCCAGCGAGTCGGCTGCCTCAGCTTTGGTAATCGCTTCACCGAAGTTGCGACCAGAAGCTGCTGTTGATGTGGTTTCTAAGATGCTCGGGTCGGTTGGAGCAGGTCAGTTCGGACAATGGGAATTGGAAGCTCACTGACCGCTTGACCCGCTTATTCCTCCTTTTGCTCAACTCAACTTGGGCTCTTCTTTGGCAAATCAACCCTTCAAGCCTCCTATTCTAACTACCCCATTGACTTGGAAGGACAAACTTGACCTCTTCTCCATTATGTCTACATTGACTATTGCTCTTGCTCCGTTCACTAAATTATACAAACAGGTGAACAACACCCTCGAAGATCACACCACTCTTTTAGCTATGACACATTCTAGGCTAATATTTTTAGAGGGTTTCATAACGGATAAAGAAAAGTATGACTCAAGACCTGGTAGTCTGGTGGGGTTCTCTCACGCCATTTCACAAACTGACAACGAAATGGGTGCACCAATCTTGCAATCTACACAGACAAGGAACCAGTCCACTCAGACAAGAAACCAGTCACATGCTATTGATTTGACTAGGTACTGTACAAACCCTGTAGGTACTAAGAATGCTGCTGCAGGTATTCCTTATGTTCAGACAACAGTGACTGGTCTGTGTATAGCACGGGACACAACCCTTCAAATCTCCTCAATAGAGGAGGACTGGGTGGGGGACAACAATCCCATCCTGATCTTTTCCAACCAAAAACAAGGGCAATAGAAGAAGAGCCCATTTCTAGACGCGAGGGAGAAACAGCAGTGCTCAATAAGGTGTTATTACGGCCTCCAACTGAGGTAAGCCAGGCCTTGAAATCGTATGCGAGGAGGGTGGCTTCAACTAAGGGAGGACCCTCCGCGGACGGTGATATAGAGAGATGTGGTGCTTCTTGTGTGCCCTCGATATGTCCTCCTAACACCAGTCCCATCTCGCAGTCCTTCCTGAACCTATCCACTTATTCGATTGAGGACACCCCACAGGATGTTCAGAACATAGAGCCCCCATCTCTAGTTGAGCCTGATGCTGGAATTAAGCTGGTGCCCCAAACTGACAAACAAGAGTCACTTGTTTCCCCCGGCTTTGAATCCAATAGTGACAAATGGAAGCATCTCAGTCTGCAGGCCCCAGTGGGGGCAAGAACATTGGCGGCCAACACCGCCTCCGTTGCTTATTCTAAAATCGCAAACTATATCGATGAATTCAAGTGCAGGGAGGGGGGTTGCAAAAGTAACACATCTAGAAACTAATGGCTAGATCACAAACAAGCCACTGTAAAAAAAGTTAACCCGCATAACCGGTCACTAAAACTGGAGAGGGTCTTGGACAAAAACACCTCCCTCATCTTATACCATCAAGCGATCCTGGAACTGCTCCACTCTATTCCAAATCTGTGTTCATTACGCTCCTCTGATTTTGACCTTATTGAATTCTATGAGGAATGGATGGGCTCAGTGTTACTCCATCTGTCTTCACCAGTAGTTACAAATATGTTGCAGGATTCTACAGAAATCTTGTTACTGCTAGGATTTGACTTGTCATGCTTTACTTCCACCAAAGTCTCTTTTCCGCCCGGCCATCAAACTGTCACTCCCGACAGGGGAAACATATGGAGGCACATAGGAACAACAGACTTTAAATCTTTTACCCCGTTTCAGGACCCGTTCAAGATCGGTAGGGTCCCGTCTGGCCCTGTTATGAAATTGAATGTGACCTCCAAGCGCGACACCTCGTCCCGAGAAGTGGGAAGTGTGACCGTGCAAAAAGCCACTAAAAGACCTAACTTGCCTTCCTCTGACTGGTCTTAGTTAGCTAATACCTTGGCGTCTCATCCTTCCTCTTAGCAACTCAGACCCAGATTTCAACATCCAACAAACGACTCATTGAAAGTTTCCCCAATAACCAACACTGACAGGTTAAAACTTATCTCCTGTAACACGAGGTGATTTCACCACTTGACATGCCCCAGCAAATTAAAATTTGCCAATTTCGACTTAATAAACCTCCAGGAGACATGGTTGAGGAAGCCACCAATGCTGGATGGTTTAGTTCTGTCTATTGTTCCGGCTGTCAAGAGTGACTTGGGTCGTTCATCTGCGGGTTAATTAGCTGCGGTATCAGGTGGCTCTCTGAAACTTCTGAATTCAGTATCCTCCAACTTTCACATACAAGTAAACACAATTGCATGGTATCCTGGTCTACCTTCTTTAGGAAGCACTCCAAGACCTACTATCCAGGTCATCAATGTTTACTGGAATCCTGCAACGATTTCTGCTAATTTATTTATTGCTTGTATCACTACAAGTTTGGATGATTTCTATACAAATCAGGAGCTCTCATATCTCATTATTTGTTGTGACCTTAACATCCCTGATCTCGTGAAGTCAAAGCAGGCCCTATTATGGAATCATGACAACCTGAAAACCGCTAGACGCGACCAGTGGACCACACTGATGAACTCTAGAGCTATGCACCTCCTTAACGGTAACATCACAGTGGATGTGCCTGCACAATCTACTTGGCAAAGCAGGAGTTCTACCTCTACTCTAGACTATATCTACCTGTCCTCCAACGTACTGCCTTTGGTCCTCAGCCTTCAGATAATTACCACCCCCCAGAGCGACCACAATCTTCTCCTCCTTGAATGGCGACCTTTCGGTCCTTCAGTTCACGATTTCACTCCCATTGTGGTTGACTCTTATAACAAGGGTCTCCGTCTGAGGATGTCGGCAACAGGAGTTAGGGCTTTCGCTTCCTCATTCGCTAGTACCACACCTACGGTTGAGTATTCTCCGTTGTTGGAAGTATTTTGCTCTAGCCCAACATCTGACGATTACACTATTAAAACTGGCCACCACACATTTGACCCTATCTTGGTGGCAAAAACAAGATGGGTTCGAAAATTGAGGCGGCTGGCAAATAAATCCAAATCACCCGAAGCACTCCGAAACACTAGGTCAGCCCAGCGCGATTATAGAACTGTCTATGCTCATCTAAACACCTAAGATATCAGAACGATGCCGAAGCCATGTTAAGAACACTGGTGAGCAGAGATGCCTGCGCCTTTTGGTCGCTCATCAAACCAAATGAGACCTCCTCAAGGGCAGATCAAACCAATCCTATTGACAAGGATGCATGGATCACTCATTTTACCAAGCTCTATACATCGACTATGGTTAGAGTGGAGGAAGTCCTGCTCTCTATGAGCAAGGGTCCTTGGGCTCTTATTTTGAACCCCTTGATATAATGGCACGCATCATGAAACTTAAGATCTCCTGTGCTACTGGTCCTGATGGTCTAACAAATGTTATGCTGCAAGAGCACCCGGAGGACTGGGCCAAGTTCATCATGTCTTTGTTCGATCAGATCGTCATTACTCATCAAATTCCGAGCACATGGAGGAGGGCGATAGTGGTTCGATCCACAAGAAGAGGGATCGGAAGGATCCAAGTAACTATCGCCCTATTGCCCTACTGGATGTGTGGATTCGTGAAAGGCCTGGGTATGGCTGTCAACATCCTCTTGTTGCTGGTCCTGAAAGAAAGGGCTCAGCGTCAGAAAATAAAGATCTCCATGGTATTTGTGGACCTTGTGCAGGCATTCGACCAAGTAGACAGAGGCCTGCTCTGGCCCAAAATGGAGGAAAAGAACTGCGCGCCATCTATATTGGAACCAATCAAGGCCATGCACTCCCACACCACCTTAAGAGTCAGGTTAAACAAGTCCGGTCTCCTCTCCAATCAAATTAAGACCTTGTGAGGGGTAAAACAGGGGTTGTCTGATGGCGCCTGGCCTCTTCAACTTTTTTATGGAAGATATGCCTGAGGCTTTTCACTCGACAAGATCATTCCCCCAAAAGTGGGTGGGGTCTACCTTTCTCGGCTACTCTATGCCGACGATGTAGTACTCACTGACCGAACGCTGGTGGACCTACAGCGGCGATTCGATGCCCTCAATAACTACCTCAGACAGAATGGGCTCGAAATCAACAAAGGGAAGACCAAAACCATGAGCTTTGGCATGTCTACCAAAGGCAAAAAACGGTTTTCCTGGCAAATCGGTGGTGAAAAAATCAAGAATATGGATTCCTTTAAATACCTCGGGGTTTGGTTAAGTAACTCCAAGCCGGAAGCCCCGATGTTGTCATACTTGGTAGGAAAAATGAAAACCTTGACCTCTCAGGCATGTGTCTTCAACAGGAATTTCTGACATTTCTCCATTCTACCGGCAATCCAAGTTTACAAAGCAAAGGTTATCCCGAAAGTAGCTTACGGGATGGACGCCATGTTCTCCATTTCAGACTCCTTTTGGTCTCACCTCGAGGGCTTTTGTTGGAAGTGAGTTCTTGGGGTCCCACAATCTACTCCGATTGTCATTCTTCACAGAGAACTGGGCCTCTCGTCACTGAGGTGTTCAGTCATTTGGAACAGACTGGCCTTGTTTGGTAAAACTTTTACTCCATCAAGACCTTCAATCTTGGACCTTATTCACAACGCGACAAAACAAAAACATAACCCATCCTTGCAGGACTGGTTCTAGGATATGACCAGCTGCTTAGACGCCATTGGCAGTTGTCTTGACCAACTCTTGACCAACCCAAACAGGGTGAAAGATAAAATGAAAAGGTTTGACTGGATTCAAACACTGCAAGTGGGTTCTGAATGTCAACTGGTGAAGCACTTGCCCTCGGACCGTTGGAAACTGAACAGTGTGTCCACATACCTGAAACATTTTCTGGACAAAAATGTAAGAGACAATTTCTAGTGAGCCCGGCTGAACTTGTACTCGACACATGAGATCCAGGTAATATGAGGACTATCTTTTGTAGACAAGTTGACGAGATTGAAACATTGGTGCATATCGTCACAAAATGCCCTGGGCTGAAAGACCTTTGCACATTTTACTTTAGACATCTATTTTCAGATTCTGATCCCCAAGTTTGGTAGTCACTTTTAATTAGTTGTGCAAAAATCAAGTACGTTATAGCCCTGGTACAATTTCTCGAGCGATTATCTTTTGATATTGGAACATTCAGCTGATTGGTTCTAATCAGCTCTGTTACTGCATCCTTCAAGGTTTTGACTTTTTCTACTCTTCTTTCTTTTCTGTCACAGTTTCCATCTAAATATCATTGCTAAACATTTTTTTACAATTTGAATGCAATAAATACATTTTAAAAAAGAGCCCTGTTACCATGTGTGGCTGTGAATCTCAGAATCACCTTTGAACTCCTATCATGTCTTAATTCCAATCTTCAGCAGCTCAGCCCATTTGCACTTTCCTGTGAATTATAACCATAAATAGTCATAGCTCGTAACCTCCTTGTTAGCATACCCTTTGGAATCCATTTGTAATGTTGGTGCTCTCTTAAAGACAGAATAAAATACCATAGCTATATAAGTCTCTCTAATCTTAGTGTATTACAGCCTTTGCTAGAAAGAATTGAGTAGCGAGGTTCGTGGGTGTCTGTCTAAAATAATATAATATTTGAGGTGTTAAAATTGAGAGATGACCATTCCAAAATGGATTAGGTGAAACATAGAGCAAGGACATATTTCTAAGGTGTATATATTGTGTGAAGACATTTTAAACTAAGGAATCATCTCAGCCCTTATCCATCAGGTCATCTACTTTTACCAGATTTAGAAGGGCAGGGGGGAAGTCCATCATCACCAAAAGAGGCATGCCTCGACAAAACAATTTACAGGGTAATTCATAGAAGTGGCGCACACGGCTGGCGCACAGTGTGCGCGTGCGAATGTCTGCGCCAGCCGCGTGCGCTAAAATTGATTTCCGCGCACAGCGTATTCATGGATTTTAGCCTCTAAAACCAGCCGTGGCGCAGAGTGGCGCAGCGACCCTGCAGCAGTGCCAGTTACACCCCCAAGAACGCCCTTGCGCAAGGAAAAGCCATCAAAACTCCCAATGCAGCGCAAAGGGCTGCGCTAACCCTGGACCAGTTTACAGGGCTGCCAAACAGCAAACGCCAAGCGGGGAACGTGTATTACTGGGGTGCGCATGAAGTTTCAGACGCGAAAGGGCATGTGCGAGTGGGGTACGTGTATTACTGGGGTTCGTGGGAAGTTTCATATGCGATTTCAGCAGGGTACGTGTATTACGGGGTTCGCGGGAACTTTCAAAAGCAAAAGGGCCTGTGCGAGTGGGGTACGTGTATTACGGGGGTGCGCGGGGGTGCGCGGGATGTTTCACACGCGATTGGCCAGGGTACGTGTATTTCAGGGGTGCGCAGGAAGTTTCACACACGATTGGCCTGTGTACGTGTATTTCAGGGGTGCGCGGGAAGTTTCACACGCGATTGGGCTGGGTACGTGTATTTCAGGGGTGCGGGGGAAGTTTCACACGCGATTGGCCTGGGTACGTGTATTTCAGGGGTGCACGGGAAGTTTCACACGCGATTGGCCTGGGTACGTGTATTTCAGGGGTGCGTGGGAAGTTTCACATGCGATTGGCCTGGGTACGTGTATTTCAGGGGCGCGCGGGAAATTTCACACGCGATTGGAGTAGGGTACGTGTATTACCGGGCTGCGCATGAAGTTTCACACGCGATTTTGCTGTCAGAGCGGGGAACGCGTCTTTCGGGGGTGCGCGGGGAGTCCTACATGTGAATTGGCAATGTGGGTCCTCCCAGGTGTCCCCTCTTCCTCCTCCACGGCCCCTGCAGGCAGCCCACACCACAGGGGACTACCCCACACCCCTGGTCATGCCCCGCAGGCAGCACATCCACCATGGGCATGCCCCCCAGCCAAGCCACATGTCACATTGCAATATGATCACCAACTCATGTCTCCCAGCACCCCCACCCCCAGCAGTGCAGGGCACCTGCCAGCAGGCCCCCACACATGTCCCCCTGCCTCCAGGTAATGACGATCCTCAATCATGGCCCTTATGGCCAGCCTCCCCAGCCCAAAGACCCAACCAAGTATTGCATCCACCCACATAGAAAAGGCAATTACATGATACAACCCCAATGGCAAGTATGTAAATGAACACATGTCCGTCACACACACACACAATGGTTGCAAGTGAATGTGAAAACCCATATCATGACATGCATGAAACCAATGAGATAACACCACACATCGAAGTATGAAGAAAAAAAGGTATTAAACGCAACATGAATGGAATTAAAATCAAACAAACAACAATGGGAATAAAAAAAGAAATACTGCATGTCCGTAAAATAATGAAAAACAAGAAATCATAATCCAAACGAAAGGTGTCCAAAGTCACAGTCCAACAAAGCAAATCCGAGGGAAAAACAAAAGTGAAAACCATTGCTCCATGGGGAAATCCAAAAAAAAGAGATGAATCCAATAGTGAACTATATACAGAAGAACAATCCAGGGTCCATGATCCCAACTGAAGAAATGAAACCTATCAAAAATACTACCTAATGAAACGTGGTGCATTGTCCAAGCGCAACCAAAATAAAGAAAAAACCAAAGGAAACCTAACACTACCTAACTATTTACAAGGGCAGCGGGCTAGTCTGATGGCTCACTTTTGGATGTCCCGGGCCAGGGCATCATCAAACTCCTGCTCAATGTCCCGGAGGCGGTCCTCTTCCATGGCCCCGAGGGTTCGCAGGGACGATGACATGTTCTCCTGCAACTCCCTGTGAATTGCCTCGAGGCACTCGGCTCGACTCAGGGCCCTCCATGGAGTTCTCCGCCCTGACCATCGTGAGCCGTGCCTCTTCTGCCCGCTGCCGCTTCGCATCTATGGCATGACCTAACCGCTGCAAAACGGAAGACACTTCCTGTCCTGGGTCCTCCTGCCCTCTGTCCGATGCCTGCCCCACCGATGACGAAGGACCCAAGCCATCATGGCTCCCGACTTGTTGCTGCTGCTACTGTGCCTCTGCCCGTGCCCTGGCTCTTGCTGCCTGCACATCCTCCTCCGGCTGGGGTAAAGTTGTTGAGGTGGCCACCCCTGCTGGACGTCCGACTCCCGACTGTGGCAGGGATGTATCATCCACCAGCCTGGCCGCAGGGTCAGAGACAGCTCCACAGGGCACCCAGGTGACACATGGGTGGGAAGATGGCACGGAGTACGACTGGCGCATAGGGGGTTCAGTTGAGGAGGGGGTCAGAACAAGGCCCAGCAAATGGAGGAATCCGGCCCTGGTGACCTGTCCCAGTAGGTCGACGTGGTCAACGAGCCATTCGAGACGACATGCAGTCTCCCCATGAAAAGACTGCATTTCACCTCGCATGGCCCGTTGACGCAACGCCACACCACCCAGGGCAGGCTAAACCCGGTCCCGGATAGCCACGTCGGCAGGCAGAGGAAGGGCAGTTGTCGAAAACTCATCCCCTGCCTGAAAACAGGTCTGGACGTAGGTATCCCTGCTGGTGCAGGATGATGCAGTCACAGGATTGGGGACAGTATTACACACAGGCACCTCAGCAGAAGCCTGTGCTGCCTCATGTCCCTGCCCCTGCACTGCACCACTAGCACTAGTGGAATCCCCACCTCCAGACCCCGTCTCTGTCCCTTGCACGGCCTCCTCATCCACCAAACCCCCCCAACCTGGATGACTCCGTGCCATCTTCCTCCATCGGGCCCTGTGGGGTCTCAGCTACCCCTTCTGCTGCCGAGGAGTCCAACTCCGACCTCCGCCTCTTGGACCTCCCCTCGGCAGCTGCGATCTGGGACGCAGCACCGGACTCCTCACTCCCTGACGAGGTGACAACCTGGGAGGGCAGACGGGCCTTGAGTCTCCGGCTGGCGGTGCGATCCCTGCCACTGTGCTCCACAGCACCCTCTCCACCCTCTTCATCAGTCGACGCTGCAGACAGGGATAGATAGGACACAGGCATCAGGGCACTATACAATGGACTCATACACACATGACAGTTGCACACGAGTGTCATTGTCAAACTTCAGACATGGCATCACAATCCCCAACACACATGTCATTTCAAATCACACACATGAGCTATTCCACAACCATATCTCAACAGCCAGCACCATCCAAACACATACAACAGCATGAGCAGGCAAAGGTGAGCCAGACATCACATGAGACACGGGGAGTGCACTAGGCATGCACACACGCCACCACACTTACATGAATGTGTACACCTCCACCAAGTTTCGCAGTGATGAGATCGGCATGCATGTCACGTCTGGCAATCAGTCTTCTACATATCAGTCTCACATGCATCCATGTTGCATGACAGTTGCACACTTGTCAGATACACATACATGCACATGTACACAGTGCAGATACATGCAGCTGGAACCAACATCCATGTGTGACACCACAACCTTGATAACTGACATACACAGTCATTCAAACATGTGTGCTCACACATCTGCATTTGGCCTGCATGCTTACTCACAAATACACCATCCATGTGTCGCACACATGAAAGGACTTGCATGTGTCAGCCTCACGGCCCTGTACATACACATCCATACATGGCCCTACAAAACCACATGTGCAACCTGCACAGTACTGGCACACCACCACACGCACAGCTTCCAATCAGTATGCATGTACACTTACCACTCGACTCCAGACGGGTGTGCTTCTCAAGGACCTGGACGTGGAGCGATGGGCATACGTGTTCCAGGACCCTCATTTGGTCTTCCGACAGGTGGCCCCGGTGCCCCTTAGCATCCGCTGCCTTCAAGAGGCGCTGGGCCTTGTTGAGGGTCCTGGACCTGAAGTCCTCCCAGCGCTTCTTGACATGATGGAATTCGCGGACTGCCACCCCCTCCGCTTTGATGGCAGTCACGATGTCCGTCCAGATCCTAGTCCTTCCTTCCTTGTCGGCGCGCAACCTTCCGAAGAGGGCACCAGGACTTGCTCCACCAGGACACCAACTTCGGTGGCAGTGAAGCTGGTGGCCACTCTGGCAGGAGTGGGTGGGCAACTGGGTCCTGGGGCTGGGCTGTGGAGCGATGGAATCCCAGTCGGGAGTCTTCGGTTCCAGCAGAGGTGGTCACAGCAACAGCAGCCCTGGCTGGTGTGCAGGCAGAAAATGGCAGGGCACATGGGTAGCAGGCAATCAGACAGCAGAAGATGGCAGGTGGGAGTGTGCTCGGGGCTCTGGGGGGCAGTAATTCGGCCTTCTGGGCAGGAGCATGGTCTTCCATGTGTGAACGGGTGGCCAGTTTGACACGGAGTGATTTGGCACGTGAAAATCTTGCACGTCCGCGTGTAATTCGAGGAAAGGCCCTTAGCGCGTAAGCGCGTCAGCGCATGTACGCGATTTCATTGGACCAAAGGCCCTTAGCGCGTAAGCGCCTCTGTGACGTGACACGCACGGGTGTTTCCCTCATAGCACGTGATGACAGAGCACACGTGGAAAAGCTGCACGTCCGAGTGTCAGCGCGTGTAATTGGAGGAAAGGGCGCGTACGTGACGTGTACGTGTGGGTTGGTTTAAAAGGTACGTGTAGGATGCCATTTCCTTGTACGTGCTTTTTGTGGAGAGCGAGTGGGTGGATTCTGTACTTCTTGTAGGTTCACACGCGATTACTTCACAGCGTTTCAAGTTCAAACTCCCTGTTACCTCTGACAGCTTTCATTTTTCTACTTTTTTTGGGCCTGTCTCCTCAGAAAGCGTACATTTCTTCTTTTGGCTGGGGTGTTGCCAACGCGCACACGCGCCTATTTTTCACGTTCTTTTTCCAGGCAGACGGTGAGTTCCACACGTACTTAGCAACTGTGCTTGCCCCGTGTGTCGTGTACCCCTTCAGAGGTCATTGTAGGCTGTGTGTATCACGCGTATGCTTATTTTTGTGTTTCTGGGTGCCACAGCATAGTGCGGGTTCATTTTTCCACGCACGTGGTCTACGAGGGGTTGTGTGCAAGTGTATTTTTGTTTTTGGGCTGCCTGTGCATTGAGTGACCCGTCATCTTCCCCCAGGGGTCATAGACAGCCTTGTTAGAGCACTGGGGTATGAATTCCATCTAGTACCCTACCCCTTTGACCCCCAATTGCCCAGCACAATAGTTTACTGCTCCTCCCATACGCACAACAACATCAGTGCCATGGTTGGGAGGCGACTAAGCGGTAAGGGAGGCAAAGGTGGCCGACCTTCAAAAGGTGGACGTGGTGGGCGCGGTAGGGGACGTGACCGGGATTTGCAGGGTGCCCCTATGCCCCCATGTGTGGAGGACCAATCAGGGACACCCATGCCCCCCCCATGGTTGAGGGAAACGTGGCTGAGACCATCCCAGCTCAGCCCTTCTTGGACCAGCCCATTGTGGCAGCTGACCTGGCACAGGATGACTCCCTGGCTGACTTCCAGGTCAGCAAGTCTAAGCCACGTGTGGTGGTGCAAGTTGTCACCAAGCCACATGGATCTGGGGCAGCTATGTCATCTGCTGCCCCAAGTATGCAGGGTGGTGAGGCTTCAGGGGAAGCTGCAGCTCCATCCGCCCCAGCTCTGACTCTCCCAGCCAGGACAGTGTCGGTCCTGGTCCATCATACTGATGTTCCCCCAGCCAACATCACACTTCAGACAATGCCTGCATCAAGTCCTATGGTCAATGTGCATTTGCACACTCCAACAACACAGTCTACCGGTGATTCTGCCCCTACTGACCAGAGCGGCGTTAGCCACTCTGGCTCCGCTCCACCTTCTAAAAAGAGGAAGACGGGTGCTCTGGCATGACAGACTGAGACCCCAGGCATGGCTACACACTCCGGTACCTCAAGGAAGCCTTGATGGAATTCGCGAACTTGATGCACTTGTGAGCTATGTGTTGGCACATAGCCACGAAATGGTGGTGACTGCAGGGTCCAAGACCACACCTGGTCAACGTAAGGCACACTGGCAGTCCATCGCCGACCACATAAGTGCCCTTGGATTTGTGAGGCGCTCAGCTGATGATTGCTACAAGCAGTGGAACAACCTGAAACGCAGAGCAAAGAACAAGCTGGCCTCAAGTCATGCCGCTACTCTGGTGACTGGCAGTGGGTCTCCACAAGAAGACAACGAAATCACTGAACATGAGTCTGTTGATGGGACTTTCGTCACAGAGGAACAGATGCGAGGTGTGGGAGAACTACCCGATTATGACACATTGTCCGGTGAGTGCCCATGCGTGTGTGTGAAATGCATGTGTATGTTGTTTGGGTGACAGGTTCTGATTGAGTGGCAGGTGAGGGTATGTGTGACTGAGTAGTATGGGTCACCCATGTGCTTCATCCAAAACATTCTGCGGCCTTAAATTTGGGTGTGACACTATCCCTTCTGCCCACAGTAGTAATTTAGCACAACATTACGGCAGTTGCCCTTGAGGTGGCATCATGCAACAACATTGTTTGTATTTTTCAGTGTTCTTTCAGGCTGATTGTTTCAATTCTCCCACTTTTGCAACACATTCCTCAGCCCTATTGTGACATATGTGACATGCTTCTGTCATTGAAGAACCCCATATTGGCCCACATGTGTCACCTTGGTAGTTGAATGATTTGACCATTCAGGCTGAATGAGTATTGTCCTGATCACATGATGTTTTTGGGCCTGTTTGAATGTGGAACATGCTAGTTGTTTCCTGTCATGTTGAAGTGCACAACCATTGATGTGTACATGGCCCTGCAATCACTGTATTTTTGTACACTGGATGTGTTGCAGTGTGTGGCACATGGTGACTCTTTTCACACTATGTGGCATTTTTCATCTCTTCATGTCCATCTCACATGGATGGGTGACAGTACTCATTCACTGACATATGGATGTACTTGTGGAATGTACCATGGCTATGGTACATGCCATCTGTGTGATGGGATGTGTCATTTATGTGTATAGGACATGCCACTCACAGGCCAATGTGTGATGGCACTGCTACCCAGCATGCAGCAAATGTGTTGCTCTTCCATCTTGGTGTCATCAGTGTCTGACTTTCGCCTCCCCTTCCAACTCTGTGACAGTGCATGCCTGGAACAGTTATAGTCATGTGGGACATGTGTAAATCATGTACCGGTTCTGTAGCTTGTCAGACCTATTTGTGTGCTATGGTGCTAATGCCTGTTTCCATTTTTTGTCTTTCATTTTTTTGCAGGGGATGACGCACTTGATGCTGTTGAGATTGAGGAGATGGTGCAGACCCAGGAGGAACCTGAGGCACAACCGGCCACCAGTGGGGGACATGGTGTGGTGGTGGGTGAGAACCCACTCTTGCTGCAGACGATTCTGTCAAGGGGTGTCTCTGGGTGCACCTCCCCAGACCTCTATTCAGGTGCTGATTCGGATGATGAGACCTATGTGGCGTCGCAGGTAAGTGTTTCTGGAAGGGGTTCTGTTCTGTACAACCCACCTGCACCAGGGGTAGAACCCTCTATTGGGATGTCAGTGTTGGTTAGTTAGCCTCTGGCGGTTACGGGTGCAGGGTTACACTCCACAACATCTGATCCTGTTCCTGGGCCAGCAGATCAGAGAGGGAACTCAGTCCTGCAGCCTTAGGCAGTGCCGGCACAGCAAGGCGCAGATCGCCTTGCCCCAAACAGGTGTGGTGCCCGCCGACGTGCTGGCCGTACGCCACCAGGCAATACCGCATGGGAACAATCCATGTACGGTATGACAACCCAACAGGCAGCATCAGTTGAGATGATGGCTCAAGCAATGGGGAGAGTGGCCACTTCCATTGTCCCCCATGAAAGGCAGATGGAGCAACTACAGCAGGCAACAGACTTCATTTGCCAATCACACAGGGAGGACATGTTGACGTTCAACAGGGACAGACTGGCGGCACTGGAGACTCTACGCCAATCGATATCAATAGAGTCCCAGGGCCACAGGGAAGCCCTCAGGGTAGAACTCCATCACCTCAGGGAGACTCTTGTTGACCTTGAGACTTCCACTAACTTGAGGACAGAACAGCAGCTGGAGCGGCTCACACGTTCACTCTCAGCTGAGATGCAGGCAACTCGGGAGGAGATCCGGGCATCACGTCAGGTGATGCATGGGGATCTCCGCACTATAATCCTCCAGAACGAGACCTTCCACACCTGTCTGCTTGCTGCCATGGAGGACCATACCAGGGCTTTGCGTTGGCTGCCTCCCATAGCACCACCACCTTATTTGGCAGCAGCAGAGGGTGTTCAGAGCGAAAGCAGCAGTTCTCCCACATTGGCATAGCCGTGCAGCCATGTGCCCATGGAGGTGTTTTTGTTTCCCAACATCCACACAGGCGGCTGTTGGTGCGTACCCTGTCCTCAGACCTCCTGGGTGGCCTCCCCCCACCCCCCACATGGTCATATTTGATTTTTGATTTTTGATTTTTGATTTTTGATTTTTGATTTTTTGATTTTTGATTTTTGATTTTTGATTATTTTCATACAGTGTGTTGCCTTGTGGCTCCCGTGGGCATCCACTGTATTCCAGCTGGGCACATGCAGGCTTGTCCTGAGTTTGGGTTCGATGCTTGGGTTTGTGAGACACACACCCCTCCTGATTCCCGTTTCCATGGGCTTGCAAAGGGTGTGACCAAGTGACAGTGATGTACACAGTGATGTTGGGCTCCCATGAGCTGTGTGGGCAGTCTGTAGTCAATACTGTGTAGACATTCCTTGTGTATATTGTTGTTGTATTGTACACTGCATGTTCTAATTATGTATGCTTCTGCTTCCATGTATCCCTCTAAATTTGCAGGTTCATTCCTCATGTCTTCACAAGGCCGTCTACTTTGGAGATGGAGTTCATGCTGTATGCAGTACACAGACAAGTTTTGAAGTCTGCAAGACTACAGTTGGAAGGGGCGATGTGGTGCCATATTCAGGTTGTAAGACTACAACTACTTTAACTTAGTACTGTCATGTTTTAGTTATGTTTGAGCTTGTGTAGCTGCATTGTATTGTTGGTAAGTATTTGGTCATGTGTGTTGTTAGTTCAACATTACTGGGAGCATACTGTGTGTGGTCAGTTTCCATTAGGGACACTGTACTTTGTGACACTTGTGTCAGGTTTTCGGGATTGCTTTGTTTGCTCTCACATAGCATGACATGCCATGGTGTGTTGGGTGGCAGTGATGGGGATGGGTTGGGTGACATGGCACTGTTCTCATGTTGTATTTTGCAAGGGGGTAATGCATTTAGCAGCATATGTGTCTTTTGATGACACAGCATTGGTGGTGTTTCTATAGGTAGGGATGCACACTTGTAACACTTTCAGGTGACCAATCTCAGACTGGTATGTTTGCGACAGTTGACTTTCCCTTATGTCATCATCGATTGTCAGCTGGTATGTGGCAGGGCTGTGTGCACTCCACAGGGGTGTGATTCTAAGTGAAGTAATTAGCCACCAGTTGCGTTCGGGCTGCCTCACCCTGTGCCCTTTCCCCTCCCATGCGCAGCAGGCGTGCATGTGGTTGGGGATGTGGGGGCACCACCATGTCCACCGGCAGGCCCCGACGTGTTGCAACGTTGTGCAGGTCACATGCTGCCACTATGATCCTGCACACTACTGGGGGAGCGTATAACAGCTGCCCGCCAGAACGGTCAAGGGAGCGAAAGCGTGACTTGAGCACTCCGAATGTGCGCTCCACTGTGCCCCGGGTTGCATTATGGGCTGTGATGTATCTTACCTCGGGTGGCGTGGTGGGGTTCTGAATTGGCATCATCATATGGGTGCTCAGAGGGTAGGCACTGTCCCCTGGGGAGGTGGTGATGGGTATCATTAGTAGGGTTGTGACATTACTCAGTATCTGGCATGCATGCATGTGCTGTTGCATTTATACTCACCAAGCAGCCGTGTATTGCAATGCCGCCCAGCTTCTAGGTCCCGGTTTAGGGCTGACATTCTCTAAATGAAACTGTCGTGGGTGGACCCTGGATAGTTGGCATATACTGAGGTGATGATTCCCTTGGCATCACATACTACCTGCACGTTGATGGAATGCCAGTGCTTGCGGTTTCTATAGATGTGCTCTGATGCCGTGGGGGGAGGTAGAGCCACATGGGTGCAATCAATGGCACCTAGGACTTTGGGGAATTGTGCCATCCCATATAAATCCTGGACGGCAGCCTGCCATTCTGCAGGTGTTCTGGGCAGGTATATGTGCCTGCGGACTGATGGGCGTGCAATCATGATGGCCAAGACCTGGTGTAGGCAGCGTGACTGCGTGGCCTGTGACACCCCACACACTATGGCACTTGTCCGCTGAAATGATCCGGTGGCCAAAAAGTGCAGTACATTGAGGACCTTCTCCAGGGGGCTGAGTGCTTGGGAGCAGAGGGTGGGTGAGGTGAGGTCATCCTCCCACTCACTGACCAGGTTGAGTATTATGTGAGGTGGAAACCTGTACCTCCCATACACCTGGTCATCAGGCATCCCAAAAAGGCTGGTTCTGGGTGTGAAAATTCTGGGCCTGACTATCCTCCTCCTCCTCCTCCTGCGGTATCCCACGACCACTGCTGCTAGGAACGGTATATTCATCCTGGCGTCTGAGCTTGCTTGTTGTTTGCGCACACTTTTATGCTGCGCGGGTCCACGTATGCCTGCTTCCTGCTGGCATACGTGTTTCCGGATTAGCGCGTCTTTTATGGTGCGTGCGTGTGGGCGTTCCGTGCATTTGCCTCCTGTACTTCCCTGCCCACCCCAGTAATACACGTACCCCGCTCACCCAGGCCCAATCGCGTGTAAAACTTCCTGCAAGCCCCTGAAATACACATACCCTGCTCGCCCAGGCCCAATCACGAGTAAAACTTCCCGCGAGCCCCTGAAATACACGTACCCTGCTTGCCCAGGCCCAATCGCGTGTAAAACTTCCTGCGAGCCCCTGAAATACACGTACCCTGCTCCCCCAGGCCCAATCGCGTGTGAAACTTCCCACGCACCCCTGAAATACATGCTATTTTTGACACAGCAGGTGTCCGTATTTGTGGCATACCCCTTTGCACATAATTTGTCCCAGAGGGCCACAGTATGGGACATTCATCAGAGCTGTATATACGTGCTTTTTGTTAGCGCACATTTTTTTTAATGCGAAGGGACGCTACCGTCTGCCTTCGTGTGGTGGACATGTGTTGATGTACATAGTTGACTTTTGGTTTGTGTCATGAGATCGCCATTTCACTGCTGGGGTGTGGGGGTGCAAGGGGACATGAGTGGGACATGAGTGGGGGCCTGCTGCCAGGTGCCCCTGACTGCTGGGGGGTGGGGGTGCTGGGCGACATGTGTGGGACATGAGTGGGGGCCTTCTGGCAGGTGCCCTGCACTGCTGGGGTTGGGGGTGCTGGGGGACATGAGTGGGGGCCTGCTGGCAGGTGCCCTGCACTGCTGGTGGGTGGGGGTGCAGGGGGACATGTGTGGGACATGAGTGGGGGCCTGCTAGCAGGTGCCCTGCACTGCTGGTGGGTGGGGGTGCTGGGGGACATGAGTGGGGGCCTGCTGGCAGATGCCCTGCACTGCTGGAGGGTGGGGGTGCAGGGGGACATGAGTGGGGGCCTGCTGGCAGGTGCCCCTGACTGCTGGGGGGTGGGGGTGCTGGGGGACATGAGTGGGGGCCTGCTGGCAGGTGCCCTGCACTGCTGGGGGGTGGGGGTGCAAGGAGACATGAGTGGGACATGGGTTGGGGCCTGCTGGCAGGTGCCCTGCACTGCTGGGGGGTGGGGGTGCTGGGGGACATGTGTGGGACATGAGTGGGGGACTGCTGACAGGTGCCCCTGACTGCTGGGGGGTAGGGGTGCTGGGGGACATGAGTTGGGGCCTGCTGGCAGGTGCCCCTCACTGCTGGGGCGTGGGGGTGCTGGGGGACATGAGTGGGGGCCTGCTGGGAGGTCCTCCTGACTGCTGGGGGTGGGAGTGCTGGGAGACATGAATGGGGGCCTGCTGGCAGGTGCCCTGCACTGCTGGGGGGTGGAAGTGCACGGGGACATGAGTGGGACATGAGTGGGGGCCTGCTGGCAGGTTCCCTGCACTGCTGGGGGATGGGGGTGCTGGGGGACATGTGTGGGACATGAGTGGGGGCCTGCTGGCAGGTGCAATGCACTGCTGGGGGTTGGGGGTGCTGGGGGACATGAGTGGGTGCCTGCTAACAGGTGCCCTGCACTGCTGGGGGGTGGGAGTGCTGGGGGACACGCGTGGGGGTCTGCTGGCAGGTGCCTCTGACTGCTGAGGGGTGGGGGTGCTGGGGGACATGAGTGGGGGCCTGCTGGCAGGTGCCCTGCACTGCTGGTGGGTGGGGGTGCAGGGGGACATGTGTGGGACATGAGTGGGGGCCTGCTGGCAGGTGCCCTGCACTGCTGGGGGGTGGGGGTGCTGTGGGACATGAGTGGGGCCTGCTGGCAGGTGCCCTGCACTGCTGGGGGGTGGGGGTGCTGGGGGACATGAGTGGGGGCCTGCTGGCAGGCGCCCCTGACTGCTGGGGGTGGGGGTGCTGGGGGACATGGGTGGGGGCCTGCTGGCAGGTGCCCCTGACTGCTGGGGGGTGGGGGTTCTGGGGGACATGAATGGGGCCTGCTGGCAGGAGCCCTGCCCTGCTGGGGGGTGGGGGTGCTGGGGGACATGAGTGGGGGCCTGCTGGCAGTTGCCCCTCAGTGCTGGGGGGTGGGGGTGCTGGGGGACATGAGTGGGGGCCTGCTGGAAGGTGCCCCTCAGTGCTGGGGGGTGGGGGTGGAGGGGGACATGTGTGGGACATGAGTGGGGGCCTGCTGGCAGGTGCAATGCACTGCTGGGGGTTGGGGGTGCTGGGGGACATGAGTGGGTGCCTGCTAACAGGTGCCCTGCACTGCTGGGGGGTGGGAGTGCTGGGGGACACGCGTGGGGGTCTGCTGGCAGGTGCCTCTGACTGCTGAGGGGTGGGGGTGCTGGGGGACATGAGTGGGGGCCTGCTGGCAGGTGCCCTGCACTGCTGGTGGGTGGGGGTGCAGGGGGACATGTGTGGGACATGAGTGGGGGCCTGCTGGCAGGTGCCCTGCACTGCTGGGGGGTGGGGGTGCTGTGGGACATGAGTGGGGCCTGCTGGCAGGTGCCCTGCACTGCTGGGGGGTGGGGGTGCTGGGGGACATGAGTGGGGGCCTGCTGGCAGGCGCCCCTGACTGCTGGGGGTGGGGGTGCTGGGGGACATGGGTGGGGGCCTGCTGGCAGGTGCCCCTGACTGCTGGGGGGTGGGGGTTCTGGGGGACATGAATGGGGCCTGCTGGCAGGAGCCCTGCCCTGCTGGGGGGTGGGGGTGCTGGGGGACATGAGTGGGGGCCTGCTGGCAGTTGCCCCTCAGTGCTGGGGGGTGGGGGTGCTGGGGGACATGAGTGGGGGCCTGCTGGAAGGTGCCCCTCAGTGCTGGGGGGTGGGGGTGGAGGGGGTCATGCGCTGGTGATCAGTAGTGCAAGCTGACATGTGGCTTGCCTGGGGGGCATGCTCATGGTTGATGGGCTGCCTGCGGGACATGGCCAGGGGTGCAGGGTAGTCCCCTGTGGTGTGGGCTGCCTGCAGGGGCCTTGGAGGGTGTAGAGCAAACACCTGGGAGGAGCCACACTGCCAATTGATTAGTAGGACTCCATGGCACCCCCGAAATACACGTACCCTGCTGAAATCGTGTGTGAGACTTCCCGCGAACCCCAGATTTACACGTACCCAGGCCAATCGCGAGTGAAACTTCACGCGAACCCCAGGAATACACGCATCCCACTCGCACAGGGCCTATTGCGTGTGAAACTTCCCACGAACCCCAGATTTACACGTACCCCGCTCGCCCAAGGCCAATCGCGTGTGAAACTTCCCGCGCACCCCCGAAATACATGCACATGCTATTTTTGACACAGTGGGTGTCCGTGTTTGTCGCGTATCCCTTTGCACGTCATTTGTCCTAGAGGGCCACAGTATGGGACAATCATCAGAGCTGTATATACGTGCTTTTTGTTAGCGCACATTTTGGCGCACATTTTTTTCATGCGCAGGGACGCTACCACCTGCCTTCGTGTGGCAGACATGTTTAGGCCTGTGCGCGTCTTCGCCCGTGCGCTGGTTTGCCCTATTTGATTCCATGAATACGTGTTGTAGGCGAGAGTGTGGGCGTTCTGCGCACTTGCCTCCTGTACTTCCCCCGTGACGCCCACATTTTCACGCGTTGGTCCCCATTCCGCTTGTCACAGCCGGTGTTACGCCTACTTTTGTTATGTGTGCCACGCTATGTGCGCTTTCGCTGTGGCCATAGCGCACGCCATTAGATGACCTGTGCGCCGGCATGCGCCACGCAGTTTTTCAGCGCACATCGCAGATTTTACTCGCGCACGGACTTCCATGAATCGATGTGCTCAGGTTTTGCTGCAATTTTCGCACTTGCACTGCGATTTTCGCACTTGCACTGCGATTCGCACGGTTTTGCACGGTTCCGCAGGAAGTTTCAGCGCACATTAATTCCATGAATCGGCCAGCCTATAAACTGATCCCTTCTAATAATTCCCAATACATTTGTTTTCCAACACAAAAATATCCAAATGATGTTGATCGACGGGTGCTACAAACCTTTATCCCCTAGAGGGCACTGCTAGATCTTTGGACAAGCCGAGGCATGTCCACAGTGCACCTGCTTCTAAAACCAGGTGGGCCCAACCACTTTGCTTTGTATCACATGTCACGCCACGTGAGCGAGAAGAGAAGTACAACCATGATATGAAGGCAAGACACGACCTTGATGTCGGGGTGCAGCACACCCTTAAAAAATGTACTCTGATAAAACCCAAACCAAAGCCAAAAATAATTAAAAAAGTAAAATCAATTAACATAAAAAGGGGTTACATAACTTAACTGTAAAAAATAAATGTTGAAAGACAGTTTAAAAACGTAAATATATCAAAAAGATTTTTAAAAGAGGCAAGGCTTTGTGACGTAAACGTGCAAGAGACTACCTGTCGCTTTTGACAAAGGGTATTTCTATATACTACTAAGCTTTACAAAGTAAGTTGTATTCTGTTATGTAATTTATGATACAATCTGTTATGTAATTTATGATAGAAGGGTGCCCGCTACCTCTTCCATCATTGCACTGTGTTTCCCACTATAACAGTTTATGTGCTAGCTCGGAAACCTCTATTGTTGTTTTAATTCATATGAACAGAACTGAGATGGGAGCATATACTCTTGGCTTTTACACAGTAGGGATTTGTCGGTAGTGTGATAAATCAACCAACATAATAGATGGCTTAATAGATGGCTACTAACATTCCCCTGAAATTAAACTAAGCGGTCTAGTATATTTAAGTTGAGACAAAAAACAAGTAAAATGTGCATGTGCCTATTTAGACAATGATAATTCTTCAGTAGTGCATTTAAACAATCAAGATTAAAGGTGTTAGAGATTTCACTTGGGAGTAACTGACCATGGAACCTACTCACTAGGATTCCAATCCAGGCTATCAATTAATGTACCCGTTCCTGAAAGTGTAAATATCTTTAAGATAATGTGAATGTCAAAAGTTTAACTACATTCTGTCATCCACTCCTTCCCTTACAACCGCTCCTTGTCTATAACCGTGTTCTCAGTTGGACTTCACACAGCATCATGTTCTTTGTTCAGCAGATTATGTTCAACATGCTCCTGACGCATGACAATGTTCTCTATCAAAGAGCTTGATCTGCTTTATTTCACATAACTAAATTAAATAATATTGCCTGGTTCCCAGAATCATAGATGACTTTACGCAAGGCTACTATATGAAAAGAGAGGCCAGAGTGCATTTGCACTCGAGATTCGAGGAAAGCCATGCAAAGATTCTAAATGAATATGTCTGGTCAGTATCAGGTGAAATAAATGCGTCCATGGCAATGCATATATCATCAGTGGTGTGAGTTAATTACAGGCATACTCCCTGCCTGTATAACTTCTACTGCCTGTCGATGTTCCCGAATGCATGTTGGCAGCACTGGAACTCGATAATGATTCTGCTGATTAAGTGCTAGATGAAGTGGAACATAGAATGATGACGTGCATTGTAAACAAGCAATGGCAAAGCTAGTAGATTTAATTACCGAGTTTTATTGGATTTTACATGTATGGGAATGAATAGAAATCTTTGTACTATGTCTATTTATAATGCCCAGTGTCTGAAAATAAGAATGTGTCGAACATTGAAACTGATTACAGGGTATGTAGTGGCCAAATCATTTCTACATGCAGCCCAATCAATGTAGGATGCACTAATGAATGGTAAAACAAATTACTTTGCCAATGTTGGTACATTTCTAAATCTGAATTTCAGGTGCAAATTTTGAAATAGCAAATGCAATGAAAATCCTTTAAAATATATATTTACAATTGACCTTAATGAATCCACATGGGGTCAAGATCTGAGCAGGACCCCCTCCAATGCCAGTTCAGTCATTCAATGCATACTTAAGGCCCTGAGTAATGGAATTATTTGCGTTTAATACAGGGATTTGTGTGCCATTCTTCCCGCATCTCCCCATTCATCAAACAGGAATTTGGAGGCAGAGGGCAGAGCGGCACCCGCCAGCAGAATTTCACGGAGGCACCAGCACCGTTATAAATGGTGCTAGTGCTTCTGTGGTCCCCATTCCCATGGAGTTCCATGGGACTCCACGGGGATGGGGATCAATGTTTTGCCGGTGCCTGACTTATCGGACCGCTAGGGATGTAATGCCCCGGTTATTCTGCCAATTCAGGCAAGTCATGCGCGGTACATCACTACGGGTCCAGCGGCTACCTGCTGTTTTTGCCAGCACGGTTACCACCGGACTCGTAATGAGGGCCATAGAGTAACTCCATATGTCATCACTGGAATACAGCCTGGATATTTATTCAATTGGATGATTTTCCTGGGGGAATCGGAAGAATTGGATTCTCACATTAATGTTCTATGTAATGTTTTGTTAGAATGTGATTTGAGAATTCCTCTATGTGCTAACTTTTTTTATGGATTTTGGAAAATTGAATGGCTCTAATACAAACAGAGTAGCTTTATATATTGATGTCTACATCAATACAGTGAACTTGAGATGTATCAATATGAATTACAATTAATTATATTTTGTGGAATATATTTTTGTAAAAAGCTTTAGGGATTGTGCAAATATTCAGATAGAGCTACTTGCTTGTGAGTATGATTGGGATCCTCTTGGTGTTAAAGGAGGAACTTTATGGATCACATTTAAAAAGTAATCATGTGATCATGTTTATGTTGCATTGTATGAGTGTAATCTTCCTCATTGGATAGCCTAACTATATGATAATGTTATGTGGTTCAATGTAAGTAAATAATGACTGTATCCAAAACTGTAGTTGAGAAACCCATGCATTCTGTTGACATTTAAATGTGTATGTTTTTTTGCAAAATATGTTTTAAAGTAATTGATTACCCTAATTTGCAAGTTGTCATGTTTGTTCTTGTAATGTGATAATTATTTCAATATTGAACATTCTTTTAGGGATCCTTTGTAATGGTGGATCCTATTGGATAGAAAAAGTGTGCATGTTGTTTTATCTAAATTAACAGCATGTAAACAGGCAATTGTTTATCAACTATGACGTTAGGTATAAAACCTATTTGCATGTGTGTAGGTATGATAAAGGTAATAGCTCATCTAAGTGCTTATTGTAACTGCTTATCACATTAAAATCCTAAACATACATGAACGTAGAGTAGAATCAATAATAATATGAAAACAAGAGAAAACATGCAACAGAAGTTAAGACAAAAAATTGATCATGGGCTTCATTTACCATTAGAGAGAATATTGACGAAGAACTGACAGGTGGTCCCCTTAAAGGAAAGTCCTTCAAACCAAATGTAACTGAAGGTCCTTGGCCTGTTTGTGGGATGATATAGTACAACAGACATAGAAAAGAGACTGCATGAATTCAGGCAGATCAGCGTATTTATCGTTTGAAAAAGATGATGCAGTAATTGTATACTTACTTTGGGATTCACCATGTCAGTAACTTCATTTTAAAGTAAACCTTGCCTGGAATAATTTTATCTCTTCTGAGATTGGCAAGATGAGCAAATCCAATTCCAGTGTGGATCCATAGAAAATGATTGGGAACTTTAGGCAAGGTTTCCAAAATCTGCATTCCACTGTGATTCGTTTTCACAGACAGTCACTGCAAGCCCACAATTCTGCTCAATAACTCATTATCCCTCGACAGTTTACTTGGGGCATACTTTGTCACTGTATGTATTTATGAAATCTGTTATGAACCATTCTGCTAGTACTTCACATTAGCACCTGGCGTTGGGGGTGGGGGGGATCTTCGATAATCAGGAGGCACACAATAAGGTCTTTACCTCATGATAGAGCACCTCTCTGATCCTCATTGGAAGTGGGAGGCCACCATCTCAGCTGCCAGGAATTTAGGTGAGTGCTATGTTACAAAGTGCTATATGTTACAAGGTTTCATAAAGTGCTCATTCACCAAAGGCATCCCCGTGGTAGCAGTGTGCCCCATGTTCCCTTTCCCTCCTTCCCCTCACCCCAAACTGAATGTTTACATGGCCTCCCACTTCCAAGATGGTGGATGCTCCTTATTTTAGAGGTCTCGATGATATGTGATTATGTTTTATTCGTTGGAGTGAAATGAAATGATACATGAACACACATGTTGAAAGTGTTTTCATAAGGTACAGCCCATGTGTTTGTTGTAGTTGAAAAAATATCTGAAAAAAGGCCATACAGACTCAAGACGTTCTCCTCAGAAAAAAATGTCCCACTCAACTGATCAATTAAGACCATTTTAAGACCATTTTTCACTGTATCCAAGTTAAAAATCCACTTCTGTTCACATTTGCGCAAAGCCAAGTCACAGTCTCCACATCTGTTCGAAATTGGAACTGTTTGAATAATAAACCAGAATATTTCACATGGTTTATGTTTTAGGAGGAGATAGTGGGCAACAAGGGGTTTATTAGGTGTTTGGTTCCTGATGTTAGTCCGATGTTCCCCTATGCGTATTTTAATGTGTCTTTTTGTTTTCCCGATATACAGAAGTTGGCATGGGCATTGGATCGCATATACTACCCATTGTGAATTGCAGTTTGTGAATGATCTAAATTGCCAGATTCTTTCTTTCAATTTTACACTTTTCATATTTTTCGTGAGTGAACAAACCGAACACATACCACATTTAAAATGTCCTGTTACCGGCGGGAGGTCCCAGAGAGTATTCTGTGAATCTGCTTTTTTTACTTGATGGTATGTATGGACCAAGTTGTCCTTCAGGTTCTTCTGTCTTTTGAACGCAAATCTTGGGGGTGCTGGATTAAAGTCCTCGGTTTTTATAATATGCCAGTTCTTTAGGACTAGTTTGCGTAACTTGTGGCTAATCGGAGTGAAGGTTGTGATGCATGTCATTTTTTCCACCGACTACTTATAAAAGTGTATAACTTAAACTATTAAAATTTGTGTTTTTACTTTGACTGCTCTCTGAATAATAAAATGCTTCTATGCGACTTCTAGATAGATAAGAAACATATCTATCAAAAAATCCCTCTGTCCCTGTTCCCTTGCAAGGCGGACAAAAAGAGGGGTAATTGAGCTTTTTGTTACTTTGTTTCCCTCTTGAAGTAGAAGAGGCCATGAAAGTGACTCTGTACAAGTAGTTAGGCGCTGTGGGTTTGTTGGGGTGATGTTTAGGGGTGGGGAGGGGGGATAGTGTGAGGGTGGGGAAGGGGTATAGTGTGTTTGGGTAGTGGTGAGGGGTGGGGGATGGGGGAAAATGTGTTGGGGTGGTGTTGAGGGATTGGGGAGGGGAATAGCGTATCCACTACCACATTAAACCTTTGTTCATTTGAATCAATGTCAGGACATTCCTCATTGTGTCCGTGTGTTTAATCATTAATGTATAAGTACATACAGTGGTGCATGGTATGTGAAAAATTAATTAATCAGATACAATTGTCCATCAGCTCCTGGAGAACCACTCCTCCAGCTCTGACGTCATCTTGGCAAATGCGTACAGACACCTCTGCCATAATCAGTGTATCCTCATCCTCAGGGGGCGGCATGTCCACATCAGCGGGTAGAGGGGTATTCCTCTGGAGGCAAATATTGTGCAGCATGGCACACACCAGCACGATTTTTTGGACTAAACTTTTGTGCCTCTCCAGTATTGTCCAGGCAGTGGAAATAGGCCTTCAGGAGGCCAAATGGCTGCTCAGTACAGACCCTGGTCCTGCTGTGTGCATGATTGCAGGCCAACTACTGTGGTGTCTGTGGAGGCAACTGCGGGTATCCAGAGTCTCCTATAAGCAGAGAGGTCAGAGGCGTCAGTCAAAGTGTATTGTCTAGGTGTTGCCAGCCACTGCATCATGGCGACGGGCATCATGTGCATGAATATGGGACTTCATTGCAAGGCATGACTTGTTTTCACTGTGTATTTATGTTGTATCTAGCTGTCCGTACATTGTAGTGTTACCACATGCACCCTGTTCTTTTGCAGCAGATGCAATTTCCAGGGTCTATATTTGTCATGACGAGATGCCATGGTGATTGTTGCTCTCGTGCATATGCCTTGATGGATGGTTTCTTGGGGTTCCATAGGTTTGAGGTGTCTGCATATCATCGTTGATGGTGGAGTGTACCTGTGTACTTGACTGGAGAACAAGCAGGGTCATTGTTGTGGCTTGTCATGTTGCACGTAGTGCAACATCGATTATGGAGCTATTATGTCGCATTGTGGTACCTGTATTAATGTTTGTGTATTTTACTGTTAATGGGCATATGCGCATTCATACAGGTTCGTCCAGCATGTACTAGCTCTGTGGGGTGTTCGGTCTGATAAGTGCATGAAGAGGGCAAGTCTGACATGTACATTGCCTTGTCAGGGCAGGCATTCTGCAGCTGTGCCCATGCAACCCCCACCCAATGTGGTTGACTGCATTGCAGCACATTGATGTATTGTGTGATGTCCCTTTTACTCACCCAATATCCACATCCGTTATCCTCTGTGCCACTTCATGTATCCAGGTAATGTACTGTTGCATAAGACCATGTCATCGCGTGTGGACCCAGGGTAGCAGGCACATCATTGTGTGATGTACAGGTCAGGATCGCATGTCACCTGCACCTTCAGTGAGTGGTAGTACTTCCTGTTGTGGTACACTGCTTTGTGTGCCTAGAGAGCCACCAATGAGACATAGGTGCAGCCCAGGGCTGCAAGGACATTTGGCATGTGTGCAATGGCATGGAATCGTCCCTGTGTGGTGTTTACCTGTGCTGGGGTGGAGGGCAGTGAGATGTACCATGAAACATGGTGCAGGAGGGCTTCCAGCACCTGGACTAGCACAGAACAAAATGTTGGCTGAGACATGCCGTGCAGCATGGCCACAGAGTGCTGGAAGGCGCTAGTTCCTTGGAATTGCAGGACAGACACTAGCTTAAGCAGTGGAGCCTCAGATGTTCTGATGTTAATCTTGCTCTCTATGTCACCCAGGATTGTGGTGAGCAGCTCAGTTAAGGTCTCCCTGTTGAGGTGGTACTGGGTTATCAGCTGCAGCTGACTGTCCGTAAGGGTCCAGGGTTAGGGCCTGACCCTAGTTATGGGCACTTGACTTAATTGATATATGCTCCCCCTCCTCCTCCTGCTCTTTGCACCATGTGACCAGGTCTGGTTTTCCAGTCTCTGTAGTTCCAGCCACATCGTTAACAGCTGCATGTCCCATCTCGGAATGGCAAGTGGTAGCATGGTGTTGGGGATTGTGTTGGAGAAGGTGTGTGCCTTATGTAGCCATCTTGAGTGGATTGGGTTCACTTGTGGCTGCATTTGTGGCACCAGTATTAATTTACCTCCACCTGGAGGCTGGCGGTAACTGCACTGTATTTTCAGGGGTCAAGAGCTGCAACATGGTGGAGCATCCAGCATGAACATGTTCTTCTAACCTAAGGTATTGTGGGGAAAAGGGTATCACTTATCTTATTCCAACAAGTCACTCCAAAACATTGGAGTGCACCTAGAGGTGCCCAGGGTCACCCCCTCTTGCCGCTGACTCAAGCCGCTGCTTGTGTCCCTTCATCAAGTCCCACTTGTTAGTTGTTAACTTGCTGCTTCTATAACACTAGAGAATGGAAGAAATCCACAGGAACTCTTCGAATTCTACTGCGTGTCAAGACTTTGAGCTCTCTACAAACCGCCTTTAGCTAGGCTTGCGTTTTGGGACTTAAAAGATTTACTGGGTGAAGAAACCCTCTCTAGAACCTTGAAACATGCTAATGTTACACTAATTAACCATTTCCTCCCTTTAAGTGACTTTACTATGTGTTTGCAGAGTAAATGCATTACTGTATGAACTGTTGGAATCTGCAGGTGCGCATAATAACTGATAATACAACAACATTGTCTTTTCCCTTTCTAACATTGCTACAAATGTAACCGCGAACAAACGCACAAGTGAAGGTGCCCTTTGAAGTCTATTCTCCAGTATTCCGAAGTGTTCTAGTGTAAATGCCTAAAGTATTTACAATGATTCTGGTGTGTATATAATAAATATATAATTTTATATAAATCATAAGTGTAAGAGTTTCTTTGGTGTGCATGTCTAACTAAGGTTCAGTGTACTGACCTACAGCTCACATCTTCCTCTTAAGATAAGCCTGACTGCTCTGCTACTCTACCGAGGTCTTGAGTTAGCACAGACTGATAAAGAGTTGGAGATCTACAAACCACTGGGATAGCTTACTAAAGTATTACTACAAGCAGAAATTTAGTAAAACTCCCCTAACACCTGCACCCTAATTTCCAAGGTATGAACATTGTAGCACGTAGGAAACCAGGGGGCACAAAGGCAACCCGCCTGGAAAGGGCCTATTAATCCTCCATTACCCGTGCAGTCCCATTTAAAATTAGACTGACAATGGGCCTCAACAAGAGGTCAGCCGTAACCTGCTGGTGCTACCGCTGGGTTGCGGCTGACCTTGTAACACCATTTTACGCAGCCTGATATCCTGGTGCCACCAGGATATTACAAATCCTGGCGGCCCGTGGTGTTAGGCGGCGGGAGCTGTAAGTCCCCATTCCCGCGGAGTCCCATAGGATTTCACGGAAATGGGGACACAGAAGCACCGGCACTGTTGCTAATGGTGCCAGTGCTTTCGTGAAAACCATGGCTGCAGGGGCCTGAGCTCACGGCAGATCAAACCTGCTCTCGTAGTCTGGTGTTCTGGACAGCTGGACTTGTAATGAGGCCCATTAATGTCCTTTAGTGGCTCATGCCATTGTAGATAATTGTACATGGAGATAGTTCGATGCAATCCTCTAGCACTAGAGCTATTCTGTTAAATACTTCCACCCCTTAGTCACTGATCATGGAACACATTGCTGTGAGATTTAGCATTTTCTGGTTGCATCTCCAACATCACACTATTCAATGTATGTGACCGAAAGGATAATTATGTCGACTCTGGAATGTATCACCTACTGAATTAGAGGAAGGCATCTGAGTTCTCTGGAATCTGGGAACGTATCAGTATTGTATGAAATTGGTTTGGAATAGTATTTAAAATACTACACGTTTTGTAACTTTCACTGTTCCCACCTCCTTTCCCTGTTTTAATCCTTCAGAAGCGTTAGTCTAGTCTACAGTTTTGCTATGAGTTTTCACTTTTAGCTTTTGTTGTTCTAAGTTTGTATCATCAATGTTAAGATTTTTGCAATGTTCAAAGTATAAAGATTCTTCAATTTGTAATTGCAGTTCAATTGTGTTATGTGCTTCTGGACCCATTCTCTTTCCCAGCAATTCCATTCCATACATCAAGCCAAAATTCAACTCTATCAACAAGTGGTGCAAGAGTGTGAGGTTGGCAATGTCCACTGCCTGGGGTATTGCATATCATTGGTAAAGGCTTAGATGTACTCAGGTTCTTTAAAATATAATAATTCAAAACTGAATTTTTGAATCACTGTAATCCTTGGATCAGGTACAATCCTGGATGTTAACTTTGGCTGTGAACGTCAAACTAACCACCCAGGCTTAATCAGTACATTTTCTAAGGATACTTCTCAATTTCAATTTTTCATTGTGTGCCCTTGGCCCACTTTCAAATGTCATTACTTCAGCAGACCTTTCTCCTGTGAGATATGTTTAGATCGAAAAAGCAAGCACTTGAGTTATCGCAATTGTGTGGGGGAAATGTATTACTTTCTGCAATTTAGCGAACATCTCTTATGCCTCTGAAATTGGGTTTTCAAGCAGTAATGAAGATCGTGTCAGGTGCAAGCAAATGCAACCCCGAAACATCTATGGTGGCCATCTTGTATTGGCTTCATTCAGAGGCTCTATTTCTTCTAAGAATAGTAATCCCTTTGATATAAAACAGCTCATTCGAGGTTCATCTGCTTCTAAAGCGCAGTTTTTAATGGAGAACAATGCACCAACGTCAGAAGGATCAAGCCCTGAGCCGACCCAGCCTGGATATACACTTATTAAGTGCAGAATTGCCCCATGTCAGAGGCAATCTCTTAACCTGTGAGTTATGCTCGATATTTTGTGTGCATGGCTTATGAGGCAGCTCGATGCAGCAGCCTCACTGTTGGAATCCAAACTTAATCTTATGGATCATAAAGGTTAAGAAGAGCAGGATCCACAAGATTGTCTTGTCTATGGAATAGGCTTCCTGTTTCTGTGCATCTGGCATCAACATTATTTTATTATTAGCATCAATGAAAGCATTTTCTTTTCCATTTCATATATCGGTTTCTGTTTTTGCGCTTTTGTAATATTTTGCAAGCAATTGATTGCATTGTGTAGTTTTCTTATTATGGCTGTCTTTGTTTCTGAGTTCCACTTATATAAAAAAAAAACAATTAATAAAATATAGCATTTGTTGGACTGAGATATGTACACTTCTTTCGGAATGTCTATTAAAATATCAGTTAAAGAAATCAGGTTGACTACCTGCCTTAAGACCAAGACTATCTTCCTGATGCATATGTATTCATGCAAATAGAATACAGTGACAAGTCAAGAAATTCAATAACAGTCATTTATAACCACAGTGAATCGTACTTAGCAGTGACAATCTACATATATCTGTCCGTGCATCAAAGTATAATTATGCATGTCTAAAAAAAAGTCATCATTCATTTAAAGTGTTGTCATGTTTCTGGTGTCCCACCATTTGGCTTTTTGCAAGGCTACTCCATTTGTCATTATTTTAACATGGTGCTTGCAACCATCTGTGCTCTTAAGGTCTTTGTTTCAGTTGAATTCTTAAACCTTCCTCAATTATTATGGAATTAAATTACAGTTTTGCTTATAAAACTGTCACTGGAATTGCATTAAGGTATTTATAGTGCCACATTCATAAAGTGTTCCAACAGTATTTCTTTAAACATGATCACATATTAAATGGACTTATTTTTCATATTTTTAATTGCTGGTATCAATCTCAAAAATATAGTTATGCAAATTGAATCAACATTAGACTCATCGTTTTCATGAAAAATGAACTGCAATTTTCTGACTTTATGATGTTGGTTTAGTGGGCAGTATGATCCATCACACGAGGCTGCCAGGCTCTCGTTAATCACTGCCATTCATGATAGAGCGTTTGCCTGAAGAGAGTGGGGCATTTTGACACGTCGGACCTAGATTCCTCGCATTGTATTGTGGATGCATGCTATTAATTCAACAACAGAACTTTTCTGTGTCATACTTATAAAGCAGCTCACGGCTAATCGCCTCTAACTATACACTAACGAGGGAGAATTTCACAAATATAAAATGCAGATGTTCGGTTTCATGAGATGCCCACATGCAGAGACCATTACCTCAAAGGGCCCAGAGGCCTCATAACTTCCAGGCTACAGCGACAGCTGCCTAGATTTAAAGGGATTCCAACCCATTGCTCAGAAAGAAAGAGGAAGTTCATTAAATACATGGGAAACGCAAGCCAAAAGACGTACGCCTGCATTGCAGACACGTTGCACTAGTCTGGTGCATTTGAGCTGGTCCGATAGAGCAGCAGCCCCGATTTGACATATGTGCAGAGCCTGCTGACGCAGGTTCGAATCCTGGCAGGGACAAACGACGACTTTCATTCTTCCGAGGTCGATAAATGAACACCAAATACGTGGGTAATAATAAGCATCGCTTAGATTCGCAGCACTATATATATGCTAAATTGTTATTATTATACTGGTATGGAATTTGTACCCGGCAATAATTGGTCTAGTGTAAAAAAAACATTGAAACAATATGTATTTGCAAGCATTGTACACAATTCCAGTAGCACCCGTGCAAACTTCTGTTATGTGGTCTCACCAGACGGCGCTCAACTTTTCAGACAATGCACCGCATATATCCGTCACGCGACCACAATAGTTTTGACAAACGGTGACATAACTATTAACTGAGGCATGCCACACGTTTATAAATATTAAATCATTGTGTCTCCAACCACTGTCTACACTGCTGTCCTTCATATAGCGTAAGGACTACATTATAGTGTGTGCTCCATTATGGCAGATATAAGGATAGTCCGGAACTTATGGTGACATAGCATTGCGATCAGGAATCTACTCTCTACCAAACAATCAAGCATGACAATCAGGAAACTACCAAACAATCAAGCTCTGTTGGTCCAGACAAGTAGGATATTATAAAACAGGGACTTGAATGCAACACTTTTCTAGATGCCGACTTGTATATTGCATTTTGCTGAGCACAATGTAATCAGCCAAACTCTCTCTCTCTCGCCCAAATGCCCCCATAGTTTGTAGAACGCGTCATATTCTCACCTACTGCATGCATCCTGGCAGCTGTTTTAGCACCCTGCCTGTGTGTATTGTCAGATATCCCCCAACAGTGGAAAGCCGTTTATTTAACACCTCCAGCAGTTACCATGAACTGCTTAGGGGATGCCCACTCACACGCCTCATCTCAAGTTAATGCTGTTCAATCTGAAAATGTTGCGCACATAAAGCATGACAAAAAGAGGCACAACCCTTTTGTCAAAAGTAACAGCAACCACACAGGTTTATCAAAAGGCTCTTCTGGGTTTTAATTCTTGAACAAAGTAAGACATAGGACAGTTTACGGAGACATCAATGTTTCCAGTAGCAAGTGAGAATTGAACACCTATTCCTGGCTTTTAGTCTCATAGCATGGTGTTTTCCGGTACTTGCAAAGCAGTATTAGTAATGTGTATAGGAATGAAGTGACATATGAAACCATCATGGTTTTACATAACATTATTTTAGGGATTGGTTTCCACACATGTTTGAGAAACAGTGTGTGAATAAAGTAGCAATGTTAGGGTAGCAATGTTAGGTGAGTACATTGGGTAGTGGTTTGCCTGCAATATTACCCTTGATAAGTTTTAGAATGTTTATGTAGTCAAAAAAATGAGTTCCTCCCATTGTGCCAGATACACACATATGTGTAGATCTCCAGAGATCTTTGTGCAAAATGTAAGTGCATTTTGGAACTCCAGGAGTCTTGTCCATGTCTTTAATCCTTGCGTAGTATAAAATGAGTACTATTTATTGGGACAATAATAATGTTTGTTATTAGAAATGCAGGGAAGCTAGTGGCATTAGCTGTGACTAAGTAGAGTTTTCCAATTGCACAAAATAGCCTCTAAACTGCATGGGGAGCCTCAGAGGCATTTGTCTCTGTAGGCACTATTTGGATCTTAGGAAGACGTGAGGGCATGTAGGTTGCAGCTTTTCAGCATGCTCCATTGCTGGGGTTCTAAATTCGATCCCTGATAGCATTCCATGGGAAACTTTGTAGGATGTTTTAATAGGGTGACATCTAATTCAGGGAAATGTTCCACCCAACCCAAGTCAGGCATGCACAACTTTTATTTATTTGATAAAGTTCCTTTCTAAACCTGGGACCACCAATTTAACAGTATTGGTTCCCTACTGCCTCTCTCCCTTTTCGGGCAAGAAACAAACAGGGTTGCACAGAATGTGTATTCATTAATAAAATATAAATATTTAAATCAATTTAAATATAAACAAACTATGTATTTGTGAAATTATAACGTCACTGACAACTCACATGAAGAATGATCAGTACACCCGTCACCTCGATTTTCAATGCTACATTTACGTGAATGGACACATGTGCAACACACATATCACCATATAGTTGGTTTACCCTGGGCAGACATTCACCATGTGTTAAAATAAATGAGGATTCTGGATACCACTTTCATTTGGTGAAAACAAAATGAAATAAGGTCACTGCAGCCTTTCAAAATGTATCTTCCCATTTACAGACAACTAGCAAAAAGTAAACGTTCTCTGAACGGGTTCTGTGGACAGACATGATAACACTATCATCAATTGTTGAACATCAATGATCCTGTAGGTTTCTGTTCCAATTCACTTATCGCTTGAGGTGCTTTGCACCCTGAAGTTAACTTCACTGAGATTTGGCATGTGTGGCTAGCTTACATACCCCAGAGCAGACGTTGGGGGGAGGTGAGAGTTGGTGTGCTGCTGCATAATGGGACCTATTGTGCTCTCTCCCCACCTGTTGCCTCAACCTGGCATGGTGAAATTCAGGGAAAGTGGTGGAGTGTCCAAATGTTATGTAGCCAATAATGTCCAGAGGGTTCTAACAGGTAACTACGCAAAATGTGGTGCAGATTGGTGAAACGGTGAAGAATTGTATGAGGAACAATACTTTGCCAAGCCACAAAGCCACAAAAAAATGTAGAGTTTTGCTGGAATCCAGAAAAAGGGGTGGGGTGTCCAAATGTTATGCAGCCAGTAATATCCGGAGGATCCCAACAGGTAAGTATGCAAAAGTTGGTGTAAATTGGGGAAACAGTGTGGAATTGTATGAGGAAAGACTTTTTACCAAGCCACAAACCCACAAACAAATGCTGTCTCTTGAGGAAATCCGGGAAACGGGGTGGACTGTCCAAATGTCATGTTGCCAATATTGTCCAGATAGCCCTAACAGGTAGCTATGCACATTTGGTGCAGATTGGTGAAACATTGTGGAATTGTATAAGGAACAATGCTTTGCCAAGCCACAAACCCAGCCACAAGTCCACACATTTTCACTTTTATTAATATAGATAAATACTCTCCCCTTAATCAATAGACTTATTAGAATGTCAAGCAGCATTCTAGAAAGCTCACTTGAAATACATAGCCTAATATTCCTGCATGTAAATCACTTGTTAAAGGTCTGTTTAACATATGTTTGCTAGATTCCCTTGTATTTGGTTTCTATTGCATTAATGTGCAAACGTGTACATTTTTCATTTTCAATAGATGGGAAATAGGTGGCAGTTAATAACCATTTACAACTTTATTTTGAGTGGATCAGCACCATTGACAGGACTCTGCTTGGTGATGTAACCAGTAAATGACATTATTTACTTTATTTTTCTAGGTATGTGTATAGTGAGATATCCTTTTGGCTCCCAAAATTATGCTGTGCTAGATCATTACACAGGGAAGTAGTCAGAGGATCTCCACGTAGTCTCAGAATATGACCTATTACATCAAATGTATAATTACAGAAGCACATACACTTCTGACATATTTACTAATTTCTCAGAATGCACAGTCGATTTTTATACTTTCCTGTTAACTCTGCTTACATAGAAATGTATTTTTGGCTGTCTCGCAGACTGGTTCTCTTTTCCCACTCTAGGAACAGATGGACATCAGTCAGCAAGATATAGCTTGGGTTCCCTCGTCCTGCAGTGGGTCTGCTGTCTTCTACTCTGAAGTAGGCCTGGGACTTTAACTCCATGTCACCCTTTCTTGCAGTGGTCTGCTTACAATCCAAAATGGGTCCAAAAGGAAAACAATCTATTCCATTCATTTTTCTGTTGTTGCCAATTCTCCTTTCTCTCCTTCTTTCAGTTTATAAGTCAGTCCATCCCAGTCAGTAAGTAAGCAAGTGAGTTCCCAGCATCTATGTGTTTGCACCTTTGTAGATCAGAAACAACTCTTTTTCCAGGTGTGTATCATTTCTCTAATTGTATGGATCAGTGTATGTTATTAGAGAGCGTTTCCAAAAAATAACAACACACTAAACCATCCCCTTCATACTCATTGGGCATTTTAATGAAGAGGGCAATCTAATAGAAGTAACTTCTACACCCAGTTTCCTGCTACTTGATGTGATGTCACCTTCAAGATTTGTACATTAATATTTGTACCTTTCTAAAACATCATATTCCTCACATATGATCATGATACTAATTGGTTCATCATATTGCTCTTACTCAGTTGAATACAATCATGTAATTCTCATCTCGCCATGATATATGATGTGTATGTGTTGTAAATTTTTAACCATTTTTCCCTCTGATACTTTTATACAAAAATGATGTTTCTATCACAGGATAAAAGCTCGCCGGCGCAGATGCTAGGATATATGTTATGTTATGTTATTTGGAATTTATATAGTGCTCTATATAATCATTGGTATGACCTCAAAGCACTGGTAGGTTCAACGCCCTCGGGGGCCATAGTGCAGATCAGTTGAGAGAGGGAAGTGTAGTAGGGTGCACCGGTTATGTGTGCAGCTGATGTAATTGCCTGATGGTAGCTGTATCATAGCGTTAGGTGTGGTAGTTTTGACATGACTTAAATGTGTGCAGTCTGGCGGGCGGACATCCATTCTGGCTGTGTTAGGCCTGAAGGACGCTTATTTGAGCAGCTAGGCCGTTATGTCATGGTATATACCTGCATTTTATGAGAGATATCAGGTGTTCAAGGGGTAGTATTCATATGTGTGTAGCTAGGCAGAATTGATCGAGGGGTATAGCTGCACTCTGATTGTGTGATGTGTAGAGTGGAGTAAGCAGAGTGGTATGCGGAGGGAGTGTTTGGGTGGAGTTATGATCTAAGGAGATCGGTATTGTGGATTCCAGGTGTGGGTCGCGTGTAGTGAGTCAGTAGGCGTATTCAGTGGTGACATTGGTGACATTGTTCAGGATCACAATGAATAATTAGTCATCAGATTTTAGGTTAGTCGCTATAGAATGATTGTGGTTGGTAGTATGGAAAGAGCCATGTCTTTAGAGCTTTGCGGAATGTCATATAATCTTGGGTGTGTCAAATATGAGGGGAAAGTGCGTTCCACAAAGTTGGGGCCAAGGTTGAGAAGGCAGACCCTCCAATCCTGACAGAGGTAGCGGCTGGAATTACTAGAAGGAGGGCAGTGCTTGATTTTAGGGTACACGATGGGAGGTATGGTTTTAGCTTCTCTTGTAGGTATAGTGGGCCAGACTTGTGCACATCTCGGTTAGTGATGCAAAGGGTCTTGAAGGTGATCCTTCATCTGACCGAGAGCCAGTGGAGGGTTTGTAGAGATGGTGAGATGTGGTCTCCAGGACCTAGGGCAAGGAGCAGTTTTGCGGCAGCATTTTGGGCTCTTTGTTGTTTGTTGAGTTGGTATGCCGGGGCTCCTAAGTATAGGGAGTTGGCATAGTCCAGTCTCGACATCCCAATAGACATAACTGCGGCAAGTCTGTTCAGGAAGGAGAGGTAAGAAAAGATGTATCTGAGAAGTTTGAGGTGGTAATGGCAGCATTTTGACATGTTGTCGATTTGACGGGAGAGGGTTAGGCCTGAGTGCATAGTGGAGTCTAGGTCCTTTACCGTGTCAGAGTGTGTGGGAGGTGGGCTGAGGGCCAAAGGAGTGGGTGTGGTAGAAGGGTAGTGTTGCTGCACACCATGATTTCAGTTTTAGTGGGGTTTAAGAGGAGGTGGTTTATTGTCATCCATCAATCTATATCTTGAAGACAGGCTTCAAGGTCAGGTTGGGCGTAGGTGCCTGATTTGGTAATTCTCGTGATGATTTGGGTATCGTCAGCGTAGTTGTAACACGAGATGTTGTGCATGCAGATGATTCTGGCAAGGGTGGCCATATAGAGGTTGAACAGGAGAGTAGATAGGCATGCGCCTTGTGGTACTCTGGTGTTCACCGAGTGAGCAGCTGGGACAAATGGGGAGATGAGTGTTATTTGTTTCCTGTTGCTGAGGAAGGAGGTGATCCACTTGAGAGCATTGCCACAGGTTCCAAGGGAATGGAGGCGTTCAAGGACAATTGAGTGGTTAAGCATGTCAAAGGCTGCAGAAAGACCAAGAAGAATCAGTACATCACATACTTCTGAGTCTGAAGTAACCTTGAGATCATCCCAGATCGAGTTCAGAGTGGATTCAGTTCCATGTTGTGGTCTGAAGCCTGATTGTGCGGGGTCGAAGAGGCTGTTGGATTCTACAAAGGCATTGAGCTGGGAGTATGCGGTTCGGTCCATGAGTTTTGCAAGGAATCTGGTGTTGGAGATTGGTCTGTAGCTTTTAGGGTTGAGGGGAACAAGGGATGCCGTTTTAAGAAGAGACTTGATATGCGCTATTTTGTAGGCATTGGTGAAGATGCCAGAGGTGAGGGAGTAATTTAATATGGCTCTTGCATGTTTTCCTGTGCAGGTCGATGAGAATATTTCTTTCAGGACAGAAACGGGGCAGGGGTGACTCGGATGGTTTACTGGCAGATAGAAGATCACGGAACTCGTCACTGGAGGTGGGTTTGAAGGAGTCGAAAGTAGGGGAGTTGAGCATCAGTGCAATGGTGTGAGGGTGGCAGTCGTGGGAGAGGACAGGGAGGATAGTCGGTGTTAAGGGAAGTCATCCTTTCAAGAGCCGTTGTGTAGAAGTGTAGGGAGAGGGAATCACAGACTGTTTGAGAAAAGATGCAAGTGGGTTTGAAGAATCCTGCTATGATCCTGTGGAATTTTTTGCTGTGGTTGCCATAGTTGAGAATTTCATTATTGTAATAGGCCTTTTTGGCCTTTTGGATTTCAGCTTTTTAGTTTCGGTGGTGCAAGGCGAACATGGATCTGCTTAGATCAGTTTTAGATGCTCGGCATTTGTGTTCTAGAGAGTTATTTTGTTTTTTGGGGTTCCTCAGGTGGGACGTAAACCATTTGGGGGATGGTTCATTGCATGTGGAAGTGGGGCATGAGGGGGTGAGAGGAATTAGTAAGTCATTAAGCTAAGAGTCAAAGGAGTCAATGGTTAAAGCTCTGTCTGGGGGGCGTGGTAGGGGAACTTAGGAGTAGGGCTTCGGAAATGTCGGGAACAATCTTCACTTTGTTCCAGCATTTGAGGTCTCGAGGGGAGGCCGGGAGAGCTGAAAGAGGATGGTAGAGGTGTGGATAGAGAAAGGGATGGCATAGTGGTCGGTCCAGATGAGTGGTTTGGGACGGATATATAAACCAGGTGATGGGAGCTGAACATTGCATCAAGGGTGTGTCGCTTTGAGTGGGTTGGACCAGTCATATGATGGGAGAGGTTGAGTGCATCAACCAGCGAATGGGTCATGGGGTTTTTGGGAATATCTATCCAGATATTGAAGTCTCCTAGGAGTGTGAGAGATGGGTGATTTACTTGAATGGTAGCTACAGAATCACAGAAGTTGTTGGCGAAATGTCTGTCGTAACCAGTGGGTCTGTAAATGAGCAGGAAGCTGTGGGAGAAGGTCGGTGGTAGTGAGAGTTTAACTAGAAGGGATTTACAAGAGGGAATGCATGTCTCAGATTCCACCAGTGAGATGGATAGATGAGAATTGAAGAGGACTGCCACTCCGCCTCCTCTGGAGGGTCTATTGAGGGGGATGAGCGAGTAGCCAGGGGGAAAGGCTTCATGTGCAACAGGGGCAAAGTGGTTGGAGAACCAGGTTTCGGTGATAAAGACGAGGTCAGGCTTATCAGAGGACAGGAGGTCAACAATGCTGTGTCTGTTTCTTGCTATGGAGCGGGCATTAAAAAGGATGAAGTTGACTTTGTGAGGGGATATGGTCTTAGTGGAGGTCATTGGAGTGGGAGCATGAGGAGCGTGGGAGCTTGGAAGGAATGTGGGTGAGGGTGGAACATTTTGGGTCACTAGGACAGGTGTGGGTTGTGAAGAGTAGGCGGGCGGAGGTGGATATTTGAGAGGTGTGGGGAGGGTCGAGTGCGGACGGGAGAGTGGAGAGAGGATCAGTGGGTGTGAGGGGTTTTAGGCAGCTAGATTTTGGAGTGAGTCTGGAAGGTGATGGGGATCTGGTGTACAGGGTGTAAAGTCAAGAGAGAAGAGGTGGAGGTGAGGGGAGGAGGGAGAGTGAGGGGGTAGGGGAGGGAGAGACTGGGGAGGGGGGTGGGTTGAGGGAGAAGGCATGAGGAGTAGAGAATTGAGGAAGAGGACCAGTAACGTTGTATGCATTTTGTGGGTTTTGGTGCTATAGGGGTGTGAGAGAGGGTGGGCGGGCTCAGAGGGGGGCGGAGATGAAGCAACCATTCTAGCGAGGGGATCACCAATATGTATATTTTTTGTGCACACATATCCACATTTGCCTAAGTTACATAATTAAACAAGCATCAAAAATAACATTTCATCCAACTGATGGAGCTTTTCGCATTGACTCTGAATGTTTTTTGAAAAAAAAGTCTCTAGGACAGTTCCTTCAAATGATACAAGCAGAAATAAATTCTGAATGACAAATTCACATAGTACATTTTTTTTTTTTACAAATAATGGGATGAATAACAATCTGAAATGGCATACCTACCCACGCCTGCAATTAGAACATCTGTTGTCATACAATGTTAGTTCCTTTGCATCTGAGAGCTGGCCCATTTAAGACCAGGGGAGGCTTGGTCATCATGGCACCTAGTGTCAGGGGGCTCTTTGAGATTCAGCTGGCCCAGCCATTTATTGGCATATGTCCCTGCCCCTTGAGTGAATAAGGTAACTTTCTATCACTTACAAAAAGACTCAAAGTGTCAGAAGGTACTCATTTCCTTCTCATTGGAAGAACTAGCTTTTGGGAAGATCCGATTATTTCAAAGGCAGACCAAAACCCTGAATCAATTCCATGTATGTATAAAGCACAGTTATTTCTATGCAAGGCCTACCTTCCAGTACAATGCAAAACAATTGGTTCTTTGGTTGCCCAGGCTGAGTCATACAACATTATAGTTCATTTTCAAAGTGCCTGCGTTTCATTTTCTTCTAGCAAGCCACCCACCTCAATAGCTTTTGGGGGAGGTCTGGTAAATGCTGCTTTGCTTTCTAGGCATAGGTTGGTTTCATTCACAAATACAGCCACTACAGTAATTTGGTTTTCCACATTGCTTTTATATTTCCACAACACTGGTCAACATTATAAAAATTCTTTGCAATCAAACTCCTGTCAACATTCTACATTTGTGAATACCCGTAGGGTGTATAATGCTGATTCGTAATCTGTTATGGCAATAAACAGAAGAATGCAGGCCCAAATGTGTTTTTTTACTTTCCTATGAAATGCTGCTTTTTGTCCCAGATTGGACTGTTCTCCAATTAACAAAAGTTGCTGTATACTTTCATGTTAACTAGGGAGATTTCTGTTTGTGTCTTGCCATTTACTTTCAAAATATACTCTTGTAGATGGGCTGCTAAAATGGCACTTTTACTCACTTGTGTCTTTTTCAGATGCTGTACCCAGGTTGCAGATCACATATTTGTTGTTAAATTCAGTGCATTTCTTTGCATCCTTATCTTTGCTATCGACTGCCCTACAATTTTGAGGCAGGACCTACAGTTTTACCATAGGTCAGTGTGCTGCCAAGGGCCCAATCGCAAAAAGGTACATTGAAATCATATATTGTGCTACTTTTCAGGAAGGAGTCTGTGTGCAGTGGGGTGCAATTTGTGGTTACAGATGAACACAGGTCCGAGCTGGGGGTAGCACAGACATATATTGTTGAGGGGGAGTGCTTGATTTGTTTTTAGGCACCAGCAATGTTAAGGGGGCAGCAAAGAGATACATTGTGGAGCTAGAATTCATGATTTAATTTGGGCAAATCAGTATGAAAGGGGAAGCATCATGGACATATATTATTGAGAAAGACCTCATGATTTTGCCGTGAGAACTGGGGAAAAGAATGGAAATACATTGTTAAACAAGCCTCATATTTCCTTTGAGCACTAGTGTAGTAGAAACGAGTCTTACAATTGGAACACATATGACATGTTAGCAGCTCTGGCATATGTGATGGGTTGCCATTCAAATAGCTTAGCTAAAAAGAGCGGTTTTTGGTGGTTAATATAGCAGTATGTGACACCATGGCTTTGGCAATGTTTCAAGATACATGTACATTTGTATTCACTTAATGGCTAATTATTGCGATCCCCTACACATTACTATACATTTTCTAGCCCTATTGACCTAACCTCCCCCTGGTGACCACATTAATAATCTCATTCTAATAATGACCTAAACATCAGGTTATCCATCCTTCATCATTCTTATTGGTTGCAGTGAATTGTTACATTTTACAAAATGTTGATCATTTCCCCAATGGCTATGCCACCCTCGAGTGTTCCATTATGAGGTTCACCCTTCTTCATTGACCAATCATTTTGTGAGGTGGAGACAGTGCGGCAACAAAAATAAATACTTCATGTTCAGTACAATACACATTTAGCGTGTTCAATTTGAATGGTAACAGCAACAATATCATACAGTGTTAATAGTATAATGGGGCATGTGAACACTCCAAGGAATTAAGGATAGCTGTATGAAGACATTATGTACGAGATGATCACCTGAGCTACTAACTTCAATATTCTCAAGCTCGAGAAAGCATGTCTCGTGAATCTACACTATATGAGGTCACAGATCTCATAGAGGCAAATAAACATATGATTGAAAATGCCACATGCGACAGAAACGGATCAAGCATATATATTTTGCACCACAGTAATCTACTAGGGTAGCAGAAATAAACACAATAAGCACTGCATGAATTACTGGCTTCTTGGTCTGTCTTACCAGGTAATCGAGCAGTGATAGTTGTGGGTGACTTTAATTGCCGTATCCCTGCTGTGACAGGAAAAAATCCCCAAAATCCCAAGTTAAGAGAGAAACATCTATTAACGCATAATAAAACAGACAGGGAGGGACCCCGTTGGTGTAGGCTGTTCAGCGAATGGGATTTGGAAATGCTGAATGGATACACGAATAGTGATTTTCCAGGGAAACACACTTGGTCCAATGGGCTATATTGTAGTACCCTAGATTACATTTTCATGTGCCCTAATATGCTGCTTTTGGTAGAAGATATGTTCGTATCCCCAAACAAATGGAGTGATCATTCAGCTCTCCACTGCACACTAAATTTACAACTGAGTGCTCCTGATAAGTGCAATATGGGCACAGTTTATGCGAACAAATCAGGCTCGTGTATTAGATGGTCGGCTAAAAATATTAATCAGGCTGCATTGGCACTCGAATTGGATAAACGGATAAATCTACCTAGTTTCCATTCCATGTCTATTGAATCCATTGAGAATTGGATAAAAACCTTCTCTCATACACATGCCTTGGTCCCGTCCATTAGCATGCATAGACCGGAGGGTGGCCCCTGCTCCTATAACAATAAGATCAGAGATGCTAAAAGGGATTTGAGACGGGAATTACGTATGAGTAAAAAAAAGCTTGGACCGTCGGATGTATTACGAGTTGCAGCGAGGAAAATCAAAAATAAATATCGATCTATTATTAAAAATATTAAATCGATTGCTAGTACCCGGGCTCACCAGAGATTAGTCCATACGATCTGTTCTAAAGACACCCGTAGTATATGGGCACTTCTGGGAGAAACTAGGGAGACTCAGAAGAACCAAATGGTTAATCCAATTAAAGCTGAGTCATGGGTTGAGTTTTTACTTGCCCGAAATTCAAAATCATCTTATGACAAACTGGGCCCTCAGATAACCCTGGCCCCCCTTCTGGCTTTTGATATTTCTTATATGGCCATAATCTCTAAGATAAAGATGCTTAAATCGTCCAGAGCCCCTGGACCGAATGGCCTAGCTAATATAGTTATGAGAAAACAACCCGAGTTTTGGGCTAGTCTATTAGCAATACTATTCAAAAAGATAATGGCACAGGGGCAAATTCCAAGTTCATGGCAAACTGCAATACTGATACCTGTATTTAAAAAAGGTAATCGCCTAGATCCCATTAATTATCGGCTTCTCTCCATGCTGGATACAACGGGTAAACTGTTTGCCTCATTACTGCTTGATGAATTACAATCATGGGCAGAAAGGGCAAACATTCTGTCCATTTTCCAGTGCGGATTCAGGAAAGGTTACTCAACGAGTCACAATTTAATGGTCATGAACCTGTTGAGAACCAAAGCGCGCAGCAAAGGTGCACCACCTTTATATGCTTTATATATTGATTTTAAAGCAGCTTTTGACACCATCCCTAGGGATCTCTTGTGGACTAAACTTAACGGGCTGGGGTGCCCCGCAGGCATCCTGTACTACCTTAAATTGCTCCACCACAATACGTCAGTCAGACTGAAACTAGATCAGGAAGGACACCTGACAGACAAAGTGCTCCAGAACAGGGGGGTGAAACAGGGTTGTGTCACGGCCCCCTTGGTTTATAACTTGTATGTATATGACATACCAGTGGCCATAAAGGCCGCTTCTAATTGTCCACCTAAAATAGGGGAATTGGCATGCACTGTTCTGGCCTACGCAGATGATTTGGTCATTTTTGATCACACAATCAGTGGCCTACGCAGATCGGCTACTGCTTTGTGGGATTATGTGAAACAAAATGGCCTAATCATCAACTTAGATAAGACTAAGGTATTGCGCTTTACCAACAAAAGAGTATCACGTGCAAGCCTTATGGTGGGTAAGAACATAATTCCCTACGCCCCTCATTATCGATATATGGGTATCGATTTCGAAGTGAGCGGTGACTATGCCATGTGTAAACATATTCGGACGACGCGAGCAGCTCAGGTTACATCGCTGGTCGCGAATTTTACGAACAAGCAAGGAGGTTTCACTCTATGGGGCACCCGCCAACTATATGTGCAGGTTTTCACTCCCATGATAACCTATGGTCTAGAGGCTTTGTTTGACCTAGATCTCAGTTGGCTACAAGTCCTAGAAGGTAAATTTTGGCGGAGGGTCTTGGGGTTGCCCCCAGGAATTCCAATGGCCATTTTGCGTCTAGAACTGGGCATACCATCACTAAAAGCTACTGTGATGAAAAAGAGACTAGGGTTTTTTATCAAAATGCGCTGTGGTACATCAAATGCCATATTGACTGCTGTAGACAGGGAATTATATATAAAACAAAACGCACTATCTCCCGCTGCTATAATGTTAAAACATCTCGCTGACATAGGATGGACTCATTGTGAAGGGGAGTACACCCGGCAAGTCCAGAGAGCCTTGGACAAGCGAATAGATATGTGGGATTGGTTGGAAAATTTTGCCCACCTTAGTTCACTGAAAAGTTATGAATTTGTTAAATTCAGGCTGTATACTTATATGAGACCGCAAGAATACCTTAATTTGTGTCCGGGCAGAAGATTGCGACGTTTTGTACTCCTTCTAAGACTGGACCAACTCCCGACCCTTTGGGTCACGGGCAGGAGAGACCGATTGCTATCGACATCAAGGACCTGCAGATTGTGCAAAATCAATAATGTACCTGAGACTGCAAGCCATGTTTTGACCCAATGCAGAAGTATGACAAATATAATACATCAACATATGGGAAAATATTCGCATGACTCTGCTACAATCCCTAAGTCATTATTTTGGCATCACTGTATAAATGCTGAAAATATTCATATTTTCACTGCTTTATACAACATCTGGCTGGTCATAGAGGGAAAGTTGGATATCAGGATTTGAATAAGTGGCATTATCTCCACCTTGGTATGGAGTTCGGACTCTTTTTTACATCTTTACTAGTATCTCCTTTTGGCCATATGAGACTATGTAAGTGTGTATCCTGTAAGTAAGAACTCCAACTCCTATCCGCTCTTATAAATATTTTTAGTCTTCTGTATCCTGGTGAGTTTCGATGTGCTTCTTGCAGGGTCTGATGTAGGGCGACTATGGGTGTGTTTGATTCTATCATGCACGATGGTGTTTAGGCCAGATGCATCTGTATATTGTGATTTCTGTGAATATGAATTCTAAACTGCCAACTTTAGGTCCTGATCCAAGGCGTTCTTGGCTGCTCCCGGTCCTTTTATGCTCTACTGTGCCTGGGTTAGAATTATTTGCCTATGCTGTATTCCGTAAGCATGTATTTTAATTTGTTAACCATTCCCCGGTACATTGTTAATATTGTCAATTATGGTGAAACTCTGATGTAATTCCCATAGGGCTGTTGTAGGATGATTCTGGTTGTTTTATAGATCCTTTAGGTTATTGGGTTTTAGGTATTTGTTAGAACTAAGTATGAGGTATTAGTATGATTGATTGTGTCTAGTCTAGATAGATAGATAGACTTAATTATTCATCATATATTTATTTATCTATAGATATTTTACTAAGAATGTTAAATTTTAGTTGTGTAATCTTAATTTTATAAATGCACTATGTTGTTACTCATGTGTAAAGTTTATTAGCTAAACTGCAACACATTAAATAAATAAATAAATAAATAAATAAACACAATAGCCGCTCGCTAAACAAAGTGTGACACACCACTATATGTACCATACTAAAGCAGTCTCGGGAGGGTAGCTCAGGGGCAACAGGCTCTCCTAAGAAGCAAGACTACGCGGTAGAAACCTCTGGGTATTAAGCATGTCATAAATAACCAATTGCATTCTGGCAGTCTCAGTTGAAACAATACAAGTTATCGTGATCACCAATTTGCAATTTAATCTGTCATGTGATTGCATTATAGGTCGTTGCTAAACATATTCGAACACTAACAGTATTCACTCTAACTAGAAAGTATCCCAGTTAGCTTGCAGACAGATTTGGTGGCAAAATGTATACACTTCTATCACACAATTACAGTCCCGCTCATTCTTCCCTTGTATCCCCTATAATGGAGTGGCCTCTGACCGGTTCTATAGGCTACGCAGCACAACATTACCGATCCAGGCATTCCACCTCTATCAATTAGGTACATGAAATACTGTTGTGAGCACTGAACTATATAGAAATTTGAAATGAAGTCAATTTTGCAGTTTTGAATTGATACACAACGAGAGGCTCTGTAGTCTGCCCACGCGACACATGTCTTATCTGTTGTTTTCAATTCTACTCAGTCTAAACCAGCAGCATGGTTATTATCACACCAGACCACACCAGCAGCATGGTTATTATCACACCAGACCACACCAGCAGCATGGCTATTATCACACTAGAGCACGTTCTGCCTAGTACAACTAATCGCCACTGCGATAATAACTAAACACCAACACCAGCATTGTTAGGACCGTGTGCATCGTGATATAGTGAACTAGACACATTAGGCTTTGCTTTACATACACGATAATAGTGGTATGTCATTCACTAAACAAGTCAGAGATGATTGTTGGGTGATACATTACGGGCACTAGAAGGTGGCAATCTACAAAATATACAATTGTAATGAACATATGAATAATGTATATCCTTTTTTTCTATATGTTGTCTATCTGTTGTTTTTGTTTCTGGTCTTCCATCATTCAATCTTAATGTTTGGAACTTATATGATTTGTTTTGGAACTAATATGATTCATGTGATTTGTTTGGTTCATTTCTTGAAACCTGGATTCTTGACTGTATTCTATCATCTAACTCTTGTTCTTCCGAAAGAAAATATGTATGTATTTATTTAGATTTATTTTCTCGTGGGGAACACCTCACAGGATTGGATTTACATTTCTGGTCTACTTTGGTTTGATTTAATTTGCTTTTATTTTTTGTGGTTTGAATACATTTTTAATTTCTATTTGATGACATTTCCAGTAATTTTGCTGTTGCACTGTTGGGTGAAGCCTCTCAATTTACTTATATATTTACCACACATATGTATTTATATCACCAACCTCTCAATTTAACACTTAACACGACATTGGGCGATTTAAGTTTGATGCAATGATAAACCGCGCTACCCAGTGATATTCCCTAATATTTGATTCGTCGTTTCCGAACCTGTGTCAATATTTAATATACATACTTGACAGAGTTTTACCCAGACCTGTGATTCCGAAACACATTGGCATATACAGCATCTGCGTACGATTTTGATATAATAAAGGTGATCAAAAAATAGCATTTGAATTGAACATACTACATTTGTATTGAACTGAACATGAAGTAAGTGTAAAGAACAATCTTTCCCCACTAAGTGTTCTTCCGAGGGTTCAGTTTGAACTGACGGCTATCTATTCTTGCTCTTTTTTTATGTTCTATTTTTGTGTCCGGCACAGAGAGACTATTCAGAGAGTTTGCATCCCAGTGACATGGTTAAAAGCATTAGCATCACAAACTGACTTTTCCAATACTTAGCGGCGCCCGCTCACCGACCATGCAATAGAAATAAAAGCCTCATTACTTTCTCCTGGGAATGGTAGTACCCTCTGAACATTCTCAGCCTTTTTCTGTAAACATCACAGTTAATATTGTGACTTCTCTTGGAAAACATGTTTCACCTTCTGGGACACATACTTGCTTTGCCATCATGGGAACAGACAACCTCCTAGACATCACTCTGGGAAAAAATACAGTTCTTGAGTATACATTACACGTCCTGTGGTAGCCGTGTAGTTATGTTAAGTTATGGTTAAGTTGCTCAACTCATAGAAAGAGCACTTTTTGGCCGGCTTATGACTTTGGTATTGTTCAATGAATCCTCACCAAACTCTGCAGAACAAGTTCAGAATTATTTTGTGAAGTTTGGTGAGGTTTCATCGGGGGGGGGGGGAGTGTAGGAGGGGGTTCCCAAAACCTTTGAAATCCTTACATAGACATAATAGAAAACAGTTTTGCCTACAGCACAACCCGCTGGATGGATTCTCACCAAACTTCCACGAGGAGCGGCGGATTATCCCAAAAGCATGCTTTTGCAAATCAGTTTTTTTAGATGCCCAACAAGTAAGTAAAAAAAATAGTGATATCTGCGTACGGGCCACAGACTCATTTCCTTTTTCACAGCCAGCGGATGCCTCAGGGCCAACCAGGAGGCAGACATCAAACATACACTCTAATTGGATGTTGAAAAACATGAGGTGCGTCATCATTTTTTAAACAGTGTCCGTATTGGATCTGCGGACCAACGCCTCTGTGGACAGTGCAGTGAGAAAAGGGTGTGGAAAAAAACATTTGGGGTTATTTTGTGACCAAAAGAGTGACTGGAAAGGGTGAGGGTTTGGAAAAAAGTTCATATGGATCTGTTTCCATAGGTGAAAAAAAGCTCTGCAGGTGCCTGCCGAGTCAGCTGTCAATTTACCTGTTCACCATAGGCCATTCCCCCAAGAATCTGTCCACTTGCCACAGCCATAGTAATATGTGTACAGTAATTATAGGGACTGTAGGGGAGTATACAGTATTCGTAATAAGGTGGGACAATATAATTGAAGTGTATATGATATTTATGCACGTAGTGCAATTGAGGATACTGCTTATGGAATCTGTTGTTGTTTCTTTGTGAAGAAAAAATGTATAATACTGGGTATGGATATTTAGTTGCATATCGTAATAAGGCTGGAATATCTGGTTCTTTTTCTGTGAAAAAAACAGTATAATTTGTTAAACAATATACTTTTTGACCCTCACAAATAGTACATTGTATGCACTATGGTGGTACAACATTAGTTCATAGTACACAGTTGTTCTAATAACATGAAATAATCTTTGCATCATTGGGAAAAACATCCATAGTCGATTAAAAAAACCCTACTGTATTTACATACAGTTTTGGGAATTTACATGGTTTTAAAGAATATATATGTTACAGAATACATGTGTGTGGTACCATGAATATATTCTGTGAGTGTAAGTGGGATAGGGCATTTGTTTGAAGTGTGTTGTAATTAAGGGTATGCTCAAAGTAGTTAGATACCCATAGAGGCCCATTGGCTTTTTCTAACTATATTGGATTTTACAAGTAGTATTGTATTAGTATGGATGTGTAGGGCAAGAATTACTGTGATGGCATATTTGAAGTGTATTATGATGAAGGGTATTTTCTAAAGTAGTTAGATACCCCTTGGCATATTCTAACTGTCTTTGAATTTAAAAGTACTATTGTAGCATTATGGAAGTAGTTATGTACCTGTTGGCAAATTCTAACTCTATTGGATTTTACAAATACTATTGTAGTACTATGGATGCATTATGCAAGTATAACTATGATGGCATATTTGAAGGGTATTATAATTAATGGTATGTTTAAAGTAGTTAGATACATGTTGGCGTGTTCTAACTGTGTATTGTACTATACTTTATTGAGTACATTTGGGTTGAAGGAATATTAAGTTGGCATTAGTTAGATTTGCTGGCAACCTATGTTTTGGATTATCATAAGTGTTGTTACATTCAAACCAACCACTTCTTTTTGGCATATTCAGTATAGTGGCCTGAAGTGGCTGTGGCACCAATGTGGTAGATTATGCCTACTGCTGTGAAGGTTTTCTTGCCAAGAGATGCTTGGCTGTGTGTAAATCTACTGAGCTTACAGTTATTTTTTGGTACCATCTTGTCGGGATCCTACCCACCTGCCATTCAGTAAGCTACATGAGCACATTCAGAGACTCTGTTTACGACATCATTACACAGTTAAAACCTACATACAGACATTAATTTACTTGGTTTACCACTGCAGATTTGGACCAGTCTAATTTCATGTTCCCTTCCGTGTTTTGGGTTGAAACCAGCAGATGCATGTATGCTGACCAAGAGGCAGAGGGCTGGAGAAGGAATACTGGGTACATTTGTTAGCAGCAAGCTACTACAAACAGGAGATACTTTGATTGTATTCACCTGTTCCAAGCTACTGAAGGCTAGGCTACGGAGAGCTAAAGAGACTTGAATTACAATTCACTGCTGCAGGCTACTGAGGCAGGGGCTGGGCTTAATTGAACACAGCTACATGAGACTGCAATCAGCCCCACCCTGTTGGACTGTTGGCAGGGAGGGTCTATATAAGCTCATGGATACAGAGTGGAGAGAGTATCCCTGCTCATGGATACAGAGTGGAGAGAGTATCCCTGTGCTGTTTGGCTGTTAAAGACATTCAGTTATTTACTGATCTCTTTTCTGCCATATGTCTTTCTGTAAACACCCTGTTTTCTGTACACATTTCTGCTTCACATATTTGTCCTGGTTCTTCCTATCTTTTCTCCTTCTCTCTGCAATCCCTGTCTCTTGAGGTTTCCGTGTTTGTTCTGTGCCTGCAATATTACCACACTTCAGTCCATAGTTCTAGGGCCTGTTCATAAGTACTCTGAGTTTCCTCACCCCCTCGTATTCACTGTGTTGGCAGCAACCTATCTTGTCTGAGTCCTTTGGCTTGTGTATTCTGATATTCCAGTCTCTGCTTTGTACTTTGTTTCTCTATCCTGTCCTGTACCTGGTTACTTCTTTCATCACTGCTTCCATCTGTATTACATCTTGGTCCATTGGTGTGCCTCCACCCTGTATCCATTTACAGTGTGACCCCTGGGTTGGTCTCCATTCAGATCGATCGGTTAAGAGAAAGACTTCTGTTGCCTTTGCCTAGTCTGTTAGAGTCTTACCTGCCTCAGTACATGCTCTCCAGTTTTACCCTTACACTGAGTACAACATTCTCTTTGACATGCCTTGCTCATGACGCTGCTGTATGACAATTAAGAGTAATCTGTTGGTACCGATCACAGGGGCTTTTGCTAATCCATGGAAACCCCTTATTATATTCCAGTACACCCTTTATTCTGATCAATCCATGTTATCCAGTATATTTGCTTGTCTTTGCTTTCTCTCTGACTTTTTACCTATGGCCAGCTCTTGCCACTGCAGTTCCTGTGGATGGCTGTCTCAACTCAGATCAGCTTGGTATGTACCCTATTATGTGCTACCAATGCCTCAAGAATCTAAGTTAATCTACAGTGCATACTATGAGATATAGTTTTTGCCCTCTGCTCTCTGTCCAGACTCGTGACACATCTGCATTGTGCCTTAGAAGCATTAGTATGGCATACTGGCCATGTGAGCTTATTTGTATGCTGGAACGATTGTCTGAATTAAAAAAGGGCATCATATGGCATGATTTGCATTCTGCAGAAGCTGGTGAAATGGAATGAATTCATAATTTGGTACGGATGCATACACAAATCATTCAATAGGGATGTGCTTGTTTGTAACATGGTTGCAGAGAGTGCATGTATTTTTCCACATGTATGAAATCAGGACGATATCATTTATAGGGATATATTTGGGGGCTGATCCATGGACTTTGCACGCCAAAAAACAAGGATTTGTGCGCCATTCTTTTTTTTCGGCGCACAAATTCCATGAATCAGCACCTTGGTTTCCAGTACTTGCATTAAGTACATTAGGAATTCTTGTGAATCTTCTTGTGTGTTTATGGTTAATTTTACCATTCCTGTACAGTGGTCCAATTCTTGACTTATACCTGAGACACTGTAAGTGTTGTCAGGATTATCTGTGGCATTTCTAAAAGGACAAGCATTTGCAAATACAACTGGTCTGAGCCGTTTCAGTACATGTTGTGAACAATTGGTGGCAATTGGAAGAGAAGATTGATTTCTACATTTGCATAGAAATTTCATCCAGTTGTGTTGTTAAATTTAAATGGACCAGAGAGTTGTGCATCTGTATCCTTTGATGGGCCTGTAGTTGTTTTTTGAGAAGAGATATGTGTTTTTTTTTTCTTCTAATGAAAGTGCAGTTGTTTTTGAATTAGGGGGTTTTGTGGTTATATTATTTGGTGGAGTAGCAGTTGTCCTTTGTTTTTTAGTGGTATTGCAGGGATATCTGGTATTGTTTCTATTTGTATTAGTTTTCTTTTTAAAGGTTTTCTTTTTTTAGGTACAGGGTACATATCTAGATGAGGGTGTAACGTGCACACAGCCTGTTCTATTCCAGGATGCGAGGAATGTCTCCATTGAATTTGTTTTCATCAACGTTAACTAGGAATAGACCATTGAGTGTACAGAGACGTGAAAGTGTTACGTAACTTATACCTTCTTTGAAGATTGTGCTGCCAATTTCAATCAATGCATGATGTCGAGTTAGACCATGCGATTTGTGAATAGTGACAGCAGATGCAAGATATAGAGAGAATTGTTCTCTGCTTTCGTACATGTTTTGAAAAGAAGGAAATGTGTTATTGTGGGCCCTATTCTTTTAACTTCTGCAAGTTTTTTAATGTGGATGTCAACAAATTGAATGTTATTGTCATATGGATATGTTTGGAAAGGTTACGTTTTAGAATTACTCTGCATTTTAGACACAGATTTTATAGTTTTTCTAATCCAGCTCTGTTGAAGATATATTTTTCTAGGTTATTTAGTCATACTGTTGTACTTGGTGACACATAGGAAGTGACTACTGCTTGTAAGGACCGGCATTAAGGACATCCATTTTATATATTGTTAAGTTAATTGTTCCACGACATCACTTGCAGATGTCTTTTGCCAATATAGCTCATGGATTAGTCTAGTTTTTTTAAGATGGATTTTGCATCTTTAGTAAGCAGGCCAGTTATAATGCTTTTTTAAAAGGATAGCATAGGTGAGATCTGCAGACTGACGCATGTATTGAGTTAGTTCTATGTAGTGAAAATGTTGCCAGAGATTTACATTTCCAATTCTGGCAATTGTATTATGGCTTGTTTTGGTTATGTCCTAATGTTTTGAAACAGGTTAACATTTTACTGGTGTTAACTGTATGAGGTCTTCAAAAATAATTGTGTGTTTCCCTCCTACAGTTTGGTTTTTAGGACTTCTTGCATTTTTAGATGAACTAAAACCAGCATGAGGTTGGAAACCATGCTTACTTCATCAATCAGGAGGACTTTCATTTATTTCAGAATTCTGTGTACTTCAGTAGCAGCTTCTGCTGATAATTTGTATTAATATAATTGGTTTTGGTGTTCTACTGGGAGGAGCACTACTCAGTGTAACGTTTCACCTTCTATGTTGTAGGCTGCTAGATCTGTGGGGGTCTGTTACAACAGCTGAAAGGTTATTGTTTGCTAAGTCTTGTAGATATGTGCTGATTATTTTAATTAAGAATGTTTTGCCTGAACCAACTTCACCACTTGCAAACAGGAGCAGAGGTTTATAATTTGTATAGCTACAAGTTTTGGCTTAATGTTAACCATGTTCAATTTCTTCAGTCACTTCTAGATAGATGGTGAGTTGTTTATCATTTAGCAGTGCGTTGAGCACTGACAAGCCTTCTTGACATTGTTTATATTGATACATGGTATGTTCTACCTTAGTCATGGCTATTTCTGCTTCATTTAGAATGAGTGCTTCTCCAAGTGGTTCTTGGCTTCATGAAAGAGAAGGTTGACTGCATTCGGGAGCATCTTTATCTAGTAGAAGTTCAATGGGCCTCATTACAACTGAGGCAGTAAGGGGTTAACGGTGCAGGTAAAGGTGCCGGTACTGTTAACCCTGTACCACCTCATTACTAGTAGGTTATTATCCTCCAAATGTTTTTGAATTTGGAGCTAGGCCACTCTATCGAGAATTTTTAAGAGGAAGGGGACAGTTGTGATGGGCCTATAAGTGGTCGGTATGTTGGGTTCTAGTTTTGTTTTTTTAACGAGGGGCATGGTGTTACTCACCCTACTCTGATAAACGGGAATGATTGAATTCCCTTTTGTGGTCCTGATGAAGGTTGCATTACCAAGTGGACGGATGTAATGAAGTCCAAACAGACAACCTGAAACATGTTTCGACGATTATATCTGTACACATTGTTACATACAGATAGTACCATCTGCAAATTAGGTGGACGACATTTCACAAGTGAAAATATATAGTTTTGACAAAGAGATCAGAGAGATAGTTGTTATATGTATGGTTTTAACAGGTATTGCATGGATGGTAGAATTGATTGTATGTGAGTTGAATATTAAATAGACTGTTTTGATATTAGTATTTTATGAATTTATATTATTTATTTGTGTATGACTACAAAAATGTATTTGAATTCAGAGTGTGACATTTATTGGTATTTTTAAAAAAAGATAAATGTATAAGATGTGCCACTCCCTATCCCAGAGGTCCATTATTGTTGGTTCTCAACATGCAGAGGTGGGGCAATTGCAAGACACACTCGGACTCCATTTTGTGTACCCTCGACTCCATCTTTAGATTAGGCTGCATTCTCGTATCTGTGAATCCTTCTCTCCCTTCAGCGGTGCCGCACACAGCAAGCACTGACAGCCCCACCTTTTTTCTCCTGCGCCTGTGCCTCCCAAGTCCCTTTCTTACAGATGCTCTAACACAAATTGTTGCGAACAAACAGTGTATTCTTTTCATCCTTCCTCTGAGATCAATGACCTACGTGTGACCTGGCCGAATCATGACTTGTGGCCCATCTATTTCACAAACCTGCTCCTGCACCTCTCACCCCCACTGTTGGAAAATTACTGCCTGTTCAACCCTGTGCCCCTCCAAAGCTATTCTTGTTTGATATGACAGAAATGTGACCCTTCCTTGCTGACCACCCTAGAGGGCCCCCAATAAAACCAGACGTCCTGTCACAGTATATTCTGTCCTACACTAACATGTGTCATCCCACCCTCTCCCGCTCTGATGTGCCAGACCCGACAGCTATCAATCCCGCCCCCCACATGTTACCTGGAGGGCAAGACCCCCAAGCCCTTTACCTCGCCAGGGATCTAAAGCAAGATAATGAAAAAAAATGTGTACAATTTATAGGCCTCTGGAAAAATATCAAAGATGTAGTAATGATCATTATTTACTGAATGTCTTGTGATAGTGTGTAGATTAGTTAGCCAGTACCAGCTGCCTCAACCGGACCTGACCTGACCTCCACCCCGCACGGACCAGTCCAAATGAACCATGTGATGTCCGACCTACCGCCAAGGCATCAACCAATGTCGTGGAGCTGGCCCTTACAGCACTATACTTGAACACCTTCCCTGACCAATCAAAGTGTAACTTGTAGAATGTATAGAAATTGTCACAGATGACGCGGTAAACCCTTTAAAATGTATTGTTTGCCAGAGCGCTCTCAAAGCAGCAGAGTTTTCTGGATGCTGAATCTTATACAAACTTTGTTGCCTCTCAAAACCATTCTCGTGCTCTCATTCCCTACTGGGATGTATACATTAGTCTGAATTTTATTTGTGATGTGGGGAGTGAGCGCCTTCAATTCTCTGCCAGAGTCATAGAAATACCTTGACCTCGATGAAGGGTGTGTGTGTGGGGGGGTGAGAGTTGGCCCACCAATCATATCTGTAGCCAACAGGAAAGGTTGTGAAAACGTTCCAAAACTACATGGTGTGAATTGAGAGATATAGAACTCCAGAAGATGATATGACATAGAGAGACAATTTAGTTTAGTTTAGTTTATTATTTGTAGAGAGCAACTAACCCTGAGGTAACTGGGTGCTGTAGCTTGTGATAAGGTTACAGAAGGATACATATAGAATACATAGGAGAGACGTGCTTATCGACAAAAGGTTACAGGTTGGTCGACTAGCTAATTGCTACATATAAAGGCATAGAGCAGTCACCAACAGTTACAGTTTGGTTGACAGTGCAAGAAATACAGTTATACAAAGATACAGTAATACAAAGATACATGGTGGTATGAGTTAAATGTGAAATGGTTTCAGTGGAGGAAGGTTGAGATTTACCTGTGGCATCTTAATGTTTCTTAACAGAGAGCCAATTTTTCACTTTAGCTCTGAAGGACCAGATGGAAGGTTGAGCTCTGATAGTAAGGGGGAGAGCTTTTGGCAGCCAAAACTGGGAAGCTGGCTCCTCCCGCCTTTTGTCAGCCATATATTTAGTGGCAGAGTTTGACAAGCATTTATGTGTAATGATTAGCATGCGGAGCGACATCGTGTCGCGCCCCGGGAGCCAATGGGAATCCCGTCTAATGGATGAGATATTGAGATATGGTTAGACCGGGGTAAGTTTAACGCTGATCTCAAGGCATTATTCTGTAGGACCTGCAGTCTTTTAAGTTTATGTTCTGAGGCGCCTAGAAAGAGAGTAATACAGTAGTTCAGCTTTGATAAGACTAATGCCCTGGCTAAAGTGTTGCAACTGTTGGAGGACAGGTATGATTTGCAGGCATTAATCAGTTTATTGGTATAGGCTGTAGTTGAGGCAGTGGTGTTCAATTGTTTCTTAAGTGAGAGAGTAGAGTCCAGATAGATGCCTAAAGTTTCGAACTCCTTAGCAACTTTGATGGTGCGCCTCTTTAATGACTGTGGACAGACATATGTCACCTTGGCACCTAGATGGTTTTAAGCCTAAAATGATATTTTCCACTTCTTTCAGTGTGACTGAGGAGAAGAAGAACGGAAGACAAGACGGGGGGTGAGGCTGCTCCGGGGTGTTAAGGTTGGAGCTATTGGCCAGGCTATTCTTTTTTGTCTCTATTTTAGTTTGTATCATTGCTATTTTGTCAGATAGAGCCTTTGGTATTTTAGCGCACCAATCTGAATCCTTGACGCAAACTTCTGTTGGTGGAGCTGGGGCCTCCAGTTCCCTCAGATTGCTAAAGAGCTCCATAGTGCCAGATTTCGCATTTAGTATTCTGTTATTGTATGTCTATTTTTTGGTTTTGAGGATGGCCAATTTATAGGTGGAAGCAGCAGAGGCGAACACTGCCTTATTAGGAGTAGTCAGCAATTTTCTCCAGTTGGCTTCAGCAACTCTTTTGGAATTGCAGAGGTTTTTTAATTCAGTCGTGTTCCTTTTCTTAAGGTGGGCTGCAGGCTTAGCTTTTATTTTTGTTTGATGGGTGCAATGTTGTTTAAGACTAGTTCTAGAGTGCCATTGTAAAGGTCAACCAGTTTATCTGAGTCTAGATTGTTGTAGTTAGGAGGGTCTAATAAATGGTGGAGCAAAGTGTGTAGGTTCTGAATCATTATATTCTGGCTGTTTCTGGAGAGAGTGTGTGGGGCAATGGTGAAGCTGAGATTTGGGAGTGCATTCTCCTGAATGGAGGAAGAGATGCAGTGGTGGTCTGGCCATGCAATAGGCTCGTTCTGGAGGATCGTGGTTGTGCAATTGAAGTCTGCCAACCAATCCAACGTTCTGCCCTTGTTGTGTGTAGGACCTGTGGCAATGTTTGAAACCTACCTGGATTATGGAATTTTCCACAGAAGTTGCGTTGGTGCCTTAAAGGCCTACATTCAGGTCACCCAGCAGGATCATTTGTGAGCCAGGTTTGGTATTTTGAGTTAAAAGGTCCATTATGTCTTGCTTGAGGAGGTGATAGGACCCAGGGGTCGGTAGATTAGATGTAGTAATATCATTTGGGTAGCTGAGAGTGGAAGTTTAACCGACAGGAGTTCCTCTAATGGGAGGCAGACATGGGAGCCGGCTCTGGGACCCAGTTCGGCTTTGGCTATGAAAGCTACTCCCACTCCTTTTCCAGTGTCTCTGTCTGACCTGATGATGGTTTAGCCCTCAGGGAGAGCTAGCGAGAGGACTGAACCTGCTGCCTGGTGCAGCCAGATTTTGGTGATGGCCAGGAAGTCTAGGTGGTTATTTGAAATAAGGTCAGCAATATCTAGTGCATGCGCAACCAGTGACCGTGCATTGATGAGGGCTCCTTTGATGGCAGGGATGACTAAGAGTAAAGCTTCCTGGTGCTGGGGTGCAGGTAGCAGTAGGTTGGCATTATTGTTAGGCTCTATAGTCTCTGCAAGTAATGGAGCGGGCAACATGGTGGTGAATCTACTTGAGGAAGGCCAACCAGTAGGCTTAAGGATGGTCTTACTGATTGGAAAACAGGATCCCAGTCTCTCGATTCTGGAGCTCATGGCACAGGGTATCAGTGGGGTGGGTGGCGAAGCTACGTGTTGGATCCATTCCGCAGGGCGAAGGATGCTAGTACTGTTATGGCAGTGTGCAATAGTGATGGCTCTGTGAGAAGTGTGTGAGTCAAGCAAAGGTAAGAAGTTGGTAGGAGTGATGGTGTGGAACAGCGGTAAGATAGTGGCCATGGTGAGTGTGACTCTGCGTAAGGTGGCCTGTAGGCACAATTAGGCTATCCTAGATTAGGTACAGAGTGTTTGGCAGGGGAGTGGGCAGGTAACACGGTGTGCGATTCAAAGGGTACAAGGAGCAGGAGGCTGGAGCATCACACTCAGTGAATTGGTATAGGGTTTGTGACACAATGTACAGAATGGGCTAAGAGTGCATGTTTGGTAGGTTGAATATCAAACTAAATATCATATTGGGCTAAGTGTGACAATAAGCTCAAAATCACAAATGGCACGTTGGCCTAAATAACACAGTAAGCTCAAGATCACTAAATGTAAGTGGCACATTGGGCTAAATATTGCAATAATCTCACGATCACAAATGGCACGTTGGGCTAAATAACACATTAAGCTCAAGATCATTAAAGGTAAATGGCACGTTAAGCTAAATATTGCAATAATCCCAAGATCACAAATGACACATTGGGCTAAATAACACAGTAAGCTCAAGATCACTAAATGCAAATGTGATGCTGGGCTAAATATTACAATAAACTCAAGATCACAAATGGCACGTTGGGCTAAATAACACAGTAAGCTCAAAAACAATCTCAAGATCACTGTAAACTAGAAATTGCCGTAAGCTAAGAGGCACACTACACATATATGGAGAATCATAAGGTCAAAATAAGGCATTGGTCTGCAAGGTAGGCTAGTAAGGCGAGTTTGGAGAGCTCAGGCATTGTCAATTGACAACCTACGTCGAGGTCAGGCATTGCAGTGGTTGTACTGCATCAGGGTTCTGTCGACCTGGGAGACAGGAAGCCAGATGCAGAGTAGTTACAGAAAGGGGCTGTACAATACGGCGGCTGTGAGGGACAACGATGGTGTGAGGGCCGTGAAGAACGCTGAAGTAAAAGTCTTTTGATGTGGTGGAAACTTGGATGCACGGAGGCAGGGTGGAGGTCTAGGAATCGGCTCGGGGGGACACTGCTTGGGATATTAGGATGGACGTGTCAATTATGGGCAAGTACCAAACAGCAGGATCAAGGTGAGTGAAAGTGGTATGTGGACGGAAGATCTCACCTGTGCAGAGTTGGCCTTCTTCTGTGGGCCACCTGCCAGCAGAGAGGATTGGTCTAAAGAAGGGCTGGGTAACCTAGCAATGGACAACAGCCTCGCTATAGGGCCGTGTTGCGCTGACCATTTTAGAATCAGGCGGCAATGCAGACAATGATGAACAACAAGTACCTTGCCCACAAGAGAAAGGTGGGATATATTTTGGCAGCAGGCTTGGGAATGTAATCAGCTGCAATATGCTCTCACCATGTCATCAGGTTGAACGGTGAGGAGCGGATCAGGAATGCGACGATCACGCTGAAAATGCTGTATTGAGAGGTCACACGGCGGTCGTTGGGGCAGCTCAGATGTGTTGCTCCTGCAACAGAGGGAGAAGGGCTCCAGCCCTCTCGACCTCACAAGGTTCACTTGACAGACCTGGACAGACAGACAGAGGATAACGTCCAATTGCAGCATTCCTAAAGTCTCTTCTAAGTCTCTTCTAAAGTAGTGGCTCTGAGTTTGGACCCTGAGACCAAAGACAAAAGTAGGGCATATCTTAAAGTATCTTCCTGCCTGGGAGTCCAGGAGGAACATTCCATATCACCAAAAAGGGAAATCCTCATACTATAAAAATCCCTAAAAAGTATCTGGGAAAACAACTCAGAGGAGCCTGCATGAAAGGAAAGGGAGGGGAAACATTGACACATGCATCTAGAAGGCCTTCCTGAAACCACTACAAACAGGAAAACCAAGATGTAAGCAAGGATGGGGTTTAAGTAGTGGCTCTGACATCACAGGAAGAAGGGGTTGGACCCAGAGTCCAAAGACAAAAGAAGGGCATATCTTAAAAATGCATACTAGAACCTATTAAACACATAAAAGATATCAAATGTTTTCTGGCTCATTATCAGAAATAAAACAAATGTTTTGTTTATCTGGAAATCTATGAATAGATAATGGTCTCATTTTGGACTAAAACGCAATCAGAAGAAGGAACATAGAATGTGACAAATTAATGTTCTCAAGAATCATCCAGTTATTTTGCATGACTGGAAAATTAATCATACTAGTGGTCCATATATAAAGCAACCATTTTATATTATTTCTCCATTACAAAAATCCACAGGAGGCATGCAAACCTGCATAACACATGATATGTGCAGAGGATCAGTCTTCTTATGACATTGCCTAGGAAATGCAGCATACATTCACTGAGATTTCAATGAGATTGATACCGATAGTTGAGATGTCAAGAACACATTTTTCCATGAGCTATGAAAACATGTGGTGATTCACTTACACCACAATTCTGGGGACTCTATGGAGAGTAATATCACTCAGGCTATATGGCTCTGTAAGGTACAGTATCCAAGACCTCAGAAAAACAAAGAAGAGAACCCTAAACAGACACATTCAACAACTAACATAAAGGTAGTTGAGGTGAAGGGCACTCGTCCCTTGCATTTGAACACAGGGAGAACACATAATTCTCCCTTTTCTACTAAAGAAAAGGGAAGACTTAAGAGACCATCGGTCTGAGCCCAACGGGGCAATTCTCCAATTGACTTTCAAAATATTGACCCCATTGAGACTGTAATATATGCCCTCGCACCTATTGTGGGATAAAGATACATCAACTAACACATCAAAGTATTTATTCAAAATAAAATTTGAATCAGATTTTACCACAGGAATGAAACCTAGCACCTCTTTCTGAACAGCATTGCCAGAACAATTTTCCCTTCCTCCTGATAGGTTTCAGAACAAAAGATCCAAGAGCCAGGGTGGGTAAAGATACAGAAATGTATCCTACAAAAGCAATCTTTCCGAATTACCCAAGTCTGTTTCCTAAAAGGGATAGTTAACCCTCTAGGGAAGAGCAGAGGTATGAACAAAGTCATGTAAAGTGGCAACAAGATCTCTCAACTGGAACAACAGTTCAAGTAGTTGAAAAAGAATATTTTACAAAAAACAGGACCATCATATGTTCAGTGTTTCACCAAACAACCCCTGCATTAAATTAAATAAAAAACCAGAAGAAACCAATAGGGTTGTCTCCTTAACCCATGCACCAATACAAAATCACAACAAAAAGTTGATATTTGACAAAAGGAAGTATGATAGTAAAATGTGAGTGTGAGGAAATCTCAGTGAAAATGGGTTTGGGCTCAATTTAGAAGAAAGAAAATTAAAGCACTAAGAGATATTCAAGAAGGAGCCCCAAAAATGAGATGTGATATGAAAAACAAAAAGCAAATTTAATGAGTGTTCAGGAAGAATAGAAGTGTCTACTCCTCTGGAAGATTCTAAGTATTTCTCACTGAGAGGAGATAATAGTAAATAATCTGGTAAGGGGGAATACACCTATCCTTATATTCAATAAGAAAAAACATGTTTTAACCAATGTCAATCCACATGGACTTGACCATGGAGAGGAATGTGCCTACATGGGAGCAAGCCAAGGTCAAGTTCAGGAAGATTCCAAAATCCAAAGAATACATTCCACATTGTCTGTTAAATCAAACTTTCTGTTTAAGGTAAAAGAAAAGACAAATGATTTACTGCTTTTATTCTTTGAGACGTGCATCAATTCATAGACACAATATAATAAAAACCTTCTCTTTAACACATTACACCGAGGAAGGAGTGAGATCATAACATACCTCTTCAACATCTTCTAGGAGAACTGCATACTTTTGATGGAAAGAAAATCACAGTATATGGGAATAGTGAATTGGAGATAATAATTTGACAGCACTGGTTAAACCATCTGGTGATTTTGGTAGTTCAAGAGGGAACACCATGTCTACTTGAGAATTATTTCCTCCTGAAGTGATTGCCTGTGATTTATTGCAGGAACCAGGTCATCTGAACCCAAACTATTCACCCATTCAAATTAAAGAAAATTCTTGAGTTGTTAGTTTAAATTATACTTGCCTCTTGATTGGATGACCACCCAAAGAAACACCATTTCCCTTTATAAACACCCTGTTCCCAGTCATCATCATTGCTTCAAGGGATTAACCAAACAGTGAAGGGGCCCCATCTCATCCATTAAAATTAACCTTCCACCAGGCAAGAAGTAGTTATCTACATTTCAAGGGAATACTCTGAAATGTAATATTTATGAGACCTCCAAAAAAAGCCAATGTCCTTTAAGCTGTTATTCTGACAACTAAATTAGTAATGTTACCAACCTATAAAAGAAACAGAACACACAATCTTCCCTTTTAGATACATGAAGGGAAAACAATGAAAACAGTTTTATAAGTGATTCTGTGTTTTGATAACTGCACAAAGAACAGATCATTGTTTCGTTCAAAGATTAATAAAAGAGAAGATGGTCTAGAAATTCAACATTTAGAACATATGCATGCACATTTCAATTGTAACCAAAGCTACCAGACCTAATTTGTGGGTTAGTAGAGATGTCATTTTTGATTTTTATCTCAGAAAGGAAATTCTATGCGAATTTATCTTTAATAGGGACTTTATCAAAAATAACGATTGTTCCAAACTATGTGGTAACCTGAGGGGCTTCAACGATGTTGAAAAAGTATGTATGTCCTTATAATCTGAAGTTTTATTAAAATAGAAGTTTACTTTCAATTGGATATCCAAAAAATTAGCATATCAATAAAAATAAAGCAAGGACAAAACATTTTTTTCTAGATAATAATAATTAGCTTTGAAATAGAGTACCTTCTAACCAGGTAAGCACCAGAAAAAGTGATCACTCCACCCAGCTGGTGGATACTATTGAAATTACAAAACCTGAGCTGTTCCTGGCTTCCTGCATATTGTCAAAGAAGAGATCAATCTGAATGATGCACATGAACGCAATGTACTGTGAGAACAAGAGAGAAGATGTTCTCAGTTGACTGATCCGACAGCTGGCATACCTCTACACACTCTTTGACAATACCAACCGACCCTGATAAGTCTGCCCTTTGTGTAAGAAATTTCATTTGCCACTCATGACCATGGAATTTCTCAGAGATCACTGTGCACATTGAATCCAATACATAGTACGTTCAACAACTCAGTACTTGGGATACTAAATCTAAATGGACATTGGAGACTCTCATGGAAATTAATGAACTGGATCCATATGTCAATGTGGCTGCAAGGACTGGCACAGATATAATGGCCAAAACTGAATTTAGCCCTTGACCTGACCAACAGGTATTAGACAGTACGCATGAATCGGATAGATAAACCCAAACTGTCCAATATTCAAGGACCCATAAGCACTTTGGGTGTATTAAGTTTAACATTGTTTAACGTAAGTTCAGGCGGGACCTTCTAGAAAGAGGAAACTTGACCTACGTGGATGCAATGTTGATAAAAAGCCAAATAATCGAAGAAAATCTGAATAAGATCTGTTTTGTGTAGAACAATCTTATTTTTTAATCTTATAATAAATGACAATTCTATAAACATAAATCAAGTATCCAGTATGTTTGCACCTTCAATATAGCAAAACACAATCACAATGAAGCCCATTCATAAACAAAAAGAAAGGCCCCATTCGAAATATCTATTTCTTATTTTTTAGCTAAATGGAAAGACTACATTAAGATTAGATCTGGGGTTGGATGTCCTCATCTTTGATGTTAAGTTACGGCCCTTATTCTATTGTTTCAAGCTTTGTACATCACCAGAGCTTGGAATTTATAAAAAAAAACTCTCTTTGATGTGCTTGTGTAAGAAGGGGCTAACGCTCTCCCTTGGGTTAACCATGTGCACAATTTAAGTGGGGAACTTGGTCTTCCTTCTATGTTCACCCCTGAACCCTGAGAATATGTGGTAACGAAATATTGTAGGAAACAGAGGTACAAAGATCAGTATTATAAGGCTAAAATCTTAGAGAGCGGCCTGGTAGGTATGAAAGCAAACTACATCAAGCTAAAATACTCATTCGGTTTAGACAAATATTTATCTTATATTGATGATAAGATAGCTAGAACCTTTTAAAGGTGAGGTTAGGGATACTTCCATTGGCCGCAGTGGGAAGATCCTGGGGAAGAGGTGATTCGCCTACATGTAGAATCTGCGGGAAAGGAGCGGAAGATCTTATGCACGTCTTGTTTTATGTCCGCAGTACAGGAACTTGCGCTATAAGTGGGTTGTCCCAACCTATACAAATTATAACCTGAGAAGCACTAAGGAAGCTTTGGAATTCTTTTTGTGCCCTTAAGATAGTGCACAGATAGACACTGAATCACACTTTTAAAAAAAATGCTGGTGATCTGCCCTCTTTTAAAGATGTTTTATTGCTTTTATTGCTTTTAATTTCATTGTGTATTTTAACTTTTTGTCTGTTTTGTCTGTTTTGGGATATTTGTGTTTTTTTGGCCTTGGTGCCGAAATATAGAAAATTACTGTCTATGCATTTTCACTATGGCAAAACACAAACACAATCACAATGAAACACATTCATACACTATACAGAACAATCAAATAAAACCACGCAATATAACGTACTTTGATTGTGTCAAACAACACATAGCTTTGCATGGCCATAACCTTAATGAACGTTTCCTTCTAAAGATGTAATATATGCAACTTAATCATCTCAATCTTACTAATATTTTGAACAATCAAGACTATTTAAGACAACATGTATACAATGTGTGCTTCAAGAATTGTATTTTATTACCAAAATGTGAATATAAATACAATGGAGATATGTTCTAAATTAAATTTCGCTTAACAAACTACCTGTCTATGGCATATAACATAAACATATGTGCCACTATATTCAAAAATGAAATGAGCACACGTTGCTAAATGGCGAAAGTCGCATAACACTGACCCTTCTTAAATCTCTATTTCTTGTTGTTTATTTAAATGGAAAGACTACATTAAGTTACACAACGGTTGCAATCTAACTTCTGCAATTCTCTATAAAATATGCTGTGCCATGACATGTGTACCTTTTCTGAATTCTGCCTTGTAATCCTGGTCGAAATGTTTTCATTTTATTTTACACATATTTCAGCTGATATCTGATTTAGAAAGCCCAATGAAAGTTAGAACTAATCTGTGGGCTAGCAGATGTTCGGTTTCCCTCGCAGCTCACTACAGAAAGAATGGAATCATACCAATTGCAAAATGTAAAAGCGGGGGCTCAGCTTGCAGTAGAGTTGTGTGTTCAGCACTGATAGCCACCATACAAGAGCAGCATTGATAAGACTGGCAGTGTAAAAGGCAATATAAGCAAATGTGATCGGTAGTTCAGCAGGCAAATTCTGCGGTCAGAGTAATGCTCAGCAGCACATTTGTATACATAGCCTGATGAGATAAATGGGTTTCAGCATATGAGAGTTTACTTTTAAATTCTGCTTTGTAGGCATTTTTTACAGTGCCATTCGCAGCAATAATCTTGCCTCTGAACTCCTTGCCTTCCTCCATTAATTAGAGTGCTGTGAACAAGCTATTTTAAATATATTTTGAAACATCACACCTACACCTGCATGCATGCACCGGGATCTTATTGCTGTGTTTTTCTTTAACTCTATGGCCTTATGCACAAATGATATGACATGATAAGTCATTTATAACGGGCCTGTACACAAGTGTTTCTAGGCGCGACAGGACAAGGCAGAGAGGACAGACGGAGCATAAGACAATGATCTTACTCGGCCTTGTGTCATTCAGATTATGCATGTGCGAGAATGAGAAGTGCAAGGGGAGAGAGAGGAGGGGAGGTGCAAGGGAGAGGGGAGGCGAAAACAAGGCAGCAATGACCTGAGTAAGTGTAGCCAGGGCAGCGTGCAAGAAGAACAAGGGACTGCAGGGCTACAGTTACAGCCCCTAAGTGAGTGGTAGAACCGGAGGCAGTGCAAGGGTGACTAATCAAGAGAGACCCTGGTACCCATCGAGACTCTGAGGATAGCCAATCAATCAGTAGGTACAGCAGACAGGTAGGTCAGGTAGGTCAGCAAGGGAGGGAGAGAGGGAGACAGAGAAAGCAGAGAAGAGGTAGGTTTTGAGCTGCATCTGGAACATCAGGTGGTCAGGCTCAAGTTTCAGAGGGCACAGAGGCCATTCCAGAGGGAGGCACCTGAAGAGTAAAGAGATCCACCCCCACTCTCTGTATGGAGAAGTGTCTAACCCATAGAGAGGTGGATGTAGCTGAATGAAGGGCTCGAGAAGGGAGGTATTTAGGAAGAGATCGTTGGATGTAGTGTGGCATAATATCCAGGTCTATGAAAGATGCTGGGTGGGGGAAAATAGATTTCTGTGAGTTTCATTGTTTGTTATTGGTTGTTGGTACATTTCTATGTGTGTAGCTGTCTGTGCTAGGTTGTGGGGAAAATGGTTAATCCATTTCAGTAGTTTTATTAGTATATAGTCATATTTTTTGGTAATAATTTTGGAAAGTATAAAAGCCACCATTTAAGCCCCCATTTGCTGCAGTTTTATCCTTTTGATAACAGAACTGTCACTGTGCACATGGCAGGAGCATGGCTGATGGAAACGTAAGTGTTAATACATTTTTAAATGTTTACATGGTTTAGTTGCAGATATGTGTATGATTTCTTCATTTGCTTTGATTGTGTGGCAAGTATTTAATATATGTTCATGTTTTAGAAATATGGACTTATAAAATTAGATGTGGGAATTATTGACATTTACATGCAGGGATTTTGTTTTTGAATGTATGTTAGTGAGGTTGAAGGTTTATTTGATTGTATTTATTGTAATTTGTATTTATTGTAATTTTAATCCACTTTCAGGTATGTAGTACTCTTAGATCTTGTGAGTGTTTTGTGAAGTAGTTGACTTGACGGTGGTTTGCAATTTAATTTTAGTTATTTCTTGTTGTGTTTTATTGTAGATGTAAAGATCTCATCATCCTAGTGGACTCTCACTAGATGTTGTACAGCTAACTCCTGTGAAAGGCCAACTTATATTCAAAACATAGTAATACTGTTGGAGATGGATGCATCACATCTGTAGACTGTTTATGAAAAGTGCCCTTTGTGTCCTTTCTAACATTTTGGATGATTCTTTAAATGCAGTGCTGCAGGTGCTTTAAGACTCTGGCTGTTGGTGGCAGCACCTTCACTGATTAAATGCATGAAGTAATTATTTTGAACTTACACCTAGCAGTGTGAGGTTGTGTTCTGGACATTTTCCGTCAGATACTTTCTCTGTTTTGTCTCCATACAATGTCCCTGGGTGATAATGTACATCCTTGTTTCACCCATAAGGCGTTCTCCTTGGCTGGTGCTGTTCCTGTTGTACTGCTATAACAGGCATATTGCTTGCCATTGAAAAGGGCATATAACCTGTCTATTTAGCAGCTGTGACTGCAGCTGTGTTTGCACATGAAATTGCGTCTATTCCTTTGGTCTGCACTGAAAACTTCACAATAGCTACATGGAGGGGACATTTCAATGCATCTATTAATATTGCTAATAGTGTGGTGTGCTGATCAGATGACCCATCTGATCTCCTGTAACCCCTCCTCTACCAACTTGCAAAAGCGGAATCTGTATATATGGTAACGTCCTTGCCTCAAGTAACTGTATGAGTACAATTAGTTCTGCTGCTTGTGCTGAAAAATGTGGGCTTAATCTTTTTTGCATCAGTGTCTGGTGTCATTCTTCCTGATCTTTTTCATATCTCCCCACTGTTGCACCCATTATCCTGGTTTGTCGTTGATGAACCCGTACTTCTGTTTTAAATACATCCTTATTTACCATGCTGCTGTTTTCTGGCTCTCCTCCATAAACTACATAATCATGTACCTGATTTGGGATTCAAAGGGGTTGGCTACAAATGATGCTGGGTTGCAATGTGACATCTAACTATGTTGATCGCTAGGTTTGACAATATGATTTCATACCCAGACGCTCTCTGCATGGTGAAGGTAGACGTGTTTCTCTCGAATATGGTAAAAATTGAATGTTCAACATATAATGTTATTGGGAATCCCATTGTGCTGGTGCCAGATTTCTGAATTGCAAATGCGGCGGCTGCTAGAGCCTGTTCGCATGGAAAATGTCCCTGCATGACTGGTTCCAAAAGTCCACTGTAGTAAGATAGGGGCTTGTGTTTCTGAGATGATCTCTGTCTGGGGACTGCTGCCATTACTTGTCCTTTTGCATGTGAAAACAAATAAAACTGCCTTTTATAATCTTGTGTTGCTAACATGGGGGATTTGCTTATGGCTGCTTTAAAATCACCAAAACATTCTGTGATTTCATCTGTCCATTGAATGGGTTCTTTCTTTATCTGGGCATTTTGGTTGCTTGCAGCAAGGGCCTGACATATTTGGAATAGTCAAAGATCTATCTACTGCAGTAATTGGACAGCCCTAGGAATTGCTGCATCTCTTTCACAATGTTGGGTTGTGGTGTGTTTTCAGACTGCAGTGTCTCTGTCTGGTGTCACTCTTCTCCCTGCTGAATAAAGTATCTGCCCTAAGTACACTATTTCATTTTGGAAATTCTGAAATGTCTCTTTGTCGACCTTGTTTCCTTTGTCTCCAAGGAGTTTTATGAGTTTGACAGTGTCTTTTCTGCACTGCTCTTCTGTAGTGCTGCAGACCAGCAAATCATCTACGTACTGCAGAACTGCCCTCGACCTCTGTATATTTCCTAGGTGCATCTGGAGGACCCTGTTAAAGACACTTGGGCACTCACAGTACCCATGGGGTAAACAAACATGTTGGTACCTCTGGCCATGGTTTGAAAATGTGGTAAGGTACTAAGAATCTGGGAGTAAGGGCACAGAAGAAAATGTGTTTTCTAAGTCAATCAAAGTAAAATATGTGGCATCCTTAGGAATACTCCAGAGTATTGAAGCTGGTTTGATCCCTAGTGGAGACTCTGCTTCCAGTATATTGTTAAGAAGCCAGCAATCTTGCATGAATCTCCATGATGAGCCTTCTGCTTTCTTCAATGTGTACATTGCTGTGCTGCATGGCGTTGTGGATGGTTCTATGACCCATGCTCAATTAATGATGTAAGGGTCATCTGCTTCTCTGGATAATGGATATTTTTTTCCCTCTAGGGAGTATTGCACCTGGTCTGAGTTTGGTTTTCACTGCTCCGATGCTGTTCAACAACCCTACATAATGGGTTTGTCTGTTCATAGTCGAATGCGCACTGCTGCCAAATCTTCATACATTTGTGATGTTTGTGCTGTTTCAACTAATATTGTATGTGGTACCTCTCTGTGTTGTATTACCATGTGGCAGGGTATGCTATTCTCAAATAATGTTTCCCCTTCTGATTATGTGTCTGCGAATATGTACTCATCGGTAATTTCTCTCTATGGTAATGTGGGTTCTATACATAGTATTGTGCGCCATTCTATTTCCTCATCATCTGTGACTGTTAACATTATTGTGTCTCTTCTGGTGCCCACTGAATCAATATGTAAAATGAACTGTGCTCTCTTGTGGGACTGCTGGTCTAAATCGAAATTTTTCTGGCAAGTGTAATATCATGTTTTGGACTCCTGGGAGCCATCCAATCAGGACGGTCACTGCGTACATAAACATCTGTTCATGCAATGGTAGTGCTCGAATTGCATTGGTGCTGCATAGATCTTGTACTACTGTGGCTGCTCTGGTATAGTGCATGCCTGGTGTGGAGCATACTATTTATTCATCTGTGAAGGAAATTGTCATGCTTAGTTTACTCAATTCGTCTCTACCAAATAGGTTTACTTGTGTCTCTGTACTGTTCAATAATGGTGCCAACATGTTCTATGTTCCTATAGTAATGGGGCATTTTCTGTGAAAGGAACCTTTGCTACAGCCTCAGAGAATTCCTGTGTGTCCATGCATTTGTTGGTCAAAGGAAACCCTCCTTCCTTTATATAGGATATTGTATCTCATGTATCCTCAATGAAAGTAAACATTATGTCTCCTGCCTTCTCTCCCAAGTTAGGTTCCTTTTCTGGGTATGGGGTGACTGATAGAACTGGACATGTCACGGCTTTGTCTATGGGCTGTCCTATCGTGAATACATATTTGTCCCTGGGAGCAGGAATTGTGAATACATATTTGTCCCTGGGATCAAGAATGTGTTGTCACCCATGACAATCACTCCTGTATAATGTGTAACTGTCCCTCCTGGCAGTGCGTTCTGTTCTCAATGGGATGTGGTGGCTTGAGAAAGTGCATGTTGTGTGGTATTCTGTGCAATGTTCAGGGTTGGGTACTGTATGGGTCATCCCTGTGTGGGGGTGGCTATCTGCTGTGGGCCTGGATGTTGTGGCAGTGCAGACCCCAGGGACATATTCTATGTGTGCTGGTGCTCTATATGATGAATCATAGGCTGAATACTGATTTGGCGTGCACCTGTATGATATTGCATGGGCGACCTGCTTTGGCAGTCTTGCGCTACATGTCCCACTACTGTATGTCCAACATGCTCCTCCGAATCTTGGTCTTAAACCACCAAATCCTCGCCCTCTTTGGGAATTACCTCTTGCTCCTTGTACCCCTCCCATGTTTTTTCTATCATTTCCCAAGTTAGCTGTTCTGTTATCTTGTCACCGATCTGTGGCATTCATGAGTAGCACACCTTCCATACTTACCTTTGCTAGCTTTATCTGCATTAAGTTTGCTTCTGCTCGCTGCACTTGCTCTTCTTTTTCTCTCTCTTTCTCGCACTTGCGATTGCAATATTTTACTATATATGCTTGTATTTCACTCCATGCTTTAGATTAGATGCCCACTATTTTATCTAGCTCTGTTTGTACTTCTGTTGAAATACCTCTGTGTAACACATTACAGGATATAGGTATGGTTTTGTCTCATGCTTCACCTGTTTCCTCCCTCCACATTTCCTGGATTGAATGATTGTATAATGCTGGGTCTTCATTAGCTCACATTGTGTGTGCCATGATTGATCCTATGTCAGGTTTATCTGGGTATGCCCTTCTCAAATCATCCCATACATGGGATCAACAGTTATTAATTGGAGTCCCATTGTGTTCGTCATTTTCTAACCAAACTTCTGAGTACCCTGCTTTTTCCCAAATGGTGCTCGTCTGATCTCCTAATATGGAAGCAAGTCAGCTCTTCTTGTGTCCCACTGCTAATATGACTCCCACTGTCTGTTTCACAAGTGCACACATCCACTTCCCAGCTACTGTTGTGAGGGTAGGGAGTGTCTTTATCAGGTTGTTGTTATCCATATGTGGCCATAGTAAGGTGTTGGTCTCTAGTATTTCCTGTGGCACCCCATAACACAGCTGATTCTGCTTCCGATTGGGGCTAGTACTGGGGATTTGTATATCCCACAGTGGGTTTTACAGGATACGTTCCCACTGTGGACAGGTCTGTCGGCTGCTCAGGCACTGACGCCTGTGCAGAAATGATGCTTTCTCTTACTGCCAGCCAGGCTTATGACAGTGCAAGCATCGCATCCCTTGTCATGGGTGTGCTGTCTCTGGATAATGGTGGGGCAGATGTGTTTTCCCTTCTGCTTCATCCCCTCCCTCTGACTCCCCATCTACCTCACCATACAGCATACATCTACTTCCGAGCTACCGTTTTGAGGGTATGGATTGTCTTTATCAGGTTGTTTTCATAGATATGTGGCCAGGGCAAACATTGTGATCTTCTTATCCCCTTCTGTATTAAGGGACATTGTGTCCCTCTTTCCTTTGTTATTCATTGTTGCCCTTTTCTTTTCCTTTTACCACTGTCATCGATATTGTGCATGGTCTAAGCCCCACCATGGTGTCTTTCCCTCTGCTTACCCTATGTTTCCCAGTCTTCCTCATCTTCCTGATTCTCGTCACTTTATGTTGCTTCCGACTCATAAACAATATTTTGTTTATTCTGCCCTCTGCGCAATATGCTTTCCTTCTGTCTCCCTTCTATTTGCATGTCATTTTCTGTTTCTATTTTCACGTCCTCAATCACTGCTCTATTAATTGTCAACAATTATTCCCCTGCTCTCCATATATCAGCATTAACCACAGGGCATAGTCCCTCTCATTCTCTTATCTTTGTTAGCCTTTGAAGCTACTCCTCTGTTCTCTGAATAGCAGTTTCAAGGTCCCTACTCACTTGGCTTTCTAGCTTGTTGATGATAGGGTATGAGTATCTAGTACTTCCGTGGCACCCCATGACACGCTGGTTCTGCTTCTGCTTGGGGTTTGTACTGGGGATTTGTATATCCTGCTGTGGGTTTTACAGGATACCTTCCAATTGTGTGCCGGTCTTTTAGCAGTACAGACACTGAACCCTGTGCCAAAATGGTGCTTTCTCTGAGTGTGGGCCAGGCTGATGACAACACAGGTGCCATAGCCCGTGGTTGGCTTGTGCAGTCACTAGATAATGGTTGGGTAGAGGCTTTTTTCCCTTCTGTTTCATCCCCTCCCTCTAACTCCCTGTCTACTTCACCTTACAACATACATCCACTCCCCAGCTGCTGCTGTGAGGGTAGGGAGTGTGTTTATCAGGTTGTTTTATACATATGTGGCCAGGGCACCTACTGAGATCTTCCTATCCCCTTTTGTATAAATGGAAATTGTGTCCCTTTCTTTCCTTTGTTATTCATCTTTGCCCTTTTCTTTCCTCTTACCACTGTCATCGATCTCGTGCCGGGTCTACGTCCCACACCCATGGAGTGCTTTCCCTCTGCTCGCCCTATGTTTCTGAGTCTTCCTCTTCTTCCTCCGGATTCTTGTCACTTTCTGTTGCTTCTGACTCAACATTAAAAGAAAATATTCTGCACGGAGCTCCATGGCCACTTCCTTCGCGAATATCTAAGAGCCAGTATCATACCAGCAGGACTCATTGTAAGAAACAAACCGGTTCTATTTCGTACTGAGAAGGAATACACCACAAACTTCAGTTATATAGCAACTAAATGCAGCAGAGACCTTATGGTTCTCACCATTTCCACATCTCAAAGAATCAGTTCCAAAATCCAAAAAACATTAGATACTTAGGAAACAAAATTCAAAACAAGCACAGTGATTGCGAATGCAGAGGAACAACTACGAGAAGTAGAAAAATAATTTGATATCTTCAAAACCACTACATTAACTATAAAAAACAACATGTTACAGAAAGATATCAAATAATTCAAAACAGAATTAGTGTACCCTTACACTACGGAAGACTACATTAATTCCCTTAACAAACCAGATACACAACCAAATCAGAGATCGGGAGGCAGAAAAAAGTGGGTATCATTTTCAGTAGCAGCACATCAGGTGGAAGCTCAGGCTACAACTACCAGCCCAGTGTGTTCAACCAGTTTGGACAACCCCTAACACCCTCAACCTTTCCCCCTTTTTTAGGCAGAGGTGGGCAAGGAGGAGGATGGGGGCCACATCCATGACAGATACCACCTTATGGCAACCGGCGACGATCAGGTCGCCGCCGCCGATAGTCCCGGAAGAAATCCTTCATGAACATCTTCCTGTCTTTAACCTTGCCAATCTCGATTTAACACCAGCTCAAATATCGGTATTAAGCAAAGGTTTGACTTTTGTACCCACTACAGGCACAGATTGGTACAAAACAGAGATGGAAATAATACATTGTTTTACGCACAGTAAGATTACAAACCTTTTTCGAAGGAGAGAAACACCGGAACAGGAATTAGACACAGGTTTACACCCTAAATCCACTTTCTGTCCCACAGAGAATCAAATACCAAGCGATTTGATAACATTTGAAAAATGTATACTTAAGTATTACAAAAAATTAATAAATAAAAAAAATACAAATTAGACATAACTGCACAAGATCGGAGAGGGAGGCACTTACCCAACTAGCCACCAACAATGAGATTGTTATAAAACCCGGCAGACAAAGGCGGGAGCATTGTCATTAAGTCAACCGAGCAGTGCAAGACCATGGTTATGATGCTGTTGAACGACAGAGAAAGCTACCATCCTTTGCGTAAAGATCCAACTAAGGAACTGCAAATTGAAATTTCAGAAATAGTCCACTTTGCCCTGGATGCAGGCTGGATTACAGAAAAAGAGTTGATCTTTCTGACAACATCCGAGGGCCGTACCCCATGTCTATATGCCTTACCTAAAGTGCATAAAGATGCAATCAACCCACCGGGCCGCCCGATTGTATTAGAATGTGGGTCCCTTTTGGAACCTCTGTGCAAATTCATTGATGAATTCCTCAAACCTATGATTGGCAATACAGACTCCTATCTTTGGGACACCACCCATACTATACTGACCTTTGAAAATCTGGAATACAATCCTGACACCCAATTCTTGGTAAGAATGGATATTAAAGCACTATATACGTGCATTCCACAACACGCTGCCCTTGACTGCATTTATGACTTTCTAATTGAGACAAATCAACAATCACGATTCCCACCGGTGTTCATTATTGAACTTATGACTGTGGCATTGTGTAAAAACCTCTTTATTTTCGACAACCAATTTTACTTGCAAACTAAGGGCACCGCCATGGGTGCAACGTTTGCTCCAAGCATGGCAATTTTATATATGGCAGCCTTCGAGAAGAAACATATTTCGAATGAAGGAAACCCATGGTAGCAATACATCAAATGGTGGCGTCGATTCATCAGTGACATCATCTTCATATGGGAAGGCAGCATGTCAGAACTTGAAACTTTCTTCATATGGTAAACAATCAAGACCCAGAGATCCAATTCACTATGGAACACAATAGGCAAGCCATACATTTCTTAGACTTAAAAATCAGTCACCGAGAGGGAAAACTGATATGTAACCTATACAGAAAACCAACGGATTGCAACACACTGTTACACTATACAAGCAACCATCCACAACATCTTAAGGAAAATCTACCATATGGGCAATTTTTGCGTTTACGCAGAAATTGCACACAATTCAAAGATGTCTATAACAATGCAGCAGAACTGGGTGAAAGACTGAAATGTAGAGGCTACCCGAAAAAATTGGTTACCACATCCAAGAAGCGGGTGAGGTTTACGTGCTGAGAATGAATTTTGACACCACGAGAGAGCCAGCAAGAAGAGCAAGATACCAGACTAACGTGTGCACTTACACATGGCCCCCACACATACAATATCAAGAACATCATCCGAAAAAACTGGCCTCTGGCGAAAGTTAATCTTCCGCAAGAAAATGAACCACGTTTTGCATTTAAAAGATCACGCAACATCCGAGAATTTCTGGTCAATTCCAATTTTACTAAGACAACTTTTCGAGGAGGACCTTGGAATCTTAGACCCCTGGTGGGGCACCACCCATGTGGCTCATATGTAGCTTCTAAGTATACGAAAAAGAATGGCGAGCTTCACTTTTGCCAATAAAACGTGGACATTTCGACACTTTAGCAACTGCAAATCTGCGCATGTAGTATATTGTATCGAGTGCCCTTGTGGCTTACGATACGTTGTACAGACCATGCATCAACATTCGCATCTCGGAGCATAGATCAAGAATCTGTTGCAAAAATGAAACTTCACCTTTGGTTCAACACTACCTGAACATGAAACACACGCCTGATGAACTACTATGGTGGGTCCTTGAGAAATTAACAACAGGCTCAGGAACACAACGCCTTTTGAGATTGGAAAGTCGCTGGATTCATAGGTTAAACAGCTGGGACAATGGTTTGAATGAACAGTTCGTACCACCTTAGACACCACAACAACCAAATGTCCCATACAGATACTTTTTCTACTTATAAGACTGATGCCACATCACCATTGTGCTGCCATCCATATATTAGTAGCAGCCCAGTGAACACCATGTCAATCGAGAGACAATAGCATCCTTTATTCATACTACCACTGTGCCCCATTATGAGATCACGGGACACACTAACCGAAATGTATTGTGCATTAGTGCACATACACGTAGACCTGGTCCGTAGTAAATCCTCTGTTTTTGCCCTACAGGGCCACTGCCTCAGTGCAGTGTGCAATGTAGGTGCAAGACCAGTACTCATGTGCACATCGGGCATTTACACTTTGGTGTGATTAAATGTGCATATCACACTGCACACATGCACCTCTCTCTTCCCGTATTACAGCACGAGCGGGTACCAATTCCACTGGCTTCAATGCCACTACGGCAGCCATTTAGTAGGGAACGTTTTTTCTAATCAATGCCTACATTAGGCACCACCTCATTTCTTGTGTCATACCTTTTTGTAAACAATAGCATCTCATAATGACACATTATAGTTCAACATCAACATGCCTGCAAGAGCCATCAATGTGTTCTTTGCTTTTGGGCTTTGGATTCCTCATATTCACATTGAGCATAGAGGGACCTCGTCACAGACCCTCACGCACCCCCAGCTGGTGGACCTATCGGTCTCTTTCTTTGAGCAACCACCCTCATTTTGTTCTTCTTCGTCATTTACCCGCAACTTCCGTGTCACGTGGAACTGACAACATCATCTCCTTGTTGCCAAGCAACCGGCTTGATGAGCCGGGCTTCGCTGACGATGCCATTTTGCAACCGCGAGTGCAAGACACAACGCTCCCCTCGCTCGCAGACTACAGCTGACAGTCCACTGCGATCACTGCAGCTGCAGCCTGAGGTAAGCGCCCCACATTACTCATTCAGTCACCCGCGGCTCTGGCCTACCCATGGCCCCATGTCACCCCCATAACAACTGCCCGCCCTCTCTTTTTAACATGTCCTCTCAAATGAATCAATTGAGAGTCTACTACCCTTTATATCTCTCTACAGGCATCTTATTCTCCTTGACTGGGTAACGCCGGCATGCAGCAACGCACACTTTTCTGCACTTGGAAACAACTACACAGTAATTCAGAAGAATTTTAAAGAATAGGAAGTTCCTGGTAGGTGCACTTCATATTACCTATTTCTTCCAGCTTTTTGAATCCCTTTTGTTTCTCTCCCACAATAGTATCCCTGCGAAACACTACAACTATTGAATCAAGCTCTTTACAAACAAGGGAGCATCTATAGTGAACATATTTCCATTTACCCTAATACAGGCTAAAGAAACCGATGCAGAATTATCACACTAGCATCTCCCGTGCCCCAGAGCCTCTGGCACGCCAGGTACGCCAGCCACCCCGCCGCAAAGGTCGCCCGAGACGCGAGGGTCAGCACGCAGTTTCAGTCTCATGTTTCTTGAGACTGCCCCAAACCCCTCGAGGTGAGAAAAGATACATCTCCTTCTTTTCCCACCCCTAGTGGGGGACCTAGCACTAGTGTGCAACATGCAAAACTTATCTCTGTAAAATCTTTTAGCAAGCTTGTTTTTTAAAATGTGATTTCAAGCCTGCAAATTTGCCACTTAGCATAACATTGTTAAGAGTTCAATTCTATCGACCTCTTTTTTGTCCTTTTTCCCAATAGGGTACCATGAATTCGCCCTGATGAAGGTGGCAGCACAAAACCACCGAAACATGAATAACACTAAGGGTAATTTGCTTCTAGATCTGAATTTTAGACAGATGAACAACTTTCCCTTCTTTGGGAACTAACAGAGTGTCTGGAAGCACACTTTTTTGGTTTTTCTTCATTACATTCCCCTATACGTGTTGGCAGACCCAATGGGGTTTCCACATGGAATCCATGAACTGAATGCCTTAAACTTATGGACTCCTTCATACAAATATATATAACACATATATTAGTAGGAACTAAAGAACAGATTGGTTTGACTAATTATTTATAAACCCAGACCTCATACTGCATTTGTAAAAAGCAGACTAACCTTGAATTCAAAACACAGGCTGTATGTGTATGCACATTGGACTCAAAGTATACACAAATAATTTTCTGGTGTAACAAGTCACTACCCATAATTGTTCTTATAAATTGTTAATTTACTATTTCTTTTGTTGTGAGAATATCTGGCTTAGATCTTACTTAGAAACTAAGTCCTTTATTTACATCTTTTTCTCTCTGACCTCACCATATTCAGAGACACCTATTTCTTTTGCCTCCAGCACTGGGTTTCTGTTCACTTGTCTCTCTACCCTCTTCATTCTTTTCCCACTCCGCTATCTTCAACAACAGGATTGGAAGATGATTTAATTATTTAATTATTTCTTATTTTTTGTTCTCATTTTGTGTTTAACATACTCAAACTTTTGCCTGTATTTTTTTTCCATGTAACTTGTAATGTGCAAGTATCATCATAATAATCATTATATACTTAAAATGTTATGGCATATGTGATATTTATTTACATGAATCATGCATTAATATGATTGCGTTTGGGCAAGATTTGGCACACAAGTCCCAGCCAAAAAAGGTGCTTTACTAATTTAACAAATGTGCAAGGTGAATAGTACCATTTCTTTTGCAGCAATTGGTTGTGTTTTTGTGTTATTTAGTGCTTCTGACTCATAATCAAAGGTTTGTTTATTCTGCCCTCTGCGTGGTATGCTTTCCTCATGCCTCCCTTCCATTTGCATGTCATATTATGTTTCTATTTTCACATCCTTAATCACTGCTCTATTCATGTTCAACAATAACTCCTCTGCTGTCCATGTATCAGAATTAACCACAGGGCATGGTCCCTCTCATTCTCTTCACTTTATTACCCTTTGAAGCTACTCCTCTGTTTTTTTAATAGCAGTTTCAAGGTCCCTCTGCAGGACCCTGTAGGACTCATGTGGCGGGGGGAAGGGTAGCAGTAAATAGACATCACAAATGTCAGCGAGGCAAGAGGTGAACAATCAAAATGCAGAGTCCAGATGTACAGAAAAATGAGGCAGTGTATGAAGATGAAGTTGTAGAATGTTGCAAGTGTGATAAGTGCAGTACATTCTCGGGAGTGCAACCTGAAAACCAAGGCACACACATGTATGTCCAAGGGGACACACACACATGCATGGGGACAAACACACATCTACACTGACATTCACTGTGGCATATTAATACCACCTGCTGAAAATCAAATATGTGGCAATGTGCAGAGATAGTGGTGCACACCAAAACAGACATTAACATGATTGACAGTGCTCAACCTTACCTTCTGACATAGCTGCCCTGATCTGATTCCCCCATTTCCTCCACCATAATGTGTTCTTCCCAGTATGTGAATGGAAGGCCAGCAGCCGGCAGAGGGCATAGGGATTTGGGAGTGGACCTCTCATGGAGTGCAGTCATTGGATGAATCAGGATCACTGCAACAATATACGCCATTGTATGTCACCAGCAATAGGAGCAAATCATGCATAAAGCACACATGTTCAAAGAGCCAATTAACCAATTTAAATCTAGTCAGCTATGGCAGTTGACACCATTGTGGATGGCTCGATGTCCAGTACTCCACTAATTAATCCCTTGAGAGAGGGGAAAAATACAAAGGGTCTCCTCACGAGTTGGGCAGTATCCTGACTGGGATACCGCCCAACTTTATTTGCGTTACCATCCACTCATCTGGCAGTATTACCGCTGGATCACGGGTTGGGCGGTAAATGTGAAGACATCCCTGTGTTGAGCAATTATGTGAATACACACATGACTGTTGCAGTCCGATGTGTTATGTCAATGATGACAAAAGGTCTACCAGCACCCTGTGTGTGATTGCACATGGGCATGAGTCCCCTGCTGCATGCCTAGCAAAATTCATGTATATCCAGTATTGTGTGTGATGACAGCACCATTCACATGACATTGTCATATGAAGTGTCATGCAATGACTGCCCATGAGAGAGTGACTGACAGTCATTGATTGATGCTTTGAATGACCCTGTCATGGAACGGGTGCTGTCATGTCACACAATGTGAAGTGACACTTCACATTGTGTGTGTTGGCAGTGCACTGCATTTGCCCTGGACCTGTGCGACAGCACAATTTAGTTGTCCCTTGAGCCAGCTTTGTGTCACTTGTACACTTAATAGGTTACTGGGAATGTTGACATATACATCTACTACAAGTGTGCCATACTGTACCCACAATCAATCACATGAATCAATCACGGAATTCATCACAAATTCAACAAGGTCAGGTCCCTGCAGGAGCAGGGGACCCACGGAGGACACCAGATGCCCAGCCCTGACCACCACGAAATACGGGAAGCGTTGATGCCACTAGCACAACCTTATGAAAATCGGGTGCACAGCACCCTTTTTACTCGAGCCGAGCACACATTGATTCCGATTCCCAGAAAAGAAAAAAAAAACGCATTTTATTTTCTCTAAATGCCATTTTGAGCCCCCGTCGTCATTGTGGTACACGAGGTACCTGGCTCTTCCAAGATGGCCGACCGCCTGCTGCATACAACCTCTTCCACCTAAGCAGGCCCCCCTGAGGCCAGCTGATTGGTTTACCAGGCCCATATTGCATCTCATTGGCCGCCGGCAGGCGAAGCCGGCCCTCTCCCTCCAAGGCCCTCGGGAGGCAAGGCCAGCTCCTGTTTTGCCGGGGTTGCCGCCTTGCCAGCCCTCCGGACTTCTCAGACTGGTCCAGCACCTAGTCCCACTCTTCAGAAGTATTGATGGGCTGACAACTACCCCTCCTGCCTTCAAAACTGTAAGAGTCTGCACGCTTTCTGAATTATCTGCATATTGCATCTCACCCACCCATCTACTCACCTTGTTTGGATGCTACCCTGACCTTTGAAGACGATTTCAGTTACATGTACTACCCGATTAACCATCCCTTGTTGACTCTGCCAGAACGCAGTTTTCTTAGAGAGCCCTGCTATGTTGCCTGACTTATTTTGCCAGCAGTTGCTCCACGTGTACTTATGCCTACTGCACTGCTGTGTCTGCTTGTATGCTCCCCTCTCACGTGCCCTGATGCACCTGTCTCAAAAATGCAAGTTGATTAGTGCAATGCCGCTGGTCGCCCACAGAGCACACCTGATTAACCTGTGTTTGTGCCCTATGGTCGCCATTAGACCACATTTAACCTATGCTGGGCCCTGTGTTGTGCCCTATGGTCGCCATTAGACCACATTTAACCTATGCTGAGCACTGCCCGCACCCTGCTGCGCCCTTATCAGTGAATGTCTCACCTAGCCTATATGTGCCTTGCTACTGAATTGCCCATTTGTGCCTTGTTAGCGAATGCCTCACCTAGCCTAGATGTGCCTTGCTACTGAATTGCCCATTTGTGCCTTGTTAGCGAATGCCTCACCTAGCCTAGATGTGCCTTGTTAGCGAATGCCTCACCTAGCCTAGATGTGCCTTGCTACTGAATTGCCCATTTGAGCCTTGTTAGCGAATGCCTCACCTAGCCTAGATGTGCCTTGCTACTAAATTGCCCATTTGTGCCTTGTTAGCGAATGCCTCACCTAGCCTAGATCTGCCTTGCTACTGAATTGGCCATTTGAGCCTTGTTAGCGAATGCCTCACCTAGCCTAGATGTGCCTTGCTACTAAATTGCCCATTTGTGCCTTGTTAGCGAATGCCTCACCTAGCCTAGATGTGCCTTGTTAGCGAATGCTTCACCTAGCCTATATGTGCCTTGCTACTGAATTGCCCATTTGTGCCTTGTTAGCGAATGCTTCACCTAGCCTAGATGTGCCTTGCTACTGAATTGCCCACTTGTGCCTTGTTAATGAATGCCCCACCTAACCTAGATGTGCCTTGCTACTGAATTGCCCACTTGTGCCTTGTTAGTGAATGCCCCACCTAGCCTAGATGTGCCTTGCTACTGAATTGTGCCTTGTTAGTGAATGCCCCACTTGTGCCTTGTTAGTGAATGCCCCACCTAACCTAGATGTGCCTTGCTACTGAATTGCCCACTTGTACCTTGTTAGTGAATGCCTCACCTAGCCTAGATGTGCCTTGCTACTGAATTGCCCACTTGTGCCTTGTTAGTGAATGCCCCACCTAACCTAGATGTGCCTTGCTACTGAATTGCCCATTTGTGCCTTGTTAGTGAATGCCTCACCTAGCCTAGAGGTGCCTTGCTACTGAATTGCCCATTTGTGCCTTGTTAGTGAATGCCCTACCTAGCCTTTATGTGCCCCGCTACTGAATGCCCACATGCTCCTTGACACTGAATGACCATTCGTGCCTCGATAGTGAACGCCCTATCCCGCCTATAGTCGTAAGCACCCACGCGCACATATCTGAACTCATCGAAAAATGCTGTATCCATTATTGCACTACAGCATTATAGCTGTTACTCTAAGTTTTATCACCATGACCCAAATCCTCACGACACCTCCTGCCTCGGTACCAGACCTGATCCCACATATGCTGCCCAACATAATGACAAATATCCCCACTAACTCTCCACCAAATAATATTAGTGCCAGAGGTGAAACCTTCACCTCCCTCCCATGCACCTTACCAGACAGAAATCTTAAACTTCGCGCAAGACTCACACAATTTTATGAACCACCTAGAAGAACCTTACCACCAACCAACCCAAAAACAAATTATCTACAAAAACCACACCAAACGGTAACAACAAATGCCACTACAATCAAAAACAAAGGTTCAAGACCTCAGACACCAACCTAACTACCCCTAGCCAAGCAAACATGCCTAAAGAGACGCTAGTACTCAAAGGAGCACTCCTTAACGTGAGATCCCTTGTCGCCCATGCCCTTGACATAGCTGACCTCATTACAGAACACAACCTGGACTTCATGGCAGTAACCGAGACCTGGCTACATAACGCAGCCGGACCTTCGTTAATGCTAGCCATCCCAGAATGCTACACCATAACAAGACAAGATAGGGATGACACACGAGGTGGTGGAATCGCCATCATCTCCAAATTGAGCCTCTCTCTCAGAACATCCCCTCCTCAAATCTTACAATCTTGTGAAAATATCTTGGTTAAATTCCAGATAAATAATACACAAACCCTCACCATCCACTTAATTTATAGACCCCCAGGCCCTCTCGGCACCTTTGACGAGGATTTGCATAGCCTAATTACCAACAACCTTAAACCCACCTCCCAGCTTCTATTATTAGGAGATTTTAACCTTGGCTTTAATGACCCTATGGACAAACAAGCCTTAGACATAGCCAACACCATCAATGCTTCAGGCCTATCTCAGAAAGTTAACAGACCCACTCACTCCAAAGGGAGAACACTAGACTGGATAGCAGATTACAACTGCACAGCCTCCATCACCTCCATCTCTCCTCAAGCATGGACAGATCACTCTCTCATCACCTTTAACCTATATATAGCCAGACCCTCTCCGATGGTCCCATTGCTAGCACCTCCTTGTCTAACCAGAAACAAAAAAAGCATTATAGCGGAAAAAGTCATCCCCGCCATCCTACCCACGCTAAACGCTCTATCTGACAATCTAGACCCCAGTACTCTAGTTGAAAAATATAACAAGATTATGCTCAGCACACTGGACAAAATTGCCCCGTTCAAACTTAGAAAAAGCAAACCTAAAGCACACCTTAACAAATGGTTCACGCCTCAACTAAGAGATTTACGACTCCTAAAAAGAAAAAGTGAAAATTCCTGGAGATTATGTCCCTCTATAGAAAATAAAGCAAAACTATCCTCTATCTCCTCTCACTTTAAAAAAGAAGTGAACCTTGCCAAAAAGAACTCCTATGATGAACGTATCACTGACTCTAATTCTAGTATGAGAGAACTCTTCACCATACTGAATGAACTAGAGTCACCAATAGTCACACCAGACTTAGTCACCAAGGATAAGACCTGGTGCACAGACATTCAAAATGCGCTAGCAAATAAAATCAATACACTTCAAACCAAAATACAACAAAAAAAAGATATGCTCAATCTCCAGCACCCCCCTAACACCTCTACAAATAGCATCTCACCAGAGGCAAATAACAAATTTCACTTTTCAAAAACTTTCCCACTAGAAGTAGAAAAAATCATTCTTTCTCTCAAACCATCTAAATGCAAGGGCGATACCTGCCCAGCACAGTTAATAAAAGATGCTGCTAGAGATCTTTCACCATTTATTTCTAAATTAATCAATGCCTCCTTCACAACAGGCATTATCCCAGCCAACCTAAAACATCCCTGGGTGCTCCCACTTCTCAAAAAACAGACCTTAGACCCACTTATCCCTACCAACTATCGCCCTATTACCACTGTGCCATTCCTCCTCAAAATACTGGACAAAGCCGCCTATATTCAGATACAAAAACACCTTGACTTGTATAAGCTTCTAGGAGCAAGACAATTTGGCTTCCGTCCACTTCATGGAACGGAAACCGCCTTGATTGATTTAAAGACTCAGGTCGACGAGCTGAGAGATGGAGGAGGAACAGCACTCCTGCTCCTACTTGATCTCTCATAGCAAAAACAAAGAGGTGATGGCTGGAAGGTTTAGACTTAATCTTAACCACTGGCAATGATCTGGGCAACCCTCCAGACCACCGTTCCTTGCCTGCCAAGCCATTACAGAAGGGAAAGACCATATGCAAATCAGGCTTGGCCCCACCCCAAGAGGGGCAGTCCAGCCCGAACTGCTAGGCCACATCCCTTCTGCACGAGACCACAAGCATCCCCAAACATGTTTCGCCCTTGTTGGGGCTCATCAGTGAGGAGTAGCCTGGGTCTCTAGGCCCAGCAGGCACGGGACCCACGTCTGGGCATACCCGTCCCACTCGGGGTGACATAGCAAAAACAAAGAGGTGATGGCTGGAAGGTTTAGACTTAATCTTAACCACTAGCAATGCTCTGGGCAACCCTCCAGACCACCGTTCCTTGCCTGCCAAGCCATTACAGAAGGGAAAGACCATATGCAAATCAGGCTTGGCCCCACCCCAAGAGGGGCAGTCCAGCCCGAACTGCTAGGCCACATCCCTTCTGCACGAGACCACAAGCATCCCCAAACATGTTTCGCCCTTGTTGGGGCTCATCAGTGAGGAGTAGCCTGGGTCTCTAGGCCCAGCAGGCACGGGACCCACGTCTGGGCATACCCGTCCCACTCGGGGTGACATAGCAAAAACAAAGAGGTGATGGCTGGAAGGTTTAGACTTAATCTTAACCACTGGCAATGCTCTGGGCAACCCTCCAGACCACCGTTCCTTGCCTGCCAAGCCATTACAGAAGGGAAAGACCATATGCAAATCAGGCTTGGCCCCACCCCAAGAGGGGCAGTCCAGCCCGAACTGCTAGGCCACATCCCTTCTGCACGAGACCACAAGCATCCCCAAACATGTTTCGCCCTTGTTGGGGCTCATCAGTGAGGAGTAGCCTGGGTCTCTAGGCCCAGCAGGCACGGGACCCACGTCTGGGCATACCCGTCCCACTCGGGGTGACATAGCAAAAACAAAGAGGTGATGGCTGGAAGGTTTAGACTTAATCTTAACCACTGGCAATGCTCTGGGCAACCCTCCAGACCACCGTTCCTTGCCTGCCAAGCCATTACAGAAGGGAAAGACCATATGCAAATCAGGCTTGGCCCCACCCCAAGAGGGGCAGTCCCCTTTTGCTTTGTCACCCCGAGTGGGACGGGTATGCCCAGACGTGGGTCCCGTGCCTGCTGGGCCTAGAGACCCAAGCTACTCCTCACTGATGATCCCCAACAAGGGTGAAACATGTTTGGGGATGCTTGTGGTCTCGTGCAGAAGGGATGTGACCTAGCAGTTCGGGCTGGACTTCCCCTTTTGGGGTGGGGCCAGGCCTGATTTGCATATGGTCTTTCCCCTTCTGTAATGGCTTGGCAGGCGAAGAACGATGGTCTGGAGGGTTGCCCCGAGCAATGCCAGTGGTCAAGATTTAGTCTAAACCTTCCAGCCATCACCTCTTTGTTTTTGCTTTGTCACCCCGAGTGGGACGGGTATGCCCAGACGTGGGTCCCGTGCCTGCTGGGCCTAGAGACCCAAGCTACTCCTCACTGATGATCCCCAACAATGGTGAAACATGTTTGGGGATGCTTGTGGTCTCGTGCAGAAGGGATGTGACCTAGCAGTTCGGGCTGGACTTCCCCTTTTGGGGTGGGGCCAGGCCTGATTTGCATATGGTCTTTCCCCTTCTGTAATGGCTTGGCAGGCGAAGAACGATGGTCTGGAGGGTTGCCCCGAGCAATGCCAGTGGTCAAGATTCAGTCTAAACCTTCCAGCCATCACCTCTTTGTTTTTGCTTTGTCACCCCGAGTGGGACGGGTATGCCCAGACGTGGGTCCCGTGCCTGCTGGGCCTAGAGACCCAAGCTACTCCTCACTGATGATCCCCAACAAGGGTGAAACATGTTTGGGGATGCTTGTGGTCTCGTGCAGAAGGGATGTGACCTAGCAGTTCGGGCTGGACTTCCCCTTTTGGGGTGGGGCCAGGCCTGATTTGCATATGGTCTTTCCCCTTCTGTAATGGCTTGGCAGGCGAAGAACGATGGTCTGGAGGGTTGCCCCGAGCAATGCCAGTGGTCAAGATTCAGTCTAAACCTTCCAGCCATCACCTCTTTGTTTTTGCTTTGTCACCCCGAGTGGGACGGGTATGCCCAGACGTGGGTCCCGTGCCTGCTGGGCCTAGAGACCCAAGCTACTCCTCACTGATGATCCCCAACAAGGGTGAAACATGTTTGGGGATGCTTGTGGTCTCGTGCAGAAGGGATGTGACCTAGCAGTTCGGGCTGGACTTCCCCTTTTGGGGTGGGGCCAGGCCTGATTTGCATATGGTCTTTCCCCTTCTGTAATGGCTTGGCAGGCGAAGAACGATGGTCTGGAGGGTTGCCCCGAGCAATGCCAGTGGTCAAGATTCAGTCTAAACCTTCCAGCCATCACCTCTTTGTTTTTGCCTACTTGATCTCTCAGCAGCATTTGACTTGGTCGATCACAAGGTACTCTGTAAACACCTGGATTCTGCTGCCCACTTCTCTCCGGAGGCCATCAAGTGGCTAGGATCTTTCCTAAGCGAAAGAACTATGAGAGTTTTTTCCCCTTCGGCCACAGCTGACCCTACCCCGATATCATGTGGCGTTCCCCAGGGTTCCTGTGTCTCGCCTACCCTATACAATATCTTCACCAAACCCTTGTTCGACGATCTGGACCTTCTGGGTATCACCTACACTAACTATGCAGATGATACACAGATTCTCCTCCTGCTTTCTGGGGATCATAGGAAGGACTTGGAATTGGTGAACAGGGTATATCTCATTGTTCAAGCATGGATGGCCACACATGGCCTGTGCTTGAACGACGACAAGACCGAGTTGATAATCCTGGGAACACAGAAGAACACCAAAAAATTAACTCAGGAATTCTCTTCCTTCAATATTGATGGAAACCTCATTAGGGTCTCCAAGGAAGTAAAAACCCTCGGTTTCTACTTGGATTCTACACTATCATTCGATAAACAACTCAAATCCTTGGCTTCCACCACTGCCTACACTTGCAAACTAATAAGAGCAGGCAAGCCTTTCCTCTCTAACAACAGCTGCATGATCTTGGCAAGAGCACTTATCCTCTCCAGGATCGACTACTGTAATGCCCTTTACAGTGGCGCCAACAAATCAACCATCCAGAAACTACAAACACTCCAAAACAATGCTTTGCGAGCCGCACTGGGCATAAATAAAAGGGCACACATTTCCACCATCAGACGTCAACACAAATGGCTAACTACTAACCATAACATTCAATTAAAAATGATCTCCTTGACACACAAAGCTCTTAACAACGCTGCCCCAAGCTACCTCACGAACAAAATACAAAAGAAAACCTCCATCAGACCAACGAGAGCTACTAACACTAACTGTCTGGTAGTACCTAGATTTAAACAAACCACGGTCGGTGGGAATAGCTTCCCTGTGAAGGCGGCCAAAACCTGGAATCTATTACCTAACAATCTAAGAGCAGATCAGCCGTACCCACTATTCAGGCGGAATGCCATCCAATATCTTATCTCCAACGACCACTAGACACAGGTTTATAGTATTCTCAGACCCGACACTGGTCCCTCTCCTCTGACTTACGACATGCCTTACGACATGTCGACCCCTCCTCTGTCTTACGACATTATGCGTACCATCCTCTATGGAACTTATCGACCTGTACGACGATGATCCTGTATATTTGTATACTATTACTGTATCCTGTATAATTTGTATAACCTGCATAATATCTATATTATCCATTACTGTAACTTGTATAATATGTATAACTTTCACTGTATCCTGTATAATCTGTAACGATGTAAGCTTCGCATTATCCTACCTGCTGCGCCCTTCTACCTATGGGTCTGGAGCGCATTAGAAATAAAACAAACAAACAAACATTTCACTGTGCCAAACCCACATGCCACACCACTACAACATGGTATGAACTAGCAGCAGTCCATCACTTACCAGAGACGCTAACGTCAGCACTGTCAGTGTTAGGCAGAAACCTGTGCAGTTCCCTTGGGGAACACTGCAAAAGATTTAAGACTACAGGTAGAGCAGTAAACCCCTTTGGTAGCAGTCTGTACCACCCAGATTTACCTGGTAGCTGTGGCTGAGCAGTCAGACTTCTCTCAAGAAGAGTTAGGCAGTATGCAAAGTATACACAATATGTACCAAAACACAATAGCACAAGCAAACACTGACCAGAGCTTGGTTTCAAAAGAATATTGTTATTTATTTAAAAACACACATAAGTAAAAACACTCTAGCAACGAATATGGTAAAAACACTTCAACACAGTTATAATGAAAGTAAATTCAATCCTTTCTCCTATCTAGACAACTCTAGGTTAACACCACTTAATTAAAACAGAGGTGAGTGCTTAACGTTAGATGACACTCTAGTAGTTTCCAAGAAAGGGAGAGAAAAAGCAGAAATAGGTTAAACACACCACTCTAAGGTCCAGAACACTTGCAATAGGCTTAAAGAAGCACAAAGTCACAGGTGAGCAAAAGTCACTAGGCAGGGCCCACTCTTAGAGTAGCCGGAGCGAAAAGGTGCCCAAGATCACACTGTTAGTTAGAGATTCAAGTCTTGCAAAGAGTCAAAAAGAGTTTTAGAGTGGCTCAGAAAGTTTAGCCAAAGTGTCCCAGGCACTCCCAGGTTCGAAAGCCGGGGACTAAATCTACCCCGTACAGTCGGTGGCAAGGGAAGCCAGGCGGAACACAGTACCTTAAGCGGAAAGGATCCTCCAGTGGTGGCAGGTGTTCCAGGCAGTGGCAGCAGGGCTCGACGTCGGTCAGGGGAGAAGAAGTTCTCGCTGAAGAGCAGAAGAGGAGGGTCGTTGCACTGCCCGGGAAGAAACCAGCCGCGGAGTCCTCCGGTTAAAGGGTTGGTACCGACTTTCGCGGTAGGGGGGTAAAGTGTGGTATTCCGGTTGCCGGGGTGCTTGGCACAGGCAAGGCGGCCACGAGATACCTCAAAGAACGGAAAGAAGGCGAAAACTGGTTGTCCCCACCAGTTAAGGGAAGGAGCCACTCCGTTAAGAGTTCTCCTCGGTCGTCGGGAAAAAAGTGGTGAGACGGTTCAGCAGGGCTCCACCGGGTGGTGTCGTCGAAGCAGGTCGGCTCAGCTCTTCCCTCGTCGGATTCTTGGTCCTGTGGCGACTTCTGAAGTCCCAGTCCCCAAAGCCCTGCTTTTATGCAGCAAGCCCCCATTCACCCAGCCTAGCTGTCACTCAAACATGCTAAGTGGTGAGCCGGGCGGCTCACCACCTGGGCCAATCAGGACGGAGTGCGACTTGAGTTACCAAGGTAACTCAGTCCAGGGTGCCTAAATCCCCCTCCACCCCTCCTAAGTACCCCAGACAGAGTGGCACCACTTTGGAGGGCTTCTGTGGAGAAGCCCGCCAAAAGTGGAACAAAGGGCTCCACTTTGGGTCAGAGTTACAGAGGCGAACACCAACGCCATTTTAGAATCAAGTTTTGGCAAAAAGTCCCAACCGGAGTTATAAAAAGAAATATATAAACCGGCGGGATGTTTAAGGCTACCGTAAATAAATAATTAAATGTGTTAGCCTAAAACAATGGGAAATCCCATAGGGAAATATTCGCGGTCGAATATAAAAAGTAGTTTCCACTGCCACCAGCCAAAACTCGATCAGGGGGGACGGAGACGTGCCCCCTCGACTAACAGACCCTGGGGCAATCGAATTGCCCCAGCCAGTACGTCCACAATATGATGGTTTGTACTGGTTCTGTTCAGGATTCAAGACTAGCAAAGTCTTTGGTGACTTTACATGCCCTGGGAGACAGTAGTCAGTCCCAGGGTATGGAGTCTATGTTGGGGAGTCCCTAGGACACTCCTGGGTCACGGCACAGAGGGTGCTGTGTAACCCACATCACAAAAATACATGAGGCCCTATGGAGTAAAAGACCCCATAGCCCATTCAACACAAGGTTTAACCAAGATAACACAGTTCAACATGTCCAAGAGTGAGGGTAAAAGAGTCTCACTCTTGGCAGGAGAAAAAAATAAACTCCAGAAATCCAGCAAAGCTGCTGGGGGACTCACTAGGTAGGGAAATTCAGCCTAAACAGAGAATTCTCCCTAACACTCGCCCCCCCCAGACTAAGGGACAGGAGGATTTAATCCACTCCTGGATGAACCTCATACCTCTAGTCGATGATATACATCCTAGAGAGTCCATCAGCATTTTGATGGTGACACCTTGACCTATGTTCAATGGAGAACTCAAAGGTTTTCTTCTGCAAGCTAACGGACCTACAGACCCTTTGAGGAACATCAGTCTTTTTGTTATAGGGGATCTGGTTGACCAGTCCCTCAGAAGTTGGTACAACTTCTGAACCTAGGTTAGGCTTTTTGAAGGGGTCCTTATAAAGGATTCCCTTAGATCTAGAGGGGCCTCCAAGGTTCCTCACCACCTCTCTTGTGGGAGCAGGTTGGGTCTTAGGCCTCTTGGTTGGAGGGGTTGGGGTTAGGCAATGCACCTGCTTCCCCTTCCTCTTAGATCTACCCTTACCTATTTTAGGAGTTTCCCCCCTAATATTAGGATTTGAGTTGGGGTCTTCAGTAGAAGGTCCAACAGTCTGAAGGTTTTTGGCCTTAGACTTTTCTTTTCTGGTTTTCCACCAGCACTGAGAATTACCAGTTCTCTCAGGTCCAGATAGGGGCCTAGTTGGTCTATCCACCTCTTCCTCAGAAGCAGGGGGAGTCAGAGACTCTGAGACTAGGGGAACAATGATGGAGCTTGGTTGGGGCTCCCATGTTCCTAGCATACTATCCTGAAATGTGCCTGGGTTAGAGGTCAACTTACTAACACCAGGGCTTGTAGTGGGGTTCTCAGTAGGGGGTCCCACAGGCTTAGAAGGGTCCTTCAAGGTAGCCTGTCTAGCCAATTTGGTTAAGTTCTGCTTCTCCATACTGGGAGGCCTGGGGGTATGTGACACTACTCCTAGAGTTCTTAGGTCATTCCCCAACAGGACCTTCCCAGGTACCTCAGTCTGAACACTGACAGGGATCCTTACTGTCATGTTGTTACATTGAATGAGGGCTGGTAGAATAGGAACCATTTGGACAGGGCCTCCAGACATCTTAGTGGGACCTTTGGGTGCTTTGGCCACATCCTCAGGTTGAAAGAAGCTTTCATCCACTACTGTTCTGCTGGCCCCAGTGTCTCTCCTGGCAGGAGTATCCTGGCCATTGACAAGAACACTGTCCACATAATACACCTTAGAGTTAACAGGTAGGGAGTTATACACAACCCTATTCTGGGGACTAACCAGACCCATAGGCTCTAAGTTTACAGTTGCTTGAAGACCCAAGGGTTCTTCAGCAAAGAGTTCAAAGTGGGCACTAGCCATCTGTACTTCATCCTCAGGAGTGAAGGCTAAGGAGACTGTGCTGATCCCTGCAGGTTTACCCTTGCACTTGGGATCTCCTTTGATATGGTCAGTACCCTGACAGACATAGCATTGTCCAAATGCTCTCTGGAAGGGTGGCTTGTTCTGACCTCCTTCTGGCTTGTGGCCAGAAGGTACACTAGCCTGATTCGGTTTACCCTGGGGCTTACCCTGGTTATTTGGTTGTTTGTGGCCCTCTTGGGTATGGGAGGTATTAGAATTCTCTTTGGAGTCCTTTTTAGGCTGTTTCTCCCCATCCTTCCTCTGAGTTACCCCAGAATCCTTGGGAGGGGCCCTGTTGGCAACCCACAAGTCAGCAGCCTTAGCTAGTTTCCTAGGATCCAATTCCTGTGAATCAGCCAAGTGCTGTCTGAGCTCAGGAGAGCAGGCATCATAAATTGACTCCAACATAAAGAGATTTCTCATCCCCTCATAAGTGTTCACCTTGTAACCCTTAATCCATCCCTCTAAGTTTTTCAAACATTCACTCACCCAGGTAGCCCAAGGGGTACCATCATGCTTTTTGAGGTTCCTAAACCTCTTAAGATACTGGGAAGGGGTCTTCCCAAACCTAGCTATTAAAGCTAGTTTCACACATTCATAGTCCTTCCTATCCTCCTCCCCCATCTCCATTACCACATCAGTTGCAACAGGGGGAAGCCTAGAGAACAACCAGGTGAGTAAGTCATTTCCTGTGATGTTCTGGAGCCCATGATTATATTCAAACAGAGACAACCAATCCAACACATCCAACTTAGGCTCATACATACCAACCAATTCTTTAGGCATCCGGGGTCTTTTAGGACTGGAACTTCTAGAGGAGCCAGAGAGAGAAACATTCTCAACAGATAATTTCTTCATTTCTAAGTCATACTTGAGCTCCATTTCCCTTAGCCTTAGTTCTTTGTCAGTTTGAGCATTAAGTTTCTTATACTCCAATTCTAGCTTCATTTTCTCCAGTTCAAAGTACTGAGGACTAAATGTGGGACCTGGTAAAGGTCCAGTAGGTACAGCAGGTAGAGCAGGCAGAGGCCTAGGGGGGACAGTTACAACAGCCTCACCCTCCTCTCCTGACTCTTCCTCAGAATCATCAACATTTTGCTCCATGTTAACTTCAATACTGTCATCTACAGTTGCTGGAGTGGTAGGCTCCTCTGAACCATCACCCAGACTTTGGTTAGCTAACAATCTTTCAATCAGCTCCATTTTCTTGCCCTTAGTCAGGAGATCCTTATGTTTACAGAGCACTCTTAAACAATCAGCAGTTTTGGCTGCAAGGGACTCTTGACTATAGCTTTCTATAACTGACATGTTAGAGGTTTTACTTTTTCAGTGCTAAGCTTTGTGGTTAGTTGCACTAAGGTATCTAAAGCACAATAAAGTGTATACTCAATACAAATCCCACCGCTGTACACCAGTGTTAGGCAGAAACCTGTGCAGTTCCCTTGGGGAACACTGCAAAAGATTTAAGACTACAGGTAGAGCAGTAAACCCCTTTGGTAGCAGTCTGTACCACCCAGATTTACCTGGTAGCTGTGGCTGAGCAGTCAGACTTCTCTCAAGAAGAGTTAGGCAGTATGCAAAGTATACACAATATGTACCAAAACACAATAGCACAAGCAAACACTGACCAGAGCTTGGTTTCAAAAGAATATTGTTATTTATTTAAAAACACACATAAGTAAAAACACTCTAGCAACGAATATGGTAAAAACACTTCAACACAGTTATAATGAAAGTAAATTCAATCCTTTCTCCTATCTAGACAACTCTAGGTTAACACCACTTAATTAAAACAGAGGTGAGTGCTTAACGTTAGATGACACTCTAGTAGTTTCCAAGAAAGGGAGAGAAAAAGCAGAAATAGGTTAAACACACCACTCTAAGGTCCAGAACACTTGCAATAGGCTTAAAGAAGCACAAAGTCACAGGTGAGCAAAAGTCACTAGGCAGGGCCCACTCTTAGAGTAGCCGGAGCGAAAAGGTGCCCAAGATCACACTGTTAGTTAGAGATTCAAGTCTTGCAAAGAGTCAAAAAGAGTTTTAGAGTGGCTCAGAAAGTTTAGCCAAAGTGTCCCAGGCACTCCCAGGTTCGAAAGCCGGGGACTAAATCTACCCCGTACAGTCGGTGGCAAGGGAAGCCAGGCGGAACACAGTACCTTAAGCGGAAAGGATCCTCCAGCGGTGGCAGGTGTTCCAGGCAGTGGCAGCAGGGCTCGACGTCGGTCAGGGGAGAAGAAGTTCTCGCTGAAGAGCAGAAGAGGAGGGTCGTTGCACTGCCCGGGAAGAAACCAGCCGCGGAGTCCTCCGGTTAAAGGGTTGGTACCGACTTTCGCGGTAGGGGGGTAAAGTGTGGTATTCCGGTTGCCGGGGTGCTTGGCACAGGCAAGGCGGCCACGAGATACCTCAAAGAACGGAAAGAAGGCGAAAACTGGTTGTCCCCACCAGTTAAGGGAAGGAGCCACTCCGTTAAGAGTTCTCCTCGGTCGTCGGGAAAAAAGTGGTGAGACGGTTCAGCAGGGCTCCACCGGGTGGTGTCGTCGAAGCAGGTCGGCTCAGCTCTTCCCTCGTCGGATTCTTGGTCCTGTGGCGACTTCTGAAGTCCCAGTCCCCAAAGCCCTGCTTTTATGCAGCAAGCCCCCATTCACCCAGCCTAGCTGTCACTCAAACATGCTAAGTGGTGAGCCGGGCGGCTCACCACCTGGGCCAATCAGGACGGAGTGCGACTTGAGTTACCAAGGTAACTCAGTCCAGGGTGCCTAAATCCCCCTCCACCCCTCCTAAGTACCCCAGACAGAGTGGCACCACTTTGGAGGGCTTCTGTGGAGAAGCCCGCCAAAAGTGGAACAAAGGGCTCCACTTTGGGTCAGAGTTACAGAGGCGAACACCAACGCCATTTTAGAATCAAGTTTTGGCAAAAAGTCCCAACCGGAGTTATAAAAAGAAATATATAAACCGGCGGGATGTTTAAGGCTACCGTAAATAAATAATTAAATGTGTTAGCCTAAAACAATGGGAAATCCCATAGGGAAATATTCGCGGTCGAATATAAAAAGTAGTTTCCACTGCCACCAGCCAAAACTCGATCAGGGGGGACGGAGACGTGCCCCCTCGACTAACAGACCCTGGGGCAATCGAATTGCCCCAGCCAGTACGTCCACAATATGATGGTTTGTACTGGTTCTGTTCAGGATTCAAGACTAGCAAAGTCTTTGGTGACTTTACATGCCCTGGGAGACAGTAGTCAGTCCCAGGGTATGGAGTCTATGTTGGGGAGTCCCTAGGACACTCCTGGGTCACGGCACAGAGGGTGCTGTGTAACCCACATCACAAAAATACATGAGGCCCTATGGAGTAAAAGACCCCATAGCCCATTCAACACAAGGTTTAACCAAGATAACACAGTTCAACATGTCCAAGAGTGAGGGTAAAAGAGTCTCACTCTTGGCAGGAGAAAAAAATAAACTCCAGAAATCCAGCAAAGCTGCTGGGGGACTCACTAGGTAGGGAAATTCAGCCTAAACAGAGAATTCTCCCTAACAGTCAGTCGAAGCATGGTCCTGGTCTGTTGTGCACAAATCGCTTCTAAGGCATGTATAATGGTGAGGTGGCACTGTCACTGTAAAGGTGGATCCCATACAACATATCAAGAGCAGCTTTTGTCATTCATATTGCTGAAGCTCATTCATGGTCTGGGAATGGTATATAGGGGCAACAATCATTTCCTACATTCATGCCTCCTATATGGGTGATTTTGTTGGGGCATCAGTCCATGTCTATGACCATCATCCTACAAAGATGTGTCAGTATTGTTCACCAGGCATACTCAGATTGAGAACAAGCACTTCATTGTCTACAAAGTTCATGATATGAGGAGCAACAGAGCCCTCATGCTACATCTGAGTGGGTGATGTTGCTGCCATGTCATTTCACATGAAGCAGATCCACATGTCAGGATGAGTATTTATGTCTGAAGGACACAGAAAGGGCATTGTTTGTGTGAGTCTTGTCAAAACTGATGCAAGCAACAAGACATGTGTCTGTCATGTTTGTTTGTTTGTTTATTTATTTGGTAATGCGCACCAAACCCTTAGGTAGCTGGGCACAGCAGTTACAAGGATACATGAAGCTTAGTTACAGAATACAGATAGGTACATACTTCATAAAAAAATATGTTACATACAATTTGGGTAGGGTGTGCACAATGCCTTGAGATACATTGATCGATGTAGATATAAATATGGAGGCGTAGGTTGTGGAAATAATTGAGGTCCAGCTAGTAAGCCGTTATTAGTTGTTATTGGTTCGCAGACAGGTCTGCAAATTCCATCTGAAACTGGAGTATGGCTGTTCCACTCTGATGTAAGTGGGCAAAGCATTCCAGGAAAGAGCAGCTTTGACAGGGAAGCTGGTTCCACCTGCTTTGGAAAGTCTGAATCTAGGAATATCTAGGCAGAGGTGATTGGAGGCTCTGGTATGGTGTGTTGGGATTTTTCTAGTCAGTCTGGCAGAGAGATAAGGGAGAGCGGCTTTATTGAGGCATTTGAAGGTGAGGGATGCAATTCTGAGAAGTATCCTGTCGCTAATTTTTACCCATGGTTGGAAATGTGCTCTCGTCGTGGTATATTCAGGGCTGCTCTCAGAGCATTATTTTGTAGTGTTTGAATTTTGTTAATAATACTTTTGTTAGCGCCAACATAAAGAGCATTACAATTGTCTAGTTTAGACATTATTAATGCATTGGCAAGTGTGATGCAGCTGGGTTTAGATTGAAAGGGTCTACAGGCCCTATTTAATTTACAGGTATAAGCTGTAGATGAGGCCATGGAGCTGACTTGTTTTTTTAGTGATAGTGTAGAATCCAAGTAAAAGCCTAGTGTTTTTACCTGAGTGACTACTTTAATTACGTTGCCATCGATAGTAAATGCAGCATAGTTGGGGCTTAGTTTTTTTAGGTTGGAGTCAGAGCCCAGGATCAGGATCTCAGTTTTGTCGTCATTCAGGCAGAGTCCATGTGAGGCCATCCATGCCTGAATGAGGAGGTATATCCTGTTTACCAAAGCTTTGTCTTCGACAAAGTTGCCCAAGTGTGGAATGAGGATCTGAGTGTCGTCGGCATAATTAGTATATGAATGAAAACCACATACAGGCCTTACATGTCAAACTGGTGATTCAAACTTGAACTGCATTATCATTTGCTATTTGAACATGCACATACATGACATATAATGCATACATGCACACTCATTGGCATGGATTATCTCCATAATCTTTTGCACGGGCTGTCTACAGACATATCAATGGGAGAATACCAGACTGACCACCTTGGAATGGTGACCCAACATCAGCCTATTTTTACCTATGAATTGAATACTGTGGGCCCTTGCAATATATGAGTTAAGTCATCTGAACATGACACTTGCTACACAGGGCTGTGGTCTGTGTGCACTCATACCCCCTGGTCACACCCCAGTCTGTCACAACAGGCAGCTTTGAAATGCATCCTGACAAAGCATTCTGTAAGTGCATGTGACAGTACATAAATGCACCTCAGCAGCCAATGATATGCGTGGGCGACATATGTCACATGTACGTGATGTACAATGCAAAGAGACAGGCCCCATGAATGTGGCAACGATTGATTCATGTGGATGAGGAATTTCTGGACATCACACAGGTGTGCCTTATGGGTGATGTGTGCCTGTCAGTGGGGCACATCATGGTGTCCAGCTATGTGAACATGTGTTTGACACTGCAACCCTACATGCAAGTACTTGCAGAACTGTGAGGCCCAGTAGACAGTGATGTGTACTGTCACACAAACATGTGCAACACATGTGAACCACACAGCAACCTCCCAAAATGCAGGCCATGCCACAGAAGTGAATACAGTAACAAACATGCATTGGCCAAGGATGGCTGACAACTGCAGCCAGCTGTACGACAACACATATATGGGTTGGTCAACCATAATTGACCACACATAAAATGCACACAAATGCCCCTCACCACATATGTCATCATAGGCCGCCCACCTCTCACACCTTGCACATGCACACTGCTGATGAGTTGACTCTTCATTTGGGTTCAGATGCTCCTCCTCTGCTGTCCCCCCTCCAGTGGCCAGTGCAGAAGCCGTGTTCAAACTGAGCTTCTGCTTCTTCTTTCGCATGAGTACATTCATCTGCTTCTGGACCTTTTCAGCAGTGTGCCACTCCACACCACAAGCATTGATGAGGCCTGTGACCTGCTTCCAAAGCACCATTCGTTGTGTGGGAGTATTGGTGCTTCCCCCAAACTGGTACATCTCATGATGGGGTTCCATGAGATATTCTATGAGGATCTAAAGCTCCATTTCATTGAGGTGCTTCTTCCCCTGCAGACCCTTCTCTTGTGCTGTGTCTTGGGGTGGAGCTCCTTCCTGCTCTGCAGGGCATCCCCTCTTGTCCACAAACAGGTGCAGGGTCACCTGTGAGCTGAGGCACACTATGCCCACCACGTGGCTGGAGCACATATGTCCTCACCACTTCCCCATTTTCTCCCTTTCCATGTTGGGGCATTACCACTCATGGTGCAGATCAAATGGATGCATGGAATGCACACCAATATATTGTTTGGGCAATATGAGGAAGGGAACAGTCTAGGTTATGTACTACATCGATGCCCGATCCAGCAAGACTCCAATGCACCCAAAAAGCAAAAATACGTTGTATGCGATACGCAGAGGACCCCAATCAAAAATCTTGCATACACGATACCCAAAAAGCTGACAGAAATGTAGAAATGTGGTATGCGATACACAGTGTCACCCTAAGAGCCATAAATTGCATATGCAATACCAAAAAAGCTTCCATAAAGTGAAAAAAGACAGTACATGATACGCACAGGCACCCCAAAACAAAGATATTGCATAAATACTTGCAAGTATGCTCAGAAGCAATCCCCCAAAAAGAAAAAAGCAGTAAGGGTTACTTGAAGGAAATGGCTTGTGTGGTACCCCTAAATAGGTGTCTGCAAAACACGTCCGTCTTTGTTGATTTGCGCGCACAATAAAAACTGATGCATGTAGCACTCCTTATATATCACCGTCATTGCCTTGAGCCACGTAGGCATGCTGTGTCCAGCGCATAACATGTAAGTTATGCGCTAATGGCCTCTACTCTGTCTTCAGCTGCCTCCGATGCGAGACGTGGAAGACACCCCTTCTCCTGCCTCCAGAGCCAATTCTACTTCCTCCTCCTGCCGGTTCCATGTTATAATGTCGCCACAAAAATCTGCCATGCAAAAATATCACCGAAAAATGGCCGTTTTTTGTGGCAACATTATTGCATGGAACATGCGGGGGACACCTCCGCAACCCCCAAATGTATTTATTTATTTATTTATTATTTTTTTTAAAAAATGTTTGCCCCTGTCCCCATATATATGGTCAACCATATAATATCGGCGCAACCTTTTCCCGGCGATATTATTTACGGCGACCATATATATGGGGATAATATTACCTGATACCCTCCTGCCCTGTAATATCTCCCATCTTGCCATCTGCTGCTGCCTGCTAAGAGTGAGTGCTCTGCACCACCTGCACTACAATGGAGTGCCTGTTGACCCATCATTGCCTGTGCTCTTGTGTCTGGCCCTGTGACCACCTCTTCTGCTGTGATGGAATCCCACCCCTCCATTCCACCACCACTGCTCCACAGCCCATTTCAAGGACCCCGTTTGCCCACCCACACCTGCCTCGGCACTGATGTAAAGGGGTGCCAACTTCACCTCTAATGAATTTGGCATCCTGCTGGATCTGGTGCTGGAGAACTATGATGCCTTCTTCAACCCAGCAATGCATCTGGGGATGGAAAGATGCAAACAGTTCTGGATGACCATCATAGCTGCCATCAACACAGAGTGGGTGGCAGACCATTGCCCTAAGAGCGTGCACAAGAGATGGGAGGACCTTAATTCCCTGACCCATTTGAAGGCTATAGCAGCCCTCGAGGTTGGTGCCACCATGGCGGTGCACCCTTCTGGCTGCTACACGGTTTCATCCACTAATATGCGGGTTCTGAGAGGTTCTACCCAGAACTATATCCCCAGATCTGTGAGTGGCATCAACATCTGCATGCTTCAGTGATGCACAGTGGCATGCATTCCCCAGACAATGCTCACTGTGTGTGATGTCAGACATCAGTTGATTGGACATCCGCTGGTTGTGCACTATTTGTAGTTGTTGTTGGCTTGTGCCAACCATTCACATGCAATGTCAGTTGATGGTTGCGCATGCTTGGACAGTAAGGGTGCCAGTTTACAACTTCGTGCTCATGTGAGGGGCATGGATGATGGACAGATTGTTGTGTGGTCCATTACAAAATGTAGCCATCCACCCCCAAGGTATGGAGGTGACACATGTGTATGGATGTTGGTGATTGTCATGTTGGATCATTGACCTTTCAGTGACATTGATGTGATCTGTCATCCCACTGCATGTGGAGTCTGAGTTGACATGTGATCATAACATGTGTATGTGCTTGGGGCTACATCATACTTGTGTGTGCTTCTGCAATTTGTGCATGTATGTGTTGAATGCTCAAAGATCAGGCTGTTACGGAAGCATGTTGCTTGATGTAATGTTGTGGACAGATTCCCTGATGTTTGCATGGCCATGCTGTGCATAATGCAATCATGGGTTTCTACTGAGATCCAGCATTCCAGTGGGTGTCTTGCCACCTATGTGTTCCCAGTAGTACCTCAGTCCATCTGTTCTTATAGCATTCTGTGGTTGGCCATCCTACCAGTTGACTCCCTGCCCATCCCTGTGACTAGACTCCCGTGGCAACACTACAGGTTGCAGTTGGGTCACTTTGGCATCGACATAGTACCATGTCATGTTTCTTGGTATGTGTCTGTGGACCGTCATCTATGTGCATTGTTGACATTCTCACACAAAGGTGTTGCCTGTTTTGCTTGATTCTTCTACCCTGCTCCCCCCTCAACCCACTCAAGCCTACTTCTGCAGGAGTCTGACCTGATACATTCTGGTTTCACCATCACTGTCTTGTGGACAATGCTGGATTTGACTTTTATGGACTTCATTCATTCATGATGCGTCACCCTTTCTCAACTCTCATGGTGAACTTCTTTTGCATCTTGTACTCATGGTGGCCCTGATTCATGCTGTTCCCATCTTCATCTTGTATCCTGCTTCCAACATTATGTGTTACTACTGACTTCTGCAATTGTATTCACTCTCCCCTCTTGCTTCTCCACTCTTTTGACTGCTAACTCTCTGTTCTCTCCTCCCTTCCCTTGTTCCTTTTCCTATCTCCTCCCCTTACTTTCTTCTATGCACTTACTCTATCAGAATTGTCCCTGGACCTAGTATGATAGCAACCTCGTCTGTAACCTCCTCCCTCCCCTTACTGGTTTTTTCCTCCCCACACCCCCTCCAGCACTATCTGAAATGTCGTCGGGGCTAATATGATAGTCGCTTGTTTTGTTCCTCCCCTACCTTTCTGTACCCCTCTCCCTCACTTCTTGTTTTTTTTCCGGCTCTACCAGAAATGTTGTCAGGGCTAGTATGGTAGTCGCCTGTCTGTTTCCATTTCCTTCCCACTCTCCCCCTCCCTTCCTTATCTATGTCTTAGCTCTTGCACTATCTGAAATGTCGTCAGGCCGAGTACGGTAGTTAATTTCACATCCTTACTGTTCATGGCTTGTAAGAATGTAATTGTTTTTTCCCTTGTTCCCTCCCTTGCCTTGAAGCGCTTTGAAACATATTGTGTATAGGCGCTATATAAATAAACTATCATATCATATCATATCACATGTGAATGTGTCATGACTGTGCTCATCATTGACCCTAGACTGGTGTGTCAGTTTTCATGGTAATTTCATGGGCTTGTGTGTGTGTGACTATTGCTGGTTGACCCATGGTGACTTCATTTTATTGTAAATATTGTGTATACCACACATGCTTTCACACTGTTGACTGATGTTGATGTTCTATGTCTGCTTTCCCACAATTGCTGCACCTGGCAAAGAGGGCAGAAGCAGTGCTGTGAAGCGTGGATGCAGGGACTGGGCCACCAGACCAAAGCGCAGACTTCAGCCACTCCCCCAGTGACACATCCTCCTTGGGGAGCGATTTGGCTGAGGGTGAACCTGGACCATTGGGTGTGACTGCTGGGGGTAAGTCCCAGGAGCTGAAGACAGCAGGGGACACGTCAGCAGCAGTGGGACAGGGTGATACCACACAGGGGCCATACAAGGTGGAAGACACCCTGGAGTCATCCAGGTTGAAGGAGGTGGAGATGGATGATGTGACCATTGCAGTCCAGCCCATGGGGTCAGGTGTAGTTGTTGCGGAGGGTGTGCATGCTGCAACCCTGTCCCAGGACCATGAGGCTGTGCAGGCTACCGTGGAGGTACCTGTACAAAATCCTGTCCCCGGGCCATCAGATTCAGCAGTGCCCACCTACCGTGATGCCTCCACCCAGACCATCATCCTCATGACAGCCGTTTGGTCCATCTGGAATCATGTGATTTCCCTGCTGGCTGGGCTCACGAGGCAGACCACAGGCATACGTGATGATGTACAGGCTACTCGCAGTAAGCTTGTACATCATCACAATGAGTTGTGCCGCCTCATGGCCTTGCTGGCATCCACACCGTTCTCTGTGGGCTGTTCCCTGTAGTGACCCCGTCCTCCAGGGTGCCTTCCGGGCCACCTTCCAGAATGGCCCCCTGTGCACCAGTACTACAACTGATGCCCCGTCTCGTTGAGCTAATGTCACTGCCTGAGGTGGATGTCCCTTCAACATCAGATGAGGTGGTCACTGTGCCTGCCATGGCACCACCACAGACACAGACAGTGGCGAGTCAGCAGGCACCTCAGAGCAGTCCAGGTGATATACGCCCCCGGAGACATTCATCAGGCTAGAGGGCATTCCTTCACAGCTTGCACTCTGCACGGCAGCAGCAGGTGGCAACCATGAGGAGGCAGACCATCACAGGAGATACCACTCTAAGGAGGCATGTTGCACCACTGAGGAAGGAGGACCATAGGTGGGCCATGCAGGCTGTGTCATATGCGTTCAGGCGCTACCAGAGGCAGCTGTGGCAGAGAGGCAGTGGGCAAGGGCAGTGATGGTGGCCAGGGCTGAGGGTGCGCTGTGGTGAGCACGAGATGTGCTGCCATCCTGGTAGCAGCTTGCAGGTCGGCAAAGGAATCTGAGCAGCAGATGGTGGCCACCATGTAAGCCCTCCAGGCAACAACAGAGGCCCACTTGAGGGAGGAGGACATTGCTTGCGACTGAGCCCTGGTCGAAGCATTGTCTGAGATTGCAGAGGACTAGCTAGCTGTCTGTGTACATAGTTATTTAGGATTAGGTTTCATTTGTGAATTGATTTTGTTTTTCTTTCCTGGACTTTTTCAGCATTCCTTCTATGTTGTGTTTGGAGTCAGTGTGTTGGTATTGTTGGCATGGAGGCTTCAGTTGAGTGTGTGATGGTGTACATATGGGTATGATTGTGGTGATGTGTGGATGTCTTATGATGTTTTGTGTTCACTCTCATTAGGGATGGGGTGCCACCTGTACATGTGTATTGCCAAATATTCTATATGTTTTCATTGTGTGTTGTATCTGTTGTCATCTGTATTGCCTCTTTACATTTGCTCCTGGAGGTGGTGTTTCTTTTGCATTGTTTTCATTCCAGGTCCACTGTTGTTCAGGTGTCCCCTTGGCACAGGCTTGGGATTGTGTATGTGCCCACATTCTATTCACTGTAGTGTGTATTCAGCATTGTGGGTGTGTGGTGGGAAGTGGACTCTGTGCATTTGCCATGGTCACCTACCCACCCATTTGCAATCATGCACTGCATGCTCTCATGTCATGCACCACCTCTACCACTGGAATGCAGATGAGTCCCATGATGTCCTGTCTCTATCAGTCACACACTCTCTGATTGGCTTCCCATCACACATACACAGGCTTGTCATGTTTGCATCCATAACATGAACGTTGCCACTCCTACCACCCTGGTTACTTTTGCACAGGCAATAATGAACAAAGTCCTTCTTCGTGGATATGCCCAGTCTATGATTCTCTGTACTTCTGTCCTCCACAGGCATTCACTTGCTGTGCTTTGAGGCCATTGCAATGACACATGGGCAATATGCACATGCCTCCTTGCATTGCATTCCTTTGTCACAAGATGCACAAAACCACAAAAGAGAAGAAGCACACTCTTTCTTGTGTGGACTCTATAAGAATAGTAAGTTTACTTTTAAGTGATTTGGTGCTCCTGTGGCTCATACAATCTTATTCAAGTCTTAAAGGTTGCGGGGGAGAGAAGAAATGACTCTGGTATCAAAAAGTCAACAATATTATGAACAGAACAGAGTTCCTATTGGAAATAGGAACTCCTGTCCCCTGCACACCATTCGGTAGTGGAAAAGATAATTTTCCAAACAATTTTAGATGATTTCAAGATTTCAATACTTTCACCATGTATATCTTTTAAGGTTTGAAAGCAAATATTTCTAACTGTATCAATTTTTCAAAGAAATTCAATTTCAGAAATTCGTTCACTTTGTTAGTGATGGTATTTATCTGATTTAAACTAGAAAAACACGTTTTGCATACATGAGTTCAATTCACTCAGTAATCAAATTAAACATTGAAGTTAAAGGTTCCAAAAGAGCATTCAAGAAATTCAGAAAAGTTCAATCAATCAATTATATTCAGAGATCTCCGCGTTTTGAGAGATTATATCTCTCTTCTTCAGGAGCAAAATAATTTCCAACTAGTTCAACAAATTATATCTAAAAAAATATTTTTTTAAAAAACATTTTTCAAAAACATTTATTCAAAAAGTCTTTCTTTGTGTTTGGTAGCCATTCCATTGTGAAATCATGGAAACGTCATCTATTGGCGTCAATATTTATTCTTTGTTGGTAATCTGCAAATAGTATGATGTACATGTCAATAATGTTCAAGTGAAATAAGTGTTGTAATAATTATAACACACAACAGTACTACAGTACCTGCGTGTTGATGTAATCATGAGCCAGATCTAGTAGTCTGTTCAAGGTTTCAAAAAGGATTTCTGATGTGTGAGGTCTTGCCAATGAATTACCTGGAGAGGTAAACATCTACATTGTAAATTTCCATATTTATGAATCATTAAGTGCAAATCATGACAATGGCAAGAAAACTCACCATTCAGTAGTTAATAGAGATTCTCAATCGATGTATTGACTGTCTCCGTATTGAATTCGAGGCTTCTGTCTACATAAGTAAAGATCTGCATTAGCGCAATATCGTTAGATATGTTTAGTCTATTTTAATATGGGTGAACAATCACCGGGATTACCTGTGTGTAGTATCTGGAAGCACATAGTATCTGGAAGCGCGCTGTACACAAACGTGTCTCTCTTTCTTCCTGACTTTGCAAAGTGAAACCGTTGCTAAGCAATGTTTCCAATATATAATCATGTGACTTGACGTGATGCCGTAGGATTCTGGGAATCGAAGTTCCAATTCATTGGATGGCTGCATATATTTGATGTCTCAATGAATGTCATAAGATATGATTGTGTTAAAGAGTCATAATTAGGGTGATATTGATAAGATGAACCCGTTGTATACCTACGGTTTCAATCTATAGTCATGGGATTCTTTTATCCTGATCATGTGATGTAATGGGTTTATGGGAGCCGTAGTTCTATATCGCCATATTGTGAATTTCAACGTAGTAAATAACAGATCTGTACTTCTCCAGGCATAAATGTATTGGATAATCATGGTAATGGTAAAGATGATAAATTAGCCCGTGGTGTGCCCACGGTTTCAATATGCGTGCATGTGATTCTTTTTTCGCGATCATGTGATTTGATCGGTTAGTGGGAGCCACAATTCTAAATTTTTATCTAGTGCCAAACAATGTGGAAGAGTGTTATCATTAAATAGTCACCGGGTAGTAGCCCACATGATGTTGTGTAGTGTAGAGTATGCTTGGACTGGGCAGTTAAATACTGTACAGCCTGATTTAGATTATCTTTCCATCATGTCACATTGTCATTTACATTTGTGCTACGGTGTCATTAACACAATGACAGTTGTCTGCCACCTCTGAAGTTTATGAATAATTTCCCAGTGTATTCATAACCTTCCCAATTGTTAAATGCATTGTTATTTTATCTATCCCATTTTATACTTGTTTTAACATTTGTACTAACATGTTTAACTTTGGTACAGTGATGTATATTCCTATACCCTAATTTTTAAAGGAATACACTCAAGGAAAACTCTTCATTCATTCCTCTGGATTCGAGGGCATCTAATTTAGGGACCCAAAACATCTCTCTGCGAGATAATATCTGCTGTAAATTGCCACCTCTTGATGGTCGTGTTATTATCTCAAGAATCACAAACTTGAATTGTGAAATTGTGTGGTGTTGTTCTCTGAAGTGTCTGGTGATGGGTGATTTCATGTTTACAGTTCTAATGTTCGATTTGTGCTCTGAGATGCGATCTGTTACTCGTTTTATCGTTTCGCCAACATAATATTTCCCACATGGGCAAATCAATCCATATATCACACATTTATTTCACATGTAGCATAGTGTCATAGTGAAAAACCTTCAATCTTTCAGCCATCGATGACCTTTTCAGTAGTGGTGAGGGATATGGGTTCTTCTACATGATGTAGAGGTGCATGGAGCATCAGTGCCAGGACCAGATAAAATGTGGGCTTTGGCATTCCTCGCAACAGACTAACAATACAGTGAAATCTTCACTTCACAGATAATGCATTACTAACACCACCTTCATGAGTGAGGGATGGATTTGCACAAGTTGTTTGCACTTTATACATCATTACATATAGCTTCAATTAGTAGGTGGTTTTGTCTCTGACCAGCCAGTAGATGGAAATTAGTTGTTGGTCTTTTGGACTCCAGGGCGATGTTCTGAGCATGGAAACATTGAGCGTACTCCTCTACCAACTCCTCAGTGTGGACTACCTTCTCTAATGATGTATACACAGCTTCCTGTCTCAGCACTGAGTTCCCTTGCTTGATGTCCTATGGCGTGCTTCGTCAGCCTGTGGGCTACCGGTTGTGAAGTGAAGGAGACGGTCTGCACCGGAAGCTTGTCATGGTGTGTGCTGCTCATGTGGTGTGCATTGTACTTTTGCTGGTCTATGGCAGCTAGATATTCAAGCTACATTCTTATTTCCATTCCAACCAAGTTGTTGATGCAACATTCGCTTTATATGTGTTGAATGATTTTACATTTTACATTTTACAGTGGTTTGGAGGCACCCTCCTCCCATGTATTGATGCATAATGTTGCTGGATTTTTAGATGTTGTTGGAGGCTCTGCTGCTATGTTACAGGGACACTTTTCATGTTGCTCTCATCTGCTTGTCATTACCACCTGCTTTGGGCTGTTGATTTTTTGGAGGTCGTTTTTCTACAAAAGCAGTATTTCTGGATTACTACCATAGTTGAGGTATTTCTGAAATACAACCAGCAGAGTTCACATTTGATTTTGCCAACAGACTTTTACCGTCGTCATAGGAGCTGAAATGGGGGCATAGTTTTTCTTCCAGCCGATATTGTTGAATACCACTGGTTTTACAGATACCATCAAGATTGTATTGATCCCCTAAAGTTGGGCTGTCCCCCTCACTCAGATTGCTCACCATTCTTACCCTAGAGTTACACAATAAAAGTGGCTACTGTATCCCACATATATATAAAAAAAAACAGATGATCATTGGGTGGAATGTACGAAAAGACACAGGGGGTAATTCATAGAATTCAGCGCACAAGTGGCGCACGCGGCTGGCGCACAGTGTGCGTGTGCGAATTTCTGCACCAGCCGCGTGCGCTAAAATCCATTTCCGCGCACAGCGTATTCATGGATTTTAGCTTCCAAAACCAGCCGTGGCACAAAGTGGCGCAGCAACGCTGCAGCAGCGCCATTTACGCCCCTAACCCCTCCCTGTGTGCCATGCACAGCACACAAATCCCGTACATGGGGCACAGGCCCCCAACCACGCAAAAACGCCTGTAAAACTCCCCGTGCACCCCTCCGAATACACTTACCCCGCTTGACGGGGAGTGTCACATGCGATTGGAGTGGGGTACGTGTATAACAGGGGTCCGCAGGAAGTGTCACACGCGAAATGCACTGTGTGAGTGGGGTACGTGTATTCCTGGGGTGCGTGGGAAGTTTCACATGCGATTGGATCAGGGTACGTGTATTTCGGGGGTGCGCAGGAATTTTCACATGCGAAATGCCCTGTGCGAGTGGGGTACGTGTATTTGTGAGGTGCGCGGGAAGTTTCACAAGCGAAATGCCCTGTGCGAGTGGGGTACGTGTATTCCTGGGGTGCGTGGGAAGTTTCTCACGCGATAGGCCCTGTGCGAGTGGGGTATGTGTATTCCTGGGGTGCGCGGGAAGTTTCACACGCAATTGGAGAGGGAAACGTGTATTTCAGGGGTGCGCGGGAAGTTTCACACGCGAAATGCCCTGTGGGAGTGGGGTACGTGTATTCCTGGGGTGCGCGGGAAGTTTCACACGCGATTGGACCTGTGCGAGTGGGGTACGTGAATAACTGGGCTTCGCAGGAAGTTTCACACGCGATTTTGCTGTCAGAGCGGGGTATGTGATTTTTGGGGGTGCGCGGGGAGTCCTACACGTGAATTGACAGTGTGGTTCCTCCCAGGTGTTCCTTCTACACCTGTCACAACTCGCCTGCCGTGGGAACTATACCTAAGATGGAGACTGAAAAGGAGGCAGAAGAAGGACTCCTTCCCTGGACTCGCTGTGCGCATTCTAGTCTTTTGACTTTATATTCCCGGAAATTGCAACTTCCAGTACTTTGGAAAGTGTTTCCCAGCGCTCGCGTGTAATTTTCCTTTTTTCCTCCTGGCTGCTTTCCGAACGGCTTCCCCTTTCCGTTTCTGCCGTTCTCGGACGGCTGTTCCTCTGTATGCTGTCTACTGCTTACCTTCTTGGAAACTCCCTCTTTCCTTGCTCGCAGTTCTTGCGAGGTACCTGCTACTCTTCTGCAACCTAGCCCCTCCGGACTCCTTGCATCCTGCTGCTGCTCTCTTGAGTGTTTATTTGGAGCTATTGTGTACTTTGCCTACTCCTTCAGTTTCTCAGTGCATCCTGGGATCAGTAGTCCCAGCAAGATATCACAACCTACCAGGGTTTTTTCGGCAAGGCTTTTTCCCTGGTCTGGGGTGGGCTCCCTGGGGTCCCCGCTGCCAGGCAAATTGCATCTCAGGCAAAGTGGCCTCTAGTGGAGCCCATACACATCGCACCAAACCAGGGGTAAGGACGCACAAGAAGCCCAGCGACTTTTGGAGACAGAGAAGAAAGGAGATACCAACAGATGAATCCTGGGACTCTGATTCAGACGGTACCTCAGCCATAAAGACTTCAGGTGAGGAGGGGGTTGGTGGAGATAACAAGGATCAGACTGAATCTGAGAACACCCTCCACAGCCCATGCAAGCACCCCACACCACAGGGGACTACCCTACACCCCTGGTCATGTCCCCCAGCACCCCAGCCTCCAGCAGTCAGGGGCACCTGCCAGCAGGCCCCCACTCATGTCCCACACACGTCCCCTAGCACCCCCACCCCCCAGCAGTCAGAGGCACCTGCCAGCAGGCCCCCACTCATGTCGACTCATGTCCCCCAGCACCCCCACCCCCCAGCAGTCAGGGGCACCTGCCAGCAGGCCCCCACTCATGTCCCCCAGCACCCCCATCCCCCAGCAGTCAGGGGCACCTGCCAGCAGGCCCCCACTCATGTCCCCCAGCACCCCCACCCCCCAGCAGTCAGGGGCACCTGCCAGCAGGCCCCCACTCATGTCCCTCAGCACCCCCACCCCCCAGCAGTCAGGAGCACCTGCCAGAAGGCCCCCACTCATGTCCTCCAGCACCCCCCACCCCCCAGCAGTCAGGGGCACCTGCCAGCAGGCCCCCACTCATGTTCCACACTTGTCACCTAGCAACCCCACCCCCCAGCAGTCAGGGGCACCTGCCAGCAGACCCCACTCATGTCCCCCAGCACCCCCACCCCCCAGCAGTCAGGGGCACATGCCAGCAGGCCCCCACTCATGTCCCCAGCACCCCCACCCCCCAGCAGTTAGGGGCACCTGCCAGCAGGCCCCCACTCATGTCCCACACATGTCCCCCAGCACCCACGTCATGACGATCCTCAATCATGGCCCTCATGGCCACCCACATCACACCCCACGCCACCCCAGCCCAAAGACCCAACCAAGTATTGCATCCACTCACAGAGAAATGGGCATTACATGATACAACCCAAATGGCAAGTATGTACATGAACACATGTCCGTCACACACACACACACAATGGGTGCAAGTGAATGTGAAAACCCATATCATGACATGCATGAAACCAATGAGAGAATAGCACACATCGAAGTATGAAAGAAAAATATATTGAATACAACATGAATGTAATGAAAAAAAAACACTATAATGGGAATAAGAAATAAAATGCAGCATGTCCGGAAAAAAATAAAATATATGAATTCAGAATCCAAAGTCTCAGTCCACCCAAGCAAATCCAAGGGAAAAAAAATATATGAAATCCATTGCGCCATGGTGAAATTAAAAAAAAAACGAGAAACATCCACTGTTCAACTATATACAAATCACGAATCCAGGGTCCATGAGCCCAACAAATGAAATGAAACCTACAAAAAACACTACCTAATAAAGAACTATATACAAAAATGTGGTGCATTGTCCGAGTGGCCCAAAATAAACAAAAACAGAAAGGAAACCTAACACTATCTAACTATTTACAATGGCAGCGGGCTAGTCCGACGGCTCACTTTTTGATGTCCCGGGCCAGGGCATCATCAAACTCCCGCTCAATGTCCTGTAGGCGGTCCTCTTCCATGGCCCCGAGGGTTCGCAGGGACGATGACATGTTCACCTCCAACTCCCTGCGAATTGCCTCGAGGCACTCGGCCCGCCTCAGGGCCCTCCGCATGGAGTTCTCCGCCCTGACCATTGTGAGCCGTGCCTCTTCCGCCCGCTGCCGCTCTGCATCTATGGCATGGCCCAACCGCTGCCACACGGAAGACACTTGAAATCCGGGGCCCTCCTGCCCTATGGCCGATGCCTGCCCCTCCGATGTTGAAGGCCCCGAGCCATCATTGCTCCACCCATGTTGCTGCTGCTGTGCCTGTGCCTGCGCCCTGGCTCTTGCTGCCTGCACATCTTCCTCTGGCTGGGGTGCAGTTGTCGTGGTGGCCACCCCTACTGGACGTCCGACTCCTGACTGTGGCAGGGAACTGTCCTTCACCAGCCTGGCCGCTGGGTCAGGGGCAGCTCCACAGGGTACCCAGGTGATGGGTGGGAAGATGGCATGGAGGACAACTGGCACGTAGGGGGTTCAGGTGAGGAGGGGGTCGCAAGAAGGTCCAGCATATGGAGGAATCGATTCCCCTCTCCAATCATGTGTGAAACTTCCCGTGCAACCCAGAAATACACGTACCCCACTCGCACAGGGCCTATCACGTGTGAAACTTCCCGCGCACCCCAGGAATACACGTACCCCACTCGCACAGGGCATTTCGCTTGTGAAACTTCCCGCGCACCTCACAAATACACGTACCCCACTCGCACAGGGCATTTCGCATGTGAAAATTCCTGCGCACCCCCGAAATACACGTACCCCGATCCAATCGCATGTGAAACTTGCCACGCACCCCAGGAATACACGTACCCCACTCACACAGTGCATTTCGCGTGTGACACTTCCTGCGGACCCCTGTTATACACGTACCCGTCCTAGTAGGTCAACGTGGTCAAAGAGGCATGCGAGACGACATGCAGTCTCTCCCAGAAAAGACTGCAGGTCACCTCGCATGCCCAGTTGACGCAACGCTATCCCAGCCAGGACAGGCTCAACACGGTCCCGGATAGCCACGTCCGCAGGGAGAGGAAGGCCAGTTGTTGTGCGCTCATCCCCTCCCTGAAAACGGGTCTGGACGTAGGCATCCCTGCTGGTGCCAGATGATGCAGTGACAGGATCAGGGACATGATTACACACAGGAACCTCCGCGGCTGCCTGTGCTGCCTCCTGTCCCTGCCCTTGCACTGCACCACTAGCACCAGTGGAATCCCCACCTTCAGACCCCATGTGTGTCCCTTCCATGGCCTCCTCCTCCACCAAACCCCCCATCAACCTGGATGACTCCGTGCCATCTTCCTCCATTGGACCCTGTGGGGTCTCAGCTGCCCCTTCTGCTGCCGAGGAGTCCACCTCCGACCTCTGCATCTTGGACCTACCCTCAGCAGCCACGGCCTGGGACGCGGCAGCAGACTCCTCACTCCCTGATGAGATGACAATCTGGGAGGGGAGCCGGGCCTTGCGTCTCCGGCTGGTGGTGCGATCCCTGCCGCTGTGCTCCACAGCACCCTCTCCGCCCTCTTCGTCAGTTGACCCTACAGACAGGGTGAGATAAAACACAGACATCAGGGCACTGTACAATGGACTGATACACACATGACAGTTGCACATGAGTGGCAGTGTCAAACTTCAGACATGGCATCACACTCCACGACACACATGTCATTTCAACTCACACACATGCGCATTTCCACAGCAATATTACACCAGGCAGCACCATCCATACACATACAACAGCATGAACAGCCGAAAGTGAGCCTGGCATCACATGAAACACATGGAGTGCACTAGACATGCACACATGCCACCACACTTACATGCATGTCTACATCTCCTCCAACTGTCTCAGTGATGCGATCGCCATACATGTCGCATCTGGCATCCAACCTTCTACATATCAGTGTCACGTGCATCCATTTTGCATCACAGTTGCACACTTGTCAAATACACACACACGCACATGTACACACTGCCGATACATGCAGCAGGAACCACCATCCATGTGTGACACCACAACCATGCCAACGTACATACACAGAAATTAAAACATGTGTGCTCCCACACCTGCATTTGCACAGCATGCTTACCAACACATACACCATCGATGTGTCTCAAACCTAAGAGGACTCACATGTTTCAGCCTCATGCCCCTGTTCATACACATCCCTACATGGCCCTACGAAAACACATGTGCAACCTGCACACTACTAGCACACCACCACACGCACAGCGTCCATTCAGTATGCATGTACACTTACCGCTCAACTCCAGACGGGTCTGCCTCTCAAGGACCTGGACGTGGAGCGCTGGGCATATGTGTTCCAGGACCCTCATCTAGTGGTCGGACAGGTGGCCCCGGCGCCCCTTGGCATCTGCTGCCTTCAAGAGGCGCCAGGCCTTGTTGAGGGTCCTGGACCTGAAGTACTCCCAGCGCTTCTTGACATGTTGTAAGTCGCGGACTGCCACCCCCTCCGCGTTGATGGCAGTCACAATGTCCATCCAGATCCTGGTCCGTCCTTCATTGTCGGCGCGCAAACTTCCAAAGAGGGCATCATACTGCCCCAGGACTTGCTCCACCAGGACATCAACTTCCCTGGCACTTAAGCTGGTGGCCCTCTGCCTCTCTGGCTGGGTGTTGCCAGTGGTGCCAGATGGTGTTGTGCCTGACATGGCATCCCCAGAGGCCGGAGTGGGTGGGCAGGAGTGGGTGGGCAACTGGGTCCTGGGGCTGGGCTGTGGAGCGATGGTATCCTAGTCGGGAGTCTTTTGGTTCCAGCAGGAGTGGTCACAGCAACTGCACCCCTGGCTGACTTGCAAGCAGTAAATAGCAGGGCACGTGAGCAGCAGGCAGTCAGTCAGCAGCAGATGGCAGGTGGGAGCGTGGGGGGCAGTAATTCGGCCTTCTGGGCAGGAGTGTGGTCTTCCGTGTGTTGTTGCGTGGCCAGCTTGATACGGAGTGATTTGGCACATGAAAATCTTGCACGTCAGCATGTAATTCGAGGAAAGGCCCTCCGCGCGTAAGCGCATCAGCACACATACGTGGTTTCATTGGATCAAAGGCCATTAGCGCGTAAGCGCTTCTGTGACGTGACTTGCGCGGGTGTTTCCCTCGTGACGTGGGCATAGTGGTTCAGCGCACGTGAAAAAACTGCACGTCCGCATGTGGATGCGTGTAATCCGAGGAAAGGGCCTACGTGCGTAAGTGACGTGACGCACGCAGGCGTTTCCATCAACACGGGTGCATGTTCATCGTACACATCCAAAAACTGCACGTCCGAGTGTCAGCTCGTGTAATTGGAGGAAAGGGCCTTAGCGCGTACACGCGTAAGTGACGCTGTATGTGTTAGCTGCTTTAAAAGGTACGTGTAGGACCCCATTCCCTTGTACGTGCTTTTCGTGGAGAGTGAGTGGGTGAATTCTGTACTTCTTGTCGGTTCACACGTGATTACTTCACAGCGTTTCAAGTCCGTACTCCCTGTTACCTCTGACAGCGTACTTTTTTTTTTTGGGCCTGTTTCCTCAAACAGCGTTCACTTCTTCTTTTGTCCTGTCTCCTCAGACAGCGTACAGTTCTTGTTTTGGCGGGGGTGTTGCCCACGTGAGTCGCGCACGCATTTACCAACTGTGCTTGCCCCGTGTGTCGCGTACCCCTTCAGAGGTCATTGTAGGCTGCGTGTAACACACGTACGCTTGTTTTTGTGTTTCTGGGTGCCACAGCATAGTGCGGGTTCATTTTTCCATGCCGTGGTCTACGAGGGGTTGCGTGCACGTTACTTTTTCTTTTTGGGGTGCCTGTGCATTGCGTGACCCGTCATCTTCCCCCAGGGGTCACAGACAGCCTTGCTAGAGCACGAATTCCATCTAGTACCCTACCCCTTTCACCCCCAATTGCCCAGGACAATTATTTACTGCAGCTCCCATATGCACAACAACATCAGTGCCATGGTTGGGAGTGACCTAGCGGTAAGGGAGGCAAAGGTGGCCGACCTCCAAAAGGTGGGCGTGGTCGGTGCGGTAGGGGACGTGGCCAGGATTTGCAGGGTGCCCCTAGACCCCCATGTGTAGAGGACCAATCAGGGACACCCATGCCCCCCCATGGTTGAGGGAAACGTGGCTGACACCATCCCAGCTCAGCCCTAGTTGGACCAGCCCATTGTAGCAACTTAGCCGGCACAGGATGACTCCCAAGCTGACTTCCAGGTCAGCATGTCTAAGCCACGTGTGTCGGTGCAAGTTGGTGTCACCAGGCCACGTGGATCTGGGGCCGCGACGTCATCTGCTGCCCCAAGTAGTCAGGGTGGGGAGGCTTCAGGGGCAGCTGCAGCTCTATCCACCCCAGCTCTGAGTCTCCCAGCCGGGACAGTGTCGGTCCTGGTCCATCAAACTGACATTGCCCCTGCCAACATCAGACTTCAGCCAATGCCTGCACCAAGACCTATGGTCATTGTCCTTTGCACACTCCTAGTACCCAGTCCACCTGCGCTTCTGCCCCTACTGACCAGAGCGGCGCAAGCCACTCAGGCTCATCTCCATCTTTGAAGAACAGGAAGAAGGGTGCTCTGGCACTACAGGCTGAGACCCCAGACACGGCTACACAGGCTGGCACATCAAGGAAGCCTAGCTTTAATGACCCCGAACTTGATGCACTTGTGAGCTTTGTGTTGACACATAGCCGCAAAATGTTTGTGACTGCAGGGTGCAAGACCACACCTGGTCAACGTAGGGCACACTGGCAGACCATCGCGGACCACATAAGTGCCCTTGGATTTGTGAGGTGCACAGCTGATGATTGCTACAAGTGGTGGAATGACCTGAAACGCAGAGCAAAGAACAAGCCGGCCTCAAATCATGCCGCTACTCTGGTGACTGGTGGTGGGTCTCCACAAGAGGACAACAAACTCACTGAACATGAGTATGTTGCTGGGACCTTCGTCACAGAGGAACAGATCCAAGGTGTGGGAGAGCTACCTGATTACGACGCATTGTCCGGTTAGTGCCCATGCGTGTGTGTGTAATCCATGTGTATGTTGTTTGGGTGAGGTGTTCTGATTGAGTGCCAGGTGAGGGTGTCTACTCCTAAATGTTATGGGTCACCCATTTGCTTCCTCCCATACATTCACGTGCCTTGGATTTGGGTATGACTGTATCCCTTCTGCCCACAGTTGCCAATTAGGCCCACATTAGTGCACTTTAACTTGAACTGTCATCTTGCAACTACATTGTTCAGATTTTGTAAGTGGTCATTCAGGCTGATTGTTTCCACTCTCCCATTTTTGCTACGCATTATTCTGCCCTATTGCAACATATGTGATATGCTTCGGTCATTGTTTACAGCCCACACCGGGCCACTATTTTTACCTGGTTATGTTAATGATTACACCATTCAGGCCGATGGAGTATTGGGCTGCAGAAATGTTTTATTAGGGCCTGTTTGCATGTGGAAGATGACAGATGTTTCCTGTAATGTTAAAGTAACCAACCATTGATCAGCCCACAATGACTGTGTTATTGGACACTGGATGTGTTTCAGTCTGTGGCACATGCATATTTTGCAACACTATTCAGCATCAATCTTCGCATCATGTCGATGTGACATGGATGTGTGACAGTACTCATTCACTGACATATTGCTGTAGTTTAGTAATTTACCGTGGCTATTCTACATGACATCTGTCTGGTGGCATGTGTCATGTATGTGTATTGGACATGCCACTCACAGCCTGATGTGTGATGCCAGTGCTACCCAACATGCTGCAAATGTGTTGCTTTTCCATCTTGCTCTCCCCAGTGTCTGCCTTTTTGACTCCACTTCCAACTCTTTGACAGCGCATGTATGGCAGGGTTATAGTCATGTGGGACATGTGTAAATCATGTACTGGATCTCTGGCTTGTCATGGCCTATGTGTGTGCTATGGTGCTCATGCCTGTTTCCATTTGTTGTCTTTCATGTTTTTGCAGGTGATGACGCACTTGGTCCTGTTGAGGTTGAGGAGATGGTGCAGACCCAGGAGGATTCTCAGGCACGACCGGTAACCAGTGGGGGACGTGGTGTGGTGGTGGGTGAAAACCCAATGTTACTGCAGACCATACTGTCCAGGGGTGTCTCTGGGTGCACCTCCCCAGACCTCTATTCAGGTGCTGAGTCGGATGATGAGACTTAAGTGCCGTTGCAGGTAAGTGTTTCTGGCAGGTATTCTGTTCTGTCCAACCCACCTGGACCAGGGGTAAAACCCTCTATGGGGATGTCAGTGTTGGTAGGTCTGCCTTTGGCGGTTACGGCTGCAGGGTCTCACTCCACAGCATCTGATCCTGTTCCTTGGACAGCAAATCAGAGGGGGAATGCAGTCCTGCAGCCTCAGGCAATGCCAGCACAGCAAGGTGCAGATCGCCTTGCCCCAAACAGGTGTGGTGCCCGTCGATGCGGGGACCGCACGCCACCAGGCAATACTGTATGGGAAAATTCCATGTACGGTATGGCAACCCAACAGGCAGCATCAGTAGAAATGATGGCTCAGGCAATGGAGAAGGTGGCCACTTCCATTATGCCCCCTGAAAGGCAGATGGAGCAACAACAGCAGGCAACAGACTCCATTTGCCAATTACACAGGGAAGACATGTTGGCGTCCAACAGGGGCAGACGGGCAGCACTGGAGACTCTGCGCGAATCCATATCAATAGAGTCCCAGGGCCACAGGGAAGCCCTGAAGGTAGAACTACATAACTTCAGGCAGACTCTGGTTGCACTTGAGGCTTCCAGTAATTTAAGGGCAGAACAGCAGCTGGAGCAGCTCACACGTTCACTCTCAGCTGAGCTGCATGCAACACGTGAGGAGATCCGGGCATCACGCAAGGCCATGCTTGCAATATTTGCAGGCAACCCGTGATGTGCTGCATGGGGATCTCCGCACTTTAATCCTGCAGAATCAGACCTTCCAGACCTGCATGTTTGCTGCTATGGAGGACCATACCAGGGCTTTGCATGGGCTGCCTCCCACAGTGCCACCGCCTCCTGATGTAGCAGCAGAGGATGAGCAGAGCGACCGCAGTTCTCCCACAATGGCAAAGCCGTGCAGGCCATGAGCCCAAGGAGGGTTTTTTTTTCTCGCAACATCCACGCAGGTGGGTGTTGGTGTGCACCCTGTCCTCGAACCTCCTGGGTGGCCTCCCCCACTTCCCCTGACCCCCACATGGCCATTTTTGATTTTTTTTTTTTACAGTGTTGCCTTGTGTGGCTCCCGTGGGCATCCACTGTATTCCGGCTGGGCACATGCAGGCTTGTCCTGGGTTTGGGTTAGATGCTTGGGTTCGTGAGACACACACCCCTCCCGCTTCCCGTTTCCATGGGCTTGCAAAGGGTGTGACCAAGTGACAGTGAATTACACAGTGACGTTGGGCTCCCATGAGCTGTGTGGGCAGTCTGTAGTCAATACTGTGTAGACATCCCTAGTGGATATTGTTGTTGTATTGTACACTGCATGGTTAATTGATATGTTCTCGTGCATCCATGTCTTCCTCCTAATCTGCAGGTTCCTTCCTCATGTCTTCACAAGGCCGTCTACTTTGCAGATGCAGTTCATGTTGTATGCAGTACACTGAGACATTTGCGTGACAGCAACACTCTACAGTTGGAAGGGGTCGATGTGCTGGCATATTCAGGTTGTAAGACTACCACTACTTGAACTTAGTACTGTCATGTTTTTGCATTTTTCCATGGTGTGTTGCAGCATTGTATTGGTGGTAAGTATTTGGTAAAGTGTGCTGTTAGTTATACATTACTGGGAGCATATTGTGTGTGGGCAGTTTCCATTAGGCACAGTGTACTTTGTGACACTTGTGGCAGGTCTTGTGCATTGCTTTGTTTGCTTTCACATTGCTTGACATGCCATGGTGTGTTTGGTGGTGGAGCTGGGGAGGGGTTGGGTGACATGGCGCTGTTCTCATGTTGTATTCAGCAAGGGGGTAATGAATTTAGCAGCTCAGATGTATGTCTTTTGATGACACAGCATTGGTGGTGTTTGGGTAGGTAGGGATGCACACAATGTAACACTTCCAGGTGACCAATCTCAGGATGGTATGGTTGTGACAGTTGAGTTTCCCTTATGTCATCATCATTGATTGTCAGCTGGTATGTGCCAGGGCTGTGTGCACTCCACAGGGGTGTGATTTTAGGTGAAGTAATAAGCCACCAGCTGGGTACGGGCTGCCTCACCACGTGCCCTTTCCCCTCCCATGCGCAGCGGCTGTGGATTTGGTTGGGGAGGTGGGGGCACCACCATGTCCACCAGCAGGCCCCGGCGTGTTGCAACATTATGCAGGACACATGCTGCCACTATGATCCTGCACACTACTGGGGGAGTGTATAACAGCTGGCCACCAGAGCGGTCAAGAGAGCGAAAGCATGACTTGAGCACTCCGAATGTGCGTTCCACTATGCCCCGGGTTGCAATATGGGCTGTGTTGTATCTTACCTCGGGTGGCGTGGTGGGGTTCCGAATTGGCGTCATCATGTGGGTGCTCAGATGGTAGGCACTGTCCCCTGGGGAGGTGGTGATGGGTATCATTAGTGGGGTTGTGACATTACTCAGTATCTGACATGCATGCATGTGCAGTGGCATTTATACTCACCAAGCAGCCATGTATCGCCATGCCGCCCAGCTTCTAGGTCCCGGTTTATGGTTGACATTCTGTAAATGAAACTGTCGCGGGTGGACCCTGGATATTTGGCATATACTGAGGTGATGATTCCCTTGGCATCACATACTACCTGCATGTTGATAGAATGTAAGTGCTTGCGGTTTCTATAGATGTGCTCAGATGCCCTGTGGGGACGTAGAGCCACATGGGTGCAATCAATGGCACCTTGCACTTTGGGGAATTGTGCCACCCCATAGAAATCCTGGACGGCAGCCTGCCTTTCTGCAGGTGTTCTGGGCAGGTATATGTGCCTACGGCCTGATGGGCGTGCAGACATGATGGCCAACACCTGGTGTAGGCAGCGTGACTGTGTGGCCTGTGACACCCCGCCCACTATAGCACTTGTCCGCTGAAATGATCCAGTGGCCAAGAAGTGCAGTACATTGAGGACCTTCTCCAGGGGGCTGAGTACTTGGGAGCACAGGGTGGGTGATGTGAGGTCATCCTCCCACTCACTCACCAGGTCGAGTATTATGTGAGGAAGAAACCTGTACCTCCCATACACCTGGTCATCAGGCATCCCAAAAAGGCTGGTTCTGGGTGTAAAAATTCTGGGCCTGACTATCCTCCTCCTCCTCTTGCGGTATCCCATGATCACTGCTGCTAGGAACGGTATATTCATCTTGGCGTCTGAACTTGTTTTTTGTTTGCGTGCACTTTTATGCTGCGCAAGTCCACGTAGCCTGCTTCCTGCTGGCGTACGTGTTTCCGGATTAGCGCATCTTTTTTGGCGCACGCATTAGCCCCGTTCCATTCCATGAATACATGTTGTAGACGTGGGTGTGGGCGTTCCGCGCATTTGCCTCCTGTATTTCCCCCGTGACGCCCACATTTTCACGCGTTGTTCCCCATTCCGCGTGTTACGCCCCCTGTTCCGCCTACTTTTGTTGTGTGCACTGCGCTATGTGCGCTTTCGCTGTGCACTTAGCGCACGCTGTTTGGAGACGTGTGCGCCAGTGTGCGCCACGTAGAATTTTAGCGCACATCCAGGGATTTACACACGCACGGACTTCTATGAATCTCTGTGCGTGGGTTTCGCTGCGATTTTTGCACTTGCACTGCGATTTGTACGCTTTCGCACGCTTGCGCCGAAAATTTCAGCGCACATTAATTCCATGAATCGGCCTGACAGTGACAAAGAACTGACATGTAAACAATGAGCATTTTTCACAAAGTGATTGGAAATTGAGATTTGTCATCGCCATAGATATATAAGCGTTTTAGAAGAATCATAACTCTAATGTACTTTCCAATTAGCTGCCATTTTACTTTGACATGTCAAGCCTGCCAGTAGGGAAATGCTACATCTATCACACCGAGAACTGATCCAGACTTATATTCTTCAACGAGGCAGAGGCAGAGATGCTGGCATTGAGCCTAGCACAGGTTAGTCAGATCATTGAGCTAGTATTTAGTGTGCTGGGTCATGATTAGCAATAACTGTAGTTCAGGCATCACTGATTTAGGATTTCATTTCCACTGCTAGAGAGGTGGATCGGGAGAACTGGCATCTCTCCAAATATTAAAATGTGATGGCACTTGGCATGCATTTCCAATTTACTACACCTGGCCGCGTGGGATATATTTAATTTGTTTTATTTCTCTGAATCTCATTCATTCAGCATTGTGCTGACTTTCAGTCGCATTCAAAAGAAATTCTTCCAACCGCGATTAACGTCTGTTTTGCTGGCAATTCATTTTGGCTCATTGAAGCACTGCCGCAAAATCACATTAGCTCTGAATTCTGAATTTTCTCTTATAGGATCCGTGTGCAGTTTCAGTAAGTCTTAATGAGACCGCTTGATTTATTGGTAGGTGTGAACAGCTACGTTATATATTTATTGGCTATCCTCCCAACCTGTAGGGAGGGTAGCTCAGGAACAATACGCTGTTCTTGGAAATAAGACTACGCCAGCCGACCAGTTTGATACCCGGTCACTCGCTGGCATGAAGCACAATATAAGAACATTATTTAATTTATTTTCTTTCTTTCCATATGTCTGCAACAGAGTATTTTAGGCCTGATAATAAGTTCGATGGTGGAGAAAAAAGTAGTGGTAGTTTTGTTACAGCCACTTTTTGTAACAGATTTACTGCTATTTTTAGTGTGACGCCAGATTCCAAGTTTGTAGGAAAAGGGTATGATTTACCTCCAGGAAAGAGGTAAATAATCCACTTTTCCTTGAAAAATCGTCTGAATAGCCATGGCGAAATGACTGCTTGTATGATGTCCAATGTACATAACACTCTCTGCCAGACATTAATCCTGGTTTCAAGAGTCTTTAGCTCTGGGTAAGGCTCTTGTAACCAGGACTAATGTCTGGCAGAGAATGTCCAAGGATACCCCCCCTTGTTATTTGATGTCCAATGTACTCCAAAAATGAGGACTAACATCGCCCTACCACCACCTTTAATCCTGTGGTAAACCCATGGGACCAAGTGGCAGTAACGGTAACAGATTCCGGCAGTAATTCTGCAGAATTACAACTGAGATATTGCTAAACTCAGAATGATGCCCTCTGCCATTGCTAGAATTACAAAACAGCTCCATGTTTCCAATTATGACAAGATTAGTAGTCATTACACCAACCACAAGTAGTAAACATCTCCAGTGGAAACGTATTAACTATTTTGAAAGTATAAACAAACTGTTCCTGACATGAATAGATATAAAATAAAATAAAATAAAATGGTTTCCACCAAAATGCTGCCAAAATAAAAACAAGGTAATTGACATAACCAACGAAATAAATAATGCCTGAGTAAAATAAAGTTCAAACATATTCCTCATTAAAGGAATACCCCTAAAAAAGAAATGTATTAGGAAACAGAACAATAATTGCTTAGGGCCTGTGTTAAATCCTGGAGAGTAAATACAGCAAACTCCTCTTGAACTTCAGTTGAGGGTTGTATACCAAACACGTAGGACCGATGTGGGAAACTCTGCATTTTCTGTGTCTTTCTCTACAGGTACGGGTTATGGTGTTTTTGACTAGTGTGTTTGTATTTTTAGTTTAATGAAAGTACCTATTTTTTTATAGAACTTTTATTTGACACTAACGTTGTTTTATCTGCTTCTTTGCTAGCTTATATCCATCCTGAAGTGTATAGCTTGCTCTTAGCCCATGCTACCTTGAATAGGTGAATGTGTCATACTTTTCGAGTGGTGTCTGTTTCACCTTCATGATCATGATCACTGCTGTATATTAGTATTTTGAGGCTGAGTAGGAGTTATACCCTGTTCTCATCCCTACTCTCGTGAAGAGCGGTAGCCATTTTGTTACATTAATGCTTGTCAAACCATCATATGTAGATTGAGGGTTGCAAGATGGTTGTATTTGAGAAAGTTTGAGGAAAATGGCATGGTGATGTACTGGGACCTGAGGTACAATGCACATGCTCAGCGGACACACATTGTGTGACATCAGAACATACTATAGAGAGGTGTCATGATTCGAAGTCTGCTACTTAAAAGGGCATGATGAATAGAGGCATTGGAGGACATATGCTGATCACAGTTGGGAAAACAAAAGAATTGTAACTTTACCCATGCCTGGACGCATGATGCTATTGTTGGTTATGACCTTTTCGAGAAAGAGCTCCTTCTGTGAGACAAACGACCTAACTGCGATGATAAAGGGACATGTGGCATCACCTCCATGAGACATGATGCTTCTGAACACGTTTTCAGCCACAACCACTTCCAAAGATGATCCAGCCACGGAGGCTTCAGCCTCATTTGCTTCTGTCACAGATACCACAGCTGGAAAAACCACAGATTTGACTACATGAGTGGAGTTAACAATAAGGCTACACCTCCAGGGGCTCCAAGTTTTCTGCTGAATCCCCAGAAAGTGTCAAAATACATTATTTTACATGTCCAGGAATTGGCTGCAAAACCAGCATCATTGGAATAGAGTTAATAGAATGGCATGCCAGGTATCTGAGAATATGTTGCATTGATCTCCTGTAGTCCCTCAGGTGGGCCTGAGAGTGAGGATCCATGTGTATATTTATCTTGGGCCTCATTACGACCCAGGCTGTAATAGGTTAATGGCGCTGTAAAAGGCTGCGGCGCCGTTAACCTATTAGCGCCTAATTACGAGGTCCCTTTGCAGGACCCGACCTTAACGGCTGGTTTTACCAGCAGTTAAAATAGGGACCCGCAAAGGGACCTTGGTGCTAAGTACGGTGCTGCAATTTGCGGCACCGTACTTAGCACCTTCCCCATTCCCATTGAGCCCTATGGGACAAAAATGGGAATGGGGAAGGGCCATGGCGGCATGGGGAATTACTGCCCCGCCAACCTCGGAATGGGGTGGTAATTCCCCATTCCGCCAAGGCGGACACCGGCATGGACCATGGTGCTAATAGCACCATGGTCCTCCGCCTGGGTCGTAATGAGGCCCCTTCCTTGTCTCCATCAACATGAGATGTCACCTTCAACTAATCATGATGAGGGTCTTGCTCTTGTTGATCTCTGTGACTGTGACCTCCGATCATTATCTCCTTGTCAAGACCCCACCTATAACAGTCTCTGCACGTGCGCCTTCAGCCAATGCATTCACAAGTGTGTGAGCAGTTTGACTGGGAGTCCCGCCATACCTGTGCTTGTTGGATCGACCTCATATTTCCATTGGACTGCCGGGGCAAGTTTACCTGCTGCTGACAATTAGTATAAAACTAGCGGCACTGTGCCTCTGTGTGCTCCTGTTCAACAATTGCATTCACAATTGTGTGTCGGCAGTTTGGCGTGAAGGCAAAGAGATTCCTGGATTCCAGATTCCAGAGGGTGGTTTCTTGAGTGGTCCGCAGTCACTCTTTTAGCATTTGGTGAATGCGTGTTTTGATACTCACAGTGACCAGCAATTGAAGCTTATCTGTGTGGAAAGCTGTCTTTTTATTTTGACTGTGCTGCTTAATTTAAATCCAAAGGTATCAGCTGATTGAGTTTGTCTTTGCAGCGAGATGTACGATTTAGCAAAGAAAGTTCAGGTGGAGTCCTTTGAAATCAGATCTTACTCTGGTCTCTTTGACGTTTACCACCAGGAAACACCTGTTAAAGTGTCTGCTTTCACCACCAGTTGAAGTCGGTGGGAGAAGAATGCCGGCAATAGTGCCTAAGAAAATGGAGGGAAAAGTGAAAATTAACAAGGATTTGTCCCCTATTTCTAGAAATGTGGGGAGGCACTTTCTACAGAGGAGAGTGAGTTTGGAGCACTTCATGCTCTGTGAAAATCTGATATTAGGGCAACCCGGTCTAGTCACACAGGAGAAGCATAGCTTGAGTCCTGTGTGGTCCTCCCTCCACCTCTGAATCCGTCTCTATTGAATACTCTGCCTATATTCACAGAGCGGGAGCCCTCAGTCTACGAAGATTCAGACATCACACAGGAATAGTGGAATCCGGACGGCTGTCAGAAACAGGAGAGTCACGCTGCACACCGACATGGGGGGGTGGGACTTCCACTAGGTATTTGCCTCTATGGAAACATTGTGTGAGAATATCTACGAGGAAATAAAGGGCCAGACCATTTATCTTTGCCACATTACAGCTCGTTTGGAGAGATTGGAGAAAACCTTCTGTGACTCAGCTTGAAACAGTCTGCAGGTCTGCAGGTCTGCAGGTCTGCGGAAAGGCCATCGTGCAGGATAATAGGTTGTCCCGTCAGGACAAAAGTCAAGTTGATCTATATGAATGTAGAGGGGTGAATAGGAAGACCCCATTGTCCGACGGTGACAACCTCTAAGCGGGCCAAATGGCCTAATAAGAAGAGAGGCCTTAAAAAGCCAATTTCTATAAAGAACAAAGGTCCTGGGGCTTAGTCTTTGAGGACATTTCTGCAAAACTTCGATTTTTCCCTTGCTGAAGAACCATGGCCATAGAATTTATGGCTGCAAATGGAAATCTGGCACAGCACAAAGTACTGAAGAGGCAAAAAATGTCAGGCCCGATTGACGAGTAGCATCTTGGCATCTCGCTATCGGATGCGGCTGCCGCTATTGTTACTATCGCGAATATTACAGAGAAGGAGAAACCCACACAAGGGGTGGTGCGAGCTGAAGTCTCAGGGTCCTCTGCCACAGTCAAGGATGGGGGATCTGGCTGTGGCCGGGCATGGCACATAGCGACAGAGCCATGGAAATGGCCACATTTTTTAGACATGTTCAGGAAGGCCGCTGTTGCTTCATAGCCTCTGGCCTTAGTGGCTTCCATGAGAAACGTGAAATGTCAAACGATAGACTGTGAACTTGAATTGCTTCAGAATGTGCCCAATTCCTGTACTGTTGAAGGTGGGCCATTCAATAAATTAAGTGGATTGAAGGAATTGGGGGTGACACCCTGGGGGTAGGTTGCCGGCTGGGTCCCATGTACCATGTTAAATGTCGAATGTTGAGCGCCCTGTGTCAAGGGCCATTCGATTTAGAGGCTTTGTCAATACGAAAGAGTACTGAGTTGGAGAAGGGGGCTAAAGAGAGAGAGGGCTCAGTGAACACTATTCCCAAATTGTTTCTTGAGTTTTTATTTGAGTCCACAGGGATGGGCGTTCTTAACAGGTCCAGAGTTTCGTTATTTTAGAATTACATTTCTGCCCTCTGATTCATACATAACCACTGAGGATATTGATGTGGAAGAATGCATAGATGCAGAAAGAGATGATTGTGTTAATCTAGCAATCCCGTCAAGGATGGCCTATGAGGCCCTATTAAAGGAGGTAACACGTTTGAGACAATTGGTTATGACTTAACCGCTTTGATCCTAATTTAGTTGCTCCACATCTCTCCAATTGCAATATGTTGAAGATTTGGAGAGGTCAGAACGGCAAACTCTCATTGTGCTATAGAGAGTTACGAGAGAAGAACCAGGATGCTTATGCTGCCAACTCGCTCGAAGTAAGCGAGTGCAGATGGATGGCCTTGACATTGAAAGAGTCCATATCACAGCTGATGGAGATGAAAAACGGTATCTAGCAAGCAGTCAGATGTGTCATGCAACTCTTGTAATGTGAAGGGCTTTGCGAATTTGATGACCAATGCGGAACTCTGCATTTTTCTAAGGGAAAATACTATCTTAATGTTGCAGGAGGTTTGGCTGATTTCATGTCCTGTTTTCGATGGGTATCAAATAGTGTTGCAACTTGCCATTCAGGGGCGCTGGCGCCGCCCGTTTGGGGGCCTTTTAGTGGGTATTAAAACATGATTTTGGATTGTCTATCACAAGACAGGTGAACCTAGCGAAAGGAGTCCTAGGCCCTCATTACAACACTGGCGCTAAACCATGGCGCTATTAGCACCATGGTTGGTGCCGGTGTTGTATTGAGTCCGCCATGGTGAAATGGGGAAATACCGCCCCATTCCAAGGTTGGCGGGCGGTATTTCCCCATTTCACCATGGCTCTTCCCCATTCCCATTTTTGCCCCATAGGGCTCAATAGGAATGGGGAAGGTGGCAATTATGGTACCGCAAATTGCGGTACCGTAATTGCCTGCGAGGTCCCTTTGCGGGTCCCTACTTTAACGGCTGGTCCAGACCAGCCGTTCAGGTCGGGTCCCGCAAAGGGACCTCGTAGTTATGCGCTAAGTGGTTAACGGCGCTGCAGCCTTTTATGGCGCCGTTAACCACTTAGCGCCAGGGTCGTAATGACCCCCCCTAGTCATACTCTTGAAGAAGCCAGAGAAGGTGGGTTTCTATTATCTCCTGCTTCTGAAAAAATATTGGCAATATATACATGGCATCATTGCAAAACTCACTACTTTATTCGAAGAATGGTATGTTAACTTACCAGAGGGTCAAGTTATAGTAGCAGTTTATAGTAGCTGGCAATTTGAATTCAGACTGTCGGCCAGAGAGCTGTTCTCTGATGGCAGAGAGCCTTCATAAAAGTGAGAAAGGTTGGTCATGGAGGCATTGCATGGAGTGGGAGCTATAATGATCAATGAACAAATAAGTGGGAATTTCTATGGCCACATCTTGTCACTCTCTTCCGTCCATCCTTGACTATATGTATACAAGTTTGGAACTCTTAGAACAATGCACCTCCTTTTATATTAAAGAGGATAGTATGAGCGACCACAATAAGCTTATGGTAGCTTTCCTTGAAACAGTGAAGTGTGTGGCCCCATGGCATTGCTTGTGAATGGCGGGCATAATCACGTAATATGGAATGGAAAGAACATGTTTCTTTTTAATAGCACCATGCAATTTGTGTTTAAAACTACTACACTAGCTAAGAAGACCATTGCCTATTTGGCTGGGTATGAATCAAACAGTGCAGGGAGCACTACGGCCTCTCCTTATTAGACCAACTGCTGCCCCATTGAAAAAGCATCACACATCACTTTGGGCCTCATATACGACCCTGGCGGAAGACCATGGTGCTATTAGCACCATGGTCCATGCCGGTAAGTTACCGACTCCGCCATGGAGAAAGTGGGAATTACCACCCCATTACAAGGTTGGTGGGGCGGTAATTCCCCCTTCCTCCATGGCCCTTCCCCATTCCCATTTTTGCCCCATAGGGCTCAATGGGAATGGGGAAGGCGCTAAGTACGGTGCCGCAAATTGCGGCACCGTAATTAGCACCAAGGTCCCTTTGCGGGTCCCTACTTTAATGGCTGATCTATACCAGCCGTTAAGGTCGGGTCCCGCAAAGGGACCTCGTAATTAGGTGCTAATAGGTTAACGGCGCCGCAGCCTTTTACGGCGCCGTTAACCCATTAGCGCCTGGGTCGTAATGAGGCCCTTTGATGCAATGGTGCAAGAGCAAAAAAGAACTAGCAGAAAGGTTAGACACAGAGTTTGGGCAAAGTTTGGCCAGTCTCTGAAGTGAGCTCTGAAGAAGTCTGTTTACCGTGTCAGTTGGAGGAGGAGCATTCATAGAAAAAGCACCCTGCAACGCGGAGCATTCACAGAGTTTGGGCAGTTTCTGCAGTCTGTGTCTGGAGGTGTTGGGAAGAGCATATGCAAGGACCATTGCCCATGGATGGGGACGCATTGAATGTAGGTTCCTCGTGGAACCAGGGAGGTGAACCCTCAGCACCACCCAGAATCAAAAGGGCAAAGATAGTGACTGGATCAGCGACCATGGGAACCGTGAGTAACCTGGCACGCCCCGTACCAAGGCGCAAGCGCCTTTTAACTTGACTGTTCGGCTCTGCAGGAATCGATCAGGCTCCGGCCTCTTAAGCGCCTTGCCTGTTCAACATTAGAGTAACCATTGGAACACGCACAGCAGCATTTATTGACATCCTAAATGGATCCAGCTACACTAAGGAGCCTGCACTTACAAACATTTGTAGCCACAATTACTGCAGTAGTAAAGGCCCAATTGAAGATGATAACTTTGGCCGGGTATTTCAAACATCGAGGAACGCACCACCAATACATTGGGCAGAGTTGAGCAATCTCCACCAGCAAGAGACACTCTGGGCCCAACACTGGTGGTTAGTGGGGAGCCCCCCACCAGTTGGTAGCTCTCCCACCGGCTCAGAAATGACACCTCTGCAGAATATAATCCAAAACAAGGGGGGAGCTGGTGAAAACTCCTCCCTCCAGGAGGAAGACATGGCCTCAATAACATAGCCCATCACAGTCTACTTTTTCAACTCAACAAACAGAGCCATTGAAAATACTGAGCTGGGTTCAGACCTGGACTGGGGTGCTCACCCGGAGCCTTTGGACCACCCCAAAAGATCACTCTTGCAGAAGACCCTGAAGCATCAATATAAGTCTCTTCAACAGCTGAATAACAGAGGGGCAGGCAATGGATGTACCAATGAAAAATCCAACCAAACAACCCTTCAAAAATATCTTGAAACCGACTAGGTTAATGTAAGGGAGACTGCTACCTCACCAACACTTCTTCTACAGAAAACCTTCACTGAGCAGCAATCAACCCATTCAAAAGATAGTGGAAAATTGCAAATCCAAGAAGATGTATCGGATCGTGCCCTACTTTAGAGTACTATCTCCCTGGATCCTGCATTTGTTTAGGTGACAGGTTTAATCTCTGCAGACATTAGCATCAGTGCCATCGTACCCCCCGAAGCACCAGAATCAACACACCCCGATGATATGTCTGATGTGGAAGAGAACCAAGGGAGGATCTTGGGGCTGAGAGTTCCATGGCAAGGAAACTCCAACCCAACAAATGAACCCCTTCAAGGTTGGGCAGTAGATCTATGATCTTGAAAACCAATTATGGCAAGAAAAGTATAGATTTGTCACAACCTCCAGCACCAGCTGCAAGACAAGCGGATCTAACAAAAGACTTAGGACCTCCTCTGTTCTTGACGAACCAAACATATCAGCTGAGCAGTGGTTGACCACTCTACAGTCACTGAGCCTATGAAATCAGTAGACCTTGATCCAGTTCCACTTGCGGACAGCTTCCTTACCTGAACGGATATTGACGCTAATATCATTGCATCTCTATCAGTCACCATGGCGCCTTTCATGAAGCTGTATGAGTATATAGGAGATCAACTCAAAGATCAATCTACACTCCAAGATGCTATTCATGGAAGGATTTATTACTGGCATCAAGAACAACTTGGACCACAGTTCGGCCCGGGTCTCTAATTTATTGCACATCATATGAGTCCCAATTATTAAGGACAAAAACAAAAGAAGAACCTCTATCAAGAAGTAGCAACTGGGATGAAAGGTGGGAATGGGTTTATAGTCATAATCTCGAATACAAATATGTCGAAAGTCATAATGTCGAAAAAATAAAGTCGAAAACAAAAATGTCGAATTTATTTTTTTTGTTGATTTTTATTCGAAATGGGGGGGGTTCCCCCTCAACCCCCCTTTTTTAATTTTTTTTTTATGTTTTACCCGTTTTTTTTTACCACCGGAACCCCAAAAAAACATGTAAATTAAAAAAAAAACAATTCGACATTTTTGTTTTCGACATTATTGTTTCGACATTATTGTAATTCGACATTTTGTTTTCGAGATAATGACTGGACACCGTGGGAATGTTATGAAGGGTTCATGAACATTTTATGATTGTCTGGTGCATAAGCATCCGTCAGTAATATGTTATTAATGAGCAACTAGACTGATATAATGTTTGTTAAAAAAAGTTGTTAAATAATGTTGGTAAAGAATACTCAGAAAATCAACCAATCATGACTTATGCTGTCTATTTTGAATGGTTTCATTGGCATCTTAAAGGGATGTAATGTTGGTACGCCATCAAGGATGATGGAATAATAGAGAAATACTTATCTCCAAAACGATCTATTAGCATTCCCCACCTCCCCTGTTACAATAGCTCTGATAGAGTAGGCCTGAGCACCTTCATGACATCAGTTGTGTTTGAAATGATTTGTGTGAGAGGGATTCTCTGCTCTCTAACAACTGGTTGCACATCAGACATACAGTTGCTCGGTTAGGTTGGGCAATTTGCACTTTAATTACTTTGATTGCAGTGTTTTTTTGTGATTATATATGATACTGATTTTCTGCCCTCAGGCTACATATGATACCTGTTGGTTCTCTAACAACTGGATGCACATCAGAGTTGCAGTCGCCCTGCTAGATTGGGCAATGACCACTCTTATGACTTCCATTGTAGTGTTTTTGTAACTATGCATAAACAATGTCCCGTCCTAATCTTTTACGACATATGAAACCTGTTGGTTAATTTAGCTTGGTTTCTTGATGACGTCTGCTAACTTCTTTTGCGTGTATGTCTCTTTGTGTTCTGTCTCTACAACGTATGACACGTATCAGTTCATTTAACTTTGTTTCTTGATAAAGTTTGTGACCTTCGTTTCGCGAGTATGTTTCTGTGTATCTAGTTTTAGATAGGGAATTGTTTATTCCTGAATCTCATGTTAATATGTATTTAGTTCTGTGGCTAAACAAACTAGTCCTTTCGCTCTTTTTCCTTTTTTATCTTTGCTACTGGATTTTTCGAAATCTCTTTACTCTCCTATTATCATAATTGGCTTTTTACATTAATTTGAGATTCTTTTCATTGATCTTAGTTTCTTTTATTTGTTTATGCATTCGAGTAGTTCCTCTCTCGTTTGTGCTACTATATATATCTTCCTTTGCCCCTCACTTTCGACATTTCGTGTGTTTTCCTTTCACTTTTGCGTCTGCGTATGCTTTTTCTGGCTACCTGTCGGCATTCCGCTCACTCGCTGTTCCTCCAGACACACGTCTCGGTCCTACTCTCTCCATCCAATAAGGGCCTTACAGATTCTTTCGCCCTGTTTCACCTGTGTCACTACATGAGATGATTATTTCTCTACATTCAGATTTCTTTTTGGAGCACGCACCTGAATAGTGTGGATGACTTTTAATAAAGTCATTCGTGTTTTCTCTTTATCTTATAGCATACTTAATACGAATATATGAAAGCACATGATCCATAGAGTCTCAATCTTAAATGCTATTGTATATGTATCATTATGTTTGCATTAGCATGGATGTTCTATTTCAATGATGTTGTCCTTACATTGTGTTCAAACATTTTACATTAATATCGACGTTGAATTTTTCTGCTTTTATTCTGATATTTCGCTTTTTCTTGTTTGTTTCCTTATTTGTTTTACCATTATTATTGTTTATTGAAGAGGTGCCCTGAAGGATACTCACCTTTCTGAAATGCATTGGGCATGTTTCCTGTTTTTGCTCTGTCTTAACATGGTCTACAGCATTTGTATTTATCAATGCAATTATGTCGTCCCACATTTCGATTGCTGAGATTTATTTGCACCAAATCTTCAAGTTCTATGTTTGAACTACACTACATTGCATCTGTTGCACACTATCTGTGAGCAGGTAGCATTGATGCTACTTTGCTTCAATCTAATTTTGTGATTCTGTATTTACCCAACGTGCTGGTTGGGTAAGCTGCAGTGCTTCTAATACATCTACTATAGTGTATCTATTCTGTGGAACCTTTTTGTTTACACTAGGACGTGCCCACTCACCAACATAGGAATGTAACACAAGGGTATACCTCCCAGATGCCTCTCAATGTGTCCAACTAAGGCTAGAATGGGGACATGGTGAATCTGGTAACATGCAAACATTTGTTTACCAGAATGGTGGTGCAACACATAGTTGGAGTTGTGGTGTAGAGGAGGTGTGGGTGTCTGTAGGATGTAATTTGGTTTTGACAGGCAACAGCTGTGAGAGGAGAGAGCTACTACACCTGCACGAACGTTCTCTGGGAAACTGTATCCTTGGCACTGCGAGCCACGGAGGGCTCTTGCTGAGGCACGCTCGCTTCCTGGAGGAGGCGGAGCCAACCGGCGATCACGTGGGCAATCACGTGACTTTGTGCAGCCTGATAGACCAGCCCAAACCACCCTTGCGGCGTTAAGCCCGTCCGCGGAGTAAAGGGCGTTGCAGTCTGTCTTTAGCTGTACTGTTTTGCTGCTGTTTGGCTCTGGGTGGCGCAGGAAGCCCGGCTGGGTCTCATTCATAAAGTATTATCTACAGGGGTCAACTGTTGCTCTTAGCTGGACACTGGGGAGGAGAGACGGACTCTGGCTGCTCCTCAAGCCATCGGGCGTTCCCAAGGTGATGCTTTCATATGATTGTGATATTGATTTTAAAAGTACTTGATAAACATTATATGCTTTTTTAATCGCATATCTTTCGTTCCCAGCTACTGTTTTTATTGCATTTACTCAGAGCCTTTTCGGAGGGATCATTTTTTATACCTAGAGGCTGCGAGCTGTGCTCCCCTCTGTAAGTAACTTAATACCTGTGTATCTACTTTCAACATGCCCGCACTTAGAAGTGGGTTTGAAACTGTTGAGAACCAAGCACCTACAATGGAGGTTCAACCCGGCTTAGGGAGGCTTAGCGACACATCTGTGCACACAAATCTCACTGGAAATATGCCTAATCCTATTTTAATTGTGGATAAGACTAAAGAAAAGTCTATTTTAAGTATTGAAGGGGGTCAAAGGAGCTCCTCTACTACCGACCTCGTAGTGTCCGATAACGTAGCCCCTGGTAATGGGGTTATGGAATCAGTAGATTCTGAATTTAATGGGGTCCTTAGGGACAAACCAGAATTCAGACAGGAACTTACAGATGAAGAATGCCTCCAACAAAGTTTTATTGGTATTAAAAAGGTAGTCCGCTATCACGCTTCTACCCCCCTTCAGAGGAAGATTCTGAATACTAAATCACAAGCTGGACAAAGTTCAGAATCGCTACCCTGGAAGGGTATAAACCCATCCGGATTCATGCAATTTTCACATATTTCGCCAGCTACATTCATTTTCGGAAAGGAGAATAACGATAATGTGCAGTCTCCCATAAATTCTCCAAGGATAGAAACCCTTAAACTAAATGAGGGGGGGGCCATCCTAAAGGGACCTCTAGTCGGCCTAAGTATAATCCGAATCAACCTATTGGGGAAAGCGATTTAGATGACTCTTTCTTTACTATGGCAGATGCTACGGGTGTTTTGCTTAAAGAAATTGTGGATTTAGAGATTCCAGCAGGTAGATCTGTGCATAATGGAAAGGGGACAAGGAGCCTATCGGAGGGAGCACCTTCTTATTCTAATCCAGGTGATGAAAACAACTACATAACTGGGAATCAACTAGTGGGTACGCAACGATCTTTGGTTAAATTGCCCCTAGAAATGGTCAATTCGTCTATACACAACAAAACAGCCTCTACTCAAACAGATAAAGGGGAGGAACCTATAGTGCAAATGGAAGACAAAGCTACGGATTCCCAGCAATTTCTACGAGAAATCCAGGTAGTAGAGGAAAACAAACAAGAAACACCTGCTTTAAGTAGGAAGGAGAATGGAGATTATTTGTTACCACTCCTATCGAACCTACACATTAGTCTCAATCTGGCCTTGAAAACACTGGGGGAGTCTCAAGAGACCATGGCGGGCTCTATGATAGGGCAACAGGCGGCTTTCAATCAGCTGGTGTCTCGTCTGGCATTTTTGGAGGGAATAGTAGAGGGCAAGACCGTGAAGGAGCACATCATTAAAGAACAGAGTCGATGTGACAAATTTAGAAAGGAACAGGACATAAGATTAACTACCATGGATGCAAAAATTACCACTCTGTTGGAAGTTATGCTTTCAGGAGACCGCCCCACTTCGTCTAAGAGAGAGCTAGGGGAACGCGATTCCCAGGGCCAAAAAGATAACGAGGACAATAATAATAATTACGGAAAGAAAATGGTCTCTCCCGATAGTCCTTCTACACTCATAGATGTCATAATGATGGCAACTGAAGGAGGCTCCGAAGATCAGGAGTTGGATAAGCATAGTACACAGATGCATACGAGAGTATCCCTCAATGACATAGAACTATTGAACATCAGCAGTGAAGATACAAGATCCCCTCAATACACTACACCAATTAAAGGGCTAAAAAGCAAACACAAGACCAAATATAGAGATAATAAATCACCAACTCAAGAGATGGAATTGGAGGCAAAGAGTAATAAGGACGGAAAAGTGCCTGTGAATATTTCTGACTACAATATAAATGAGGTGCCCCAATCCCCAGTGGGTAAGCGTAATAAATCTAAAAAGCAAGGGAGGACACTTAAAAAAAGTAAAAACATGCCCAATACAAAAATTAAAGGTAGAAATGCCAACCTTAAAGGAATTAGAAACATCGTGTGTCCGGAAGAGACGGAAGCGAGGGGGGGTCCCAAGAATGCCCATAAGGAAGATAATTCAGTCCAGGGCAAGAAAAATAAAGGCCCGGTGGCTTGTGGGGAAACTACTATAGATGTTAATAAGGAAAAGAATAACTTGCCGAAAAGCGGATTGGAACTTATTCAAACCAAACAAACAAAGATGACAGCTTTTGGCACAATAATTAGCACTAAACACGCCAGAACATCTTTAGGCACACAACAGGTAAAACTCCACATGGTCTCCCAAGAAACTCAGCTGGCTGTAAATATTAATGCCAATCCCGTTGAGGGGTTGACCGAATCGTGTGGGGGAGCTAGTAGTTCTACCGCTAATATTATGGAAAGAAATCCTCAAAATATACAACCCCCTAAAACACAAGATCCGGAAGATGAAGCTATGAGCCCTTTTAGAGTAGATCATACAAAGAAACAATCCACTGTGATTCAGGCCCCTACTAAGCTCTGTACAGGGGAAATAGTGGGTTGGATTAACAATAATATAACAGACTCACATGTTAACTTGAACAGAACTCATCTTTTAAATCTGTTTAAAAAGATCCCTGTGTTACGAGCTATAACTACAGATGATATAGATGCCATATCTCTTCCCAACTGCAACAACCACAGAATGGTAAGTTGCTTTCATTCAGAAATGGTGGCAGATATGGTGCGTGCCCAAGAAAAAAATCTTAATTCTTTGGGCTATGATCTACTCTCATTAGCAGATAAGAAAGAGGCCAATAATTTTCTTGAATATCAGGAAACGAATAACAGTCAAACCAAACAAATTATTCAACTTGATAATAATAAATTTGAAAACTTGGGCCCAGGGTTGGCATTGATTTCAAGCCTCCTGAATAATAATCAGGATTGGTCATGGTTACAACCGGCACTCAAAACCCTGGAAACATTTAGACAAGACAAGATGTGTTCCTAACCATATAGAGATTGAGGTGATCTCTTGGAACTCTTGTGGGGGAATCAATCTCAACACGTTTTTGAATAAAAGGGAAAATTATGTACGCCCCCGTATCTATTTCTTACAGGAAACTATGATGCTTTCAGACATGCACATAGAAGGTTTCTACACTTTTTCTTCAGTAGCTACCAGGGGTCAGCTGGGCAGACCCAGCAGAGGCCTGGTTATTGCAATCGATCGCAATTTGGGGTTAGTAGGTGAGGTGATATTTAGGAGTAACTGGCTCCTGGCGCTTATGCTATCTAGGGAGAATAATCTAGAGCCGATTCTCCTTTTGAACCTCTACTGGAATCCGCTAAAAGTAGACATTGAGGAAGTGGAGGACTCTCTAGATATAATCTTGGGAAATTGGTTTGAGAAAGGGTTAGGAAATCGCATTATTTTGGGAGGAGATTTCAACTCAGCCTGTGCCGATGGTTCGGTGCTTAATGAAAGAGGGGTTTTACCTTGACTTCTTAGTACGACGACAAAAAGAGGTATAAGGTGGGACAACTACTTAGATAACTGGGATTTGGGTCTTTTAGACTACGCCTTAGATTGGAATCTTCCTAAACATACTTGGAAAAGAGGAAGTAAGAGCTCTAGAATTGATTTCTTCTATGTATCTAATGGCTGGAAGCAAGCCTGTGGAAAACTATCACATATGGAGGTCGAATTAAGCGACCACGTTCCCTTGTGTTTTTCTCTCTTGATCCCCGTCAGGAGTATTTCTGTCAATCCCATGTTGCAAGGTTTAGAGGTGGGAAACAACGGGAGAAGAGTTATTTGGAATAAGAAAATAATTAAGAAATTTAATACCATGGTGTTGGAAAATTTGTCACAGGTGCAGCTTCAAAGTATCAGGGAGGAGGACATTGAGTTGGGAGGTTCCTACTATAACATTATTTTGTCATGTGTTTATAAAATTAGTAGGGCCAGAGATCTGGAGGTGCCGTCACTGAGGGTGCGGGTGGCTGATCCCAGAATTCAAACAGCCAAGCATACTAAATATAGGGAAATTAAAGCCTTGAAAAAAGGATCTATTCCTCTTGAGGAATTTAGGCTGAAAAAGAAAAAAATAATTCAGAACTATAAAAACTTTATCAAGTCTCTTAGAATGGATCACTATCAAGAAACACATCAACTGATGATGTATAATCTATGTAAGGGCAGAGAGGTTAAATTTTGGTCTACCATCAACTCCATACTAACGCCCTCTAAAGACAAATTAGATTGCCCCATTCAAGCGGATGTGTGGACTCTCTTTTATAAAGCAAAGTTCGCTCTACCCGCTAATCTCGCTAGGGAACAGGATGTGAACTTGGGCCCTCCGGTTGTAAGTGAGTGTTGGTGGGATATAGAAGATATCAAATGGGCCATTAACAAGCTCAAACCTTCTAGAGCACCGGGCCCCGATGGTATTCCCCCCTTTGTTATAAAGGCGGCCCCAGAAATGTGGGCTAAGTTACTCAAACCCATATTTGATGATGTATTTACATATCACACTATCCCTAAAACCTGGTCGCAGAGCATTATAATTCCAATCTGCAAAAAAGGGGATGTCCTAAATCCACAGAACTACAGGCCTATTGCACTGTTAGATGCAGCGAGCAAAGTCTTTGGCATTTTGCTCTTGAGGGACCTTAATAAGGTTATTAGAGGGAAGGCCTGCTATAGTAAATTCCAGGTGGGCTTCAGAGAGGGCTTGGGAACCGACCTAAATGGGATGATTTTGGCTCATTTAAGGGATACAGTCCACCAAACTAAAATGGGAGATGTATACATGGCTTCCCTGGACCTCTCTAATGCCTTTGATGGGGTCATTAGAGCTAGATTGTGGACAAAAATGTTAGCTATGAACGTCCCACGCAAGATTGTCCAAATCTTGGCCCTCTTACACAGGAATACCACCGTTAGGGTACGCTTATCTCAAGAAGGCTCCCTTTCTGAGGCAGTTGCTACTGAGGTTGGGGTCAAACAGGGCTGCTCCCTTGCACCCACGCTCTTTAACCTGTACGTCAGCGATGTGGAGGACCTGTGGCAGGGCCCTTCTATTACTCCAGTCAGGTTGGGTAGCTTGGCTATCGAGTGGATGGCCTTCGCAGATGACTTTATCCTCTTTGATCGTACCCCGAGGGGCCTTCGCAGAAAGATGGATATTTTTTATCAATATGCTCTGGCGAATAATCTCTCCCCCAACGCTTCGAAATCCCAAACGATTGTAATTTCTAGGAAAAGAGTTGCCAAACCTTGTATCTGGAAGATGGGAGATAACTCGGTGGATCAGGTTCAGGCCATAACCTATCTAGGTTATAATTTTTCCAACCAATCTAGCTTAAAGATGTGGAAACTGAATCTTGGGAATAAAACAGCTAAACTAAAGAATCAGATGAAGTTTCTGAGGGGAAAGGTCTGTAAATTTTCGCTTCTGCCTATTAGACGATTCTACCTTGCGAAATGTGAACCGGTTCTTTTATACGGTTTGGATATTTGTACAAAAGACTTGAGCTCTCATCTTAATGTGATCCAGGGGAAATTGTGGAAGGAAGTTATGGGCCTTTCTAGGGCTATCCCCAATTCCATTATTCGGCACGAGTTATGTCTCATATCTCTTAAAGCCAGATACTTGTGGAGGCAACTCTCCTCTTTTAGAAAAATATATGATCCTCCGATAAATACTTTATATGAGTTGTTGAATAGGGTTGTCAAAACAGGGACGGTACCATCCATTAAGAGTTTCAGCGATAGAATGCTCTTGTTGTTGGAATCGCTGGGACTCTGCTTGGACGATCTGATTCAACGACCGGGACTAGTCAAAAAATCTTTATTTAGGTCAGACTGGGTAGACACAGTAAATGATATTGAATCCCATGTTACCTACAAAGAGTACGCTAAATTTTTTCATGCAAGGGAATCAATTCCTCTATATATTCAAAGATTTCCTTGCCAGAAGGCGAGAAATACATTTATGCGTTTCAGACTAAATCAGATGCCCACTCTAGAAAGAATCTACCATTGGAACCATAGAGAAAAAGGATCGAAGGATAATTTTAAAAATCTCGCATGTCGATTTTGTGGAGCGACCGACATGATAGAAACTCTCAGGCACCTTCTTCTGACATGCACCCATTTTGGGAATAAAAGATCTCTCTACCTGGCAGATAGATTTGAGGGGGACTGGGAAATGTCGAAGAATCTGTTCTGGAGTCGCTGCATGTGGGGTGCTAATATCTCCCTAATCCTCGCATTGAATTCACTCCTTCTTAATATTCAGGAGGAACTGGAAGTTAAAAATAATGAATTCAACGAGTAGAGACTAGATAGATCCAATGGTACATGAAATGATATATGAAATGTAATTTGTATATAAACATATGGAATATTGATTTTATGGCTGGGAATGATTTTAAAGCTGATAAATGTGTTAAAAATGTTCTTTTTTTCGTAAAATGAAATATAGTTTGCTATTTGTTTGGAATGTACTTTATGTTGTATAAGGTTTTATGTAAACTATTCATGCAACAATAAATAAAAAAAAATAAAAAAACAGGCAACAGTGGGTTTTATGGGTACAGGGACATGATGTGATGAAGAGTGACTTACCTAAGAGCCATGTCCTATGTGTGACTTCTTGAACCTGAGACTGGGGCTGTTGAGCAACACCATGGTGTCATTAGTTGATCAAGGGAAACAGTGTGTGATGTTGAGGTTGGCATCACATGTTATTTGGACCTTTAGGGTGTGCCGTTGCATTCAGTTTCTGAAGACATGTTCCCAGCATAGTGTGTAATTAATGAATAGTTGTGTGTACAATCAATGACTCCAATACAACTTGGGACACCTGCAATTTAGTAGAAAGAAGCCTTCATACCATTGATCATCTCCTAGGTAATGGTCAGAACCATGTGTATGTTGCAGAGGTGCATGATGGACCTGTGCCAGGGAAACATACAATGTGGGTTGTGAAAGGGTGTAGAAGATGGAAGCTGATACAAAGGTGACATGGTGGTGTTTATAGACTTTTATTTATGAAAAGAAAGACCCACACTATCCCTATCACCTAAGAGGGGTTTATGAAGGTACGACCCTAAACGCTCACACAACAAAAAAAATACAACCCGCTAGGGAAAAAAGATCAAGAAATTCTTGCAAGGATAACACGTTTTAATCACACCAAAAAATAGGTAGGCCAGCAAAGAATTATGCTGAAAAATAGTTCAAGCAGAAGGTTATAGGGAAACTCATTGTCCCTCATGATATCACCTGTACAGTAAAAAACCTGTGTAGTTGGTTGGGAAGACCCTATACATGGGCGGCCTGCTCCATAGGTAATACCCGGCTGCTATTGGTCCCATCTGTCTGTCCATCTTCCATCACTTGGGGTCAGCTGGGCCCATCTCTCCAGGGAATGAAGGTCACCTTCCTCATTGGGTACTATTGTAAGACAATGCTACTCTATCATTATGGCATTCGCCTGGGAAGCTCTGGGACTGGCACAAGGGGAGGCTTAAGTTCCTGCTGACCCACACATTCTTCTCTCATTCCATATCACACCATCCACACCCAAGGGTCCCACCCTCATGTTGGACTATAATTTATTCCACCCTGTACCTCGTATTAAAAAGTTAGCCATTATGAAATGGGGTAGTGTTCTTTTAGATCTTTTATGACCACAAGGTTTATGTTTAGTGGTCCAGGGGCACCTACTATTGCAGAATACAGGTGTTCCAGACTGGGGCAGTTGTAGGTGTCACTACTCATGGTGGGCTGGGTGAGGGATGGTGGTCTGCTTTTGGCCTGGCTGTGATAAACATGCATTTTGAGGCACCTGGTACTGTCTTGGGGTCTTGAAGTGTGCATTCCTTCTTGGAATAACACATATTTGCAACAGTTGTGGAACAATGGGATGTTTCTTTGGGAGCTAGTACCGTGGGTCTCTCTATCCTCAGCGCTTGGGCCTGTTCAGGTTTTTTTCATTGGATCTGTGTTTACTGTGCAGCCATGCAGGGCCAAATGTTCCTACCATAACACCAAAAATGGCACTTCCTTATACATGTGCACTAAGTCTATGCATTTGTAACATTGCGTTCATGCAGGGTGTCTTAGCACACCCACGTCTGCCCCTGGTACATCACACACATATCTATGGGATTCACTTCACCCTAAAGCGGTTAGGGGGGTGGGATAGGTTCATTTCCTTCCCAACATTCCCCCCTTTAGTTACTTCTACAGTAATGAATTCCAATGCATACTTGCATTCATTCTCTCTTCTTACTGCAGCCTCATATGGTGGTGCTCCCTTTATTGGCATTGAGGCCCAACATGCATCTTGCAGGCTTCCTCCTGTTTGCGCATTATCTTTGGGGGTGCTTGTCATGTAGATACATCTCATATCCCCAGCTAAATCTTCCCAAACTTCTTCATAGTTTTCATGGTCAGGGGGTGGAACAATGATGGTGTGGTATAAGCAATCTACCTTATCTCCATAGTAAATTGGGAGCATTTGTGGGATGGCATGCTCAGTTTGAATTTCTGTCTCTTTTGCAGTATGATGTACATTTGAAAAGCCAATTGAAACCATCACCGTTGCGCTACTAGGCACTGCTTTGGCACAACAGTGGAGCACAATTTTACAGGTACAGAAAAGAACCATGATGAACACGATGACAGGTACCAGCATCTTCACAAGAGTTCCTAGCCAGGATAGAGCCCAGTCAAAGATGATGTCAAACCAATCTTCTACTTGAATACCAGCTTCTTTTTTTATGCGCACTCCCATGCCGTCTACTGGCATTATTATGTGAGACAACGATCCGTTCTCTGCATCTTTGGGAGGCATGAATGTGCAACATGAATCCCTGATTGTTTTACACATGCCTCCTTCCATTGCCATCAACATGTTGAGGACATAGTGGTTCTGCATCGTCATGAGACTTAGGGCACGTAGCTCAAAATGTATGATGTTGAACCCATGCTCTGTGTCGTATTTCAACTGAACCAATTCCCAGCATACCATCTGCAGCCATTTTGCATTAGTTGCTGGCTGTAAGGCGGGTAGCAAGAGCGAGGTGAAAAAAGTTTCAGCAGAGCTATATTCTTCAGGTATCTCCCCGATCAGTGCTGTTGAGTCTTTTGATAGATAGTTTGATGCTCTTTTCTTTCTTCATAGTTTATCATATTGGCTCTTCCCGGGTATGATGCAATTTTCTGGTGGCAGCATTGGGTTCTTTTTTCAAATACAGGCATGCGGTTGGTGTTGTGTCAGGTATTGGCTTCCCTTTCAAGTGTTCTTCTGGGACTATTAGTACCACCGAGTGCAGCGAACAATAGCCCCTCCATGATGGCAGGAGGTGCATATACACTCGATTCCCACAGACCAAGTAGTAGTCCATCACTGCCATTGGGCCCCTTTTCAAGTCTGCAATAAACAATGTCCTGTTGCATCACGTGTTGGAGCTGACAAATACAGTTCCTTTGCTGTGGATACATAGTTCATACCTCTCCTCTCTGTGTACTGTCACTGGCTTTTCAATCTCTGCAATCCATGTCAATTTTGTAACATGCTCTGTCCATATTTGCACACATGTTTTTCCCATGAATTCCACTACTTACTCTTTGTATCTAAGGAAGCCTTCAGCTAGGCAGCTGAGCTTTGTTTCCTGCCATTTGTTGTTCAAGTACTTTAGTCCATTGACTACTAAATATGGTTGTTGTATGGAATTGAGGTTTTTTTCAGGTTGTTGTTGCATTGCGAGGTGTCTAGATCCACAAGCTCTAGTCACACACTGAGTGCCTAAAAGGTGTCTTTTATTGTACATGGCACATGATGAACCTGGCATTGTACCACTATAATAGGAACTTCCTGTGGCACTAAAACCCTGGTGGCCTCCTGATGCGTGCAGTATCAATGAGCATACATAACAGCTACTATTTGTTATTTGAGTGCTCAAGATGTCTAATATCTCCATTAGAATCCAGGACTAGGGCGTGATATGCATCATATTTGGGCTACGCGCTTGCCTTCTTATTCTATAATTTTGTGATATATATCCTATCGTTACTGTATTATTGCTAACATTGTTACTAATTTTTGTGTTACAATAATGGTTTTTAACTGTGGGAAATGATATTTCTAACATTTTGCTCATGCACACACTCATTTGGCCTGGTACATTTGCCTGCATGTTGACAGTGTTGTTTCTTGTCTGAGGAACATTACACATCTGTACAGTAGTGTTACTGGTTGTGTTTAGTATTACACTGCCTTTTACAGCCCCCCTTTTAGTTGGATTACGCAGATAAATGACGTACCCCAATAAATGCCTTACATAAACATCAATATTATGAACGGGAGTAAAGTAAAGTGTAGGCAACAGTCAAAGGAATATAACAATTTTGAAGTAACCATATATTTGTCAACTTTTTTAATGTACAATGAATCATTTGATGTTGATGATTCCATTTTGAGTACTTCCGTATAGGAAACAAAAACAGAGGTGGGAGAGAGGGAGAGAGAGAAAGAGAGAGAGAGAAAGAGAGAGAGAGAGAGAGAGAGAGAGAGAGAGAGATTTTCTTTTACTTAAAATTGCTTATGCTTTTAGAAGCAATGCATGTTTATTATCTGAGACATGCAGTCATGGTATTACTTTTGAGGTTGTTACTTTGAGGTATATTTGTAGTTTGTTTAGGTAATTGGTGAGGTATTTGGGGATGCCCTAAGGACGTCAGAGAGGTGAACAACACCACCTCAAATGGCCCATGGAACCTAGGGTTGTTCCATTTGTGCACAAAGCTCTTGACATATATCTGTTCACCTGGCAGCAGCAGTTGGGTGCCCATGGTGTCTATGGTAGGTTGCTCTGCAGTGCCCTGTTGTATCCTCTAGGTGAGGAGGTGTGATTTGACGGGAGACACATTTGATCATAAGTGTCAGGTTTATTAAGTACTATTTGAATTCTTCACCTAGGACCGCTGCAGCTTTATGGGCATCTGATGCCCTCCTTACTGAAGGGATGGGTGTGTGCATGCACCTGCCAGTTACTATTTTATGTGGTAAAAGTTGATGATGTTTACTTGGTTAAGTTTGTAAGCTAAACAGAGCTAGGGGCAGGCAATGCACCCAGTCTTTCTTCAAGGTGGTGCTGAGTTTGGAGAGTTTGCTTTTAAGAAGGCCATTTATTCTCTCAACAACAACGTTTGCCTGGGCGTGTTAAATTGAGCACAATCAATGTTTAATGTCAAGTAGTGCTATCATTTCTTTGAAGAGTTCATTGAAGAAGTGTGTGCCATTATCAGATTTAATTACGTATCACACACACCCCATTGAGGGAAAACTTTGCACACAAAAAATGTAGCAGCCCATTTGGCAATCAGATGTGCACAAGGACCAGCTTCCACCCATCATGAAAAAGGGCACACTACAACTATTGGATACTGGGAACCATTACATCTTTCACCCATGTCTTCGTAATCAATGTGTAACTCACGGAACAGCCCAATGGGGCAAGGCATAGTACATTGTATTGTCCGGGTCATCATGCCATTGCTGAAAGCTTGACAGGTGGTGCAGTGTATAATCATGTTCGTGAGATGCTCTTGAAGGTTTCGGATGAACCAATATTCCTGTATGTCTGTCACAATGTGCTGTTTGCAGCTGTGGCATGGGTGGTGTAGTTGATCGAATGTTATTGCCAAGAGCTATATTGGCATGACTGCCTTTCCAGTGCATTCTTGTCTCCAAAATAGGTCTGTGGGGGGCTGGTTACACTCTCTTCTGGACCATAGTTATTTTTCCTCATTTGGTGCTTTTCCCTGCAGTTCAAATCCATTGTATGATGGGGAGCGCTCTGTAGGATGTTGGTTGTGGATCATGTGACCATGTAGTTATGACATATTCTGAAATTACTGGGACAGGAAAGTAGGCAGCCATTTTAGCCACAGCATCCGCCACAGTGCTTCCTAACAATTTTTCATTAGTGTTCCCCGTGTGGGTGGCGCACTTAATTACCGCTACCACAGAGGGTTGATAGTTTATCCAATAGTGCAGTGTGTTGTACTTGGGATCCGTCTGCTCTGCGGAACCCTCTCCTTTTCATTCGTGACAACCCAGGATGCACTGTTGTAGTGACGTAGTTACATATGCCAAGTCTAAATAAATGGTCATGTGGCATCCTTGTGATGTGTGAAGTGCCTCAATGTGTGCCACAAGCTCTACTGCTTGTGCTGAATAGTGCATGGGTAATGTTTTCATCACTAATGTTTCATATTCTCCTCCTTCGAGTTGCACTATTGCTGCGCCTGTATGTCTCTGTCCTGTGTCCTGGTCAATTGTCGCTGATCCATCAACAAAGAGCATCTTCCCCTCCTCTAGTGGACTGTATGTTGCTTTGGAGATGTCATCTTCTTCACCTTCATATGTGGTACAGCCATGTCACTGCAAGTCCTCATCTGTGCACACTGCTGTTAGGAACATGGCTGGATTTACAGTTTTTCATCGCACTGCATGAATATTTGGGCTTGAGATAATATTCTGGTATGCCGATGCTCTCTGGGTTGTCAGGGTAGATATTGTCCTTTCCAAGATTGCAAATACGGATTGCTTCACGTACTATGTCACTGAGCAGCCCATTACAATTGTGGAGCTTTTCTCTATGGTGAAGGCAGCTGCAGTGAGCTCTTGTCCACACACAAACTGTCCTTACATAACTGAATCTAGTATACCACTGTAGCACGCCAAGAGTTTGTGGCCGATTGTGCTTTTCTGTGGTAGTATGGCATTCATAAGTGTGCCATTTGAATGTGAGAATATATAGAATTTTTGTGTGTAATCTGGTGTGGCCAGACCAGGGGCTGTGGAATTTACTTCTTTCACATCATTAAAATGTTGTACCATGTCTGTTGTCCATTCTAGTTTGCGGTTGCCTTTCTGTGCTTCCTTGAGACCCTGTAGGAGCGGTCTCGTGTATGCTGCATTGTTCAAAATCCATGCCCTGCAATAATTACACAACCCCAGGAATTTGTGCATGTCTTTCACTGTTACAGGTTTGGGCGTGGCGTGCACATATGCTGCTCTGTCCAGTATTATTCTCTTGCCATTTGCTGAGATCAGCTGCCCTAAGTAGAGACCTCAAGTTGGCAGTATTGGAATTTGGCCTTGTCAATCTTCTACCACTTGCGCACAGGAGTTGTAAAAGGGTAATGGAGTCTTTACGACAATTTTACTCACTGTCACTGCAACCAGTAAGTCATCCACATACTGGATGACCGTGCTGGGCACATGGACGTTGCATAAGTCTTGGTGTAATGTTCTGTTGAGTACACTTGGGCTCTCGCAATACCCTTGGGGCAAACAATTGGGCTCGTAGTACTTTCCACCATGTGTAAATGCTGTGAGGTATTGTGAGTTAGGGTCCAAGGGTATCGAAAAGAAGGCATTAATTAAATCGACCACTGTGAAGTTGGTTGCTTCTTTAGGGATATTACACACAATGGTGGCAGGGTTTGGAACCAGAGTAAAGTCTTTCTGTACTATGTCATTAAGTGGGCAGAGATCCTGGATCATTCTCCAATTGCCCTTTGTCAGCTTGGATGAAGGGAGGTGGTGTGGCAACGGCCATTGGGAGCACTGCACTCTTCTGTATTGCACCATTATTTTGGAGGGGATGCACATACATAGTATTATCTCCCCGTCATCATCATTGTCTTTGAAAGGTTCTGCATTTGTCAATTCCTTGAGAGGTACGGTGGCATCGATGCATAATAAAGTATGCCACTGGCACCCTTCTCTGACTGTTCTGAGAACAACTACTCTTTTTGCAGATTCTAACAACCCTTGTAGGTCTAGTGACAGTATTGTGCCTGCCACCAATTCTGGGGACACCAAAGGGCGGAACATGAAATCTGTTGGCACTCAGCAGGCTTTGTCAATTTGTGGCACTACAGGTATGCCTCGCACCATCACGTAATGTGTCATGGCATGAATTATGAACATCGCCCTCATTGCGCTCATCCCTTGTGTGGTGCAAACAATACTGTTGTCAGTATATGAGATTGTCATGTTTAGCTTGCTAAACAGATCCCTGACAAGCAAGTTGACAGGAGAGCTCTCAGAATACAATAGGGGAGCACAAACTACCTTTCCTCCCACCTTTACATCCAAATCTTTTGTGTATGGATCTGTAGAAATTGCCCCAGGGAAAACCCCTTCATGTCTTGAGTTTTGCCAGATAACAGGAAGCCATCTTCACTGATGCATGATTTCCCAGTGCCCAAATCCACCATAACAATGAATTGCTTGTTTCCTATCTCTGCCCTTACCAAGGCTTCTTCCATCGTTGAGGGTCATTGACAGGACAGGACATGCAAGTGCTCTCTGTGGGCTGTCTTAATCAGGGTAGGTGTTTGTACCCGGGAACGAGAAGGGCTTTCCTCCTCAGGGTAGGTGTTTGTATCCCAGAACAAAAAGTGTTTCCTCCGACCACTGTTGAACCGTGGAACAGAGCCACTGTGCCACTAGTTGCTCCATTAAAGGGGTTCATGTTTCCTGTTTTCAGGGAGTTGTTGTGAGGCTTGTACTGTTTCATCTCCTGTTGGTGCTGTTGCTGTTGGGGAGGTCCTGGCATTTGTGGTGGCAACTGGGTGTATCCTTGGTGTATCTCATAGGGTATTGAGGTCCTTCTGGGAGTCGGCCCTTGAGGGACCCCTTGAGGCGGTGCATTATAGTTCTGTTTACCATTACTGTATCCCATCCCCTGCCTGCTTCTGAATTCTCTTGAGAAATGCCCCCACTTTTTGCAGTTCTAACATTGTGTCAGCCCATTTGGCATTGGCGAAGTTAGGAGTGTATCCTGCCAATTCTGTTTGTGCAGGCGTTGATACTGATGCCTCCACAGCTACTTTAGCTAATTTGTTTTTTAATAGTTTCACTTCCTATGCCAGTCACCTCTGAGCCATTTCCTTTTCACTTTCTTGTATTCTTCTGCGATGGTGCACTATTATGCTCTGTATTTCAGGCCAACCCTTCGCCTCAACCCCCACAGTTGTGTCTAGTGCCTTTTGCACTTCTTTTGGTAGGCCTTGTTTTACAATAAAATAGAAAAAGGGTATAGACTGGTCCCATATGTTACCCATATCTCTTGGCCCTTAAGAATGAATTAAGCAGCATCTTCATCATCACCCATGGTACACTGCATAATAGAATGCAAGTCGGGTGTGTCTGGTAAAGCTCGCTAGCGCATCCCATATTTTCACTCGAAATCTTATTAAATGATGCTCCATCGTGTGCATCCTTGGTCATAGTAACTCGTAACATAGTACCCCGCCTTCACCCACACAACGGCAGCCTGATCTCCGATAATGGCTACCAATAGGGTTTTGACGTCTCCTACTGCTTCGGGCACTCACGCTTTTTTTTTAATTTACCCGCGCCCACCATAACCGCCTTTATTAATTTGTTTTGGTCCATCTGTGCCCATGGCGCATAGTGTGGTCTCCCAGTACCCTTGTGTATTAGGGGCATTTGCATTTTTAGTTTACTTCCCTCGCCCATCTTTGCACTTTTCCTTCCATTGCCATCCAGTAAAAACTCTCTCTCAATCTGCCGTCCCACAAGCTTCCATTCTAGGTGTACACAGAGGGGCTTGCTCTGCATTCTCATCCTCACTGTCCTCGTTGAATGTGCTACGCCTAATTTTGTCTCCCCTACGGGAATGAAAATTCTCATACCCTATGCTATCCATTCCACCATCACGCTCTACGTGTACAGTTTTTTATGGGTGCGCTATCTATACTGAACAAAAAAGTCTCCTGACTCACACTCATTCGTCAACTGCTCGGGCAGGTTATCTGCCTTAGTCACGTTCTGTGCAGCCTGCAGTCTGTTTAGTTTTGTGTGTGTCAACACCACTGCTACCTCTACATCTTTTTAATGATGTCTGCTTGCGCTGTAACGTCAGGTTGGGAGATAGCTGCTTCCCCTTGCATTTTGCTATAAAAAATATGGACATATTGTGAAAACAGAATCAAAATATCGAGGCTGAGTACCCCAAAAGGAAATACACCGAACACGGGTTACAAAGGAACATACAAAGTACTTTATTTTATACTGAATCCAGTTACAAAAACAGAGCAAAATCAGATAGCTATCTGCCCTCAGTACAACACAACAAACTCCAGCGTGGATCAGAGTGTTCAGTGAGAGGCGTTGTACATTAGAATGCATTCGCTTTTTATACACTTGGCGGGCACGATGTCCAGCCCCACTTCGGGTTAATATTCCATGTAATACATCACTGATCTAGGGTTCGTGCCAAGGCTCGAACAACCGCATATAACTGGTTTGCCTTTAATACATGTATCAACAAGCCTATGCAATAAATGTGTATCCTAAGATTTTCCATGCAGGCCTTCTCAAACATTAATACAATGTGGTAAAACAAGTGTTCTACGTTCAGTATTTGAATACATTGTTTCAACATATGCTCGTGGATTAGTTTTGTTGCACGAGTAATCCTTTTACACACAGGTCAATGAAGGACAAGGTCTCAGTTCACGACTTCAACAAGTGGCCTGCAGGCAAGTTACATATTAGCTATGTACAGAGGTCAAGACGGCCATGTTGTATTTTGGAATGACATCGTCCACCATTTTAACTCACAGGGTGACTTTTACAAAGCAAATCCTAAAATGGCGGATTGGCCTAAAATGGCGGCTTACATTGATTTAAGGTCAGGACCTTGCAACACGGTTTCTCTCGCAAGCGACCTTCGAGCAGCTTGGCGTAGGCCAATATACATATATTTATTGCAATAGGAGGCACAATATAATTTCTCTTTTGACAAACCCTCCTTTTGGCCTATGCCAAGTGCTAAAACTACTTTGGATCTCCTTGCAAATAACTCCATGCATCATCGTCCATGCACCCTGAATCACTGTCGGAAATATCTATTGCCATTAGATCATTTGCTAAAATATCTTTCAACACATATTCTTTGGAAGTTTTATCCGGGGCATACACTTTATGTCCTATCGAACCTATCGCTTGTGCGCAACATCCCCCTAGCATCGAACACATACCAGGTAGACACTGAATACAGCAACAAAGAAACAACAGGATTCCCAAAATAATTCAGCAAGACCCTTTCAAGATCGCAAGAAGTCCCAGAACCAAGCGCTTAGAACCCAGTTTCCCTTCGGGAACATGCACTTCGGAACTAAGGACGTGCAGATTCTGTATTGCCTTGAAGGTAATTGGGGAGGAATCTGGTACGAAAACACAGCAAGAGGACTGGGCAGCATTTTAGACGCAACACTAATGCACCACCTTCTCTCCACTCCAACACACGTTTTTATTCCAGGCACCGTCACATAGTTTACAATAGCACTCGATTGCCCAGCACTGTGTTTGCACATGGTGTGTTCACCACCTATGGCCGCAGCTGCTCTTGCCGGCAGTGAGGCCCTGAGGTTTTTTACTCTCACATGAGCACCATTGTCACCCTGGAGGTTCTTCAGCAACCCGCTGACCGCTGACCCCGGCCACCCATCACGTACCGAGTTTCATCCTGGACACACCAGCACTGATAGTGCACTTAATACCTCTAGGACACGGCCTCCACAACAGTCAGTAGGCGTGTCTTTTCCAGCACCTATGAGCACATTTGGACCACCATCACCAACGGTATACTGTCCATCACGCTCAGTTTGGGATCCAGTACCCTTTCTTTGGTCCCCTCTCAGATATGGGACCATTCCTGGCCTATTCCAGTCGTGCGGGATCCTGAGAGACGTTGGCCAGTACAAAACGACAGCCGACTCACCAACTGCCATTTATGCACCGGCAATCCTGCATTTTCCAAGGATTACCAAAACAGCAACCTTCTGCTACCACAGTAGTAGGTAAGCTGTTCTCTAGATACACCTCATGATGTATCGCCTTGGCACCACTTTGCCCGTATTGAATACTTTTAGTACTTAGTCAATCAATACCCGAGATCCTTACAGTTCTGTTTAATCCACAGATTCAATGGACAGCACCGCCACAGGTGCCTCTCCTGACGAAGGCCAGCACAAAGACAGGCGTTAATTAAGTCCCTTTTTTGGCCAAAACACTCCCTGTGTCGATCCCTGTGACACAACTATACCATCCCCCCTTGTGTATGTTATATGTAAATATTATTGTGTGTACCATGTGTAAACTATGCCTTGGACCAATGCAAGTCTCAGGCGCATGTTTCCCTGCTTTATAGGGTTGTTATACCCCCTCCATCTGTGGGAAATGTGCATCCTAATGAAGTTTTGACCTAAATAGTCCTGAGGTCGACACCTATCTGTGTTACCACTATCCATAACCAACCTTGTCCGTTTATATTTCACTTATCTTTCGTGCTTATCGAAAGAACTGTAAAAAAAATTGTCTAGTCACCCGAATCTTTCTGTGTTGATGCAAAATAAATACACACACACAGAAGTTCTCTGTTTTCTGTCAGATCTCTTCATCCTGATTTTTTGTCTATTATACGTATACCCACCTGGGTAAATCAGGACCCCGCCAGGTGCCCTATAGTATATACCATATCTGCAGAATTACAGCAGTGACAAAATGTGGACCATTGTCCGACCAGATAACTCTTGGTAGCCCGAACCGCGGGAAGTATTCCCTTAAGATGATTTAGTAGTCATAGCTGTAGCATCTTTAACAGGGAAAGCCTCAATCCATTTACTAAAGGCGCAGATAATCACCAGCACATATTTCTTGTTATCACATCATTCCATTTCAATAAAGTCAAAGTCGATCACTTTGAAGGGGACAGAGGGTGGCCCAAAACTTGCCCTTGGAGTTACTGTCCCCTTTCCCACATTGTGTTGTAGGCAAATCATGCAATCCTGGACATAGCGCTTGGAAATTTTCGAAATCTTGTCATTTACCCAAACTTTCTCTAACATTCTTGTCATCTTCTGGGCACATACATGCGTAGGACCATGGGCCATGATGACCATCATCATTACATACGCGTCAGGGAGTAGCCATTTCCCTTCCACTATATCCACCCAACACCCGTCATCATCAAGTTTCCCCAAGCCTTCAGCCCACCTTTTGGATTCTTCTAACGTGGCATCAGCTTGGATATCCCGTACAGACCCAACACACTCATCCATTGCATAGGCATTTACAGTCTCCCTTGAAACATAATTCTCCGTAAGGAGATTGGTAGCAGTTTGTCTAGCAATCTGATCAGCGAAAGCATTCCCTTTCCCTATATCATCTGTAATCTTTTGATGTGCTGCACATTTCATAACTGCTAACTGAGTAGGGAGCGCAAGCGCCGAGAGTAGTTGGACTATTAGGGAGCCATGTTGAATTTTGGTGCCATGTGAAGTTAGGAACCCTCTTTCTGACCAAAGTCTCCCAAAGTTGTGAACCACCCCAAAGGCATACTGACTATCAGTATATATATTTACTGCAAGCCCTTCGGAAAGTTCACAAGCTCGGGTCAGTCCTATAATCTCTGCGGCCTGTGCAGAATTATGCATGATTCTCTTAGTTTCCACACCGTGCTTAATGTAGTGATCGCATAAGCAGCTGTGGATGTACTATCCGGAAGTTTGAAGCAGGAGCCATCACAAAACAGCTGTCCTTGCGGATCATCCAAGGGAGTATCTTTCAAATCAATTATACCCTTTGTCTCTTGCTCGCTCGTATATAAACAATCATGTGGCACTTCATTGCCGCAAGTAGTATCTTGCAGGAAAGGTAGGAGTTCAGCCGGATCAAGAACACCTCTTAATTTGAATGTGAGGCGCAAACAAGATCAATTCATATCTTGTCAACCGTGCAGAAGTGAGGTGTTGCGTTTGAGTTTGGTTCAGTAGAACATCTACAGAGTGAGGCACCATCAGGGTTAGATCATGGCCTAGGACCATTCCCTCACTCTGTTTTACAGACGCAGCAGTAGCAGCGACAGCTTGCAAACATCTTGGCAAAGCGCATGCTACAGGATCAAGGGCGGAATAAAAGTAACCGCACGGCCTATTCTTCCCTCCATGTTCCTGTGTTAATACACCAAAGCACATTCATCACATTCATGCACAAACATCACAAAGGCCTTTTCATAGTGTGGTGTGCCCAAAACTGGTGCAGAGCATAATGCAGTCTTGAGCAAGTCAAACGATTGCTGGTGTCCCGCGTTCCATGGGAATGGCGGAGAAATGCCCTTCTTCGTCAAAGCCAACATCGGTTTAATCACTAGTGAAAAATTAGGGATCCACAACCTACAGTAAGAAGCCATACCTATCAAGGCTCTAACTTCCTTCTGTGTATTTGGGACAGACATGCCAGAAATGTGTTTTATTCTCTCAGGTGTCAATCTTCTGCCCTCCTTTGACAGGAGATAGCCTAAATAGGTGACCTCATGACAACAATACTGACATTTTTTAAGCGAAGCTTTGTGACCATGCTTGGCTAGATGGATAAGCAATAACACAGTGCCCTCCTTACAGGCACTCTCAGAGTCAGCAGCTAAAAGCAAATCATCAACGTACTGAAGCAAAGTACAGGTAGAGGGCAATTCAAGGGTATCAAGTTGTTCTTTCCAAGCCCTACCATAAATGATAGGACTCTTTGTGTACTGTTGCGGTGCACAAGTAAATGTGAACGAGCGTCCCCCTAAGGTGAACGCGAACAAGTATCTACTATCCTTGTGTATAGGAATACTAAAGAAAGCATTCTTTAGATCCACCACACTGAAGTAAGTAGCTGTAGCTGGAATCATGGTTAGAATTGTCGTTACATCAGGCACAATTGGAAATTGTGGAGCCACGACTTTATTAATGGCACGTAAATCAATTATGAAACGGAATGGAATTACATTATCGCCTTTCTTGTACATGGGTAAAACCGGACTATTACACAAACTTCCTGAAATTTCTTCAATCACCCCGCGATGCACAAAATCGGAAACAATGCATTTCAAAGCTCTCTCGCCCTCAACTGAAATCTTATACTGGGGAATGCGTGGCAGCTCAATTCCATGTTTCAAAACTATCTTGACAGGTTCAATCTGTAAAACACTGACATGATTGTCGTCGACAGCCCACAAGCTCTCTGGTACATTAATGAATTCTGGAGGCAAATGTCTAGTCAAGAATTGCGAGACAGAAAATTGCTGTGGTGAAATCGTCAAGCAACTCCATCAGAAGAACAATAAATCGCTGCATTTAATTCTTTTAACAGATTAAACCCCAGCAAGTTCTCTCCGCAATCCGAAGTCAACAGAAATGGACAATGGTGGGTAAAGGGACCCAAAGAAATAGGTAACGGCATAGAAACCAGACAAACAACTGGTTTACCAGAAAACCCTACAGAAACATTGATTTGCCCTGACAGTGGAATGTTTGGAACCCGTGAATGATCAATGGAACACTTCTGTGCTCCAGTGTCTATCAAAAACTGATGTTTCCTGTTTCCCACCACCATTACAACGTAGGGACCTTTCTGATTGAAGGGAATAGGTGTAGGTTCCAAACCCTGCTTCGAGCAGTCCTAACGAAACAGAATGTCATCAAAAGGAAGCTCTTCAGATAAATATACAGCGGAAGGATGATCAAATATGTTCCTGGTGTCCACACTTGGGGCCTCATTACGACCCTGGCGGTAAGCGCCCGTCATTAACGCCATGGCGTAATGAGCGTTTACGCCGTGGGACGATGGCGTAAAGAGCGCCACATCACGACCCATCGCGCACGAGCATTACGCCATGGCGGTAATGCAAATAACGCCATGGCGGAAAAGGCCCCTACCGCCATCGCTAAGCGAGCAAGGTGCCCATCCGCCAGCGTAAGTAGCGGCCACCGTAATTTACGGCCACCGTAATTTACGGCCACCGTAATTTACGGTGGCCGTAAAAGGCCAAACCGGAAATAGCGTCATCGCGCCGGAACGGGAAGCAGCCCGTCGGCCATCTTTAAAAACACAATCCATCGCCATCCTACCAAACAACACCAGACCCAACCCTGACACCTGTCCCGACAAAACACCCACCCACCCAAGTTCCCGAAAATGCCGAAATGCGTGAAAAAGGCCTGTGACCGCCTGCGCCAGGAGCGATTCAGCCGGGAGGAACTCTGCATGCTAGCGGAGACCCTGCAGGACAACGCAGGTGTTGTTTTCTCCCCTGAAATGAGCCGGACAGCAATCGGGAAGAAGAAGGCCATCTGGGCCCTGGTGGCTGAGCGCGTCAGCGCGGTGGGGACCGTACCCCGCACCCCACAGCAGTGCCGGAAACGCTGGGATGACCTGCGCATACGGGTCAGAGCCGTCATCTCGGCAAACCGCAACCTTGCCCAGGGAACCGGTGGAGGGTCAGAATCCCCCCTGAAACTCCAACCGTGGGAGGAGATCTGTGCTGCCACCATCGGCATGGAATCCATCGAAGGCGTTGGAGGGATGGAAAGGGGAGCCCCGACATCAGGCGATGAAGGTAGGTGCCTCATACAAGACATGCCATAGTCACAGCAGTCCAATCATGTGTAGCACAAGGTTGCCCTAGAGTGTAAATGCAACACAAATCAATACTGCCCATAGCCACATGCGAGCACCACCCTGCATACACTGCTGGCACCCGCATACCTGCATCCACATGCCACACCAAAAGGAGACAACCTGCATGGCACTGCCTGAAATCTGCCTCATCCACTGGCCAAAATAATGTCAACCATTGTCATTCAAAAGTCCGTATACCCATCAATAACGCCCTCCCACCTTTGCTCCACCACAGGCACAGAATCACACCCAGAGGACCAGGAGACCCCTGCGCCGAAGAGGGCGAAGTCCACCAACAACCTCCCTGCACCCTCAACCTCAGCTGCAGTGAGGCAGACCCCACGACAAGCAGGTCCCACTGCAGGCATACCGGAGGTCCCACCGGCAAGCACCCCTGTTGGCAGCAGGCCAGCAGCTGCTGCTCCACCTCCACCGACATTGCCTGCCACAGAAGGCAGGGGGTCAGCGGCCAGCAGCAACATCGGGGAGACAGCTGCAACAGCTGCATGTTCTGACTCGGACATGGAGCAGGAGGTCAGAAGCCCCACTGACCAACTACATTCCCCCTGTTTCTCAGACGCCAGCCCCCATGTGGGCGACACACAGGGGCACACTGAGGCAGAGGAGTGGCCTTCCACCCCATGCCCTGTCCACACTCCACAGGAGGGGACCAGCCCCTCCATCACTCCACCTGCACTGGCCATGGGCCAGCACGGCCAGCCGTCCCTCGAGGACATCACTCAACGGCAGCATCAACTGTCCGCAATGCTGGATGAGCATGCAGCGGAATGTGTGGGGGCTAGGATTAGCATTGAACAGGCCACGGAGACACTAAGGGCGGAAGTGGCGCAGAGCACTGCCACCCTGAGGGATGCCATGCAGGCCATGTCCAGGGACATCTGTGCAGAACTTGCAGCCTTGCGTCGTGCGGTCATTGGCCTCACCCACACACGACAGGACGTGCATGCACAGGAGCAGCCAGGGACATCCTCCACTGCCAGTTCTGCGCAGAGCAGCCCCGTGCGCCGTTCCGGACGCAACCTGCGCTCCACAGCCAGGGGTGCCCCGGGTGCCGGGAGAGGGGGCTTGTGACGGCCTGTGGACACTGTCACAGGCATCTGTTGACAGCTACTTGGGGTGTGTTGGGGTGTGCAGGGGGGAGGTGGGAGGGGGTGTGTTGGGGTGTGCAGGGGGGAGGGGGGAGGTGGGAGGGGGTGTGTTGGGGTGTGCAGGGGGGAGGTGGGAGGGGGTGTGTTGGGGTGTGCAGGGGGGAGGGGGGAGGTGGGAGGGGGTGTGTTGGGGTGTGCAGGGGGGAGGTGGGAGGGGGTGTGACACGACAGTTCATGGTTCCAATACACTTTTTTCTTTCAAAAAAAGGAAATGTGTGGACATTTTCATTGCGTATGTGTGCTTTATTGGTGTACAGTCCACAGTGTGCATGCCCCAGAGACACACAGTGCCCCAAGTGCAGTCTCCATGCGATGAACACCAGCCGTGTGTGCTAGAAGCAGTGGTTGATGATACTTTGGCGCATGGCACGCCCCTCCTGTACATCGCCTCCTCCATGTGGTGGCGCCCCATCTGCACCCTCCTCATCCTCATCCTCATCGTCAGGTGGTTGCAGTTCTGCGTCAGGGGGCAGGGGCACATTCCGTCTGACGCACATATTGTGCAGCATGACACATGCCATGACGATCTTTGCCACCTTCTCATGGCCATACAGGAGTGCCCCACCAGACCTGCTGAGGCTTCGGAACCGTGCCTTCAGGAGGCCGAATGTCTGCTCTATGACCACACGAGTACGTGTATGTGCACGGTTGAAGTCCTCCTCGTGCTGGTTCTGCGGGTTCCGGACTGGCGTGAGGAGCCACCTCTTCAGGGGGTAGGCTGCATCACCTGTATGTAGGCGAGAATGTATGTGTCAGTCATGTTGTCTGATCAGGAACATGATGTTCCACCATGGCTGGCATGGAACTGTTACCTTGGCTCACTTCTACATGCACTAATTGATTCACACTATGCAACCAGTATATGCTCATTGCTGCCATGGCCTGTTTTGCATGCCATCACCCTATGTATGCAGAGGGGTTTTGTGCATTGTGAGTGCCCTTCCTCTGTATCCGTTCTCTGTGTTACTCACAGGCCAGTGGAGTATGCATCACCCCCCCCCCCTTTCTGCCAGGTGGAGTATGCATCATCCCCCCCCCTTTCTGCCAGGTGGAGTATGCATCACCCCCCCCCCTTTCTGCCAGGTGGAGTATGCATCATCCCCCCCCCCTTTCTGCCAGGTGGAGTATGCATCACCCCCCCCCTTTCTGCCCGGTGGAGTATGCATCATCCCCCCCCCTTTCTGCCAGGTGGAGTATGCATCATCCCCCCCCCCCTTTCTGCCAGGTGGAGTATGCATCATCCCCCCCCCTTTCTGCCAGGTGGAGAATGCATCATCCCCCCCCCCCTTTCTGCCAGGTGGAGTATGCATCCCCCCCCCCTTTCTGCCAGGTGGAGTATGCACTGGTACGTCATTCCCATGCCCACTTCCATGACATGGCACTCACCGAGTAGCCAGGATCTTGGGCCTGCATGTCGCTCCATGTAGCGTGGTATTGTGGAGTTCCTCAGGATCATGGAATCATGGGTTGATCCGGGGAATCGGGCACAACAATGTGTGATGATCTTGTTGGAGTCACAGACCATTTGCACGTTGATAGAGTGGAACTGTTTCCGGTTGCGGTACGGTACCTCCATGGCACGTGGAACCACCAATTCCACATGGGTGCAGTCGATGGCACCAATGCAACCGGGTATGCTGGCTAGTGCATGGAAACCCACTTTGGTGTTTGCAATCTCCTGGGCAGTCCGTGGTAATGAGATGTGGTCGTCTGTGTGCTTGAGGAGGGCATCGAGCACTTGGATGAGTGTTCGTGAGAATAATGGTTGTGAAATGCCATGCAGGTGCCCCACTGTGTGCTGGTAGGTGCCTGTGGCCAGGAAGTGGAGTACAGCCACTACCTTCAGTAGGGGGGGGATGGCGGTTGGACTTTCTATCATGCTGACGATGTCATCGTGTATCATGTCTACGATGGCGGTGATGGTGTCCCGGTCCAAACGGTACAGGGTGTGGATCTGCTCAGCAGTGAGGTTGTTTGGATTGGCTCTGATGCGTGGGATTGGGGGCTGCCTGCGTGGTGGCACTGGCTGTGCTGGTGGGGCTTGCTGGGCCTGCCTTGCCCTCCTTCTCCTCCTGCGTCTCCTCTGTGCTGCCTGTTGTTGTTGTTGTTGTTGCTGTTGTAGTAGCACATGCATTGCTATCAGGTCCTCCAGCCCCAACATTGCTAGTCGTATTGGCATCATTGTGGAGTGTGACTGGGTGTGGGTAGGGGTGGGGTGTGCTCTTTTTGTACTCCCCTGAGTCTGTATTGCCTTCACCTGTGCTGTTTCTGTGCACCTGTGGCAGCTGCATTCACTTGAATTGGCCCTTTACGGTTGGTTCGCGATGGCGTTATTTGCACCATGGCGGTAAGGTACTTTGCGGCCTCGGTGATGGCGTTAGGTGCATGTCCGCTTGGGTCGGCATTTGCGTGCCTTTCCGCCATGGCGCTAAGTACGGTGTGGGCGGTCGCGTGCGCGCACCCTTAGCGCAGTTAGCGGCAGCGTTAACTACGATGCCGCTATTGGCATCGTAGTTTACGGTCAGGAGTCATGATCGGACCTGGCGGAAAACGATGGCGGTAAGCATTTACCGCCATCGTTTGTCACTTAGCGCCAGGGTCGTAATGAGGCCCCAAGAGTCTGATTGTCCTGCGAGAAAGGTTGCTGAGGGTCCTGTGCAAACTGACCTCTACCAGGGCCCCCTACACCCAGGCGACCTCTGGATCACCTACCCATATTTCCACATGTATTATTTGACCTTTGTTGAAGGACGGGGCATTGTGCTCGCCAATGACCCTCTCAACGACAATAGGCGCACTGGTTAATGTTTACAGGACCCAAGGGCACATTGCCCTGTGGGACATACTGACCTCTAACCTGAGAACTACCCCTTCCGGGGCCTCTAACAATTTGCTGCAATAGCACTTTAGTTTTCAAATCGCCTTTTCATTTTTCAACCCTATTTCTTTCATTATTGACACGGTTCTCATAGTACTGAGCTGCTCGGCATCTATCCACTGGCCCAAACACTGCCACACGAAAGACACTCCCATTCCAGGGACCTCCTGCCCTCCGGCCAATGCCTGCCCCTCTGATGTTGATGGCCCCGAGCCCTGATGCCTCCCACGCTGAGCCTGCCGCTGCCTTACAGGCAACTGCCTCTGCCGGCACGACGGCATCCGGGCTGATGGAATCAACCAGTGCCGTCTTGCACGTGCCCTGCCCGATGATGCCGGCACATCCTCCATCTGCTGGGGTCCAGTTGCTGGGGTGTCCACCCCTGCTGGACCTCCGACTCCCAACAGTGACAGGGACGGGATCTCCACCGAGCTGGCTGCGTTGGTCGGGGCAGGACCTCAGGGGGCCCTGGCGGCATCTGTGCCCGAAGACGGCATGGAGAACAACTAGCGCATAGTCTCCACAGAGGAGGAGAGGGCCGCCAGAGTGCCCGACACATGTAGGAAACCCCTGACCATGGCCCCTCCCAACTGGGCCACATCGGCACGCAGCTCTTTGTGATGACGTGCGTGGTCCCCCCTCGAAGCACGCACGTCATCACGAATGTCACGCGTGCGCAACGTGACACCAATCAGGACGGACTCCATACGGTCACGGGTCTCCTCGCCCACAGGTAGAGGAGTGACAGATGACGTGGACCTCCCCCCTACCTGCGGACAGGCCTGGGATGGGGCATCCCTGCTGGTGCATGGTGGTGCAGTCACAGTGGCCCTCATTCCAAGGTTGATGGTAGTCATGGCGCTATTAGTGCCATGACTACCACCAATAATGGGACCATGTCCGGTCCCATTCAATGGGGACTTAACGGTCCAGTCCGACCTTGGCGGGACCGGTAAGTCCCGATTGAAAAAGCCATTCCCCATTCCCATTTGAGCCCGCATAGGGCTCAATGGGAAGGGGGAAGGCACTAGTTATTAGCTTTGAAGTCCCTTAACGGGCCCCGTCCATAATGCCTGGTAAAGCCAGGCGTTAAGGAAGGGACCCGCTAAGGGACCTCGGAATAGGGCGCAAAGGGATTACCGGCACTGATGTCCTTAACGGTGCCCGGTATCCCTTTGCGCCCACCTCGTAATGAGACCCAGTATCAGGGACAGTGACATGCAAAGGCCCCTCCACAGCGACCTGTGCTGCCTCCTTCCCCAGGACTGCACACATTCACCAGTGGTACCACCCCCACCAGGTCCCATGTGTGGCTCAGTAGCGGCCTCCTCCTCCTCTGTGCACACCACCAACCTGGATGGCTCCACACCGTCTTCCCCATCACCCGCCCCTTCCGCTAGCCGCAGTGGCAGACGCGGCACCAGTCCCCTCGCTCCTGGATGATGGTAATTCCTGGGAGGGTGACTGGGCCTTGCGTCGCCGGCCAGTGGAGGCATCCCCGCTGCTTTGCTCCACAGTGCCGTCTCCGCCCGCTTCTTTGCTAGCAGCTGTGTAGAGGGAGACATAGAACACAAGCAGCAGGGTACTGTATAATAGTCCCCTAGACAGGAAGCAATAGCACATGAGGGGCACTGTCAAACGTCACTTCCATCATGTCTCCCAACAACACATGGGTCAGTGCAGACAACACACATGCAGGAATCGGTATGGCACATGCAACAAAAACTTGCATCCATGTCCACCGCACCGTACATACATCCAATGGTGGGCTGAAACTCACATGCATCATCGGACATACTGATCACATGCACACACATCACCGGAGGGTAATGCATCTGGCCCCGTATGCCCACAGACACAGAGGATACAAGGATGCCTAGGCTGTATCAGTGATTCAACACATTGTCACAGACATGTGTCATGCATCCATGGCGCACATACTACTCTAACACATGGACATGTGCATCATGCATGTCCATGACAGCAGCACACATCTATCACACCACAAACATGTCAAGGTACAGACACAGGCATGCATACAGGTGTGCATTCCGCATGCTGCTCGCATGATGCATTGTAACACATACACCATCCATGCGGGTCACGCCTGACTAGACTCACATGCAGCACCGTCATTTCCCTGCACACACACATCCATACATGACCCACGTCACATATGCAGCCGAGTAGCTAACTACCAACACGCTTCAACATGCACTGTTTCAAACGTGAATGCATGGCCACTTACCGCTCGACTCCAGACGGGCCTGCGTCCTGAGGATCTGGTGGTGAAGCACTGGGCGAATGCACTCCAGGACCCTCATCTGCTGGGTGGTAAGATGGGCCTGGTGCCCCACTGCATCCGCTGCCTCCAAGAGAAACCGGGCCTTCTCGAGGGTCCTGGATTTGTAGTCCTCCCAGTGCTTCCTGACGTGTTTGATGTCGCGGGGTGCCACCCCCTCTGCATTGATGTCACCCACTATGTCCTCCCAGATCCTCTCCCGTCCTTCCTTGTCAGCGCGCGATGGTGTGAAGAGGGCATCATAATGCCCCAGAACTTGCTCCACCAGGATACTGGTAGCCCTCTGCCTCTCTTGCTGGGGGTCGCCAGTGGTCTCTGATGGTGTTTGCCCTGACATGGGGCAGGTGTGGGTGGGCAACTGGGTCCTGGGGCTGTGCTGTGGAGTGATGGAACACCAGTTGGGAGTCTTCTGTTCCAGCAGGGCTGGTCACAGCAACTGGACCCCTGCAGATAGCAGATGTGCAGGCACCATATGGCAGGGCAGACAGGCAGGCAGGCACAGCAGTTGGTTTGTGGGAAGCTGCTCAGGGCTCTGGGGGGCAGTGAATCGTCTTTCTGGGCAGGAGCGTGGTCTTCCGTGTGTTGTTGCGTGGCCAGCTTGATACGGACTGATTTGGCACGTGAAAAAACTGCACGTCAGCGTGTAATTTGAGGAAAGGCCCTTATCGCATAAGAGCGTATGTGATGTAACACGCGTGGGTGTTTCCCTGCAACGGGTTGAGGATCGCACCTGGGTTTCCATCGCTCTGTACGTGCTTTTCGTGGAAAGCGGTGCGTGTGTTTCCAGGCGTTGGGGTTTACACGCAATTACTCCATAGCGGGTGGGTGTTGGCTATGTGTTCTTCTTCTGCACGCAAGGAAGACGGTGAGTCACACGTGCTATTTTTCCCACTGCCGGTGTACCCCTTTTTTTCCACCCATACTAGCCTGCGTGTTGATCACGTAGGTATTTTGGGGTTCCTGGCTGCCACAGCGTAATGGGTGTGTTTTTTTTAACATGCACGTGGGCTACAGGGGTTGTTTATCTGTTTTTCTTGCTTTTATGGGATGCCTGTGCGTTGTGTGACACGTCATTTCTCCTAGGGGGCCACAGAATGGGACATTCATTGTAGCTGTATATACGTGTTTATTGTTTGCGCACACTTTTGTAATGTGGAGGGACGCTACCGCCTGCCTTCGTTTGGCGGACGTGTTTAGGCCTGTGCGTGTTTTTGGCCGTGCTCGAGTTTTCCCTATTCGATTCCATGAATACGCGTGGTTCGCGTGCGTGTGGGCGTTCCGTGTACTTTACAGCAGTACATCCCCAGTTACGCCCTTATTTTCACATGTTGTTCCCCATTCCGCGCGTTCCGCCCCGTGTTCTGCCCTGTGTTCCGCCCCATTTTTGGTGTGTGCGCTAATGTTGTGCACTTTCGCTGTGTGTGTCATGCATGCCATTCTGGATGTTGCAATGACGTGTGCGCCTGTGTGCGCCACGCACGGATTTGGCACACATCACGGGGAAAACACGTGCAGTCCCTTCCATTAATTGCACCCGTGCGAGTGCACTTGCTTTTTCACACTTGCCCCACCTTGCGCCACAATTTTCGGCGCACATTTGTTCCATGAGTCGGCCCCTTAATGTCACAAACCAAGTTGGTGGGCCAAGGTTTCTTATCATACAGCGTACATCTGCGTGACGTCGTAACCAGTATTCTTTTGTACCATGCATGTTTGCTAAAAGATTTGTAATGCTTGACTGTAAAACCTCTTCTTTTGCTTGCACCTTTTGTAGTAAATGCATAGCTGACATATTTTGAAAATTGGTTCCTGATTTTAATGGGTGTGCAACTCCATAGCAAAGAGTAGCTAGTTCACTTCGAAAGAGAAGGTGGAATATGTATTTCCCGTTTTGTCTGAATCTGGGGTCTTCAAAAATTCGTAAAGAGCTGTATTCTGATGCTGTTATTTGTGTGGGTCTTTCATTGTACCTTTCTCCTTTTCCAGTAGGATAGAGTAGAGGAAAGGCTCGTGCTTCTATACTTTTTTCCCATATGCTGATTGGAGATCCTTTGCCTTGTCACATTTGGTAAGTTTCCAGTGCATCATCTATGGTGTCTTTAGAGTGCAATGGGTGAATTGTGTAATGGTCTAAAATATTGGATTCTGTAGCAGGATCTAGAAGTTTAAATTGACCAGTTCCTGACGTGTCTTGAATTGTTTCGGTGGTTTCTTCAGGTTTTCTTCAATATTTATTTCTTTGTAGTATTCATTGTTGTCTTTTAGATATTGCAGGGCTTCTCTAAATTTGTGTAAGCCCTTGAGTTGTTGCCAATTCTTTTTTACTTTTGTAGGTATGCCATTTACTAAGATAATTAAACATTGATCTATTGGACGTTGCACTCCCAGAGTGTGTACATTTTCTTTGAGATCTAATGGCAAATAAACTACTTTGCCACAAAAGCTTTTCATAATTCAGAGGGAGATAGTTTTGCTGTTTTTGGTTGAAGGTGTATTATTGCTTGAAATGGGTGCACTGTTTGAATTATGATGCTCTCATACAAGTTGAGTTGTTGCAGGGGTTTTGGTAGTGGGAATAATTCTAAGTTATTTATGATAGCATTTGAAGGTATTTGGTTGTTGTCAAGTTTTGCAGTGCAGTAACTGCAAAGTATTAAGGGGTCAGTAATTTCATATTTCCTTTCTGCTATAAAATAGAGAGCTAATTCGAACCACTTGGAATCTTCATTGTCTTCTATTTTGTAAATTATGTCTACAGTTATTGTGCTATTCTTATAAAAAAGTCCTGCGGCAACAAACACAACATGGTTTGGTACTTCATCAGATGTGCTTTTAAACGTTAGTATTTCTTTTTTGTATGTGTTTAGTAGGAGGTTGCCATCTGTAAAGTTGTTGCTAGTCTGTTGTAAAGCTATTGCATTTTGTAAGCAGCTATTTTCTCTGGATATGCTCTATTTCTTTGAGTAGTTATTCGGCTGTACCATGTAGAAGATTGTTATTTAATTTGGCTAGTGCTAAAGCAGCACTTTAGGCATAGTACAGTTTATGAACCAGATGTTGTATAGTTAAATGGTGTGCTGATATCATTTTGATATGGTGGAAGGTGCTTTTGCAAATAGGTCCAGAAATGCAGGCTAATGAATGTCCTTGTAGTCCTGTGTATTTTCACAGTAGACAGGAGTCCATACTTTGTCATAGATTTATTTTCAATTTGTCTTTGCTTTTCACACACTGATTGAAGAACTGGTATAAAGATGCGAAAGATTTTTTGAGTATGTTACACATTGATGTACACGGTCATTCGTAGACTGGACGCATTGGTTCAGTGGAATGGAGAGTTGATACTAAGTTTTCTGGAGATATTTTTGTGAGCAACATTTCTTGTTCCATAATAGTATTATTACGTTTGTCATGCCCTCGTCCACTGCTATGTATGGCAATTGGATTTCTTTGTTTTTGTTTGTATGCTTCTTCATTGAAATAAGGTTCTGTGCTGGTGGTGCGACTCCATTCACCTCCACAGATGTTTGCAAAGCTATCTTTGTTGATATTCTGTTTATTGAGAAGTCTTTTTTGTAGTTTAGTAGTTAGTTTTGTTAGTGGTTTCATTCTGTTTAAAACTAAGATAAATAATTTCCTTTTGAGAAGGATTGCACTGTCTATGAGAGCTTCTAGGATTAATTTTCTACAGTGGGTTTTAAGGGTTGTGCTTGATTTCTCTCCTGGTTTTATAAGGTTCTGAAGGACTCGGTGGCGGAACATTTTTTGTAAAATATTTTTTTTTATATGCTTACTTGTGGCTACATCGAGATTTATATGTGTAGTATTAGCACTAGTGGTAGCTGCAGTCTTTATAATAACTTTTTGTTTAGTTTTACATTTTGAAAGAGGAGGCAAAGTTTCTTTACTGGAAGCTGCTTTTGTTTTGCTTAGTGACTGTATAAGCTGTTTTGTTTGAACTTTTGTATACATTCTGATAGAGCTCAATGCTTATTTTGGATACTTTTATTTTGATTTTCTCTACTTCTGCGTTGCTTTCTATGGAGTTGCTTTTTGGTAGGCATTCTTTGTGGTCTGTTGGAGAAAAAAAGAAAGTGTGGTTTGGGAGGATGTGCAATGTATGTGTGCATTGTGCATGAGTGTCTGAGTATGATGGTAGGTATGTATGTAGAGGTGTGTGATTGTGCAATGGGCTGTTATTTCAGGTTGGGAAGGTTAGCCTTATATTTGTGTGTTACTATACGGTGTTCAGATGACTATACAAAGTGTGCATCTGCTGAGGGACAATTAGTAATACTGAATCTAATGCTGCAGGGTTAATACAATTATTTGTTCTACAATACTAGAATTCTACAGTGTTTGAATAACAGTTAAAACATTACGGCAGTATTGCACTTACTTTTTTGGATGCAAAGCATAGGTTTCTTCTGAGTTCTGGGGCACACTTCAGAAGCTGCTGGTTTTCAGGAGAGTGTTTAATGTAGACATGTATCTGTTTGTTTTTGCAGTAGTAATGCTTTCTGATAACTGTGCATAGCATGTAGATGCAGTTTAGTTTGTTTTTGTGCATTCCATATATTTTACTTAGAATCTGTCAGGTGAACTTGCCTTAGTAATGATTACAATAGTAAGCACACAGAGCACACTTGGCTTTTTTAAGGCAGTGTTATTTGATGTTAGGAGATAGGAGAAATATCTGTATGCTTTTCTTGCTATTTATATTGGGTAAATGCCAGGAACTGTGGTGAAAAGCATTCAATGTATGTATTTGTGAATGTGTGGAAAATAAAGCAGAAGGATTTGATGAGCTCAGCAGCTTATTACTCTTCAGGATAGTTGTAGGGGAGAAGGTTCAAATAAGAAAACCTGCAAAAGTGCCAAAGGGAGGAAGCAAGTTTACCAGACTGCAGGTGATTAGCAAACTACTGGGCGATCCTGTGGTGCTTGGAGATGGGAGAGTCTGAAATAAAGTAAGGGTTGCAATCAAGGGTCTGGTGCTTGCGTTGCAGGCCGAAGGGAAGGGGGCAGATGTTATATGTGTTGGTTTACTAGACTGTTTGTAATTAGTTGTACATGATGTGATAGACATCATTGCACCTGTGTATAGTTGAATGATGTTGTAAATACTAGAACGGAATGGGCAAGCAGCTGGAATGGGAGAGTTGTGTAGATTGGAAGAACAGTTGCAGAGGCAGTGGTGTTGTTTCAGCTGGGAGCCTTTCCAATGATATTGCCTATCTGTGTGTATGAATAAAGATGCATGTACTCATCCTCGCTGCGTCCCACCTTATAACACCCCACAAAGCCTTCTCCTACAGTCATACTGTTATTTCTCCCATCTTTTAACATGAAATTACACTTTGTTAGATAGCTGTGTGTGTTTTGTCGGATTACTATTATAATCATTCCTAAAGGAAGTTCAAATGATAGATTGTATGTAAAATATCCAGAATGTATAGAAAGGAAATTGTATGTACATCCTATGCACTATAATGCATGAAATGCTATTGTGGTTGAAATGTGGATAAATAGGTGGCAGTGGTTACACAAATGACAGAATGAATGAAGAAAAGAACAGTTTGCACATTACAGTTTGTAATATGGGTAAATAAAAATGTGGAGAGCACACAGCTTTGCAAGTGACACTTGATCATAGCAGATAGGAGAAATGACAGTAATCTTCTTTTACAGGTTATACAGGGTAAGTGGCAGTTGCCCTGTTTATATACATTTATAAAAGAGTTGAACATGTAGTGTGCACAAAATATTCATACCTGTAGTTTGTGTTAATGCATGTGGTTGTGCATACATCTGCCAGCAGAAATCTTGGAGAGTTTTATAGTAGTTGTTGCTGTAGGTGCTTTGCAATCACAGCAGAATTGTACTCAGAGTGATCAACAGTACATCTAAAGTGCTGAACTTTGTTGATTATGTTAGATATAGTGTCCTTGGATGTGATTGTTGGATGGTTGTGTATCCTGATTTCCAGCACCTGCTCTTACCATGGCAGAGAGCATGTTCGGAGGTCACAGTTGGTCAATTGACAGCAACAGTGACAGCCAAGTCTCTGCAGCACAGGGGCAGCATTTAAGATATGCACCCCTGTACCAAAACTACAATGATAAGATGTAACCCGTGATGGGAAGGATGGGAAGGATACACTCAAAATTAAAGCTATTTCTGATTTTAAGCATAGTGCATGGTACTACTTATGAACATGACTTCCACATCCCTATTGATATTGCATATGTGTCAGCTTTGCTGTGGAAGGTGATGTGTATTCTGGTCAGCCAAGTGTAGCCTGCCAAATAGCAGGACAGGATCCTGTGGGGGCCAGGTCTCCTTTTTGATCTCTTTGTGAGGTCAGGTAACATCCTTTGCCTGACACACTTGCACAACAGCTATCCTTGGCCCCAGCATCAAAGAAGCACAGCCATTCAAAAAGAGTTAACCCGCACAAGGGTGCTGCATCAATTTCATCTTTTCTTACTAGTGATAATGGAAGGGCAGAATTATGAAAGGCAGGGGGGCTCTGATCAATGGAAAGAGACTTCCACCAATTTGTTTCTTGCTGTCTCACTCTCTATTTCCTGTCCGATCCATTCCCTTTGCACAAATCACATTGGGTGTGACATCAGAAAGGCAAAGTGCACTCTGTTCAAGATCAGGGATAGGACCAGTAAGGTGGGCTTGCTTTAGTCAAGTCACTGGGGGCTTTTGCCTTTAAAAGAAGAAGTCTCCACCCCTTCTTCAGATTCTCTCAAATCCTTGCAGATCCTCTAAGGCCACAGAATCGCTCGGACAGAAGAACTCACAATACTTTGTTTGGGAAAGTTGCCTTTACCAAAACCCTTAGGTGAGGAACGACCCGTCCGGGGCAGAATGGATATTTGTCCCCTACTCACATCCAGAACAAATCATGAGTGACCTCTGCTGCTGACAAGGACCTACCACTCTGCAGCAGAATCCCCTAGAGCTGGGAGAGCATACACTGAACTGATTAATTCTGTCCTTGAGTTCCCTTGAGGGCCAGACCAGCCAATGCTCCCTGTTCTGCCGTACCAAACTGGTCACTCCATCTTAACCACACCTGGAACTAGAGGGTAGTTGCTGGCACTGGTTGTGTCACTTCTTCATCACTTGGATCTTGCTTGCACTTTAAACCCTCTTGGCACTGCATCATTTCCTAGTCAAAGCTTCTCACCTGCTTGGCCAAAGTGACTGCTCGATGACGGGACCTGAACCGAATCACAGGAGAGTCACACGCCAACTCTTCCAAGGGGTTATTGGCACACCAAACATCATTACTTCGACGACGGCTGACTCAAACTGCTGCAGCGTCATTCATCGACCTCTCCTGGCAGCTAAAGTCTGACTCGGCCTGGCCAAATGCAAGGGGATCCTGGGACCGTTTCAACCAGCAATCCTGAGAGCTACCCTTCAACTGCACAGACTGACTACCTTCATCCCTCCTGAACGCCTGCTTGCTGCTTGAGCCCACAAGATCCAAAGTACCCAAACTTAACTTGATCTGCTCGCATTTATGTTCAAAACTAGGTTTGGCCCTGTCAACCCACCAAGAATTGAATTTAAGTACTGTTAACTCTGAACTACACCCTTGGTCAACTTGGAACATAAAACTGGTTAGGTCACAATCGCTGCTGTTTTCATCACCAATATCCTTTTTGCGGCTAGTGATTTTCCTATAACCACTGGAACCATGGTCAGAGTGGTACTTTCTTCAGTCTGTCGCATATTCTCTGTTCTTCCTTTGTGGTGGGGTTTTTGACAGTGTTTTCTATTTGGTATATTTTCAGATGGTGTGTTTGATTAAAGTATGTATATTGTTATAGAACCTTGATCTGTTAAAGGTACGGTGAGCTAAAGTGTGGCTGCGGAATCTCGAGTGGGTACCTTCCCAAAGAACAGGTCATTTAGCCGTGTTAGTTCTTGCCGAGGGGCATCTATGGACTATTTTTTAATTGTTTAAGGGACTTAGGTTTAGTCACCCTAAGTTTCCTAGGGTCATTCTGATGTGGACTCTTTGCTCACTGTGCTCAGAGAGGCACAGCTCCACCTCACTGATGAGGCCCAACAAGGCTGAAACATGTGTACGGGGTTGCTGTTGGTACGCTTGCTCAGAAGAGAATTGGCATAGCATTTCGCTGCTGGACTGCCCATGTGGGCGGGACAAAGACTGATATGCAAATGGGTATTTCCCTTTTGTGAAAGGTACAGGGAGATAAAGTGTGGCTATGTACTCTTGAGTTGGTACCTTCCCAAAGAACAGGTCATTAAGCCGTGTTTGTTCTCACAGATGGGCACCTAAGGACTAATTTTTATTGTTTAAGGGACTTAGTTTTAGTCACCCTAAGTTTCCTAGGGTCATCCAGATGTGGACCCCTTGCTCACTGTTCTCAAAGAGCTAAAGTGTGGCTGCGGATTCATTTTGCTGTGTTTGTTCTTGCAGAGGGGCACCTATGGACTCTTTTTTAATTGTTTAAGGGACTTAGGTTTAGTTACAGACATGGACCCCTTTCTCACTGTGCTCAGATAGGCACAGCTCCACCTCACAGATGAGGCCCAACAATGCAGAAAAACGTGTACGGAGTTGCTGTTAGTATTCTTGTTCAGAAGAGAATTGCCATACCGTTTTGGTGCTGGACAGCCCATGTGGGAGGGACAAAGACTGATATTCAAATGGATATTTCCCATCTGTGAAAGGTGCAGTGAGCTAACGTGTGGCTGTGGACTCTTGAGTGGGTACCTTCTCAAAGAACATGTAATTTAGCCATGTTAGTTCTTGCTTATGAGTGCCTGTGGACTATTTCTGATGGTATGAGGTTACATATCCAAGTAGCCTGCTTACTGACAGTTATCTTCTGGTATATGAACTGGCGCTTGGGTTATACAGTGGCAGTGACACTTTGGCTGAGGCTACATTGGCTATAGACATTCTAATGCTTGAAGCTTGTTCATATTATAACCAACATAAAAATGCTTTGACTTGTGCCTTTTTTTATTTTTATTCTTGAGAAGGTGGGCATTGTCTGTGCACGATGCTGAAACTCTTATGAGCAGCACCCAGAGGGGAGCTGGGCAAGTGCACATGCACAACGCTTAGAGGGAACATCCAGGTATTTAATTTTAAAAGGCCTGCTGGCACATGCAATTTGGGGGCTGCCAAGCTGTAAAATGGTGGCTTCTAAGGATTTTGGAATGGGTTAAAACATAACCGATTGAAGAGAAAAACAGAAGATGAAGAATTCGCCACACATTGACACTAGATTCGGTCAGAGGCAGGAGTTTGGAGTAGAAATGCAACTTCACACAGTTCTTTACATAAACTTTGCCCCTGTGCAATAGGGCAAAAACTCTTACTGGGTCAAACACATATTGCATGAATGAATGTTTGTATCATGACAATGTTTGTCCTAGCTCTAGTAGGGGCTGCTATCTAACACTATGTTAAACACTATGGCAAACAGCCCTGGTTCGAAATGCAATCAAAGAAAACCTTTCTAGCACTGTGCCAATTTGTAGTTTAGCGCTAATACATTAAAAATTGCTGTTTCACCAGTCCAAATACTTGTGTAATGAGATTCCTGCTCATTATTTTTTTTTTAATTTATTTTTTTTTTTTTATTTAATTTTATTGGTTTAAAACAAACCTTTAAAATATTACACAAACATCTACACAAAACAAGAGTTTTACCGACATCGTCATCTTTTATCAATGCCCCCGACTGGATCAATTTCATTCTCCCCATACCTTCGAACAGAGATTGTCACCAAGATTTCCCCTTGCAGATGGTTTTTAAGAGATCTAAACCCTTTTCTCAGGCTCATTATTGACCTGCGTACTCTTTTAAATTCGCTTCGACAATAGCCAGAAAGGAAGTCAAGGGCAAGATTAGTTTCATGTCCAGTCCATTCCACATTTTCCACCACCACTCCTCTGCGCACGCAGAACGATTTGCATCTGACCATTGGCCCAGATGTATTGATCTAGCGTCTCTTAGAGCTGAGCAGAAGAGGACTAAGTGTTTTAAGGATTCTGGCTCCTTATTACAAAAGCGACAAGTAGAGGTTAGTCCCGCATTACACGCCCAATATCTGGTTCGCTCTTTAGTTCTTAATGCATTCAACCGGAACAGTAAAAATAATCTTCTTGCATTTGCGTTTGGAAAGCGGGACAAGTATTTTTGCAAGATGTTGTACCCTCTTGCTTCCGTAGGAGAGTCTGTCATCGCGTTAGCCATCAATCGCTCATGACATGTATTTATCCAGTCAGCACGCCATAGTCGCACTTTTGCGGCCGCAGGATTATTATGGAGAATTTGCAAGCTGATGTAGTTACTCACCAGAAGATCTTCACAGCGTTTTATCCATTGAGAAAGGATATCTGGACTTCCTGATGCCGCCTTGTGAAAAATCTGGAATTGAAATATTCCCGCTTCTGCACACGTTTTTCGAAATAGTGCAAGTTGGTTCCAGCATATTCTCGCATGCAAGGAGATTAATGCTAATTCGTACCGTATACAGGCAGTTGCGATTCCAGGTGGTAGATTTAGGGTCTTTGACCAGAACATATGTTCTAGTGAGCTCCAATGTGTTGATGGGCAACCAAAGGCATTTTCTGCACCATATACCAGAATTGGTACTACTTTTTGTTCATAAAAGTTGCGTAATGGTATCATTGAAAATTGCCCATATTTTTTGTGTATTACCAGACCTTGACAGGCCAACTGGCCACATTTCCTTTTTGAATCGGCCACCCAAGGCTCCTCGCAGATACTGGAATTAAGTGTCATGCCAAGGTATTTTACACTTTTTGATATCTGCAATTTCTCTTGATTTAGAGACCATACATACTTTGGGCCTTTTGAGTTGTGACTTGTTTTCAAGTTCTCGAACACCAATATTTCTGTTTTAGATGTATTGATCTTCAAATTATTCTGGCAAACATAGTTCTGTACAGCATCAAGTTTGCGTTGGAGCCCGATAGCTGTTAAATCCAGGATTACTAAATCATCTGCGTACAGCAGCCAGTTTATCTTCGATCCATTGAGATTAGGTGGAAAGGATCTCACTGTTTGAATCGCTTCACCGATATCGGAGATGAATAGGCTGAAAATCGCGGCTGCTAGTGGGCAACCCTGCTTCACTCCTTTCAGTGTCTTGATTTGGGTGGACAGCGTTCCTGAGGGATCCAGCCGAATGGCAATTGAGGTGTTTGTGTGGAGATCTTTAATTGCCGCTAGTAGGCCAACCGGGCAACCCCACAACTCTAGTTTTTTCCACAATAGTTCACGATCGATCATATCGAAGGCCATAGAGAAGTCGACGAAGGCAAGATACACTCTCGTGTTCGTTCTTAGGGCTTCCATTTTAAGCAGATTTAGAATCAACAGGTTTAGCGAGCATCCAACAAATTTCACAAAGCCCGCTTGTCGTTCGTCTATTTCTTTCGCTGTTTTGGCCCAGTTAATCAGTTGCACTTGCAAAAGAGAGGCGAAAATCTTACCCAACACATCAAGCAAGGCCACCGGGCGATAGTTTTTTGGTGATGCTCTATTCCCCTTCTTGAAGATCGGCACAATAATGCCAGTCTTCCAAGAGGTTGGGACTTGCTTTTGTTGGCTGATTCTCGTAAATAGATCAAAACATATGTCAGTCCATAGGTCGGGGAATTGTTTGATCATGCAGTTCGATAACCCGTCAGGACCGGGCGCACGAGAGTTTTTAGCTCTCACAATTATCTCTTGGATTTCATCCTTGGTAAAGTGTAGGTTCCATGAGGTTATGTTGGAGAATGGCACAATTGGAACAACGTCTTTGGAGTATAGGTCTGTAAAGTGCTTGACCCACTCCTTTTCTAATACTGGGCACGCTTGCAGAGCCATTTGCGAGGTTTCCATGCAGTTGATGGTACGCCAGAACTCGCCACTGTTCTTATTCCTGAGAATCTTCATCATTGCTTCGGCGTCATTTTGCTGTAGTACAACTCGATGACTTTTAAGCCAGTTTTTATAGGCTTGTTTAACCGCTTTGTTTTTTGCAGTTATTTCAGACTTGGGGCCCTGATTGTTTTTTCGAGTCTCTGCTCTCATGTATCTTTTCCGTTGCATTATCATAAGCTCAAAGCTATGTTTTTTCGTAAATGACTGGTTTTTGAGACCAAGATTCCTGCTTTTAAACTGAGACAGAATTGGCGTGTAATCAACCTCTTTCGTTGTTGCCTTCAACTGGCGGCTTATCTTCATCACGTCCTGTTCTTTCAGTTTTAAGCGAAGGCGATTGGTTTCCACCAATACTTTGGAGTTCCACTTATTGTATTGCGGGCCTTTCGTGTCAAGGAATCTAAGTACCAGCATATCGTGATCACTGTTGGGCATTGAGCGGATTTTCATAGTTTTTATTTTTCTGTGCAACGTATCGGATACAAACATGTAATCGATAGTGGAACTTTGCCCATCGCGCTGCCATGTGGACTTAGCTGGAATGTCACCCTGCGTGTGACCGTTTAACATCGCAAGCCCTCTCACTTCCATCTCTTCTCTCCATATATCTGCCAAACGGTTTTTAGAGGAATTCTGAGGTTTGAAGAAATCGATGTTTAGATCACCACAAACTATCACTGCGCTTCCACTGCTTGATTCCAGCAACTTATCAAGGATTGCAGTAATTTGGTCAACGAATGGCAGTGAACCAGTCCGTTGATGGTTCCAGTATACATTAATGATATAGATCACATCAGAAGCATTGGTAGCAGCAGCAGTTTTACGTATCTCGCAGACTTGAATAAATGCTGTGTAATTGACTGAGTTGTGCAGTCGGTAGCCCGATGATCTTTTAATCATTGTTAACAGACCTGCAACTGGACGGCCCTTCTCGGCTTTAATCGCTGGATTTAACGCACACTCGTACTCTGGAGCTATAGGTAGTTCGCGCATCCAGGTTTCCTGTAAACAAATAAATTGTAGGTCTTGTGCCCAATTGTTGTTTAGGAGATGTAAAAAACCGCGTGTGTTCCATGAGGCAAAGGAACATTCCTGCTCGGTACTAGTATTTGGGCGTTAGCTGATCGAATGTGCATTCAAGGCCACAGCCATCCATTTCCAGTCTTCCGCCCGTTCGGGTTCCCTTTGATTATTTGTTTGTGGTGGCACGTAATTTCCTGGGCATCTCCCATTGTCAATGGTAATTTTAATTCTCTCATTTGGGACAATTCGACTCTGCGGGTTCTTTTCTGCCGCCATAAAGCCTTGGGACGGAAGAGATGGAAGCTGGGCCGTGCAAAAGAGATCGATCTGTTCAGGATAGACCTGCCGATTTAATTCTCCTTGAACTGGATTTCTCGCCTCTTCGTAAGATTTAGACGTCCATTTCATAGGAAGCTGGATATCGCCAAGCTCAGTTGTCGTCGCATCTTTAACTTTTTCTCGTTGTTCCGGGTTTCTCGCTTTATACATGTCGAAACCCATTGATAGTAGCTCTTCATTCGCCTCCAAGATTACATTTGCGATTAAGTTGGAATTTACATGTAAAATCACCTTATCGGTGCGACGTTCCTCAGGAAATTCGATTATTTTCAAGTCTTTCGACTCCAAAGAGCGAAGTCGGGGTACATAGTGAAGCAGTTTTAGCACATTGGTTCTGTTCAAAATTAGTTTGTCCTCGCCCTCCAGACGCTCAAGCACTAATTTGATCAGCAATGAGGGTTCTGTTTGTCTAGGAGCGTGCGGCGCTGTCTTATTTTTCAGATTTAGTGTCGCCGGGGAGGCCTTATGAAAGACCAGTTTCTGAGATTTCTCTGTAAAGGCGTCAAAAACGGGGGACACCTCTGAACAGAGTTCTTTTTTTTTTTGGCAAGTGGCCCAGTTAGATCAGTTTTTTGAGACTTAAGTAGGCCTTGAAGCCTTTGTCTTTCCCTTTTCGCATGCAGGGTCAGGAAGACTGGACTCCTCTGCTCACTGATTATTTCAGGCTCCTCATTAACCTGTGGCATAATCTCGCAAATTCTATTTTTGGCAACTCGAATGGGGCAAGTTGAAGGAGTTTCACATTGCTGTGCTTCCAACTTAGGACAGCTTTGGTTTTCTGGTGCTGGATTCTGAGAGTTGTTACTTATGTTTTTGCTAGCTAAAGAGGTAACCACTTCTTGAACGGTACATATGTCGTCAGTGGTTTTATGCATCTCATCATCAGGATCGATGTTATCTTCATAAACTGACATGTTCAAGAGTTCTGTTTGTATGACTGAGACCTCAACGTTCGACGGATTCTGCAACCCCTTGGACTTTAAGTCATCCAGTTCGTGATGAGCATTTTGCGTCTCCTTAATAGTGTCTGCTAATATCAAGCTGGTAGTAATAGCCTTGTCAACTATTTGGAACATATTTATGTTCCGCAGAAATTTGCGAGCTACTTTTAGTTGCGATTTTTTTCTGGCAGGCATGTTTTTTTGCTTTTTTGATTGAGCGTTACAAGACTTTCTGCCAGCATGTATAGGCGAATGCACTTCGTTATCTAAGCTTCCGAAGATGGGAAACAAGCCTACAGGCTTTGGAGTTGCCACTTTTGCGAGTTGCAGCTCGGGGGCCAACTCTGTAGTTTTCTGTACTATAGAAGTGCCGGAGGCCATTTGCACGTCCCCTAAAGCTGGATTGAATGCATTTTTTGATTGCAGAAATGCTGTGTTAAAGGAAATATCAAGAGAAGGTGTTTGGCCAACGTTTTTATCCCGAGGTTCACTCACAGACATTTGTTTTTGAGCCTCCGTTTCCCGCGTATATGGACTGTCCTTCAGTGATTCATGAGAGATGTTAATCACCTCACTTGATACGGCGTCAACAGCCTTATCATCCTAGAGGACTTGCTTCAATTGGTGGATTGGTTCTGAGCATAGAGGCGACGTCTTAGCCAACGGTGAGGAACTTGCAAATGTATTCACATTAGTGAGCAGGGCTTTACTTCTCGGCGCTTCTGGATTTTCGTCGCCCAGCCGGCCTTCGTTTTTTTTGCTAACATGTGATCTATGAAACAAGGACAAGGCTTCCTTTGCGACCTCAGCGAATAATTTTTTGTCAATCATGTCATTCTTTTTTGCCTCTTTTACTGCTGTAATACCAGCCAAAATTTGATGCGATACATCTTCTTGTTTATGTCTCTCCAACTCTTGTATTGATTCAAGATGGATCAGTTTTGAATTCAACAAGGCTAGTAACGTAGTGACGTCCTTGACATTGTCGCTCAAGGATTCGTATAACTTAGTAAAGGGTGCCATCGAGATTGCCATTGCCGATGTAAGCGCCATCATGAGATCGCTAGAGGGCACATGAACACAGGGAGCTGTTCGATCTTCTGCTATCTTCCTCTCTATCTCAGGAACAAAACGCCTCCCTCCGGCCCATTTCCTCCTTATCTTTGGGAAGGGACGATCTCCCATTGAGGAATCTGACATTTCCGAATCATCAGACGACTCTTCACAATTTAGACTTTCCCTTACATCGAGCTGGGTTTTCCTGTTATTAGAGTAACTGCTCGTGTGTGGGATCGGTATTCTTTTCTGGGAATCGACAATGTTATCCACTTGAGATTGAACAAGGCTCTCAGGCGATTCAGCAGTGCATGCTTTGCTTCTTTTGTAGTTGCTCGATCCCCATATATCGCAATTTAATTCGGTGACATTCGTACAAGATCTTTTCTGAGGGGCTTTTGGAGGTATTTCGGCTGTTGGGGTAGATACAGATGGTCGTTTACACGATCTAGATTTATTTAAGTTAATCAGATTCTGTAACACGGCCGAGACGACCTCTAGTGAGTTTCTTTTGTCATTGCCCAACGGGGCAGCTTCTTTAACGGGGGGTGTATGCGGGCTCAAATTCTGATGCCAAACGGTCGTCCCACTGGGCTCCTTAAAAGGGCTGTCGTTCAAAGCTATATTAATGGCAGATCTAGCACTGTCTGTTCCACTGGACAGCCCCGTATGGATCTCGGGGCGAGCAGACGCTGCTGCGTCAATCACCGCGGCAGCCAGATCTCCCAGGCGCAACACCAGCCCCGGGACGCCCACATTACCCTCCTCACACGTGACCTTGGCTGCCGCTGAAGGCCGCGCCCCCCCGGCCGGCCCACCTGCGTCATCAACGAGCGCCGCGGCAGAAGAGTCAGACGCAGCACTGGACCACCCGGCCGCTGCGGCCCCCTCTGTAACCGGGACTCCTCCAGCCTCACCGGCAACAGCCGACGCGCACATCGTTGGCAACATGGCGCCACTGCTAGTCGGCTCATCCAGGTTAGATGTGCTCGTATTACTCGATAAATCAAGGTTATTCTTTGCCCCCTTCGCTTCGTTTGAGGATGTTATAACTAAGCACCCCTCATCCTCCGCCTGGTGCACATGGAAAAATGGGGCGGATAGGGGGGGTGAATTGAGTTCAGCCAACACTGGAGGAGCCAGGGATGATGGCGAGAACTGCTTAATGGGTGCAATCTCGTCCGTGCGTTGCACGGGTTCAAACACTTCTTCCAACTGTGTGGCAGCGTTATCATCAATTAAGTCAGTGTTACCAGATTGCGACCCACAAGAAAAGTATTCACTCACTTTTTTGTTGCTTCTGATGATGTTTGCTTGGGTCATGGTAGTCATTGCTGTTTGTCTTACTTGTGCTCTAGTCCTTCGTTGCACCTTAGACGTATTTAGATTTGATGGATCCATTTCTCGGGGAACAGTTAACCTGTGCGATCTCGCCGTACGCCGCTCGCCCTGAGGACCGAAGGGCTGTGGATCTTAAGATCCACAGCCCTTCGGTCCTCAGGGCTTAGCGCCACAAGGGTGAAAGAGGCGGCCTTATATACCTTGTGACCAAAGTCAGGTGACCAGGTCAGCTGCTGTTAAAGGTATAGGCACACGCACCTCAACACCTTCTTCCCCTTCTCTTTCCACTCGCCACAGCAAACAGTAAGATCCACAGCCCTTCGGTCCTCAGGGCTTAGCGCCACAAGGGTGAAAGAGGCGGCCTTATATACCTTGTGACCAAAGTCAGGTGACCAGGTCAGCTGCTGTTAAAGGTATAGGCACACGCACCTCAACACCTTCTTCCCCTTCTCTTTCCACTCGCCACAGCAAACAGTAAGATCCACAGCCCTTCGGTCCTCAGGGCTTTTTGTATTTTTTTAATATGTTTGTCAGTATTTAAGGTTGGCCATGTTCTCTCCACCTCTCTCTGCCCCATTAGTGGTCTACGAATCAACACTAGAACTTTCTTAGCCTTTTATTTCCCTTCACGGAGCTCATGCATCTAGTGTGCTCAGTGCGTTTTTAGGAAAGAAAACATATAAACGCAATTTAATATGGAAAGTAACCATTTCCCAACAACAAGCACAATATTATGTAAGTAGTAAGGCTGTGATGGAAAAAATAAAAACACGACAGTGCAGGGCCTAAGCTATGGTGGGGTGAGGGTTGAGAGGGCCTAACCAGCCTAAGCTTCTCGTTGTCCTTAAAAAACAAACCTTCCAGGTGCATTGTGCTAATGCATCCTTTCTTGTTTGTGGCATTATGCACCAGTAATATGACATTGTGGTGCTCTCACATTAATCTAAAATAAAATGTCCCTTGCTGCTAGGCTGAGCTCAGTGGAATAGCACTTCTGACCTTTTGAATTCACTAATGCTCACCTGCATCATATACTCTAACTCTGTCAGTACCCCACTTGTTCGCAGCTGTGCCCTTCTCTGTGATGTTGAGCGTCACCCCCCTCCTTCCTTGAACGCTTCAGTGGAGTTGTAGCTGAAGCCTTTTTCTTCCAGTTAATCCCTACATGCTCGGTGCCAAGTGAAATTAAGAGGAGTCAATCTTGCTGAATTATAATTTGCTGAGAAATGGATATTGTGAGTTTATTCATTGGTAAGGTGTGATTTGGCGGGGAACATGCAAGTGTATGTGGGGTCTAAGAGTACTCGCCTTGAGATGCAAATGTTGTTTGCAGGCAGCGTTCTGGTGGACTATATGAAGGATAAAGCACTGTGGATGCTATGTCGCGATTTGGACATACAAAGGCTTAATTTCCAGTGTTTTTGAATTGCTGTTTATATATATGTATATAAACCTTTAAGATACTCTGCTACTCTGCTTGATAGAAAGATGGAGTACAAAGAAGAGAGAGATGGGATGAGAGCTTGTGGAAGAGAGAGTTGGGCAGACCACCGTCTAGTGAATGAGACTGTGTTCCTGTGAACAGGAATGTCTACGCATTTCATATTCATACCTCAAAAGCTAGAATGAATGAGACTGTGCTCTCAGGAGATATGATATGCATACCCAAAGAGTGCATGCATGATCCAATGTTGGAGGCTTGCCCTGAAGGAGTAAATCATGCAAAAAGGTGTGTGATGCAGCCATTTTTAATGAGGTCTTGCTTAATGTCATTAGACATCAGCGCATACTGAGTGAGATTTAGGTCTGTGTAGCCAGATTTTCACACAGTGAATGAGACATTATTTACAGCTCTGGTAGTCACACCCAATAGCCGAGACTATGGTGCAACATGTGACATTGGCCAAACTGGAGCGAGAGGCTCATGCCCAATGAGTGAGACTATGCTCGAAGGCATGAGGCTCACACCAAGTAGACAGTATGTGATAGATGTGTGAAACCCCCCCCCCCCCATACATTGCAGCGTTCTCAGAAGTGTGCAGCCCTTTCCCTGTGTGTGAGACTATACTGCAGGTTGTGGGACTCATTAAGTGAAACAGTGACTGTGTGTGGTCTGAGACTCAAACCCAACTATTCAGATGAAATTATTCCCAACTTAGTGTGATTCAAACCTGCTTTAATAAGCTAACTGATTTCACTTCAATACATCTGACAATCTGGCATGGAGGCCAAGCGTAGAGCCAAGCCTGCTCTGTGCAGGATCAGTATTGCCTATTGTTATTTTCCGAATTTAACATCCTGGGACACATATTGTCAACCTTGATCTCATCAGTGAAAGCAGAGATAGATTTGAGTTGGCTCATTCCAAACAAGTAGAATCAAAGGATGGATCCAATTTTTGCACCAATTGTCTTATGTTTATTTGTAAAATAATGTTGTACAATGTATAACTTGATAACACGTTTTTCTGAGTTAAATGTTGTTCCTCAGTCCTGTACTTGTACTAACTCAAAAAGTCATCTTCTTGTAATTGGAGGAAATCTATATCTTTTGATTAGTCTTATTCCTTCATTCTCTCATCTTCTTGTAGTGAGAGTGAATCGATAGCTCGGGATTAGTCTTATTCCCTCTTTCCCTCCACATTTGTTTCCCCGTCCTATGGTTCTACATGGTTCATCAGGAGGGGTTGTAACACATTTTCAGAGATATTTCCCTGAAATTATGATTAGTAGATAGAACAGTCTGAGTCGGCTATATTTAGTGCAATCCTTTATGATATGATATGAAATGGCATTTATAACACGCCTATACACAAGTGTTTCAAGGCGCGACGGGGCAAGGGTGGGGGGACAAAGGGAGGACATACAACGATCCTACTAGGCCAGGTGTCATTCAGATCGTGCAAGTGCATGGGAAGGGGGGAAAGGAAAAGTACGCAGGGGGAAAGGAGCGGGGAAGTGCAGTACATGGGAAGTGGAATAAATATGCACATAAACAGCCAGCTAGTGGCAAGTGCAAGGAAGTGCAGACGTAAGTGCTGGTAGGGGGACTGAAGGGATACAGAAAACAGTCCCCAAGTGCAGGGGTTGCCAGGGAGGCAGTGCAGGTGGGTAATTGACGGGGCCTGGGCCAGAGATCAGAAAGGTTGGCGGGTAGCCAGTGCAATTTCAGTCAGGAATTCAGCAAGGGAGGGGGGGGGGAGAGAAAGCAGAAGCAAAGAGGAAGATTTTGAGGTGTTTCCGGAACCGGAGATGGTTCTCCTCAAGTTTCAGGGAGGCAGGAAGGCTGTTCCATAGAGAGGCCCCTGCTGAAGAGAGTGATCTGCCACCAACTCGTGCTTGGAGAAGCGACTGACCTTAAGGGAGTTGGAGGCAGATGAGCAAAGAGCTCGAGAAGGGAGATATTTAGGAAGAGAGAGTTGAAGGTATTTCAGTCCCAGACCCCAGAAGGCCTTGTGTACAATGCAGTATAATTTAGTATAATTGGGCTTGCACTCAATGTATTTGTGTGTTAAGGTCTTCTTTCTGTATCCTATTGCGAATTCGGTTTCCCTTCGGTTTCCCTTCAACTGCGTTTTCCTTGCGGCATTTTGGTTGAACGTAGTTGTTGCTGTGAAAAACATAGAAACATAGAAACAGCTAATATTGTTCTTGGTTATTTTTCGACCACAACATCTTTGTTTAGTTTGTGCCTGGCTGCTGACCATAGCATTAGGTAGGTGCACTTTCTGTGCATTACTGCACCTCCAGGGGAATTATTGAACATGAAAAATCAAAATTTGAAAAAAAAGAAGAAAAAGAAAAATAGCAGAAATTTGCATAATATTGTTGGAAAGGACGGTTTTATTTGGCACTTTCATCGTGCAGCCATTTTATGAGCTTTTTAATACCTGGAGCTGCATTGCTATTTTGAAAGCACACGTTTTTTCCTGCTATTGCTGCTTATTTGACTGTTTTTGGCCCTTTCAAGATGGCCGCCGTGGTTTTCTTTGTTATGTAGGCAGGCTGTGCTGAATCACCTCTCCCTGTGCTGCACTCCCATTGGTTGCTGAGTATTTTCTTCCATCCAATCAGGGACAGAAAGGCTTCAGCCGGCCCTCTCAGCAAAGGCCCACTCCTAAGGCCCCTGTCTGTTCCCTGTCCGCTTCCGGAACGCTAATTGGGGCCCTCCCTGAACCTTAACCACAATGATGCTGCCACCTCACTCCTCTAAGAAATCCAGACTGCCTTGACTTTACCACCTCCAGAACTATGGGATAGTTCCCTCCTTATGGACTCACTTCTACTGCCTTTGACTATCACTGTTCTTTTTGCTTGTTACTCCCATGTTGTCATCCTGCTGCACAGTGCTTCCTAAAACCCTTTGCTAACATCCGATTCCAAGATTGAAAAAGTCAAATCTTGCTGTTTTTGCTTTGTGCTAAAAAGTCAAATCTTGCTGTTTTTGCTTTGTGCTACAAAGTCGAATCATGAAGTTGTTGCTTTGTGCTACAAAGTCAAAACTTGCTGTTTTAGCTTTGTGCTACAAAGTCAGATCTTGCTGCCCATTGCGAAATTCCCTGTATTTTGCTTGTATACTGTTTCTTTTCTGTAACTTGCCAGCCCAGTGACCTCACCACTCTCTTTTGTCTCACACCTACCTGCCTTAGTCCCCCAGTATCTCCATCCTCTCCTTACTTCCATCCCAATGGTGCTTTCTGTTTCTCCTATCTTCTCCAACTGCTTCTCCATTGACTATCCTTCCCTTCTCACTAAGTCTGGTAGGAAGAAGTTCAAAAAGGATATCTTGGCATCTAATCCTGGTCTTCCTATCGCCGACACCTACTCCAATGCTTCCGCCAGACAGACCCTTACCGACATCCTCTTTGTCGTTCCTTCGCCAGATCTATGGACTCCTCATATGGTCTCTGTGCTCTGCCCTATCTCCTCCTCTCCCATTAATGGTGGCACTCACTGGGAAGTTCTCATGGCTTCCTTCGACTCCTCTAAAGTCATTATTAATGTCTACCTAAATGGCACTGTCATGGTCCAAGGCCCTCAGGCCAATCTCCTCCTCTTTGATAGGCGCTTCCCTCGCCTCATCAATTTCCTCTCATCTCCTGCTGTCCCCTCCTCTCACCCCTTGGCTACCTTGCCCTCTCTCTCCTCCTTCTCTGCCCCTCCTAGGGCTCTTTCTCCTCCGCAGGGCGTACCTCTGATCTGTACCCCTCCCCAGAAGGTCTTTAAGGCTGGCAACCTTCTTCATATTGCCATTCTCAACTCTAGCTCTGCTGACAAACACTCCTCTGACATCTGCCACCTCCTTGAAGAACTAGACCTTGATGTCCTTGGTCTTACTGAGACATGGTTCACAGCCAGCTCTGTCATGAACTTTGCCACTCTCCTCCCTGATGGCTACAAGATCCTCTCAGCACCCAGATCCTCCCGGTCCGGTGGGGGTGTAGCCCTGATCTTTCCTGAGTGGATTCCTGCCTCTATCATTCCCACTCAGACCTATGAATGCCTTGTCTGTAGGATTTCTCTCTCGCCTACCCATTCTCTTACTGTGGTTACCAGGGCTTTAAGTGGGGTAAGAAATCGAGGGGGGCCCTCATTTGGGGGCGTGGCTTGTGGGGGGCGTGGCCTAAAACGTACGCAAATCGTAAGGTATGCACACATATATATATGCATATTATATATCTGTGTGCGTACCTTACTATGGTTTGTGTACTTTGCAAGCTATCTTTTATAAACATAGAAATATGTATTTCTATGTTTAGAAAAGATGGCTTGCAAAGTACTCAAACCATAGTAAGGTACGCACACAGATATATAACATGCATATATATGTGTGTGTGCATACCTTACGGTTTGCCTAGTTTTCAGGCCATTTTTTTTTTTAAACATTTCGGTTTTATAAAAGATGGCTTTGAAAGTACACAATTCAAGCCATCTTTTATAAAGCTTTGACTACGGAATTGTCCGTCGGCAAAGCTTTATAAAAGATTGCTTGAATTGTGTACTTTTCAAGCCATCTTTCATAAACCTCGAAAAATGTAAAGAATCCCCAGGTTCGCCGAGGGTTCAAGACGCCTCGGCGACCTGGGGAAACAAAGGGACAGTAACTGCCTCTGGTGACCCCTCGCGCGAGAGGTCTCCAGATGCAGTTACTATGACTTACAGAAGTGGCAGCCAGGCACAGCATCGCTATGGTTGGCTGCCACTTCTGTCAGATCACCTGACTTCATGGCAGGAGCATCTCCCGTCGCGGCTCCCGCCGCGACGGGATAATGCATCCCGCCAATGTTGCGTGCAGTGGGACGGGGGCCCCGGCAGGGCCCCGGCTCAGTCCCACTTTTTGGAGACTGCCGGGGCCCGGCCCCGGCAGGCCCCGGCCCACTTAAAGCCCTGGTGGTTACCATCTACCGGCCTCCTGGTCAAATCACCTCATTTCTCTCTGAGTGGGCAGACCTCTCCTCCTCCCTCCTGGCCTCTACCACTCAACTCCTCCTCCTCAGTGACCTAAATATACATTTAGACTATCCTTGCTCCTCCTCTGTACTCTTCCGTGACATCTGCGACTCCCTCTCCCTGTCCATCCTCCATTCTGGCCTGACTCACTCTGCAGGGCACACACTGGATGTCTTGATCTCCTCTGACCTCACCCTCTCCATCCTTCTGACCACTCCTCTCTCCTGGAGCGATCACTCCCTCCCCTCATCTCATCTCTCCCTCTCTTCCCCACCAAGCCAAGCCTACTGCAACACTGCCACCTACCTTCTCGGACATCTGGCCCATGAAGCGTGTGTCAGTTGAGGCTTTTGCCGCCACTTTCTCTCCCCCACCTCCACCTTTGGCTGTCTCACATCCTGACACAGCCCTATCTCTGCTCTACTCTTCAATTTCTGATATGCTTGATGCTCTTGCCCCTGTCATGAGGCTCTGTTTGCCAAGTCCAAAGCCAAGTGCAATTCCTGGTATGACTCTGACCTAGCTACACTTAAACGAAGTTTAGGACAGCTGAGAGGAAATTGAGGACTTCCTGTTCATCCTCTGACAAACTGGCCTCTCGCCTGCTACAAAGGCAATACAGACTCTCTGTCCTCACCAAGAAGAGAGTCCACATTCAAGCTCGTGTCTCTGCGGTATCTAACAACTCGGCCAAACTCTTTAAAATCTGCAAGGAGCTGGCCAACCCTGCTGCAGTCTCTACCCCTCCTGTTGCCTCCCAGGCTCTTTGCAATGCCCTTGCCTCTCACTTCATTTAAAAAACCCAGGACATCCTGTCCACCCTCTCCACCCACACCCATCCTCTTCCCTCCCCATCTGTGCTTGCTGACACTCCTTTAGCCACCCTCCCACCATCCTTCTCGTCCTTTCCTCTTTCCACCCCTGACAAGGTTGCTAGACAAGTCTGATCTATGAAAGCCTCTTCAAAACAGGTTCATCCCTGTTCCTCTAAAACCATCAAGGACCACATTGACACCCTCGATCCAGCCCTTGCTGATTTTTGCAACCACTCCTTTGCCTCTGGATCCTTCCCCTCCCCTCTGAAGCACTCCTTTGTGCATCCTCTTCTCAAGAAACCCACAGCTGATCCTTCTTGTCCAGCTAACTATCGCCCAATTCCCATTACTGCCTTTCTTGGCAAACTCCTGGAAAAGTTGGCCATCTCTCAGTTTAACCTTCATTCCAATTCTGTTGGCTGTCTCCATGACCACCAGTCTGGCTTCAGAGCTGCCAGAAGCATAGAAACTGCTCTCCTGAACATCCGTGAAGATCTGCTCTCCAACCTTGACTCTAACATTCCCTCTGTCTTCATCCTCCTCAATCTCTCTTCTGCCATCGACACAGTCAACCATACCATCCTGCTCAACCGTCTCCATGAAAACCTGGGTATCACTGATCAGGCTCTGGCCTGGCTGACCTCTTTCCTCTCAGATCGACCCTCCCAGGTCCAACTTGGGTCCATCCTTTCATCTATCTTCCTCTCTACCTGTGGTGTTCCCCAGGGGTCTAACCTATCGCTCTGGCTTTTCAACCAATACCTGGCAACTCTCGCCTACTGCTGTCATGATCTCTGCTTCCAAAAGGTCAGGACATACCCAACTCCCTTGGAAGCAGACCCATAACCCAGGTTCCGAGTGCCAACCAGTCCCAATTGGGACCTTTTGTGCAATTCGTGCAGTAAACGACGGATAGCAGTCCTCTGAGGTCAAGAGGCCTGCACCCTTATCCAGTGAAGAAACTGGTTACGGCACCCTACCCCGAGGCAGATGGAGAGCTCGGCGTTCACTTACCTAAGGTGAGAGCGTTAACCTTTGGGGTTCTACAGGAGAAGAGAAAGGGAAGAAGAGAGAGACACCCAATAACCCCAGTTCATTAATCCCATATTTTCTATCCGCAGACATCTTACTCTTCGAGTCAGACATACAGTGCACAGAGGTCCAGCCCAAAGAGCCAACCGTGTGTTACACATCACCTTTGAAGATACGGTATTCGCCCAGTCAAGACCGGCGCCTCTGCGGGAATCAGGTGAGCGTTACAACTGCATTGCCATTTTCTGCTCAAATTTCCAGTGCTATGCTGATGACACTCAACTCATTTTCAGGCTGCCCTCTGCCACCTCTTCGTCCTCTCTCATCTCTGATTGCCTAACTGCCATTCAAGATTGGTGTGCCGCCAATGATCTTTGTCTGAATGCCAGCAACACAGAGAACCTCTTCATCGGCACACCTTCACCATCCTTTCCCCTCACTCTCTGGCCGGCCTCCCTTGGCCCTCCTCCTACCACCAGCTGCGAGGCTAAGAACCTCAGGTTAATCTTTGACTCCTCCCTTTCCTTCTCTGCCCACATCTCTGAGATCTCTAAAAAGTCAAATTTCCGACTGCACCTCCTCAGAGGTACTCTGCCTTTCCTCTCCTTCCCCAAGAAGCTCATGGTATCCCAAGCTCTGGTTCTCTCTAGCTTGGACTATTGTAACAGCCTCTTCTAAATCTACCTGCCTCTACTCTCCGCCCTCTGCAACTAATCCAGAACAGGACTGCAAGACTTGTCCTTGGCCTCAAGCCCTGGGATCGTATCTCTCCAGCTCTGAAATCTCTCCACTGGCTCCCACTGGATGCAAGGTTTAAATGTAAAACCCTCTGCATTGTCCACAATGCTTTCTTGGGCCTGTGTCCAAAATACCTTCAGCTATCCCTCCGCAAATACCTCCCCTCTCGAGCTCTTCGCTCCTCTACCTCCAACTCCCTCAGGGTCAGTCGTTTTTCTAAGAAAGGAGCTGGGGGTAGATCTCTGTCTTCGGCTGGGGCCTCCCTCTGGAACAGCCTCCCTGCCACTCTAAAACTTGAGGAGAACAATCTCCAGTTCCGGAAGCACCTCAAGACCTTCCTCTTTTCTTTTGCCTTTGCTCCACCTCTCCCCTGCTGATCTGTTCTCTCTTGGCACCATGCACCTGGCCACCCTCTGTCCTTTGGGCCCAGGTACCTGCTTATCCTGCCACCCTCCCGCACTGCCTCCGGGCCACCCCTTGCACTGGGGTCTGTATCTGTACCCATACAGCTCGCCCTTTTTCTTCCTGCACTTATCAGACCTACCCTGTCTGCTGCCTTAAACCTAGCACTTGCACATTGCTGGCTGCATTACCACTGTTTGTTGCCTTTATTATTTATTTATTGTTATTTATCTGTTTCTCCTCTGCTTCGCACTTTCCACCTCTCCCCCTTCCATGCACTTTTCCTCTCCCCCCTCTCCCATGCACTTGCGCATTCTCAATGTCACTGGGCCTAGTAAAATCGCTGTTTTGTTCTCCCCTGTTCCCCTCCCTTGCCTTGTCGCGCTCTGAAACACTTGTTTACGAGCGCGATAGAAATAAAATATTAATTAATCAATCAATCAATACCCAGCTTCTGCTTCCTAAATGTATTACTAAGTTTATGCCAAACCATGTATATTGTAATCAGACGTGTATTTAAACATTGTGCTCTAGTATTTCGATGATTTTGAGTCTGTTTACATTTTTTCTGGGTGGGTACAATTATCATTTTTGAATTAGTTTGTTGATGAGTTATATGTTTTCTTTTGTTTCTATTCATGCTTGCGTGCATCTGAATACTTATACTTTGTTCATCACATTTACAGTCTTCAGTCAAGAACGTTACGTTTACAAATTCATTAAAACAGATTTAATGGGTGAGATAATGCTCAATTGTGCCAGACTTACACTTATTCTGCTCCCCCATCTGGAACTCACCAAATCATCAGCACATGCTACAGAGCCTTTATTCATGCAATGACGACATGAGGAGTTAGCAATAGGTAAAATAGTTGAAATAAATAACAAAAACTCTATGTTGAATGACATAAAATTCAGAAACTGGATGCTGCCAGAATTTGTATATCTTCCTTGAAATTAAGTTAGCCAGTTGGAACACTAGGGGCTATAAACATCTTACCTCGATCAGTGATACAAACTTGGGCTCCTTTGATGTATTGTGTTTTCAAGAAACTTGGCTGTCTAAAACACCCACACTTGATGGATACAATCTTTTCCTGGCCCTGGCGACAAAAGGCCAAATGGGCCGCCCTTGGTCTGGTCTGCTTACCGGTTTACGAATGGATAGAGGCTTTGCAGTAACTAACATCATCGTCTCAAACTACTCTTTATTAGCACTTTTGCTAACTTGGTCATCGCTATCATCAGACGGAGTTTATTACCATCCCATCTCCGTAGCGATTTTCAACGTATACTGGAATCCTGCAGCAATCGACCAAAAGAAATTCTTAAAATTGATCGAAAACACGATCGACGAGGTACGAATGACTTACAACACCTTGCATATTATAATATGTGGAGACCTGAACGCTTGCTGCACCCAGAAAACAATCAAAAAACAATCCCTGAGTGAAGACCGAGGAAACCAATGGATGAAATTGATGAACTCAAGAAACCTACATAACCTTGACATAGTATACAAAAAGAATAATCGATTACCAACTTGGACAAACGGGCAACTAAAGTCAACTATTGACTATACTTTTGTCTCGGAACCCATCCTGCTGCTAACGACCTCTTTGACGTTGTTCACACAACATCTAGTGATCATAATATTCTTCAAACCACTTTGAAAACGTCTTATTGAAATCCTGATAGGTACGAAACTGCGGTTGAACAAACTCCTCAAGGTACTACACTGTGTTTAACAGCACACAGTATTCGAGACCTCACAAACTTATACATAGACTCGTGTCCCACATCGACCTTTGAATTGTTCGACTATGCCCCTTTGTTGAATACCTATAGAATACCGAGAGGGAAATCTAACAAAAACTCGCAAACATCCCTACACTCGTACGATAAAGTGCTGGTCCAGAAACGAAGGGCTTTCAGAAAAGCCAAAATAAATGCATTGAAACTAATGACGATGGAAAGATCTAAAACAATCAAAGAAATTACTAGAAATTATAAAAACTGGGTGAGATCATATAGATGGAAACTTCACCAACAAGATGCAGAAGCCATACTAAAATCGATTTGTTCCAACAACTCAAAAGAATTCTGGTCTCTGCTGATCAAATCATCTTCATCCAACGATTTGAACATGGCGAATAGTATTAGCAAATTCACCTGGGCTGCTCACTTCAGTTCGCTCTTCGAAAATCCTACACCAAACTCAACGGCTTGCAGCACCTCTCAGATGACGCTAGCCGTACCTAAAAACACAAGGACAATTGACTCCTGGACGCAACTTGACGACCTGGAAGACATATTAGACATCCTTAAGAAACTGAAAAAGTCCAGGGCCCCAGGCCCTGATGGGATTACAAATTTCGATTTAAAAACCCATCCGGACGAGTGGGCTAAATTTATAAGAACAGTCTTCACCAGATGTGTGGCATCCCAACTGTCCCTCCTTCATGGCTTTCTGCCATAGTGGTACGAATTTACAAAAAAGGAGATAAACAAGATCCAACGAACTATCGCCCCATCGCTTTATTGGACCCCATAGGGAAAGTCTTTGGGACATTACTTTTGAAAAAATTCCAAGTCTGGGCTGCCAATGCACCATGCAACGACAATTTCCAAACAGGATTAAAAAAAACGTTGGGAACAGCTATTAACATCTTTACAATATCTATTCTGAAAGCTAAAGTAAAGGAGGGAAACCTGAGAATATTCATGGCCTTTATCGACTTCTCTAAGGCTTTCGATAAAGTCGATCGTTCTAAACTCTGGGAGAAACTGACAACGTGGAAATGCCCAAGGGCAATCTTAAATCCCATCATAGCCCTCCACTCAGACACCAATATTAAGATAAGGCTGAACCAACAAGGAAGCCTTTCCACCGAAATCGTCACCAAGAGAGGTGTCAAACAGGGCTGTCCTCTGGCCCCAGCACTCTTTCTTGCCTATATGGGAGATTATCAGTATACAGAGTCTTCGATCAGATCTTTTCCACCAAAACTTGCGAAAACGAACATCAGCAGATTATTCTATGCTGACGATCTCATTTTACTTGATATGACCCCCATAGGCCTTCAACGACAACTCTATAATCTACAAGAATATTTTGTTCCGAAAACAACCTGGAAATCAACATCGAAAAGACAAAGATAATGGTTTTGGAGACCTCGACCAAAAAACAAGAAAAATTCGACTGGAACATCGATAAAATAACGATTGAAAAAGTCAAGAATTTTAAATACTTGGGTGTTGTGTTAGACACCACAACAAAAGAGCTGGCCATGCAAGAATTTCTCTGGGACAAAATTCGTAACTTAGCTACAAAAGGGAAAGCTATTGATAGAAAGTTTGGAAAATTTTCGACAATTCCACTGCTAAACCTTTACAAATCAAAGGTGGTTCCTACTGTGACATACAGCGCTGAAGCCATGCCCTATCTGCCAAAAACACTCTGGCCTAAGCTGGAAGCTTATTTTTGGAGGTCAGTTTTCTCTCTACCAAATTCAACTCCTGTTCCTTTGATTCGTCGAGAACTAAGCTTGCTATCTCTCCAAGGTACGGTAGACTGTAACACAATCATGCTCTATAGAAAATGTATACTCCCAGACTGCACCTATATCCACGGTCTGATACTTAAAGAACTTCAAGCATCAAGCAGTAAAAATCTCACCCGATGGAAAATAGAAAATTTAGATCTGCTGAAAACAATAGAGTGTGCTGAAGAAGAACTGATAAATAATCCAACAAGGATACTTAAGAAACTAAAAGGGATGGATTGGATAAACACGCAAAATCTATCAACTGATTATACACTTACCTCACATCTTCTCCCTATGGCAACGAAACTGAACGTTCTGCAAAATTACAACTAAAAATGTCCGAGCCGACCAGCGCATAACTTGATAATGCGAGCGAGATTGAACTTGCTTGACTGCAATGAAATACGCTACATCAGAGGTCTGTCATTATCTAACAGCTGTAGATTCTGTAACGAAGACAAGGAAACAATTCGTCATTTACTGCTTTCTTGCCCTGCCACAAAGGAAATACGTTTGCCCTATCTGAAATTCCTTCTGCGATATTCGCAAACGACTGATGAAGAAACATGGTGGGCACGGATGATCAGTGGCCATCGAACATCATGGCAACTAGCTACTTTTAAGATTCTTCAACAGCTAACAGAAAAACTAGAGCTCAAACGAATTGAACATAATTAAGACCTTGTTTTGTTTTGGATCAAACAAAATAATTTCGCTACGAGACAGCCAGAGGACTAAAGAGAAAAGAGAAATGATAACCCATTTTACAAAGAAAAAATGTTGCAAAAAAATCAAGTATTTGATTAAAAATGTCAACAATAAAAAAAATATATATATATATCTTCCTACCTGTGACCGTAACTTCAAAGCCCTCTTATTTGCGAGAATAGTGTCTACAGGAGATAGATGAGGCTCTCTGAAGCAAGATCGTATGATGGGTATGAATTGTATGCACAGTAGGAAGGTCCAAATGCCATTCATTCCATTGAGGCACAAGCCATTACGATATTTTATGGTGTTGTCAGAAGTAGTTAGAAATGCATTCACTCAACAGCAATTTCTTTTTTTCACACATCAATTATGGTGTCCTTTGAAAGATTTAAATAGATTTCTCCCTGCTAATACATATTCAAGAACCCCTTATATGTATGCTTCACCATTTATCTCTTTTTGAAACATGGAGTGAGGGCATTTGTTAAAATTGTACATGGAATAAAGGTTTTTTATGCATTCCATGAACAGTAACCAATGAGCAGGCATTATGTGTGCAGGAACACACACACTTTATGTGGCACAAAGGCGTATGGGCAAGCATTAAATGTGCTTTAATAATAGAGCGTCATCTGTGGCACTGTAGTGGGTGAGCAATCAGTTTAGAGAAACTGGACGGGAGACACTATGTACACAATAACCAACAAAAACGCATGCTTTATCAAAATAACTGATATGCATGCGTAGTAGAGTTTCATCAAGCGTTTCAAGTGACAGGTGGCCACAGCCCTTTATCACGCCCCTGAACCCCTATACATTTGATTGAACCCATATAAATGTAATTAACCCATACATGTTTATATACACTTTATATGAACTAGATAAGAAGCCGTTGTAGTGTATATAACATTCAATATAGATTTACCTGAACCCCAATAACTTGAATTGAACTGCAATAAATGTGCTGACCCCCCAAAATGTTATATACTTTTTATATGAATTCTATCTGAATGTGATAAGAATTCTAATGAACTACAACAAATGTGATACCCCCAATACATTTTATGTACATTTTATATGAATTTGATAAGAACCCCAATATATTTGATATAAAGTAGAACCTTAATAGAACCTCTATAGTTTGATTGGGTCTATGTGCTTAAAAGTCATATGTCAATGGGCAGAGCTAAGACTATGACACTATATGGGGTGAGGGACTCACAATACATATATACAGCTGTTATTGATGACCTCAAAAACTTGTGTGCTCTTCTGACTTCTCAATCGTGGTGTCAGGGAAACTATAATTATGAACAGCTACAGTTATGATGGGGAGAAAACAGCCCACAGCAGTCCCGGCAATGTTGATGATAATTATTTACCTTATTGTCTTTGGAGAAGATGCAACCGTCTTGATGCAAAGGATGACTCACAGGCTTTGATGGCAGACCATAATGATCGGGAGCGCAATGAGTCTACATTTTGTGTGGGCAGTTACCCACCTCGTATCGCCACTGCCTTGGGATGGTCTGTTGGAGATGTCATTCAACATGCTCAGGTGAATGCAGCTGAAGATATGGCTAATTTGCAAATGGCTAACAATGCTGACACTTTGTTTCTCAAACAGATCATCAGGGTAGAGCCTGCACTATCATGTTTAGATATGCAACATGGTGAAATGGATTCTGAAAACAATGGATACAAGTCGAAAAGCATGCAGAATGATGGAGATGTGGTGAGTGACCCTGACCCCCTGAACATTTCGTGAATACTGAAGGACATGGAGCGTTGATATATCGGACATTGTGCAAGTTGCTGTGTATATTTTAAAGCAAACATTGGTACCTTTTGTAGCGGTGTGAAACCTAACCTGGAGTTAAAACCATCTGTTTCTGTTTGTGTTTGCAGTCTCTAGCTAATAAAATGAACAGCAATGAGAAGAGCCACGCTGTAGCAGACACTGCCAATATTTACTGTTTGCTGATCAGATCAAATTGAAAACCCCGGGAATCTCAATAGTAGACTTTGTAAGCATTGCATCTCGATAATGGAGACCGATAGTGTTACCGACGATGTGGTCACAACAGCTGTGACCTGATTTTATTTCCTATCCATTCAGGGCTTCACAGCCATAGTGGTGAAAACATGTTTAAAACACACTTTCACAAATGGCGCAATGGGAATAATATTGATGATCTGCAGCAGTAGGCTCATGAATGTGTGCAAATATTCTGTACAGATAAACCATTACGTAAACTATGCTACATGTTGAGCCCTAAATGTCTTGTAAAAATGATGTGTCTAATACAATCCTCAACCCAGCTAAGGATTGGGAAAGAGGCAGAACAATGCATGTCTAAACCCTTGGGGGCTATACAAGAGGCATATAAGCTCCTTTGGAAAGTGAAAAAGTATAGATAGGGATGGTCGGTTTGTGTTATAAGTATAATAGAGAAAGCTGTACTCATGTGGGGGGATAAAGTATAATTATACAATTACAATAGAGAAATATACATGGTGCCTCTTAAACTGAACTGCGAAGATTGAGAGTGTAGATCATTTACATGTATGTATGCTTCTTTGGAGGAAATAAACAATAAAAACCTGTTGGGAAGCTGACAATTTAATGTGAAACCCACCAATGGATGTGTACCAATTAATATTGGCTTTACTTAAAGAGCATCTAGGCAATTTATTTCCAAGGATATTGTGTTATCTGCATACAAACGAGAATGTAACAATGTTATATGTATTGCAAACATATTTTTCATCAGATGCAAACCTACAATGGGCATCTACTGGAGAAATTGCTACAAAGATGGTTTTGATGATTTAAGGCTGCCTGTGGAACTTTCATAGAAGCTGGCGGTGTGCGACATGCAACATAATTCCCTAGCCATTAAACGATATTTTCTTTTTGAAAAGGAGCTTTATGAAATTCTATCAGCCTCAGCTATACTGTGTATGTTTTCTTATTAGTGTGGTGAATGGCAGAGTGTGTATGAAGTAATTGAGAATACTGCAGAATTTGTAGCACTATTGATAAATGTACAGTGGCAAACAACCCCAGATATTAAATGTGATAGTGTATATCTGAATGAAAATCTGATGTTCTAAATTTGAATACAAATCTGTTTTTTGTAAAATGTAGTTGTGTCTTTATGTCCAACCTCTATGGGGTCAATATGTCCTGTGTAAAGCTGCTCAAAATATATTATGATGAAAGAACTGATGGTGAGAATGTGTTAAGGATCATGGTTAAGATCTGGCTGTCAGATCATGACCGCTGCATGATACAAAAGCCAGTCTGAAAACATTTTAAATGACAAATGACCGTGGTATCTGATATCGATCAACAATGGCAGTCCGATCTTTTTGTTATGAGCCAGGTCCATGGAGGCAATGATGGCTTTAGATATGTTCTAGCCATCATCGATGTCCTATCAAAATACTCCTATTTTGAGGCTTTAAAAGACGAGACAGGAACCATTGTAGCTGCAGCTTTTAAATGCATGTGTAACAGCGGGCAGTTACATGCTAAATTACAGACAGATGCTGGTAAGGATTTTCTAAATAAACTGCTACAGAGCCTTCTAAAACAACACAGAGTGCACCAATAAACATTCGGAAATGAAAGCCTCCATTGTAGATTGATTTTTTTTCCAAACTTTTAAAACACACATCTGGCCTTTATTCACAGCCAAAAAACACAAGTAGATATGCAGAAATCTTCCCGGCAAGGCTTTCATCCTGATGGTTCACAGAGGGGGACAACCGAAATATACTGGATCTTGTCACAATCATCAACAAAAGCATATCAACCATACCAGAGTATTGGGACATGGTGTTACATCTAGACCGGCACCAGAGGAACTTTTTTCTTCAAGGACCAGACATGCCTGTCAGGTTTTCAACAACAGGGAGACTGTGTAACATATTGGGGAACTTGCAAATGGTTGGAAGTAGAGAACTGCTGCACAATATTTGAGCCGATTTTAGCAGGGTTTTTTACAGTTTACTGATTTATATCAATATAGTGGAGTATCAAATGGTGGAGGATAGCTCTGCACATTACTTTGAACTGTGGAGATCAAAGGTAACAACAATGATATTGTGAACATTCAATGCAGCAAACCCAATTATGTCCTCGTGTGCAAACATAATTTCGACACCATCAAGATTCAGATAAGAGATGATCTGGGGCAGTTTGTATCATTTAAATACAGACAAATGTGGCTGTGGTTGCACTTCCGACTGCTGCAGCTCAAAGACTAATAAAACAGTCTTACAATGACCATGGTGAAGAACTATGGGGACCCCGGCGCTTATATGGACTATTATAGGACCCAGGCTGGCAATGGCGATCAGCCATTATTTAGTGGGAGCCCTGTAATGTATTGAGCAGGGATCAGCAGTATCTTTAGAAGTCTCTTTAGACCTCTAATGCCCTTCCTATCCGTCAGATATGAAATAGCTAAACCGCGCATGAAAACGTCTGACACTAGTATTGCAAAAGACATCCTGGGGAGTGTGATTAGAGCCATGGCCAACTGTCACACCAAACAGATAAAGGAGGGGCACCATGAATCAGGCATCATTTATAGACGGCATTGGAGTGCTTAGAGGAAGAGGTCCACATCACATCGACTGAGCCATCTGAAAACCTGTGAAGAAAAGAAGATCAAGGGTCTGACACAGACATCAAACTAAGAAGAAGCAGATTAGCCCTAAAACACACAAGGGCAGTGATATCTTCTAAAGAATAATGGCCTTCTTTTATGGTTCCTCTGGGGAGTGTATGACATCGAAGCCTGATCTCTTCAACATACCACTGACCCAAACCAGCATTGTCAACAGTTTTTTATTGGATGTGGCACCCCTGGCAGCGGTTCCACTGCTAACCCCTAGAGAATTCTTTGTATCAGGGTCGACCGACATGTAACTGCCTTTGAATGAAACAATGTTTGTATTTGTATTTTATTGAATTTATATAGCCCTTTACTCCAAAGTGATTAACATATGAACAAGAAAAAATATAGCAAGTATAAGTTGACAATTGAACCACAACCTGATAACAGCATAAAGAACAACTTACAATATTACAGCGGAGAGCAGGGTGTAGGAGGGGGAGGTGGACATGGGAGTGGTAGGTGATAGAGGACTTAAGGATGGGGGAAAGAGCAGGAATGTGAGGGAAGAAGGGCAGAGAAAGTGAGACAGGAATCAACTGGGGGAAGGGAGGAAGGGGATATGGATGGAGAGGGTAAGGAGGAGTATGAGGTAAGGGCAAAGGGGAAGGGAGGAGGTAGAGAGGGTGGGGTGCTAGGGAGGTGAGTGGAAGAGATAAGATTTTAAAGAGGAGCAAAAGGAAGGCTAGGAGGGAGAAGAGCGGATGTGAAGGGGGAGGCGGTTCCAGTGGAAAGGAGCAAGGAGTTGAAAGGAGCGGAAGCAGGAGGGGGAGCAGGGTGGAGGAGGAGAAGAGAGTAGGATAAGATTAGCGGAGAGGACGAGAAGCAGTGTAAAAGGAAAGAAGGGAGGAGAGGTAAAGGGGAGCAAGATCATAGAGGGATTTGAAAACAAGGCAGATGAACTTGAACTTGAGTTGGGAGTGGAAAGAGAGCCAACCTAGAGAGGTGAGGGAGGAGGAGATGGAGTCAAGAGGTGAGAGAAGGCATAGGGAGTGGATGTTAATGTTGCATCTAACTTGTAAAATAACAAATGCCGACGGCAGAAACCTGGCACACAAGTGGCTACGTTCACATGCCCCATAGCCACAATATTCAACCAGGTGGATATAAGACTGAGTGATCAAATGATAACACATTTATCATATGTAAGCCCACAGGGCCTACATAGAGAGCACATTACTTTATGGGCTGATGTATTGGAAAACTAGCTCCCGGCCAGTCATTTTACTAGAGACACTGCAGGACATGTCAATGCCACTGCTCTGGATGGTGACAACACATGGTTCATGAAGAAAGCCCACTACGCCACACTCTGTAAAATATTTGATTTAATTGGCCATCTATATTCTGACCTTTTCTTCAAGGATAAACTGTTGATCAATGGTGTTGACCTTAAAACTGTCCCAAAAAACAGATGCTTTCTCTCTCATAAGCAGGGATGCTGAACTACAAAAGCTTGTCGTCCTCTCCCTAACCCTTAAATGAGTACATGTAGCCTTTGCAAATATCTAACATGAAGTATCCGGTTGAGACTGTACTCCTTAAAGTCTTCAGCATTCCTATCGTTAGCCAGGGTACCAGTCAAAACAACCTTTTTCCTGAGTCAACTCACAAATGTAATCATTAAGGAAATTGTTGAAACAGCATCACTCACAGGCACATACACTCGAAACCCTTTTGATTTCAAACACTGGAACAAAACTATGCAGCGTTGCATAAGAATGGTGTCTTGGTCCCAGCCAAAGCATACAAACCTAACTTTGGAATTTCAAACATAATCAGGGAGTACATGGGGTTGCTGTCTATCACCAGTAAGTACGTGTTTGATGTGGCAGTTGCATTCCCATGCAATGACTATGCCCACGGCTACACGCTTCCGGCCTTCGAGCTAAGACTCGACACATCATCAAGCCATTTCAACCTATTGAGGAGTGGGAACCTAGCAGCTATGCTTTATGAGTGTTTTAAATAGCGTTCTCAAGATCAACACGTACCGAAACATACTATTTGATAAATAATGGATAGTCTACTGATAAAATGATTCCTGAGTAACAAAAGACACGCCAAGAAAACATTTTACGGTATGTATGCCAGCGATACATGCCCCATGCGACTAACCCGCAGACACCCTATTAGCCTGATGGTAAAGACTGATCTGCAGACCCATAATGGAACACATTGGATAGATCTGTGGCTGGAGGGGGATACTCTAACTGTGTTTGACAGCTTTCCACACTTTCCGTAGCACCCCATATACGCTGTATTTGAATGGATTACGTGAAAAGCATTGCAAAGTATTTACATCATAAAATTGTGTTGATCCAAGACTTTAAAACTTTGACGTGTGGACAACACTGTATATTCTTTATCAGTCAAATGGTAGAATGGCGATCACTGTCGGCTGTTTTGGAAATGTGTTCGAGCAATTGCAAGCAAAATGATCAAATGGCGACAACATCCATTAATATTAAGACACTACACAGCTTGTATAGATCTCGAAGACTTTTTAGCCTGTGTCATAAATGCAGATTTGTATGTTCTACTTGGTGTTATCTTGTATGAACAAAATCAACAAGTGTCACGTGTTGTTATACATGGATGGGCCAACGTAATATTCAATCATTCCCTTGTATTACTTGTACAACTATTGATTTATAAAACACATATTTAATACAGAAAAGAGAACGTATAGTTATACTTAAAACAATCATTATAATACATATTGGAAAAAATACAGCAGTTATACTTATATCAATCTTATTAATAGATAAAAGATAAAAGGCAGCAGTTACACTTAAAGCAGTCATTTATTTCATACTGCTATACAATGTGTCATTCCCATTAATCAGACAACCAAGTTTGACGTATGTGTCTTCTGTGAAGCCTAGGAGCTTTAGAGGTATAAGTGGCAGGGTCATCATAGTATTGTGATGTGCTAGGTAAAGCATGTGTAAAGCCCAAAGCATGCCACCTCATTTCAGGACTGGGTGATAGGAGTCTGATCATAGGGGTGGTTATTTTGGATGTATTTACAGGGCTGTGTTGATTTGAGGTAGAAGGGTCGACAGCTTTTCACCTCTCCAGAATGTGTTCTTTGGTAACATTACTTAGAACAGATGTTGGCATATTTAAAGCAGCAACTGCTTGCATGAACTTGTTCCAGCCAATGGGAGCTTTTTGTATAGATGTTGCCTGTCAACTTGTAATACCCTGTACTAGATCATGCATGTTTGAGCCCCTCAGAACCGTACCTCGATCTATAAATTATCTCCTATTGGTACACGCTGCCACATCCTTTTCAAGCTCCACTACACTACACTATAGCACTAATTAAGTGTATTTTCCACTTTTGCCACAACCGTGTATACTGCCTGTGGAACTTTCACACTAATAGATTCATTGGGGTTCATGTATAACGTTAGTTTTTTTTAATCATGAGCCATCAAATCAGGCCTGTGTAAGTGTGTTGAAGAAGGAAACTGACATACAGGTAGCATGTTGGTGGTTATATACCATTATTTGTACATAAAAGGGTCCTCACTATCCCTATCTTCTGAGAGGGTTTTTCCTGCCTCAAAACTAATACTAAAGGCTCCATCAGAATGTCCTTCAAATCAAACTCCACAATCCTGTGTCACAATCTACTTCTATCCCTCCCACTACAACTAAAGGATAAACTAACAGAAAGTTCCTTATTCAGTAGAATGGCTCCCTTTTCCTGCAGCTCGCATAATGTCTAAAAGTATGTTCTCTTGCAACAAAAGTGCCAGAGGGGAGTGACACCCTTCCGTGGGCTTGCGGGTTTCAGAAAGCCTCCCTCCTCCTGGTGTCCCTCCTCTTGGTGTAGATCTATACAGTTTCCATTAAAACCAGGGGGAATGACTCCCTTCCCCAATTATCTCCCAGTTCAGGGCCAGGCGAATGACTCCCATCTCCTGGTATTTGTTTCTTACAGTTCAAAACAAGTCCAGGGGGAATGTCTCACTTCCCCTGGCATCTTTAGCACAACTCCTAGTTTGGGATTTGGAGAATGACTCCCTTTTTCTGGTATTGCTTGATACAGTTCACAACAGGGCCAGGGGGATTGACACCCGTAACCTCGCATCTTTAACACAACCCCTTGTTTGCCCAGTTTTTTCTTTCTTTTGCAGGTGTCCCAGACCCTTCTTTGGTGGTCAGTGGGCTTATTGTTGCCACTGTGTTGAGGACGCTTGCTCCAGATGCCTGGTTTTCAATTGTTACATTTTCTGACTCATCTCTGGTGGTCAGTGGGCTTACTGTGTTGAGGAAGACTTCCTCTCATACTCTCAGGATTTGCTTTCGGGTCCCAGACCCTTCTCTGGTGGTCAGTGGTTCACTCTTTCCGGCTATGATGAGAAGTGTTTCCTCTAATGTGCTCAGTATTCACTTTCAGGTCCCAGACACTTCTCTGATTATACCCAGTAGCAGGATCCCCACTACTGAGGCGAGAGAGAGCTTTGTGATCCCCTCTATCCTCATGTGCCCTGTGGGTCCCCTGTACCTCCTGTTACCCTGTGAGGGATCATGGTATATCACCAGGATTTCCTGGGACCACAGGTCTTCTCTATGGCTCTGCTGATTCACTGCCATTGCTGTGTTGGCTGCAGAGTGTTTCTCCTGTCTCTTCTGTGCCTCTACTCTCCTGCTCAGTCTTCTGCCCAAGTTTGCTCCTGCAGAACTTGTGGAGGACTCCCACAGCACTTCACTGGCATCCTCTTCCCTCCGGTCTTTCGGCATAACCTGGATCTCTAGTGCTAGTTCGCCTCCAAACCTACTGCCAGATTCGGCTAGGTTTGACACGGCCATGCTTGGCACGGCTGAGCTTGACACATTGATAGTTCTTTGTTACTTTTTATACCTTGTACCCAGTTCCTCCCATGTGGCTTGTAAATGTTCTTTGTCTCTGTTGATAGCTTAATACTCATGCCGCCTCCGGGCCACCTCATACCAGTACTAGTACAGTCAATTACCTTCATGTCTCCTGTACTCTTCCTCATCCAAGTACTTTTAATTTTGCGTTTATCTACAGTATTACAACAATACATAGGTTTACTTTCGATAGAATGGGTCCAAACAATGGGGAGTGCTCAGGAATTTTGCGGAGTGACAACATTCAATGGTCTCTACCAGGGTGAACGTCCTTGTCCCCCAGAGGTCCTCCCACTTTAAACCACCACTAGATGGACGATTGGGTAGTGGCTGCACCTCCCTAGCCTCATGGAAAAGGGCTCCCCCTTGTGGAGAAGTGACAACACCTGTGAATCATTACACTTAAAACGTCCTTCATTTCAGAGTCGAGATGCATGGTTGCAACCTTCTGTAAATCCCAATCTTCCAGGGGCATGGGTTCTAGGCTTTCTAATTGTAGTTTGTCCACTAAATATATTTTGTGAGTGTGCTCCATCACCGGCCTATGAGCAATCTGGTTAGTAGCGGCAGGGCTATGCCTATGAGTGATCCTTTGAATCTGCCACCCTAAGAGACCACTTTTCTTTTAGCATGTATGGATACCCGCTTACTAACCAAACTTATTGAGGATTCCCTTCTTCCTTTAAGCACAATTATTTATTTATTTAAATGTATATAGCACACAAACAGCCATTGGGCATCGAGGCGCTGTTACATGTGATGAGCTTAGTTACATGAGGACTTTGCTTTGTGTTATATCAACCATGAATGTCACTCACTTAATTAACCACTTAGATTCTCCCAGACATACTCTTCGCAAGCCTTCTAGAGTCTCCATAGTATGGCCAGGTGGGAAGTGGCATGAAGGTCATTGCGTTGCAGGAAGCCATCACATGCAGTTGGGGGTATTGTGCAGAAGTAGGGAGACAACAGTTGTTGGGTGTCTAGACAGGCAGGAATGGCAGCATTTACTAGAGTGTCTGTTGGCATCGGAGGAGAAATGCTAATAGAGTTGGCAGCAACCCTCAGCAACCCAGGGAAGGGTTGCAGAGAATGCTGCAGACAGAAGCAGTTAGTCCTCAACATCAGGTGCCCCTCTGGTCCCCCCGTGATTTTCCATTTGGCCCCCTTGCGCACACAGGTGTAGCCTCTTTTGTTTGATTCTTCTACCTTGCTCCCCCCTTGCCCCACCAGCCTACTTCTGCGGCAAAAGTCTGTCCTGATACATTCTGGATTCACCATCACTGTCTTGTGGCCAATGCTGGATTTGACTTTTTATAGACTTCATTGATTCAATGTGCGTCACCCTTTCACAACTCTCATGCTCTACTTCCTTTGCATCTTGTACTCATGGTGTCCCTGAATCATGCTGTTGCCATCTTTATCTTGTATCCTATCTTGCAAAATTATGTGTTACTACTCACTTCTGCAATTGTATTTGCTCTCCCCTCTTGCTTCTCCGCTCTTTTTGACTGCTTACTCTCTGTTCTCTCCTCCTCTCCCTTTCTCCCTTTTCTTATCTCCTCCCCTCCTCCCCTTACTTTCTTCTATGCAATTACTCTATCAGAATTTTCCTTGGACATAGTATGATAGCAAACTCGTCAGTCCCCTCCCCACTCCACTTAATTTCCCGCACCCTCCCTCCGGCTCTACCAGAAATGTTATCAGGCCTAGTACGGAAGTCACATGTATATCTCCATTTCCTTCCCACTCTCCCACTCCCTTCCTTATCCATGCCTTAGCTCTTGCACTATCTGAAATGTCGTCAGGCTGAGTATGATGGTTAATTTCACATCCTTACTGTTAATGGCCTGTAAGAATGCCATTATATTTTCCCTTGTTCCCTCCCTTGCCTTGAAGCACTTTGAAAAACATTGAATAAATAAACTATCATATCATATCAAAGGCAGATGTTGCACCTAAGAGATTACTGAGGAGAAGAATGAATCAGATGAGTCCTAATAATAGTATTCTCATGTGATAATACAGAAATCCCGACTATGCCTGCACTTAGGGAAGCTGTGGAAAGAGTCTCCCAATTGTGCACAAAAGTCATGCATTTAGGATGCACCAGCATCAGTGGACAGGAGTCCAGAAATTCCTTTTGGCCAGACTAAAACATGTTGATAGCACCTGTGTTGATTTTCTGCTGGTAACAAAATGAAATGCTCTTTATATTGTTCATGCCAGTGACTAGCCGCAGGGTTGTGGTTTTGAACGCTTGACACATTCAGGCTCATTAGGAGTTGGCCAGTCAAGAAATAAGATGTCAGTAACAACGTATACTAGCACCTTTCTGGACCCGCCAATTCCAAATCTGCCAGTAGGAACTCTACTGAATCATCATCACTGTTAACAACGGTGCCAGTGATCCCGGCAACCCCATCCCATGAAGTCCTATGGGATGCCATGGAGTGGGGAGTTACCAGCGTCTCCACCACCCGTAATGTCCCGGTAACACAGGGACATTACCAGGCAGCAGAGACGGTACAGTAGTTCCCCAGTATGCCACCGGAATTCCAGGTGGGATACCTGGGAACTCATAGTGAACACCATTTTCTTGCTTCCAATGCTTTGCCACATAGCTATCCTCCCAGTCCTAAGTGCAAGCTACTCAACTCAGATGCATATATAGAGCAGTACGTTAGAAGTTAGCATGCACACAGAGTTGTCTACACTTGCAGCCACAATACCTGTGATTATCTGCAAGAGCACCTCTTTTTCGATTAAAAGGGTTCCTTTTTAACATTACATTGTGACCCATTCCATAAAATAACATGAAAGGCTGCCCAACACCTTACGGAATAAACATATTACAATATGCATTGTTAATATAACATGCCATTCATCTTAGGAAACACACAGATCCCTTGAAATGTAAGACACATAGGGCCTCATTACGACCCAGGCGGTAAGTTACCGCCTGGGTCGTACCTTTACCACCATGGCGTAAACTATGTTTACGCCATGGTGGTTGGCGGACTTACCGCCCCATTCCGAGGCGAGTGGGGCGGTAAGTCCCCATTAACCCATTTACCCTTCCCCATTCCCATTTTTGCCCCATAGGGCATAATGGGAGTGGGGAAGGCGTTAATTACGCCACCGTAAATTACGGTGGCGTAATTAACAACAAGGTCCCTTAGCGCCATGGATTTTAACACCTGCTAAAAGCAGGTGTTAAAACCTCCATGGCACTAAGGGACCTCGGAATCAGGCGGTAAGGGTCAGCGCTGTTTACGCCGCCGTAAAACCCTTACCGCCTGGGTCCTAATGAGGCCCATTGTCTACAGGGACTTACAATGGTGCCCTGATTTCTGGGAAATATGCTGTAGTTGTTCATATCCGTGAGCACTCATGTGAAGCCTTCTCCTGGTATACATTCCCACCTGGTGCTTATACCTTTAACTGCCTAGTGTAGAGGAGCAGCAGAGAAGAGCAGCAACACTAAACTACTCAAGGGTCATCACAAACCCAGGCTGTGAGTGAAAAATGCTGAGAAGTTCAGAAACTCTGTGTGTGTTTATATACCACCATCTCCCATACAAACTCATCTGTTTGATTATTCTCCTCAAAAATTTGTTCGGTCCGCAGATCGTTTAATCTGCAGGACTCCTCCCGGGCCATGACATTTTTGGTGATAGCTCTCTCTGTCTGAGCACTTTTCCCGAGAACTTAGTATTGGATTCCTGGCAGGGACTTCAAATACAGTTCTTCAGCAAAGGGTTTTCTATCTGGCACATTTGTGGGATCAAGACTGTCAGATATCAAATTGAGCAGGATAATCGGATAATACAACATGGCTATGTGAGTGCCAAGAAATACAGCAGCATATGTGGATAACAAAGCACTCTGAACTCCTGCTTGATTTACTTACTAGCACACTGCCATCTGGCCATCTTTACCATTCAGACTGTTTCCCTTTTTACCAGCATGGACATACTTGCCTGTCAAATGAGGTTTTCAGATAACAGCACACTGTGTGCATGTATTTATTTATGCTTTGTTTATAATGTGCGTGCATGCATATAGAAACTCTCCTGAGCGCCAAAGTATGACAACAGTTTTGCTGCAGTTAACCAAATAAAAGAACCTATTTATTTGTCCAAGGTTCATATTTACAGAAATGATAATGTGAAGCTATTGTGCTGAAAAATTCCCAAACCTCCATCATTAATGCAAATACATTACTGGTGAATTTTCTCAAGTACCTGAACTCTTATTCACAAACAAAGATGAGTAAGCATCATTCGACAAGCTTTGCAAACGGTAGCTTTGGCTATAGGTAAGGTTGAACTATGATAGATCTTCTGGGGCTTAGAGGAAAAAAGCTAATACAAATAAGGTAAAAGAAAGAAAAAAGGTCCAAAAATAATTATTTTATAGTAGCATATTCCAAAACAATGTATGTATGTATATTTGTGTAGTACTTATGAAGAAGGAGACCTGAACATCACCCTCAGTGCACCTATCTCGCTCTCTGCCCATCGACAGAGAAACAAGAGATGTACATCGCTCGTGAACCCCTCACACCCTTTCATCGATGATGTATTGCAGGCGTGAGGAATGCTATTTATTCACTCAGACATCCATTCAGACCATATCCTGATGACGTCATAGAAAAGACAACCCTGCATTCTATAGAGCAAGTTGGCTGACTGCAGCCACATAGAGCCGATGATGTCACAACTGACATCATGACACAGATGATTTAGACATGAAGCACATATGCATTCCTGCATGAAGCTACACAGACATTTTAGTTTATTGGTGATAGACATTACGCAAATGCTTATGACTTACATAGTTAGAGGACTGACACACATACTCTTCGATAAGCGGAAAAAATGCAAGATGCATAAGAATACAAATGGACAGCTTGTTGAAGCTCAATTCAACTAACAGGGACATCCATCCAAATAAAGATGGACAACATAAGTGCATTTGAGTGAATGGGAGAGACTTCGAAAATTCGAGACACAGAGAAAGCTGATAGACTGATCCAGCTAAAGCTGACAGAGCAGGCTTCCAGTGCACTTACCGCGCACCGATAGCCAAAGACAAAGGGTTAAAGAACATCCCCAGATAAGCGGAAACAATAGGGCACCTGCAGGAAGCCAAAGCAGAAAATCCTCATAATTACAGACAGAAGAGAACCATTTTGTGGTCCTCACACACTTGACCTGAACATGGTGGACAATGCCTAATTCATTCAAGCTAGTTAGAGATTGCTTTTCCCACCGGACTAAATACAGGGAGATACAAAGGTAGCACAGGTTCAAAGACTAATGATCTGTCTCAAGGCACAGGAGATCGGGGATGGTAACTTATTGGGAACACGCAGTATCTTCAGAGTCGTTCCCACTACCTTGAGTGTTGCACTTAGCCTGGTACCTGCAAGGCTGAGAAGGCTCTGTCTGTCCAATCCCTATTCACCTACTCCAATGAGTTTATAAAACCATGCACTGGCCAACTACCTTTCACTAACCTGTAACTTTGTATTTGATACTTTCGGAGGTGGTCTCAGGAGGAGCCAACATATATGCTTACCCATTGGGCGCACTAACTTCTATGGAAAGGTTTATGTATCTCACCTTGCTAACCTATCCTGTTTTTTTAGTGATGTAACTGCATTTTGTGATGTCATTAGTGAACAAAATCAGCTGACAACAGCCTAGACACTGAAAGCGTGTCGAGAATGTTACATTGTTCATGCTGCAATCCGTGTCATTTGAAAGCATAATAAAGACAGTTGAACTTTGCTCTATGGTCGGGTCTTCCGTTCTTGGTGCAGGGGATTTACAGAGCCCAGTTCCTCGTGCCTGTACATCGGGAAGGCTGATGATAGTCCACTGACTACTTTTACTGGTGTTAGAAAGATGATGGTTGCTAAGACCTCTCAACAATAAGACCACCTTGTCCCACCTCGTGCCCAAAGAGCTGCGTCATGACCCATGATGACCAGACCAAAAAGAGCATGCATGGATGTTTGAACGGTTGTCAGGAACCGCCTTGGAGAAATTCCTGCTTGTCCCCGTGGGACGCCAAGCGGAATGGACGGCGGAGGGGCAGATTAAAGGGCTTCAGCAGATCAACGGAGCGTAACTGTAGACTCAGCCATACCACAAACATTGGGAAGGGAAAGTTGTTGTTTGTTCATTTTTTTTGTGTTATTGTGAAGAAAAGAAACAAAGAAAACAGAAAGGAAAACCTGTATTCTAGGTGTTAGATTGGTTTATGGAAGATAAACAAGAAAATACAAATACATTTTAGGCAGAAATCTTAGTTACGGAAGACTTACATGTGGAAATCCTATGTCTAGGTGGTAGCGTAGCTCCCTTAGGTCCGGAAGGTGGTTATCATATGCGACGGTATAGAGAAGAACAATGTATGTGTTGGAAATACCTGGTTGAAGGCTGGAAGATGGGCGTATATATGTTATGTTGTTTGTATTGTTGTGTTTTAAAGTATTGTGAGGTTTTTGGGTGTGTATTTTGAAGTATAAAGACCTTTCCCTTATATTTATGACATCACATATAGCGTTCATAAATAGGACACAGAGAGTTTTAATGGAAGTGAAGACCCATAGTGGGGCATAGACGTGGCGATAGCAGAGTTCAAAAGAAAAAAGGTGATTCTCTTTAACATGGTGAGATGATGATCGAGGTGGTATAGAGGATTGTACCCTTTTAAGAGAGGCTTGATGAGCCCATAAAAAAATTGTAAATTGGCATTTAAGGGCAGAGCGCACAGTGTGGGATATGCACCAAACATGCTCTTGTTGATGGTTGTAAACCAGAGAGTCTGTTGGAAGTTCTGTGGAGATTTATTGTGGCTTTGAGAGAGCTTATTAAATTGAACATTGATGGCAATCTAGAAATGTACAAATTGGTAATGTGTTAAACTGTGTTAGAAAATCCCCACTTGAGGTCAAGTAAGTGTCGACAGTCAGAAAGTGATGTGCCACCATGGGGGACACACCCGTTCAACATATGTGGAAGTCCCTCCTGCAGTATCAAGACAAAATACGCATGCATAGCACGGAATGGACTCATGATACCAAGGTCAAAATGGCAAAGTCATGGCCCCAAGAGGGCAATCTTTCCAAATACAACCACATATTTACATGCCACGTATAAAGGGAAAGCAATTGAGTATGTAGTTAGCCATGTTGGAGCTTTGGAAATTGTTTGAGGACATCCCTTGACCTGCTTCACCCCAAGAATTACAGACCAATCTCTAACTACAGATTTTTTGTGAAACTCATTGACCGGACTTCATACTCCCAGCTCAACTCCTTTGTAGAATTCAACTGCCTCCTCGATCCCGCACAATCAGGCTTCAGACCGTGACATGGAACTCTAATATCGATCTGGGATGATCTCAAGGTCACTGCAGACACTGATTGCTATGCAGCATTGATTCTCCTCGATCTCGCTGCAGCCTTTGACATGGTTAACCACTCAATCCTCCTTCAATTGGATCCAGTGGCACTGCTCTCAAATTGATTGCTTCCTTCCTCAACAACAGGAGATAAATAACCCTCCTCTCCTCTTATGTTTCAATTGCTTGCTTGGTGAACACTGGAGTACCCCAAGGGGCATGCCTGTCTGCCCTCCTGTTCAACCGCTATATGACCAATGTTCCAGGAATCATCCACATGCACAACATCTCCTGTTACAACTATGCTGACGATACCCAAATTATCCTAAGAATTCCCAAGTCAGGCACCAACCCCTTTCCCGACCTTGAAGCCTGTCTCTGTGATATTGATCGATGGATGACAATAAACCACCTCCTTTGAAACCTGCTAAAACTGAAATCATAGTGTGCGGGAATACTGCCCTTCTACCACAGCCGCTCCAATGGCCCCCGTCCCTCTGCTCCCCTGCCTCCCTCCGATACTGTGAAAAAAATAGGCTGCACAATGGACTCAGGCCTGACCCTCTCCCGTCAGATCAACCATGCGTCAAAATGCTGTCACTACCACCTCAAACTTCTCAGGCACATTTTCCCTACCTCTCCTACCCAAACAGATTTGCTGCAGTTTTGTCTATTGTGATGTTGAAACTGGACTATGCCACCTTCCTATGCCTAGGAGCCCCAGCATACCAACTCAACAAACTTCAAAGAGCCCAACACGCTGCTGCAAAACTGCTCCTTGCCCTGGGTCAACGAGACCACATCTCACCAGCTCTCCGAACCCTCCACTGGCACCCAGTCGGACAAAGGGCCAGCTTCAAGACCCTATGCATCACTCACATTGCAGTGCACAAGATCGGCCCGTTGTACCTACAAGAAAAGATAAAACCATATCTCCCATCCCGCACCCTTAGATCAAGCACCTCCTTTTAGGAGGATCCGCCTTCTCAACCATGGCCCCATCTCTGTGGAACTCATTTTGCCCCTGATATTTGTCACACCCAAGACTATATGACGTTCTGCAAAGCTCTAAAAATGTGTCTCTTTCCATAATACCAACCACAACCATCTGAAGCAATTGAACCCTAGCAACCTGATGACTAATGCTCAATGAGATCCTGAACAATGTCATCATTGAATACACATATTAATTTGCTAATAAGCAACGGCATACCAGAAATGCGGAATATCGATCTCCTTAGATCAAACTCCACCCAAACACTCACCTCCCATATCACTATGCTTACTCTCTGCTCTACATCACACAATTAGAGTGCAGCTACACCCCTCGATCAATTTTAGTCTAGCTGCTCAAATACGAACATTACCCCATGAACACCTCATCATTCTAATAAAATCCAGCTATATCCCATGAAAAATCGGAATAGCTGCACACATAAGCGTCTTACATGTCTAATGCAGCCAGAACCCATTCTTGGTGTCCACCCGCCAGACTGCACCCATTCAACCGATATCATTACTGCCACACCTAATGCAAGCATGCAGCTACCGTAAGGCAGTTACTTCAGCTGCCCACATAACTGGTTCACCCAAGCACCCTATGACACCCAACTCTCTCTCAAATGAGCAGGACTACGGTCCCCAAGGGCGTTCAACCAACCAGCATTTTGAGGTCATACCAATGATATATGAGCGCTATATAAATGTCAAATAACATAACATAACATAACAGGGAAGAGAACCCGCCTCAGGAAGAGTGGATGCTGAGCCTGTGCGATGCAGGGGTGAAGCACCCTGGCTCATCCACCTCCTCCAACCATAGACCCTACAACAGAGGGATTTTACTCCTTGAAGGAACTAAATGCAGCGGCAGGGTATACCAATCTCGTTTATGCACCACCCACGTACAGCCACAAGGACACGCTTAGCAGTGTGAAGCCAGTAGGCAAGAGAATAGATGCTATGACCATGGAGAGCAAGGAGCGCAGTGAACTACAAGCGAAATTGGCAAAGAATGAAAGAGGGGTGTCAGAAATGGGGGTAGTGATTGATTGTGTCTTCAAAATAGTGGGTAGGAGGACAGATATTGCTCAAATTAGATGGGAAGAACACAAGCGAGCATACAAGCACAGAAGAGGAATCTCAGAGATACAGATGGAAGAAGAAGATAGAGAATGGACAGAGATATGGGAGGAAGTAGAAAGAAGATAGAGGGAAGAGAGAGAGGTACAGGAGAGACTGAGAAGGGAAAAGGAGGAAGTAAAAGAGAAGGAAAAGGAGGGCAGAGAAAGAAAGAAGCAGAAAGAGGTGGAGGAAGAAGTAAAGAGAACGGTAGAAGAGGAAAAGGAAAGACAATTTCAGTTGAAGAAAGAGAAAAGAAGGTTAGAAATTGAAAGGCTTGTCAAGGGCCCCCAGTGAATGGACGAAGAAGAAAGGGATTGAAGACAGGAACAGGAACGGGAGAGAAGCAGAGAAAGACGCCTTACCGAGGTAGCAGACATTATGACACAACCAACACGTTAAATGATGATGAAAGAGAGGTGATACAGAGGAGAATAGGAGTACTGTATATGAGCAGGAAGGATAACGCCTCTGCTGCAAAGCTAAGTAGACATATAGCAGGGCCTCAGTTGAGTCGGAACAACAGCTCAGTAGATAGAGGGATGGAGAAACAACGCGAGAAACACTTGTTAAGGATACTTAACTTTGAAGATGAATGAGAAGAGGACAGCAATAATAGTGGGGGAACCACTGGATTGGATGAGGACATGGGATAAGTGAAGATAATGAAGGGAGAAGGCCATGCCATCTATGCAGGAAGATAAACCCTGAGTGGGAGACATTATGGGATGGGGAGGAAAACATTGGGGAAAATATCCTTTGTCCAGGGAAGCAGACAAAGGCATTTTTGAGATGATCTATGCATTAGTAAAGCAAGGAATTTCGGTACCACAGCAGTGTACCCTGTGAAAAAGGTGACAAGGGGATCATGGTGTTTTATTGAAGATCTGCGTCCATTGAATAGCATCGTCGAGGCAGAATTTCTGCTAGTTTCCAACCCAGCAACAATATTATTATTACTCTGGAAGCTAATCACTTCACTGTGATATGTTTGAAGAATGCTTTCTTTTTTAACCCTCTTCATGAAGAGTCACAAGACTTGACATTGTTTATATATAGAAACACCAAGTGGAAACATACAAGACTTCCTCAAGGGTGAATCAATCTCCGTATTCAATAGAGTGCTTCAGATGGACATAGGGAATGTACAGATGGATAGCACGATTATCCAGTAGGTAGAGGACATCCTGATTTGTAGCAAGAGCCAGGAGCAGTGCAGGGGGGACGCCATGTGATTGTTGACTGTGTTGGCAGAAAAGATTTACAAGGTAGACAGGGCAAAACTCCGATATTGTCAGAGCAAAGTCTTGTATATTGGACAGGTGATATCCCTGGAAGGCAAAAGAGTAACCCCGGAAAAGCGGAGGCGATTTTCAGAATGCAACCTCTACGGACTGTAAAAGAGATGCAGTCATTCTTGGGTCTTTGTAATTACTGCAGATTTTGGGTGTTTGACTACAGAATATACATAAGGCCCATTTTAAGCGGTCTCTGGGACACTCAGTGGGGGGTCAGTAAGCTGACATGGACACAAGATATGACTGAAGCATTTGAGGAATTGAAAGGGGCAATATGTACTGCCCCAGTTTTAGGGACTCCCCACTATTGCAAGGAGTTCTATTTATTGTCCCACTCCAATGGAGCATTAATGACCACGTTGCTCACACAGAAAACAACCTTAGGGCATGAACCAATAGCTTATTACAGCGGGCAATTTGAATCTAAGTGATTTGCCCGCAGCTGAAAGTACCACGGGCAAATCGTTTGCATGAGAAAGGTGCAAACTAACAAAAGTTTGCACCTTTCTCATGCGAACACACATACATTCTCACACATGCACAACACGCCCATAACAACCCCCACCCAGACCCTCAGCACACCCCCACCCACACCTGCAACATAAACAAACCCCACTTACCTTCATCTTCACGCTGGGTTCCTGCAGCGCCAGTTCCCTTTCACTTCAGTGATTGGGAACCGGCGCTGCAGGGTCCTTTGCTTTTCTTTTTTTTATGGAAGGCTACAGGGGTGTCCCCCGCAGTCCCCGCTCACTATACCATAAAGTATAGTGAGCGGGGCAAAATGGGAGACACCCCCGCAGCCCCTGTGTCTTTTTTTTTGTAACGGAAGGCTGCCTGCAGAGGTGTCCCCCGCAGCCCCAGCTCATTATACCATAAAGTATAGTGAGCGGGGGCTACGGAGCACACTCCTGCCGGCCCTGTTTCTTTTTTTTGTAAAGGAAGGCTACGGGGGTGTCCCCGGCAACCCCCGCTCAATATACCATGAAGTATAGTGAGCGGGGCGATGCGAGGGACACCCCCGCTGCCCCCTTTTTTTTTTTACAATGCTACCACCAAAGGTTCGAACTTTTGGTGTTCGAACCTTTGGTGGTAGCATTTTTAGAAATTTTGGTCAATGCAACCATTTTTCTTAGGTAATTTTAACCTAAACCGGCAATTTGACCAGTGATGAGAGAACATTTTCCTTGCAAAGAAGCACTGGCTGCTGCTTTATTTGCAGTATAGAAGTCAGCAAGAATGGCAATTGGTTGCAATACCACGTTATTCTCTTTTCAGCATTCTTGAAAATCACAAGCGCACACTGACTATGCAGAGAGCATCAGGATATGAGGTGATTATCTCTAATCCAGCGATAAAGGTAGCAAGGTGCAAAATTGTAAATCCAGTGACACGTATAGCAGAACCATCAGAAGAGGGAGGCTATGTACATTTATTTATTTATTTAAATTTATATAGCGCGCAAGTAACCCATGGGCATTGAGCGCTGTTACTTGCAAGAGCTTAGTTACAGGCAAAGAAGCATTCATCAGTACATTATGTATTCAACAGGCATAGAGCTGCTGTTTTGGTTGGTACAGTTGGTCATTACAAACAGTTTAAGCACTGGAACATAGGAGATGTATTCAGCTGGTGCGAGGAATCTTATGTGAATAAGATGGTTTTTATGGATTTGCGGAAGGTGCAAAGGGAGGCCTCACCTCGGATTATAGGAGGTAGGGCGTTCCAGTGAGTGGGTGCGAGATATGGGAAGATGGAGCCGCCAGCTCTGGCTTTTTTTACTAATGGCACAGAAAGCATGTTAGTATATGGTGATCTGGTTGGCCTCGTAGTAGAGACGGGGTGGATCCTTTGGGAGAGGTAGTCGGGGGCAGTAAGGTGAAAGCACTTGTGAGTCAGTGTCAGCGTTTTGAAGATGATCCTTTCTTTTATTGGGAGCCAGTGTGCTCGTTTTCTGGCTTCCGAGATGTGTTCTCGTTTGGCAATGCCTTGGGCTGCCCGGAGAGCGCTATTCTGAATGATTTGTAACCTCTCTAGGTTTTTGTTGGATGTACCTAGGAAGAGTACATTACAATAGTCAAGCCTAGATACATGATTGTGCTCTGTATATGGCATCTTATGATGACATCCCTAGGGTAGGAGAGAACACATTCAAGGGGGGAGAAGTACTCTCTATTGATGAGTCTTCAAGAATAGACTGGACAACAGAAGAAGGACATACTGGGACGGAAGTGGTAAAAAATAAAATCTGATGGGACTGTTGAAGTAGTAGCAAGCGCAAGATTGCCTTCACATTTCTCAGCACAAGTGGCAGAATAAGTGGCTCTCAATTTGGCACTAGAAGCGCACAAGGAGGAGGAGATCACTGTGTACTCCGACTCAACCTACATGACATTAACAGTACATTCAGGACTGTCACGTTGGAAGAGAAGGGGCTATAGTCATGCTGATGTGACACCAGTGAAGCACGCACCCCTATTGTCAAGATTCATAGATGCACTACAACTCCCGTCAGCCATAGCAGTTGCAAAGTGCCAGGGGAAGGACGTGTTCTCCCATGGCAATGAGGCTGCAGACACAGAAGTGAAGCGTGCAGCATATTTTACAGAAATAAGAGAGTTTTTTATCTAACACACAAATAACTTGATGTTGAAGGAAGGATATAATGAATTGCCCGTTACTCAAGTAATAGAGTTCCAAGGGCAAGCGCCAAAAGAGGAGAAAGAATGGTGCTCGATGTCCCCTACAGGTACAATGTGGAGACAGTGAAGCACAGGAAAGCTACTGATCCCTATGGCATTGCTGCAGATTGCTCTCACACAGCTGCACTATCCCACCCACCTTAGTAAGGAGGTTTTTGCTGCACACATTGAGGAAGACTGCTTCTGTCTAAACTTGGCAGAACTTGTCACCACTTTCATGAGTTCTTGTGTGAATTGACAGAAATACAATACAGGCTACACATTGCGTTTAGTGGGAGGAGCAATGCTGCACCCTAATGGGCTTTTCAAACATCTACATGTAGATTATGTGGACATGACGCAAAAAGGATAGCGTTACATGATAGTGGTCATGTGCCCATTTTCCGGATGGATCAAAGCTGGTCCATGTTCACACCCTGAAGCCCAGAGTGCAGCAAAATTCCTCATCAGAGAGGTTTTCCCATGATGGCGGTTGTGCGCGGTCCTGCGTTCAGACAATGCACCCCACTTTGTAAATTAGACCTTGAAGCACATCACAAGCCTATTGGGGATTGTGCATAGGTTTTCCTGTGCTTATCACCCGCAAGCGAACTGGATTTGTGAATAATGATAATGATGGGTTATTTATATGGCGCTTTAATCCAAAGCGCTTCACAGAGCACATATTTACATACAATATCACCCGGCCGAAATTGGTACTCATTTATTGACCTCGAAAGGATGAAAGGCTGAGTTGGCCTTGCCAGGATTCGAACCTGCAGATCACTCTCAGAGCGCTCAACCCACTGAGTTATCTTACTGAATGCCTCATTGGCTTGCTCAAGGAAATGTTATTGTTAATTTAACACGCTTAAAACCAGCAAGTGGTTTCCGAGTGCGGGATTCGAACCTGTGTTGCACCTCATCATTTTACTTCCAAGACAAATGTGTTGGCCCTGAGCTATCCTTCCTCCCCCAATTCGATGCCTCCCATTGGGATGGCTCCTTCCGCCCCCCAACAGGATGGCTCCATTGCCTGCCCTTAGCCTTGTTTGCATTGCGCAATCAGCCTGGATCCGAGAACTATTTAATCCCTCATGAGATGGTGACAGAACGCTGCATGCAGCACCCACTTGCTCCTCCCACTAGAGCGCTGGCAGGTGCCCAGAACACCTCTACTCTCCTAGGTGATGAAATGCGTTACTATGCTGCTTCAATGATGGCTAGTGCTTCTTTTATCTTTTCGAAAGCTCCAGTCGTCCGGCCAGGGAAGGCTGAAGAAGGATGATGCCAAAGTAACAGACTCTGAACTGCTCAAACAACCTCTACAATATCCAGGGAACTAGGTTTCAGCTACAAAATGTACCTGTACCTGGTATAAGCCCTGTTTCGATGGCCCCTTTGTAGTGGAGCATGCGACGGACAAGGCCATGAAGCTTGCTGGCAAAAAGGCCTGGAACTATATTGGAGATGTCAAGCCCTGCAAAGGTGAGTCCTCCTCGGCCCAGCTCATAGATGATCAGATGCAAGAAGAAGAACCACAAGGGGAAGAGACATTACAACACGTGCAGACTAGAGCTAGGCAAGAGGAAGATTAACAGCTAAGATAGGCACACTGTTTTTTTCCCTACACTAGGTATTCATCGTGAAAGTTGAACAGATTTGTGGCGAATCATTTTTCTACCTAAACACCTCTGAAGACGCACTTTCCTAAGTACATCACAACCTCTGAGCAAATGATCCTGTCTAAAGTGTACTTTATGCTTTCCTTCTTTACGTTGCACACACTTATCCAGCGTTAACTCGAGGTAATCCATCATTTATTACACTACTCAATAGTATGAAAATTTGTTTAATTGGAAACAACTATTTCTTGCAGCACTTGCACACTACTACCACTGCAGAGCTTGACTAACATAATACAACTTTTTCAAATGGACTCTATGGACAATACAAAACAAATCCAGGAGTACGAAAAACAGAAGCTGCCACAAGATTCGTTATGATGTCATTTTCTGCATTCTGCTGTCTCTACCCCTTTACCCCCACTGCATTAAAATATATTGGCCCTCATTAGGACCTTGGCGGAGGACCATGGCGCTATTAGCACCATGGTCCATGGCGCTAAGCTGCCAACTCCGCCATGGGGGTTGGCGGACTTACCGCCCCATTCCGACCTTGGCGGGGCGGTAAGTCCCCAATCCCCATTTACCCTTCCCCATTCCCATTTTTGCCCCATAGGGTATAATGGGAGTGGGGAAGGCGTTAATTACGCCACCGTAAATTACGGTGGCGTAATTAACAACAAGGTCCCTTAGCGCCATGGATTTTAACGCCTGCTAAAAGCAGGCGTTAAAATCACCATGGCGCTAAGGGAACTCGTACTCAGGCGGTAAGGGGCGCCATGGTTTACGCCGGCGTAAACCCCTTACCGCCTGGGTCCTAATGAGGGCCATTGTGTTTCTGATGCATATGCTTTGGTACCTGCTAACACCATCCCTACCCCTGCCATCAAGGGAACCATATCTGGTCAAATAAGTAGCGCTGCCAGAGAAGTAAAAAGACTCAGATGGAGTGCAGATATAAACTTTGAACAAGTAAATGCATACCTTGCTGATTCGTCCCATATATCTAACAATTTGTGGTAAAAGCACATTACCAAGGTGTGGAAAGAGACAATGAAGGAGAGATGCTATGTATGCTCCCTCATCCTTATGCACCTGTCGCTCTGCACACCGGTCTGTTTCAACGGAAATGGGCTACACTCTGATGGATGTCTCAGAAGACAGCTACATCAAGACTCAAGAAATGATAGGAGACCATTGGACCACTGACAAAACAATAGAGTACATCCTTGATGGGCCAAACACAGGGGAAGTCAGAATAGTGGCACAAAAGGAGTTACAATGCCCAAGGACAGGACAAAGGGAGCTAGGAGGAATGGCCGGATGCTGGGAGATAACTCAGTTGCTAGCATATGGGTAAATAGTCACAGAAGAGGGATGGAAGGAGGGAATGGTAGGAAGCAAAGCACATGCACTCCTGACATTTCCAGTTAAATTAGTGCAAAAAGAAAACAATTAAAGTCTCAAAGAATGGGCAACAAGCGCAAAACTGCTCATCTCGGTGGAGAATGAAGCAGGTCCCATGCGTATTATACCTCTTATGCTTCCCGAATGAAGGTCCAGTGAAGGTTGGAGAGAACAAAGGATGGCAGGCAGGAAGGTTGGCACAGCAGTACTTTTGGACCACTATTGTGCCTGTGGATCCAAAGTATACATGTAACCACTGCCAACATAGGGTGGAATATGCTCATTCGTGCATCTGAATATATAGGAAAGACATACAAATGGATGGTCCCTAAAATGGAAGCACAACAGAGAAAGAAAAAGTCTGTAGAACTGACAAGAGTGAAGAGAAGTAACATTTCAACCAAGATGGGTGACTCATTAAACTCTATACCAGCTGAGCACAGCCTGTTTAGTACAACTGAGATGTTCTGTGTATCAGTGATCCCAGCAATTCAGGCCAGTATGAATGCCAAATGGCTCCAGATCACCAGATGGGAGCTGTTGCAGACGATAAACTAATCCGTCAAGGTATTCAATGCTATCTTGGAGGAGATGAGATTGATGACCATACATAACAGATATGTCCTGGATCTGCTCACCGATGTGAAAGGAGGCGTTTGCACCAAAATCTGGCCTTCCTGTTTCACATATGTGCCTTCCCATAAAGGTGACAATGGAACACTCACTGAGATGATCAGGCAACTATCTGACCTGCATGCTAAAATGGAGGCAGTGACAAACCCAATAGAAGAAGATAGAGACCGGCTGTCCTACATATTTTCCTGGATAGCATCATGGATGGCTAGCGAACTGAAAGTGCTCATAGCAGCTTTTGGGCTAGTATTATTTGTTTTCTGCGTTATCAGGGTAGCAATAGCTCAATGCAAAATGAAAAGACAATAGAGATGAAAATCTTACTGGACATGGAGACAAAATCAAATGAAGAAACACAGACTCTTGACATGTTACAATCACACCTGAAGCAGTGTCCTCTGTTCCTGCCAGGTACAAAGTTCTCCTTTCCCCCAGACGCATGCTACTATTGGGGAAAAAAGGTGTGGTGAAAACCTGATGGAGATTGCTGATACATGACCTGGAGTTTGGATGAACAAGTAAGACGTGCTAGACATGTGGCAAAGGTATGGATCCCTGTGCCGTACCTGACCAGAGAGAATAGTTTTGGGAGTGTGGTTGACTTGTCGACCACAGGGGGAATTGAAGAGGGAGAACTGAGCATCGCCCTTGTTGCACCTATCCTGCTCTCAGCCCGTTGACAGAGACACCAGAGATGTAGATCACCTGTAACCCCTTTCTCCCCTTCATCAATGATGGAGCATAGGTGTGAGAAATGCTATTGACTCAGAGAGCCATTCAGACCATATCCCGATGACACCGGAGAAGAGGCAAGCCTGCAATTCTATAGAGCAAGTCGACTGACTACAGTCACATGACATCACGACTGGCATCATGACATAAATGAGTTAGACATGAAGTACATATGCATTCCTGTACGAGGCTACACAGACATTTTAGTTTACTGCTAATAGACATACAAAAAATGCTTATGACTCAAATAGAGGATTTGCACACAAACTCTTTGCTAAGCAGAAAACCACAAGACGCATAAGAATACATATGGACAGCTTACTGATGCTCAATGCAACTAACTGGTACAGCCATGCAAATAAAGATGGACGGATAGGTACATTTTAGTGAATGGGAGAGGCTTTGAGAATTCAAGACACAGAGAAAGCTGAGAGACTCATCCATCTGAAGCTGCATGACCAGTCTTCCAGCACAATTACTGCGCACCGATAGCCAAGGACACAGGGGAAGGAACGTTGCCAGATAAGCAGAAACAACAGGGCACTTGCAACAAGCCAAAGCAGAAAATCCTCATAATTACAGACAGAAGAGAGATATTGTGTGGTCCTTACACACGTGACCTGAACATGGTGGAAAATGCCTATTAATTTGATCTAGGTAGAAATTGCTCTTCCCACCGGACTGAATACAGGGAGATACAATTGTAGCACAAGTTCTAAGACAAATGTTCTTCCTCACAGCACAGGGGATCAGGGAATGTAACTTATTAGGAACACGCAGTGTCTTCTGAGTTGTTCCCACTACCTTGAGTGCTGCACTTGACTTGGTGCCTGCCCAAAGCTGAGACGACCCTGTCTGTCCAATCCCTATTCAACTGCTGCAATGAGTATATACAACGTTGCACCGGCCAACCACCTTTCACAAACCTGTAAGTTTGTATTTGATACTTTGGAGGTGCTCTCAGAAGGAGCCAATAGACATGGTTACCCAATGGGCGCACTAAAACCTATAGAAAAGTTAATGTGGCTCACATTGCTAAACTATCCTATTTCACGTTCAGTTTTGGGGATGTAACTGCATTCTGTGATGTGATTATTGAACAAAACCAGTAGACAACCACCTAGACACTGAGAGTGTGTGGAGAATGTTACATTGTTCATGCAGCAATCCCTGTCATTTGAATGCGTAATAAAGACAGTTGAACTTTGCTCTATGGTCGGGTCTTCTGTTATTGGTCCAAGGGATTTGCTAGTGAAAGGTGGTTGGCCAGTGCAACGTTTATACTATATTACTTTGGCCAATCACCTTTGAATAACCTGTAATTTTGTATTTGATACTTTTGGAGGTGGTCTCAGAAGGAGCCACAAGATATGGTTACACAATGGGTTCACTAACACCTATAGAAAGGTTTATGCAACTCACATTGCTAACCTTTCCCATTGCACGTTAGGTTTTTTAGGTTGTAACTGCATTTTGTGAAGTCATTAGTGAACAAATCCACCAGACAACCACCTAGACAATGAGCGCGTGAGGAGAATGTTACACTGTTCATGCGACAATCCCTGTCATTTGAATGTTTAATAAAGACAGTTGATCTTTTCTTCATGGCCGGGTCTTCCATTCTTGGTGCATGGGATTTCCAGGGCCCAGTTCCTCTTGCCTGTACATCGGGAGGTTGCTAATTGTCCCCTGACCGCTTTTAAACTATCAACCTGAACAGCCATCTAAGTACTGACCATCATAGATATCTTTGAGAATGCAAGGGGGAAATAAGAATAGGTGATTCTTTGTTTTTCACAAAAAAACATTAAATGGTCCAGTTGTTTCATTGTCTCCAGCAAGACATTCCACAGTATAGCAACCAATACCTGGAAAGAGTGACCCATGGGTCTTCATCACTTATATTGAGGAGTGTTGACTAAATAACCTCTATTTGAATGAAGATCTGCAGCAGGACCATGCCAAAAGATCTTGTTTGTCAGATAGAACTAGTCAGTTCCATGAAGACATTATGCCCAGTGTGAGAGTCTTGAATGAAATTATGTCATTAACTGACAGCTTGTGCACTATACACATGATAGATGAAATGTGTTATTTCCTCAGTGCAACAGGTTGAATTAATTGATACCGGTAGTTGCTGGAGTTGCTGTAGTTGCCAGATCACTGACATGGAGACACCAACGAGAAGAGCATTGCACTGGTTTATCTTTACTTCTGTGATAGCCCAAGAGCGCATGCATATTTTTCCTGGAGGAAAAGTGTCCTACGTTTCTGCAGCAACACTAAGTAGCTTGGGGAACATACTATGTTGATGACTTGTGGGGCAACTTGAAGAAAATAATCTAAAATGCCCCTTTGCAATTTGACCTGCTATGAGATAACAACAGTAGTGTGGGGAAGAGGGACTTGTGTGTCCCTCTCCTGGGATATTTCCTTCATAATTTTTATTGCAGGAAGCAAGTGTCTGACTCATTTAGATGGACCGTGTTAATACATCAGGTCTCATTCCTCTCAAACAGAGTTGGATACTGGTTGGGTTGTACTCTGGTTTCCCTCTCTGCCTAAGAATGACTTTTGTTTAATGAGTGCAATTGTTATAAGTAATTTTGTTATGTAATTGTTTGACATACACATTAAATAATAAATCCTTATAGAATGAGGGAGGGGGTCATTATTGCGAGATAATTACCCGCCACCAAATTCGCTGAGAGCCATAAACTGGTGGAAGGTCATTATATCAAGTGATAATTGCCCTTCCTGAGTTCTAAAAGGATAGTAGCACATAGTGGTAGTAACAATACATGTTTTGTAGTTTTGGTGGTGAAGTAAAAACATGATTTTAATAGTAACTTAATGTAAAACCTTATTCTCCTTTACCGTAACATAAATAGTGAGTAAGTAGACAAACTGAGTTAGTAAATGAAATGTGATTTTATTTTGTAGTGTTTAAATAACACGGTTATCTCATACGTTAATGATTTTATTTAAAAACTTTGTCAAACTGAAGTAGGTTTAGAATGAGCAGCCATTAGGTGTCATATAAATGTAAACGGTTTTTCTTTAAGAAAATGAAAGCATTTCCCCATGTTGTAGCTTTCTCTATGGTCTGTTAAATAGGATGCTGCTGCAAAAAATAGTTCCTCCCAGAGAGTATATATCTTGTTAAAAGAGAAATTGTCTGGAAAGTGCATTGGTTTTTCCCTTTCTGCTTTAGAAGTCTGAATGTTCACAATACAGTCAATACCGGTAGTTATTGACTGTACATTGGACATTCTGATTGGTTGAGAGAAGGTCAATAACGTTCTCCATGCACTAATAGTGGAGGAGGACAAGCATTCCGCGTATGCCACAGTTAACAATCATGTCATGTTATTTGTTGTTCCCTATTTTGTATTTTAAATCAGGAGGATCTATCAGAGAGGAAGGATGTAAACAAAGCTTTGGGGTCATCTGACACCCTGAGACCTTCTATCCGTCTGGTCAAGAGGACAGAGTGGTGGATTGTGTTGAAAGCAGCCAACAGATGCAGCAGCATAAGCCATCTCATTGACATCGAAAATCTGGTGCTGTTGACCTTTTACATCTACCAGGGCACACTGAGTGACCCTTTCGGGCCTGAAGCCTGACTCATCTTTGCCTAATAGTTTATGCTTTTCTACAAACGATTGTAGCTCAATAATAGTGTCTTTGTCTATGATTGTCAGTAAGAATGACATTGTTTCATATGCATATAGCTGGGATATTCAAGGGGATTGAGTGAAGACTTTTTAAAGAAGAGAGTGATCCAAATGCATGTAAGTAAGCAATGGGTGGATGACTTTGCAAAAGAGTGCATTATTATTTTTGATCTTGAGGTCTACCATGCATCACTTAATCATAGGCAAGGGTTTACATGTCCATGCAGTATTTATAGCTTGAAAAGTATGTTTGATGGTGAGTGGTTGGTAAAGAAAAGCCATTACACTCCATGGAACCCTCAAAAGGAGAGTCAGCAGATGCATGATTTCATTTGAATGATCTGAGTCAGGAATTGACTGACAGCAATGCTATTAGTTATTTTGTGGATTTTATCAAAGAAGGTTTGTAATAATTACACCCTTCTTCTTAAAATGGAATTTGATGAATTTTCTTTTTTTTAAATCAAAGTTTATTGACATTTTCGGTTATAACAACACATAATATCCAATTTGTCTAATATCCTAATGATAATTATAACATTATCCCCTCCCCAAACCACGGTCATGGATCGAGCATGTACATCTGTAGCGTCAATTGGGCTCTTAATTGTTACTTTACATTACAGTCGGATTTTCTTTGTAATAGCACACTCAAGCTTGGGGCTCAACACAACCTTCCAACAGTACCCATATCATATCACATATTACCCAAACTACATGAAGCTCCACAGGGTTTCTCAAAAAAAGGGAGCCACAAACCTTCAATGTCTGTTCTAGATTCATCAATATGATGTGTCAAAATGTCCATATCATAAATAGCACGTACTTTGATGACCCAATCATTCCCCCCGGGCATTTCCAGGCTTTTCCACTTCTGAGCCAAACAGCACCTTGCTGCCACCAACATGATCTGCAACATGTGACCTTGCGACTCTGCGTGATCCCCACCCACATCAATCCCAAAAAGAAGAAGCCACAGGGACATAACCCTCTCCACTCCATCCACCTCCTTAATCCACGACAGCACCTCTCCCCAATATGTCTGTACCACTGGGCAGTTCCACCACATATGTATGTAATCTCCTTTCTCTATTCGGAATTTCCAACAATGTGGATCATAGCCTGCTTTCATCCTGACTATCTTTTGTGGTGGGTAGTGCCACCTGTGAAGTACCTTCAGGGCCTGATGTCGAAATTGGAGCAAGGCTGTTGAATGGTTGGCTCGTCTGCACATTTTGGACCATCTCCTATCACCAATCTCCTCCCTTAGGTCTTTCCCCCATTGTGTTCACGCTGGTGGAGGATCCCTTGGAGCTGCAAACATGAGAAGGTTATAAAGGCAGGATATGACACCCGTTGTTCCCTGCTTGGAGATGAGAAGTTTTTCAAACTCTGTGAGATCCCTCCTAAGGGTGTCCCCCCAAGTAGGTTCAGTGAGAGCTGGGGATAGGTTGCTAAATCCCAGGGCCTCCTCCAGATCTTTCAGGGGCATAAAAGATCCCCCTAACGGCAACTGACCTGCCCTACTGAGGCCATCCTCATACCATTGTTGAAAAGCTTCTGGGGCATCAATCTTATCTCTAATTGGAGGGGCCCAAATGCAACTCAACGGAGAGGGCCACATCCTAAGCCATCTATAGTACCCCCCTCTCTCCACACCAACCACAAAACCCCTAGTACCGTGCAGGAGCCTCCCAGGAATGCGCATCCTGGGGACCCAAAGCCATTCATCCAACGTGACTGTAGCCAGAACCCTGTTGTTCATCACCACCCATTGCTTTTCTCTCCCTGGGGTGAAGTGATCTACCAATATCCTCAGTTGAGAAGCCTTATAATAAGTTTCCAGATCCAGGAATCCCACCCCACCATTGTCCCTATGCCTAGTCAACACCTCATAAGAAATCCTATGTTTCTTGCCCATCCAAGGAAATGTAGGAGGGTCTGTTTGACCTACGTTAGAAACATCTTGGGAACCAGTACCGGAAGAATTTGAAACAAAAATAAAAACTTGGGGAGAATCACCATTTTCACCAGGGTAAGGCGCGCCATCCAAGAGAGCCCCAATCTCGCCCATCGGTCAATATCCCTTTTGATGGCCGCCCAGAGGGAGAGGAAATTGTCAGAAAAGAGGCAATCTGGGCCGCGCCTCACCTGAATACCCAAATAGCGAGACCCATCTCTCTGTCTCCGAAAGGGGAGTCTACCCACATATTTTACTTCTGGCTCCGGCAGGTTGCCTGCTGTAAATACCACTGATTTGCCCAGATTAACCTTGAACCCAGAGAGGGCTCCGTCTCGTGTCAAACTTTGCAGTACCCGGTGTAACATCTGGGACAGTTTGGTGATGTAAAACAAGGCATCATCGGCGAACAGACCAAGCTTGCAGTGATGCTCTCCCAATTACACCTCACTAATCGCCTCATCACTGTGGACTGAGGCCGCCCAGGGTTCCATAACCAGTGCATATATGAGGGGGGACATAGGGCAACCCTGCTCGTACCCCTTCCTAGTGGGAATGACCCCGATTCAATCCCATTTGCTACCACCCTGGCTGAGGGGATGGAGTACAGAGCCGACATCCAGCCCAGCCATCTCGGACCCATCCCCAAAGACTCAAGGACCTCCCCCATGAAGGTCCAACTGACCCTGTCGAAGGCATTTTCGGCATCCAGGGCCAGTAGAAGAGCCCCCCTCTTCACAGACCACCCTTGAGTTCAGCACATGGAGGGTCTTTCTCATGTTGTTGGAGCCCTGTCTGTTCATCACAAAACCCACCTGATCCGGATGGATCAAGCGAGGGAGGTATCTCTCCAGGTGCGTCGCCAAAATCCTGGCAAAAATCTTTGCATCCACATTTAGGAGAGAAATAGGCCTGTAGGAGCCATAGTCTGCCAGGTCCTTCCCTGGTTTGGGGATCACAGCAATTAGAGCCTGCAAGAATGTAGGCGAAATGGTGTCTTGACCCCTAATATGATTAAATAGCTTGGCCAACGATTTACCAGGATAAATTCAAACTGTTTATAGAAGTCCACCGTGTAGCAATCTCCTCTTGGAGCTTTCCCCATTTTTAATCTCTGAATGGCAACCTTCACTTCCTCCCCCAATATATCCACCCCGGTGCCTCGCATTCCAGCTCTGTCAACCGGGGGAGCAGGTGTTCAGCCAGGTAAGCCTGGATATCATCAAGCGATTCACCCTCCTGTCTAGTATACAGCCCTCTGTAGAACCTCCATGTCTACATCCCCTCGTTCTCTGGGCTAGGAGGGTACCCACCCTGTCGCCTCGTTCATAGTACCACTTCCCCTATAAGGACTGCGTGTAGTGCCTGCTTTCTCTCCTGCATTTCACCCAGGAAGGCCTCTCGATCTTCCCCTTTATGGGTAAATCGGGCGCATAGATCCCTCAGTTCATCCAGGAGCCTGCTCTCAATCAGCACCCTTTCCTGCTTCCCCGGGCTCCCTCCGATATCAAGAGGCCCCGAAAGGTGGCCTTGGCCACCTCCCAGCCCATAACCATCCCAGTGTCCCCTTTATCGTTGGTTTCAAAATAGGCTTTCATTTCATCCCTTAGGAAATCTCTAAACACCGGGTCCCTTAAGAGTGTGTCTTTGCAGCGCCATCTAAAGGTCCTCAGGGTTCCCTGAAGTGACCAGTTGACCACTAAAAGTTTGTGGTCTGACCAGGTTATTGCTTCTACTGTCGGAATATCAAACTCCCCTCCCCCTTCCTCAGAGGCCAGCAGTATGGGGATTTTCGGGCAGAAAGGCGCGCAAATCTGCGTTTTTCATGCAAATAATTCCATGAATCAGGCAGATAATGTTTTGAAAATGATTCTGGCTTTGATGGGCAGCGGTTTTCTTGCCTGATGTTGGAGATGTGATCTGATTTCTTTATACCTAGTGCAGCTCTCAGGGCTTTATTCTGCAGTAGTTGTAACTTACTGATATTGGTGTTGGAGGTTCCTAGTAGAAGGGCATTACAATAGTCGAGCTTGGTTAAAATCAAGGCTCTGGCCAATGTAATACAGATGGATGGTGTAAGGAATTGGCGGCTTAGATCAATGAGTTTAGATGTGTATGCTGTGGAGGATGAGAGGGCTGAGATATGTTTGATCATGGTGAGATTAGCATCTAAATATACACCAGGAGTTTTGACTTGCTTGAGTACTGGGATCAAAATACCGTCAATATTGATACGTGTATATTTTAAGTGGAGTGTGCCTATTCTGGATTGGGAGCCTACAATGAGAACCTCAGTCTTCTCATTGTTAAGACAGAGGATGTTCATTGCCATCCAATTTTGAATGATGGCGTAGACTTTGTTAATGGTCTGGGTAGCTTGGGCGTAGACCCCGGTGATGGGGATAAGGATCTGGGTGTCATCTGCAAAGTTTTTGTAGATGACACCCATATTTTCTAGTGCTGAGAATATAAGTTTTGTATAGGCATTGTAGAGGGTGGGGGAAAGGCATGATCCTTGGGGGACTCCGATGGGGACAGCTATGGGATCATCCGCATATTTGCTAATGGCGACTCTGGACATACGTCCAGCTAAAAAAGATTTAATCCAGAGTGTGGTGTTATTGGAGAACCTAAAGTCTTTTGTTAGTGTGTTACACAGTTTGTCATGGTCTACAAGGTCAAACGCTGCTGATAAGTCTAACAGCAGCAGTATAGCCATTTTTCCAGAGTCTCTTATAGTATCTATTTGCATTTTCAGGTTGTAAGAGCGGTTTCAGTGCTGTAGTTGTGGTTGGGCTTGAACCCGGATTGTCTGGCTCCTAAGAGTTCATTCTGTTCAAGGTGGGTTTGTATTTGATTGTAAGCTATTTTGTTGATAATTTTAAGAAGGGAGGGGACCGTAGTTATGGGCCGGTAATTGGTCGGAATTAGAGGGTCCAACGGAGGCTTTTTTTAATAATGGCAAGCTTTTTTGATACTGACTGGGACCAAGTTAGAATTGAGAGAGGCGTTAATAAGGTTAGTGATGATAGGGGTAAGGGTGAGGGCCCATAGTTTGACTAGATGTGCTGGGAAGTTATCCCCTTTACAATTAGAGGCTTTCAATTTAGCTATGGTGTTGAGCACTACTTCTTGGGAGACTCAGGAGAAATGGAATGATGGAGTGTTGCATACTATAGGTCTAGTGGTTGAGTCGGTAATGGTATGTTTTTCAGCTTGTACTTTTCTTTTAGTGATCATTTTATTTTCTAGCAGTTTCATTTTTTCGGCAAAAGCATCTTGAATGGTGGTGCACCATTCTTTACTCGATTGAACAGGGTTGATGATCAGGATAGGGTTTTCCAAATCTTTAAGGATGGAGAACAATTGTTTTAAGTCTGAGGATGCATTACTAATCCTGGTATTGAGCGCATCTGCTTTGTGTGCAATGATGGCTGCTTTGTAGATTTTGTTTGCAGTGTTGAAGTTGTCAGCGGCCTCAGAAATGTGGGATTTATTGTAGAGATTTTCAAGCAAGCGTTTCATCCGCTTGCTTGATCGTCCGGTAGCTAAAGTATCTATCGTGTTTGTGAGACAATTATGGTAAATATCTGCAAGGGAACACAGGTTATCATTAGTAATCGTCTTATCTGTGAGAGTATTTTTTAGAATTGGGTTAAGGTTTTAGGCTAAGATATTGCGAATATTCCTGGTTACATAGGAGTGCAACTTTGTAGGTTTAGGTAACTCAGGTTTATTGCACATGATAGAGAAGTTAACACTATGGTGGTCTGTCCATGGTAGTGGATTGACAGATTCTATGGATACTGTGGTATTGACGGATAATACCCAGTCCAGCGTTCTACCTTTACTATGGGTAGGCTCGTTCCCAAGTTGTGTAAATAGCATGTCTTTTAGAACTTAAATGTTCACTTAGAGCCAATCACCCATACTCATAGGTTTTTGTAGTATGCCACGTAGGATGACGTTGGTTTATACGTAGGTTAATGTCATTGATGATGAGTTTTTCTTATAAGATCTCAGTTTTTACTAAGAATATTTGAGTAAGAGGATCGAGCAAGTTCGTTCATGTTATGCTCCGTTTTAGATAATTGATATTAAAACAGTCTTCCTTTTGCCAACTACCTGAATCGTTTTGATTATTGATGTATGAATAAAAATCTGCATCCTCATCCATCTTGAGGGTAATTGCTACTCATCTTAAAGGGCTGGGCTATCCAGTTCACTTGGCAGCGGAGAGGATGGTGCAGAGCCATCAACATTAGTAAACTTTAGAGTCCCAGAAATATCGGACGACCTTTGCCATTCGGCTGAAAGGACGTGAAGTTCCCCGTAGATAGTGGTTAGTGTATTTTGAAAAAAGCTTACAAGCTGGGTGTGACGGGTCTCCTGATTTCTGACAGAATCCCCACCCACGTCTATGCAAAAACTGAGTGAGTTGGCAAAAGCATGGGTGATGAGTGAAGAAAAAAGCAAGTTAGGGAGGGTGGTGGGATAACACATAACATGAGAATAAGGAGTGTTATATATATGGGGAATGAGATGTTCACTTGAGTGTAGCCAAACAATAGAATATTATGAGAGAGGCCATGATAAGAGAATATGCCCTGGTCTGCGTTTTCTACAAAATTATCAGAAGAAATTTTAACCTAGAGTCCCGTAGCGGATGACGTAGAAAACGGATTCGATTAAAGGCGAACTTAAAGAGGTTAATTTACACTCCATATGGAGTATTTTAGAGGGCAAGACGAGTCTTAAAGAGAAGATTGTAGAAGATGTATGTGACCAGTCGAGTTTGTCTGTTTGTTTTATGTGATTTTGAAAATGATGATGTCATAAACCTAAAAAATTGATTGTTTTAAATTGAACTTGATGGTTGCTTTTTAGCAAGATTAAAATAAAAATTGTGATTCAAGCGATTGGAGCTTGCAATGATTGCTGCTATCTCATATTGTGTTATTTTTCTGAAACATACTTTTAAAATCTCTGATTAAAGCAAGTGAGTGTCAAACAGGTTAAGAATAGATGGGTTGAGAATATAGGATATTACTTCACTTGTGCATCTCTGCAAGCAGATTCCGAAGCATGCACCTAAGCCTAGAAAGTACAGCGTGGAATGGGTTAAAGGAACCATGGATAAAATGTTTATGCCATGGCCACAAGGAGGGTCACTATCGAAGGCAGTCCGGCAGCATATGACGACATATTTGCATGCAGTATACATGGGAAAAAAGCTAGACAAGCGACTAGCGGGCTTAGAGCTTTGGAAGATGTACCAGGAGGAGCGAGATGATCTGCCTCCTGTAGATTGAATACTTAATGTATGAAAAGAGGGGGTTGAGGAGCCCTCTGCTCCCCCTTCCCATTGAGGGAGCTTAAGGCAGCAACAGGGTATAGCAACCCGGTTTATGAGTTGACTACGCAAAGTAGTGACGAGGTTCCAGCCAAAGATACTGAGAAAGATGTAATCTCTAAGGTCCCGAGGGACAGGGAGAGATGTGATAAAGAGAGAAGTGATCAAGCAAGCACATCTCTAGATATAGGAAGAGAAATAAAGAGATGGAAGGGAGAAAAAGACAAAGCTGATGAGATAGCGTTCTTACAGAACAAATGGATGGGTGGCAAGATTTTGCTCAAACTCAATGGTAAAGGCATCGAGGAAGTAAGACACAGGGGAGATCAAGACGAGCAAGATAAAGGAGATAAAGAAAGAGAGTAATGATCTAAAGACGAAGAAGTGAAAAGGAAGGATAAGCAAAGACGAGAGCAGTTATATCAAGAGGAGCAGTCAAGAAAACAAGAGAGAGCAGAAGAGCAAGGAAAACATGATAACAGATGAAGAGCAATCAATGAGCAGGATAGGCTAGAATGAAAAAGAATAGAAGAGGAAGAACAGAAGTTAAGGGATAAGAGAATACAGAAACGAAAGGATGAGAAGCTACGCGGGGCAAACAAGAGAAGGGATATGAAGAAAAAGGAAGAAGACTGAGTCAGAAAGGAAGCAATGAAACATAGAGAATTTGACGATGATATGGAACATTAAAGAAGACAAAGAGCACGCAATCTTGATCGCCTTGAAAAGGAGATAAGGGTACTGAACCAGATGTAGCATAGGAGAACAGAGGAATTCTTCCCAGAATACGAGTCATTGCCCAGGCCCATCTACAGTATATCTAGAGGACGAGATTGACTCTTGGAGCATTGGGGAAGCGATCGATAAAGTATATCATGAAATGAGAACCCAGAAAGAATCAAAGGGGAAGGGAAAAAATGATCGACTTTTGAGCGTTCAGTTATATGACACAGAGGGAGCCTCATGTAGTACAAAGCATAAGGAGCTGTCTCTAGATAGACTGACTCTGAACTGAGATGAGGAGGAGAGAAGTTGCACAAGTTGGGCACAAGAAATATCAGATGAAGACAGAGACACCTTCCATGGGAAAGACAGAGGGAACGTATGTGGTCCTGAGGGATGTTTTCCAATGGAAAAAGAAGTCAGATGGTCAGATTTAAACGCACCTATACTTAGGGCATCAGAACCATTGACACAGTCAGACCGACCTAAAAAGCAAATCCATGGTGACAGGGGCAGGTCCCTTCCTTACGTGAACAGATTAAGCTCCCTACCAGGAAGAAGGCGATCTGGAAATATTGTCCCTGTAGTGGACAGACAAATTATGAGATTTGAGAATGAGTTTGGGGCTTCGCAGTTTCCCTTATTGGAAAAAGGTGGGGCCAGACCACAGTATATACCGTGGCCCCAGATGAATAAGGATAATTTAAGGTGTAAACACCTGAGTTTAACTTCTGATGCTGGGAAGTGGATACATGAGTTAGAAAAAACGACGAGAGGAAACACATTACCTATAGGGGACATTAAGGGTCTCCTTATCACCATACTTGGTGAGAAAGATGATGACTTGTGGACAAAGGCAGGATATGCTGGTGTTACTACAGTTAACACTGCTCACGATGGAGCACCATTTAATAATTGCAGGATGTCAGTCCAGAAAGCGCTTAGAGTACTGTATCCAGACACATCCAATATGGGAGCTATAATGATGAAAAAGATGCAAGACAGAGATGATCCGCTTGTTTACATTCTGAAATTTCAGGATCAGTGGTCCTTGGAGATGCGCAAATCTTGGGGAAAATCTATACCTGTGTTCTATCATATATTGTGCCAAGGGCTGCCAGAAGCAGCTCAAGAAGTTAGTAGGTATAGAAGCCAAACCCTGGTCAGAGATTCAGCTGACCATTGCGCATTATTGTAGACTTTTGCAGGAAAAGAATTGCAAAAAAGATGATGCTAGGAAAAGCAACGTGGCAAAATTAGTACAAAAGAAACTGTCTAAATACAGAAGAAACTGTCTAAATATGTCATTGAAGGTTCACAGTTGACTCGTGCGGACAGATCAAATTCACAACAGATGACGAATATGCCGCAGGTGAATAAACAAAGGCAGTTTGATCAGGATAATAACGGATTCACTCCACAAAGAAAGGGTGGATTTTGAGGAACAGGTTTTCAGAATAATCAAGGGAATTGGCAGAATAATCAGGGAAGCTTTCAGAACAATCAAGGTGGGTTTCAAATTATGCAGAATGAAGGTCAAAACATTCAGGATGGGCAGATTAGGAGGCCCCCTATATGTTGGACATGTGGTATGACAGGGCATTTTTCTAGCATGTGCAGAATTCAAGAGTTTGTGCAAAACAGCTAGTTTGTAAGAGGGGGGACTTCAAACCCACCTGCGTATTGACGGCAGAATGGTGATGGGGTTGCTCATAATCAAACGTTGCAGCAGCAGCAAGCGCTGAGAGTGCATCAAGGCTTTCAGACGCAGCAGGTAGCAGTCAATCCGCTGCAAGGGCAGTCACAGCACTCGCCCATGCAGATTCAGCTGAGTACAAGTACAGGAAAACTAATGACTCCTAGAGTAGGGGGTGTCACTGTCGATGGAGGGAATCCTTTTACAAGTAACGGAATGAGGCTGTACCCACAATAGGACAGCTCACTGGGAGACTTGATGTGTTCAGTACTATCTGTGACGCTAATTCCTCATGAGGAACCAAGGGAAGAAGTCAATATAGGACGTCTGGCAATGCCATGAATACTCAAGGTTTTTCAGGAGCTACAAGTAGAATTCCTTTTACTGAAGAATTACCAGTCTCTATAGGAGAATGTGACATGAAAGTGCCTTTGCTATATTCAAGGCAGACACATGTCAATATATTGGGCCGAGATTTAATGACAAATTTGAATATGACAATTGTGTTTACCGATGAAGGCATAGTGTGATCAACACCAGGAATGCATTATTTTAACATGAGCAAATTTATTATGGCATTTTCAGGACAAATAGCCATGAGAGCAATACCTTTATAACCAGAAGCTTTTCATTATGGAGTATGCATTTTATTGACTTGGCTACCAGGCCTAGTAGGCAGAACGATGAGAATACCTGATGAATTTCTGATTAGACCAAAAATACCTATGCATGAAGAAGAGGGACACATATTTCACTTGGAGCTGCAAGCAGCCATAGTGCAAGGTGAAATGGCTTTGCTTGATGGAAACAATCATAGAGGCAGAGGATGGTGTGCAGTAATTGCAATCGGGGAAGGTTACAAATTAAGTGACGTCACTGATGACGATCTATTTGGAGATCATCCATCTGATGACAAAGTGATATTTGATATGAGTATTACTTATTGGATGAGAGCAATCAAACGAGAGGTTCCTCAGAAAATGAAACTAGCACAAAAACATCCTGATTATTTTGATGAAGATATGGCGAAAGTGCCAGTTTCATTATGGACCACAGGCCCCTATGATGCAGGCCTGTTAAAGGGGGTTGGAGAGGTGAAGATTAAATTGAAACCAGGAGCAATTTTACCTCAAGCACAACAGTATCCCATGTCTCGAGAGGCAGATGAAGGTATTTTTAAGATGATTTCTGCCATGATGGATCACAGTATCTTAGTGATGACAGAGTCACCATGTAATACCGCAGTGTACACTATCAAGAAATCTAAGGGGGGGTCTTGGAGACTAATTCAAGATCCAAGCCCGATAAACCAGATTGTAGAGTCTGAGTTCCCTCTAGTTCCTAACCCGACTACAATCTTATGTAATATACCTGTTGAGGCACGATATTTCACTGTGATTGATTTGAAAAATGTTTTTTTCCAATCCCCATGCATAAAGACTCACAGGATCTGATGTCATTAGACAGATTAAGTTAAAAAGCACGAGAATACCTCAAGGGTATTGTGAGTCTCCATCGATTTTCAATAGAGTCCTGCAGATGGACTTAAGAAATATTGATTTAGGAAGTGTTGTGTTGCAATAAGTAGATGACATTTTAGTATGCAGCACTTCAGAGGAAGAATGCTGATACAATTCTGTTCAGCTGATGATTACACTTGCTGACAAAGGATATACGTTTGACAAAGAGAAATAACAGTATTGTCAACAAGAAGTGTTATACATAGGCCAATTGATTTCACATGAAGGAAAGAAGGTTACTCCTGAGAGAGCTGAGGCTATTTTGAAAACCACAACGCCACACACAATAAAACACATGTAGAGATTTCTGGGATTGTGTAACTATGTGAGAGCATGGGTCTTTGATTTCAGCTCACATATAAGGCCTTTATTATAGGCTTTAAAGAAAGCACAGACAACGCAGGAAATGGAAGAAGGGTTTGAAGAGTTGAAAAAAGCAATCTGCACAGCTCCAGTTTTAGGGATTCCTAATTATGCTGAGGAATTCTTTTTATTCTTGCATACAGTTGGCACTGTTATGACAGCAGTCCTTACACAGAAAACCACATTGGGGTATAAGCCCCTTACATATTACAGTGGGATTTTGGACCCAGTAATGAGGGGTCACTTTCCGTGCAAACAATCGCTGGCAGCTGCCACGTTCGCTATAGCAAAAGCTACAAGCATAGTGATGGGATGCTCTATGGCGTTATTTGTTGAGCACACACTATTTGCTATTCTAGAGAAACCAGAAGGCACATTGACTTCTCAAAGGGCTCCTGCCTATGAGGTAGTCATATCAAATCCGGCGATCAAAATAGTTTGTTGCAGAATAGTGAATCCTGCTTTGTTTGTAGCTGAAGCACTGCCAGAGAATGAGCATGCACATGACTGTGCAAATTATGAAGAGTTCTAAGATGAAACTTCGAGGATAAAAGAGAGTGCCTTGACAGGTGGAGAAATTGTTTTTATTGACGGTTCTTCAAGTATCGCTCAAAATGATGGACAGAGATAAACAGGTGCCGCATTGGTAAAACACACAGCCAATGGGGATTTTCAAACATTGGTAAGTGCATGACTCCCGTCTCATTATTCACCACAGGCTGCAGAGCTAGTGGCACTGATTGTCGTGCTCGAGAATCATACAGACTAGGAAGGAACAGTGTACAGCAATTCCACCTATGTGATGTCAACAGTGCTTGCAGGGTTAGCACGTTGGAAAAGGAGCGGCTACCTCTAACCGTATGGCATGTCAGTGCAGCACGCCACCTTATTGGACAGCCTTATTAAGGCAATACTAAAAGGACAAACTTTATCTCACGTGGAAACCAAGCACCAGATGATGAAACGAAACTCGCTGCATGTTCAGAAAATGTAATGACCTTTGAAACGCCTGATGTAAATGAGAAAATGGTTGTAATGCTGAACATGTCTGAAAGATATAGTGATTTGTCCAGAACGCCGCTGATGGAAATTCAGGGGGAAGCACCTCAAGATGAGAAGGATTTATGGACACAGAGAGGGTGTTCTTTAAACCTCTCTCAAGCATTGTGGTGACAAGACAGCACTGGTAAACCAGTGATGCCTGTAGCCTTATTAAGGGTGGCGCTGGAACATCTACACTACCCTGCGCACACAACTAGAGAGAACCTTGCTGCAACTATTGCAGAGAATTGTTTCGGACCAAATTATTTGTTAGAGCATGTTGCGTTCTATGTAGTGAACTGCTTTGTGTGTCAAAAATATATGGCCGGGCATAAACTGCACACAGGAGAGTTATTCCGAGACCTACTGGCTCCTTTCAACATTTGCATATTGACTATGTCGACATGCTGCAAGTATGTAATGGTTCGACGGATCCTGTGTCTGGGAGAGTGGGTATGGCGTTTTATCTGGAAAGCACTGGGGAGTATAAAGTGAGAATGACGTGTCGATTTGTATGGCTGAGTTGGCACCGATTGCATTGGCGATTGATAGGGTGTGCGAGTTGGGGTTTGAGAAGGTGGTGGTGTTTTCGGATTCATTGAGTGGGTTGCAGGCGATTGTGGCAGGGGATGGTGATAGGAAGGATGTGATTTTGGACATCAGGAGGGAGATTGATCGGTGTGTGCGTGGGAGGATGGATCTGGAGTTGGCGTGGGTCCCCAGTCACAGTGGCATGTTGGGTAATGAGTTGGTGGATTTGGCGGCGGGTGCGGGTATGAGGAGAGGAGCGGTTGATGTGAGGATACCTTTGAGTGTGGATGAGGTGAAGGCTGTTGTGGTGAAGCGGGTTATGGATGAGTGGCAGGAGAGGTGGGAGAGTGGGGTGAAGGGCAGGTGGATGTTTGGTGTTCGTGAGAAAGTGTCTGTGAAGGTGGATGCAGGGAAACTAGAATGGAGGAGGAGGGAGGAAGTGATGCTGAACCGGTTGAGGATAGGGCATGTGGGGCTGAATGACAGTCTGTTTCGAGTGGGGAAGTGTGAGTCGAGGGACTGTGCGGTGTGTGGGGTGCCTGAGACTGTGGGACATTTTTTACTTGCGTGTGAGAGGCATGTTGAGGAGAGAGAGTTGGTGAGGGTTCGGTTGTCTGCGCTGTGAGTGGCTGAACTGAGTGGGAAGGCTTTGCTGGGAGGAGTCGGGGTGAGAGGCAGGGAGAGGAGCAGTGTGCTGCTAGATTTTGTGGGGCAGACGGGGCGGTGGGAGGAGTTATGAGAATGTGAGGACTGTATGTAAGATTGGTAGGGTAGGTGCACATCCTCCTTTTGGATGGGGAAGCGCCTGCGTGGGTCCGCCCACGCATTCGATAATTTGAAGAAGAAGAAGATATAAGTAAATGATTGTTGTAGTTTGTCTTTTTTCAAGATGGATTGAGGCTGGTCCGTGTACACACACATACTCTACCTGTGCAGCCAAATTCTTAGTGCAGGAAGTGTTTCCCAGATGGGGAGTATGTGAAGTAATGATGTCAGACAACGGCCTACCTTTTGTGAATCAAACATTTGAGCAGATCAGCTTGTTGCTTGGTATAAAGCACAAGTTCTCTTCGGCCTATCACCCACAAGGAAATGGGATATGTGAATGGCTCAACGCCTTGCTTAAAGAAAGAATAGCCAAGTTGAAGCTTACCTTGAAGAGAGGGTGGTTGCATTGCCTACCACTAGCTTTATAAGCATTGAGGAACTAACCAGGTTCGGACCATCATCTCACACCCCCATGAGATAGTGATGGGGAGACGGATGAGGAGATCACTCACACCTCCATCCAGAGTTAGAAGTGATGTCAGCCAACAGCAGAACTGTTATTAATGGAGCTACGTGTGTATCTTATGTGTATGACTTCAAGTATCTCTGTCATTTCAGGTCAGCTACAGTGAAAAGGGTGTGTGGCAGTACAGAACACAGAAGTAGATGCTTCAACAAGTCGTGTTCAAGAATCATGTCTTCCCCAATTATTCCCCAGAGATGCGGTCATAATCAGAAACTTCACAAGGAAGTAGCTCGAGCCAAGATTTAACTGCCCTTTTATTGTGGAAGACGTCACGCCATCTGCAGTCAGAGTCCAAGGCAGAAGTGCTTGGACTTTCTTAGGCGACATCAAAGTTTATACTGGAAAAGCCCCTTGGCCCCCACCCCCTACAGAATCAAGCATTGGGGAAGAACCTCAGCAAATGCAGACAAGGTCTATGACAAGGAAGAAGGACGCAGAGGCTGTCGAGTAAAAATAAATTATTTAATTGGACTGTGGCTTGGTTTGGGACACTCTTTTAGCCATCCCTGAAAGGGTTAAGGGAAGCTGATGTTAACATTCTGTGCTGTCATTTCAGGGTGAAAGAAAATGTGTTTGTTCTTAAAGCCAAAGGAGCATTATTAACTTTGGACTGAGGCATGCTTTAAGTCTTGATAAGAAGAGAAATATGACAAATTCCGAGTACATTTTCGACAACTGGAAGAGGGTGTAGTACACCAATTCATTCCTTACTGAGTACCTGTTTGGATTTGCCCATGGTGATTCCCAATGAGAACATCTCAAGGATCATATTTGAAGTTTTTTTCTTCATTCTGAACACATATCCGGCTATTGTGGGGCGTACTACTAGTGTTTATGTTTTTCTGCAAGATCCTAAGAATGGTCCAATCGTAAGTAGGTTGCTCACAACAATTATTGAGCAGATTCTGCAGTTGCCAGAGTTGACTGGGGAAAGGACAGATGTCCCTATATGCTGATGAGGCTCACAGACTAGTAGGTGTGGTTTTCCATCATCTTATTGAAGAATACCTGCATCTTGTTGGAAGACACACTGATGTGCACACATTCCTAAGAGATCTGAGAAACAGTGAAGCACTAAACAAAATGTTGAGAGGTGTCATACTGCAAGTGAATGCCTATTCTGCAAGAAAACTGAGATCAGAGTGAAACTTTCCTTCGAGGGACAGACTAAGAGCTTGATGGTTAGACAGAACTTTTGTTTCATGCTGAAAGAAATTCATCATGTCATCTGGTCTAAGGCAGATTCAAGGAGTAGACTCTGAACTAGTGTATGTCGTTGAACTTGTCTAGACATACTGAGAGGGGTCTTCTTCTTGCTGGAGAGGCATCTACATTTCATCTTGTTAAAGACTGGTTCCAGGGAGACATTGAAAGCTTATTCTTGGTATCCAGGAAAGCAGACAGTTGATCAAGGACAAAATTGCTGAGTCAAGATAGCAGCTTCCAGAAGCAATACATAATGCTGATGTATTAAAGTTACTTTTTCCTTCCTTAGGCAATTAAGATGGGATGCATAAGCAGTAACATTGTTATGCCAGATGCAGAGAGATGTCCATGTTGTCCACGAAATCGATGAATTATTCTTGCATTTTGTTCATAATCATACTGCTTTCACTCACAGTATGCACATCGTAATATATTGATGTACATGGAGCTAAGACTCCTGTAAATATTCCTGAGCAGAAGGAAGGTGGAAATGTGGCAACTACTTGGCATCCGAGACTGTATGTAGGTATTCATGTTCCAAAGAAAGATGATACATTACCTGAGTCTGAGATAAGTGTTACTAACAATCATTCACATGCAAGAAGTGTTTTAGAGACCCTTTTAGGACACAAGAAACAGGCTTGGCAAGACAGGCAGGACAAGAGGTTGTTAGACGGTGAGCCTACACAGGTAATGCATACAAACACACCTGGTCCTGTGATAAATGACCCAAAGATGATGCCTGAAAGACAATCACACATGGAGATTTAGCGAGACATCTTCATGCCCAAATGGTATGTTGAGAGGATGAAAGTTTCTGAAATTTCTCCTACTCAGACAACACATGTAGGTGTACCACATCCATTGTTAGATGTACCCATGATTTATCCAGTCAGAAGGAGTTATGCTGGCACACTTCATGACATGATTATGGAAGGTCACATGAGGAGAATGAGAACTATAAGAAACACCCAAGAAGATGATTTTGAACTGAATGATTACCTGGACAGTTCAGCTCACTTGGAAAATAACATCTGGTAACAGCATATGAAAGAAGTGGGAAGAAGCCCCTCCAACAATGAATGCTTTGTGTGTGCACTCCTGCCTTACATTATGGGGAAGTCTAAAATCTTCATAGCTATTGAAATAGATGTCCAGACAGCACATTGTCTTTTGCACATAGCACTTTACAAAACTAGAGGCCAGTTCATGGGTCGAGATGTCTACCTCTAAAGGGCAACTGAATAGACAGATCCAGATGAAGATGACTAAATCCAGGATACGAAGACAAGAAACAGAGCCCATTCTAAGAATCATGTGATCAGATATGAGAAACCTGGAGTGAAAGGAGCTGGAATCAGATGAGAGGTAAACAAACAATTGGAGAGTCCAGGAAAATCTGCAGAGGACATTTAAAGATGGAAGTACAGAGGACAGATGCAGATCTGGGGATCAAGGTTATCACCAGATGGATGGGAAGAAGGAGTGGTGATCTGCAGACCTTGGGTGGTCGTTGGTTGTTACAAACCTGCCATTGACATAGTGCAGAATGGCTGCAAGCCATTATGGTCAAGAATTGCTAAGCTACTGACTTGGGTCAAAGATAGGGGAGGATCCTTGCAGATAATGCCATTGGAAAGTTCAAAGTTGTGCTTCAGAAAAGTTGGCACAAGAAAAAAAAAGTCAGAGAGAATCAGAACTGTGGTCAAACTTTGCCATGCCAGGAATGGTACATGGAAAAGCAGTTATCATGGATAATTATTTGGCTTGTGGTTCCAGGGCATACATGAAGCTACCCACGGATTGGGGAGGACGATGCTCATTAGTGAATGTCCATGTTCCAGCATTGGTGATTCCAAAAAGTGATCTAGATATTGACAGTTTCCCAAAAGCAGATGCCCACCTGAGGAAGAAGAGATCTGTGGAGCTGATAAAGAGGATGAAGAGGGAGAACTATTTCTCAGCTAAGTCAATAGAAGCTTTTGACTCCATTCCATATGAGCACAGGTTGTTCAGCCAGATCTCATCAGTGTTCACCTTAATATTCATGCCGAGAATCCAGGTTGGAGCAAATACAAAATGGTTTCAAATCACCAGATGGAAATTGCTGCAGGCAATTAATACAACTATAAAGAAATTCAATGTTATTAGAGAAGAGATGAGAGTTATACAACTGATGACTCTTCAGAACAGATATGTCTTGGATATGATTACAGAAATGGATGGAGGTGTTCTTGCAAAAATCAGAGAATCATGTTGCACATTTATACCTTGACTACAAACAACAAACGCCGGGAGTTGGCAACCAGTAGCCCTGCACTGCACTCCTAAAGGGATATAAATCCCAAAAACATTTAGGATCTAGAGAGATAGGGAACCTCCCATAGGGGATAGTCCTCTCAGTAGAACATAGTAGTAAGTAATCCCAAGCAGATCATGTTCACTTGTTACTTAGCATCCATTCATCCTGCAAAGCAAATCCATGCACATCGGTCCTGCCTTAGTGGAAATAAAGCAACAAAGAGCAACAGGGCTATTGCTTCAGTGGAAACAGGTAAACACAATTTTCTATTATGTAAATTAAAGCAAAAAAATAGTACACAGATAGTAAAAGCATGTGATGTTTCAATAAAATGTTCTTAATCTGTTATGGGAACATGGTTTTGCCAGAGCCAATGTGTAGCTCAAAAAAGCCTAATATTACATCAGAATACATTCATGGCATATACAGCAGTACAAATGATAACACTTCAGATATATCTCTTTAGTAAACCATTAAAAACACTCCTTTCTAAATCATAAGTGACAACGCGTTTAAGATTCCACAGAATCCATCCTCAGGGTTAGAAGCGTTTAGTTCCATATAATGTCCAAATAAATTCTCATTTTCTATCCTAGAAAAATAAATAAAAGTATACTAATTATATCCCATGCTATTTCTCATGATTCATAGCTAATGGCCAAGTTCTGAATTAGTAACCTTATATTCTGATGGTGATGAAATATACAGGACTCCTACCTGTGTTACAAACAGATAGTATTACTGAGAGTAAACTAACATTATCAACCGTTCAATTGTCTGGTAAAGACATCAGACATGTACTGAGTATATTATCTCAAGACTTACCCGGCAGGAAAAAAGGTACTTTGTAGTATTTGTGTATGGTCTCGAGTGGCCTCGAGATTCACCGTGCTGCACCTGAAATCGTGTTTAATTAGTATTCAAGAATGAGCTAACTGTTGAATGTATTTTGCGAAGAATATTTTCTTATTTATTCTGTTGTGCCTCCCACCACTCTGTTTTCTTGCACATTTATACCTTCTCATGATGATGAGAGTGGCACCTTGACAGAGGCCGTAGACATGCTGACGAAACTCCATGGTCAGATGATAGACGAAGTAGAAGACATTGATGATGACAGCTGGTCTGGATCTCTCTTCTCTTGGATTCCACAATGGATGGTAGACATGTTCAAGTTTCTTGGCGTCTTGATCGTGTTGGTGTTGCTTGGATTTTGTGTGATCAAGATACTAATCTCACAATGTAAGAAGACAGCAAAGAACGCCATAGGGATGAATACCATGATAAATGTTGAATCAGGATGGAAAGCTAGAGACTTGACAGATGAAGAAATCTGAGACTTTGTGAAGGCCAGTATCGAGGCACCTGAGGGGACGAAGTTCCTGTATCCAAAGAACCATAAGAAGTATGTAGGAAGATTGATCTATTGCAGTCCAACAAGGATGAGCATGTTCAATCAGCCGGATATCTGAAGGGAGTCATAGAGATATGGATCCTAAAGAAACCTTTCTTCAGACCTAAATGTCTGGATGTGAAGGATGATGAGAGAGTGGTCGATGAATCGCACAGAGGGGGGAGTGTAGAGGAGGAGCCAAGTATCCCCACCTCAACCGTTCTGCCCCTTTTACCTGTATGTTGAAAACCAGAGTATGTGACATACACATAACATTTGAACCAACACAGAGCAGAGTATGGAATTTGTGTGGTACCAGTGAAAATACTGACAATAAAGAGACTCCTGGAGGCAAGGTTCCCATTAAAAAAACATACCTGCATACAAGAAAATATGATGGCCATTTGAATGAAAAACCTGAGGAAGCAGAGCCAATAAACAGCAAAGAAGAATGGCCACGTCACCAACCATCGCCAGTATATGTCATGCAGAGCTGAGATGACGTACCCAGAAGAGATTCAGAGGCCAGAGAATGCAGATATTCTATAAGCATCAAGAAAGTACCAAGGATTAGTGACATCTTGGGATCAAGGTGAAGACGCTTATGCCACAGAAACAGATGAAGACATTGAGTAATTTTACACGTGTACAGATGCAAAAGAAACGCAAGCAGGCAAAGTAATCCTGAAAGCTAGCCTCAAGCTTATAGTGAATAGATTGAGGCAAGCGCCAGCATATACATATATACCTTTGTATAAGTAAAGGATGGATGGTTCCATTACGCATTAAAGCAGTGCTGGACATTAGCAAGAAGGCCTCATTTCTCGTGTGTCACAGTTAAAAAGCAAATTGAATTACAAAGTAAATCTCAGCAGACAAGGCTGGATAAGCCAAGACGACAAGGTCTTATCAAACTGGAGTGAACTGACCTTGGATACAAAATCGTGTGAAAGGGCAAAACTGCTGTTCAGAAGTCATGAACATAACAAGGAAGATGTCAGAGGTCTATTAAAAAAAAGTATTAAATGCACCAAAATGCTCGATTCCATGGACTCTAGTCACAAGGAAGCATGAAGTTGGACGAACAAGATGGTCACAACTACGCACGAGTGCAGAGCGTGCCCTCACTCCCTAAATTTCTCAGAACTAAGTGCAAACTCAAGGCCGAGCTTCAAAGCCTAATTGACTGTAGACCACTGTGGTGACGATGGATTGATATGCTAATTGGTGGGAAGCAATGGTTAAGGCTAGCTCACCAGCACCTGGATGGCCATCCTGCAGGCTGCTAGATGTAGATGGAAAAGTACTGGCGGAGGTTAGAGTGCCAACCAATTGTAGAGGACCGTGTAATTAGGGGTCCTATAGTTGTATAAACCAATGGGACATTGTGTATTTAGTGACGTTTTAGGGGAGGGCTTAGTTGCCCCACCTGATGTTTAGTAACCAATCACATATTTACACTTTTTTAGACTAGTGTCTATCATACACTTAGATGTTCACTTAGAGCCAATCACCCATACTCATAGGTTTTTGTAGTTTGACATGTAGGATGCCATTGCTTCATACGTAGGTTAACGTCATGGATGATGAGTTTTTCTCATAAGATCTCAGTTTTTTCTAAGAATGTTTGAGTAACAGGATCGGGCTAGTTCTTTGATGTTTGTTATGCTCTCTGTTTTAGATAAATTGATATTAAAACAGTCTTCCTTTTGCCAACTACCTGAGTCGTTTCGATTATTGATGTATGAATAAAAATCTGCATCCCCATCCACCTCCAGGCTAATTGCTATTCATCTTAAAGGACTGTGCTATCCAGCTCACTATTACATCTACTGTGTGCAGTTTTTGTTGTATAATAGCCAATATTTTAGACCTGATGTTGGTAACTCAGTACAAGAGTACAATGAAGCATTCCGCCAATCAACAAACCGTGTGTAGGAGTGTTAGGCAGAATCCTGTGCAGTGCCCTTAGAGACCACTACACACAATTAAGACTACAGGTGGCAATACAAGTTTTACCTTTGGTACAAGCCTGTATTACTATGTTAAAGTGGTAGCAGTAGCAGAGCAGCCAGGCTTATCTCAAGAGTATATGAGCAGTAGCAGAGATTACACAAAGGGACCACAATTACTTTGACTCAAGCAAACACTGACTCAAGGTTTCAGGAAAACAATATAAGTACATTTATTTTTAAACCATTTGTTATAAACACAACACTTCTATTAATTCAAAATCACACGTAAAATACACTACAACCAACCAATTCACTTTGGTACACTCTAACTCAAGGTAAGTACCCTATGTTTTAACAGACCGGTGTTGTGAAACAAAAGGCATTGCCGGTATGCGATCACTTTTTGACAGTAATGACAGTTCGGTCTTACTAAAGAAACGTGTATCCACGGTACGAAATGTTACCGGGGCAAAAACACACTTAGCACCTGAGTTAACCAGAGAGAGTTGAGGGCAAAAATCATAGACAATACTTTTGTCAAGGCAGACAGAATCAGAGAACACTTGTTGACAGAAATTCAAGAGTCAATAGGCCGGAGCCAGTGTCAAGTGGAAACGGGTTCCTGTTGTCGAGGATCACACAGTCGGACAGTTCAAGATTCAACGTTGCCAGAAGTACTTAGATATTGTCAACAGAGGAAACAAAAGTTATAAGAAGGAGGGAAGACAAGGACAAGCCTTGGAGGTGAAGAAAAGGGGTTCACCCTAATTCTTCAAGCAGAACACAGCACCTTATTCAATGAAGAAGCTGGTGCCACGGCAGTTGTTCCTGGTAGTTTCCTGCAGACCCACGGTTCCTGGAGCTTCGGTACGAAGGAGGATGTCTGGAGGGGTCTGCACCACACATGGATGAGGCCAGCAGCAGCGACGGTGAATAAAAGGTACGCTCCTTAAAAACAGGAGATGCTCTTCAGATGGCTATCTGGACCACTACAGCTGTGTGCAGCGATTTCGACCAAGAAGAGGATCCTCTGGCTGTGGAAGATGAGCTGTTATCCCCACCAGGCTCAAGGGAAGAAGACTCCGGACTGGATCTTCTCTGGTCGTTGAAGGGTAGATAGCTCAGGACTGCAGCAGGGCTTCACCGGGACGGGGTAGTTGCAGCAGCCGTCTTCTTCTCCGCTTCTCTTCGGTTCGTTGTAGTTCCAGTGGCGACTCTGACTTATAGCCCAAGAGACCTGCTTTTTATGCGAACATCAACCATTCACACAGCCTGGCTGTCAATCACGCAGCAGGGGGCTTGTCCAGCCCGGACAACCACCTAAGCCAATCATGGCAAAGTGCGTCTTGGGTTTCCTAGGATACCCTGTGCATGGGGGTGACTACACCCCTCCCTCACATTCAGCCCAGCCAGACACCCAGGCGCCTGGAGGAGGGCTTCTTGGCAGAAGCCTGCCAAAAGACAGTGATCAAAGAAGGCAAACCTGGTTTGCCGCAAAAAGTAAAACACAAGAAGGACTTTAACAAAAAGAAATGGTGAATAAACCCGACCAGAGCCAAAAGAAAGAGTATTTGGTCAAGCGGGTTTATGTTCGAGCCTAATATAATAGCCTAAAACAATACCACGTTTATATAGTATAATCGCGGTAGAAAAGTTAGGGTAGATACCACTGCCACCAGCCAAGTCTAAATGTTAAAAGAGCGAAACAATGCTCTAGGAGGTACAGATAAAAAGGGCTAAGGATTAACCCTTTCCAGTACTCCAAGTAAGATGGGGTGTACTGGATCTGTGGTTAAATGACTAAGTAAAGTTAATGGCAACTTTACCCTTTTCTGGAGGACAGTAGTCAGTCTCAGAAATGGAGTCGGTGGGAAGTCTAAAAGACAACCCGGTGCCAATGCACTGAATGTGCTGTGTAACACACAAAAGAAGGGGGCTACTGAAGTGGTGTACTCCAGAGTCCACAATCACAAAAGCAGATGAAATACACATGGCAAAAACACAGGTAAGAGTGGGAAAAAGAGGCACACTCTTACCAAGTGAAAAAAATAACTCCAGAAATCCAGCAAAGCTGCTGAGGGACTCACTAAGTGAGGGAAATTAGCCATAAAATGAGAATTCTCCCTAACAAGGAGAATCACAAATTATGGAACTTTTACCTCCTTTGCAAACGATAGGACAATGTGATCTTATATAATCCATATATTAGGTGAACTATCAAGCCAGCCTTTTGAAATCGATAAGTTTGAGAAATTAACCCGAAAACGGGAAGTTGCGCACGAATTCAAAAGTATATCATGTAGATTTCTGAAATGCTGATCATAGAGTATGCAGCAGTAGTGGGGCGTGGAGAGGTAATTTCTCAAAACCCCTACCTAAAGTATAGACTATGAAAGGAGGTTTGCCTCACAGTCTGCGCTCCTAACTCAGGGTTGTTGTAAGTACCAAATAAATCTAACCAGGTATAGATGAACACCATGAATGTCAATTCAATTAGTAGATAACTGGCAACACGATAGTACTAAAATTTCCATAAATTTTAATCCACTGAAAACAAAACGCCTGTTGTTTCAGCCCTCTCTGGGCCGTCCTCAGGGCGTTATAAATAGTCTTTGCTGTGCTTTCCTGTTAGCCTCTTGCAGGTTTAGAAACCTGCAAGAGGCTAACAGGAAAGGATCTGAATAACATACCTAACCGCCGTGTAATGACTGTGTTTTGAAAGCACATGTTTCGCTGCACATGTATAAATTGATATATTTTGTGGACAGCAAAGACTATTTATAACGCCCTGAGGACGGCCCAGAGAGGGCTGCAACACGTGTTGGCGTGACGTTTTGTTTTCAGTGGATTAAAATTTATGGACATTTTAGTACTATCGTGTTGTAAGTTATCTACTAATTGAATTGCCATTTATGGTGTTCATCTATACCTATAGATTTATTTGGTACTTACAACAACCATGAGTTAGGAGCGCAGACTGTGAGGCAAACCTCGTTTCATAGCCTTTTGAAATCACCCACTTCTGCATGTCCCCAGCTCAAATACTTGCCTTTCCATTGATGAAATGCTGAGTATCTGAGCCACAGACGAATGATGTCTTGTCATCCCTTTATTTGAATTAAAAGTCATGTGTGCAGTCTTATTGGGCGATAGCACGTAAAGTGCTGCTATCAGTGTGGCCAACCCCATTTACTGCAGTTGTCCTACTTGCTGTATGCACAGCAGCTTCAGGCATGACCTTCGCAGAATGCATTTTGACTCAGATTAAAGGCTGGTTCAAATGCAAACATTTCCCCTTTAAACATATAATCTACTAATACTTTATTGCATGTGGGACACAAATGCTGCTTTTTTTTTTTGCTCTTTAGTTGAATACAGAATATTTTTGTTCTTGGCTATTAGGTGTTGTCTGCGACACCTACAAGCAGAGACTATTGTACAGATAGGGAGAAATAGCAGATGAGGAGTGACACACAACTTGTAGGTGTTGTTTGCTTATTTGCCCACCCATTGACTGCCCAGGGCCATGCTAATCAAGTTCGCCATTCCCACCCAGTTCCTGTCCCTCCTAGCCCAAAACACTTCCTCATTGGAACTCTTTGAGCTCACTTTATTCAAGCCTTACCATCAAACGTTACTCTTGAAGTGCCTGGCAGTGTTTTTTCAAAGCAGTCTTATGAGAGTTATGCCCTGATTCACAGAGCGTTTTCTAATGGGGGTTTGCCATTATAAAACATGCGTGTGAAGTAGGCCCTTAAATGACTTAATTGCAGTTGTAAACCTGGTCTGCCTTCAGCCACTCGATTTATAAGCACTCTGAATGCCCTTCACCGAAGTCCTGTTAAAAACAAGCATTGTTAAAGCCAATAGTTATGAATTGTATATAAGTATTATGCTTTTGCCAGGCACTGCTATTAAATGACCAGGTACTCACACCATTTTGCACCTGCTGCTATTAATGGGCAGTTAATTCCACTACGGCAGTGCTTGGCAAGTGCCTTTCCCATACCTACACAAAGGCCCAAACTGTTTGCATTGCTAATGCTTGACAATGCTTGTATTAAACAGTAACGTCATCATTTGTGTCCTGGGTTGTATTGACTGACCTCTTGCTCACAAGTCATGTTAAGTTTACACCATACAGTACTCTCTTGCTATTTGTGTTGTATTATTTTTATTTTTGTTTGAATGGAGAACTGAGCAAACAGGGGCCTTGCATGAGAGTTTGACGACTTCCAAAGCTGAAATAAGAATAGCCGTATGCCCCCTTTTGAAGATGTGCTTCCTTGAGGGAAATCAAGGCTATCATTGCTTTGCTATTCTAAGTGAATTGATTTTTTTATTTGCATAAAACTGCAGCGTGTTTTTTCTCTGCATGCGTTGTGGCTCAGTGACTTAACACATCTGCTAATATATCTAAGAACACAATTCCAGCTGACAATGACGTTCGGCTAACAGACCTGCCTAGGATGTTTCTACCTTTCTTCTACTGCATGACTTATTTTACTTAATGTAAAATAATGTTTGTCATTTACAGGTTCATCGAAATGCATACACAAGTAAAACACAATAGGTATTCTTACAATTCTCCCTTACAATAGAAAACCATGAAAAAGAATTTTCCTTGGGTGACATTTCATGATGCATTTTCAATCATACATAGTCCAATCATTCATATCCCAGAGAAACATCTAGCTCACTTTATGGTAAGTATCTGTTACACAGTGTATGTGAACCACAACATCCGGTATTTGTATGGTTCTTTGCGTAACATGTGTCTGAAAGTGGGTGGTTTACTTGGCCAAGAAACTGGATAACATATGATCTTCGTAACCATGATATTTTATTCCTGTAGTTTTTGGTCTGCTTGCTGTGAACATGACGTGTGTTAATAGTAAATGCACGTCGGTTGTGTTTGAGATTCGTGTTAAAATGTCTGTCAAGCTAGGTGAATGGATGAACACGAGTGTATCCACTGTCACGAGTATTGAGGCCATACTTTACATGCCTTTCATGGACTTCGTTATTTGTTTATTTTTTTAAATATCTAATCATTTTCTTTTCGAAATATATTCGATTTGTGTGTCCAGGGGAGTTGCTAGGTCTGGAAAAGACCCGGGGCTAAGCTGATGTCGGAACTGTTGGGACTGGGGGCTAGCTAGTCTTTTGGCTGTAGCTCCTGAGATTCTATCAGGGGCTACAACCAAAAGATCAGGAGCTATAGCCCCCTTAGTCCCCCCCCTAGCAACGCCCCTGTGTGTGTCAATTTTTATTTCTTATAGTATTTATTGGGCTGCATTCAAAATCTTGTATATGTTGTTTTTAGCAATTTTTCTACAGTGCCATTCTCCCTTTGGGTAATGTACCAATGAAAATGGGCTCCTGCTCTGAGTCCCCAGGTATTGCTCACAGTGGATGCACTCGTGTGTGATCTTGGTGTCATATGGCAAAATACAACACTACATGAAAAGCCATTTTCATGACAAAAACTATACAGGCACCCCCATATGATTGCCACACCATACAAGCTAAGTTGACCATGTCTCCTGAAGCTTCTTCCAGCCCACTAGTAGCCCGTTGGCCTACCCGAGTTCTGAGTTGAGCTGGGCATATTGATAAGCCACATGCTAGTGCGCACAGTCACAGAATCGAATCGAAGATCTGCCTTCCTTCCCGATGGGCAACGCGAATGACGGGTAAACCATGCGCGCTTGCTCGTTGGCCTAATGGATACCAAACAACCCCTAATGCACAGCCTGGATCGAAAAGGGCAGTTCATAGAGCAAGTTTATATAGCTTTCAAAGTCATGAAATCTCCAGATAAATGTGAGATTGTCCCCCTTAACAGAACCAACAAAGTACAAAATGTGACATTTATTTCATGAAATAAGCACAGCTGAAGAATAGATACCAAAGTTACCAAACAGTCAAACATGACCCAGGTGCGAATGTCCCATCACTGAAAAGCAATCAAACACTTTGGTGGGTGATCATTAAGCGAGCATGGCAGGGAAAGAGTGCAAGCTGTCCAGAAATCTCTTTCTTAAATGGTGGGCACCAGAAGCAAGGTAAATGCCCCTTCCCCCACAGCTTGCCATAAAATATCACCATGCAGTCCCGCATGAAACAGCTCCATTCCCAGAAGGTGCCAGCCCGAACCACCAGAAATGCTGGGACCTCCTCAACCACCACTATGGGCCCCAAAGCAGACCCTAATGTTGACCACCCAGTTAGGGCTATGGTTTCGCCTCCATTAGGTCATACGTCTGACAAATAAAAATATGATTCATTCGTACGGTATTTCCAGTGATAAGAATGTATCACGAATGTAAGAGGTAAACTAAAACATGTAGGAGTTATAATGAGTGCACCATGTTTCAACCCTGGGACTCCTCAATGTATTAATTCTAGTTTGAAAAAAGCACATAGGTACAACGTTATCACTGCATGTCACGCATCACTGAATATTGAAACTTTATGATGTCTAGTGTTGAATCCCAACACCTTAATTGTCAAACACGTATCCCCTCAGTTGAATCTTCTTTCACAAATTACAGCAGCTGCATGACAGAAAACTAATTGGGACAGCAAAGGCAAAAGCACCTACTGTTCCCCTCCACATGCAATTCATTATTACAGAAAGGGGCAAAACAGGAGACTAGGCCCCCTCCATAGGCCCCCACCATAATTCAAACAAAGCAATTAGAATGAAAGAAGATACCAGCTAACTGGAAAGAGAGTATCACCTTCATTGCATAGTGTGTTTCACCAATTATAGGAAGCAATTCCCGTTATGCCTGCAACTGCTTCTTCCATTATGAAAGCAGGTGCAGGGGTGACAGAGAGTCTAGAGACCTGCAACATTTTCCTACAAAAGTGGAAGTTGACATTTGTCGACCACTGTAGGAGTATGGTTATACAAAGGTAGCGGGCGCCCCTCCCTCGCAAGAACAGACATGATAACCTGTTCAGTGGTTATTAACCACTTGAGAGTTCGCAGCCACTGCTTTTACTCACTGTGCCTTTCACAGATGGGAAATATCCATTTGCATATCAGTCTTTGTCCTGCCCAGGGGCAGTCCAGCACCGAAATACAATGGCAACTCCAATCTGAACGAGAGTACCACCAGCAACCCCATACACGTGTTTCACCCTTGTTGGGGATCATCAGTGAGGTGAAGCTGATGCCTCTCTAAGCACAGTGAGAGGGAGACCACGTCTGGTTGCCCCCAGGAGACCTAGGGTTACCAATCCCAGGTTCCTTAAAAAATAGTTATACAAAGGTAGCGGGCGCCCCTCCCTCGCAAGAACAGACATGATAACCTGTTCAGTGGTTATTAACCACTTGAGAGTTCGCAGCCACTGCTTTTACTCACTGTGCCTTTCACAGATGGGAAATATCCATTTGCATATCAGTCTTTGTCCTGCCCAGGGGCAGTCCAGCACCGAAATACAATGGCAACTCCAATCTGAACGAGAGTACCACCAGCAACCCCATACACGTGTTTCACCCTTGTTGGGGATCATCAGTGAGGTGAAGCTGATGCCTCTCTAAGCACAGTGAGAGGGAGACCACGTCTGGTTGCCCCCAGGAGACCTAGGGTTACCAATCCCAGGTTCCTTAAAAAATAGTTATACAAAGGTAGCGGGCGCCCCTCCCTCGCAAGAACAGACATGATAACCTGTTCAGTGGTTATTAACCACTTGAGAGTTCGCAGCCACTGCTTTTACTCACTGTGCCTTTCACAGATGGGAAATATCCATTTGCATATCAGTCTTTGTCCTGCCCAGGGGCAGTCCAGCACCGAAATACAATGGCAACTCCAATCTGAACGAGAGTACCACCAGCAACCCCATACACGTGTTTCACCCTTGTTGGGGATCATCAGTGAGGTGAAGCTGATGCCTCTCTAAGCACAGTGAGAGGGAGACCACGTCTGGTTGCCCCCAGGAGACCTAGGGTTACCAATCCCAGGTTCCTTAAAAAATAGTTATACAAAGGTAGCGGGCGCCCCTCCCTCGCAAGAACAGACATGATAACCTGTTCAGTGGTTATTAACCACTTGAGAGTTCGCAGCCACTGCTTTTACTCACTGTGCCTTTCACAGATGGGAAATATCCATTTGCATATCAGTCTTTGTCCTGCCCAGGGGCAGTCCAGCACCGAAATACAATGGCAACTCCAATCTGAACGAGAGTACCACCAGCAACCCCATACACGTGTTTCACCCTTGTTGGGGATCATCAGTGAGGTGAAGCTGATGCCTCTCTAAGCACAGTGAGAGGGAGACCACGTCTGGTTGCCCCCAGGAGACCTAGGGTTACCAATCCCAGGTTCCTTAAAAAATAGTTATACAAAGGTAGCGGGCGCCCCTCCCTCGCAAGAACAGACATGATAACCTGTTCAGTGGTTATTAACCACTTGAGAGTTCGCAGCCACTGCTTTTACTCACTGTGCCTTTCACAGATGGGAAATATCCATTTGCATATCAGTCTTTGTCCTGCCCAGGGGCAGTCCAGCACCGAAATACAATGGCAACTCCAATCTGAACGAGAGTACCACCAGCAACCCCATACACGTGTTTCACCCTTGTTGGGGATCATCAGTGAGGTGAAGCTGATGCCTCTCTAAGCACAGTGAGAGGGAGACCACGTCTGGTTGCCCCCAGGAGACCTAGGGTTACCAATCCCAGGTTCCTTAAAAAATAGTTATACAAAGGTAGCGGGCGCCCCTCCCTCGCAAGAACAGACATGATAACCTGTTCAGTGGTTATTAACCACTTGAGAGTTCGCAGCCACTGCTTTTACTCACTGTGCCTTTCACAGATGGGAAATATCCATTTGCATATCAGTCTTTGTCCTGCCCAGGGGCAGTCCAGCACCGAAATACAATGGCAACTCCAATCTGAACGAGAGTACCACCAGCAACCCCATACACGTGTTTCACCCTTGTTGGGGATCATCAGTGAGGTGAAGCTGATGCCTCTCTAAGCACAGTGAGAGGGAGACCACGTCTGGTTGCCCCCAGGAGACCTAGGGTTACCAATCCCATGTTCCTTAAAAAATAGTTATACAAAGGTAGCGGGCGCCCCTCCCTCGCAAGAACAGACATGATAACCTGTTCAGTGGTTATTAACCACTTGAGAGTTCGCAGCCACTGCTTTTACTCACTGTGCCTTTCACAGATGGGAAATATCCATTTGCATATCAGTCTTTGTCCTGCCCAGGGGCAGTCCAGCACCGAAATACAATGGCAACTCCAATCTGAACGAGAGTACCACCAGCAACCCCATACACGTGTTTCACCCTTGTTGGGGATCATCAGTGAGGTGAAGCTGATGCCTCTCTAAGCACAGTGAGAGGGAGACCACGTCTGGTTGCCCCCAGGAGACCTAGGGTTACCAATCCCAGGTTCCTTAAAAAATAGTTATACAAAGGTAGCGGGCGCCCCTCCCTCGCAAGAACAGACATGATAACCTGTTCAGTGGTTATTAACCACTTGAGAGTTCGCAGCCACTGCTTTTACTCACTGTGCCTTTCACAGATGGGAAATATCCATTTGCATATCAGTCTTTGTCCTGCCCAGGGGCAGTCCAGCACCGAAATACAATGGCAACTCCAATCTGAACGAGAGTACCACCAGCAACCCCATACACGTGTTTCACCCTTTGCCATTGTATTTCGGTGCTGGACTGCCCCTGGGCAGGACAAAGACTGATATGCAAATGGATATTTCCCATCTGTGAAAGGCACAGTGAGTAAAAGCAGTGGCTGCGAACTCTCAAGTGGTTAATAACCACTGAACAGGTTATCATGTCTGTTCTTGCGAGAGAGGGGCGCCCGCTACCTTTGTAAAACTATTTGTTAAGGAACCTGGGATTGGTAACCCTAGGTCTCCTGGGGGCAACCAGACGTGGTCTCCCTCTCACTGTGCTTAGAGAGGCATCAGCTTCACCTCACTGATGATCCCCAACAAGGGTGAAACACGTGTATGGGGTTGTTGGTGGTACTCTCGTTCAGATTGGAATTGCCATTGTATTTCGGTGCTGGACTGCCCCTGGGCAGGACAAAGACTGATATGCAAATGGATATTTCCCATCTGTGAAAGGCACAGTGAGTAAAAGCAGTGGCTGCGAACTCTCAAGTGGTTAATAACCACTGAACAGGTTATCATGTCTGTTCTTGCGAGAGAGGGGCGCCCGCTACCTTTGTAAAACTATTTGTTAAGGAACCTGGGATTGGTAACCCTAGGTCTCCTGGGGGCAACCAGACGTGGTCTCCCTCTCACTGTGCTTAGAGAGGCATCAGCTTCACCTCACTGATGATCCCCAACAAGGGTGAAACACGTGTATGGGGTTGTTGGTGGTACTCTCGTTCAGATTGGAATTGCCATTGTATTTCGGTGCTGGACTGCCCCTGGGCAGGACAAAGACTGATATGCAAATGGATATTTCCCATCTGTGAAAGGCACAGTGAGTAAAAGCAGTGGCTGCGAACTCTCAAGTGGTTAATAACCACTGAACAGGTTATCATGTCTGTTCTTGCGAGAGAGGGGCGCCCGCTACCTTTGTAAAACTATTTGTTAAGGAACCTGGGATTGGTAACCCTAGGTCTCCTGGGGGCAACCAGACGTGGTCTCCCTCTCACTGTGCTTAGAGAGGCATCAGCTTCACCTCACTGATGATCCCCAACAAGGGTGAAACACGTGTATGGGGTTGTTGGTGGTACTCTCGTTCAGATTGGAATTGCCATTGTATTTCGGTGCTGGACTGCCCCTGGGCAGGACAAAGACTGATATGCAAATGGATATTTCCCATCTGTGAAAGGCACAGTGAGTAAAAGCAGTGGCTGCGAACTCTCAAGTGGTTAATAACCACTGAACAGGTTATCATGTCTGTTCTTGCGAGAGAGGGGCGCCCGCTACCTTTGTAAAACTATTTGTTAAGGAACCTGGGATTGGTAACCCTAGGTCTCCTGGGGGCAACCAGACGTGGTCTCCCTCTCACTGTGCTTAGAGAGGCATCAGCTTCACCTCACTGATGATCCCCAACAAGGGTGAAACACGTGTATGGGGTTGTTGGTGGTACTCTCGTTCAGATTGGAATTGCCATTGTATTTCGGTGCTGGACTGCCCCTGGGCAGGACAAAGACTGATATGCAAATGGATATTTCCCATCTGTGAAAGGCACAGTGAGTAAAAGCAGTGGCTGCGAACTCTCAAGTGGTTAATAACCACTGAACAGGTTATCATGTCTGTTCTTGCGAGAGAGGGGCGCCCGCTACCTTTGTAAAACTATTTGTTAAGGAACCTGGGATTGGTAACCCTAGGTCTCCTGGGGGCAACCAGACGTGGTCTCCCTCTCACTGTGCTTAGAGAGGCATCAGCTTCACCTCACTGATGATCCCCAACAAGGGTGAAACACGTGTATGGGGTTGTTGGTGGTACTCTCGTTCAGATTGGAATTGCCATTGTATTTCGGTGCTGGACTGCCCCTGGGCAGGACAAAGACTGATATGCAAATGGATATTTCCCATCTGTGAAAGGCACAGTGAGTAAAAGCAGTGGCTGCGAACTCTCAAGTGGTTAATAACCACTGAACAGGTTATCATGTCTGTTCTTGCGAGAGAGGGGCGCCCGCTACCTTTGTAAAACTATTTGTTAAGGAACCTGGGATTGGTAACCCTAGGTCTCCTGGGGGCAACCAGACGTGGTCTCCCTCTCACTGTGCTTAGAGAGGCATCAGCTTCACCTCACTGATGATCCCCAACAAGGGTGAAACACGTGTATGGGGTTGTTGGTGGTACTCTCGTTCAGATTGGAATTGCCATTGTATTTCGGTGCTGGACTGCCCCTGGGCAGGACAAAGACTGATATGCAAATGGATATTTCCCATCTGTGAAAGGCACAGTGAGTAAAAGCAGTGGCTGCGAACTCTCAAGTGGTTAATAACCACTGAACAGGTTATCATGTCTGTTCTTGCGAGAGAGGGGCGCCCGCTACCTTTGTAAAACTATTTGTTAAGGAACCTGGGATTGGTAACCCTAGGTCTCCTGGGGGCAACCAGACGTGGTCTCCCTCTCACTGTGCTTAGAGAGGCATCAGCTTCACCTCACTGATGATCCCCAACAAGGGTGAAACACGTGTATGGGGTTGTTGGTGGTACTCTCGTTCAGATTGGAATTGCCATTGTATTTCGGTGCTGGACTGCCCCTGGGCAGGACAAAGACTGATATGCAAATGGATATTTCCCATCTGTGAAAGGCACAGTGAGTAAAAGCAGTGGCTGCGAACTCTCAAGTGGTTAATAACCACTGAACAGGTTATCATGTCTGTTCTTGCGAGAGAGGGGCGCCCGCTACCTTTGTAAAACTATTTGTTAAGGAACCTGGGATTGGTAACCCTAGGTCTCCTGGGGGCAACCAGACGTGGTCTCCCTCTCACTGTGCTTAGAGAGGCATCAGCTTCACCTCACTGATGATCCCCAACAAGGGTGAAACACGTGTATGGGGTTGTTGGTGGTACTCTCGTTCAGATTGGAATTGCCATTGTATTTCGGTGCTGGACTGCCCCTGGGCAGGACAAAGACTGATATGCAAATGGATATTTCCCATCTGTGAAAGGCACAGTGAGTAAAAGCAGTGGCTGCGAACTCTCAAGTGGTTAATAACCACTGAACAGGTTATCATGTCTGTTCTTGCGAGAGAGGGGCGCCCGCTACCTTTGTAAAACTATTTGTTAAGGAACCTGGGATTGGTAACCCTAGGTCTCCTGGGGGCAACCAGACGTGGTCTCCCTCTCACTGTGCTTAGAGAGGCATCAGCTTCACCTCACTGATGATCCCCAACAAGGGTGAAACACGTGTATGGGGTTGTTGGTGGTACTCTCGTTCAGATTGGAATTGCCATTGTATTTCGGTGCTGGACTGCCCCTGGGCAGGACAAAGACTGATATGCAAATGAATATTTCCCATCTGTGAAAGGCACAGTGAGTAAAAGCAGTGGCTGCGAACTCTCAAGTGGTTAATAACCACTGAACAGGTTATCATGTCTGTTCTTGCAAGAGAGGGGCGCCCGCCACCTTTGTAAAACTATTTGTTAAGGAACCTGGGATTGGTAACCCTAGGTCTCCTGGGGGCAACCAGACGTGGTCTCCCTCTCACTGTGCTTAGAGAGGCATCAGCTTCACCTCACTGATGATCCCCAACAAGGGTGAAACACGTGTATGGGGTTGTTGGTGGTACTCTCGTTCAGATTGGAATTGCCATTGTATTTCGATGCTGGACTGCCCCTGGGCAGGACAAAGACTGATATGCAAATGGATATTTCCCATCTGTGAAAGGCACAGTGAGTAAAAGCAGTGGCTGCGAACTCTCAAGTGGTTAATAACCACTGAACAGGTTATCATGTCTGTTCTTGCGAGAGAGGGGCGCCCGCTACCTTTGTAAAACTATTTGTTAAGGAACCTGGGATTGGTAACCCTAGGTCTCCTGGGGGCAACCAGACGTGGTCTCCCTCTCACTGTGCTTAGAGAGGTATCAGCTTCACCTCACTGATGATCCCCAACAAGGGTGAAACACGTGTATGGGGTTGTTGGTGGTACTCTCGTTCAGATTGGAATTGCCATTGTATTTCGGTGCTGGACTGCCCCTGGGCAGGACAAAGACTGATATGCAAATGGATATTTCCCATCTGTGAAAGGCACAGTGAGTAAAAGCAGTGGCTGCGAACTCTCAAGTGGTTAATAACCACTGAACAGGTTATCATGTCTGTTCTTGCGAGAGAGGGGCGCCCGCTACCTTTGTAAAACTATTTGTTAAGGAACCTGGGATTGGTAACCCTAGGTCTCCTGGGGGCAACCAGACGTGGTCTCCCTCTCACTGTGCTTAGAGAGGCATCAGCTTCACCTCACTGATGATCCCCAACAAGGGTGAAACACGTGTATGGGGTTGTTGGTGGTACTCTCGTTCAGATTGGAATTGCCATTGTATTTCGGTGCTGGACTGCCCCTGGGCAGGACAAAGACTGATATGCAAATGGATATTTCCCATCTGTGAAAGGCACAGTGAGTAAAAGCAGTGGCTGCGAACTCTCAAGTGGTTAATAACCACTGAACAGGTTATCATGTCTGTTCTTGCGAGAGAGGGGCGCCCGCTACCTTTGTAAAACTATTTGTTAAGGAACCTGGGATTGGTAACCCTAGGTCTCCTGGGGGCAACCAGACGTGGTCTCCCTCTCACTGTGCTTAGAGAGGCATCAGCTTCACCTCACTGATGATCCCCAACAAGGGTGAAACACGTGTATGGGGTTGTTGGTGGTACTCTCGTTCAGATTGGAATTGCCATTGTATTTCGGTGCTGGACTGCCCCTGGGCAGGACAAAGACTGATATGCAAATGGATATTTCCCATCTGTGAAAGGCACAGTGAGTAAAAGCAGTGGCTGCGAACTCTCAAGTGGTTAATAACCACTGAACAGGTTATCATGTCTGTTCTTGCGAGAGAGGGGCGCCCGCTACCTTTGTAAAACCACTGTAGGAGTATGAGCTCTGCCTTTCAACAGCAGGATTCCACCTTTCAGCATGCACATTTTAGCGAGGGTTTGAACTTCGACTGGTGCCCAGGGTGAGAAATCTATTGCTGGACTCAAGGGTGTGAGTCTCAGGCAGATGCCAATTCACAGAGCACATGCTTGAAATTGCACTTTGCTTCATGATGATATTTCAATTAACTGAACTGCACTGAATCTAATACCAACCTAAATCTAACATACTAATTAACCCAACCCATTTAACATGTAACTGAATTTCATAATAGCATTTAGTGCAAATAAGATCATGAAATAAGCTGGATGCAGACTGATGAAAATGCATAATGCTCTGAAAATGAAAAATGGACCTTAAGCGTGAAGACTGGATCTGTGCTGTGTGGTAAGCTGAAAAATGTGAAGATCCCTCCTGCTGAAAAAATGGCTTTATTTTGGAGCAGGTGGCAATAGAGAAAAATGAAAAAAAAAATCTCTTCAGCAATGCAGTTAGTACAATGAGAAAAACGCACAGGCAGATTGCGTGATTCTCAGTGGGATGATTTGGTCAAGGGTAGGTGATTTTCTAGATTGACAAAGGCGTTTGATAAAAAGGGGTTTGCGCAGAATAGGCAGGCATTCCTCTTCAGGCACTGATGGATGAAAGTGCAGAGGGCTGCCTTGGCAGAAAGAGTTTAGTGCTGGCAAGCTGACTAATGCTGAAGATGTCCTTATCTGTTTTGTATATGTTGTCAGAGCTTGTAGGAACTCTGGATCTCTGCGCTAGGTAGTAATTCTGTGTTAGTGCTTGTTACTTGTTGTGCTGGTTGTTTCCTGCTGCCTGTATGTGGGTTTCCAAAAGGACAGAGCTCATGCAGTCCAAAGTCTGAGTATAAGTTATATGCTGTGAATGGAACCCCTTTGTACGTTGGTACTGGATCGGGTAACCACCCATTGTCAAATGACATTAAGTTCTTCTATAATGTTGGACACTTTGTATGCTTTGTGCAGATGTTGATTTTTATTGCGTCAGTTGTTCACACTTGTTCATTCAGTTGTCATTGGTTGTCACTGGTGTGACATACATCCTAGTGCATACGTTGTTCAAAATGCAAGTCATGAAGCTACATGCTTAGGATTTTTAAGTGCCGACACATGTTTCAACAAATGTTTTTTCTCAAGGCAGTAGTTTCTTGTAGGGATATCCTTGTGGGTCTCTCTTAAGGTGTTAGCGGGTGGTTGGTTGGTTGGGTTGTGAGTGGGTAACTGGAAAGGTTGAGTACCAGGTTTATAATAACCTACTGCCTTGATAGGTCAGGATTACATAGTGCATTCATTATTAAAAAAGCCAAAAATAAAACTTCATCAGTGTAAAGTTCATCTTCACATTTTTTGCAATTTTGAAATGTCACTGAACGACAACACTGAAATGCGGGAAGATCTACACTCAATTTTCACCCCTGGTAGTATTAGGCAATGTAATGGGATCTGCCCCTCCATGCGCTCGTCAAATAATTCACAACTGAGTGCACTGCCAATTCATTCCTTGAAACGATGTACAGTGCCAAGGTGTCATTAACAGTTGTGATTAATCTATACTTAAATAGTGAGTTTTTGTTGGATTCCCATGATATCGGCGCTGCATACACAGTTCGTAAAAAGTTTTTTGATGTTCATTCGATTTGTTTGATCACAATTTGTTGAATATTGAGCACACTTGCTCTAATAATGTGCCATTAGGTCTTTATTGTCACTGAGGGTCCTGACACATGTTTGGGACTGATCATCGAACAGAGAGAACTTCTACAATTGAGGCACTTTGCCTTCTCAGAAGCACCTTACCAAGAATAATTCCATGCATCACGCCTCATCATTCCATTCCCTCAGAACATCCAAACTTGCCCTGATAAAGACCCTTGTGTGGTCGAAACACATGTCGGCACCCTCAGTGAGAATAAAGACCTAATGGCACAATATTATAGCAAGTGTGCTCCTTATTCAACAAATTCTACCATTCTGTTCTATTCTACCTTTCTGCCGTCCATACCCTCTGTCTCCTTACCTCCCGAGACTCCATTTCTGCTTCCTTCTCATTCTTTGGCGGGCTTCCCTTTCACTCCAAACTTAAATTTAATTTCCTCTGTTTAGTCTTTAAATCTCTCCATGGTCTTGCTCCCCTCAACTCTCCTCCCTCCTCTCTTTCAACACTCCCTCCCTCTCCCTTCGTTCAGCTGACCACTTCCTTCTTACTGTTTCTCCATCCCTGTGTGCCCTCTCCCATTTCCGCTCCTTCCAACTCCTAGTCCCCCTGCACTGGAACTCTTTACCTCTCTCAATCCGCTCTCTACCTACCTTCTCCTCCTTCCGCACTTCCTTAAAATCTCTCCTTCTCCATCCCCTGCCATGAAACTCTCCCGCTTCTTGCTCCCCCTCCTTCCTTTGTCTCTTCCCCATGATTCTCTCCCTCCCCTTCCCCCCACCCACCCCATTCTCGCCCTCATACCCCCTTCTGTTTTCCCTCCTCCGTCCCCTCCTCACCGCTCCCTCTTCCCTCTGTTTAATTGCTCTACTCCCCCTCTTCCCTCTCAGTTTAATTGCTCTACTTCCTGTTTTGTTGGTTGGATTAATAATTGTAAATTGCTTCTACTGTTATAATTTTATATGTATCCAGTTGTCAAAATGTACAGCGTTTTGGAGTAAAGCGCAATATAAACAAAATAAATACAATACAATACAATAAAATCTTTTTTACAAACTGTGCACACAGCGCAAATATCATGAGAATCCAACAAAAGCTCTCTAATCTCTCTACCGGGGCATATGAGCACTGCCCCATCAGATTCTTGTAACTGGCTGCTTTTACGTAACACTCTGAATTGGATAAGTTCAGCACAGTAGCTAAATGTTCCCAGTGCTCTCACCCCTTCTCTAACTTATACTTAAATAGTGGCTTCAGATATCTCTTCCTAGTTTGAAGTTATAGTGGGCATGCTCAACTATCAGTTAACATTGCGAGAAGAGGGTACAGATAAAGCACAACCAAACTGTAAGAACCTAATAGTAAACACTTCTGGAAACCAAATTTCTCAATTCAGAAAGCATGTTGACTCATGCATCGAAAAAGGAGTCAACATGCATCAGAAAATGGTGGGTGAATTGAGTGAAAATGAAAAGGCAAGAAGCACCAATCCTGAGCAATTTGTTAAGACGTTTATGTTGTTAAAAAACAGCAGCTCCTCTCTTTGATGCTGAGAACCCCACATTTTTGATAATAACAAGGTAGTACATGCTTACAGAGACATTGGGGTAAGGAAGTTAGCAATGAGGTCGACAGTTAGTAGTATAAAATAATTAGTGACTGGAATGAGAAACAACTGGCAATAAAATCTTGTCGACAAGAATAAGCAATAGTTGAAGAATCATAAAGTACAAAGTTATGTCAAAGAAAACCAAGAACTCTTCTTGTACATAATTAAGGAAGATATGAGTTCAATGTGGTGGAACTAAATGGTAGGAAAATAACACAAATAGAGTGGCAATCATCTAGTGTGTTTGATGGAGCGTGGGTGGAGTATTACACAGCGAAATACAACTGGGATGTGGCAGAATCGAAGGGTATTTCCTATGATAATAAAATGTCCACATACCATGGATCAGAAAGTTTGATAAGCTAGACATAGGATTGGCCATCGGAAACTTGAATGATTCCCGTGCGTGTGGTCCAGATGGTTTGAACAATCGCCTTTTGAAAAGTGTTAAAGAGTTGTGGGACGACAATCTTAACAGTTTATACCACCAGGCCATTAGATGAGGTTAATGTCTCTGCTCCTGGCATGATTCATTACTTATTCTGATTCATAAAAATGGCCCTAGAGATGATCTGAGAAGATATCAGCGTATTTCCCTCCTGGATGTGTCCTCTAAGATCTTAGCTACTTTAGTACTAAAGGATCTCACCACGTGGGCAGAGTCCACAGGTAGTTTCAATCCCTTTCAAACAGGTTATAGGAAGGGGATGGCTACCTTAATAAGTGGACTGACCTTGACCGCCTGAATGTCACAGGCAGGTAACGGGATGGCTAGATCCCTATATATGGCAGGTTTGGACCTTTCATCTGCCTTTGATAGTGTCAACATGGGCAGGCTGTGGAAAAAACAGTGTTTATGTATGTTTCACAATAGGCTATTGCAGATTTTGGAGCTGTTGTACTGTGTCACACATTCACCTCCTTCTCGCCCCTGGAGCCGGCACTCTCCCAGGCAAACAGTGCTCTGCCGACTCTGGGGCCATCCTGGTCCTGCTTCCCTGTCTTTCCAGGGTCATGGTTGTCGCCCCTGTCTATCCGGTCCTGTCTCCCGGCATGGGGAGAGCGCGGGGAGGTTGCAGAGATTTGTGCAGCTGTGGAGGAAGCCACGGTCCAGCTGGCGATTTCCATGGTGACTTTCCAATGCGCGACAAATGCGCACCTCCAGTCACATGGACCATTACATTTCATGTGACCAATTTTCAAGGCAACGCATATGAATAAGCACGAGTCTTGCCATCCGTTGCTTCTCAGAAGTTGCTCCGGACGGAGTTTGGCATTTCATATGTGCTTATGTTCTTTTGCTCCCGTTGGAACTGACCCTGCTTCGCTCTGCTGGACTAAGCCTGGTTAACCCTTTGGATCTTGCAGTCTGGTTCTTCCTACCTTCTCTACCTGCTGTATTCTCTGGTAAGCTCGACCCCTGGACTGTTTTTTGGACTGTCTGTGCTGTGTTGAACTGGACTCTTTTGGCTTCTGGTTTTAACTTGGATATTGAACTGTACTTTTTTGGATACCTAAACACTGCCTGGCTGGTGTCCACTGCTGGAACATGTTTGATACCCTGAGCTGCACCTCTGAGAGGGGAGCCTAACCTGCTTCCTGGGTTTGTCTGCTTCCTACCTAAGTTCCATCCAAAATTCCCCATAGGTATGTGGTTACCTTGGTCCTGTGCTGTTCCTTGTGTCCTTGACCGCAGTGTCCTTAACTCTGATCTGTTCCTTTTCAGCTACTGGGGAGTCCAGTGTGGCTGTTCTAACCCACCTCTGGCCACAATAACCAGTCAGTGAGTGAATATCAACTCTCTGACTGGTGCTTGGGGACAGAGGTACTTTAATCTTTGTGGTAATCCACATCTTGACATATTGAAGCAATATGACAAGGGTGAGATTGAATACTGACAGAGACTACTCAAGGCAGATTCTGTTAAGAAAAGGGATACGGCAAGGGAGCCTCATTGCCCCCACTTTGTTTAACCTATACTCAGAAGATCTGTGGAAATCAAGTGTAAGTTGTACTGGTAATCCGCCTCTGTGTGCAGGACTACGTGAGAACTGCATGACAATTGTCTGAAGCTGAATATTCCCAAGGATCTGCAAAATTGTAGGCTATGTAAAATGAGCTGCTTAGAGACATTGTACCACGTGGTGATGAAGTGCCCTTCAACAGCTTTATATCTTATACTATTTTTTTGACTCCTTTGTACACTCAATCTCGACAGAACAGTTATTGTTAAACATAGCTTTGGTGAAGCTATTGATTAAAGTCTTTAATGAGCTATACCAGGTATTAAAAATGGGTGAGGAGATGCTGATTAAATTAGAGGAGCGTTAATTAAAAAGAGGAGGGCAGCAAATAAAGCCAATTTAATGGTAATGAAACTGCCTGGGTTTTGAAGGAAAGATGAGCCTTTTAAGTTAAGGTGTATGATGTTTTATAGTTTTCTTTTCTTGGAGTTGTGTAAGGAGCGATTTTGTACCAAAAACAAACACACATTTTTTTTTTTTTTTTAAAGAAAGTGTATTACATTGTCAGTCTCATTTTCGCATGCAGGGCATTTTTACGGAAGATCACAGTTCTATTTATGCATTAATTCTGCCAAGGGTAGCGTACCAAACTGAAGCTTGAGATACAAGGCGCTGGAGAATTTTTGGGATACAATATCCAAATAACTTTCAAAGCTTAGTGTTTACTTGGTCTGTCAATACTTCCTTCCCCTCTCGTTACTTGAGATGTCAGAGAAGAGTCCACTCACTACATTGTACTTTAAGGCCTCTTTAATCTTTGGTATTGCACCCTGATCAATGAGTTGGGGGTTTAACCAATAGTCATAGAGAACACGTGAATACAAAGCCTCCTTTCAGCATTTCATCCACGCAAGCAAACAGCCTCCCTCTTGTTATAAAATATCTTCAATTGCAGATCTATACACAGTGAGTCCCAACGATGACCATACCGTAGCCCAGCTGAGGGGCGGTTTTGACCTACATAGGTGCAATAGTGTATCGCAAGAGGGAGAGATAAGAAGTTTGGAAGATGAGATCAGTGCGACACCACAAGCTCTGTCAGTTGGGCAGGGAGAGTGTGTTTAAGTGTCAGCGGGCCTGTGAAGGACAGCAAGGGTTGCAGAGACTGATGAAGAAATCCAGGCTTCTGTGAGGGTAATGAGGATAAGAGAGGGATAATGTGAAATAAGGAAGTCTGAGGTAAAGGAAGTCTTGTTACATGCAGAATGTGCTTTCCAAAGAGCAATATAAAGAGAGTGAGATGTAGAAGCATAGCGATGTTGAATCTCTGAACTAGAGAGGAGCTGGAAGTAGATGCAAGAAGAGGAAGAGTGGTGAAAGTTAGGGTTGGAGGTTTAGTGAATAGAGAGAATAGGCCAGCGATAAGAAGGGAGACATCGAGGAAAAGTGATAACAGGGATAGGAAGAGAGTTGAAATGGCTGAGCAATGATGTAGTTTGTACTAACAAGAAAGTAACAGTATACAGCAAAAGCTGGTGGTTGGCCCTGTTTGCCCTATGCTGGGACAGCTAGGGCTCAACTGCCCCAAAGCAAGGAGTTAAGTGGCAGTTAGGGTGTCACCCAATCAGCCCATACATCGACCCTGGATGCTTCTTGTAGGTGCCCTGATCTCTGTGGGCAGCCTTTCACAGATGGGATGAGTGGCTCTGTTGGTGTGGTCATGAGCCCAGTGTTGCTATCAGCCTAGTTGAAGCCCCTTCTGTAATTGGAAAGACCTTCAAAGAAAGTGGTGTTGGGGTCATGGATTACCTGAGCAGCCCATACATCAATCCTGGATGCTTCTTTAGGTCCCCTGACCTCTTCAGCCAGCCTCAGGCTGGTGGAATGTGTGCCTGTGGTGATGTTGTGATGAACTCAGTGTTGCTATCAGCCCAGTTGAAACCCCTTCAGGGGTTGTGAAGACCTTTCAAAGATGGTGATTTTGGTTTCAGAGGTCACTAGAGCAGCCCGTACAGCATACCTGGATGCTTCTTGTAGGTTCCCTGAGCTCTGCAAGCAGACTCAGACAGGTAGGATGGGTGCTCCTAGTGGGGTTGTGATGAGTTCAGTGTTGCTCTGAGCCAGTGGAAGCCCCATATGGGGATGTAAAGACGCAAAGGACAACTTTTATTTATTGGATATTTGTAAGGTGCCTATACAAAAAATGGTATTTCAAGGCACCAGATCAATATAATTATAATTGTCCAGTAAGCACTGAAGTATTGTTAATATCTCTAAAAGCAAAAACATATGCATGTACCTAATGTTTGGTAGTTATTGTATCATTATACATACTTAAATATGCGAGTTTCAACAAAATATTTTTTAGATAAGGGTACCTTTCATATATTATCCCATTAAAAATACAAACACAGACACACACACCATAATCAGGAGTGTACATGCACAGATACACTTTTTTAAGAAAAATAGTTCTACTCATGTTCTTTGAAAATGGCACAGGAATGTGATAGGCACAGAAACCACCCTTTTTACTACTCAGAACGATGCGCTTAAGACATACCTGTTACTTGCGATGTACCAGGTTTGAAGGCCCTTAACCAAGGTCCATGTGCCATTACCACACAGGAAATCTGATGAACGGGTGAGTCACTGATTAGTGAAGACATTAAGATATGTTAATTGTTTCATTATCAATATAAGTGAATAGTTATCTATATTTATAAAAGTTAAAATGTGTTGGTTTGTGGCTTGGCAAAGCATTGGTGTGATATGATATGATATTAAAGGTTATTTATGACACGCCTAATACCCAGAGGTTTCTATGCACAGACCATGGGATCGAACCTGTGTTGCTCCGTGTTGTCTTGCTTCCAAGGCAAGCACATTGCCCCTGAGCTATCCTCCCAAGACAATGGTCCAATATAAAATTCCACACCTTTTCACCAATGTGCACCAAATGTTGCCTAGTCACTTGTTAGGACCCTCCGGGCAATTCTAGCTACATGACATGTGGACACCCCACCTCGTTCCCTGAATTTCAGCAAAAATCCAAATGTGTGTGTGGTTTTGTGGCTTGACAAATCATTGTTCCTTATTCAATTCAACACTGTTTCACCAATCAGCACCAAATTCTGCATTGTTACCTGTTAGGACCCTCCAGACATTACTGGATACATAACATTTGGACACCCCACCCTTTTCCCCGGATTTCAAAACACCTTCACACATGAGATGGTTGCCTGAAATTGGTGAAAGATTAATATGGTCATAGAAGGACCGGGCCTCAACTCTAGAATGCACAGTTTCTGAAAAAATGTGCACACAATGCACTACAACAAACTGCACCCCACCAGAGTGAGGCACAGATGGGGTGGGAACACAGTAGTTACCAGTATGCAGCATCCCGACAACTTTCACCTCCCCTCCAACGTCTGCTCCAGGGTGTGTCAGCCAGCCACCCATTCTCAGTGCGGTTTACTTTAGAGTTAAAAGCACATCTAGGAATAGGAGAATCAGAACAGCGACCTACAGGATCATTGATTTTCAACAATTGATGAGCGTGTTGTCATGTTTGTCCACAGAATCAGTTCAGAGAATGGGTACTTTGTGCTACTTATCTTATACAAAAGAAGACTTGTTCTACAAAAGTGTCATGGCACTGTAAAGACTATGGTTATAGAGATTGCACTGTAAGAAAGAATATATCAGGTTCATGTGACAAGTTAGCTGATCTCTTTTTCAACAAGACTTCATCCTGAAATGGAGAAGAAAAAAACATTGCACATAATGTATCTGTGTTTGTCTGTGTTTTTGTTATTTTGCAGCAAAATGTCTATCACCTGACCCTAAAGTAATATAAACAGTTTAATCCCAAAGTCTCTTCTTATGTTTATCACAAGAAGTCTGTAAAAATGGTAATTAGACCATGCTCCTTTGAATGGCAGAACACCAAAGCCAATTGTACGATGGAAAATCTCTGCAGATTTACATTACATTTGGTTGAAAGTAGGCTTTTCACTTTGAATACACATTTGTGGATATTATCAGTGGTAATAAATATCCATATTTATTGGTCTGAATAAAATGTATATCACTTAATCACTTACTTACTGATACTCTGACTACAGCAGAGAAAAGCAATGGTGGTGCAAACCTAAAATAAAACCTCTAGAATCTTCATCTAATGCACAAAGTTCTTTGTACAGGGGCATGCTGTGAGTAAACTATGCAAACAATATTCAGTCAAGCTGCAGCGATCTCGGCATTTGTTTATGAAATTAATGGGAGTGTAGGAGGAATGGTTAAATGAATAAGGGAAATATCAGTTTTGTGATTTTCAAAACCCCTACAATTTCTTGAAGAAAATCAGAAAAGGATCTGTTCCTGGAAGTTTGCTCAGCAAACAACGTGAAACACGTTCACTTAATTTTCTAATCACATCTCTAAGAAAAGTTTAACTGAAGTAAATATGATGCAAATAAATGTTCAGTTCTTGAGAACAGCCTGTAGTGGGTAGGTGCTTTGTTCAGGGTGTCCTCTTCTTCCTGGGAGAAGTAGTTACATCTTTTCTTCCGGGACACTGTTCATATCTTTTGCTTTTGCTGTGGGGTTAGGGGCTTTGGGGATCTCTCATCATCAATCATGGGGTGGTTTTCAAAGATCAATAACATAGGTGAATGCAAAGTGACTAAAGTACATACTCCTTTCCATGATGTTGGTAGATGAAAACAAGCTTTTTCACCACACTGCCAGAACAGATCCATTATTGTGGTGCTGGCACATGAATTGTTCAATTGCTGTTTATGATCTGGCCCTCTGGTACTGTTCCTTTCACTCTGAAACAGAAGGAAGATCACATTAGTTTCTGTGCCTTATCAATTTGTTATGCTGCTGCAAACTGTTAGATATTTAGTCTTATTGGGGTAAATTTTGGATTTCGCTGTATTTTCTTACCGTAAAAATATTGGTGGTAATTTGGTGGTAAATTAGTCTTGCATTTAGATTGAGTTTGGCCTCATATTATTTTAGTGACCATACCTTGTTAGCTTATATTGGTGGTAATTTAGTGGTATTTTGCGTTGGTGGTATAGTGGTGAGCATAGCTGTCTTCCAAGCAGTTGACCTGGGTTTGATTCCCGGCCAACGCACCATTATATGTAAGATAGTTAGTCTTATTGGGGTAATTTGGGATTTTCTGTTATTTTCTTACCGTAAAAATATTGCCGGTAATTTAGTGGTAAATTAGTCTTGCATTTAGATTGGGTTTGGCCTCATATTATTTTAGTGACCATTCCTTGTTAGCTTATATTGGTGGTCATTTAGTGGTATTTTGTTTTGCGGTATTTAGTGGTGAGCATGGTTTTCTTCCTTATACTATAACCCCATCATAAAACAAAACTTTCCTTTCTATTAGAATACCTCCTAGGTGTCTGTAGAGAGCACAAGACCTATGCATTTGTTAGAAACCCAATGATTTTATTTAGAGCGCCACCTATAGGTTGTGGCTGGTATCACTGGCTTATATACATCCAGTAATCCATATGTCACAAAGTATTACTGGCTTATTTACATCCAGTAATCTATGAATCAGATCCTTTCCCATCAGCATGCATGAAAAGGGCATTCATCATACCGCACACAAACCTTCTCTTATCTGTTACTTTACTTGCGTTGATAAATTGGCAAATGCACTACTGCACTAATACGAGCCTTCCCTTTAGATATGACCTATGTAAAAAAGAAAAATCACAGATGCATGAATGACACAAACTCCCATTTGTTTTCATAGCTACTCATTATATTGAATTACATATCCATGTAATCAAGTCTTACCATGGTTATGTACAGCAGCCTCTGGAATACAAAAAGAAAACAAAACAGAACAAGCAGGTCTTTTTGAAACATAGATTAATGTTCCCACATTCTGAAAATGACAAAAATAAACATGCAGTGGTTTCCTAACCTTTCTACACTATAATAAACCTTAGCCAAACATACGGTGTTCAAATGATCCTCACTTGGCACAAATCTTACCAAGATTAGCACTACTTTGAAGTTCTCAGCACGACCTTGTGCCACTCGCAAAGGCAGGCACAGTCAGCGTGAAATACCTCAGTAAATCTTGTATGGGGAGTGCTTGCGAGATATCTCTCATAGCCAACGCTCTAACCCTTTTGGAATTCTGTCAGCTTTCACAGCTCAGCCCGAACTTATTACTCTCAGCAATTTTTGCCAATAGCAAAACTCAGATCCTTCCCATTTTTTATGTGGCATGTCTGCCTATAATTCTCCCCAATCAGATTAACAAGAATGTGTTCTGTAACCACCCTCATGTTCCAAACAATGAGAGCTTCAGAACAGAATTATTGTATCTCTTTGGTTTCCTGCTGCAACATTTCTTCTGCTCCCTGCAAACTAAAGTAAATGCCAGTGTGCATTTAAAATGCATTTCAGTAGTGCAACCAAAACATGTATTTTCACCCCATTTTGCACATGAGACTACATTATAATGTTATGGGGGTTAGAATGAGTATTTAGCAATGTTAATTAAGTTAGTCAGTTATATGAATAATGTAGTCTCCATGTATAAGGCATAAACAAAAAATAATTAGTGCACTTCAATATTTGGCCTGGCAGCACTAAGCTTTTCTATGCGTGGATTTCATTCTCTGCAGTTTCAAGTTGGCCTTGGCTGTGTTGTAAAACCTGTGCCCTGCATGCCACCAACAACATATTTACATGTTATACTGGCAAAAAAAATATATATATATATATATATATATGCCATATTACTGCTGGCAACAAAATGCCATCACATTTTGGTAAAATATATATATGTCCGTACATACCCTCCTTTTCTGACAATTCTGGCTACCCAAATCCACAATTGGAGGAAACCCAAATTGTTCTTCATATGAATCACAATTGAAATAATATGAACTTCATAAAATAAACATTGAAATATTTCATAATAAACCACTGCTTAATCAGAATAGCAGTAACATCTCCCAGATGGGTCCATGAGTCCTCATACACATGTTCATATGTATGTATAACTTTTTTTTTTAAAACAAAGTGTCTGCCATCAACATTTTAAGTATAATAACAAAAAAATAAAATAAAATAAATAAAATAAATAAATAAAATAAATGACTAATATAATTAACTAAACAACTAATTAAAATAACAAACATGTGATTCTCCACCACACCCCTTTTCAGTTCCATAGAATAATACTATGCTTCATCAGGAATGCCGTAGAATTAAGTTCAATTCACTACTGTTCTTTTAAAATGTTTATCATTATGATTGACATGCACCTCTATGATGTTCTGATCATCAAGTTTTCGTTATCTGGTTCATTCGGTGAAATCCATCCTGACACCCTTGGATTCTTTTCCATAGAAGTCATCTCTTTGGGCGTCCCTGTTACTTTGTCTTCACCTCCATATTTCGGTCCGGAGGCATTACTTGAGCTTCATCTCGTGGACTTCAAGACTCCGTCATCTCTCGTGTCCTCCGGTCCTGCGGCCTCCGAGCTCAAAAGATCAATTAGTTGTTCTAAATTAAATAGAAAAGAGACAGATTAAGTACATAGCACAATACTAATTTCACCCTTTCTGCCATAAAAAATATAGTCCAAAACATTGTGCTTGCTTTCTGAAACTAAGCACATGTTAAAGAGAAAACAACATATACATGAGACACCATTATACATCAAAATATATTTCAACATTGTACCATAATAATTCAATCTGCTCCAACCCCTTATGTCAATGTTTATCACCTATGGTATATTTAATTACATTTATCTCTACAATAAGGACCACAACTCTTTTTTATTTCTATGATGTGGGATACTATGAAAACCAACTTTTCACTTCAGAGATCCAGATATTCCTACAATATGTGTTTGTATTCTTTATTACTTCTTCGGGATATCCCCCCAGCACTTATGCTTTAAACACAGCCTGCCCCACCACACATTTTTGCTCCAGATGTTTTCTCCTTCCATTTTCATCTATGGCCTGGTCATACATTTAATATGTTTTTGTCCCTTCTTCCTTTAACATCTTACTTTGTCACGTCTTTGAAATATTACCTGCATTTTGTGTCCCTGAACTGCCCTTGTGCCTTACAGAGTACCAGGTGTGTCAAGCCCTGTGCCTCTAAGGCTGACACATCCTGGATTAAGAATAATCTGGGGGTGCCAACTGCATGCAGAATCAGTGCACCCACATAACATGAGTTGTTTTACTGCATTCTTTCTACTGTCTTCATTGTATAATACTAAACACTGCTATTCCCTGAATTTTGTTCTCCTGCAATATTGGTATATATACTTTCTTTCATTGAAACATCTCTTTTATGACTGGTCATGTTTGCTCTACTACTTGTTGATACATTGGCGACATTAGTGCCCTTTTTCCCCTTAATCCAATTTTCCATATTCATTATACTTATCAAAAGAAAAGAGAGAAAGAGAGAGAAGAATAAACTATAAATCCATTTTTTGGGTCCTATTGCTATTCCCTATCGGGGCCTCCAACATCTGTTCGCCCAAAGTATATGCAAAGTTTTTAAGTTTTCTCAAATTTTTCTTTTTGTACTCAACTTAAATGGAAGTCCTTTCCTCTCCATCAGCTTCGAAAATGTCAGATAGGTGAATCCAGGTATGGCATCCCTTTACTTTTGCAGCTGTCGGCCTTGAATAGACAACCTCATGTGGACCGGTGAACTTGGGCTTGTTTCATTTCTTGTTGTATGTTTGGATATAAACTCTGTCACCCAGATACAAAGGGGGCTCCTGAAGGTGTGTCTCATTGCTGGGGTGCATTGCAGTTGGTTGGTGCACTTGCAAAGCTACATGATGATATATTGGTCTTGCACATGTTGTCAATTCTCTGAGATACCCCTAAAATTCTTCACCCAGAATTTCGGCACTTTTGTGAGAATATGATACTGTTCATGCAGGAAGCACTGGCATATGCATCAGGAGTTAAATGGTGATCCTTGCTTGGCTGATTGCGCAAACTTAACAGTACCAAATGCCAACAATAGAGCCAGCTTTTTTCAGTGAATGGCATGTCTTATGCCCAGTAATTTGGTTATCATTTGGATGAGTTCATTTACGAAATGAGGTCCATTATGTGACCTCAGTACATCACATATCTCCCATCTATGAAATACATCCCTGACCAAGAATTTTGCAGCTGATTTGGCATCTGCATGGAAACATGGGCCAACCTTATGCCATCAGAAAAATGGGCAAACTACAACAATCATATGACGAAAGTTACTGCACCAGTTAATCATATCGACAATGTTGACATGGAGCTCTTTGAATGGCCCCGATGGGAGGGGCAGTGTCACTTTCAGAGTCTTCAAAGTGTGCCCTGTGTGGAACAGGTGGCATGGTGTGTATTTGGCCATAATTTTATCAACATGCTCTGACAGATTGGGAATTAACCATTCTTCACTGAAATTGGCAGCAGTAAGCTGCTTGGATACATGGGTGTGATGATGCAGATGTTCCAGGGCAACATCAATTAATTTCAGAGGCATCACTACTTTAATGCGTTGTCTCCATAACAGGTCTGTGGGGGATAATGCACAACCTCACAAAGGCTTTTCTTCTCCTTCCTACAATTCCAATATGTGGGCCATAGACCATAAACTGTATGGCTCTGTTAGTTGTTCTAGTTGTAGGGAAATAATCGGTGCATCATGTATTTCTTGAAACACCAAGTATGCTGCTTGTTTGGCAGCTGCTACTGCAGCTGCATTTCCTAAGGAAATTGGGTCTGTTCCCTTAGTATGGGTGTCACATTTTATAATGGCCACTCTGCTAGGACATTTCACGGCACCAATCTAGATAATAGTGCTGCATGTTGCACAGGGTATCGATCTGACCTCTTGAAACCCCTCCACCACCATCTAGATAAATCTGAATGTGCTGTTGACGTCATGTATGCCAAATCTGTGTGTATGGTAACCTCACCATCTTGTAACATCTCAAGAGCATCAATGAGTGCTATGAGTTCTGCTGCTTGTGTTGTGTAATAGGCAGGCAATCTTTTTTGTGCCTCTACCTGATACTCCTATTCCTGTCCCTTCACAAGTCTCACTACTGCAAACCCTGTGTGCCTTTGTCTGTTTTCCTGCTCTATCGTTGAAGACCCATGAACATACAAAACGTCTCCTGTGTCTAGTATGTCTTTCCTCACTTGGGTATCTTCTTCTGTTGTGTCTTTGTATGTTGCACATTTGCGTACCTTTCAATGGCCTGCCACAGGTTTTGCTATGAATCTTGCTGGGTTCACCACGTGAATTCCGGTAATGCGTATTGCTGGCTTTGACAATATTACCTTGTAACCTGATGCTATCTGTGTTGTGAGAGTTGACTTGTTTCTTTCTAGAATGGAAATAACTGTGTGTTCTAAATTTAATGTTACTGAACATCCCATTGTTATTGCAGATGATTTCTATAAAGCAAATGCTGTGGCAGTTAATGCCTGCTAGCAGGAAAGATGGCCCTACATTACTTGGTCTAATAGTACACCATAGTATGCTAAGTGCTTGTGTCCCAAGGTTGTATGCTGAGTGAGCACTGCTGTCATTACCTGACCATCAGAATGTGAAAACAACATAAATATATTGCTTTAATCAGTTTTAGCTCACACTGGGGCATCACTGATAGCTGTTTTACGGTTCTCAAAATTCTCTGTTATGTCATCTGTCCATTTTAAGGACTTGTTTGTCTCCTGACAATCTTTCAATGGGCCTCATTACGACCCAGGCGGTAAGTGAAAAACGATGGCGGTAAATGGTTACCGCCATCGTTTTCCGCCAGGTCCGATCATGACCCGTGACCGTTAACTACGATGCCATTAGCGGCATTGTAGTTAACGCTGCCGCTAACTGCGCTAAGGGTGCACGCACACGACCGCCCACACCGTACTTAGCGCCATGGCGGAAAGGTACGCAAATGCCGACCCAAGCGGACATGCACCTAACGCCATCACCCAGCCCGTTAAGTACCTTACCGCCATGGTGCTAATAACGCCATCGCGAACCAACCGTAAAGGGCCATGTTAAGTGAATGCAGCTGCCACAGGTGCACAGAAACAGCACAGGTGAAGGCAATACAGACTCAGGAAGTACAAAAAGAGCACACCCCACCCCTTCCCACACCCAGTCACACTCCACAATGATACCAATACGACTAGCAATGTTGGGGCTGGAGGACCTGATAGCAATGCATGTGCTACAACAGCAACAACAACAACAGGCAGCACAGAGGAGACGCAGGAGGAGAAGGAGGGCAAGGCAGGCCCAGCAAGCCCCACCAGCACAGCCAGTGCCACCACGCAGGCAGCCCCCAATCCCACGCATCAGAGCCAATCCATTCAACCTCAGTGCTGAGCAGATCCACACCCTGTACCGTATGGACCGGGACACCATCACCGCCATCGTAGACATGACACACAACGACATCGTCAGCATGATAGAAATTTCAACCGCCATCCCCCCCCTACTGAAGGTAGTGTCTGTACTCCACTTCCTGGCCACAGGCACCTACCAGCACACAGTGGGGCACCTGCATGGCATTTCACAACCATTATTCTCACGAACACTCATCCAAGTGCTCGATGCCCTCCTCAAGCACACAGATGACCACATCTCATTACCACGGACTGGCCAGGAGATTGCAAACACCAAAGTGGGTTTCCATGCACTAGCCGGCATACCCGGTTGCATTGGTGCCATCGACTGCACCCATGTGGAATTGGTGGTTCCACGTGCCATGGAGGTACCGTACCGCAACCGGAAACAGTTCCACTCAATCAACGTGCAAATGGTCTGTGACTCCAACAAGATCATCACACATTGTTGTGCCCGATTCCCCGGATCAACCCATGATTCTATGGTCCTGAGGAACTCCACAATACCACGCTACATGGAGCGACATGCAGGGCCAAGATCCTGGCTACTCGGTGAGTCCAATGTCATGGAAGTGGGCAGGTGAATGACGTACCGATGCATACTCCACCTGGCTGAAAGGGGGGGGGGATGATGCATACTCCACCTGGCTGAAAGGGGGAGGGGATGATGCATACTCCACCTGGCTGAAAGGGGGGGGGGTGATGCATACTCCACCTGGCTGAAAGGGGGGGGATGATGCATACTCCACCTGGCTGAAAGGGGGGGGTGCATACGCCACCTGGCTGTGAGTAACACAGAGAACGGAGACAGAGGATGGGCACTCACAATGCACACAACCCCTCTGCATACATTGGGTGATGGCATGCAAAACAGGCCATGGGAGCCATGAGCATATACTGGTTGCATTGTGTGAATCAATTAGTGCATGTAGAAGTGAGCCAAAGTAACAGTTGGATGCAAGCCATGGTGGAACATCATGTTCTTGATCAGACAACATGACTGACACATACATTCTCGCCTACATACAGGTGATGCAGGCTATCCCCTGAAGAGGTGGCTCCTTACACCAGTCCGGAACCCGCAGAACCAGCACGAGGAGGGCTTCAACCGTGCACATACACGTACTCGTGTGGTCATAGAGCAGACATTCGGCCTATTGAAGGCACGGTTCCGAAGCCTCAGCAGGTCTGGTGGGGCACTCCTGTATGGCCATGAGAAGGTGGCAAAGATCGTCATGGCATGTGTCATGCTACACAATATGTGCGTCAGACGGAATGTGCCCCTGCCCCCTGATGCAGAACTGCAACCACCTGATGATGAGGATGAGGAGGGTGCAGATGGGGCGGCACCCCATGGAGGAGGCGATGCACAGGAGGGGCGTGCAATGCGCCAAAGTATCATCGACCACTGCTTCTAGCACACACGGCTGGTGTGAATCACATGGTGACTGCACTTGGGGCACTGTGTGGCTCTGGGACATGCACACTGTGGACTGTACACCAATAAAGCACACATACGCAATGAAAATGTCCACACATTTCTTTTTCGGAAAGAAAAAAGTGTATTCAAACTATTAAACGTCGTGACACATCCCCTCCCACCTCCCCCCTGCACACCCCAACACACCCCCTCCCACCTCCCCCCTGCACACCCCAACACACCCCCTCCCACCTCCCCCCTGCACACCCCAACACACCCCCTCCCACCTCCCCCCTGCAAACCCCAACACACCCCATGTAGGTGTCAACAGATGCCTGTGACAGTGGCCACAGGCTGTTACAAGCCCCCTCTCCCGGCCCCCGGGGCACCCCTGGCTGTGGAGCGCAGGTTACGTCCGGAACGTCGCACGGGGCTGCTCTGTGCAGAACTGGCAGTGGAGGATGTCCCTGCCTGCCCCCGTGCATGCACGTCCTGTAGGGTGTGGGTGAGCTCAGTGAGCGCACGACGCAAGCCGGCAAGTTCAGCACAGATGTCCCTGGACATGGCCTGCATGGCATCCCTCAGGGTGGCAGTGCTCTGTGCTACTTCGGCCCTTAGGGTCTCCGTGGCCTGTTCAATGGTTGCCCTAGCCCCCACACATTCCGCGGCATGCTCAGTCAGCATCGTGGACAGTTGCTGCTGCCGTTCTGTGATGTCCTCGAGGGACTGCTGCCCCTGCTGGCCCATGGCCAGTGCTGGTGGTGTGATGGAGGGGCTGCTCCCCTCCTGTGGAGTGAGGACTGGGCATGGGGTGGAAGGCCACTCCTCTACCTCTGTGTGCCCCTGTGTGTGATCCTCATGGGGGCTGGCGTCTGAGAAACAGGGGGAATGTAGTAGGTCAGTGGGGCTTCTGACCTCGTGCTCCATGTCTGAGTCTGAACATGCAGCTATTGCAGCTGTCTCACCGATGTTGCTGCTGGCCGCTGACCCGGTGCCTTCTGTGGCAGGCAATGTCGGTAGAGGTGGAGCAGCTGCTGCTGGCCTGCTGCCTACAGGGGTGCTTGCCGGTGGGATGTCTGGTATGCTCACAGTGGGTCCTGCTTGTTGTGGGGTCTGCCTCACTGCAGCTGAGGTTGAGGGTGCGGGGATGGTATTGATGGCCTTCTTGGCTCTCTTCGTCGCAGGGGTGTCCTGGTCCTCGGGGTGTGAATCTGTGCCTGTGGTGGAGCAAAGGAGGGAGGGCGTTATTGATGGGTCTGTGGACTTTGGAATGACAATGATTGACATTATTCTGGTCAGTAGATGAGGCAGATTTCAGGCAGGGCCATGCAGGTTGTCTCCTTTTAGTGTGGAATGTGGATGCAGGTATGCGGGTGCCAGCAGTGTATACAGGGTGGTGCTCGCATGTGGCTATGGGCAGTGTTGAAATGTGTTGCATTTACACTGTAGGGCAACCTTGTGCTACACATGAATGGACTGCAGTGACTATGGCATGTCTTGTTTGAGGCACCTACCTTCATCGCCTGATGTCGGAGCTCCCCTTTCCATCCCTCCGACGCCTTCAATGGATTCCATGCCAATCGTGGTTGCACAGATCTCCTCCCACGGTTGGAGTTTTAGTGGGGATTCCGACCCTCCACCGGTACCCAGGGCAAGGTTGCGGTTTGCAGAGATGACGGCTCTGACCCGTATGCGTAGGTCATCCCAGCGCTTCCTGCACTGCTGTGGGGTGCGGGGTACGGTCCCCACCGCGCTGACGCGCTCGGCCACCAGGGCCCAGATGGCCTTCTTCTTCGCTATCGCTGTCCTGGTCATTTCCGGGGAGAAAACGACACCTGCGTTGTCTTGCAGGGTCTCCGCAAGCATGCAGAGTTCCTCCCGGCTGAATCTCTCCTGGCGCTGGCGGTCACATGCCTTCTTTACAACTTTAGGCATTTTCGGGTACTTGGATGGGTGGGTGATTGGTTGGGACAGGTGTCAGGGTTGGATCTGGGGTTGTTCGGTAGGATGGCAATGGATTGTGTTTTTAAAGATGGCCGACGTGCTGTTTCCCGTTCCGGCGCGATGACGCTATTTCCGGTCCTGCTTTTTACGGCCACCGCAAATTACGGTGGCCGCTAATTACGGTGGCCGCTACTTACGGTGGCGGAAGTGCACCTTGCTCGCTTTACGATGCCGGTAGGGGCCTTTTCCGCCATGGCGTTAATTGCATTACCGCCATGGCGTAATGCTCGTGCGCGATGGGTCGTAATGTGGCGCTCTTTACGCCATCGGCCCACGGCGTAAACGCTCATTACGCCATGGCGGTAATGACGGAGGATTACCGCCTGGGTCGTAATGAGGCCCAATGTATGTAGAAGGTACCTGGCATATTTGGTGTAATTGAATATCTGCCATCTGCAGTAATTGCACAACCCCAACAATTGTTGCATTTCCTTGACCGTGGTTGGTGGGGCTGTGTTGTGTACTGCTACTGTTCTCTCTTGGATAACTATACTCCCTTTTGATGATACTATCTGTCCCGAATAGACTACTTCTTTCTGGCAGTACTGGCAATTCTCTGTGTCCACCGTGTACCCCTTATTTGCTAGTATCTTTAGAAGCTGGGTGGCATTTTTCCTGCACTGTTCTTCTGTTAGGCTGCACACTAAAAGATCATTAAGATGCATTAACAATCAAAGACGAATGGTAAGGAGAGCATGTCCTCTGTGCAGGGCTCAATCGCTGATATTTCAAACTTGTATAAACCCTTAATGAATTGCTCTGATTAAGAGCTGAGTGTTCCAACTCTTGAGGATCTTAGGGAAGTACGGAAAAGGGGTAAGAGCAGATCCACTATCTGTGGAAGACCTTGCAACTGCATTGTGGTTGCCAATTTCTACTAGAGTTTTAAATATTTCACTATTCCACAAATGCATTCCTCATAGTTGTAATCAGGCTGTTACCATTCCCCATTTTAGGAAAGGTAACTTAGCGGATCTGTATGGTAAAATTATGGAGTGGGCTGAGAATAATGCCATCCTCTCTGACATTGAATACGGTTTTATGAAGGACAGGGGTACCGTGGACCAAATCACATTTGCATATAATATCAAATAAATATGTTTAAGGGAATGGGGTACCTATTTATGGTGCTTTTATGGACCTAAGCAACATATTCAGTTGTGCTGATTGTGAAAAACTATGGGCTTCTTTACAGGCTCTTGACATACTAGTAACACTAAATATTATCCCCACCAAAAATATCACCATGTATCATCAGGAATGGCCATAGGCAATATTTTGGGGGGGGATAATTTTGGGGGGGGTTGATATGATATGATATGATATGATATGATATGGCATTTATAATGCACCTATACACAAGTGTTTCAAGTCGTGACGAGGCAAGGGAGGGGGAACAGAGGGAAGACAGAGACAACGATCTTACTAGGCCCGGTGTCATTCAGATCGCCAAGTGCAAGGGAAGGGGGAAGGAGGGAAAGTGCGTGGGGCAAGGGGGAGGGGACAGTGCAGTACAAGGGATACATAGTATAAATAGAACAATAATAAAAAAAATAAGAATGTGGCAAGCTGGTGGCAAGCGCAAGGGAAAGTGCAAACATCAGGTGTCAAGTGCTGGGAGGGTGACTGTAGGGATACAGACAACAGTCCCAAGTGCAGGGGTTGCCAGGGAGGCAGTGCAGATATGCAAATAATGGGGGAGGTGACCTGGGCCCTAGATCAGAGGGTGGCCAGGTACCCAGTGCAGTTTCAGTCAGGAATACAGCAGGGGAGAGGAGGAGAGAAAGCAGAAGCAAAGAGGAAGGTTTTGAGGTGCTTCCGGAACTGGAGATGGTTCTCCTGAAGTTTCAGGGAGGGAGGGAGGCTGTTCCAGAGGGAGGCACCAGCCAAAGAAAGAGATCTACCACCAACTTGTTGCTTGGAGAATCGACTGACCCTGAGGGAGTTGGAGGCGGATGAGCGGAGAGCTCGAGAAGGAAGATATTTAGGGAGAGAGAGTTGAAAGTATTGAGGCCCCAGACCCCAGAAGGCCTTGCGGACGATGCAGAGGGTTTTGAACTCAATCCTCGCAGCCACTGGGAGCCAGTGCAGAGATTTCAGTCCTGGAGAGATACGATCCCTGGGCTTGAGGCCAAGGACTAGACTGATTTAGAAAGAGGATGTTGCAGTAGTCCAGCCTGGAAGAGAACCAGAGCTCTATAGACAGTGAGCTTCTGGGGGAAGGAGAGGAAAGGAAGAATACCTCTGAGGAGGTGCAGCTGGTAGTGCGACTTCTTAGTGACGCCAGAGATGTGAGGGGAGAAGGAGATTGTGGAGTCGAAGATGACACTGAGGTCTTTTGCCTTGCAGGTGAGAGCAGGAAGAGGGCCAAGAGAGGCCGGCCAGAGAGCTGCAGGAAAGGAGGGAGCCGATGTGCCGATGAGGAGAATCTCAGTCTTACTGGCATTAAGGCAGAGGTCATTGGCGGCACAGCACTCCTGGATAGCAGACAGACAGTCAGAGATAAGGGAAGTAAAGGAGGAGGCCGATGGTAGCCTGAAAATGAGCTGGGTGCCTGGGAGCAGGAACTGCAGGGATGTCCCCCTCTCCTTTAAAATAATGCAGAGGTTACAGGGGTGTCCCCCGCAGGTTCTGTGCCTTAATAGAGCTGCAAAAATATGGCGATATTTTTGTATGGCAATATTTTTCCGGGATATTAACACATGGAACCGACATGCCATCACCATTGCTGGAGTATCTGATTGTAATGCATTTTAATTTATCAGAGTGCGTCTTAACACTCTAGGGTTACTTTCGGATCCGATCAGTGCAACGCGGGGCATGAGACAAGGCTGTGTATTAGCTCTTTTACTTTTTAATTTATATACACATTCTTTATCTTCCATGTTGTCTGGTTCAATGAATGACGTCCACAAAATAGGTGGTAGGTGCATCCTGGTATTAATGTATGCAGATAACATGGTCCTTATATCTAGAAACAAAAAGGGTCTCCAAACACTGGTTGTATCTTTTCAGGAGTTTATGTTGATAAGAGACCTAAAAATGTACGCAAATAAATCCAAAGTAATGTGTTTTTGTCCCACTAATAAAACTAACAGCCCAATAGGGATTCATGGTTGTAGATTGGAATGGGTTGATTAATTCTAATATCTGTATGTTAATTTGATGGAAGAACTAAAATGACATCACCACATTAGCACCCAAGCGATTAAATTTGCTCAAATAAATGGGTCTATAATTCGGTATTGTCATAAAGTGGGGGGCCTACCCATGGATCATATTACACACATTTATAGAAAAAAATCACTGCTAGTGGCCATATATGGTGCAGAAATCTGGTGGCATTTACATTATGTTCTCCTCGAAAGAAAAGAGAATTGTTTCCACAGAACAATCATGGGAGTGAATCAGGGCTTTCCGAGCTACTTTGTACATCAAGAATGCAGCTATCCGCATATTTCAGATCATATTCAATTACAGCCTCTGATTTACTGGCTACGTTTATGGGGCAATCCTAGGAGGAGAAGCTAATGACTGGTAACAGAGCGCCTTCCTTACCAATTTTTAAACTATGGGGCAATCCTAGTCTGACTTTAACCAGGTTGATTGTCAATGATATCCTTGACTTGGATGTATATATTTTTTCCTCACCTTGGCTCAATTATGTGCATGCCACATTTAACTCTCTTGACTTAGCTGAGTGCTTGAGCATTAGAACTGGCAGGAATAAAGAAGGTTTAATGTCAGTGAAGTCATTTTCAGCCTTTAATCATAATTAAAGAGAGGCTTTAGAGTCCCATAAATCTAGTATTCAGGGTTATTTTGCAATAAGGCCTATTTGCGGTTTACACAACTATCAGGGTAATTCATAGAATTTCGGGCAAAAGTGGCGCACGTGGCTGGCGCACAGTGTGCGCGTGCGAATGTCTGCACCAGCCGTGTGCGCTGAAATCGTTTTCCGCGCACAGCGTATTCATGGATTTTAGCCTCCAAAACCAGTTGTGGTGCAGAGTGACGCAGCGACCCTGCAGCAGCGCCAGTCACGCCCCCAAGAACGCCCTCGCGTAAGGAAAAGCCATCAAAATTCCCAATTCAGCGCAACAGGCTGTGCTAACCCTGGACCAGTTTACAGGGCTGCCAAACAGCAAACGCCAAGCGGGGAACGTGTATTACTGGGGTGCGCGTGAAGTTTCACACATCGAAAGGGCCTGTGCGAGTGGGGTACGTGTATTACTGGGGTTCGCGGGAAGTTTCACACGTGATTTCAGCAGGGTACGTGTATTACGGGGTTTGCAGGAATTTTCACATGCTAAAGGGCCTGTGCGAGTGGGGTACGTATATTACGGGGGTGCGCGGGAAGTTTCACATGCAATTGGGCTGGGTACGTGTATTTCAGGGGTGCGCGGGAAGTTTCACACGTGAATGGCCTGGGTACGTGTATTTCAGGGGTGCGTGGGAAGTTTCACACACGATTGGCCTGTGTACGTGTATTTCAGGGGTGCGCGTGAAGTTTCACACGCGATTGGGCCTGGGCACGTGTATTTCAGGGGTGCACTGGAAGTTTCACACGCGATTGGGCTTGGTACGTGTATTTCAGGGGTGTGCGGGAAGTTTGACACGCGATTGGGCTGGGTACGTGTATTTCAGGGGTGTGCGGGAAGTTTCACACGCGATTGGCCTGGGTACGTGTATTTCAGGGGTGCGCGGGAAGTTTCACACACAATTGGCCTGAGTACGTGTATTTCAGGGGTGCGCAGGAAGTTTCACACATCGAAAGGGCCTGTGCGCTAACCCTGGACCAGTTTACAGGGCTGCCAAACAGCAAACGCCAAGCGGGGAACGTGTATTACTGGGGAGCGCGTGAAGTTTCACACATCAAAAGGGCCTGTGCAAGTGGGGTACGTGTATTACTGGGGTTCGCGGGAAGTTTCACACGCGATTTCAGCAGGGTACTTGTATTACGGGGTTTGCGGGAATTTTCACATGCGAAAGGGCCTGTGCGAGTGGGGTACGTATATTACTGGGGTGCGCGGGAAGTTTCACATGCGATTGGGCTGGGTACGTGTATTTCAGGGGTGCGCGGGAAGTTTCACACGTGAATGGCCTGGGTACGTGTATTTCAGGAGTGCGCAGGAAGTTTCACACGCAATTGGACTGTGTACATGTATTTCAGGGGTGCGCGTGAAGTTTCACACGCGATTGGGCCTGGGTACTTGTATTTCAGGGGTGCGCTGGAAGTTTCACACGCGATTGGGCTTGGTACGTGTATTTCAGGGGTGCGTGGGAAGTTTCACACACGATTGGGCTGGGTACGTGTACTTCAGGGGTGCGCGGGAAGTTTCACACGTGATTGGGCTGGGTACATGTATTTCAGGGGTGCGCAGGAAGTTTCACACGCGATTGGCCTGGGTACGTGTATTTCAGGGGTGCGCGGGAAGTTTCACACACGATTGGCCTGGGTACGTGTATTTCAGGGGTGCGCAGGAAGTTTCACACGCGATTGGCCTGGGTACGTGTATTTCAGGGGTGCACGGGAAGTTTCACACGCAATTGGAGTAAGGTACGTGTATTACCGGGCTGCACATGAAGTTTCACACGCGATTTTGCTGTCAGAGCGGGGAACGCGTATTTCGGGGGTGCGCAGGGAGTCCTACATGTGAATTGGCAGTGTGGGTCCTCCCAGGTGTCCCCTCTACCCCCTCCATGGCCCCTGCAGGCAGCCCACACCACAGGGGACTACCCCGCACCCCTGGTCATGTCCCGCAGGCAGCACATCCACTATGGGCATGCCCCCCAGCCAAGCCACATGTCACGTTGCAATATGATCACCAACTCATGTCTCCCAGCACCCCCGGCAGTGCAGGGCACCTGCCAGCAGGCCCCCACACATGTCCCCCAGCACCCCCACCACCCAGCAGTCAGGGGCACCTACAAGCAGGCCCCCACACATGTCCCCCAACACCCCCACCCCCCAGCAGTCAGTGGCACCTGCCAGCAGGCCCCAACTCATGTCCCACACATGTCCCCCAGCACCCCCACCCCCCAGCAGTCAGGGGCACCTGCCAGCAGGCCCCCACACATCTTCCACTCATGTCCCCTTTCACCCCCACCCCCCAGCAGTGCAGGAACCTGCCAGCAGGCCCCCACTCATGTCCCCTTGCACCCCCACCACCCAGCAGTGCAGGGCACCTGCCAGCAGGCCCCCACTCATGTCCCCTTGCACCCCACCCCCCAGCACTGAGGGGCACCTGCCAGCAGGCCCCCACACATGTCCCCCAGCACCCCCACCCCCCAGCAGTGCAGGGCACCTGCCAGCAGGACCTCACACATGTCCCACTCATGTCCCCTTGCACCCCACCCCCCAGCAGTGCAGGGCACCTGCCAGCAGTCCCCACTCATGTCCCCTTGCACTCCCACCCCCCAGCAGTGCAGGGCACCTGCCAGCAGGCCCCCACACATGTCCCCCAACACCCCCACACCCCAGCAGTGCAGGGCACCTGCCAGCAGGCCCCCACTCATGTCCCACTCATGTTCCCCAGCACCCCCACCCCCCAGCAGTCAGGGGCACCAGCCAGCAGGCCCCCACACATGTCCCACTCATGTCCCCTTGCACCCCACCCCCCCAGCAGTGCAGGGCACCTGCCAGCAGGCCCCCACTCATGTCCCACTCATGTCCGCTTGGACCCCCACCCCCCAGCAGTGCAGGGCACCTGCCAGCAGACCCCCACTCATGTCCCCTTGCACCCCCACCCCCCAGCAGTGCAGGGCACCTGCCAGCAGGCCCCCACTCATGTCCCCTTGCACCCCCACCCCCCAGCAGTGCAGGTCACCAGCCAGCCGGCCCCCACTCATGTCCCACTCATCTCCCCTTGCACCCCCACCCCACCAGCAGTGCAGGGCACCTTCCAGCAGGCCCCCACTCATGTCCCACTCATGTCCCCTTGCACCCCCACCCCCCAGCAGTCAGGGGCACCTGCCAGCAATCCCCCACACATGTCCCACTCATGTCCCCTTGCACCCCCACCCCCCAGCAGTGCAGGGCACCTGCCAGTAGGCCCCCACTCATGTCCCCTTGCACCCCCAGCAGTGCAGGGAACCTGCCAGCAGGCCCCCACTCATGTCCCACTCATGTCCCCTTGCACCCCCACCCCCCAGCAGTACAGGGCACCTGCCAGCAGGCCCCCACTCATGTCCCCTTGCACCCCCACCCCCCGGCAGTGCAGGGCACCTGCCAGCAGGACCCCACTCATGTCCCACACATGTCCCCTTGCACCCCCACCCCCCAGCAGTACAGGGCACCTGCCAGCAGGCCCCCACTCATGTCCCCTTGCACCCCCACCCCCCAGCAGTACAGGGCACCTGCCAGCAGGCCCCCACTCATGTCCCACTCATGTCCCCTTGCACCCCCACCCCCCAGCAGTGCAGGGCACCTGCCAGCAGGCCTCCACTCATGTCCCCTTGCACCCCTACCCCCCAGCACAGAGGGGCACCTGCCAGCAGGCCCCCACTCGTGTCCCCTTGCACCCCCACCACCCAGCAGTGCAGGGCACCTTCCAGCAGGCCCCCACTCATGTCCCACTCATGTCCCCTTGCACCCCCGCCCACCAGCAGTGCAGGGCACCTGCCAGCAGGCCCCCACTCATGTCCCACTCATGTCCCCTTGAACCCCCACCCCCCAGCACTGAGGGGCACATGCCAGCAGGCCGCCACTCATGCCCCCTTGCACCCCCACGCCCCAGCAGTGCAGGGCACCTGCCAGCAGGCCCCCACTCATGTCCCACTCATGTCCCCTTGCACCCAAACCCCCCAGCAGTGCAGGGCACCTGCCAGCAGGCCCCCACTTATGTCCCCTTGCACCCCTACCCCCAGCACAGAGGGGCACCTGCCAGCAGGCCCCCACTCATGTCCCCTTGCACCCCCACCCCCCAGCAGTGCAGGGCACCTGACAGCAGGCCCCCACTCATGTCCCCTTGCACCCCCACCCCCAGCAGTGCAAGGCACCTTCCAGCAGGCCCCCACTCATGTCCCACTCATGTCCCCTTGCACCCCCACCCCCCAGCAGTGCAGGGCACCTGCCAGCAGGCCCCCACCCATGTCCCACTCATGTCCCCTTGCACCCCCACCCCCCAGCACTGAGGGGCACATGCCAGCAGGCCGCCACTCATGTCCCCTTGCACACCCACCCCCCAGCACAGAGGGGTACCTGCCAGCAGGCCCCCACTCATGTCCCCTTGCAACCCCACCCCCAGCAGTGCAGGGCACCTACCAGCAGGCCCCCACTCATGTCCCCTTGCACCCCCACCACCCAGCAGTGCAGGGCACCTGCCAGCAGGCCCCCACTCATGTCCCCTTGCACCCCCACCCCCCAGCAGTGCAGGGCACCTGCCAGCAGGCCCCCACTCATGTCCCACTCATGTCCCCTTGCACCCCCACCCCCCAGCAGTGCAGGGCACCTGCCAGCAGGCCCCCACTCATGTCCCACTCATGTCCCCTTGCACCCTCACCCCCCAGCAGTGCAGGGCACCTGCCAGAAGGCCCCCACTCATGTCCCCCTGCCCCCAGGTCATGATGATCCTCAATCATGGTCCTTATGGCCAGCCTCCCCAGCCCAAAGACCCAACCAAGTATTGCAGCCACCCACATAGAAAAGGCAATTACATGATACAACCCCAATGACAAGTATGTAAATTAACACATGTCCGTCACATACACACAATGGTTGCAAGTGAATGTGAAAACCCATATCATGACATGCATGAAACCAATGAGATAATACCACACATCGAAGTATGAAGAAAAAAATGTATTAAAAGCAACATGAATGGAATTAAAATCAAACAAACAACAATGGGAATAAAAAAAGAAAAGCTTCATGTCTGTAAAATAATGATCCAAAGGAAAGGTGTCCAAAGTCACAGTCCAACAAAGCAAATCCAAGGGAAAAACAAAAGTGAAAACCATTGCTCCATGGGGAAATCCAAAAAAAAGAGATGAATCCAATAGTGAACTATATACAGATGAACAATCCAGGGTCCATGATCCCAACTGAAGAAACGAAACCTATCAAAAATACTACCTAATGAAAAACTATATACAGAAACGTGGTGCATTGTCCAAGCGCAACCAACATAAAGAAAAAACGAAATTAAACCTAACACTATAACTATTTACAAGGGCAGCGGGCTAGTCCGATGGCTCACTTTTGGATGTCCCGGGCCAGGGCATCATCGAACTCTTGCTCAATGTCCCGGAGGCGGTCCTCTTCCATGGCCCGAGGGTTCGCAGGGATGATGACATGTTCTCCTCCAACTCCCTGCAAATTGCCTCGAGGCACTCGGCCCGCCTCAGGGTCCTCCGCATGCAGTTCTCCACCCTGAACACCGTGAGCTGTGCCTCTTCTGCCCGCTGCCGCTCCGCATCTATGGCATGGCCTAACTACTGCCACACGGAAGACACTTCCCATCCTGGGTCCTCCTGCCCTCTGGCCGATTCCTGCCCCACCGATGACGAAGGCCCCGAGCCATCATGGCTCCCACCTTGTTGCTGCTGCTGCTGTGCCTCTGCCCGTGCCCTGGCTCTTGCTGCCTGCACATCCTCCTCCGGCTGGGGTGCAGTTGTTGAGGTGGCCACCCCTGCTGGACGTCCGACTCCCGACTGTGGCAGGGATGTGTCCTCCACCAGCCTGGCCGCAGGGTCAGAGGCAGCTCCAAAGGGCACCCTGGTGACACATGGATGGGAAGATGGCACGGAGTACGACTGGCGCATAGGGGGTTCAGTTGAGGAGGGGGTCGGAACAAGGCCCAGCAAACGGAGGAATCCGGCCCTGGTGACCTGTCCCAGAAGGTCGACGTGGTCAACGAGCCATTCGAGACGACATGCAGTCTACCCATGAAAAGACTGCATTTCGCCTTGCATGGCCCGTTGACGCAACGCCACACCACCCAGGACAGGCTCAACCCGGTCCCGTATAGCCACGTCCGCAGGCAGAGGAAGGCCAGTTGTCGTAAACTCATTCCCTGCCTGAAAACGGTTCTGGACCTAGGTATCCCTGGTGGTGCAAGATGATGCAGTCACAGGATCGGGGACAGGATTACACACAGGCACCTCTGCGGCAGCCTGTGCTGCCTCCTGTCCCTGCCCCTGCACTGCACCACTAGCACCAGTGGAATCCCCACCTCCAGACCCCGTCTCTGTCCCTTGCATGGCCTCCTCCTCCACCAAAGCCCCCACCAACCTGGATGACTCCGTGCCATCTTCCTCCATCGGGCCCTGTGGGGTCTCAGCTGCCCCTTCTGCTGCCGAGGAGTCCAACTCCGACCTCCGCCTCTTGGACCTCCCCTCGGCAGCTGCGACCTGGGACTCGGCACCGGACGAGATGACAACCTGGGAGGGGAGTCGGGCCTTGCGTCTCCGGCTGGTGGAGCGATCCCTGCCGCTGTGCTCCACAGCACCCTCTCCGCCCTCTTCATCAGTCGACGCTGCAGACAGGGAGCGATAGGACACATGCATCAGGGCACTGTACAATGGACTCATACACACATTACAGTTGCACACAAGTGTCATTGTCAAATTTCAGACATGGCATCACAATCCCCAATACACATGTCATTTCAAATCACACACATGAGCTATTCCACAGCCATATCGCAACAGCCAGCACCATCCATACACATGCAACAGCATGAGCAGGCAAAGGTGAGCCAGACATCACATGAGACACAGGGAGTGCAGTAGACATGCACACACGCCACCACACTTACATGCATGTGTACACCTCCACCAAGTGTCGCAGTGATGAGATCGGCATCCATGTCACATCTGGCAATCAGTCTTCTACATATCAGTCTCACATGCATCCATGTTGCATGACAGTTGCACACTTGTCAGATACACATACATGCACATGTACACAGTGCAGATACATGCAGCTGGAACCAACATCCATGTGTGACACCAAAACCTTGAGAACTGACATACACAGTCTTTCAAAAATGTGTGCTCACACATCTACATTTGGCCTGCATGCTTACCCACAAATACACCATCCATGTGTCTCACACATGAAAGGACTCGCATGTGTAAGGCTCATGGCCCTGTACATACACATCCATACATGGCCCTACAAAACCACATGTGCAACCTGCACACTACTGGCACACCACCACATGCACAGCTTACAATCCGTATGCATGTACACTTACCGCTCGACTCCAGACGGGTGTGCCTCTCAAGGACCTGGACGTGGAGCGCTGTGCATACGCGTTCCAGGACCCTCATTTGGCTTCCGACAGGTGGCCCCGGCGCCCCTTAGCATTCGCTGCCTTCAAGAGGCGCCAGGCCTTGTTGAGGGTCCTGGACCTGAAGTCCTCCCAGCGCTTCTTGACATGATGGAATTCGCGGACTGCCACCCCCTCCGCGTTGATGGCAGTCACGATTTCTGTCCAGATCCTGGTCCGTCCTTCCTTGTCGGTGCGCGACCTTCTGAAGACGGCATCATACTGCCCCAGGACTTGCTCCACCAGGACACCAACTTCGGTGGCAGTGAAGCTGGTGGCCCTCTGCCTCTCTGGCTGGGGGTTGCCAGTGTCGCCAGATGGTGTAGTGCCTGACATGGTAACCCCAGAGGCAGGAGTGGGTGGGCAACTGGGTCCTGGGGCTGGCCTGTGGAGCAATGGAATCCCAGTCGGGAGTCTTCGGTTCCAGCAGGGGTGGTCACAGCAACAGCACCCCTGGCTGACGTGCAGGCAGAAAATGGCAGGGCATGTGGGCAGAAGGCAATCAGGGAGCAGCAGATGGCAGGTGGGAGCATGCTCAGGGATCTGGGGGGCAGTAATTCGGCCTTCTGGGCAGGAGCGTGGTCTTCCGTGTGTGAACGCGTGGCCAGCTTGATATGGAGTGATTTGGCACGTGAAAATCTTGCACGTCAACGTGTAATTCGAGGAAAGGCCCTTAGCGCGTAAGCGCGTCTGTGACGTGACGCACGCGGGTGTTTCCCTAATAGCACGTGGTGACAGAGCACACGTGGAAAAGCTGCACGTCCGAGTGTCAGCGCGTGTAATTGGAGGAAAGGGCGTGTACACGCTTAAGTGACGTGTACGTGTGGGCCAGTTTAAAAGGTACGTGTAGGACGCTGTTTCCTTGTACGTGCTTTTTGTGGAGAGCGAGTGGGTGGATTCTGTACTTATTGCCGGTTCACACGCGACAGCACGCAGACAACACCGGGTGTTTCCCTAATAGCACGTGGTGACAGAGCACACGTGGAAAAGCTGCACGTCCGAGTGTCAGCGCGTGTAATTGGAGGAAAGGGCGTGTACACGCTTAAGTGACGTGTACGTGTGGGCCAGTTTAAAAGGTACGTGTAGGACGCTGTTTCCTTGTACGTGCTTTTTGTGGAGAGCGAGTGGGTGGATTCTGTACTTATTGCCGTTTCACGCGCGATTACTTCACAGCGTTTCAAGTTCGTACTCCCTGTTACCTCTGACAGCTTTCATTTTTCTGCTTTTTTTGGGCCTGTTTCCTCAAACAGTGTTCACTTCTCCTTTTATCCTGTCTCCTCAGACAGTGTACAATTCTTCTTTTGGCGGGGGTGTTGCCACAACGCACACGCACGTATTGTTCATGTTCTTTTTCCAGGCACACAGTGAGTTCCGCACGTACTTAGCAACTGTGCTTGCCCCTTGTGTCGTGTACCCCTTCAGAGGTCATTGTAGGCTGCGTGTATCATGCGTACGCTTATTTTTGTGTTTCTGGGTGCCACAGAGTAGTGCGGGTTCATTTTTCCACGCACGTGGTCTACGAGGGGTTGCGTGCACGTTTTTTTTTGTTTTTGGGCTGCCTGTGCATTGCGTGACCCTTCATCTTCCCCCAGGGGTCACAGACAGCCTTGTTAGAGCACTAGGGTACGAATTCCATCTAGTACCCTACCCCTTTGACCCCCAATTGCCCAGGACAATAGTTTACTGCTCCTCCCATACGCACAACAACATCAGTGCCATGGTTGGGAGGCGACCAAGCGGTAAGGGAGGCAAAGGTGTCCGTCCTTCAAAAGTGGACGTGGTGGGCGCGGTAGGGGACGTGGCCAGGATTTGCAGGGTGCCCCTATGCCCCCATGTGTAGAGGAACAATCAGGGACACCCATGACCCCCCCATGGTTGAGGGAAACGTGGCTGAGACCATCCCAGCTCAGCCCTTGTTGGACCAGCCCGTTGTGGCACCTGACCTGGCACAGGATGACTCCCTGGCTGACTTCCAGGTCAGCAAGTTGTCATTTTAACTATACAGGTGGCCATGATTTTTCTATGGGTACCAAGGAAAGCAGGTCAGTTTATCTCTACCTTTGTGAGATACTTATTTGAGTTTCTCCAAATTCTGCATGAATCTAATTAGTGTATCCTTATACCTTTAGGAAACCCCACTGAAATTTGAAAACTGAAATTTGAATCTTGTTGAAACTAAAAACACATCCTGCCCTGAAGATGGATTTTATACAATCCGAAACGCGTTGGCACTGACAAACCTAATAGGAGTGTCTTTAGGAATATACTTCTGAGCTGAGTGAATGTGATTGCTCAGAAGCAGGGAATTTGAAATTGGACAATTGTTGCCTGTTCAGTTTTGTATATGAATAACTCAGTCAGACTATACTGCTAAAAGGTGTATTTTACCTTTGTTACCTACTGTGTATATGTGTTGTTACAGAACATTCTGTCCAGATCAACTGAAATACAATCCTTTGTTTTTGTACTATAAACTTACTTTTACTTAGTATCCTATGAATTGAATTAATTGAGTCTCACACCTTTTACACATTGAAGTGTGGGAAGTTGAATTGATTTTCAATGTGAATGATACAACTTAATGGCACCTAGGTCAACCTATTACCTGTTTCGAGCCCAGCCGAATTCTATGTTCACTGGGGACCTACAGCATGAGAGGTTTGTGTATACCTGGAGCACCATTGTAATACTTTAATACTTGAACAAACTGACCCCTTTTCTCTGAATTTCTTTGAATGTTTTTGAACATTTGTCCTACTGAACTAGTATTCCCACCAGGGAGTCCTCTTGTTTCAGCCAGGCTGAATCACCAGTTGGGATCTTATTCCCATTAGGAGTGCAGCACAGGGTTACCGACTGGCAACAGTCTGTGCATGTTTTGTTCATTAGTATTTTGAATCTCGAGTGGCCTTGAGCTTCACCCTGCTGCACCTGAAATAGCACATACCTGTTTTACACACTTAACATAAGACCCCTTGGGGTCTATTTACCTTGAATTACCCCTGACTATTACCAGTAGTGCCTCCCACCAACTTCCTTTTTCTTCGCTTTACGGTGGCCACACTAGGGAGTGCACACACACTACTGAATTGCCCCTAATACTACTCATCCTTATACACTCAACATTAGATAATGTCCTTTGCAAAAATAGATGCAACTACTGATAACAGAGCTGAATCATTAGGCTTCAGCGAAGAAGAGGCCAAGAGGATTTTAAGCCTCATCAAAACAATGGGTGACGAACTGGTCAGCTCTGACAAACCTGAGGCACTAATTAAACAGCTTGAGTAGAAAATACGTAGGGAGATAAATTTGAAATTACATGCGACTACTTTGGCACACTATTACAACGCACAAAGGATACCACGTGGATTGAGAGTGAATCTAGAACCAACACTGTGCAAAGAAAATCCGAACTTCGTAAAAAAATGGAGACAGATTCTCAATAAGTGCTCCATTGATCTTATCTTCCTGACAATCGAAGAACTCGCACACAATCTGACATCTCTTGAAGAGGAAATTGATACAATCAAAATTACATTGAGTAAAAACTTCACGGCGTATCAACTCAAACAGATACTGGACGACACCAACGATAAATTGGCAAAGTATAAACAAGAATTGGAGACGAAGAAAATTCGTAAATGTATAAGGATGAGTACAGGACTACAAGTTACACATAGTATATACTTGGCAGGAATACTACAGTCAACGTTGCATTAGACCATTTCAATCGCGAATACCAAAAACTTTGCCTGCAAACCCAGACACCACTTCCTCGGAAGCTTCCAGCACAGAAATTGAAGTGAATACCGAAACTGAAGCATCCACATCTTCCATCCCTAGGGGTGAGGAGACCACACCCGCAACTGTTCCTTTTTTAGAAAGGGACCTACCACGCGTGAACAAAGGAAGAAAAAAATCTGAGAGGAGGAAACCAATAGCCAAAAAGACTTAGTTGTCAACATTTCATCCTATCAACTGTCTCGTATGGAATTACAAGTCCTCCACAAAGGCCTCTCCTTTGTACCTCACCATAACACGAACCTTCTGAAGGAAAAAATTGACTACTTTAGACTTATGCGGAAACTGAAATTGAAAGTATTCTTCAATGATCTTGAGGAAGAAGAGAATGTCAAAGAACCCTCCAGGTTCTTAGAGCTAACACCCAAAAGTGTCTTCAATCCTCCAATTAATAACCATGTATTGGCAGTGTTTGAAAAAACAGTCTTAGATCAATTCAAGAAAATTCCTTTTAGAACGAGGGACAGAGGTAATTTCACCATGGGAGAACGCCAAACCTTGAAGAAATTACTTGACAACGACAATATCATTTTTAAACCAGCGGATAAGGGTGGTGCCCTAGTCCTAATGGACAAAGCAAAATACATCGCTGAAATTGAAAGACAATTGATTGATCGAGAAACCTACCAAGAAATTGACTTTAATCCCACTGAACAACTGAGGGGATTGATCAGGGAAACACTGGATGAGGCTGAAGCAAGAGAGGTGATCTCCGAGAAGACACGTAGATTCCTGGAAAAAACGCATCCGATTACACCTGTTATATATATTCTTCCGAAGATTCACAAAAGACTTATTGATCCCCCCGGCCGCCCAATCATAGCGGCAACTGAAAGCATATTGGAACCATTGGCAAAGTATTTGGACATTATTCTACAACCTCTGATACAGGATACTCCGACTTACATCAAGGATACTACCCATTTCTTAACCAAACTGAAGGAGGTTGAATTTGTGAGCACCAGGGACATCCTTTTTACAATGGATGTAACCTCCCTTTACACCAACATTGTACATGAGGCTGGACTAGAAGCAGTGGAATGGCTACTATTAAGGAATGATAACTGCAAGGGGGATAGATTATTTGTATTGACACTACTTAAATTAGTGTTAATGAATAACTTCTTCCATTCCAAGATAGGTACCATCTACAAGTCTCAGGGACCAGCATGGGGGCCGATTTGGCCCCAAAATATGCCAACACATACATGTACTATTTGGAAGAAGAACACGTTCTGACTTCCGCAAGGTGGTTACGAGATCTGACCATTTTTGTTAGATACATCGATGATGTGTTTGGCATCTGGTCAGGTCCAGATGAGGAACTATGTGAATTTTTTACCATGATGAATTCTATGCACCCAAGGATCAAGTTCACTACCCAGATGAGCAAAACACAGATCAACTTTTTGGATGTTGAACTTTATGTTAAAGAAAACCGTCTGGAGACAAGAATCTTCACCAAAACAACTGATAGAAATAGCCTTCTATTGGCAAAGAGTTTCCACCCTCAAAGGACGATTGACAGTGTTCCCTTGAGTCAGTTTCTACGATACCGTAGGAACATTTCTGAAAACACCAAATATCAAAGACAGTCATCTCTATTACGTCAGAAATTTAGGGAGAGAGATTACAACCCGTCCAAGCTGGCACAAATTGAAGAGAAAGTGGCGAATGTTGAAAGAGACACCCTCCTCTCACCCAAGATCAGCAAGAAAGATGCCTCTATGGTATATGTCACCACATACTCAGCACAGAGTAAGAAGATCAGGAGTATCATTCAAAGAAATTGGCCCATGCTGCAAATGGGCCCGCGGACCCAACCCCTATTTCAAGATCTTCCTATTTTTGCCTATAGGAACCGTAATGTCCTGAGAAACAGCTTGGTGAGAGCAGAGCTATCGACCACTCCAATCACACAGACCAAACATAAAGGTACACAACCATGTCATAACTGCCAACATTGTAGTAACATTATACCAGGCAACATCATTTTGCATCCACACACTGGTAAAGCAATCACGCGGAAACACTCATGCACCTGCGATTCCACTAATGTGGTCTACGCCCTGAAATGCCCTTGTGGTTTCTATTACGTGGGTATCACCACAAGAAAGGCTAAACTACATTGGACTGAACATAAGTCCAATATCCGGACCAAAAATCTGAGATCTCCGGTGGCAATGCATTTTGTTGAAGCAAGGCATTAAATTGCCCAACTCAAATGTATGATCTTGGAACAGGTCAAACTAAGTCCAAGAGGGGGAGATATACAGAAGAAATTACTCCAGAGGGAGATCAGTTGGATCGACCTGCTCGATTGCCTCAGTCCCAGGGGCATGAACTGTGAATTCGACTTAATGTGTTTTCTCTAATACAATCCACGTTCATTTTGTTGGTGTACTTGTAAATAGTGTTTTTTAACAGAGTCATACCAAGCTAAAGGCTTGCATACAGATCATGGGTTCAAATGTATAAGTAGATGTGACACCATGGACTTTCACCATAGGAAACCCTCATGTTGGTAGGGCTCACATTGTTAAAACTTTATATTTGACCCGGTAGATTGTGAACTGGTGACTAACCAGGAGTTTAAGTTTGGATGCATTGTGAAGGAAGAGGGGAATCTTCAGAGCAATAGGCTCACCAGAGTTGTAATGTGCATGACATGAGACAGCTGAGCGGTTCATGATAGAATGTCTAAAAAATAGTGTGTACATGGCACCTACAGCGCCACTATAGAACACGCCTTAATTTACTATATTGATAACTAGACTGACAGTCCAGGTGGGAAGGTTGCAGGCCAGTGCCTTAGGACCGACCCAATCTATAGGTCTGTCACTCTCCAGTACTTGAATGGTGGGTAGGGGCACGGGGCAGCTTTACAACTGCTGCCGTGCCCCTCCCCCCGCTAAATCTGTCTCCTCACCTTAGCAGGTACTGGCACTCTGATTGATCACTCGATATAACCATGATCCTTATAAAGTGGAATTATTAACAAATCCAATACCATTGGCAACGCGGCGCATGCTCCGTGCACGTCCTTAGCAACGACTGCTGAGACGCGCGCGCGCAGCACCACGATTAGCCTGAGTAGAATCTTTTGGCGGATTTGCCCATACAAAGATGGCGGTCCGCGTTGGGACGCGCATGCGCGTCGGTTCCCTGGGCAACAATAATAGCTTGGGTGAGCTGGGCAGCGCGTCCTCGAGGCGGGCTGCTACACTCAGTGTGCTACAGGCGATTTCTTTACTTACAAGTAAGTTACAACAATAACCGAAGCGAGCACTAGTTATTAAAAAGTCACCACAAGTGAATGAGTGTACAGAGGCGGCTTTTCCACCTCCCACCTAATGACATTTACTACGAGTACGTACTCTTTGAAGTCACCCTCCTCTTCTTTCTTCACAATTGCAGTCGCTCTCGGTTGAAGTAACTGCCCGACACTGCCACTACACCCGGCGAGACATCCACGGTCTTTCGACCGGGTGAGTTACGTTTAAATTATGTTCACAACACTTGAAAATCTGATCCCTCACCTATGATCTTTACAAGCTGTTTCTGCCATGTCATTTTAACTATACAGGTGGCCATGATTTTTCTATGGGTACCAAGGAAAGCAGGTCAGTTTATCTCTACCTTTGTGAGATACTTATTTGAGTTTCTCCAAATTCTGCATGAATCTAATTAGTGTATCCTTATACCTTTAGGAAACCCCACTGAAATTTGAAAACTGAAATTTGAATCTTGTTGAAACTAAAAACACATCCTGCCCTGAAGATGGATTTTATACAAACCGAAACGCGTTGGCACTGACAACCCTAATAGGAGTGTCTTTAGGAATATACTTCTGAGCTGAGTGAATGTGATTGCTCAGAAGCAGGGAATTTGAAATTGGACAATTGTTGTCTGTTCAGTTTTGTATATGAATAGTTCAGTCAGACTATACTGCTAAAAGGTGTATTTTACCTTTGTTACCTACTGTGTATATGTGTTGTTACAGAACATTCTGTCTAGATCAACTGAAATGCAATCCTTTGTTTTTGTACTATAAACTTACTTTTACTTAGTATCCTGTGAATTGAATTAATTGAGTCTCACACCTTTTACACATTGAAGTGTGGGAAGTTGAATTGATTTTCAATGTGAATGATACAACTTAATGGCACCTAGGTCAACCTATTACCTGTTTTGAGCCCAGCCGAATTTTATGTTCACTGGGGAACTACAGCGTGAGAGGTTTGTGTATACCTGGAGCACCATTGTAATACTTTAATACTTGAACAAACTGACCCCTTTTCTCTGAATTTCTTTGAATGTTTTTGAAACTTTGTCCTACTGAACTAGCATTCCCACCAGGGAGTCCTCTTGTTTCAGCCAGGCTGAATCACCAGTTGGGATCTTATTCCCATTAGGAGTGCAGCACAGGGTTACCGACTGGCAACAGTCTGTGCATGTTTTGTTCATTAGTATTTTGAATCTCGAGTGGCCTCGAGCTTCACCCTGCTGCACCTGAAATAGCACATACCTGTTTTACACACTTAACATAAGACCCCTTGGGGTCTATTTACCTTGAATTACCCCTGACTATTACCAGTAGTGCCTCCCACCAACTTCCTTTTTCTTCGCAAGTTGTCACCAAGCCACATGGATCTGGGGCAGCTATGTCATCTGCTGCCCCAAGTATGCAGGGTGGTGAGGCTGCAGGTGTAGCTTAAGCTCCATCCGCCCCAGCTCTGACTCTCCCATCCAGGACAGTGTCGGTCCTGGTCCATCATACTGATGTTCCCCCTGCCAACATCACACTTCAGACAATGCCTGCACCAAGTCCTATGGTCAATGTGCATTCGCACACTCCAACAACCCAGTCCACCGGTGATTCTGCCCCCACTGACCAGAGCTCTACCTTCTAAAAAGAGGAAAAAGGGTGCTCTGGCACGACAGGCTGAGACCCCAGGCACGGCTACACACTCCGGTACCTCAAGGAAGCATTGCTTCAATGATTCAGAACTTAATGCACTTGTGAGCAGTGTGTTTCAACATAGCCACGAAATGGTGGTGACTGCAGAGTCCAAGACCACACCTCGTCAACGTTAGGCACACTAGCAGACCATCGCCAACCACATAAGTGCCCTTGGATTTGTGAGGCGCTCAGCTGATGATTGCTACAAGCGGTGGAACGACCTGAAACGTAGAGCAAAGGACAAGCTGGCCTCAAGTCATGCCGCTACTCTGGTGACTGGCGGTGGGTCTCCACAAGAGGACAACAAACTCACTGAACATGAGTCTGTTGCTGGGACCTTCGTCACAGAGGAACAAATCTGAGGTGTGGGAGAACTACCCGATTATGACACATTGTCCGTTGAGTGCCCATGCGTGTGTGTGTAATGCATGTGTACGTTGTTTGGGTGACGGGTTCTGATTGAGTGGCAGGTGAGGGTGTGTGTGACTGAGTAGTATGGGTCACCCTGAAGTGGGAGAATGGGAGAAAAGACTCCCCCCAATCTCCTCACGCCCCTGGCCCAGAGGATCGCGACCCAGACACCCGCCACGAGATGAATTCGTCTATCTACCAGATGACCAAATACCCTGGTACAAGAACATACGGATGTGCCCACCAGCCTGCCCGCCAGCCTGCCCTACTCAGGCCGACACCTGCGGCATGGATGAACTCGACTAAGCCCTTCAACAATAAGGACCTACATCGTTAGAGATGCCATGACGACCTAGCCAACTGTCAGAACACACATGCAACCATGCACACTGGACACTCCCACACCAATCCACATGAAGAATATACTCAGTGCTATGACGTAGGTGACGGATACACCCACTGACGCGCATCTTTATTATTTTTCACATAGGTTTTCCGAAATGCAGAAACGCAAGACGCACAAAGCACTCGTTTACATGCTTGCTGACGCTTCTCCCGACCCTTGCATCGTGATGAAAATACAACGAAGACATGATACTGCCTATGAAGCCATGTGACACCGCAACATAAGTGCCGTGAATTACACATCCCCACCTACGAACCAGGCCCAAGTAGGCCGCAAGCAAGAGCCGCCATGGACACTGAACGAGCAAGAGTACAAGTGCTGACCATGCAGAACGAGCCCAGCGAGAGCTGACAGCCAAGGGAGCAATGTTGCAACTCGTATACTACCAGTCGACGCCAAGGTCACACCTGTAAGCAAAACCAGGCACACAGAGGCAAATACAACTTTAAATGTGCAGAATTCTGCCTCAGCCACAGTCTCTCCTCATGTGACCAAACCAAGCCTGACGAGGTGCCAGACCCACGAGGGAGAAGTCGCCTGGGTCCCACGTCTGGGACACAGGCTGCAACAATGAAATGACCCAATGGACATCTACGGCGATGGGAATGGTCTGCTCTCAGCCCTATGAGCAAATCCACGCATTGTCTGCACGAACACATAGTTACATATTGTTGCAAATGACAGGTACACCCCAGGCTGGGGGGCTCGCGAGTGGACCAATCAGAACATGGGGCACTCATCACTGACGCCACTAACATTAGCCAATCATTAGGGGTCTTTGTGTAACAATTTTCAAGTATCTAATAGAAGGGACAACCCAAGTATACCACCTCACTGACCCTCAACCACTAACAACGTCCTCTATACGTATGCTATACTAACCCTACCACTCGAGGAACCAATCCAGAGTGGCGGTAGGTTTTTCGCTAACTTTCCCAGGTGATGCAAGTAGCGCGTCATACTGAGGCAAAAAGGGGCCTGCCAGCCCCACGAATTTCGAGAGTCTGGACGGATGCGTACGATCCTAGACCCATCCCTGCCGTTGTTCAATAAACAGCAGAACCACCTTGCTTCTTGTGTGTGTCTCATATTCATTTATGGGAAACGCGGGAGGAGTTGGGGCCTCCCAGCCCGGAGGTCCGCGGATGGCCCAGCCGACCCCGGGAGAAACTCCCCGACAAGTTGGAGGCACTGCTGAGATCTGGTTACGATCTACCTTTTTATTTTTCCGAGTACTCTCGTTGCGAGGAGGCCCGGAGGCGCCGCCCCCTGTGCCGCTGCCCCCTTTTTGAGGACTACAGGACCATCGCGGAACTGCGAGAAGACCGGACAGCGCAATCCGTATATTGGCCCTCGGGAGCCGGTTGAGAAGTATCCCGCTCGCGGTTGGCGAGTGTCCAGACGTGGTCCAGACGAGGGGAGGTGGCGAGCCGCTTGGAGGGGTGCACGCAGTCGAGCGGCCCCGCATCAAGAGAACTTGGTGAGTATGCCACACCCAACAAGCAATGTGAAATTGTGAGGGAGGGGGGAGGAATGGAATAAGGGAGGTGGGAGGTGTTACCAAGGTGTGCGGCGAAGATTTGATAAATTAGTGTTGGTGGTGAAGTGATTGGTAGCTGGACAAGTGCGAGAGCAGTCCGCTACGCTACGAAGAAGAGTGGGCGGAGCATGAAAACATCACGTGCGACCGCTCGTAGACATTGATTGGCCTAGGTCGCGACCACCTGTAGGTGTGTGTGTGTGTGCGGTTTCCTACGAATTGGCGATTATTGATCAATGAGTAGATGAGCAGCGAAACTTGATAGATAGATGACGTTTTCCTATAGGCGGTAGCTAACTGGTTGCCTAATACGGAGGATAATTGGCTGGTTAAGCCCTCCTGTTGAGGGGCGTATCACACGCGAGGCGACGCAGTGTGCGCAGTCTGATTATATTATTGGTTACCTTGTTCCAGGCGTGACAAGAGGACAGCTGTGGGGTTAACGGGAATAAGTATCAAAACTTATTTCGAGCATTTTGAAGTATGAAAAGAACTTACCGGTAGTTTTGGAAGAGGTCGGTGACGTCACCCGTAGGGCTTTCATAGGATACCTCGACCACACAGCGTTGTTGAAGAGTGGTGGGGAAGCGAATAGTGGTAAGGGGGAGGGAACGGAGGTCAACGGCAACGATTAGATCGGGGCCAGGTGGAGAGGGGGACGTGACCACGCACGGAGAACGCCGGTCATGACGAGTGAGGAAGGAGGAGGAGGAGGGGTGAAGAAAAGTGGGACGGCTGTATAAGCACGTCACACAGGACGAGGAGCCGCAGGGGGCTACGTGCGCCTTGGACGTAGGCAGCCGTAACGGTATTAAGTAAAAGAAACAAAGGCAGAGAAAAGATTACATACTTGCAAGCATTATATTTGACTATTTTCTTTTTAGCGGACGATCGCAAGTCCCCGAACTACGGGGCCAGGTAAAACATCGGCAATTGTCAAATTTGATAGAGTTTATTTTTTAGCCAGGTAACAACTACTATATTGAGGGGAGGAGCTAACAACACAGTGCTACCATGTCATACGGGATAGGATCGGGAGGGTGGGGGAACACCCTCACTAACCTGCTACAGCATATATGTAAAACACTGTCACCCCATAGGGAGAAACTGATTAAATACAGCATAGAATGGACACAGGGGACGGACAACAAAATGACGACACCCTGGCCGCCTAACGGCAGTTTCGACCCATATGTCCAGCACTCACTACTGACACATCTACATAACACATACAAGGGGAAGAAGTTGACGCACCATGTGGAGGTGTTTAACTTATGGAGGATGTTCCAGGGGTCCCGACCAGGACCGACCGAAATGTTCACTGTGGGGGAAATAAAGGAGGAGAAGAAGATTAAGGAGGAAGAAGAGAATGGGGAAAAGGAGGTTGAAAGCACACAGTGCGCGGTAAGAGGACAAGAGGGGGGGAGAAGCTTAGTAAAGTCAATGAAGCAGAAATAAAAAAGGAACGGACCGACGACATGCCCTTAGCGAAAGTAGTGAAAAAGGAGGAAGGGGGCTTATATCCAGTAACAGAACTACGAGAAGTGGTAAGGCAACAACTAAAGGCGGCTGAGGGGTATTCGAACCCAGCATACAGCCCACCACCATATAAAGCTACAGGTAGCTACACGGGGGGCGAGGTGACAAGTGCGGTAGGGCCAACTTATACGAAGATGCCTGCAAGGGAAGGGAAGACTAGTGAAGAACAAATTGCAGCCATAGGACACGACGAGTGGGTAGCTGCGCAGGTGTTATTAAAATTGCGAGGGACAATAACAGGAGAAGAGAAGGAGGTAGTAAGAAAAATGAACGAGGACGATGAGAGTAAGAGTGAGATAAAAGGGGAAGGGGGAAAAAGGAAGGAAGAGGAGCTGTTACGAGAGGAGGAGGAGATTTTGGAGGAACGATTGCTGGAGTTAAGGAATGAGCAAAACGCCCTGATCAAACAGCTTGAGAGGGAGGAAAGAGAGAGAAGGAGAGAAAGGAAAGAAAGTAAGAATGAGTTAGAAAAAATGAGGGAACGTACTGAAGCACGGAAGAGGGAAGCTGAAAGGGTGAAGGCGGTAGCAGAAAGGGTATCTCGAGCAGCGCAGCGCGACAAGAAAAGGGAGGAAGAAGAGAAAGAAAAGGAAATGGAAATATGGAAGAGGAAAATACTATCAGAAACCACAAAGAAATACGAGGAAGGGAGGGTAATAGAAAGCATATTAGAACAAGTAAGAGAGAGATGGGAATGGAGGAGAGAGGAAGAAAGGATATTAGAAAAGATGAGTAGTGAGGTAATGGAGGAATTAAAAAAGAAAAGAGAGGAAATAGGTGGAGAAATAGTAGAGAAAAAAGAAGGGGAAAGAGGAGATAGGAGAGGGGAGAGTGGGATGAGGAAATATGTACGCAAGGACACAGAAGTAGCAACAACATCAGCACAAAGGGGAGCAATTGGTAAAGAAGAAGTGGGAGGAACGGATTTAATAGATTTAAAAACAGTGACAATTAGGGGGAAAAAGACTGATTGGGGGTTGTCGCTCCTGGATGATTTTTGCAGCGAGGAAGAAGAAGGAATGGGGGGAGAAGGAAGAAACGGCGAAAGGGAAAGCTTAGACAAATTGTACATCACCCGCACCAACAGGGAATCACCATGGGCTTGCAGAAGAAAGGAAGAGCTGGGGGGAAGTGAGGAAGGAGATCAAGGAATGGCGGGAAGGCAAACACGTGCAGCTACACCCTCATCATCCCGTCCAACATGTCCACCCACACCTGCTCCCAAAAACACACCCTATGCTGGCAGGCTTAGAGATCTCCCCGGACGCAGGCAGGAAGAACGAACACACACGCCCACATCAAATAAAGGAAATAATAAAAGAAGGGGAAGAGATGAAGGGGAAACAGCTATGAGCGGGGGAAATATGGACATAACTGATGACGAAGACGACACAGAAGAAGAGGAGGGGTATACGGACTCAACACCGCAACACCCAGGGGGGCAGATAGGACACAACCTAATGCCACTTTTGGAGAGAGGAGGGGTTAGACCACAATATGTCCCTTGGAAGCATGCAGACAAGGAAAATATAAAGTGTAGGCTCCCATCACTCAGTGGAGGAGCGGGGAAATGGATATATGAGATGGAAAAACACACTGCAGGACAGAAACTGGCATTAGGAGACGTGAAGGGCCTACTAATATCAAAATTAGGGGATGCAGCAATGATATCTGGAAGAGAGCGGGCTTCCCCGGGGTCACAATAACGAACACATCACATGATGGGACGCCATTTGCGAATTGCAGGCATGCATTATGGCAAGCACTAAGGGTACAATACCCAGACACCTCAGACATAGGAGCAATTACGTCACGCAAAATGCGTGAGAACGAAGATCCTGTTGATTATATCCCGGAAATTCAGGAGAAGTGGCGCATGGAAACTAGAGAGCAATGGGACAAGACACCGGCAATATTTTATCACATACTAATACAAGGGCTCCCGGAGGCAGTACAGAAACAATTGAAGAAAGTGGTGGGGATGGAAGCAAAGGCTTGGCCAGAAATACAACTGACAATAGTACACCATTGTAGGATGTGGCAAGAAAAGATGAAACAAAAGGAAGAAGATAGAAAAGCAGAAGAGGCTAAATTAGTGCAGAAAAAACTGACTAAGTACACGATGGAAGGTGCACTAATAACTACACCTACAACAATGACACCAAACCCCACGCAAGTAATGGCCGCACAAGATCCCTCCCAAATACAATCACCACAAATTATAACACAACAGCTGCCACCACCCCCACCATACACGGCTAACATGGGAGGAGGATACATGACATCAGGAACTGGATATTATAATAACAACAGGGGAAGGGGAGGAATGATGAGGGGGAGGGGATATGGCTATCCTGCACAACAGCAAGGAGGAGGATTCAGAAGCTTCTACCCCACTGGGCAACCAGTATACCAGGATAATTCAGGAAGTTTTCCATGGCAGACCAGGGAACCACCTGTATGTTGGATTTGTGGAATGTTAGGACACATGTCACGCACATGTAGAATGAGACGCTCCACATCAGCGTGGGGGGAACAAGGACAACAAGGGCCTACAAGGGAACAGCAGGGTTACCAACAACAGCAGGGGCTGCCACAGGGCAGCACGCAGCAACAGTTAGTAACACAGCAACAGCCACAGACATATTCGCTACCGCAACAACAGGTAGCGATATCACAACAACACCAAGTGCAGCAAGTACAGCAGCCCACTCAAATACAGGACCATAAGGTAACCTCCACCAATACACAGCTACAGCAAACACAACTGGGAAGGGTGACTGTCCTGGGACACAACCCTTACACAGGAAGTGGTCAATCATTATACCCACAATAGGACAGCCCACAGACGTCCTTGGTGTGTCCCATCCTGTCGGTAACACCTAATAGTGCGGAGGAAACACGCATTGAGGTAACGATAGGTGACAAAAAATGATCCTTCCTTGTTGATACTGGGGCAACCGGTCTTGCATAAGGGAAGGTAAATTTAAGATGTCAGGTGAGGCCATGAACACCCAAGGATTCTCTGGGGCTAGAGGGTTGGTTCCCTTTACTGATAACATCTCCTTATCAATAGGGCATTATGACATGTCCGTCCCGCTCCTGTATTCAAGGGAGTCGCCAGTAAACATACTTGGTAGAGACATAATGAGCAGGCTAAATATGACAATCTCCTTCACGGAGGACGGCATAATTTGTTCCACTCCAGGAATAAACATGCTCACTGCACGGCAAATTCTGCAAGCATACTGTGGACAGACAGTAACTCGGGCTGAGCCAGTAGATGGCAAACTGTTCCAGTACGGAACAGACATGGCATTCACATGGATGCCAGGAATAGAAGGGAAGATCTGGAGGATGCCAGCAGCATATTTGTTCAGACCTGAGACACCAGCCAATGAACCGGAAGGGAAGGTGATTTCAGTGAGCATCGAGAGTATCATAGCAACTGCTGATTATATTGCAGTACATGCCCAAGACCGGGAAGGGAGTGCATGGAGGGCAGTGATAGCACTGGCTGAGGGATGCAGGCTCACCCAAGTGTCCGATGAGGAGCTCTTTTCAGAAGACAAGGAAGAGGGTGAAATGGTATTCATGATGAGTGTGGATATATGGCTAAGAGTGACGTATAAGCAAGTGGCACAGAAAATTGCCATGGCACTTTAAGCACCAGCATCTACCCCAGTTCCTTTTTACGAGGAAGATATGGCAAAAGTTCCAACATCTCTGTGGACCACCAGTCCCTATGACGTGGGCTGCATAAAGAGTATCAGGGGAGTAAGAATAAAGCTGAAAAAGGGTGCAATACTCCCTAGAGTGAAGCAATACCCACTATCAAAAGAGGCAGATGAGGGCATATACGAAACAATAACGGCCCTAATAAATAATGGCATACTGGTACCATCAGAATCACCATGTAACACAGCCGTGTACCCAGTGCGCAAAGCTAATGGAGGGTCTTGGCGTTTTATCCAGGACCTCAGACCCTTGAACAACATTGTGGAAGCAGAATACCCCATAGCAGCAAACCCGGCCACAATATTATGTGGAATTCCAGCAGAGGCCTCACGGTTCACAGTGATTGACCTACAAAATGCCTTTTTCTCAATACCCCTGCATCCAGATTCACAAGACTTGACAAGCTTCACGTACAGAAACACAAAACGGAAACACACCAAGTTACCACAAGGGTATTGCGAGTCACCCTCAATTTTCAACAGAGTAATACAGATGGACTTGGGAAACGTTGAATTGGAAAGTACGGTGCTGCAATATGTTGATGACATAATAATTTGCAGCTCAAGCGAGAAAAGGTGCAGGGAAGACTCATTGAAAATGTTGACCGTATTGGCTGAAAAAGGTTACAAGGTAGACAAAGAAAAGTTACAGTACTGTCAGGAACAGGTATTATACATTGGTCAACTAATATCCCAACACGGAAGAAAGATTGCACCACAAAGAGCACAGGCTATATCAAACACACCACTGCCACAAACAGTGAGGGAGCTGCAGCAGTTCCTGGGATTGTGCAACTACTGTAGAGTATGGGTTTTTGATTACAGCTCATACATAGGACCCCTACTTGAAGCATTGAGAGAAGCAAACAAAGGGGAGGAAAAATTGGGGTGGACAAGGGAAATGAAGGAAGCATTTGACGAGTTGAAGAACGCAATATGAACTGCTCCGGTACTAGCCACCCCATATTATGAACGTTAGTTCTTTATCTTTTCACATTGCGACTCAGCAGTAATGAAAGCAGTATTGGCTCAGAAAACAAGCATGGGACACAAGCCAATAGCGTTCTACAGCGGTCACTTGGACCCTGTTATGTTAGGTAATTTCCCTAGTGAGCAGAGTCTCACCGCAGCTGCATTTGCGGTAGAAAAATCATTATCTATTACAATGGGGTGCCCAACCACACTATTAGTGGAGCATGCACTATTTGCAATATTGAACAAGCCTAAGTCCACACTAACCACGCAGAGGGCGTCAGGTTATGAGATCATCTTGTCTAGAACAGAACTATCAATTGTTAGATGCAGTACAGTTAACCCCGCAAGGTTTATAGCGGAAGTTATTGAGGAAGGTGATTATGCTCACGACTGTACGCAGACTATCGAAATGTACTCATGTACTAGAAAAGTTGAAGAGGATGCGCTCAATGGAGGAGAGCTCTTGTTCATTGATGGGTCATCAACAATAAACCAGAGTGATGGGATAAGGAGAACTGGGGCAGCAGTTGTAAAAATGACAGAAGATTTGGTGTGTGTCCCGGTGAAATGTGTACAGTTACCACAGCATTATTCGGCTCAAGCAGCAGAATTGGTTGCACTGATCTTGGCGTTGAAGGAAAGCGTTGACAAAGAGTTACTATATATTCTGATAGCACATATGTCACGTCAATTGTCCACTCTGGGTTGATAAAATGGCAGAGAAGGGGGTTTAGGAGAGCTGACGGCACCCCAGTGCAACATGCTCTCTTGTTAGCTGAATTAATTGAAGTAATCAATGATCCCCAAGAAATAGCTTTGGTCAAATGTCCCGCACACACTAATGGAGAAGATCATATCTCAAAAGGGAATGAAACAGCAGATGCACATGCCAAACATGCGGCGTATTTTGGTGAAATATGGAACCCCCCAGAGTCAGAGAGAGGGAGAGGGAGGGGGGTGGCTAAACAGATGTTGATGAAAGAAGGGTACACCCATCTCCCAGCCACACAGATAATGGAATTACAGGCGGCCGCACCAATGGCAGAAAAGGAACTATGGGTAAAAAGAGGATGTACGATGTCCCCAACTGACGCACTATGGCGTCAAAGTAAAACTGGAAAGGTGGTCATGCCGTTGGCACTGTTGAACACTGCCCTGGCCCAGCTCCATCACCCAGCTCATACAGGAAAGGAAGTAATTGCAGCACGAATAAGAGAAGACTGGTTCTGCCCTGAGTTAAATTCCCATGTAACAAATTTTATCAGCAATTGCCTTACATGTCAACAGTTTACGGCCGGTCACACGCTGCAAGTGATAAAAGGTACTATACCCCGGCCAGAAGGACCCTTCCTGCACATTCACATTGACTACGTTGATATGATCAATGTATGTCAAGGAAACAGGTATATGATTGTAGTGGTATGCCCATTCTCGAGGTGGATTGAGGCCGGACCCTGCTCACATGCAGATGCATTCAGAGCAGCTACATTTCTAGTGAGAGAGGTTTTCCCCAGGTGGGGTGTGTGTGAAGTGTTGCGGTCAGATAACGGCCCACACTTTGCTAATGAAATGTTTCAGCACATCACATCTTTGCTGGGCATTAAGCATAAATTTGCGTGTGCATATCACCCGCAGGCCAACGGTATATGTGAACGCCTGAACGGCCTATTGAAAGAAGAAATAGCAAAGATACAGCAAACAACAAAAAAGAGCTGGTTGTATTGTCTTCCGCAAGCTCTATTTGAGCTAAGGAATAGGCCAGGGTCTGATCACCACCTCACTCCTCACGAGGTGGTGACAGGATGTCAAATGAGCCTTCCTCTAACGCCTACATCAAGAGCATTCACAGACTATGAAAACACTGCAACTGTTCTTGGTGACGAAATGTATCAATATGTGTCTTCCTTGATTACTAGTGTAGCATGTGTATCTCAACAGCTCGAGCGCACGCGGGGCGGGTCGAAGAGTTCTCAACAAGAAGACACCAACAAAGAACTGGAAAAGGAAGGACTAAGCAAAATTGCTAAAGGTGACCACGTGCTACTCCGCAACTTCAATAGAAAGTGGAACGGCCCACACTTTACTGGTCCTCATTTGGTAGAGGAGGTAGCTAGGAGAGCGGTGAAGTTGCAGGATAAGCGTGCTTGGAATCACCTACACGACGTGAAGATCAACAAACTCCAGACCCGCCCTAGCGTTACCGACAGGGCCATTGGAAGAACAACGACAGCATCGGCTACAGAGAAGGAGACGTCGACCACAGATGACGACATTGGTGTCACTACACCCGAACACCCCCCAGCCTCCCCACAGACAACTACTGAAATAGACACTGGACACTTGCCCACAGCCCATCCCATGATCACGAGATCGAAAAGTAAACAGACTTCCGCCAATTGATCCCCAAACCCCCCCCCCTGCCCACTAAGGTCACCCCCAATTGAAGGACATTGTTTTGTGCACACACACATGTAAACACTTGTATGTTTTCTCTTTTTCTCTCTCGCACATGCAGGTACCGTGTGTAATTGTATTGTTGAGAAAATAAGTAACTAACAGCGTACATTGCCCAGGAGTAGATGCTACCCTCGGATGATAACTATCCTGAAGCCCTATCACACCAATTTGTATATCATATAAGAAGGCCAAAGTACCTAAAAAGAAGGAGGGTACGCGTATATTACACCGCATTTGTTTTGGCCATAGAACAATCATTTCCCCATCTTCACCAGCACTTACCTGCTCTAAGAGATAGATCACTGAGGTTGGCGTGGGAACAGCTCTTCGCCTTTGCACTGAACGACTACTGGATAGCGAGAGCTTGATAACAACAACTAACCATAATAACAAGCGTATTGAGAATTTTCAGGCGGGCAACTTTAACGTCGCAAGAATAAGCTGCCGGACTGCAGCAAGGTAAGAGCAAATGAGACTAGCTTTTGTAATAAAAATGATAGGAGTATTGGTCATCACTGGTCTATTGGCTGCCTCTGTATGGCAGAAAAGTTATGCTATCAATATTATGGCTGCACCCAAACCTAACGTACCCCCTCCCACGGCTGCAACAGGTGTTACGTCAGGTGGTACTAGCAACCCTCCGCATAAGGGAAGTAGAGTTAAACGCAGCACATACTCAGATAATAAGGGTATTGATAATTACGTAACAGATTCAGCACACGTCTCGAACAACATGTGGTACCAGCACATGACCAAAATAGGTAAGCAGACAACAGAAGACAGCTGTTATGTTTGCTCATTGATCCCATACGCCATGAGCGCTTCTCGAACATTCGTCGCCACAGAAATAGAAGAAAAGACAGCACGATGTATAGTATATCTGGCACTATTCCAAACGAGAGGGCGATTTCAAGGAACGGTGATGAGAATGGAGTGGAAAACGCGAGACACATATCTGTACGAAAACAATTTCCTCAAGTCATATTTGAGTTACCACAAGAGCAGTTTGCATGCTGAAGCGTTCAGATACATGACAAGTGGCCCTGAAAAGGGAGAAACGAAGAAAGTAACACTACAATACCTACCATGTGATTGGTACGCCACTGAAGTTCCGGGTACACAAGGCTGTTGGGAAAGGCCACATGTAACAATAACGGGGAAGGTATACATGAACAATGAATGGGACATAGGAGTGGTCGGTAGCAACATGGTAACAAGAGAAAATATTACCACCATAAAGGAACACAATGACAGATGTTAGACGACACGGGGCAAGTACGTACCCATGCTGACATGGATGGAGAAGGATGAAGACCCAATGAGCATACTACCGCTGACCGCGCCCAAGTTATGCTACCAACACAGAGGAGATGTGGAGGTGGGATACAACACCAACTGTGCAAGCGTGTTAGAGTTACCAGAGGGGGGTGCAGGAACAGCAGTGATAATCGATTACTACTGGGCCTGCGGAAATAAGGCATATCACACCCTGCCCCAGTTGTGGAATGGTATATGCACAATGGTACACATCAATGTACCATCGCTAGTGGTGCCCCAAAACATGTGAATATGGCCAATTTTCCCAAAATGGAAGAAGGGAACAAGAGGAAGAAGAGATTGGTACAATCACAGAGGGGGGAGGACAACGACAACAACAACAATAATGTCCTAAACAGGAAAAAGAGACAAGGAGAACCCCTAACAGGGAACTACCTGTGGGGAAGGTCGGAAACAGCACTCACTTCTATCCCACCAGAACACAGGTTATTTAGCAGAGCTGCAATGTTCTTCTCGTCAATAATACACCCTGGACTACAAGCTTATGCAAACGCTAAATGGCTCCAGATAACCCGATGGGAACTAATGATGACCATTAATTCAACAGTAAATGGATTCAACGCAATAAAAGAGGAACTGCGAGCGGTGAGGATGGTAGCGCTACAGAACAGATATGTATTGGATCTCCTCACAGTGATGGAGGGAGGAGTTTGCGCAAAGATAGGACAATCATGCTGCACATTTATTCCTGCTAACGATGCCGACAATGGTACACTCACCGAAGCAGTATCACAACTGGCCCAGATGCACTCCAAAATGATGGAAGAAAGTAAAGCTGGTTTTCATTGTTATGGTCATGGATGCCATCATGGCTGTCGGACGGGCTGAAGATTATAGTTGGATGCATAATACTGGCTGGAGCTGCATTGATTATAATAAGGTTTTGGAAGGCCAGGAAGGCATGCACTACAGACGAAATGATCGAAATGGTTGGTATGCACCCCTTGATGCCAACTGATGATGACCAGCACACAGACACCATAATAAAGAGAAAAACTGTGCAAACAGATCATCACCAACCACCTGTACCCACCATCCGTAAAGCTCGAAAACCCAAGAAACCCGAGGAGCTACATCGTAAGATGGGTATACTGCAAACCGGGAAGAAGTTGTGTATATATGTATTGGTCATTTGAGGACCATGTCAACCACTACGGACACCTGGGAGGAGTAGCTAAAATATGGAGAGTAAGAGGAGATAGAGAAAAGGATATGTTTGTGGTCGACAAGTCGACCAGAGGGGGGATTGAAGTGGGAGAATGGGAGAAAAGACTCCCCCCAATCTCCTCACGCCCCTGGCCCAGAGGATCGCGACCCAGACACCCGCCATGAGATGAATTTGTCTATCTACCAGATGACCAAATACCCTGGTACAAGAACATACGGATGTGCCCACCAGCCTGCCCGCCAGCCTGCCCTACTCAGGCCGACACCTGCGGCATGGATGAACTCGACTAAGCCCTTCAACAATAAGGACCTACATCGTTAGAGATGCCATGACGACCTAGCCAACTGTCAGAACACACGTGCAACCATGCACACTGGACACTCCCACACCAATCCACACGAAGAATATACTCAGTGCTATGACGTAGGTGACAGATACACCCACTGACGCGCAACTTTATTATTTTTCACATAGGTTTTCCGAAATGCAGAAACGCAAGATGCACAAAACACTCGTTTACATGCTTGCTGACGCTTCTCCCGACCCTTGCATCGTGATGAGAATACAACGAAGACATGATACTGACTATGAAGCCATGTGACACCGCAACTTAAGTGCCGTACATTACACATCCCCACGTACGAACCAGGCCCAAGTAGGCCGCAAGCAAGAGCCGCCATGGACACTGAACGAGCAAGAGTACAAGTGCTGACCATGCAGAACGAGCTCAGCGAGAGCTGACAGCCAAGGGAGCGATGTTGCAACTCGTATACTACCAGCCGACGCCAAGGTCACACCTGTAAGCAAAACCAGGCACGCAGAGGCAAATACAACTTTAAATGTGCAGAATTCTGCCTCAGCCACGGTCTCTCCTCACGTGACCAAGCCAAACCTGACGAGGTGCCAGACCCACGAGGGAGAAGTCGCCTGGGTCCCACGTCTGGGACACAGGCTGCAACAATGAAATGACCCAATGGACACCTACAGCGATGGGAATGGTCTGCTCTCAGCCCTATGAGCAAATCCACGCATTGTCTGCACGAACACATAGTTACATATTGTTGCAAATGACAGGTACACCGCGAGCTGGGAACAACGATGGTCCCAGGCTGGGGGGCTCGCGAGTGGACCAATCAGAACATGGGGCACTCATCACTGACGCCACTAACATTAGCCAATCATTAGGGGTCTTCGTGTAACAATTTTCAAGTATCTAATAGAAGGGACAACCCAAGTATACCACCTGACTGACCCTCAACCACTAACAACGTCCTCTATACGTATGCTAAACTAACCCTACCACTCGAGGAACCAATCCAGAGTGGCGATAGGTTTTTCGCTAACTTTCCCAGGTGATGCAAGTAGCGCGTCATACTGAGGCAAAAAGGGGCCTGCGAGCCCCACGAATTTCGAGAGTCTGGACGGACGCGTACGATCCTAGACCCATCCCTGCCGTTGTTCAATAAACAGCAGAACCACCTTGCTTCTTGTGTGTGTCTCATACTCATTTTTGGGAAACGCGGGAGGAGTTGGGGCCTCCCAGCCTGGAGGTCCGCGGAAGGCCCAGCCGACCCCGGGAGAAACTCCCTGACAACCCATGTGCTTCATCCAAAACATTCTGCGGCCTTGAATTTGGGCGTGACACTATCCCTTCTGCCCACAGTAGTAATTTAGCGCAACATTACGGCAGTTGCCCTTGAGGTGGCACCATGCAACAACATTGTTTGTATTTTTCAGTGTTCTTTCAGACTGATTGTTTCAATTCTCCCACTTTTGCAAAACATTCCTCACTCCTATTTTGACATATGTGACATGGTTCTGTCATTGAAGAACCCCACATTGGCCCACATGTGTCATCTTGGTAGTTGAATGATTTCACCATTCAGGCTGAATGAGTATTGTCCTGATCACATGTTTCCTGTCATGTTGAAGTGCACAACCATTGATGTGTACATGGCCCTGCAATCACTTTATTTTTGTACACTGATGTGTTGTAGTGTGTGGCACATGGAGTATCTTTTCACACTATGTGGCATTTTTCATCTCTTCATGTCGATCTCACATGGATGGGTGACAGTACTCATTCACTGACATATGGATGTACTTGTGGAATGTACCATGGCTATGGTACATGCCATCTGTGTGATGGCATGTGTCATTTATGTGTATAGAACATGCTACTCACAGGCCAATGTGTGATTGCAGTGCTACCCAGCATGCAGCAAATGTGTTGCTCTTCCATCTTGGTGTCATCAGTGTCTGACTTTCGCCTCCCCTTCCAACTCTGTGACAGTGCATGCATGGGAGGGTTATAGTCATGTGGGACATGTGTAAATCATGTACTGGTTCTGTAGCTTGTCAGGCCTATTTGTGTGCTATGGTGCTAATGCCTGTTTCCATTTTTTGTCTTTCATGTTTTTGCAGGGGATGACGCACTTGATGCTGTTGAGGTTGAGGAGATGGTGCAGACCCAGGAGGAACCTGAGGCACAACCGGCCACCAGTGGGGGACGTGGTGTGGTGGTGGGTGAGAACCCACTCTTGCTGCAGACGATTCTGTCCAGGGGTGTCTCTGGGTGCACCTCCCCAGACCTCTATTCAGGTGTTGATTCGGATGATGAGACCTATGTGGCGTTGAAGGTAAGTGTTTCTGGAAGGGGTTCTGTTCTGTCCAACCCACCTGCACCAGAGGTAGAACCCTCTATGGGGATGTCAGTGTTGGTTAGTCAGCCTTTGGCAATTACGGGTGCAGGGTCACACTCCACAACATCTGATCCTGTTCCTGGGCCAGCAGATCAGAGGGGGAATGCAGTCCTGCAGCCTCAGGCAGTGCCGGCACAGCAAGGCACAGATTGCCTTGCCCAAAACAGGTGTGGTGCCCGCCAACGCGGTGGCCGTACGCCACCAGGCAATACCGCATGGGAACAATCCATTTACGGTATCGCAACCCAACAGGCAGCATCAGTTGAGATGATGGCTCAAGCAATGGAGAGGGTGGCCACTTCCATTGTCCCCCTGAAAGGCAGATGGAGCTACTACAGCAGGCAACAGACTCCATTTGCCAATCACACAGGGAGGACATGTTGGCGTCCAACAGGGACAGGTGGGCGACATTGGAGACTCTACACCAATCGATATCAATAGAGTCCCAGGGCCACAGGGAAGCCCTGAGGGTAGAACTCCATCACCTCACGGAGACTCTTGTTGACCTTGAGACTTCCACTAACTTGAGGACAGAACAGCAGCTGGAACAGCTCACACGTTCGCTCTCAGCTGAGATGCAGGCAACTCGGGAGGAGATCCGGGCATCATGCATGGGGACATGCATGGGGGCCTGCTGGCTGGTGCCCCTCAGTGCTGGGGGGTGGGGGTGCAAGGGTACATGAGTGGGACATGAGTGGGGGCCTGCTGGCAGGTGCCCCTCAGTGCTGGGGGGTGGGGTTGCAAGGGGACATGAGTGGGACATGAGTGGGTGCCTGCTGGCAGGTGCCCCTCAGTGCTGGGGGGTGGCTGTGCAACTGGACATGAGTGGGGGCCTGCTGGCAGGTGCCCCTCATTGCTGGGGGTGGGGGTGCAAGGGGACATGAGTGGGACATGAGTGGGGGCCTGCTGGCAGGTGCCCCTCAGTGCTGGGGGGTGGGTGTGCAAGGGGACATGAGTGGGGGCCTGCTGGCAGGTGCCCCTCAGTGCTGGGGGGTGGGGGTGCAAGGGGACATGAGTGGGACATGAGTGGGGGCCTGCGGGCAGGTGCCCTGCACTGCTGGGGGTTGGGGGTGCAAGGGGACATGGGTGGGGGCCTGCTGGCAGGTGCCCCTCAGTGCTGGGGGGTGGGTGTGCAAGGGGACATGAGTGGGGGCCTGCTGGCAGGTGCCCTGCACTGCTGGGGGGTGGGGGTGCAATGGGACATGAGTGGGGGGCTGCTGGCAGGTGCCCTGCACTGCTGGGGTGTGGGGGTGCAAGGGGACATGAGTGGGACATGAGTGGGGGCCTGCTGGCTGGTGCCCCTCAGTGCTGGGGCTGGGTGTGCAAGGGGACATGAGTGAGGGCCTGCTGGCAGGTGCCCTGCACTGCTGTGCGGTGGGGGTGCAGGGGGACATGAGTGGGACATGAGTGGGGGCCTGCTGGCAGGTGCCCCTCAGTGCTGGGGGGTGGGGGTGCAAGGGGACATGTGTGGGGGCCTTCTGGCAGGTGCCCCTCAGTGCTGGGGGGTGGGGGTGCAAGGGGACATGATTGGGACATGAGTGGGGGCCTGCTGGCAGGTGCCATGCACTGCTGGGGGGTGGGGGTGCAAGGGGACATGAGTGGGACATGAGTGGGGGCCTGCTGGCAGGTGCCTTGCACCGCTGGGGGGTGGGGGTGCATGGGGACATGAGTGGGACATGAGTGGGGGCCTGCTGGCAGGTGCCCTGCACTGCTGGGGGGTCGGGGTGCAAGGGGACATGAGTGGGGGCCTGCTGGCAGGTGCCCCTCAGTGCTGGGGGTGGGTGTGCAAGGGGACATGAGTGGGGGCCTGCTGGCAGGTGCCCCTCAGTGCTGGGGGTGGGTGTGCAAGGGGATATGAGTGGGGGCCTGCTGGCAGGTGCCCCTCAGTGCTGGGGGGTGGGGGTGCAAGGGGACACGAGTGGGACATGAGTGGGGGCCTGCTGGCAGGTGCCCCTCAGTGCTGGGGGTTGGGGGTGCAAGGGGACATGAGTGGGGGCCTGCTGGCAGGTGCCCTGCACTGCTGGGGGGGTGGGGGTGCTGGGGGAATTGAGTGGGGGCCTTCTGACAGGTGCCCTGCACTGCTGGGGTGTGGGAGTGCAAGGGGACATGAGTGGGGGCCTGCTGGAAGGTGTCCTGCACTGCTGGGGTGTGGGGGTGCAAGGGGACATGAGTGGGACATGAGTGGAGGCCTCCTGGCAGGTGCCCCTCAGTGCTGGGGGGTGGGTGCTCAAGGGGACATGAGTGAGGGCCTGCTGGCAGGTGCCCTGCACTGCTGGGGGGTCGGGGTGCAGGGGGACATGAGTGGGACATGAGTGGGGGCCTGCTGGCAGGTGCCCCTCAGTGCTGGAGGGTGGGGGTGCAAGGGGACATGAGTGAGACATGAGTGGGGGCCTGCTGGCAGGTGGTCCTCAGTGCTGGGGGGTAGGGGTGCAAGGGGACATGTGTGGGGGCCTGCTGGCAGGTGCCCTGCACTGCTGGGGGGTGGGGGTGCTGGGGACATGAGTGGGACATGAGTGGGGGACTGCTGGCAGGTGCCCTGCACTTCTGGGGGGTGGGGGTGCAAGGGGACATAAGTGGGACATGAGTGGGGGCCTGCTGGCAGGTGCCCTGCACTGCTGGAGGGTGGGGGTGCAAGGGGACATGAGTGGGACATGAGTGGGGGCCTGCTGGCAGGTGCCCCTCAGTGCTGGGGGGTGGGTGTGCAAGGGGACATGAGTGGGGGCCTGCTGGCAGGTGCCCCTCGGTGCTGGGGGGTGGGTGTGCAAGGGGACATGAGTGGGGGCCGGCTGGCAGGTGCCCCTCAGTGCTGAGTGGTGGGTGTGCAAGGGGACATGCGTGGGGGCCTGCTGGCAGGTGCCCCTCAGTGATGGGGGGTGGGGGTGCAAGGGGACATGAGTGGGGGCCTGCTGGCAGGTGCCCCTCAGTGCTGGGGGTTGGGGGTGCAAGGGGACATGAGTGGGGGTCTGCTGGCAGGTGCCATGCACTGCTGGGGGGTGGGGGTGCTGGGGGACATGAGTGGGACATGAGTGGGGGCCTGCTGGCAGGTGCCCCTCAGTGCCTGGGGTGGGGGTACAAGGGGACATGAGTGGGACATGAGTGAGGGCCTGCTGGCAGGTGCCCCTCAGTGCTGGGGGTTGAGGGTGCAAGGGGACATGAGTGGGGGCCTGCTGGCAGGTGCCCTGCACTGCTGGGGGGGTGGGGGTGCTGGGCGACATGAGTGGGGGCCTTCTGGCAGGTGCCCTGCACTGCTGGTTTGTAGGGGTGCAAAGGGACATGAGTGTGGGCCTGCTGGCAGGTGCCCTGCACTGCTGGGGGGTGGAGGTGCAAGGGGACATGAGTGGGACATGAGTGGGGGGCTGCTGGCAGGTGCCCCTCAGTGCTGGGGGGTGGGTGTGCAAGGGGACATGAGTGAGGGCCTGCTGGCAGGTGCCCTGCACTGCTGGGGGGTAGGGGTGCAGGGGGACATGAGTGGGACATGAGTGGGGGCCTGCTGGCAGGTGCCCCTCAGTGCTGGGGGGTGGGGGTGCAAGGGGACATGAGTGGGACATGAGTGGGGGCCTGCTGACAGGTGCCCCTCAGTGCTGGGGGATGGGTGTGCAAGAGGACATGAGTTGGGGCCTGCTGGCAGGTGCCCTGCACTGCTGGGGTGTGGGGGTGCTGGGGGACATGAGTGGGGGCCTGCTGGCAGGTGCCCTGCACTGCTGGGGGCTGGGGGTGCAAGGGGACATGATGGGACATGAGTGGGGCCTGCTGGCAGGTGCCCTGCACTGCTGGGGGGTGGGGGTGCAAGGGGACATGAGTGTGACATGAGTGGGGGCCTGCTGGCAGGTGCCCTGCACTGCTGGGGGGCGTGGGTGCAAGGGGATATGAGTGGGACATGAGTGGGGGCCTGCTGGCAGGTGCCCCTCAGTGCTGGGGGGTAGGTGTGCAAGGGGACATGAGTGGGGGCCTGCTGGCAGGTGCCCCTCAGTGCGGGGGGGTGGGTGTGCAAGGGGACATGAGTGGGGGCCTGCTGGCAGGTGCCCCTCAGTGCTGGGGGTGGGTGTGCATGGGGACATGAGTGGGGGCCTGCTGGCAGGTGCCCCTCAGTGCTGGGGGGTGGGTGTGCAAGGGGACATGAGTGGGACATTAGTGGGGGCCTGCTGGCAGGTGCCCCTCAGTGCTTGGGGGTGGGGGTGCAAGGGGACATGAGTGGGGGCCTGCTGGCAGGTGCCCTGCACTGCTGGGGGGTAGGGGTGCTGGGGGACATGAGTGGGGGCCTGCTGGCAGGTACCCCTCAGTGCTGGGGGGTGGGGGTGCAAGGGGACATGAGTCGGACATGAGTGGGGGCCTGTTGGCAGGTGCCCCTCAGTGCTGGGGGGTGGGGGTGCAACGGGACATGAGTGGGGGGATGGGGGTGCAACGGGACATGAGTGGGACATGAGTGGGGGCCTGCTGGCAGGTGCCCTGTACTGCTGGGGGGTGGGGGTGCATTAGGACATAAGTGGGACATGAGTGGGGGCCTGCTGGCAGGTGCCCCTCAGTGCTGGGGGGTGGGTGTGCAAGGGGACATGAGTGGGGGCCTGCTGGCAGGTGCCCTGCACTGCTGGGGGGTGGGGGTGCAAGGGGACATGAGTGGGACATGAGTGGGGGCCTGCTGGCAGGTGCCCTGCACTGCTGGGTGGTGGGGGTGCAAGGGGACATGAGTGGGGGCCTGCTGGCAGGTGCCCCTCAGTGCTGGGGGTGGGTGTGCAAGGGGACATGAGTGGGGGCCTGCTGGCAGGTGCCCCTCAGTGCTGGGGGTGGGTGTGCAAGGGGATATGAGTGGGGGCCTGCTGGCAGGTGCCCCTCAGTGCTGGGGGGTGGGGGTGCAAGGGGACACAAGTGGGACATGAGTGGGGGCCTGCTGGCAGGTGCCCCTCAGTGCTGGGGGTTGGGGGTGCAAGGGGACATGAGTGGGGGCCTGCTGGCAGGTGCCCTGCACTGCTGGGGGGGTGGGGGTGCTGGGGGACTTGAGTGGGGGCCTTCTGACAGGTGCCCTGCACTGCTGGGGTGTGGGGGTGCAAGGGGACATGAGTGGGGGCCTGCTGGAAGGTGTCCTGCACTGCTGGGGTGTAGGGGGGGAGGGGACATGAGTGGGACATGAGTGGAGGCCTGCTGGCAGGTGCCCCTCAGTGCTGGGCGGTGGGTGCTCAAGGGGACATGAGTGAGGGCCTGCTGGCAGGTGCCCTGCACTGCTGGGGGGTCGGGGTGCAGGGGGACATGAGTGGGACATGAGTGGGGGCCTGCTGGCAGGTGCCCCTCAGTGCTGGAGGGTGGGGGTGCAAGGGGACATGAGTGGGACATGAGTGGGGGCCTGCTGGCAGGTGGTCCTCAGTGCTGGGGGGTAGGGGTGCAAGGGGACATGTGTGGGGGCCTGCTGGCAGGTGCCCTGCACTGCTGGGGGGTGGGGGTGCTGGGGACATGAGTGGGGGACTGCTGGCAGGTGCCCTGCACTTCTGGGGGGTGGGGGTGCAAGGGGACATAAGTGGGACATGAGTGGGGGCCTGCTGGCAGGTGCCCTGCACTGCTGGAGGGTGGGGGTGCAAGGGGACATGAGTGGGACATGAGTGGGGGCCTGCTGGCAGGTGCCCCTCAGTGCTGGGGGGTGGGTGTGCAAGGGGACATGAGTGGGGGCCTGCTGGCAGGTGCCCCTCGGTGCTGGGGGGTGGGTGTGCAAGGGGACATGTGTGGGGGCCGGCTGGCAGGTGCCCCTCAGTGCTGAGTGGTGGGTGTGCAAGGGGACATGCGTGGGGGCCTGCTGGCAGGTGCCCCTCAGTGCTGGGGGGTGGGGGTGCAAGGGGACATGAGTGGGGGCCTGCTGGCAGGTGCCCCTCAGTGCTGGGGGGTGGGGGTGCAAGGGGACATGAGTGGGGGTCTGCTGGCAGGTGCCATGCACTGCTGGGGGGTGGGGGTGCTGGGGGACATGAGTGGGACATGAGTGGGGGCCTGCTGGCAGGTGCCCCTCAGTGCCTGGGGTGGGGGTACAAGGGGACATGAGTGGGACATGAGTGAGGGCCTGCTGGCAGGTGCCCCTCAGTGCTGGGGGGTGAGGGTGCAAGGGGACATGAGTGGGGGCCTGCTGGCAGGTGCCCTGCACTGCTGGGGGGGTGGGGGTGCTGGGCGACATGAGTGGGGGCCTTCTGGCAGGTGCCCTGCACTGCTGGTTTGTAGGGGTGCAAGGGGACATGAGTGTGGGCCTGCTGGCAGGTGCCCTGCACTGCTGGGGGGTGGAGGTGCAAGGGGACATGAGTGGGACATGAGTGGGGGCTGCTGGCAGGTGCCCCTCAGTGCTGGGGGGTGGGTGTGCAAGGGGACATGAGTGAGGGCCTGCTGGCAGGTGCCCTGCACTGCTGGGGGGTAGGGGTGCAGGGGGACATGAGTGGGACATGAGTGGGGGCCTGCTGGCAGGTGCCCCTCAGTGCTGGGGGGTGGGGGTGCAAGGGACATGAGTGGGACATGAGTGGGGGCCTGCTGACAGGTGCCCCTCAGTGCTGGGGGATGGGTGTGCAAGAGGACATGAGTGGGGGCCTGCTGGCAGGTGCCCTGCACTGCTGGGGTGTGGGGGTGCTGGGGGACATGAGTGGGGGCCTGCTGGCAGGTGCCCTGCACTGCTGGGGGCTGGAGGTGCAAGGGGACATGATGGGACATGAGTGGGGCCTGCTGGCAGGTGCCCTGCACTGCTGGGGGGTGGGGGTGCAAGGGGACATGAGTGTGACATGAGTGGGGGCCTGCTGGCAGGTGCCCTGCACTGCTGGGGGGCGTGGGTGCAAGGGGATATGAGTGGGACATGAGTCGGGGCCTGCTGGCAGGTGCCCCTCAGTGCTGGGGGGTAGGTGTGCAAGGGGACATGAGTGGGGGCCTGCTGGCAGGTGCCCCTCAGTGCTGGGGGGTAGGTGTGCAAGGGGACATGAGTGGGGGCCTGCTGGCAGGTGCCCCTCAGTGCTGGGGGGTGGGTGTGCAAGGGGACATGAGTGGGGGCCTGCTGGCAGGTGCCCCTCAGTGCTGGGGGGTGGGGGTGCAAGGGGACATGAGTGGGACATGAGTGGGGGCCTGCTGGCAGGTGCCCCTCAGTGCTTGGGGGTGGGGGTGCAAGGGGACATGAGTGGGGGCCTGCTGGCAGGTGCCCTGCACTGCTGGGGGGTGGGCGTGCTGGGGGACATGAGTGGGGGCCTGCTGGCAGGTGCCCCTCAGTGCTGGGGGGTGGGGGTGCAAGGGGACATGAGTCGGACATGAGTGGGGGCCTGTTGGCAGGTGCCCCTCAGTGCTGGGGGGTGGGGGTGCAACGGAACATGAGTGGGGGGGATGGGGGTGCTGGGGGACATGAGTGGGGGCCTGCTGGCAGGTGCCCTGTACTGCTGGGGGGTGGGGGTGCATTAGGACATAAGTGGGACATGAGTGGGGGCCTGCTGGCAGGTGCCCCTCAGTGCTGGGGGGTGGGTGTGCAAGGGGACATGAGTGGGGGCCTGCTGGCAGGTGCCCTGCACTGCTGGGGGGTGGGGGTGCAAGGGGACATGAGTGGGACATGAGTGGGGGCCTGCTGGCAGGTGCCCTGCACTGCTGGGTGGTGGGGGTGCAAGGGGACATGAGTGGGACATGAGTGGGGGCCTGCTGGCAGGTGCCTTGCACTGCTGGGGGGTGGGGGTGGAGGGGATCATGCGTTGGTGATCAGTAGTGCAAGCTGACATGTGGCTTGGCTGGGGGACATGCCCATGGTGGATGGGCTGCCTGCGGGACGTGACCATGGGTTCAGGGTAGTCCCCTGTGGTGTGGGCTGCCTGCAGGGGTTGTGGAGGGTGTAGAGGGAACACCTGGGAGGACCCACACTGCCAATTCACGTGTAGGACTCCCCTGCACCCCAGATATACACGTACCCCACTTGCACAGGGCATGTCACGTGTGAAACTTCCCGCGCACCCCCGAAATACACGTACCCCGCTCGCCCAAGGCCATTCGCGTGTGAAACTTCCCGCGCACCCCAGATTTACATGTACCCAGGCCAATCGCGTGTGAAACTTCTCGGCCAGGAATACACGCACCCCACTCGCACAGGGCCTATTGCGTGTGAAACTTCCCACGAACCCCAGATTTACATGCACCCCGCTCGCCCAAGGCCAATCGCGTGTGAAACTTCCCGCGCACCCCCGAAATACACGCACACGCTATTTTTGACACAGCGGGTGTGCGTGTTTGTCCCGTACCCCTTTGCACATCATTTGTCCTAGAGGGCCACAGCATGGGACAATCATCAGAGCTGTATATACGTGCTTTTTGTTAGCGCACATTTTGGCGCACATTTTTTTCATGCGCAGGGACGCTACCGCCTGCCTTCGTGTGGCAGACGTGTTTAGGCCTGTGCGTGTCTTCGCCTGTGCGCTGGTTTGCCCTATTGGATTCCATGAAAACGTGTTGTAGGCGAGCTTGTGGGCGTTCCACGCACTTGCCTCCTATACTTCCCCCGTGACGCCCACATTTTCACGCGTTGTTCCCCATTCCGCATGTCACGCCCCGTGTTATGCCTACTTTTGTTATCTCTGCCGCGCTATGTGGGCTTTCGCTGTGGCCATAGCGCACGCCGTTAGATGACCTGTGCGCCACGCAGATTTTCAGCGCACATCCCAGATTTTATTCGCACACAGACTTCCATGAATCGATGTGCGTGGGTTTTGCTGCGATTTTCGCACTTGCACTGCGGTTCGCACGGTTTCGCACGCTTGCCTGGGAATTTTCAGCGCAGATTAATTTCATGAATCGGCCTTTATATTTATTGGTTCACTGATCCCAGAAAGAGGGCAATTTTGTTACAATGTTCTTTACATAGGGTACTCCACTCTTTGTGAAAGTGAACAAAAGTAGAAAAGAACCTGTTAATATTTTTGTGGCTGACACAATGTAGATGAAAATATTTTTTACTAGTTTGCACCCTAAATGCTGGTTTCAGTTGCAAGTTTCTTGTTCCATTGCCTACAAATTAGGATTAGGGGATTAGGCTCTTATCTACAGCTTTTAACATGATTTTATCCCTTCCTAGTATAAATTGTGCATCTAAGATGTATCTATTTATTGAACGGGCGGCTGAACTTAGAATCTATTTACTGCAGTGCAAATAGTTTAATTGGATTATAATATTTATTTACTGTGAATTTTTGGATGTTTTAAAGTTTTTGTATTTGTATGTATTTCATATTGTGTTATATTTGTATGCAATATTGTATTTCTTTGGTCATTATCTCTGATATGTCTTTGTGCCCAAAATAAAGAGTGTTGTTCTTTTTTCTGTGACATTGTCTCACTGTACATTAATCCATCCTCCCACAACACGTTGAACAGTCCAGTGGCCTCACCCTTAGCCTGCTCCCCCACCTGCTTCGACAGGCCCGCCAGAGTCGGGCACTCTTTCTGGGCAGTGAAGATCTGGGCCCCCCACTGATGCAAGTTCATCCAGCTTGGGCAAGCCCTTCAGATCTGAACTCAACTGGTCCTCCACCTCCGGTACCTGTGCTCTGCCAGGCAACTCTGAAGTCACTGAGTCCCCTGCTACCAAAGTAGTGTATTCGGTGGCTACTGGCCTCTCTCCCACAGGAGTACAAAACTCATCTGTCTGTGGAATTGGACCACTGGCTACCGGCCACTCGGTCCCTCCAACAAGCCATCTGGAAGCACTACAGGCCATAAGGCGCTGAGAGTCTCCAATCTGGCAGCCTCTTTGACCTTCGATCTGGTAGGCCGCTGCGACTATGTTATGTTATGTTATGTTATGCTATGCTATGTTATGTTATGTTATTTCATTTATTTAGCACCAACGCCCGTAGGCATCCAGGCACAGCACAGATAAAGACCACACATACAGTGTTATAAAGCTTTCATTCAAACAATCTAGTTTTTAGCAGTTTTCTAAATACCAAGAGATTCCTCCTTACGGAGGCACTCTGGCAAGTGTTTCCAAATCTTTGCTGCCTGATATGGAAATGCCTGGCCATTTCCTCGTGTTTTTTTGATTCGATCAACTTTGAGGTAGGAGGCATGGGCTGATCTGAGGTTTCTGTACGGTTTGTAGGTACTTACCTTTCCTTTCAGGTACTGAAGGGTGTTAGGCGGAAACCTGTGCAGTTCCCTCTGGGACCACTGCAAAAGATTTAGGACTACAGGTGTTTGGCAGTAAACCCACTTGGTAGCAGTCTGTACCACACAGATTCACTTGGTAGCTGTGGCTGAGCAGTCAGACTTCCCTCAAGAAGAGTTAGGCAGTATGTGGAGTATACAAAATAGGGCAATTTACACAGTAGGACAAGCAAACACGGAACAAGGCTTCGGTGTAAAGATATATAGTTATTTATTTATAAGAACACATCTACGGAAAACACTCTGGCACTAATATGGCAAACAACTTCAATCACAATTACTATAAGTAAATCAATCCCACTAACAATATTTCGACAAGTCTAGGTTCAACGGCACCACTTATTTGCAGACAGAGGTGAATGCTTTAACCTAGATGGCGCTCTAGTATTCGTTAGGACGGGAGAGAAAAGGCAGGGTATGAAATCAACTTGGTACCAACACTTTTACGAACAAATGCAAGGCAAGTAAGGCAGGGTCTACTGTAGATCGCAAAGTTCAGAGGCCAGGCCGACTCAGAGAGAGGCAAGGTGATATGTCCCAAAAAGTATCACAGTGGAAATGCACTTCGAGTCTTTGTCGCAAATTGTTATAGAAAGATTGGACCAGTTCAGAACAGAAAGTTAAGAAGGCTTGGAGGCGATCCAATGGAGAGGCGAGGATTAAGACACCTCACTCTTTCCGGCAAAAAGGGAAGCCAGGCGGACACTGTAACTTGTTTGTGGAGAGACAGCTCTGGCGGGGGCAGTTGTTCCTGGTGGTGGATGCACGTCGGGGCTTTGCCAAGAGAAGAGATGATCTTGTCGTCGAAGGAAAGATGAAGATCGTTGCACCACCAGGGAAGAGACCAGCTGCGGAGTGCTCCGTCACAAGGCACCACCTTTTGGTCGCGGTACAGGGGTTAGTGGCTATCCGGTTGCTGGGGTGCTCTGCACGGGCAATTCGACCACTGCGTCCTGGAACGAATAAAAAGCAAAGGGGACTGGTTGTTCCCACCAGTCAGGGGAAGATACTCTCCGGCGGGGAGATCTCCTCTGTCGTCGGGAAGTGGTGAGTCGGTTCAGCAGGGCTCCACCGGAGGTGTCGTCGTTGCAGGTCGGCTCAGCTTTACCCTCGTTGGATTCTTAGGTCCTGTGGCGACTTCTGAAGATCCAGTCCCAAAAGCCCTGCTTTTATGCAGAAAACCCCCATTCATTCAGCCTAGATGTCAATCAAAACACGCTAAGTGGTGAGCGGGGTGGCTCACCACTTGGGCCAATCACACCAGAGTGAGACTTGAGTTGGCAAGGCAACTCAGTCCAGGGTGCCTAAACCCCCTCCCACACCCCCTGTGGTACCCAGACAGAATGCCACCACTTTGGAGGACTTCTGTGTAGAAGCCCGCCAAAAGTGGAACAAAGGGCTCAACATTTGGTTTAGGAGTCACAGAGACGAACACTGACGCCATTTTAAAAACCAAGTTCTGGCAGAAAATACCAACCGATAGATTTATTTAAGATAAATAAACCGGTGGTATGTTAGAGATTAACCAGAAAAAGTATTAGCCTCCAACAATGGGAAGAATCCCATAGGAATATATTCGCGGTCGAATATAAAAAGTAGTTTCCACTGCCACCAGCCAAAACTCGACGAGGGGGGACGGGACAGTGCCCCCTCGAATAACAGACCCAGGAGTAACAGAATTACCCTTACTAGTACGTCCACAATAGGATGGTTTGTACTAGTTCTGTTAGTAAATTTAGGTCTAGTAAAGCCAATGGTGACTTTACATGCCCGGGGAGACAGTAGTCAGTCCCCGGGTATGGAGTCTATGGTGGGGATCCTCTAGGACGCCCCGGTGTTACGGCACAGAGGGTGCGTTGTAACACACATAGCAAAACATATGAGACCCTATGGAGTAAAAGACCCCATAGCCCATAGAACACATTGACATTCAAAGGAATTAACCACATTCATGTCCAAGAGTGGGAGAAAAAGAGTCTCACTCTTGGCAGGATGGAAAAAAACAAACTCCAGAAATCCAGCAAAGCTGCTGGGGGACTCACTAGGTTAGGAAATTCAGCCTAAACAGAGAATTCTCCCTAACAAAGGGCCAGACCATAAATACATTTATGACAGACTGTAAGAACTTTAGAATCTATTCATGCAGAGACGGGTAGCCAATGCAACTCTTTACGTGTGGTGGAGGTATGTCAATTTCGGCCCATTTGATGAATTACTCAGACAACTGCATTTTGAACTTTCTGCAATGTTTTAATATTTTCCTTGTTGGCTCCACTGAGTAGGGCATTGCATTGATCTAGTCGCGGGAATATTATTGCTCTAAACAATTTAGTATGATTTTCCTTGGTAACTAGCGAAGCAACTTGCCTTAGGACTTTTAGTTGACAGTTTGGACTCCAAACGATTGCCTCTACCTGAGCCCCTGCATCCAAACTTGCCTCCATGTATGTGCCCAATGTTTTTACCTCGGATGCTACTTTTATCTGGCTGCCTTCGATATTGAAATTTTAGAATTTTTGGCCCAGACTCTGTCTAGAGTTATTCTAGAGATGTTTCTATGTCTGATGTGTAGTCACCCCAGAATACTCTTGACTTACAGCCCTCTAGAAATTATTTTATCCAAATGGTAGCATTTTCAGATAGGCCACCCACCATGCTCAATCTGTCCAACAATATTTTATGATCAAGCAGATCGAACGGTGCTGATAAATCTAATAATACCATCAGGCCCAATCTACTTTTCTCCAACATGGTAAGCATTTGTGTCTGGAGATCCAGCAATTCACTCTTGGTCCTGTGGTTGGGTCTGAAACCTGACTGTTTCTTGTGCAAAGTGCCAGCAGTTTCTAGGTGGAGCTGAAACTGTGTGGTGGCAGCTTTGTCTATACATTTCAATAAATATAAGTTGTTGGTTCATAATGGGGCGTAAATTTGCCTCGTCCTTAGGGCCTACATAAAAATGGGGCGAACATTTCTTTGTGTTCTAAAATCAATTTCGATAGTAGGGATTCCCCTGGGCAACTGGTGAAGTGCATTGTTTTCAGAGTATTTATAGTATCGGCAATAGTCATCCTGGAGAACCCAAAAGCCTCTATTAAGGGCCTCAGGTTTTGACTGTTGGTTTTATTTTCCTTGTGAGTAGTTTTTTCCATGTCTCTGTTTCTGCCTGACTCAATTATTTTCTATTTGTCCAGTTCTTCTGTAATCTTAGTTTGGGCACGTAGAAGCTTATCTACAAAAGCTTTTTGGACATAGTCACAGTCTGTTTTTGTCGGTTTAATAGTTTGATTGAGAGCCTTTGACTTCTCCCAAGATCGAAATAATTTAAATAATTATTTGGTTTGATTTTCTGCTGAAACAATACAATTATTGAAGTCATTTCTTTTTGCTTCAATCATTTTTTCTTTATACTCTCTTTCCCTGGTTTTCCATAATATTTCATTTTTGGGGGTTCTTCCTTTGGTCCATGTATTTTCTGCCTGCATTTTGTTGGCTTTTAAAAGGGCTAAGGCAGGGGGAACCAATTTTGGTTGTTGTCTATCTATCTTAGGGTCAGAAAGATTATTACCCAACAGACATGGCACAGGGACTGAGTATTTGACCACTGAAACTCGCTGGGTCATTTCACCTTGCCAGTTGAACTCTACTATCACCAAAGGGCACTTACTCTTTGCGTCAAACACACTGACGCTACAATCAAGCCCATCAATATACTGTCCTGGCTGTATCAACTGCTGGGTGACAGCAGTTATGATAGTCCTGGCGTCTCTGACCGCAGGAGTTTTGTGGCCATTGCTATACACATAGCATGTTCTAAGCACAATTGAGCATTGTTGGAAACTTGGACTTCTTCTGGAGATCCAGTATCGTTCCCACTCAGTGTAACCAGTCCACATTTAGCCACTCCTTGGCTAAGTTGGAAGTTCTCCTCTTAAAGACACACACTAATGATGGCCTCTTCCATGAGTCCAACATTCACTATGGTTTGCTTGGGTAAGCCCTTGCAAGCAGGATCCCCTTTCTTATGACCCAGCCTCCTGCACACAAAATAACCTTTGGGTTGTGAGAACGGAGGTGTCTCAGTATTAGGGGTGCCTGCATTCTGCTTTCTGGAGTGCACGGCTGACCTACAGTTGTGGGATTCCCTGTCATGCTTTTCGGGACCTGATTTAAAAGGCGATTGGGTTGGACCTTTGTTCTTCCCATCCTTATTACTTTTCTTGTCCAAAAATTTCTCTTCTGGTTTGGGTGTGCCTGCCTTGGTCTTTTTCTGGACTCTAGTACTTACAAAACTTTTGGCAGCCTTTGCAAGCTCCATAGGGTCTGTGATAGCCTTGTTGACAAGAGGCTGGTGTAGCTCAAACTGATAATTCTTCAAGACATGCTCCCAGTCAATCAAATTGTACATCCCTTTAAATGTGTCAATGTTGTTACCAGACACCCACCCACTCAGATATTTCAATGACAAGTGTGAGAATGATGCAGATGTCTGCCCACTTTTCTTTCTGAGCTATCTTAAGCTCTTGAGATGCTGTTCTGGGCCGCCTTCATGCTCTCATAAATGGGCATTTCCTCAGGAGTTAACTGAACAACACCATCAGTCCCCTGTGTCGGTAAGCGACTCATCAGGGCTGTACCCCACAGTACCTCCTCCACCTGCTGTAGCTGAAAATCAAGCTTGAGCTCTTCAAACCAATCAAAAATAGCCTTCCCCACTTTATAAGTCTCCACTAAATCTTTGGGGATGTGATGCTGAGACCTATCAAGGGCACCTTGGTTTGAGCCACTACTGCTTCTTTCATCAGAGGTGGATCTGTTGGCCTCCATCTTCTCTTCAAGTGCCCATTTCCACAGCTCTATGGAGACCTTGTTCCACTTGTTGGTGTTCCTCCAGCGCTGGTCTCCTCTCCTCCAACATGAGCTTTCTAGCCACTACATCGTTTACCACTGGAACAATTACTTGGCCACCTAGAGGCTGTGCCAAGACCTGGGACCTGCAGGATTCCGTACTAGCCCCTGGCCTCATAGACACTATAGAGTTTTGGAAACCCCACTTGCCCCATGAGGAATGATTGGTGCAGAACACTACTCCTGCTGTCTTCCTAACCATCTTCCACCACCCCTTCTGGGAGGCCTTCCTTGTTTGGGTACAGAGGTCCTAGCCCGTCCCTGGGGTCTCTTCTCCAGCCACCCTCATTTCTACACAAGTTTGGAGGCTGGTCAGCAACTCAGGTTCATTAATCCTAGTGCTGTGGGGAAGTCACCTCTCTTGACATCGGACATGCAGGACATCCTTCCTCATACCTTTCACAGTCTCTATGTAAAGATCCATGATTACTAACAATTACCTAGCAGTGTTGTAAATGTTAACTGCAACTGTACTTTTATTATTGGTTGACTAAGCTGTGTGCAAGGCTTCAACTAGTTCCCATTGCTGCCCCCAATGTGACAAATCAAATTCCAGTGTACCAGTGGTCCAGGGGTCAATATCGGTTTCTAAACGATCAGTCAGGCACACACCTCTAATGCACCTGAATGGATTTGAAAAGATAGGCATAAACAAGCATACAATTCAAATTATAAACCTTGTCAAGTTTTGGTAACATAGATGGAATGGCAGGCTTATCTCCTCTAAAGGTTGTGGATCGTTGGTTAGTTGCAACACAGCACAAGTAGTTATTATCAAAGGATAAAATACGTGTTCAGAAAAGGTTGTATGAAAAAAGATCTACTTTATTATTATTACAACAGAGAGTCTAACAACACTCCGAAATACTACCCACCCAGTAAAGGAATGCAGAGGACAGAAAGTTTCAAAGAAGGAAAAGGGATGCAGTTTGTTCATGTTTCTTGGCTTTAGCACAAAGGTGGAAAAGGGGCTTGAAATATGTTTGGGGCCTTCTGGAACAGGGGACAGAACCACAATGTACATTTTGCTGTGGGCGTTCTTGATGCTCGACAGGGTCGAGTCGGCTTCAGGGCACTTTGCAGGCATCTGTGACAGAGTTCAAGACGGGAGTCAGGTGTGGGTATCAGGTGGAAATATGGTTCTAAAATCTCCTTTAAGGTGGATGGCCATAGATGCTTGTCGAGGCACTTCTCCCAGCTTCTTCAATGGGATTGTGTCGTACATTAAGGCATATAACCCACAGCTGTTTAGTGTGTTGCGGGCAGCTGCCTTGTCCTTGCTTTTAGGATCAGAGATCTTCAGGCAATCGCTATCCAGGAAACTTGCTGCAGATTCTAGCAGGACACGCTGTGTGCTGGCTGGGTACCAGTTCTGGAGCGGCTGGAGGGTCATATGAGTTCTGTTTCTAACTCTGTTCCTGGTGAGAAGTTTAGGGGAGGGATCTTGCTTCCCTCTTTGGATATCCTGGCCTTCCTTCACTGGCAGAAGTTGTGAAGCAGATTGTACCTTCAGCCAGGGTCCACGGTTAAGTTCTTCTTTCTTACTTCCTGTGAAGTCTTCAGATCATCTGCCATAAGAGGGGTTCAGCTCTCTTTTAAAGCCAGGTGGGCCAGAGTGATTGGTGTAAGGTACGCCTACCTTAGTGAACCAATCCTGGAGTCCCCACTAAAAAATCTCCTGTATGCGTGAGGTCATTTCCTTTGCAACAGGAAAGGTAAAGGGGTGAAAAAAAGGAACAACGTGTGCCTCAGAGCTAAAATGGCTGAACCCTTGTCTCTACAGAAAGAGCACTGGGCTCACTCCTTTGTGCTAATAAATCCCATCCATCTTCCTGTCCGTTGTGTTCAAAGTTTCTTTCCGGTTAATAGTCCCCCCTGTATGGTCCCAGTTAAAGCAGCAGTTCTCCCTTAAAGCTGTGGGAGACCAGATTCTCTGGCTCCTCAAAACCACATGCTTGTACCTTATGAATGGGGTGCTCCTAGTGGGGTGGTCTACTGTAAACAACAGAACCAGACATGACAGTTCACTGCCATTGATACTGAGAGGCGGGGGCTGGCTTCAGGTTGACACAGTTGCATATGAATGTTTTTGGGCTTCCTGTCTCCTTTGCTATTCTCTGTAGCCAGGCCCCATGTGGGCCCGTTTGAAATACCCCTTGTTGGTATGATAATCAATGCCACCAGCTGCAGGGCCTAACAAAAGAGCTGGGCAGATGCATGGGTCCTTTGTCAGTTAATCAGGCTGACCATTGCGGGGGAAGTTTGGTCCTCCCCATTCTTGGGGATGACATTGTGTACTCCTATGCTGTTACATTTCAACTAAATATGACAGGGCGGACAGTGCCTCTGGGCGTTGTTCAGCCTGGAGTAAATGTGTCTATGCTTTTGTCATGGTGTTACCATAGGAAAATGTGAGTGGATTAGCCCACACGTTTTCCTGAGGTTGGTCTACAATCATTCCATTAAATAAAAAAATCCAACAGCCCTGGCAAGCGTGCGCTCACCATGCGGATGCTAGAATTCCTCACACTATTCTTCAACTATTTACCTGTGTTTGAGTATTCGGCTATCATGTGTACCTTCTTCAAGCCACGTGATAAACATTTTCCCTTTTGTCCCTTTCACTAACTCCCTTTGCTATGTCTTAAACATTGGAATCTCTTTACTCATGTTCAATCAGCTTACTCATTTTTCACGATAGGACAAATGATGCAACAGTGAATAGAAAAACAAAAAACACCTGCCACAATACAAAAAAACACTGTTAGCACAAAACCTCCGGCAGGTCGCCCCACCTGCACCCCTACTTCACTATAACATAAAAACACAAAACATTTAATACAACAATTCCCACAAAACCCCCTCCCCAACAAGTGCATTCCACAAATAAAACGTTCTCTCTCTCTCTCTCTACACGCACACCGACGTCACTTACCCCACTCAAAAATACCTCTATATACACTTGGTAAAGCAAAAGGTCAAAAGAACAGATATTTACACAATTATTTATTTTTCCTTCTCTCGCTCCCTTACCTCAGGACGGAGGGATTCAAAGTCCTCTCTAATACAGGACATTGCCCACCCTTATCTCTTGAGGCAATCTCCACTTTGCCATATCTCAATATGCCATTACTTTGGCATCACGCTCCCCTCAGCGGGAGCCCACGTTTCTCTTACTACCAAAAAAGAATAAAATCAATCACCATATATTTTTTCTATTCCACACTCTTTTCCACTCACTCTCAATACTCACACGCTCCTTTTGTTGGCCCTGCACATGTGCACTCCAGTTCTGGGTGTTCTGTGGTTCTTCGATGCAGATTCACCCCAAAAAGTCCTGCACAACTGGGCGCAGTGCCAACTCTCCACTGATCAGCCAAGCCTTCGAATAACCTAGTGATTGCTGGCCTCTTTCTTTAAGTGCACAGTTTAGATTCCCTGCAGGTAGGCACCGCTGCCCAGGCCATGCAACAGGGTAGCTCCCAGCTCCTTCAGGGGGCCTGGATCGGGGGTCACCAAAATGTAAGGTAGGCCCAAAAACCAGCAACAACTAAAAATCTATCCAAGGAGCAAGAAATGTGTGTACAAGGTTGCAAAAATAACAAAAGTTTATTAACTTTAATTTCGGCCGGGAACAAAAGACAAGCTTCATTCAATGCATCATCATTAAATGGAGGCATATATAGAGTAGAAGACATGACATGATTTTGACATTGTTTCAAGCACATGGAAATCGTTGCACATTTATTGGCTCATAATTTAAAACCCCTACATAAGTCTATACATGGATGTGCCCTATTGGCTTAATCCTTCCCCTCCTGATTAGATCAGTACCATCCCTCTAATCACAACTGAATGTATGAATTAGAGGAAGTCCACGTTTTCATTGGTTAACTCTATTGATACACTGTTACTCACAAACCCCTTCTCCATTGGTTGTGGTGTCCATGGAGTGCTTCACCGATAATTCTTGACCATTCCCAGTGAGGTGCTGACAGTGTGACATTTAAAAATTAATACCTCGTCCTTTTCCCCTGCAACCCAAATTCTTGGCATTCACTGATGGTTCTCATCCTTACAACTGCACAATTATCAGTTTAATTTGTGACACATGTTGCACCAACCTCCGTCTTCTCATTGGAATCAATGACCTCATGATGAGCACTACTCAACAATGCTTGTTACCGGGAATAGATTGTAAGATATGCGTGTGCTTTTAGCTTGCTTTGGATTTTCTGGACAGCATTTTGTGGGGTTGGGGGGAGATTGGAGCAGGAGTGTTTCTCTCCCACCTCTTCATTGCCCATTATTTAATCCCCTTCCTTGCTCATATACCTATTTCCTTCTTGACTCACTTTTCCTAGTTCCACTGTTTATTTGTTAACCACTTTCCCAATCACCTGTCTGCAGCTTTATTCTAAGTGACCATTTTCCTCCAGGGGGCAGTGTGTTCACAATTAGATCTGTTCTCTCTGGCCCTAATTCAGCATTACCGTGTTCTAAACATCATATGTCCTTCACCTGCTTAAACTTTTTGCTCTAAATTGAAACATGTATTTGTATTATTATTCCTCACTCGGGGCCTGAGAACTAACTGTGCCATTCCTTCCTGACCAATACCTGCTCAGCTCCAAACCCTATCTTCCAAGGGCCCTGGCCTTATTCATGCACCATCTAAAATGGACATGAATTAAGGGTATTTTACTATGAGGAGAAATCCAATTGTCTCTGTGGCCTAATAACTTATACACTACATGTGGTGCCCTTTGCACTTTTTTTTCTGCTTATACATGTGTCGATCCTAATGCACTACTGCAGAATATTGTCCTACTGCATTGTGCATTACGTCAAACAAGCTATACTCCCAATGTGTGTTTCTACTATATTTTGCTGCCCTACATTACTTCATGGAATGCTCTCAAAAACATATCTCTTCCTTACTACTCACATAGACGAGGCAGGGCCACTGGCATTTTAATAGGCATATATTCCATTATGTAGAGACTTCCTTAATTTGTACTCCCCCACCTGTTTGTGATGTTGGAATTGCATCCCAACACTTGTCTGGGAATAATGACTGTTTCGACAGATCAACATTAGAGCTCTGCTTGCAGAGATGCCAGTGTATTTTTGTTAGACTTAAAAGAATAGCTCACTCAAGAATTTTATTTGCCAATTGCGATCAGTGCTTGATGAATCCCTGTACTCCAATTCTTGTGTGTCCATATGTTACACAAGAAAAGCTTTCTAATGAAGCACATGGTGTTCCGTTCGTGAGGAGATATGGATTGTTTGCACTTTCAAGCACAAGGCTTTTGCATCAGCACATATTCACAACAGAAACAATGGCCCTCAGTACGCGGTAGGCGGTAGCCATGGCGCTATTAGCGCCATGGCTACCCCCTTACCGCATTCGTGGTCCGGGTTCCCGAAATAGGGACTTACCGGGTCATTCCAATCTTGGAGAACCTGGGAAATTACCCTTCCTGGAACCATTCCCCATTCCCATTCGAGCCCCCATAGTGCTCAATGGGAATGGGGATGGAGCTAATAACGGTACCGCAATTTGCGGTACCGTTATTAGCTCTGAAGTCCCTTAACGGGTCCCTTCCATAACGCCTGGTAAATAACCAGGCGTTAAGGAAGGGACCCCCTAAGGGACCTCGGAATAGGGTGGTAAGGGATTACCAGCACCGGTGTCCTTACCGGTGCCGGTAATCCCTTACCTCCAACCTCGTATTGACCCCCAATGACAGGTTGATCCTTATTGCTGGTACTGCAAAAGGGAAGAATGGTCCCTGTCGGTTGTCCCACATAACAGTGATCAAATAAGCACCGTTGATGATTATCCGCCAATGTTGATTGAAGAATGCATCCGACGGTAGCTGAAAACTATGGCATATGCAGAACGGTACAATATAGCTGTGTAGAAAACTGAATAAATAATATATTTTAGTCGACATTCTGTAATTGAATATAATTTACCATATAATTCAGTACCAGATGAAACCTAATCATAAACACAAACCACACATAATGCACACAGACATGACAACATGGGGGAGTATTTGAGACCACGATGTGCATGAAAGTTTAGCGCTGTGAAGTAGGTATAGCTCCCAATGGGATGGAGAACCAGATGCACCCACTTCACATAGCGGGCCCTATCAGAAAATAAGGACAACGATAGTAACATTTTATGTTGAACCACAGACAGTTGGCATTGTAATGGAACTTATTAAGATTAGTGACCAAAAGAGAACCCACAGAAAAGGTTCAACCCCCACCCCTTGCCCCAACCCCCACTTTATGGTACACAAGTATGCAACGGTGACAGCACACCAGGATATTCCACGGGACAAAGTGGTTTAGAAGTCATTAGCCTGCATACAGGTTGTAGGTGCGGGTCTTCGAGGAATAATCATCACAATATGGTCCATCTAACAACCCATCACTCATCACTGAATATATTGGTGTGCAAGACAAGTAATCAATACGTCCCGAAAAATCGTACATCTATTCACTCCTCTTTAAACTATACACAATTAATAATCATTACCTGGCAGATAAACAAACCACAAGCCATGCACTCGTTTTTTTTGTTTGTTTATGGTGCACAGTATAAATAACATTCAACATAACATAACGTATGGTGTCAATTCTTTTGGTCAAATCGCACTTTTGCACATGAATGAATTACTCATTATGCATACAGCACATATTCTGTTTTTAATCGCACACATATTATTTGTAGTTGAGCTTACATCATTTCAGGAATTTCTATTCTCTCGATCTCACGTTGACTAACCACTCCGAACAACAGATCCAGAAATGGAAACTAAACTTTCGTATTTCCACTTTCAATATTTGTGGGTATTCGACAGATTGTGTCCTTCAAACAGTTGCTGACTTTCGCTCAAGGACAAATAACAATAGCATCCTGTTTTCCGACATATACAGAATTCCAGCCCCCCTGCAGCCGGAGATGGGTAGGTTTCGATTTTGTGCTTTTGGCAAGTGGTTCAGAAAATGGAGGACAGTTAAAAACAGCTATGTAAAATATGTTTCGCCACAGGAATGTAAGAACAATCCAGAAAGGTATGTGTTGCTGCTATGTCCTCATTTCTGTAAGAAAATTCACTCGAAAACCCATCTCTCCCTCATCCAGCACTGTTTAATGACACAAAGCGCAGAATGCGTGGGTTAGTGTGACTGTATCTCTTCCTCCCTTCCCCCTGGCACCAGCCTCCGAGCCTCCCAGGTGCACGCCATAGTGATGTAGTAGGCTTAGCATGTCATCGTCGTTTATACAATGTAATTTATGAGAGACCCAACCTTCACTCCATGGAGAGATGAGCCCAGATTACCCACGTGAGAATCGACAGATGGCTGAGAAACAAACCCATTGTAGCCTGGCATCCCCTATGGAGCAAGATCATGTATACTGTCTTACCAATCAACAGTGCAGTTTCAGACCCTATATGTGATGTCAGTAGTGATGCTGTGGCCTCTCAAAAGGCAACAACATTCATTCGGGAGTACGAACGTTCTCAAGCAGCAGAGTCCTTTGTTGATATTTTTGGGATTCTGTACAATTAAACCTTGCTATGCTTGCAAGCTATCCATTGGCTTCTTTACCTAGTGGGTTGTATTAATTCTGTCATGAGCGTAACAGGGGACTACCTTCAGTTGCACAGCGCTTTCTATAATTCATGCATGTCCGTTAATACTCCCTTGCGCACCTGAGGCAGCCCTCTCTACCATTACGCGAGACAGGTGACATTGCATGCCCATACTAGATAAGTAATATTCATACTCTGACTAGAACTTGTGCCAATCGGCTGTGCTAGTGCATAGGTGATGAAAGGAGGACCCTACTGGTGTACAATTGCTGGAGGAGTGTGTTAGGATGGATTTCTAAACTCTTACATGATGTGCCGAAGTTTAGGAGGCCACCTTCGGTTTAGTGAAGCCCGGGTACTTTCTGGACAAGCCAGACCAATCTATGTAGCTTGGCAGGCGGTAAAGACTAAGCCTCAGGAGGGGTGATAGTGATCTGAAGCACACAATGAGCACACACAGCAACAAATCACAAATTCCTCTTTAACATGTGTGTATGAAAGATATCTATACATTTATTGTCAACAGGACTAATAGATACAAGTAAACTTTAGTTATGCAAAAATGTTACCACACACAATACTCTACTATGCAGCATGTATACAATACGTTTCCTAATGCAACAGATGAGGAAAACACAGCCAAACCTGTCAAGAGAAGGGTTGGTTAAAACACTAGGAGCTTTAGACATTTTTTGGACTAATTCCCTAACTTTCTAGTCCAGCCCTAAGAAGTGGGTAGCTAGGGCTCAACAGTGCAGTAGTGCGTCAAAGCGCACAATCGGGCTGGTGAAGCAAAAATCGGGTCTTCTTGGGAATGCTGTAGAAAGCCAGGAAGGGACCTGAGTCGATGAAGAATTGCTTCCCACTATTCCAGTAGGATGTGCCCTTGGCAGAAGAACAGTTTCCAAAAGGTGAGAATAGCTGTGGAATGCAGGTTAACCTAGCCAACATCGAAAACCTTTATGGGATATTTGTGCGAAAAAGGTATTGGTTGTGCCAGTGGGAAACCGTCAAGTGATGCAACGGCTTCATCTATGTAGCCAACTTGAACCATGGGATAGATTGTATGTGTGCGATGACATACTTTTTACTACTTTACATTGCCCTTACATCAAACATATTGGATCACTTATTGAGTCACCTAATGGGTGGCTGTTAGGACAGTTTTTCTAAAGTCCAACTAAGGGCTTAGTAAAACCATTCAACTGAGGTAGCGTAGCCAAAGCAGCCAGGCGTATCTAAGGAGAGTGAGAAGGCAGTAGAATCAAAACAATGAAACTTGAATACAAATGGTCCAAAGAAATACTGAAACACTATGGGCCTCATTACGAGTTTGGAGGCAGCCATGGAGCTATGAGCTCCATGGCTGCCTCCAAACCGGGCTCCATTACCGGGGTTCTGCAATGAGGAATAACCGGGTCATTCTGACATAGGAGGACCCGGTAATTCCTCCTTGCAGGAACCATTCCCTATTCCCATTTGAGCCCCCATAGGGCTCAATGGGAATGGGGATAGAAGTAACAACGGGCACATTACAAGTATCCCGTTGTTACCCCCCTCTTCACTTCGCGGGACCCGGAAAAGACATCTGGTTTTACCAGACATCTGATCCGGGTCCTGCAAAGGGAACCTAGTAATCGGCCCTGACGGAATGAAGGGGGCCGGTCCCGTACTGGCACCCTTCCTTCCATCAGTGCAAGGGTCATAATGAGGCCTTATGTATTGTAAAAATAAATGGTTTAGTTAAATACGAGTAGGCCCGAATAAATCCTTGGGGGAAAAAGTACTATCACATTATATCTGACCACATTTATAAAAACACAACACTATGCTTGAAGGTACACAGACCAAAGCATATAACCTTATTTGGAACACGTAACAGGAGTAAAAATGAATAGTTACTTTTAGATTACTTTCAGTAATACCAGGGTAGTAGACCCTAGCATTTGAACCGTGACGCTTAGCAGGAAATTACATATTAATATCAACTGGACAATATCATTTTCTGATCTAGTAAAACACCGATACTAGGCACAGTATAAACCTATAACTCTGACTCAGGATAATACAGTTATTCCAGGGACCTTGGAGTGTAATATTCAAATACAGTTGCTTTTCAGTTCCCAGTCTAAGGTAAGCAATAACTCTAACTTATTTTAGGATAACACAGTTACACTCACGGTAAGAAAAACCTATAACCTTTTTTTTCAACCGTTCACTTTATTGTTTTATAGTAGTGATACGTAGAACAAAATAAACACGCGAAACATATAGCTTTCAGCAAGACATCTGGTCTAAGGAGACATTAAAGCTTTGTTTCAACAAATCTGACAGAACAGTAAAACTGAGGTCCGAAAAGGGAACAGTGGAAGTGAGGGGAATAGGTGCTATATGCAACTTAAAGGCAGGTGTAACCTGAGACTCTTTTTGTGTCTGTCGAAAACAGACCAGGGAAAGCAAAACCCAGTTTTACAATTTATGAATGATCCAAATTTTTCTAGGTAGGTAAAACCTAAGGTATACGTATTCCGAATAGGCAAAATAAAGTGAATCCAACATCATTACTACTTGTGTGGAAGAGACACTACCAATTCACAGGTAAGTAAAATAACCTTATATCTACTTTCCATACAGGCAGAACACTTCTAAGGTTAGTTAAGTAACCTATTATATACTTTGAAGAAAGGTTAGCACATCATTTCTTATAATGTGAAGATAGTTTAAATACTGTAATGAAGTCTAGTTAAGCCTTTCACATCAGTGAAAGTGTACAACAAATTTTGTCTTTGTAACATAAATGTTACAATTATTTAAAATGACAAAGGGGATACTCAGTATCTCCCCAGCACTCCACATAAGGTGGGGGGGTGCTGGTCTCACTTAATAAAATGTACAAGGGATCCAAAGATCCTTTCTACCCTTGGGAACTGTAGTTCTCTCAAGGTTGGCCAGAGAAATTTAAAAGTGGAGCCTCTAGGGCAACCCCACAACAACAGTCACTTATTGCAAGAAAGTTGTCAAAGAAGATAAATTTTAAAAGATGCTATGGTGAGCCCAAAATATCACACCCATAAAAATAGTAAAATATTTTGTGAGTGTGGAAAAAAGTTCCCACTCACAAAGGTATAAGACAAAAATAATCCACCAGTAAAGCTAAACATTCTGGGGTTATCATTACTATGAAAATCTTACCTAATAGAGGCCATAATCACAAGTGCCATCGAGTGCAGAGGGTTTGACAGACACCAAGCCTCAGTGTATCTTTAACAGATGGGAAATATCCATTTGCATATCAGTCTTTCTCCCACCCAAATGGGCACTCCTGCACCAAAGTTCTAGGGCAATTCTCTTCTGAACAATAGTGCCAATAGCAACCCCAGACACGTGTCTTCTAGACTGAGGATAAGCAATATAAATGAAGGAAAGGTAAAAGATATACATTAATGCATTATGAACCCGATTATATTGGTGTTAATAAATACTTTGTAATACATTATCTAGTATTGAAAGTAATAGCATTAGATTGTTTCTGTACAATGTTCAAACATTTGGGAACATATCCAAAATGTTATTGTGAGCAGATTTTGAAGACAACTATAAATCATTCAAATATGGATGTCAACCTTTCAACAAGTTCCGAGTTTGGAGGACAAGGCTTGTTTGCAATGATTTGTGGCATTGTATGTGTGCTGGGAACAAAATCAGGATCCATTCCATGAGTATGCATGGCTAACACAGTTAATGTCAGATCTTTCACAAATTCAAAATCCATTTCTTGGTATATTGGCTTGGCCACCCACTGTTTGCCTCGTTTTGTAAAGGCCGTAACGAAGCATCCTGAATGTTCATGCAGTTTTTGCGTGTTCCCTCCCAACGTTCTCATTGTATGCAAATACAGTTAGTCTTGTTCTGGCTTCCATACCGTCTATGCCGAAATGCAACCTTTTGGGCCTGTATCTTAGGCACATATTATGGAACTCCTCCAAATCTCCAGTATGACAGAATTTGGTGAGTCCCTTCAGGTCTTTTGAAAGGGTTTTATTGTACATGATCTTCTCAAGTGCTTTGTGTGGGGGGGGAACATGGCACCAACCACTTCTTCTTGCGTTCCTGCTCCTTCAAAGGCAGGGACCTTCAAGCAGAGTTGAAGGTCCCCGCCAGCAGCCAAGAATTAGGCGGTGCACGTGTGCCTAAATCTTCACATATTCAGAATGCGATTTCTATATAAAAATACATTTTCCAGATGAGGGACCCGTCTCCGAGGAGTCTTATTGCAGTCATTTGCTCACCGTTAAATGGATCAAGCACAAGCATTTTGATTTGTTTTTTGGATTTTCTTCCACTTGTAATGTATATTTTACTATTCTAAGATGGCGGACATGCTTCCGTCCCATTAGAAGGTCTGTAAACAGTAGGGTAGGACTGGGTTACCAAGGTAACTAACATATACACACTGAGAGGCGTGCGCACACGATTGGAGACATGAATCGGACGAGACTCATACTTTCACTGATCGTGACAGGCACGGCGCATCTGTGCAAATCCTGTCCAGCCACATTGCTTTACTAAACAAGCACCTGGTAAGTGCAGCCCCCTCCCCCCTTTTTATGACATACCACAGTGGTGAAAGTAATAGATTCTCATCCATTAGGCCAGCCACTATGAGTAATACCTTTTGTTCTAATTCTATTTACAGAATGCTCAGAAACCGAAAACGAGTAGCCGTTGACACACTCTGATATTTGAATAGTGTTATTTAAAATTAGAGACGACTTCAGCGCCTACATCCCAGGTAATGGACCATTACAATATTATTGTATATTTTACCATTCACATTTTTTACACTATGTGATTAACACGGTGCGGGGTGACTCGCAGGGGTCCGAATCCTATTAAGATTTGGATTTATTCCCATTTTCTTACAGTTATGAGGACTGCTCCAGCCTACAAATATTGCTTAATTACTACAGGGACTGTGTTTTAGAAAGAAGGCCACTACCACCTCTACTCCACAATTTAGGAAGGTACTTGTCTGATTCTATCCTGGAACTCCTTATTTTGATAGATTTAATAGCTTTAATAGTATTGTCCGGTGCCGCTGGCACTCCCTGCTGCAGGAAAGTCTGTAAAGAAAAAGAGGACTGAGCAGAGTTGAGCAGTCATTGCAGGAGACCCTAGGCTGCCTCTCTCTCTGTGCTCCATTCAGCTGCCTACCATTTTGTGGGAGGACCTACGAAACCTACCCAGCACCGCGGAGCGGTCGCAGTGTTCGAGCAGAGTTGAGCAGTTATTGCAGTCCTTGTCTTGGCTGCTAGGAAATTAATTTGCAACCAGCAAAGGAAGCCGAGGACGCTGAAAAAAAGACACCTAAGAAGCTCGAGTCCGACATCTCAAACACCTCAAACAATCAGCCACTTGCCCCCAAAACAAACAGCCAGATCATGCTTCCAGGCCTATCAAACACTGGCTTGAAATCCCCCCTCACAAAGCCCACCATACTAAGTGGGAACATATACAGCATCTCCAGCATGTAAACAATGGACACAGATCCACCATCGGGCGTAGATTCCAAAAACAAGCAGCTGGTGTTCTCAGAACGAGCATGCTTGGCAAAACTGCAAAAACTCACCACCCAGGTGCAAAGTGAAACATGCGGCGACCCAGCGCCAAAGGACGCAACAGAAGAACTGGCCCACCTGTTAGTAGCAGCCCAGTGCAGCATGTCGAAGGACAGGCTGCGAGGGTTTTCGCTGTAACTGGTGAAGCAAATGCCTGTTAGCCAGCCCACAACAAAAATCAAAGCTCCAGAGACGCTCAATCTACCTTACCTGAAAGAAGCAGCCCCGCACAGAAAGTGAGGGCATCTCCCCAAGCCGACGTGGAGCCCAGTCGTATGGGAAAGTTGACGGGCCAACCTTGTGACTGCGAGGCGCTGGAGACGGAGCAGCAGTCGAGGACCTCGCCGGCCCGTCGATCACAGAGGGGCCGGTTAACTGTGGGGCCGCACGCGACTCTGTTGTTGCTCAGGTCCACGCGCCAGAAAACGAGGGGGAGGTGGTATGTGGGGAAGGCTGGGCCGAGCAAAACACGACTTCCCCGCTCCTGAGCCCCCGTCGACCGGAGGAGCGCCCCTATTGGTGCTCGAAGTAATACACCCGACCAGCGACGGGGAGGAATCTCCTTCAAGCAACAAAGGTGCTCAGGATAAAACGCCTGAGGAAAGGAAAAATATCGATGGAACCCAACAGACAAAAATGTTTCCGGGCCATATTGGATTAAAAACACACAAAACAACATCCACAAACAGCCCGCAAGAAAAAAGAAAATCCCAAAGAAAACTAAAACAACGCAAACTAAAACAGGTCAAGCAAGTTCCATCCAAGGAAGCCCTACTAAAACCAACATTCTGCAACTCTCTGAAAGACTTCTTTTCAAGGCAAGGCAAAAGGAAACATGAAGTTCTCAATGAATTAACTGATGATGAGATACTGGAAGCACTAATAGAACCCGTACCAGCACTGAAAGCATGCAAAAGGGCCCTCAAATACCCTGAAATCGAAAATAAATTGACCAACAGTGCAAAACTGGGGAACCATCTCAGACAAAACCCCAACAAATCCCTGTCTGAAACTTCTGTGCCAACTGACAAAACCCATCTGGACTCGTTAGTACTGCAAGACTTGATCCCAGTAGCTCAATCACCGCCCACCACCGGCCCTCCATCCCAAGAAGAAACCAAGACACCCCTGGAGGCGACATCGCCTCCTCATGCAGAGATAAAGGAGTCGGAGATAGAGCAAATCACCAGCTCGCAAAACCAGTCCCGTGGGCTCCAACACTCAAGAAAGATCTTCGAAAAGAAAATGAGCAACCACATGGTCACCCAGTTCTTGAAGCAGAAGATGACTGGGAGAACCCGACAATGCCAAGGCACTCGAGAACAAGCTCCTCAATGCGGGCCCAGAGAGAAAGCCAGCTAACACACAACCAATCCTCAGATAGACTAAGACTAGAACAAACTCAAACCACGCCGGCAAGACACGGCCAGAAAATTCACTTGACAGTAATTGAAACCCCTTCAAGAAAACCCGATATGATGACTATAATGTCGGCCATAACAATAGCCTTAGCACCTTTCGGAAAACTCTACGAGGTACGGTCATACCCCTAGAGCCGAATGGGGAGAACAAAAACATCAGTCAACCGCAGAAACCCAAACAGAGCAGCTGACAATCCCTCCGCTCTTTAGTTTCCGCAGCAGACTACAAGATGGACCAATAACAAAGAAAAACCCAGGAACCAAAGAAAAAGAAATTCATAAGAATCAACAACCTGTCAACCAAGACTGCATAACAATAGGATCACCACCAAAGATCGGCACCTCTCTCAGGCCCCAGCAAGCCCAAAAAGAACATCCCAGTGGTACAAAAAAATAAAACAACCAAAGAGACAGATTGAAAGATCGCAGGGAGGGCAGGTTCAGCGAAGACTCAACTCAGAAACCCGTTCTCTTTTGCCCACCAATGACCAAGCCCACTGCCAACTCAACAAACGCCACAACATCAAACACAAAAATCTCCACAATCAACAGAAGACTTCATGGCAGACAAAAACTCATGGATATTACCACGTATTCGACGCCTGACCAAGATGCAAAAAAGGACACAGTAATCAACATAGAATCCACACCACCAAAATCGAATTGGAAAACGTCACTAAAAAAAGAAGACGCAACAGTTCAACACTGCAACGTCTAAACTAAAGAGCGTGCTCGAGATACCCTAAAGGACCAACCGCCTTGAACCAACAAGAAACAGGCACCCCAGCACATCAACGAAGACAAGCAGCACACCGAGACAACAGACGAGATGCCAAAACTAGAGAAAACTATCGCCCTGAAAGAAACCCTTCAAAAAAGATCAAAGGAAAGCGTGCCCGCTCGCAGACCGGCAAGCCGTTCCCAATCAAGACAAAAAGCCTTTTGGGGAAAGCCCAGAAAAGTGTGGACCTCTCAAGTACAAAAGAAGAAACTCGCCCAAACAAAAACTTTCAAAATAGAACAAACCAAAACTCCAAAGCAGTAATTCTAAACAGAGGGACGCTAATGAAGATCTTTAGAAACATCAGGGCCCTCAAACATTTGAGACCAGAGGACATTATCCTTGTAGAATCGTGCCACAAAGCCCACAAGGCAAAAGCCTACATACACATAAAAGAAACCGCAGTAATAAATCAGTCCAAAGAGACCAATGAGGATTTGCGAAAAAGAGGATACTTCCTCACGGAGCTCCAGGCAGACTCTCAAATCGCCAATCAGCAGACCTCATGCATTCCAGACAACTTCCAGTCGACTCATCCCAGGTCAAAAACAGAAGCAAACCACAGTCTCACCGCCTCCCCTCCAGACTGGGACCCTCAGGCAAGAAAGAAAAGGAACAAACCCTAGAACAGGGCGGCAAAGAAAAGGAAAACGATAAGACAGAAAAAGAAAAAAAATGTGAAAAGGCTCAAACAACGAGGGATCCACCCGATGCAAAAGAACAGACAAAGCAAACCGGACTCTCCTTTGTGCCAATAAAGCAACTATGGGCATGGCTCCCTAAAGCAACTTCAGGCGCATCTACCAAATAGCAACGACCAACGAGAGCAGAAAAGGAATCACATTCAGAAAAAACAACAAGACTGCTCTCGACTCGGTCAACTTTGAAACTGGCCTCGTGGAAAACACAAGGGTTCAAACACCTGATGAGAACAGGGAAAACAAATCTAGGAGATTTTGACATTTTAGCACTACAGGAGACCTGGCTTACAACCATGCCGGCGATGGACGGATACGAAATAACAACCTCCCCACCCTCAAGAGGAAAGACAGGCCGCCCTTCAGCTGGTCTTCTGATTGCAGTTCAGTCAGGCAGCTGTCTGTCTATAGAAAAGGAACTATCTGCCTTGCAGAGCCATCTATCGGTTCAGGTGAGGTGGGCCCGTCAAAACCAAAAGGCGAACAAAACCTGGGAGACCCCAATCGTAAAAATAACAACCTATTGGAATCCAGACAAAATCCAAGATGACAAATTTCTATGAATATTCGAGTCGGAAACAGACGAGATACAGGTAAACTCAGAGACTACGCAAATAGTCATCTGTGGAGACCTAAATGCCAAATGCCCGAGCACAAATCCTCACCCGTTAACATCCGCCACCACCACCAGAGGAGACTCAAGAGGTCAGAAATGGTTAAAACTAATGGATTCAAGAAACCACCACAACACAGCACAGCTTTCATCAACAAAACTCCAAATCCCTACCTGGGAACGAACAACTCAAACGGGAACAATTGACTACATATTTGCCTTTGAAGAAATGCTAAACCTCATAACCTCGTTCGATGTTCTACGAACACAGGCAAGAGACCATAATATTCTACAAATATCATGGTCCACACAACATCTTGAAAAGCCCACAATGAAGGAAGAGGTGGAAGTGTCAAATCAAGGAAACCGCTAAGACTCACCGCAGAAAGGATAGCCGATTTGACACACAACTACAAAAAGAAACTTGGAAAAGAACCTGACAAGAGCAGGGTGGAAATAGACTACCAACCCCTGTTGATTCAATATCAGGCGAAACCCACAAAGCATTAGAAAAAAGGTGAACCTCAAGGTTTCCACCAGTACAACAAAATACTTTTAGACAGGTGCCGTGCATTAAGAAAATTAAAACGTCAGGCATCAAAATCCAGATCAGTATCCATCAAAAATAGACTGAATGAAGAAGTAAAAAACTACAGATCCTGGCCGAAATCTTACCGCCTGAAACTCTACCAACACGACTCCGAGGAGATGCTCAAAAAGGTAATGGGAAGAAACTCCAGGGAATTTTGGTCGCTCGTAAAAATGGCGGACAGAAAACAGGACCACAAGCAAGCCAACACGGTGAGTGAAGAAAGATGGAAGAGTCATTTCTCTGTCCTGTTCCAAACCCCCCAAGGTTTGCGAGCACCAAACACTTCCATCAGGACCTCGGCCTGGGAAGACCTCTCTAATGCTGAAGACATAGAAGAAGCAATCCGCAAATTAAAGTCAAGCCGAGCGCCGGGACCAGATGCAATAACTAATATCGACTTGAAAAACAATCCCAAGGAATGGGCCGAGTTTATAAGTCTCATCTTTAAAGCAACAACAAGCACAAAGACGATACCTCGATCCTCGACAATGGCGACGGTGGTGCCAATCTTTAAAAAAGGAGACAAATCTGACCCCAGCAACTACCACCCGATAGCATTACTGGATACTATTGGGAAAATCTACGGTTCACTGTTATTAAAGGGTTTCCAAAGATGGGCAAAAAACTCACCCAGCTGGGACCCATTGCAATCGGGTTTCACGAAGAATATCAGAACATCAGTAAACATCATGCTATTTAACATCATAAAGAATAAAAGCCACGCACAACAACTCAAGGTCCTCATAACCTTTGTCGTCCTAACACAGGCTTTCGACAAGATTGACCACGCCCGGTTATGGCCCAAACTGGAAGAATGGAAATGCCCAAACCAACTCTTGGAACCCATAAAAGCACTTCACCGGGATACATCAATGAGAGTAAAGCTAAATCAAATCGGAGCTCTATCAGAAGAAATCGAAACAAATAGAGGCGTAAAGCAAGGATGCCCATTAGCGCCAGCACTTTTCACAGCGTTCCTTGGCAACTACAAAGACTCCGGCAAAGAGCTCAGAACCTTCGCACCGAAACTGGGAGGCACACCAGTCCCAAGGCTCCTCTATGCAGATGAAATTATCCTCCTCGACCAAACCCCCAATCGGGCTGCAACGCCAACTAAACAACCTAGCCAGTTATATTTCAAAAAACAACCTGGAAATAAACATAGAAAAAACAAAAATCCTGATTCTGGAAAAAACAGCAGCCCGGAAAAAAACACATCACTGGAACATCGAGAACATTAAACTGGAAGTCGTAAAGGAGTTCAAATACCTAGGAGTGATGATTGACAGTACGGGGAGCAAGGCATAAATGCAGCACAATCTATGGGAAAAAAACAGGAAACGTGCTGCCCAGGGACGAGCCATGGACATGAAATTTGGCAGCTTCTCGTTGCTCCCGGCTATAAAGTTCTTCAAAGCCAAAGTGGTCCCTTCCTTGACATATGGAGGTGAAGCTTTCCTCACAATTTCACCAGGCATCTGGGACAAGCTGGATGGCCACTTCTGGAGAGAAGTGATGTGACTCCCTAAATCAACAGCAATCGGGGTAATCAGAAGAGAACTAGGTCTATCCTCAATGAAAGCAACAGTGGACGCAAACAAAATGTCACTTTACAGGAAAGTAATCATGCCGGAAGCCTATCCACAATACAAACTGATCGAACAAGAAATTCAAAAAGGTCAATGCAAATTACTATCAGCCTGGGCAGCAGAAAAATAAAACATCCAGGATGAAATCGGTTGCATCAAGGAAGACCTATTCCTAAACCCTACTAATGTCAAGAAAAAGATGGACCTACGCGATTGGATACTCACGCAAGACAAAGCAGAATCCAATAAACTCCTTGTCCACTTGGCACAGCAAAACAAAAAACTAAATGACACCGCATCAGTTATCAGAAGATTCCCAGACAAAAACCTAAGGCAAACCTTCATAAGGGCAAAATTAAACCTTCTACCAAGAAACGAAATAAGAGCATTAAGAGGACTATCCAACTCTAGCACCTGCAGATTGTGCAATGACTCTACACAAATTGAAACAGTACGTTATCTTTTAACAAAATGCCGAAAACCTTTCCCCTCAGGAAAGCTTACTTAATCCCTCTACTGAAGCCTTTTGACCTACGTAAAGAAGAAACCTTGTGGAATCAACTCATAAGCGGGAACAAAACCAGTTGGACAATCGCGGCAATCAAGATTCTAGAAGCGGCCCTTGCAGATTGTCTCAGAGCAGAAAACCCACCAGAAAGCCTGGCAGTTGAACAACAACTACCTACAACACCAGAAGGATAAAAGGACTTACCCACAGAAAGACAACCATTCAGACGTGAAGATTCACTCACTCTCTCATCACCTTTGTAAAATCGAAGACATTTTATAAACACAAATAATTTAAAAAAAATAGTATTGTCTCTATGGCCTGGGTATAGATCTGAAAAGGCTCTTGACCATTTTCCTCTTAGGGCTTTCTCAGCGACTTCTACTTTGGCGTGTGCCAATTTACAACAACAAGGAGTTCTAGGAACTTGTCCCATCTCTTCCTCAGTGGTAGAAAACTTCTCTGCTAACTTGGCTGCACCCATCTGCAGGTGAGAGCTATATTATTCACGTAGCCTAACAAATGTTGATGATATTTTACCTTATGATAATGTTGTGCATGGTTTTTTGTTCTTTTATAAAGGGCTATAATTAGCTTTTTTGTATTAGATACACAGAAGGCTCGATTCACCGGCTGACTACAACTTAATTGATGAAGTTGAGAGCCCCCACTTGCACCAATTAAGGTCTATTTTTGGCCTTTTCTGGTCCTTTTGTTTGCATTCATGCAACTACAACAAAGATATCTAGCAACTAACAGCTGACACTTTGTCCTTTCTTTTATTGACACCCCACAGGTTGCACCCTATCCAGCTTTCTTTTATCGGACTCTTGTTGAGTGTACTAGGATTTTCATAATTTTTCTTCTCCTGATGAACAGGAACAGAAACATGTTGAGATAATCCACTGGATTGAAACAGTGATTAAAAACTAAATTGTTGTAACAGATTAAGAGCAAATTAAGAAAATAGTATACAAAGGACTTGTCTTGTTTACACCAATACCAATTTGTAATGATTGTACATTGTATGTAATTTGAGATGTCTTATGTTTTATCTGCCTCACTTTGATGTATATGTTGGTTTTTGTAAACCAGTGCATTTAATAACTTTTTAACGGGTATATTTGATTAAAATGAATTATTCGTTTTTTTATGATGGTTTTTAGTTACTGTCAGTAGGTTTTGTGGTGCACCCTCTGTGATTGAGCTCTGTCTTCTATATATTGAAGCCAGTACAACCCTGTTCATATGTGCCAACTGCCATTGCCATTGATACTAGGGAGGAGGATGGATGGGGACAAGGTGAGCACGAAAGTCTTGGAAAAATGCTCAATGGACAAAAGAGATATCACAGACTATAGTACGCATTCTTTGAGGATAGTTGCAGCCACATCAGCATGGCATGGAGGCATGGGGACACAAGTAGTCTACAAGATAGGAGGTTAGAAATCCTATTGTTTCACAAGATGTATAAGACCAGAGCTAACGTAAAGAATATCTTTTAACAGATAAGAGAAACCCTACAAATCAGCATGTATCATGGGACATTCTTTTGTTTTTAGGAAAGGAAAGTGGACTGAAGAGTCAAGAAGCAAACTGCCATTTAAAAACACGATAACATCCTGGTGGAAGCAGTTGATTCTGACCCACAGCGTTTCCACAAATATGTGACACACCTATCAGTAAATATTATGGAATTATTCCATACAGGGATTTCAAATATACTAGCAACAAGGGTGTGCCTATAGAGCTTTAGGAGAGCAAGGGCATTTTGGGTGAACGCGAGTGGCCCTGAACCCACTCAGGCGTGGCGGCATGGGACTGGAAGGAAGCTGCCAGCAAGCGCAAGACTGCTCACCAGAGAAGATGTAGGTCCCCAACACACTGGGCCTCATTATGAGGCTTGCGCTGATGGTATGAAGGGTGTTGGTACAGGACCGGCCCCCTTCATTCCGTCAGGGCTGATTATGAGGTTACACCGCATCAGTTATCAGAGGTAAAACCAGACGTCTTTTCCGGGTCCCGCGAGGGGAAGAGGGAGGTAACAATGGGTCACTTGTAATGTGCCAGTTTTTACCTCCCTCCCCCTTCCCATTAAGCCCTATGGGGGCCCAAATGGGAATGGGGAATGGTTCCTGCAAGAAGGATTTACCGGGTCCTCCTATGTCGGAATGACCTGGTAAGTCCCCATTGGAGGAACCCGGTAATGGAGCCCGGTTTGGAGGCAGCCATGGAACTAATAGCTCCATGGCTGCCTCCAAACTCGTAATGAGGCCCACAGACCTGAGAGCCCACAATGGGGTTAGTTGGTGAGGCCAGGAGGGCCAGTTCCTGTTTCCCGTCCAAGTGCCCCAAAAGTTAACTATGATAACGTGTTCATTTGTGACATAACTATAGTAATCCTGTTTGGTTTATTATTATTATTGGTATGTTTAATAAAAGCCACATACTTTTATTGTCAACACGTGCACACCCACTCAGCTCCTTTGCAAGTGCATGGTCTTAGGTGTGAACTGCCATCGATATTGGGGAGGGACAGAAGGAGGGTGATGGATAGACTTGAACAGGGGAGTCTGGAGACACTGGGTCTGGGTAGGCCATGTGAACACTGGTCACCGTGAGGAAGATCCCTTTGAGCTTTAAAAGGTGTTTGGCAACTTGAGTGTTCCCACCCATACAGCCCCCTAGAGAGCACACCGTCATAGGTGTGAACTGCCATTGATACTAGAGGGGGGATGGATGGGCATGAGGTAAGCGCAAAAGGCCCCGAACACTGCTGAAGGGACACAAACCTATGTTGATTGCTAGGGTGGGGTTTTGATAGGGGAGTCTGGAGGATCCCTTTGAGTTTTACATGGTGTTTGGCACCTTGAGCATTCCCACCCACCCACTACTGGAGGGGGGATGGATGGGGACGAGGCGAGCGCAAAGGGGCACCAACCATTCTTTCATGACCCTCATAGACGATTGAGCGTGTTCTTGGCTCACTGAAAAATTCAGACAACTATTCGTATATGCTCATTTGTATTTTTTTTAGATTGGTGATGTTGATGGCACAAACAAACTACAAATTGTATACTTCTGCTTGCAGCGTAGTGTGTGAAAATCCCCTGTACTCTTCGTTGTCACTGGGAAATTTGGCACAAACAACAGAGACGGGTATTACTCGTCGAACTGGAATACAAGCTTCCCATAAAGCCACCATGCAAACGAATGGTAGGCCACCAGCCTGTACCACCTCTGAAAGAGAAACATGCATATTTTATTTGAATGAACCAGATACGTCTAACACCTTATTCGAAAATGCATCATAAATTCTATGACATAGTTGCACTTAGAAAAGTAACTTTCTGGAAAAATGTACTTGGGCTTTGAATGTTTTGGGCCATAGAGAAATATTGACCCCTTTTTTTAACGCAGATTGTAAAACATCCAAAGTCTTAGTCGATCTTGGACAAAGTTGTAATTTTTCCTAAATAAAAACAGCAAATATTTTATTTGAAGAGTCTAAAACTGAAGCAGTCCTGTAGCTGTTGCAATCAGCTCTATTCCCTTTCTTGTCAATAAGAATCACTGTAGCCTCTTTACAAGTTGACGGAATAAGGTGCGAGTGCATGAATTCATAAAAAGTTCATATGATATGCTGGCCCAAAGTCACAGTGCTGCTTTAGGAGTGGAATTAGAAAGACTGTCTGGGGCTGGTGCATTTGAATTTTTACACTTTCCGATGAAAAAATTGACCAGTTGCACGTCAATGGTTAAGCCAAACCATCCCAGTGAATCCTCAAACAAACAAGTATCATTATTAACCCCCCAGGATCACCCCTATTAGCATATCAAATGGAGAAATTATCTTGTCAAACCTTTTGAGGAATAGGGTGGACTTGTATGGACACCTGGGCAGATGGAGATTTAATTAGAGACCATCCTTTCTGCATTGCATTGAAGTTTAAGCATCCTCTGGGTTTTTGCCCAATTCCTGTATTGCTGCTTAAGCTTCTCAATCATAACTAGCGGAGAGGGGCCACCCTTCTGGGGACACCCTTCTTACTGCTTTCTTTTTATTTTGTGTTTGTTTGTCAAATTTATGGGCATGAGGTTTCTTCAAGGTTTCTCCTCAAGATCGGACTAATGACAAAAGACTCCTTAGTAACCTTATCAAAAAGGATGCATATTCGTCAGGAAGCATAGTAGAGAATAAGTCCTTCATAAAACGGATTTTCTAATGCACAATTAAATGTTCTTGACAGATGATGCCTCCATAGGACTGCATGGTCACGTTCTCTGATTTCTATCATCAAAGGGTTAGAAGCAAGGAGACCCCTCCCACTCCATCAATAGAATCAAGAGAAGAGGACTATGGTCACTTCTTTTAATATGGTGTTGAAATTGCATAAAAGTACACAATGAAACTAAATCTTGTGACAGGAAGATGTAGTCTAAAGTTGAAGTGATCACACCTTTTTTCCATGTAACATCAGGCAGCATGTCACCAAGTATATTTCCATTTGTTATTACCAAGTTCCACTTATCCAATTCTTCTCTTATTAGGCTGTCACTCTACGTCAATTGGCAAGGGCAATTTAGCCTATCCTTATGATAATAAAAAATACGATTTAAACTATGGGCCTCATTACAACTCAGGCGGTAAGGGGTTTACGGCAGCGTTAACAGCGCCGACCCTTACCGCCTGAGTACGAGGTCCCCTAGCGCCATGGTGCTTTTAACACCTGCTTTTAGCAGGTGTTAAAATCCATGGCGCTAAGGGACCATGGAGTTAATTACGCCACCGTAATTTACAGTGGCGTAATTAACGCCTTCCCCACTCCCATTATGCCCTATGGGGCAAAAATGGGAATGGGGAAGGGTAAATGGGGATTGGGGACTTACCGCCCCGCCTAGGTCGGAATGGGGCGGTAAGTCCGCCAACCACCATGGCGTAAACGTAGTTTACGCCATGGTGGTAAAGTCACGGCCCAGGCGGTAACTTACCGCCTGGGTCGTAATGAGGCCCTATATCTATTAAAGTGTCCCAAAATAATTAACAAAACACCAACTTCCTGAATAGAGGAAGATTAAATACCAAATAAACCACTTAAAAAGGACACCAAATTATTACTTGTCGGGTTAAAATAAATGTTAAGCACCACACACCATCTGTAAACATTACACCTGTTGTCCCACCATTTTAATCTAACAGTGAGTATGCCTGCACTCGTGCTTCTCAGTTTTTCCATTGTCAAATTCTTGTTATTTTTTTTATTTTTAGGTAACATAAGAGACTACCCATAGGGCATCCCTTCAAACCTCTGGTTGCAGGAGGGCTATACATGGTCAAAACAATCTAACGTTGGATCATCCAGAATCCAGGTTTCTTGTAAGCAAATCAAATCATAAGTGTCCCACACACCCCCTTTTTCAAGCAAATGGTGAAAGCCTGTGTGTTCCACGATAACATCTCTATCTCAGCCTTGTCTGAACTTCAATTCACCAAATGATTGCTTTTGGTGTGCAATGCATTTACAATCTGAGAACAATTGTAGGAAACAGTTATCTGATTTAACAAAGACCCTCTAGAGCCGTTAGCCAAACAATGCTCTTGATTTAAGCTGGTAGTAACATTCATTAGTAATGGTTCTTGAAAGGAGATTTACCAAAATGATCCTTCTGTCAATTCCCTCAATAACATATTTTAAGCATAACCATTTGCTTGAGGACTACAAATAATACAATACCATGAATCATTTTAGAGCAAAAAACAATCTCCACCCTATAAACAGTAACATTTTCAACAAGCTCAACACAAGCAATGTCAGAGGACATAATTGACACCAAATTAGGTATTTCCGTGAGTACCGCTAAAATATTTTATCTTTTGATTGGATAGAAACCCTTTAATATAAAATTAAGTTCTAACATTACATAGTGTAAACTGTCACCATAAGGTAGAGTGGTTTTGATGACACCTTCACACTGCAAAGGCTCCAAAGAACTATCTTGTAAAATGAGAGGCATTTTTGTGTGTTGCATATGTAAACATGTTGTAACTCGTTCAACTGCTAAATCCAAAATCACACAGTTATTAGCTAACAACCTCATTTCTTCAAGAGTATAAAAAATGGGATAGACGTTATCCTTTAATAGGAACCATTTTTTACCAAGGGTACAAAAAAGGGAACAGTCGATAACAAACAAGAGTTTACTGAGAACGTCCCACTAGGTGCCCTTGTCACTATGTCTTATTTATAAAATTGCAGGCAATAGATGTCATACAAGGAAACTTGGGAAGCATGGGGAACTATTGTTGAAGGCACCCTTAACTCTTTGGTCTTTTCAATTGCATTTAGATGAATAGTAGCCCAATGCCTTTCCATGCCCACTGACTGTACTGGGATTTGGTTCTTCTATCCGAATATACTGAAAACATACTTATATCTAAAGTGTCATTTGTCTTCATAACAGAAGTTTTAGGAGATTGATCAATGCCATTAGATGAGGAAGAGTTCACATTATTCCAGTTACATGCAGCTTTTTTCAAAGTTGGAAACATGGCAAAAGAGTTGACAATATAATCCCACATTTCTTGGTTGGGAATAGAGCCTTCATCTTGCTTATTCCTAACTATGTACCTAGATGTATTCACATTTCCTGGTACTATATTGGTGACAATGTTAAAACCCTACAAACATTTCCTTGAACCCTTTTCAGTTTACTTTGGCATGTTCTTCTTTTTTTTCATTACAATTTGAGTTATTCTTACTGTCAGGATTCACCATTAAGTCCACACAATTTGTGGCTAACCCTTTTAAAGTTGAACCCGGAGGTCTTTTAAGACGAGGTAACTGTATCTGAGCTGGATGGGGATGCAGATCTTACTTAAACATCAATAATCAGGAAGTACAAAGGGCATTAACTTATGCTCCACAACATTCTCTCTCAAGAGTTCCTCGAAGAATAACAAGACAAAACACAACTTTATACTAAAAATTCATCATAGGTGACATCATACTGCGTGACAAAACAAAGAAAACCTACTAAGGGGTGTGATAGGCTGAAAGGGAACATCTAAGTATACTTTCTATGGGGTATGGGATTGTGATTGGGTCTCTAAGGTCAGGTGGATAACTAAACCCACCCCAAGTGCAAGTCATCTTCTGTGTCAGACTCATACACAACGTTCCATTGGCTTCTCAAACTATAGGACCTCTTGTTACGTGGCCCTCTACAATTGTTTAGCACACTTGTACCCTTATTGAATATTCACTCGCTAGTAGCACGCAAGCTGGTACCCCAGGTGCTGGGGGGTTGGCCTTTTCATGCCTCCCCGCCTTTTCATGCCTCCCCACCCAATTAGCCCAACATCCAGCATCACTCCTGCTGTCTGCCAGTCAATTAGTCTTTAAAATTGGCCTTGCAATGGCTCACTGTGCCTGAGAATAAAAGGGAGTAAATGCATGGCCTTATCTTCTAGTCTCGGTGTAGCTCACCCCAAAGTCTATTTTCATCTAACCATGTGACTAGAGACCACGTTTTGAGCTCCTCCGATGTATTTAATACTATTAAATGAAGAAACCTTGGCATTTCTAGTGTTTTTCCGTTACATCTCAAACAGGAGCATGGCTCGCTTCTCATGTTCATTGTATCTTCTCGAGTAGATAACCAGGCTCTTCACGGGCCGACTCTTGACACTGGGCCAGGCAAGCCTTCTCGAATCTTCCTTCGATGTCAGCTGTTTTATTCTGCTGCACCACACTTTCAGCCTTTTACTCACAGAGTCCAGATTTGCAAAAATGCGTTGTGGAACATCCAGATTCGACACACACACATATATATCTATATATATATTTGTCTATTCACTATGTATAGCCAGCCTTATGATTATTTTGTCTACTTGCCTTACTGCATATGTACATTTGTGAAATGGCTTTGCAATTTCTTCAGTGCATCTTTGCACGTGCAATCTTCATTCCGCACATAAAATGTTGCTCAATTCTTTACTTCACCATCAGATTCTGTAAGGTCTAAATTCTTTCTTCATTGGCATCTCTTCTTTCATTCATCTCCACACTTCATTCAGAACTTCCTTCAGAAGACCGTCATTTCTTCATGGATACATATAGGATTTTCTCAATGGATGACTTGTTTCAAGGATGCTTTGCGCTATAGGTATCATTATTGGCTTTGTGTATGTCACAATTACTGGCTGCCAACATATAGGCAGAATGTGGGCGGGACATCCGGTTGAGGTACTTGGCTCCTCCTCTGCACTCCCCCCCTCTGGTTGACTTATCGACCACTCCCCCATCAGTCTTCACATGTAGACATCCTTTTCTGAAGAAATGCTTCTTTGGAGTCCATATCTGTATCACTCCTTTCAGATATCCTTCTGATTTCACATGTTCATCAACACTCCAGGTCATAAGACTGCATTGTCAATTCGGGCTGCAGTAGATCCATCTTCCCACATACTTCTTGTGGTTTCTCAGATACAGAATCTTTGTTCTCTCAGGTGCATGAATACTGGCTTTTACATAGTCTCTGATTTCTTCATCTGTCAGCTTTTTGGGTCCAAACCCTAACTCGACATCAATCCTGATCTTCATTCCTCTTGCTTTCTTTGCTGTCTTCTTGCACTGTGTGATTATTATTATGATCACACAGAATCCAAACGTGTTCATCACCAACAAGACTCCAAGAAACTGTCATCAGCAATCTCTTCCACTTCATCTTCCTTCTTGACATGTACGTTTGCATCATTATGGCTTCTGTCAAGGTCTCATTCTGTTCATCATGAGAAGGTATGAATGTGCAACATGATTCTCCAATTTTGGCACAAACACTTCCATAGCTGTTATCATATCCAAGACATATTTATTCCGAAGATTCATCAGTTGTATGGCTCTCAACTGTTCCTTGATACCATTGAATGCCTCTTTGGTATCTGTAACCATCTGGCATTTGCCATCATCTGGATCCTTGGCATTAAGATTGTTGTGAATATTGCCAAAGTCTGACTGAACAACCTGTGCTCATATGGAATGTCATTAAACGTTTCTATTGATTTAGCTGAGAAATATTTCTCTCTTCTTGTTCAATTGAGGAATCCATCTGACCTCCTCTTTTTCAGGTGAGCATCTGCTTTTGGAAATTCTCCAATGTTCAGATCACTCTTCGCTATCACCAATTCTGGAACATGAACAATCATTATAGAACATAGTCCACCCCCAATCTCTGGGCAGGTTCATGTATGCTCTGGATCCACAGGCCCAGTAGTGGTCCATTATCACTACTGTTCCATCCTTCATTCCTGGTACATCGTAGATTCGACCGCACTGCTAGTTCTCTCCAACTTTTCGTGTGCCATTGTTTCTTAAGCATAGCTCTGCACTAGCCAGAGGCACTATCTGCAACGGGCCTCCTTTGTCCTCGGCCCATGTCAGCAACTTTGAAAGCTTCGGCCATATAGGTTTACATACTTTTTCCACACAATCTATAAATGGTTTGTGATGTCCTGTTACTGCCACAGCTCTGCATATGACTATGCCTTCTTCCTAGCCATCTGGAGAAAGTACTGTTCCCCAGATCTGCATCTGTCCACTCTCCTTGCATCATAGAATTTCTTCATAAGTATTTCCTTGGCAATTCAGCTTCTTATTTATCTCCCATCAGATTCCAGGCTGCTTACATCTTATCACATGTTCTCTGGTGTGCGCTCTTGCTCTTGTCTTTAAATCTTGAACATAATCATCTTCTTCTGGAGCTGACCATTCCTTCACCCATACCAAGGATGCTGTTTCGACCCTGGAATTGATCTCTTGTATGGTAGAGTGGAAGGTGCATCAGGCAATGAGCTGTCTGGACGCCTGTTTCTATAGCTATGAATATCTTGGACTTCGCCATAGCATAAGGTAGGAGAGCACATACATAGCATTCCTCCTCAGAGGTTATTTTTCCTACCTCCTTCATGTGTTGATACCACAAGTTGTTCCCCAAATGTGCTGTACTATATAGATAATTATTTAACTCATAATCATCTTCCCTTGCACTTCTTTTGGGTCTCTTTCTTGCAAGGAGAATGTGTGCATAATGCTCATAGAGTATGTCAGTAATCATCCTTCGTAAGTGGGAATTAAAGGAAAAAATGTCAAAGAAATGGGTGACCTTATATGTGTCACTGGTGTTGGGATAATCACATATGGCCTTGGTCTTTTTGCAACAGCTAATTCTGTATAGGTCACTGGAGTGGGAAGAATCAAGGGGACTCCTATCTTTCTGGGACCAGCATGATTAGCAGCGTGGATTAGAAAAAACAGAAAAACAATAAAAGATGCTGCACATGCATATATTATACACCAATACATGAGACCCCACCACTGGTGTCTCTCCACATGTAGTTGAGTCTGCTCACTTCTGGAACTGCTTTATTCTCAACGGTCAGATTTACTTACAAGGGAGAGATCTACATATAAAACAATTTTCATTTGATTATTGTTTTTCAATATATTTAGAAAAATTACTTTTTCTGTGCTCAAAGAGTCACTATAGGAACAACACAGCGAGGGTTAAACTACAACGGAATCAGTATTTATTATTAATACACACAATTAACAGAGAACCAGAAAACAAATTCATACATCGAAGTTGATCTGGTTTGAAACACAAAATAAAAAGTTGTTTGGGTAAGCATATATATTGAAACATACATATATATTAGACCAATTCTAGATAGAGAAATCAAAATTAATTGAACCAGTGAAAGAAAACACATTCAAAAAGAGGATTATAGAACAATTGGTTCACAAAAAAAGAAGAAAAGATAAAGGCCCTCATTAGGACCCAGGCGTTAAGGGGTTTACGGCGCCGTAAACGGCGCCGACCCTTAACGCCTGATTCCAAGGTCCCTTTGCGGGATGGTGATTTTAACGCCTGCTTTTTGCAGGCGTTAAAACCCATGCTGCAAAGGGACCTTGGTGCTAATTACGCCACCGTAATTTACGGTGGCGTAATTAGCGCCTTTCCCCATTCCCATTATGCCCTATGGGGCAAAAATGGGAATGGGGAAGGGTAAAATGGGAAATGGGGATTTACGGCCCCACTCACCTTGGAATGGGGTGGTAAATCCGCCAACCACCATGGCGTAAACGTAGTTTACGCCATGGTGGTAAGGGTACGACCCAGGCGGTAACTTACCGCCTGGGTCGTAATGAGGGCCAAAGTAATCTTAACAATTATCAGACAAAGTTGCATGATTTACATAGTGGAAATATTCCTACTATTGAGAGAAAATCAGGGTGCTATTTTGTATTAACCTGCTAAAATGTAAACATTTATTCTAAACTACCGGCATGTTCAATTTATGGTCTTGCCTATTGATCTGCCAAACTGCCAACGTGTATGATTATAAATCTAATTGAAATTGTACCGTGCTACAAAGTAATACTTTTGTGACACAATCCAAAATTTGGTGGATGAGCACTGGGAACACGTTTCGGCTTTGCCAATATTGGCGGCATCAATATTCAGCCTTCCTCAGGGCGAAGGAACCTCTTGTCCCTAAATAAGAGGGAGGCAAAAGGGAGATACATATGTGTATCAGTGTTATGTGTAGAATACCAACACTCTGTTTTCCTAAAAACAATCCTAAGATTGCTTGAAATTAAAAACAAACAGAGTCCACAGAATACTCACCCTGTTGTTTAGGCAGGGATAGGAGAAGCGTGTGACCTCTTTTTCGTATGTACAGGGTTACATGGGATGATCAGACCAGTGACCATTCTCAAAAACACATCCACATCGCGAAAAAATGGTTGGCTAAGGAGAGTTTGAAATACATATTGTACTGTCTTAGAGTAGTGCACCTGGACAAAAGGAGAAAAATAGTTAAACAGAATCATTACCAGTTCTAGTGTCCAAATCTGGATGCCTTGTGAGATTTGAGTCCTTTTAATGGTAGGGACAGGCTCAGGTCCTACTGATCTCTGATCTAAGGTTTCTGGATTGTTCGGCACATATGTTGAATTTGAAAAAGATCTGGAATGGCAAATCAAAAGAACCCTGGACGAAATGTGGGTCCGTGTTTGCCATCCACCTGTACCTGGCTAAGGCAGACATGGCTTATGTCCCATGCAGGACCACATGTGACAGTGATATGTACTGAAGACATTTTTTTCTAAAGAAACAACAGTGATTGAGGTGTATGGCACCGACCTGCACCACATCTAGTTTAGATATATTCGATATTCAATATGTGAACAGTGCAAGACTGTTAACAGCATGCTGTGAGAAATGTGAGTTTTTGAACATGCAAAAGTGTTTGGAACAGGGGTGCCTACCTTCCTGTTTGTAGTATCCCTATTTAATGGGATAGCAGTATGTTCTCTTTTCCCCGTGGAGGTAAGGAGGACGTGGACGCCTTTTAAATGCAGTTATTGAAAAGATTTGCAGCAGATCTGTGAATTAATGGAGCAAGAAAACTCCATAAGATGGCGAGGACCAAAAAAATAAACAAGCTTTTGTGCATTGTTCAAGAGTCTTGCTTACCTTCTTTATTCTGACCAATTCCGTTCCAGGGCAACTGTTTAGGAGCGAAAACAGATGCTGTGGAAGAAGAGCAAGGGTCTAAAGCTGCTTGCATATGAGTGCGGGGTGTCCTTGTGCGACCCAAGGTCCACACAGTGAACTGAGCTTGGACCGTTGCAACCCAACCAGTCTGTACCAATTGCTGGTTGACCAGAGGGGGGGTGTTAAAGGAGGAGAGTTTAAACATAAAAACTAAAAAGTGAAAAGCGTGCACCGTGTAGCCCACATAAGTTAAGGCGGGTGTTGAAGAAACACATCATGTTTTCATCAGAGCTGAAAGTAGAACATGTCGATGGTCGTAATTCCCTGATGGGGGTTACCATCAGTGGAGGCATTTTGGTTTTATCCAAAGGAACCTGACTCATAGGGTCACCATGGCAGCTAGTAAGCATCGAATTCAAGGAGAAAGGAGCGTCTTGCTCTGGAATCGTGCCATGCTGGGGCAAAGTCACGGTACTGGAAATGTTGTTAAGAAGAAAGAACAGATCACCGTCTGTTGGGAAGGCAAACCTTTGCTCAGAGGTATCTCGTAGTGAGATGGGGCCATCATGCAAGGAATTCTGGATGTTGTGGTTCTTAAGCATGTCCATGTACAGAATAAAAATAAAATTACAATCATAGATGGACCAGAAGTAGTGTATACTGGTCAGAGGAATAATAAAAGTGGTGGAGCTACACTGTTGGGGGTTGCGGAAGCTGGTCCCCTGTTGCACTTGGTGTAGGTGCCCAGTATCAGCTTAGCCCTGTTCATATATCTGGCTGGTGCCCCACTGTGGCTCTGACCCAGCTTTAAAGTAGAGCACAAAAGAAAAGATAAATTGTTTTAATAGTCTGTGAGAGCTGTTACGGAAAAGTGCAGTATCGACATGCCCCTGGTGGTCTGTCATGCCGTTTGCATCTCTGAGGCTGTATCATAGCCGATAACAGGGACTGGTGGATTTTGTAACTAGATGGACTGTTTTTACATAGGCCATATGCATTCCTCATTGAGACCACTGTAAAAAGTGTCTAAGCGGTGAACCCATCTCTCTTCTTTTTGTAGGAGGCTCCTTGTGATATTGGCAGAACTTCCAGTGGTATCAACGATCCACCACAGCATGTCATCTGCTGTGTGTTGTGCTTCTATATAGTGGGTAACCAGGGGTGCTGTCAGGTTCTTGCCCCGAATTCTTGACCTACGCTCGCATATTCTTACATGGATGGGTCTTTGTGTCTGACCCACATACCGCAGACCACACGGACATTCGATTATGTAAATTGCCTGCTTGGTTTTACAATTGGTGAGGCTGCGAAGGGTCCATACTCGTTAATTTTGAAATCTTTGATTTTTCTAGTAAATGTGCAGGAAGTACAGTTCCCGCAAGGGAAATGGCCCACTGTTGTTCGTAGATTCCACAACCCTAATCTTGGAGCAGGTTTGACAGATCTGTAATGGACCAGTTGGTCTCTTAGGTTTTTGGCCCGTTTATAGGCAAAGCAGGGCAAGGGCTCATTCAGTAAACAGAGTCTGGCCAAAGCCCAGTGTTTGGATATAATTTTACGGATCTGGGGGTAATGTATGCCAAGAGTGCTCACGCAGGTAGTTCTTGATTCTTTAGTGATGGTATTTTCCTTTACCTCTAGAAGGCTTCTCTGTTGTGAAGACTGGCTCGTTTTTTGGATTGTGCAATGCTGCATTGGGGGTACCCACATGCTGCTAACCTAACATCTAGGTCTGCAACGTGGGGGCATGGCCTAAGCTCATGGTGTGAGGCTGCGTGTGACCGGAGCTCTGGCCGAGATCCTCTATAGATCCTACAAATACTCAACAAAGAGCTGAACCAAGCAAACTCAAGCACACCAGAGGATTCAACTACCAATTCCCTGACCTCCAGGCGAATCATTTCTGTTAATTGGAGGGTGGTGGTCAAGTGAGAGGCTGACGAAGTGGTGCCCCTGCCGATCCAAAAAGGCAGATGCAACCAAGACCCCAAAAGAGTGAAGGAAGAAAGGCTGGGGCAGGCAACAACGAGACCAGGCGCTGTGCACCCCAACATAACGTATGTGCAGGGCAGGAAGCAGAGCTTCGTAAGCGAGTCAGAACGAGGCAGTGGAGTGACTAGCTTAATGGCTGCCTGCATGCCTCACACATTGTGGTGAAACTGGAGTGGGAAGCATAGCAACTGAGGCGGCAGTGCGGGAGCACAGCAGTAGCGGACTGAGGGCATATGCAGGGCCATCAGTGGCCTGGAAGGTGGACTCTGCGGCATGAAATAAGCGGGTGGCCCCAGTCGGGCAGTAGACCTGCATAAAGAACATTGCAGACGGTGACACAAGGCCGCGAGCAGTAGGCATCCGGGGAGAGGACTGCCAGGGGGAGCGAGTAGACCAGCGCGCATGTGGAGACAACACGCGGCCTGGACACAGTGGACCAGTGACGCCGGGTATCAAGGTAGATTCCGCGGCTGGGAGGAAGAAAAGGTAGGCAGCGACACCTGGAAAACGAGTGCATGGATCAGTTAGACTGCACTGAACCGACCCGCGAGTGTGAGGCTGGTTAAGACACTAGGGAGAAGACAATTTCGCCACGACCCCCAGGAAGGCAGTGAACACAAGCCCAATGGTAGCAAAGTGCTGGGGCGGCCCGAAGAAGAAAACAAATCACGGTAGGGGGAGACAGCCACAGCAGCAAGAACGCGCCTGCGACTGAGTGACTGCCCGGAAGGCGCAGCCCAAACAGTGGGGACACAAGTCAGGATAAGACTGTTACCACAGACAGAAAGAGCATAACCACGACCCACTACACTGTGGCAATCACTACGTGATATACACATGTAACCAAGTTAAACACGAATAGCAAAACCAGTGAAACACTGGGGCGCAACACAGCCGAGCAGGACCCCCGTAAACTGTAATTGGTGCATGGGACTACGAACCTTTAGCCACAAGACTACAAAGTTGAGGGATTGATAGCAAAATGTTCTGACGGACCCCCCACTTGAGGGATGGCAACATACGGTTGGCAGAGTGCACACCAAACAGCCTAAGCTCAACACACAGCCAGGCACTGCCGAGGACATGCCCTCCACCAAAAACAAAAAGGACACAACGATCAAGGGCTCTTTCAAAGCTGCTAAACAGAAGGGGCAACCAAAAACTGCTCCAGGGGTCCAAATGGAGCAACCAGATCAAGAACCCACTGCTAAGGATGACCAAATGCTCGAAGCAATTGCAGCACTAAGATCCTTTATAGATACAAAAATCGAGGAGGTCAAATCGGATGTACAACTGATGAGGCAGGACATGCACAACCTCACAGAGAGGGTCACAATGGCTGAAACAGTGCTAAAAGAGACGACAAAAACCACCAAGGATCTGGAAATGAGGCTGATGGAGCTGGAGAGGAGAAATGCGACACTGGAGGCCTGGGCAGAGGATGCGAAGGGACGTACCCGGCGCAACAACATATACATATTGAGAGTCCTGGAAGGGTCCAAACCAATGGATTTTGTGGAAAATATGATACTGCAGGAAATTGGGGCAGGAGCACTACCACAGGGGTTCGTAGTGAAGAGGGTGCTTAGAGCATTGCCGAAAATAACACCACCGGGTTCGCACCCTTGTCCCATGATAGCAAATGCATTGAACTTTCGAGACAGAGAAATGATTCTGAAATTCTCGAGAGAAGTCGGTGTGATTTGTTGAGATAATGCCAACATAGCCATATGCCCTGACTACACCCCAGCGGTACAAAAGGTGAGGAACTCATTTGTGCCAATCAAGCAAAGACTCAGAAACTGAATCTCACGTACATGCTGATGTACCTGTCTTGACTCAAGGTACTCTACAAAGGGCAGGCTGTTTTTCTGGAAACACCGGTGGTGGCCACCATGTGGCTGGAACATAATAACTTGGATGACGACAAAGAGGCAAGACGCAGCAGGCTCAAGAGATGAAAGGGGGGAAGTGCGCCACAGCGGAAGTGATTAAGGGTGCAAGACAAGAGAAAATTCAAGCAGCAAGAACGGAGCAAGTGAACGCACCCCACGATTTGTTTGGCATTGGCCGGTTGCCAGCACACCACAGCCCACACGCCGCGGCCCGGATGGGTCAGGCAGATGCAGAGGAGCTTGAGTGCCACGATGGGAAAGTGGCTGCTGAGCACAGTTTTCCAGTTTTGATTTGGTATGAATTTGTAACATTTTGAATCCTACACAAAATGACGTGTGTGCATGTGGTATGGTATAGTCAGAAGGGGTTGAAGGCCATCTGGGGTGTTATTGATCTAGGAAGGTTCAATCGGGGGCTGGTGACCAGAGGGACAGGAGGACACAAGGGGGAATCCATATATTGGAATAGCAAATTAAATTAAAGTACTGACATGGAATGTTAGGGGCCTGGGCACATATATGTGCAGGAATCGGGTGAAATCCTTTATCAACAGGAAAACGTGGCCATAGCGCTGTTGCAAGAGACCCATCTGACCCAGCAAACTATGGCCGCGGTAACGGAACACTTGAATGGTCAATGCTATGGTGCTCCCTACTCAAAGTATGCTTGAGGGGTGCTCATTTGGATAAATCCAGCAATACCCTTTAAATTATTGAGCTGGGAGGCAGATCCAGAAGGCCGATGCCTAATAGTTAGGGGATGCATTGAACTAGTGGAAGTATGCATAATAAATTCATATTTCTCCAACCATGGGATCCCGAAACACCTAGATACTCTAGGGGACAAACTAGCCCAATGTCGAGAAGGCTTTTCCATATGTGGAGGTGACCTTAACTGTGTTAGAGATTGGGAGCTGGACAGGTCTGAACCAGCAATGGCTAGGAATGAGGCAGCAACATGGGCTCTAAATGCGCTGGTGGAAGCTCTAAACCTGGCAGATGTGTGGAGGGAGCGCCATCCCAAAGATAAGGGTTACTCATACTTTTCCTCTCCACACACTCTACATGCAAGAATTGATTAGTTGTTTGTGGCTGCTAAGAGCTACCAAACACAAATAGAATCAGCGCAATATCTGGGTATGTCAATATCCGACCACTCGCCACTGCTGATGCTCTCGAAAACATGGGGGCATAGACCGCCTATACCGTTGTGGCGCATGGCACCAGACACCCTAACTGACCAGGCTTTCACAGAAGAGCTGCGAGACAAACTAGAGGAATATGTAGAGAAAAATGTGGGTAGCGTGGAAAGATGGGGCACAGTTTGGGAGGCAACGAAAGTGGTGGTGAGGTGAGAGGCAATCGCAGGTGCGAGGGGCATACGGAAAACACTTAGAACGGAATTGGAGAATCTGGAGGAAGAGATAAAACTCAAAGAATCCAGCACACGGGGGACACGGGAGGAGGAAATAGGACTGGCGCGGTTGCGAGAGAACTGCCAAGAAGCATAGGGAAGGCTCTCCAAGTTCGATTACTCTGTGAAAACTGCCAAAGCACATGCCAAGGTTGACAAGCCAGGCAGGCTGCTGGCCTGGCTGTGTAGAAGGGAACACCCATGTTGTGAAACAACAGAGGTCAAGGACACAGCAGGCACAATACACAAGTCACAACAAGAGATTAACGATACATTTCGAGATTTGAACTCTCAGCTCTACAGCCACGACCAGCAGGTGCCACAAACAGACATATTGGATACACAAGATGAAATAGGCCTTCCCAAAATAAACCGTTACAACAGGAAAACCTGGAGGCGGAGATAATAGGGGATGTTATAGCAGAGGCGATAAGGTCACTAGCTTCTAGTAAAACACCAGGAAACGACAGACTCCCCCCGGAGTTCTACAAAACATATGAGGCAGTTCTGACACCGGTGTTGCTAGAGGTATTTCGGGAAGCATACACTAAAGGGGAGTTGCCAGAGTCCATAATGGAAATGTAGTCATACCAATCCCCAAACTGGGGAAATCAATGGACGAATGTGACACTTATTGCCCATTGGCGATGTTAAATTATGATGTCAAGATTTTGACCACAATACTAGCCAAGCGCCTAAGCAGAATAATGGGGGGCCTAATACATAGCGACCAAAACGGCTTTATACCAGGGCGCAGCACTGCATTGAACTTACGCAGACTGCAACACATTCTTGCACGAACAGAGGGTTCCCAGGAGCAATACGCTATACTTTCCCTGGACGCCACAAAGGCGTTTGACTCAATATATTGGGATTGGCAGGTGGCGACATTAAAGGAGTTTGGATTCGTTGAAGGATTTATCCGTTGGATGCAAATACTGTACACAAACCTGAAGGCTAGGGTGAAAACTGGGAGGCTGGTATCAGCAATCTGGGACATAAAGAGAGGGACCAGACAGCGATGCCCACTATCCCCAATGCTATATGTGCTGGGCCTCGAGCCAATAGCAGTATACCTCAGGAAACAACACCTAGATGCTGGTGTCTAGGTGGGGGGAATGGAACACTTACTATCGCTCTATACGGACAACGTTCTGCAATACGTAAGGGACCCGCACCTCAATGTCCCAGTGATCCTAGATATACTAGATAGCTATGCCAAGGTATCGGGGATCAGCTTTAGCAGAACCAAATCTTGTATATTCCCGATAGCTGGACTGAGGGGGAGAAGTATCTATGAACTGCCAGTGGCGGGACTCAACTGGGAGGTAGACTCATTTAAATACCTAGGAGTGAACATTAGACATACACCGGAACAGATGCACGAACATAACACGGTGAAAGTGGTACAGGGTTTGAGGAAGTCCATGTGATTCTGGTCTAAGCTGCCACTATCACTGTTAGGCAGGGTAGCTATCACCAAAATGATCACACTGCCGAGATTCCTGTACTTCTTCAACAACCTGCACTGCTATGTTAAGGCGTCCTTTTTTCAATCGCTGGAAGTGCTACTCTGAGAATTCTTATGGGGCGCTACCCATCCTAAACTTTCATTAGCAACGCCATATTTACCATACAACAAAGGAGGGGAGAAATTGCAAAACCTAGAGAGATACTACCTGGCAGCCCAATTCAGACATGTAATTAAATGGCTGGCAGATGAGTCCACTTCTGAAGAAGGTATGGAGGAGAACACAAGTCTTACTGAAACTAGCAAACCCCTACTCACCAGAAGTGCCAATAGCGGCAGACACATGCAGAGATAGCACAAACATGGCAGTGGTGAGAAGGTGGGAGGGGAAGGGGATATACACATGGGGGGATAGATATGATGATGGGGTCTTTAGGGAGTTTGCCTCAATACAAGAAAAAGAGGAGGTGCCGAGTGGGCAATTTCTTTGGTTGCAAAGAGTCCGGGAGGTGGCCAAGGAGAAATAGGAAGGCTATCCAGAGGAACCACGGGCGGACCCGCTACTGACCCTGGCGGCCGTTTTCTCAGCTGTACAACATGCTAATAGACACACCCAACCCTAGGGGCACAGTACTGAAAGAACAATGGAAGAAAGACCTGGGTACAGATATAACAGAGAAATAATGGGAAAGGGTGCTAGGCTTCCCCAAAGCAGTATCAAGCAATCACCGATAAAACTAATACAACTGAATGTGCTATATTGCACAGACATGACCCAGCTTAGGTTAGCCATGTTTAACAAGGATGCAAGTTCATGATGCCCATGGTGCAGATGCAAGGAATCTGATACACATGTTCTGGGGGTGCAGGCATGTGAGAGGCTTCTGGGCATGCATAGAACAAGTCTGCAGGGAAGCTGGGGTAGCAAGGTATGAGTGGTCTCCGAAAGAATGCTTGCTTGGTGCCTACTCCAGAATTGGCAAATACAAACATGTAGTTAAGTTTATGGACATAGCCTGCATATTGGCCAAGAGAACCATTTCCATGTTTTGAAAAATGGCTAGGGGGCCACAATACGAAAAATGGCACAGGGAATTCAAAAGATGGCCAGAAGCGAGAGGGGCAAACAGATTGGAGCCTGAAGACAATGACAAATGGGTAGCATGGAAAGCGCTGGTATGGGACATGTTTCACCCATCTGATGATAAAACCCCCTGAGTGTGTCAATCAGGGAAAAGAGAGATGCACTACTTGCCCGGGAATCCACCCTATTGTACCCAACTGATAATGGCCAAGCACAGAACCTGAAGAGCACAAGGAAGAATTTAGCCCCAGACAATGAGGCGTTAGCCCCGACCGGTGTTATGAGTGACACATGGCAAGCGTAGGAAGTTGTTTGATGTGTTTAAGAGTTATACATATTAACTTACATGTAAGGCATGGGAAATTGAGATATGTTGAAATGCATGACTGTAACCATTTAAATGCCAATAAAAATATGTTAAAATTAAATCTAGGTCTGCAGCGTGTTCGTAGAAATCACTGAGGTCAGAGCAGTTTCTTCTGATGCAGAGGTATTGACCTTATGGTAGGTTTTCCTGCAGATGTTCAGGGTGGTCACTAAGGAAGTGCAATACTGTGTTCCTATCACTGGGCTTTCTAAAAAGGTTACATTTGAGACATCCATTCGCATGCTCGATTTTCAGATCCAAAAAACTGATGTTGGAGTCACTTGATGCAATAGTAAATTGAATGTTTTGATTGATGTTATTCAGCCAGGCATGGAATGATATAAGATCCGATTCTGTGCCTTCCCAAATGCACAGAATGTTGTCAATATATCACTTCCATTCATTTATTTGCTTCCTGAAGGGGTTGTTCTCAGACAAAATATGGGTCTCTTCGAAATCAGCCATGTAGAGGACTGCCAAGCTTGAAGCAAAGGTAGCCCCCATTGCAGTACCCTTTGTTTGAAAGTAATATTGACTATCAAACTCAAAGTAGTTTTTAGATAAGGCCAAAGTTAGTAATTTGATTATAAAATGTGCACAAACTCTATTTTGTAATTTGAACTGTGTCAGAAATGTGAGCATGCTGTCAATGGTGTCTGTCTGTGGTATACTTGTGTATAATGAATATATGAATATATATGTATATTCTCAACGGTCCACATTGTGCCTCAGTACTAGTTTTAAGGAAGTAAAAAAAACTTTTTTTTAATCAGGCAGCCTTGTTAGATGCTCACATAGCTGCCAAATTTGCTCAATTATCGCTGCAAGCAATCTTCTAATGGCAGGGCCATTCTTAGAATCCTGCACAAAAGTATGTATGTCAGCACTACGCCCAAAAAGAGCAGGGTAAGCTTGGAGTATAAAAACAAAGACAGCGAGAAGGAGCCTATGAATATTGACATCAGACAGAACCATGAATCTAGCCAAAGAGAAACTCAGTGAGGAATGAATCGGGAAACTGCTCCCTTTTGCAGTCATCGTATATGAAATCAAGATCTGGCAATTTTAGCACATCAGCACTTTATAAAGTCCAATTAAGAAGATTCCTGTGGCTCAAGAATGTTGACTTTTCCACTCCTGCCAAAATATCTATAAAGAGTGTTTGGGGTGAGTCATTTATTTAATCAGCAATCTTAGAGTCCTTCTTCCTCGTCATCGATCGAATCTGCCTGCGCTGAACTGTTACTTCTTTTCTTACTTCTGAAACAACGGGTGGGGGTGTATCGGTATCACCAATATACGGCTTCACGGAGCCCAAGTGAATTCAGGCGCGCCTTTCTTGGGCTTTTACTGCTGAGGGAGTGACATTTCGATGCAACTTGGGTACAGATAGTAATTTCTCACATCTGGTTCCGACACCACTTACGCTTGAGTTGATCTGAATATACTACCGGTCATACATGTCAAGTACAAACGTTACTTATTTCCTAACAATTCTGCCATTGTCTGGGCATCAATTCTACTCCTCGATGGAGGTGACAGGGGTGTTCTCATTCACCTTCCTGCTACTAACAGATGGGATGTGAGGTGGTGGGCCTACCCAGGCTGATTCCTTAATACATATAATGCAAGGGGTAGGCAATACAGCCATCCCTTCTTCAATGTCAATTTGAGTTTAGCGATTCTTTCTTTGAGAAGACAGTTGAGCCTCTTACATATCCCGTTCGCTTCCATGTGATAAGCAGAAGAAAACATGTGTTTTATGCTAAGCAATAGGCTGATCTGTTTGAATACATCACCACTATCATATACCTACATCCACTATATACTTGCAGCATATCGACATAGTCAATATGTAAATGCTGAAAAGGACTGTTTGGTCGAGTAATTATTCCTCTGATCGTTCGCAGTGTGTGCCCAGCGGTAAATCTTTGGCAATTTACTACCTAAAAGGCAATCTGTTCTAACAGATATGGTACAAACCAGTCCTCTGCAATAGCTGCTGCAAGGCTTTCCCTAGTTACATGTGCAGGGTAGTGCAGCTGTGTCAAGCGCTACCCATAATAAAGCCACAGGCATCACTGGCTTGCCAGTGCTATCCTGTCACCACAATACTTCAGAAGGGGATACATAACACCATTCTTGCATTTCCTGTGGGACACTGCCTTGAACTTCCATCAACTGTGTTCTGGACAAATGTTTAAACCCTTCATTTATAATCATAATTGTGACCACTTTTTCTTTTACGTGTGAAGTATCAAAACTTGTAATATCTTGTAAATATGCCACCCTTTTGTCCTCTTCATCTGCGGCTTCTTTCACACGTGAAATAAAATCAGTTCTCTTAGTCTGTGCTGCTCATTTAACTATTGCAACGGCTACTGGGAGTTGTAGTACCTTAACATGCCTGTCCAATAATGCTCTGTGTTGCACTGGACTGCCGTCCTCTTGGAGGTATCCCTGGTTTTCCAACATGCTAGCCCTGCATGCACGGTTGACGTCAGGTAGGCAGAGTCACTGTACACTGTTACTTCCTTCCCTGCGTGTTTCTTGAGTGTGACAATAAGTGCCACCAATTCTGCAGCTTGTGCCGAAAAGTGAGACAGTAGTCTTGCACTTGCTACTACTTCAAATTCCCCATTAGCTCTGTGCCATACTGCAGCTGAACCTGAACTACTTTCCCCATCAGTTTGATCCATTTTTGAAGACCCGTCAATAAAAAGAAGCTCCCCCTGCTAGGGCATTCTCCTTTACCCTTGGAATTTCATCATAGAAATCCTTGTAGTTGGAGCAATCATGCACTTTCTCATTCTCTGTCACAGGTTCAGCTACAAACGTGGCAGGGTTCACTATTTTACACCTGACTATTTTGATCACTGGATTCGATATCACTACATCATTTGCAGAAGCCCTCTGATATGTCACAGTACCCTTAGGTTTCTCCAAAACAGCAAACAAAGCATGCTCAACAAATAAAGTCATGTAACACCCCATCACAATGCTTGTAGATTTCTGAATGGCGAATGCAGCTGCTGTAAGCGATTGTTCGCAAGGAAAGTGTCCTCTCATCACTGGATCTAAAATCCCATTATAATATGCCAGAGGTTTGGACTCTAGTGTAGTCCTCTGTGTAAGCACCGCTGTCATAACCTTTCCATTTGTGTGTGAAAACAGGAAGAACTCCTCAGAATAATTGGGAATTCCTAAAACTGGAGCTGTACAAATTGTTTTTTTCAATTCATCAAACCCTTCATCCATTTCCTCAGTCCATTCGATGTGTTCCTTGTTCACTTGGGCTTTCTTGTGTGTGAACTATAATGAAATACCCATGCTCTAACATAGTTCCACAATCCCAGAAACTGCTGCATTTGCTTTATCTTGTGTGGTTTTGGTGTTTTCATAACCACCTCAGCTCTTTCAGGTGTGACTTTCTTTCCCTCATGCGAGATTAACTGACCCATGTACAACACCTCCTCCTGGCAATATTAAAATGTCCCCTTGTCTACTTTATAAACTTTGTCTGCTAGGATAGTGAACAACTGAATCAAATCATGCCTATACTTTTCGTCTGTTGTATTTTTCAAGACTGTCACCGGGTAATATTGTGCCCCTATAGGGCATACTCCATAAAACCATCATAGGATTTAGAACTAAAGCAAACTCTGCCCCTACAATCTGGTTAATTGGCCTCATGTCCTGAATTAATCTCCACAACCCCTCTTTCGATTTCTTCACAGGATACACAGCAGTATTACACAGTGACTCTGACGTCACTAAGATGCCCTGTTCCATCATGGCTGATATAGTCTTAAAAATACCCTCATCCACCTCTCAAGACATCGGGTATTGCCTTGCTCGAGGTAAAATTGCTCCTGGTTTCAACTTAATCTTAACTTCTCACACCCCCCTCAATAGGCCTATGTCATAGGGGCCTGTAGTCCATAAAGAGGATGACACTTTTTCCATGTCCTCATCAAAAAATACTGGGCGCTGCCACACTATCACTATTCGCTGGGGAATTTCCCTTCTCTCTTTTCTGATCCAATATGTAATACTCTACTCGAATAGATCATCTTCAAACGTATCTTCTTCTGTGACGTCAGTCAATCTATACCCTTCCCCAATGGCAATTACCGTTCCACATGGCCTGACCTTGTCACCGGTTCCTTCACGCATGGCCAATTCCCCTTGCACTATGGCTGCATGTAACTCTAGGGGAATAGACTTTCCCCCCTCTTCGTCCATAGATACCTGTGGCCTGAACAAGAACTCATCAGATATCCTCATAATCTTTCCCACTAAGCCGGGTAGCCATGTCAACAAAATGCAAACTCCCTAAAGAAAGACTTCTGGCTCTAATGGCTTCAGTCACTAAGCCATTTTCCCTGTAAACACCATTATAAATGTTCCTACGTTTAAATAATGTAACCGTGGTGTGCAACACACTATGCCTTCATCAGTAAAGGAAATCTTCATATTTAGTTTTGTCATTAAATCTCGGCCCGGAATATTAACCGTTGTCTGTCTTGAATGCAATAATGGAACAGACATGTCACTATCTCCTATAGAGACTGGTAGTTCATTAGTAAAAGGTACTCTATTTGTAGCTCCAGAGAAGCCCTGATCATTCAAGGCATTTCCTGTTAACTGATATTTTCCCTCTTGTATACATGAGCGAGGTGCCCCAGTATCTACTGAAAAAGAAAAAGGTTTGTCTCCTATGGTAACATAAACCCTTGGTTCCTCCTGGGGTTCGGTGTCACTGATAGTGCTGAATACATTAAATCACCCTTTGAGATATCCTATTATGGGTACATGCTTATTCCCGTACCGGTAAAATGCCTTCCTCCCATGACAGTGATACCCCCTAGACTAGGTGTCAATAACTGTCCTGTGTTGTACTCTGCTGTATCTGCATGGGTGAATGCTGTGACTGCCCTTGTGGTGAGATTCAATGGTGCTTGCTGGGGTTGAAATGCCTGTTGCATTTGTGGTGCTTGTGCTTGATACACTGTCTGATCTTGGGCAAACCATCCCTATTTTGTGAGCTATATAATGGAGGATAAGCTGTCCCCCCTCTTCAGAATTTCCCATTCTGTACATACCCTTGGATCCCACATTTTCGAGCAATGTGCCCTGTCATGCCACATGCCCAAAATATAGGAGGGGCTCTTCTGACTAGCCCCCTTGATTAAAACATCCATGCACATTTTGATTATCATTCTGCACATTCTGAATTTAAAACCTACCCTGATTATTCTGGAATCCACCTCTTTCTCTGAAACCTATACCACTGCCTTTCAGCATGGTGAACCGATTCCCTCCTTGATCTGTTTGGCGTTGACGGTTTGCATGTAATGTACCCCCTGCTTGCTGCATTCCCAGCCCTTTTCTGCTTGTCAGTACCGCCCCTTCTATGGCGTACTTTGACAATTTCTTCTGAACTAACTTAGCTTCCTCGAGTTTTCTAGCATCCTCCTTCTTCTTATTTTTCTCTTGCAACAATCGGCAGTGCTGTGCAATAGTCAACTGTATCTCTGCCCATGGCTTCGTTTCCATTCCCACCAGTTTCCTGAGCTGTCTCTGTATCTGCTCTGGCAATCCCAGACACAAAATGTGGTAACATACTGGCACTGATTACCCATACGGCTCCCTAGTTTCCAATGTCCACCATTCCTGAATACTTTGAATTTAAGCAAGCAGATCTTCCTCATCTTTCATTTTACGTGCTATAATTGCACCCATATCTGACCTATCAGGATACTGTACCCTGAGTTCTCTCCAAACATCTGCTCTTTCATGAGCTGTGTTCTTTGATGTGACCCTTGAGTTACCTGCTCTCGTCCAAATGTCAGCAGCACTTTCCCCAAGAATGGCTGCTAGGAGACCTTTAGTGTCCCCCTATGGCTAGAGTATTGTTACGCTCACCTGCTATCCATGGGCATGCCACCCAGCCGTAGGGACTCTGGTATCCTTCTCTGCGGTTTCCAGGTGTGGCCAGCAGGGGAGTTCTGCCTGTAATACAGGAGGGCTATTTTCAGGACTGACCAACTGTGGTAATCAGCCCCCCACCACCCCGTATGCCTGCAGCCCTTCTGGGCCTCTCCTCACCTTATTGTTTATTTAGGTGTGCTCTCCATCCTGCCTTCTTGGCAGGGGCGCGTTGTCCTTTGTGGGAGAATGCGATCTAGTTACTTCACTGATGCCGGCCCGTTTGGAGTCTTTCAGGTAGGTCTTATTGCTGTTGTATATTGTTGTTATTCTTGCAAGCCTTTCTTGGTTTAATAAATGTCTCTTTCTCTTCCTTAGGTGTGCGGTATTCCAGTGTGATGCATTGGCTGAATTGTATCTCGCTGGTAAATGATGGCGTCTAAAGAGCGCTATGATGCGGTAAGTAGGCGCTAGGCGCAGCGTTGTGATGCCTTGCCTTTGCTAACCTGTTGTCTTTTCTTTCCCATAGATCGCGGTGCTCACCGGGAGTGTGGAATTCTGAGGCGATGCTGGTTGAGGGGCGACATGCGAGGTAAGCCTTTCGGCACAGTTCATTATGTAGTAAAGTTTCTAATATCTTGTTTCCTTCCTTTTTTGCAGATCTGTCAGTCCGGGAGATGCGATGATCCTAGGAAGCTGTTCGCAGGAGCTGTGGGCAGCTAACGATGAAAATTACAGGTAAGCTGCTGCTGCTAACAATGTCCTTTTGTCTCCTTACAGATGCTGTTCTTCCGAGGTTCGCGGGTACAGCTGAACACGGTGAACGTCACATTGCAGGATTGCAAAGTAACGCGAAGCGTGTTATCCAAGTCGGGTGTGGTTTAAATAGCTTCAAGAAAGTAGTACAGGTAAAGTAGTTCCTAGGCTACCACACCCAAAACACTATTCCGCATAGCTTGGTTCCAAGGAGCCAAGCTATGTGGTTGCCTCCATGTTGGCTGGCACTTGAAATAAAGTAGTTCCCTAAACACAAGTCTTTATTAAGTATGAGCCTGGCACCAAAGGTGCCAGGACCGGCCCCAAGAGGGCCTAGGCAATGTATGCCTAAGTTTGTTGGAGACCCGAGCCAAGACCTCTCCTGGCCCATGGGCTTGCCAGAGGGGTTTCTGGATGCAGGTTGTGAAAAGTATTTCCTCCTGTCATCTTTTCTAGCTCAAAAATCCATTTTTCTGCACCTGCCAATAAACTAGGGAGTTTACATCTTAAATTATCCTTGTCCATTTGGGACAGGGGATATACTGCAGTCTGGCCCCTCCTTTCTCCAATAAGGGGAACTGGATGAACCCAACCACGCAATCGGCTCACATTGTCTGCCTAGCCATAGTGGGGACAATGGTTCATGATTGCATTCTACCTGCCAATGACCGAAACCTGTTCACATATGGTGGAGATTTCCTCCTCTCACTATGCGATCATCCTTTAGGTCACCCTGGGTACACCATGGGATCTGGCGTCCTATCTTTAGGTTGCTCTACATCAGACTATCTCACTTCCTTGTCTGTCTGCAAACATCCCTCAGGACCGCATGCACTGTCTCCCTCCTCCCCATGCAAGGTTTCTCTGTCTTCAGCTGACATATCTAGTCCCCAACGTCTATGGCTTTCATCCTTGTCATTCCTATTTAAAGTCAGCCTGTCATTATATTCGAGACTAATCGGGCTTCCTTCCTTGCCTTGTGACTGGGCAACTATGGATCAATCTCCTTTTCCTTTGCTTCCCGATTCACCTTTTGCCCTCATCTCCTGATAAGCTTTATCGATCCTATCTCTGATGCTTCCTATATCGAAATTCCCATCTAGGTTTACCCTAGATAGTCCTGGCATTGCTCCCTGTGACGGGAGAAACTCCTCTATGTCGCCCTATGATATTACTGGTAGTAGTGAGTCAATTGGGTTGGAAATCTGGTAAGTCGCTCACTGCCACCGAGAAATATTATTGTAAAGTTGATAAAGCAGATACTGTAATCAAAAATGAACTTATATTGGGTTCACAAATATTTAATCATTAAATCAAGTTGTGAACAGCCGACACGTATTTCGACCCAACTGGTCGTTCTCAAGGCCTGATGTCTTGAAAAGGGAAATTGGTATTCATAAATATGTGCCTTCACGTGAGTGGAATGGCAAATCAGATAAGTGGAGTAGCACTAGATTGGATTACCAAAAGAGTGTCAAAGGACATTGGTTCATACCATGAAAACAACATCTAATGGTGTAATTGCAAGAGAGCAATTCAATTTTGTAAGAACAAAGAGTTCCTTGGATGACAATAATGTCTTTTCAGAGGAAATGTTGCGCCTGGGGTCATGCCTCTAATGGCCTATTCCCTTTCCTAAAGTCAGAAAAGGGATAAATCCCTTTTCCGAACTTAGGCAATGGAATATGCATCTTGTAATTACCCCATTAGATGTGACCATCACCAGATTTCCAACCAAATTGACTCACTACTACCAAATTTGAGCCTTATTTGGGGGGGCTCTTTGGAAGTGTAAACGCAGCAGGCCATTCCACTAGTATCCTTTCAGGTGGATAATATAGCGCACTGGTACATTTGTCGAACCCCTCACCCTCAATAATTAGGTAAGGGGAGCAGAAAGCTCAGCACATTCCTCCCTACACTGGTTAAGCAACCAGTCCTCAAGAGGTGGATCTTCCTGTTCCTCCTGGTACATTTTCCAGAGCTCTTAAATAGCTAGCCTTTTCTACAATTTCTTCCCTGTGTACGCAGCGTGCAAGTATGTGGTCATGTGTTGCAAAACCGCTTTTGACAGCAATCCCTATTGTGGCCATGGCATGAACATTTTATATGCTGTACCCTTGACCCATTCTGCACTATACTGTTTGAGCTTGGGTGCGCGGTTTGGCAGTGTCTTGCACAAATGCATCAGTTCAATAGCATCCTCCATTGCGACAAGTCTCAATTGACTGTCGATACTTACCGTTGATTTACACAAAATACGCTTCAGAAAAATAACAAATATGAGCATGCACCACCTTCGCCGCTCAAAGCCTCTATTTTCTCAGTTACTCCAATCTACCTTTTCAGTCGGCACCGACAATGACTAAAAAGATAGATAACAACTTTTTCCAAACAGACTAGTCGACTTTACATATATCGTGATATGACACTCCTTTTGTCTTAGCCTCCAAAATACTCTGACTGGAGTTGGAATTATTCCCTATCATAAAACATTGTCTATTTGCTAACTAAATACGCCCTTGGGTTTTGGAATGACTCCTTCTAGCTAGGACTCTGGGCTCCTTTTGACACTCCTTATCATATATCTCTGATGCTCCTCGTCATATATTAATACACCCCCGTTACTATATTCTTTTACCACAATCCCCATTCCCTTATTTTGCCAGTCCCCTCAATCTACTCACCATTCGCCTTTCAGCTCCTGACACTTGAGATCGTCTCCTCCTCCAATCAGCCACCGTCGCCTTCTGTCCGCTCAGTGCCTGTGGAAACCAGGAGGGATTTTGTGAAAGAGGTAAACGTCCTACCAGTATCGTATTTTCTTGCAAGAATTCTATTCACAGGGACATGCTTCGTCTAACCAGTAGGAAGTGACTCTCAACCCATTGCTACAGCAACTAGGAATACAGATACCAGAATATGGTGGTCAGATTTACCTATGAATACTTAAGGAGAAGCTTTGGCCAATGCTAAAGTACAATGAGAGCCTAATATTGAATATCCTTTATAGGAAACTGCATGTGGATAAAGTTATATAAGGAAGGAGTTTTGTCTTCTGAAGAAAGGAGGCCATTTTTAACTTGCTATTTTTATCTACCATCTAAATTTATTTGTTGGAGTCTGAAGACACCCAGAAGGTAATGGGCTCATGTTAAGTCACATCCCATCCAGTTTCCATCAATAAGATCACATATTGCTAATAGACTGCTAACATATTATCTACAGGGATATTCCCAGAGCTGAATATAATCACTACAGAAGTGCATCACCAAGCTCCAAGATGAATATCGCTAGGTGAAGTACTTATGGCCCACATTATGAGTCTGGCGATAGCCATGCTGGTAAATCCGGCAGCTGCCGCCAGACCCGTTAACATTTACCAGTGCATGGCTTGCAGGTAACACTGGGGTATTACAACCCCGGCTCCTGGTAAGTCAGGTGCAGGTAACTGTGTTGTTCCCCATTCCCATGGAGTCCCATATTATTCTTGGGAATGGGGACCACTGTAACACAGGCACCGTCAATGACTGAGCCAGTGTTACAGTGTACGTCTGCGGGTGGGTGCCAGTCCGCCCGCAAGGACAGACCTGGTGGCCGGGAAGGCAACCCGCATGCAGACTCATAATTTGCCGGTCTGGAAACAATGGTGCTGATAAGCTTACCGCCACCATTGTTTTCGAACTGTTTAAGATTGTTGAAAGTAGTGTCTGAGAAATAGGCAAAGTCCAGTCCAACATCCAAATGTTTGTAATTTATTTTATAGAAATGTGGTTGCACTATGAAAACTGAAGATGAAATTAACTTTTGCTTCTGATGAAGAGAATTTATATATAACAGAAATTGTTCATATGTGACATCATACTGCATGGCAAACTAAATCACCTATGTGGGGTTGTGTTTGGTTCAAGGGGAACATCTAACATACTTTCTATAAGGGATTGGATTGTGATTGGGTCTTTACAGTCAGGTGGACAACTTATACCCTCCTCTAGTGCAAGTCATCCTCATCAGTTAATAGGTACACAGTACATCATTGGCTCTCAAACTATAAGGCTCTTTGTTATATGGCCTCCTACAATTGGTTGCCACGCATGTACCCTTTTGGAACATTCAATTCACTAGCAGCACGTAAGCAGGTACCCCAGGTGTTGGTACGTGGATTGACTGTACCTCCCCACCCAATTAGCCCATCATCTCTCATCACTCATGCCTTCTGTGATTCAGATTGTCTGTAAACTTGGCCTTGTAGTAGCTTTTCTCCTCTGGGAATATAAGGGAGTGTGAGCATGTTCTTATCAAGGTTCAGGTTTGCATGCCCACTTCTATTTCCATCCTGGACTCGCGTGACAGGAGACCATGAATCAACCCATTTCATAGCATTTAGTTGTCTTGAATAAAGAAACCTAGCACTCATGGTGTTCTCTCTTTTCAACTTAACAAGGAATGCCTCAGCGTCTCATATTCACTGTTCTTCAAGGACTGATAACCAGTTTTGGCTGTGTTAGCCTTTGACACCATGCCAAACAACCTTCCTTTGGTCCATTTTCGAGCTTCAGTTTATTTCTTTACTGCGACACACACATAGATAACAATCCTCCTTTCTCTATGGGTTGAGCTTACTAAGATTGTGACATCCAATATCCAGATTTTATATATATATATATATATATATAATGGCAGCACTGCCTGCAGTCTACTCAATACGTATAGCCAGCCTTTACGATTACTTAGTCTACTTGCATTACAGCATCTGTACAGTTATAAAACTTTTTGTATTTTCTGCAGTGCTTCTTCACAGGTGCAATCTTCATTCTGCACATGAAAGTCTTCTCGATTCTTTACTTCGCCATCACTCTCATTTCTTGTGATGTCACCAGCCTCTTCTTTCACATCTTCACACTTTTTCAGAGATCTCCCTCAGGAGACCGTCATCTCTTCGGGGATACATCATATAGGGTTTTCTCAGTGGATACCTTGTCTCAAAGGCTCTTTGTGGTAAAGGTACCATTACTCAGGTTGCACATGTTGCAATTTCTGGTTTGCAACATATACGCAGAATAGGGGCAGGACTTCCTGCAGTGGCATTCAGCTGCACCTTTACACTCCCCCTTCTGGTTGATTTATCGAACACTCCTTCATCAGTCTCCACATCTTGGTATCCTCTCTTGAAAAAGTGCTTCTTTGTGGTTTAGATCTTCACCACTCCCTTCAGGGATCCTGCGGATTTTAAATGTCTATCAATGCTCCAGGTCATGTGGCTGCATTGTCCATTCAGATTACAGTGAATCCATCATCCCACGTACTTCTTGTGATTACTTGGATGCAGGAACTTCGTTCCCGCTGGTGCAAAGATGCTGGCCTTTATATATTTTTTGATTTCTTCATCTGTCAACTCTTTGTGTCCAAATCCGGATTCAACATCGATCATGATCTTCATTCCTACTGCCTCCATTGCTGTATACTTACACTGTGCGATTATGATCCTGATCACACAGAATCCAAACATCACCGTCACCCGATTTGCTCCCAGGAATTTGAAGATATTTGCCATCCATCGTGGAACCCATGAGACGATAGACATGAACCAGCTGTCATCTGCAATATCTTCTGTCTCGTCTTCCATCTTGTTGTGTAAGTTCATCAGCAACATTATGGCCTCTGTCAAGGTCCCATTCTCACCATTGTAAGTAGGTATGAGCATTGACATGATTCTCTGATTCTGGCGCATATACCTCCATCCATCGCTGTGATCATATCAAGGACATATATTTTCTTGCAGGTCATCAGTGCTATGGCCCTTAATTCTTTGATCACATTGAATCTCTTTGTGGTAGTGTTGATTATCTGCACAAACTCCCAGTGAGTGATCCGTAACCACTTCACATTCGCCATTGTCTGGATCCCTGGCATAAAGGTAGTCGTAAAGATCGAAGCAGTCTTGCTGAATGTACTATTCTCATAAGGAATAGCATAAAAGGCTTCTATTGATTTAGCTGAGAAATACTTCTCTCTCCTTGTGCGGTTTAGGAATTCCAGTGGCATTCTCCTCTTCAAATGAGCATCTGCCTTTGGAAATGCTCCAATGTTCAGATCACTTTGAGGAATCACTAATGCTGGAACATGAATAAGCACAATAGAACATATCCCACCCCAATCTTTGGGTAGCTTTATGTAAGCTTTAGACCCACAGGATTATTAGAACTACTGCCCCATCCTTCATGCCTGGTACATCATAAATTCGGCCACACTGATGATTTACTCCAACTTTCCTCGTGCCATCGTTTCTGAAACATTGATCTGCACTGGCCAGAGGTAATATCTTCAACAGTCATCCTTTATCGTCGACCCATGTCAACAATTTAACAATATTCGGCCAGTGGTGCTTACATTCATTCTCTGCAGTATCTATAACTGGCTCATAATATCCTGTTAATGCCGCTGCTTTACACACAATCAGGCCTTCAGCCCATCCTTCTGGAGTCAGGATGGTTCCTTTGATTTGAAATTGACCTCTTTCCTTACATCTCTGTATCTCCTCTTGATACATGCCTTAACAATCTAGCTTCTTGTTTTCTTCCCTTCTGACTCCTGCTCTGTTCATTCCATGCTGTTCATATCTTATCACTAAATTCTGTGTCTTTGGTTTCTCTCTTGTTTTCAGATCTTGCACATGTTTGTTTGTTTGTTTGTTTGTTTTATTTCTAATGCGCTCCAGACCCGTGGGTAGAAGGGCGCAACAGGTAGGATAATGCGAGGCTTACAAAGTTACAATATTATACAAGATACAATAATATTATACAAATTATACAAAATACAGAAATAATATAAAAATTATACAAGACCGGAGTCGTAAAAATGTCAGTGAATTGCATAAGAGATGGTGCAGGTAACATATCAAAATTCAGCAGGAAAACAGGGATCAGTGTCGTGCCTGGGAATAGCGTGGACCGGTGACTAGTGGCCGTTGGAGATAAAATGTTGGATGGCATTCCTTTTAAATAGTGGGTAAGGTTGATCAGCTCTTAAGTTGTTAGGTAATAGATTCCAAGTTTTAGCAGCCTTCACAGGGAAGCTATTGCCACCAATCGTGGTTAGTTTAAATCTAGGTACTACTAGGCAGTTGGTGTTGGTGGCTCTGGTTGGTCTGATAGAGGTTTTTTTCTGTATTTTGTTCATGAGGTAGCTTGGGGCGGCATTATTGAGAGCTTTGTGGGTCAAGGAGATCATTTTTAATTGTATTTTTTGGTTTGTGGATAGCCATTTGTATTGCCGTCTGGTGGCGGAAATGTGTGCTCTTTTATTTATGCCAAGCACTGCTCTCAAGGCGTTGTTTTGGAGCGTTTGTAGTTTCTGGATGGTTGATTTGTTAGCACCACTGCAGAGGGCATTACAGTAGTCGATCCTGGAGAGAATAAGTGCTCTGGCCAGGATCATGCAGCTATTGTTGGAAAGGAAGGGCTTACCTGCTCTTATAAGTTTGCAGGTATAGGCGGTGGAGGAAGCCAAGGATTTAAGCTGTTTATTAAGTGAAAGTGTGGAATCCAAGTAGAAGCCAAGGGTTTTTACTTCCTTAGAGACCCTAATAGTATTTCCATCGATATTAAAAGATGAGAATTCCTGGCCTAGTTTTTTGGTATTTGTGTGTGATCCCAGAATTATCAGCTCCGTCTTGTCGTCGTTCAAGCACAAGCCATGTGTGGCCATCCATGCTTGAACAACGAGATATGCCCTGTTCACCAACTCCGAGTCCTTCCTATGATCCCCGGAAAGTGGGAGGAGAATCTGTGTATCATCTGCATAGTTAGTGTAGGTGATACCCAGAAGGTCCAAATCGTCGAACAAGGGTTTGGTGAAGATATTGTATAGGGTTGGTGAGACACAGGAACCTTGGGGAACACCACACAATATAGGGGTAGGGTCAGCAGCAGCTGATGGGGAAAATACTCTCATTGTTCTTTCGCTGAGGAAAGATTCTAACCACTTGATGGCCTCAGGAAAGAAATGGGCAGCAGAGTCCAGGTGCCTGCAAAGGACCTTATGATTGACCAAGTCGAATGCGGCTGAGAGATCAAGTAAAATCTTTAAATCAAGTATCATCTTTAAATCGATTAGGGCGGTTTCAGTTCCGTGTAATGGGTGGAAGCCAGATTGTCTAGCTCCTAGGAGCTTGTGCAGGTCAAGGTGTTTTTGTATCTGGATATAGGCGGCTTAATCCAATATTTTAAGGAGGAATGGCACAGTGGTAATGGGGCGGTAGTTGGTCGGGATGAGTGGGTCTAAGGTCTGTTTTTTGAGAAGTGGGAGCACCCAGGAGTGTTTTAAATTAACTGGGATAGTACCTGATGTGAAAGAGGCATTGATTAATTTTGAAATGAATGGTGAGAGGTCTCTGGCCGCATCTTTTATTAACTGTGCTGGGCAGATGTCGCCCTTACAGTTGGACCGTTTGAGTGAGAGAATGATTTTTTCTACTTCTAGTGGAGAAGTTTTGGAGAAGTGAAATTTGTTGTTTGCCTCAGGTGAGTCACTATGTGAGGTATTAGGGGAATGCTGTAGATTGAGCATATCTTTTTTTTGTTGTATTTTGGTTTGGAGTGTGTTAATTTTGTTTGGCAGCACATTTTGGATGTCTGCGCACCAAGTCTTGTCCTTGGTAACTAAGTCTGGTGTGGCTATTGGTGACTCTAGTTCTTTCGGGTATGGAGAAGAGTTCTCTCATGCTAGAGTTTGAGTTAGTGATCCGCTCATCATAGGAATTCTTTTTGGCGAGGTGCACTTCTTTTTTGAAGTGTGAGGAAATGGAGGTTAGTTTAGCTTTATTTTCGATTGAAGGGCATAGTCTCCAGGAGTTTTCACTTTTTCTTTTTAGAAGTCGTAAGTCTCTTAATTGGGGCGTGAACCATTTGTTAAGGTGCGCTTTAGGTTTGCTTTTTCTGAGTTTGAGCGGGGCAATTTTGTCCAGTGTATTGAGCATAATCTTATTATATTCTTGGACTAGCGTACTAGGGTCTAGATTGTCAGGTAGAGCGTTTAGCTTAGGTAGGATAGCAGGGATGACTTTTTCCACTGTAATACTTTTTTTATTTCTAGTAATACATGGTGGTGCTAGCAGTGAGACCGTAGGAGAGGGTCTGACTGTAGATAGGTTAAAGGCCTCGAGTGAGTGATCTGTCCATGATTGGGGAGAGAAGGAGGTGATGGAGACTGTGCAGTTGTAGTCCGCTATCCAGTCCAGTATTCTCCCTTTAGCATGAGTGGGTTTGTTGACTTTCTGAGACAGGCCTGAGGCGTTGATAATATTGGCTATATCTAAGGCTTGTTTGTCCATAGGATCATTAAAGCCAAGGTTAAAATCTCCTAATAATAGAAGCTGGGAGGTAGGTTTAAGGTTGTTGGTAATTAGACTATACAAGTCTTCCTCAAAGGTGCCGAGAGGACCTGGGGGTCTATATATTAGGTGGATTGTGAGGGTTTGTATGTTGTTTATCTGGAATTTAACCGAGATATTTTCGCAGGATTGTAGGATCTGAGGAGGAGATGTTCTGAGAGAGAGGCTCAATTTAGAGATAATGGCGATTCCACCATCTCGTGAGCCGTCCCTATCTTGTCTTGTTATGGTATAGCCTTCTGGAATGGCTAACATTAGCGATGGGCCAGCTGCATTGTGTAGCCAGGTCTCGGTTACTGCCAGGAAATCCAGATTGTTTTCTGTAATAAGGTCGGCTATGTCGAGGGCATGTGCGACAAGGGATCTCACATTGAGGAGTGCTCCTCTGAGTACTAGTGTCTCTTTAGACATGTTAGCTTGGCTGGGGGAAATTAAGTTGGTGTCTATGAACTTGTAATTTTGTCTTTTAATTTTAATGGCATTTGTTATTACAGTCTGGTGAGGTTTTTGTGGGTATTTTGTTTTTCGGTTAGTTGGTGGTATGGTTCTTCTCGGTGGTTCATATAGTTGTGTGAGTCTTGTGCGGAGTTTGAGATTTCTGTCTAGTAAGGTGCGTGGGAGGAAGGTGATGGTTTCACCTCTGGTGTTAATGTTATTCGGTAGAGAGGTGGTAGGGGAGGAAGACACCATGTGGTATTCTAGGGTCATGGAGATAGAGAGCAGAGTAGCAACTATGATGCTGTAGTGCAATAATGGATACAACATGTTCCAACAAGTCAAGATATATGCACGTGGGTGCCTAAGACTAATGGTGATAGGTGATAGGTGATAGCTAGTCTTGTAGAGATGGTAGGTACAGTAGTAAGTCATAGGGGCTGGTTTGTTGGTTTGTTGGCACATCTAGGTTCAATGGCAAAAGGCAATCAGTGGCAAGGCACTTATGGGCAAAGTGGGGCATTCGAAGGCAAGGCACATATGGGCTAAATGCGGCATTCAAAGGCAAGGCACATATGGGCTTTCAAAGGCAAGGCACAGCACATCTGGGCTAAATGAGGCATTCAAAGGCAGGGCACATATGGGCTAAATGCGGCATTCAAAGGCAAGGCACATAGGGGCTAAATGCGGCATTCAAAGGCAGGGCACATAGGGGCTAAATGCGGAATTCAAAGGCAAGGCACATATGGGCTAAATGCGGCATTCAAAGGCACGGCGCATATGGGCTAAATGAGGCATTCAAAGGCAAGGCACATATGGGCTTTCAAAGGCAAGGCACAGCACATCTAGGCTAAATGCGGCATTCAAAGGCAGGCACATATGGGCTAAGTGGGGCATTCAAAGGCAAGGCACATATGGGCTAAATGAGGCGTTCAATGGGTGGGATAAATATAATAAAAAGAAAATAGATTGGGCTAACACGGTACATATACGGCTAGGTAGATCTGGCAGCCGACCACTAGAGGCACAGTGACCCTACTATATAGGAGAAACCAATTGGCTAGCATGGAGCATAACCGATCGGGGGGAGACAGGCGAGCAGTAGGGTATGGGATACAGAAATATGAGGCAAAATAGGATTACGCCCGAGTGGTATCTTCTCTTTGGGGTGTCTTTTCAGTTATACATATCAAGGATGCTATTCAACACTGGAACTGTCCTCATGTCTGGCAGAGTGTGAGATGCATTAGGCAATATGCTTTCTGCACTGGTACCTCTGTAGCTATGAATATCTTGGAGGTCCACATAGCATATGGTATGAGAGCACAAACATAGCAACTCTCCTTGGAATTGCTTTTGCCCACCTTTTTCATGTGTTGATGCCACATGTTATTACCCAAATGTGCTGTACTGTTCAAATACGAGTTAATCTCATTATCATCTTCCTCTACACTTCTCCTGTGTCTTCCCCTTAAGATGTTAGCAGCCCATAGAAACAACTCTAAAGCAGCTCTGCTCTGGGAAGAAAACACTCGAGACCTTGGCTCATCGGTAATGGGCAAATATATATGAGTTACTGGAGTGGGGAGAATTATAGGGACTTCTGCTTTACTTGGATAAATAAAATAAAGAGTGTGAACCAGAAAAAAAAGGAAGAGAAAGATGGAAACTGAGCATGAATATTAACCCACACCATTTATGTTATTCTGCAATTTCTTGGGCTTGCTCATTACTTAAAACCATACCATTCCCAATATTCCTCATGTTTGCTTATACTCAATTTAAGGAAGGAAAACCACTACTCCGGCAATTGCAGTATACTTCGTACTTGCAGTAACTCCTCTACTACGATTGCTATAAGCATTCTGCTTATTTCAGGGCCATTCTTAAGATCCTGTAAAAATGTGTGGATGTCCACATCTCTTCTAACAAGGGCAGGATCAGCTCAAAGAGTAAATACAAAAATAGCAAGCAAGATACAATGCACATTACTTTCGGGCAGAACCATAAACTCAGTCGAACAAGTATTCAGTAAGAAATGAATTGGGGTAGTGCTCACATTTCCAATTATCGAAACCAAATTCAAAATCCAGTTCAGGCATATTTATTATGTATCATCAACTTTCTAAAGTTCATTTTCCAAGAATTATGTGGCTCTAGAAACAAATTGTACACCTCCTATAATATTTATAAGGAGTGTCCAGTGTGGGCCACAATCCAAAGGCAAATTTGCATTTATCAGTCAATCCGTTGGTTTATCGTCCTTCATCTTTGTCATCGAGCCTGTCTGCACATGCTGAAATTCTTCTTTTCTTGCTACTGTACCAAAGGCTGGGGGTTCTGCGGCTTCTACGGTCTAGAGCTTGATGTCGTTCAGGTGGATCGAAGCATGTCTGGCTTGAACTGTTACTGCTGAGGGAGTAATGCTCTCCATGATATAAGGTCCAATGAATCTTGGCTCATGCCACTTCCAAGTGAAATTTCGGATCAGCACAGTCTCTCCAGCAAACAGTTTTGGTGTTGATATTAATTCTGAAAATCCAGTTGCTGAATGGTTGTCATCTGTGTTCTGAGACCGACCCCCCTGATGCTTGGGTCGATCTGAAATGACAGAGATACTAGCAGTCATCAACGTTCCCTATAAGCTGTGCGCATGTGCGCTTGCCCAGCTTCCTTCTGGGTACCACTCAGAAGAACTAAAGCAGAGCAAACAGACAATTCCCACCAATTCAAAATGTTTTAATAAGGCACATGCCACGGCAGGTACCTAATATTTGCTTTTGCCTAAAATAAATCTAAATTGGACTAGCTAGTCTTGATATTCAGGTCTAGCCTATCTTCATTGCCCTACTTTGCAAGTTTGACCTTAAAAACCTAAAAATTCTAAAAACAGAATACACCCACAAGAAATTCAAAACGAATATGAAAAAATAGCTCCACGAACAGAAGATATTGCTAAGATATGTCTGCACAAATTACTGAAATAAACTACCCTCAGCAACCATGACTCATGTACTTGACTCTAAACCACTTACACCTTATAACTCTAACTTCCACCCCAGTTCATATTCAGATATTGTGTTAGAACAGTGGCTATACCTACCTTGGCTCTGCAAAGGTTTACCAGACTTGTACCAACATCCACCTGCTTTCTGTTTGTTATAATATGAACAACGTTAAAGCACAAGAATTTCTGTTACTCATGATGCCTTAGCAAAAGCGTCACCTAGGCTATGTAACCCAACGGCCAGCTCAAATATCGGATATTGACTTTACGTAAGCAGGATACTTGGATGGGTAACCTCATCCCATGCTTCCTATTCTTTGTATATATGTCTCACAAGCACTTTTCTAGTGCCCTCTTGTAGGTTAATGGACTATAAAACTCAAATATCAATTTGCCCTATAAAGACTTTGAGTAGGCAAAAGTCATGTTCAGTGTCTCCTACTTTAGCATTGTTAACATTACCCTATACGTGGAGAACAACATTGCAATATCATTTACTTGGCCTGCAAGGAATAATAGGTAAGGGCTATGCCTGGCATTATTTTATATAGTATCAGGGCAACAGATATTCAAATAACTAGCATGCGTTTTTACACAATATGCATCCTTTGCATGTTTTCAAAGTTCCATGGGGCATATACCTTAACATATTATGTGGTAATTCACTGCTTTACAAAAACAGTTTCACTGAGCACTTATCCTACCCAAAAATTTAAAGGTGGGGTGTGTTGCAGACAATCTTGTATTCACTTCATAGTATTTGTGCACATGCAGATTCATGACCTGTTCTTAAACTGCTTTAAATATGTTTTGCTTGCAAAGTATTGTGGGTATGCAAATATCTGTTAGAGGTTTGCTACTACATACCTTCACTTTTTACAGAGCCCTGTCAAATAGTATTGGACTGTAGCACAGGAGGGGTGCGGGTGGAAGGGCACAAAGAATAGTTCTTCAGGATAAAGAACAAATCAGCAACTTTCAATAATCAATCAAATCAGATGTTTTTGCAGTACAGTACAGTGAAGGAAATGTGTTTGTTTGCTAAAGGATGAGAAACACTAGTATCAGTCTAAGAAACTGCATCTTCGGTTTCTTTCTATTCTCAGCTGCTGGAGGCTTTTCAATATAAACGTGTATTTGTGTTTATTGCCTCTAACATTCCCATGCATCTTGTTTAAATTATATCTATGAATTTCAGAAGAGGGAGCCATAGTCAAAGAAAAAGGCACTCAATCTGTTGTACCCGTGAGCATTGCTGCTGTTGATTTAGAAGGCAAATATATGTAATATTCTTCAATTGGGCTCCTGAAGAAACCTCAGTAAGGCTATTTTTGAATTGTATCTAGGCTCTGGCGAGGAAGGTTGGGAAAACTACAAGCTGCATTATGTGCCCTGTCATTTGACCTCTTATTTATAAGCAGGGCTCCGATACGCTTTTACACCCAACTTGTCATCAAATTATTTTTCAGGGAGTAAGAAAATAATTAGCTTTGACAGTAGGGATATTTCATGCTTATTAAAATGTTCTTTCCCCTTACAATTCCTCTTGACATCGGGCAGGAATATTACTATATTATTATAGCTCCTACCTATGTCACTGGTCACTGATTTGAGAAAATATCAGTGGAACTTTGTGGGTAGGTGCAGGGGGAAGGCTTCTCTATGTTCATAGTTTCCTGTTTTTGGTGAGCACTTTTTCCTGTTTTTATAAAGTACAAATTGATGCTTATGTCTTTTATCCGTAAGGCTTGTTTTGAGTAAATGTTGTCACAGGACAACCCAATGTGGATATCAAGCAGAGACCCTGGAATTCTGATCATATTATGTGGTGCAGTTATTCTGATGCAATTGCCATCCTTACACAAACAGAGGCATGCTTTCCTGGCCTTTGAAATACTTAATTAAAGTGGCACATGGACTCCTATTGGCATTTTCTTACACACTCCTTTTAGTTGCCATTATTACTTTTGCATAAATTGGATCCTATCTGAATTTTTTTACAACCACATCCGTCATAAGCAATATTTGTTTTTTGTATTAAACAAGTGCGCATACACATTATTTTCTCTGCACTGGAGTTATTTAGGTGGGTACTATGGCATACCTTGAAGTATTGGACTGGTTGATAAGCTCTCCTTATAATCACATATAAAATGTGTATTTTGTTAACCTTAAGATGCACCTTTTACACTGATCTGTAAAGATTTGCAGTGGTTAGGAAGGGGAAATATGGTTCCAAACTCTTCGGAGTTGGTAGCTCACTAAGTATGCATGCTCACAATGTGGCTTACATCCTAAAATTGCACACAATGTAAACATTGGCGGTCATATATGTCAAATACTAATTTAATTAATTTCCTAACATTTTTGCTGTACTCTGGGCATCACTTCTACTCCTCGGTGGAGGAGGTAAAGGCATTCTCATTTGTCTACCTGTCACCAGCTTGTGGGGTGTGAGGTAGTGGTCCGACCTGGGCTGGTTCCTTCGGCATATAAAGCTAACAATAGGCAATATAGCTATCCCTTTTTCAGTGTTAACTTAAGCTTTGCGACTCTTACCTTTAGGAGGCCGTTGAACCTCTCACATAATCTGTTCACTTGCGGGTGATAAGCAGAAGAAAAAGTGTGCTTAATAATCAACAATATTCCTATTTGTTTAAATACTTCATTAACAAAATGTGGCCCATTATCGGATCTCAGCACCTCACACACTCCCCATCTTCAAAAGACTTCATGTACTAAAAATGTTGCTGTGCAAGTAGCATAAGGGTGTGTACAAGGACCTGCTTTGATGCACTGAAAAGTGAGACTGTAGTCTTGCACTTTCTACAACTTCAAATTCACCATTTGCTCTATGCCTCACTACAGCTGCGCCAGAATGCATTTCTTCATTTGTTTGATCAATTTTTGAAGACACATCAATAAAGAAAATTTCCCCCCTGGCAATGCGTTCTCTTTTGCGATTTTTGAAATTACAATACTTGTAGATTTCTCAATTGTGAATGCGGCGGCTGCCAATGACTGTTTGCAAGGAAAATGCCCTTTCATAACCGGGTCTAAAACCCACTGTAATATGCCAGAGGTTTGTACCCTAATGTAGTCCTCTGTGTAAGCACTGCTGTCATACCTGTCCCATTTGTATGTGAAAACATGAAAAGTTCCTCAGTATAATTGGGAATTCCTAAAACAGGAGCTCTAAAAATTGCTTTCTTCAATTCTTCAAACCCTCCCTCCATTTCCTCAGTCCATTCTATGTTCTATTTATTCACCTGTGCTTTCTTTAAAGCCTGCAAAAGAGGTCATGTGCATGAACTGTAGTTAAACTCCCATGCTCTCACATAATTACATAATCCCAAAAACTGTTGCATCTGCTTCACCGTGTGCGGTTTTGCAGTTTTCATGATTGCTCCAGCTCTTTCAGGTGCTACCCTTTTCCCTCATGTGATATCAACTGGTCTATGTACAACACCTCTTCTTGACAGTACTGTAACTTCTCTTTGTCTACTTTGTATCCTGTGTCTGCTAAAATAGTCATTAATTGAATTGAGTCTTGTCTTCACTCATCTACGTACTGTATCACAGTGCTTTTCAAATCAATATTGCCTAGATCCATCTGTAGTAAAGATCGATGGGGACTCAGAGTACTCTTGAGGCAAACAAGTGTGTTTCAGACGGATTTGAAAAAACGTAGACAACGGTCAGGTCTTGTGGGTCATTGTGCAATGAGATTGAGAAAAACGCATTCTTCAAATCAATCACCATGAAATATTGCACTTCTACTGGGATGCTGCATAGTTTCGTTGCTGGGTTAGGAACTAAAAGAAACTCTGCCTCTACAATCTGATTGATCAGTCTCATATCTTGTATAAATCTCCACAACCGTCCCTTTGATTTCTACACCGTGGTATTGCACAATGATTCTGATGGTACCAGGATACCTTGTTCCATCAGTGATGATGTAGTCAAAAAAATTCCCTCATCTGCCTCTCGAGAAATGGGGTACTGTCTTGCTCGAGGTACCATTTCTCCTGGTTTCAGCTTTATTTTAACCTTTCCCTACTCCTTTTAATAGACCTGCATCATAAGGCCCTGTAGTCCATAACACGCTTGGCAACTTCTCCATGTCTTCATCAAAACATTCTGGGTGCTGCCACATTATTGCCATGTGCTGTGGGATCTCCCTTTTCTCTATTCTGATCAAATATGTACTGCTCATAAAGAACACCACTTTATCATCTGATGGATCATCTCTAAACATGTAATCATCAATGATGTCAGTCAATCTGCACCCTTCCCCAAAGGCAATCACTGTTCTCCATGGCCTACCCTCATCACCCGTTGCTTCGAGCATTGCCATTTCCCCTCATACTATGGCTTCATCTAATTCTAGGGGGGTGGTCTGTCCCCCCTCTTCGTCAATATGTATCTGTGGTCTAATAAAAAATTCATCAGGCATCCTCATAGTCTTTCCCACTAAGCCAGGTAGCCATGTTAATAGAAGGAAAACCTTGGGCTCTATCGGCACACCGCACAGAGCCATTTGCCCTCTAAATGCCAATATAAATTCACCCACATTCATCACAGCAACCCTTGGTTCCTCTTGGGGGTCTGATATCACAGATAGTACTGAACACATCAAGTCACCCTGTGAGCTGTCCTCTTGCGGACACAATTATAGCCCTGTACATGTGAAAGGAGTCCCTCCTACCACAGCGACACCCCTGATTTTAGGTGTCAATTACTGTCCTGCTTTTGCATTCTGCTGTATCTCCATGGGGTGTGCTATGAATGCCCTTGTGCTGGATTCAATGGTGCTTGCTGTGCTTGCTGTGTCTGTTGTATATGTGGTGCTTGTGCCTGATACACTGTCTAATCTTGGGAAAACCCTTCCCTAGCTTGTGAGTTATATGCTGGAGGATAAGCTGTCCCCCCTCTTGAGAATTGGCCATTTCGTACATACCCTTGGATTCCGCATATGCACACAATGTGCCCTGTCATCTCACATGTCCAACATATAGGAGGACCCCGTATCACTAGTCCCCCTTGGTTGAACCCTACTTGCACCTTCTGATTCTCATTCTGTGTGTTCTTTAACCCCTTCCTCTGTAGCACATGCCTCTACTATGTGATACAAACCCATTCCCTCCTTGGTCCATCAGGCACTGATTATTCGCCTGCAATGTACCCACTGCTTGCTGTACTCCTAGTCCTTCTCTGCTTGTCAATACCGCCCCTTCTACAGCATATTTTGACAATTTCTTCTGAACTAACTTGTCTTCCTCAATTTTTCTAGCATCGTTTTTCTTTTTAGTTTTTCTTGTGCAAGAGTGAACAATCATACACTATAGTGAACTGTATTTCAGCCCATGGCTTTGCTTCCATTCCTACTTGCTTCTTGAGTTGCCTCTGTACCTGCTCAGCTGATTCCTGACATAAAATGTGGTAAAATACTGACACTGTTTTTCCCCATGGCTTGCGCGTTTCAAGAGTCAAGCGTTCCTGAAAGTCCTGAATATAAGCAAGTGGATCCTCATCTTCTTTCCTCTTTCATGTCATAATCGCACCCATGTCTGATGTACAGGAGGTAGGCATTAGATTCACCACTCTCCCCCCCGCCAGCAAGCAGGACCCCCACCAGATTAACATCATTGCACCCTTACATTACAGGGACTAACAAAAGCTAAGCTTTCGCTACAGGACCAATCACAGCACTCTATCCAGGACCCCACAGGGGGCTGGGAACCATACACCATAGGTAAGAGGACTACCCCTCCTTCGCATTAACATGCCAGACTCATCCTTATCCCAATTGCTAACCTTGCCAATCTTCCAATTCTCTCCCTCTCCTTTCTTCCTACTATGTATCAACACAATGTTTTATCTGTACATAATCATATGTATCACACAACTTGTTATGCTACCACCAATGCTCATGTCACCATACCATGCACCTTGCACCATCACATATATATCATAAATGTCACCTAAACACACAACTGTGATTTTATGTGTGTAATTTTAAAAATGTATCAGCCTTGAAAAAGACCCATGGGTTGAAACACATGTAGGTTGATTTTAACAGGGACTCACACTGTAAAAACAAAAAGAAAAATTAAAATCTTGCACCTAGCACCAAACTTAAAAAACTGTGTGGAAAATCCATTTCTTCATCCCAAAAAAATGTGAGGTATCCAGGAAAAAAAAGAATTCAGCCAAACAAACAAGGTGTGGGTTTCCCCTCAACAAAAAAATCCTGTGACCTTGCCAAGAAACTAAATAAAATAGAGTTCAGCAAGGCAGGTTCCAAACCTAGGGCCCCTGTACAGTTATTCTTGGGGAAAGAGCTGATGACATTTGGATGCGAGCAGGCTATTCAAGAGTCACTGCACAAAACACAGGGCACGATAGAGCGCCATTTAATACTTATAGGGCAGATGTCTGGAGGGCTCTCAGAATACAGTCTTGGGGGCCAGAGTGACGTCATAAGTATTACTCGTGTTGGCAGTGCATCTCCATTTATACCACTATGGGGTGGTGGTTGCCGCGGTGTGAACACGGCATATTTATTTATTCATATTTATTTATTTTAATTCTTATAAAGCGCCAACATGCCCGTAGGCCTCAGGGCGCATAGATTGCATTTGGTATTTAGCAAGTTTATGCTGCTTATGGTGCCTAGGGGTCGCGGCGTGCCGCATGGTCCCGGGGGTCGGGTGGCTTACCTGGTATAGCAGTTGGTGGCGGCGTGTATGCGTCCTGCTTCCATGGCTGCTTGTGCTCGGTGCCATTTTAGTTCATGTGAATGCTGCGCGCATGGTGTGTGTGCACAAGTTGCGAAGGGGGAGGCACTTCTCCTTGGTGAAGGCGCAGTCTGCAGGTTGGGTGGATGTGTTTGAGCCATGTCGCATGCGCACCCTGCCGATCGAGGTGTGCATTGTGGGGCATCTGGCCTAGGTTTCTGATCACATGCTATCCCTGAGTTGCTGGGATTTCACAATAGTATCTGTATGGCCACGTAAGTGGATTTGACCATAGCCTGACAAGGCGCAAGGTTAGGGATAGGATCCCTAGTTACTGTGGTCAATACTGTTGTCATGATATCTGTATGGCCTCATTAGCGAAAGTAGTTGCGGCCTGATAAAGCCCTGTGTTGGGGATGGGGTCCCTGGTTCCTGTTGCCAGTCATGTTTTGATCAAGGGCAAGGCCACGTTGTGACTAACTTGTATGTGGGTGCAGTCTGAAGTTGATGGGGGGGGCAAGAAGGGGTGAAGGGGTTGTTAGGTCCTCCGTTTCCATTGACATGCAGAGTGTCCTAGGTCAGGAGGAGTGCGCAAGTTGCCTTGTGACTTGGGTGGTGGTCACATGTTGCGTAGCACGTGCGTTCGATAAATCCTGCTATGTCGCTGGTTGCTAGTCTGTTCTTTGGGTTAGGGCAGGGAGCATGAATCTGGTGGGAAGGGTGGCGGGGAAGTAGCTGCCATGTGTGAATAGTGGGTATTACAAAAAGACAATGTAATCATGATCACTATTCAGGCCATTTTTTACACATCGGTAGCGGCAAATGATTCTTGCTTCTTCTTGTCGTAGTTTTAGCATTCTGTTGCCTCCTCTTGCTCCCATCTTCACTGATCGAAGTTCAATAAACCGTGTCTGGCTCTTGTCCTCCATTTGGTGGTATTTTTGCCAATGGCTGGCAAGGGGCAGTTTTGGGTCCTGTGAATGGATACTGTTCAAGTGTTCCCTTATTCTGACACGGACCTCCCGGATGGTGCCACCTATATGTATTTTGTTGCATATACATATCAGAGCGTAGATCACATATTCAGTGGCGGCTGGTGACTTTGAAAGGTGGTGGGGCGTACATTTCTCTGGGTAAATTTGGGAGCGAGCGAGCGCAGCAAGCAAGCCCAACCCACAGCAAGGTGGGTGCGGGGGGTTCTCCCCCCAGGCACATTTTGAAAAATGGCTTACAAAATGTGCAATTTACTGTCCAAAACCATAGAAATATGACATATAAAGCATTAGGTTTTACATAATAATGGTGGTACATTATTCTTACACGTGCAAGTGTGATGGTGTATTTTACAGCAGCTTGTATTGAGAATAGCTGGTACTATGTTGAATGCATAAAGAAATTGATTATATAGATATCTAGTAATGATGGAAAAATATCATTTGGTCATGCTGCCGGCATTCATATGCGTTTATCCTCTTACTAAGGTGGTTTTTTAGGGATTATATGAAAGGGGAGAACCTAAGCTAAAATATTACTTGTTTAACACTTGATTAATGCAACATTTGTCCAACTTCTAATGGTGTTATAAAAATGGCTTAACCAGGTCTGCCTTCAGGAACTCTATTTCGAAGCACTATCTGTCATACACTGAACTCCTGTTGAAAACAAGGGCAACGCCAGTTGTTTTGGCTTGTGTAAGCATTGGGCATTTGCCTGGCACTAAGGAGACATGCTTCAGTTATACATTTCGGGAATATAATGGTGTATTGCAATTAATAATAATACAAATTTGTGATACATCACAGAGCAAAACTGTCAAAGAAAAATTGGATCTAAGGTAACCCACCACCTTTCCTTTTGGCCAGAGATGGGCCAGTGCCTTTCAACCTTTCAGTTAAAATAAGCATCTAGCAGTTGCAATTCTTATCAAAAGTGAAAAATATGTGTTAATCCAAAACATAGGGTGCGCTTTGCAGCGCACATGCTACAAGATGCCTTTTCTGGTGCCCTCAGGCTATCACCTCTTCCAGGCCTCCTGCCATGTCCAGCAGCGTTCATATCACCTCTTTGCATTTTCACTCTGGTTTCTAATACATTAGCATCTTGATGGCAAAGAGCTGACTGGCTTTTGTATTTGTATTTGTATTTATTTTATTTGTATAGCGCAGACCAGGCCCGGAGGCTACCGGGCGCATTTCTTAATGCAATGGTTACATAAGTTGCATACAATGATAATATATCAAACAGTAAGTATGGCATAGAGAAAGACATAGGTAGGTAGCACAACAATACATGGTTTGTCAAGTAGTACATCCCTACATAGGTTATTGCAACACGTTTTCAGAGTGTAGCTTAGGCATTGGAAGAGGCAAGCCAACGTTTGGCTCTATGTTTGAAAAGGTTAAGGGAGGGGAGGTTTCTGATAGTCAAGGGGACAGCATTCCACAGTTTGGCTGCCAGGACTGGGAAGCTAGAACCACCAGCTGTTTGGAGCTTGTATCTAGGTATCCGTAGGCTCTGGTTGAGGGTAGATCTAAGTGAGCGAACTGGAGTGTACAGCGTGAATCGTGAGGAGAGATAACTGGGGGCCAGGTTGTTCATGCATTTGTAGGTAAGGGCAAGCGATTTTAGTGAGATCCTTTGGGTGACTGACAACCAATGAAGGTTCTTCCTGGTATCCGAAATGTGTGCGGATCTGGGGATATTGAGGGCTGCCCTGATGGCGTTATTTTGTATGATTTGGAGCTTGTCTAGGTTACCCTGATTAGTGCCCTGGTACAATGCATTGCAATAGTCTAGTTTGGACATGACCAGGGTCCTAGCAAGGGTAGTACAGTTGTGTGAGGAGAGGAAAGGGCGACATGCTGTGATCAGCTTGCAGGTATAGGCGGCGGCCGCCGCAACTGCATTAGTTTGTCTGTGAAGGGAGAGGGTGGAGTCGAGGTAAATTCCAAGCGTTTTTGTGTCTTTGGAGACTTTTATTATATTTCCATCGATATTAAAGGAGCTGAACATAGGGTTCAGCTTGTTTAGTCTTTGCTGAGTACCTAGGATGAGGAGCTCTGTCTTGTCGTCATTGAGACAGAGCTCATGTTGGGCCATCCATGTTTGAATGACATGGTAAACGTCGTTCAAGGCTTTTGAGTCTAATGTGTAATCACCCGTGATGGGGATGAGTATCTGGGTGTCATCCGCATAGTTTGTGTAGGTGACACCCAGATAGTCGAGAACATCAAATAAGGGTTTAGTAAATACATTGTAAAGGGTCGGGGATACACACGATCCTTGGGGGACTCCGCAAGGGACTAGTGCAGGGTCAGCCGCGGAAGTGGGTGAAAATACCCTCATCTGTCTGTTATCCAGGAAGGATTGAATCCAGTTTGTGGCCATGTCGGATAAGTGAGCTGCAGTTTTCAGGTGGTGACAGAGGATTTGGTGATTAACCAGATCAAAGGCAGCAGATAAGTCTAATAGTAGTAACAAGGCTAGTTTACCTTTGTCTTTGAGATCCTCAATTTGGGTCTTGAGATTGAGGAGGCTGTCTCCGTACCGTGCTTCGGTCTAAAGCCGGATTGTCTCGTGCCTAGAAGGTTGTTTGAATCCAGGTAGTTCTGTATCTGAAGATATGCTGCTCTATCTAGGATCTTTAGCAGAAATGGGACCGTTGTGATAGGCCTATAATTGGTTGGAACCTCCGGGTCTAAGGTGGGTTTTTTTAGGAGAGGGATAACCCAAGCATCCTTTAGGTTATTGGGGACCACTCCCGATTGAAAGGAGGCGTTGATGAAAGAGGTGATAAAAGGAGCGAGGTCGTGCGCAGACTCCTTAATGATCGGGGCTGGACAAGTGTCCCCTTGACAGTTTGAGGGTTTTAAGTTGCAGATGATTTTTTCAACCTCCAGAACGGTGGACATTTAGTGTTTCAGCACCTAGCTGGCTGGAGGTCCTGTGATATTCTTCAATTATTAACCCCCTTCCCTTTGCATTTCTTCATCTCCATAATATATGCACGGCATGGGTGCCTCAGACTGGATTTCAAAGCTGTAGGCAAGGGGGACCCCAAACATTTTAAAATGGGCGCCCACGAGCCAGACACATCTGCAGCCAAGCCCGCTTTTGGTGCAAGTGGTGATTTACTACAACAGTGAAAGCGGTTTCACCAGTTCTGCCTTTTAGTTGGTGTCTTTGTTGGATTGTACTTTGACTGGTGACTCACTGGTCTAAGAACACACTCTAGAGTACTGAAAACACACACAGATCTAAGCAGCTACCGGCCAAATATCAGCACTTGATAGAAGGGGTGATAGGTTGATTTCCCAACTGTTGAAGACTTGTGTTTAAATTGGCAAATTAAACAAACATACTGAAGGAAAGTTTGATATACAACCATATTTGAATAGGGTAATTCTACTACCAGCGGGCACCATTTCAAAATCACCTCCCCCTGCGCAGTCAGGGAAGACACAGCCTTGACCTGAAGAGATTAATGGAAGGGCCAGGCCTGTGAACTCACCTTAGTTACGGCCCCAGCAGGGACACTCAGCCCGCAGCTGGCAGTGAAGCCCCAGCGCTGGGCCAGGATTACACGATTCGAGGACCACACGGCAGGAACAGATCTGGAGCGTAGGGCCGAGGTGCATGGAGAGCATCTAGTTGGTATTCTGGGCTTGGTGCCGTGGATGGCTACGCTGACTCCCACACATGGACAAAGCACATTTGAACCTTTTGGACCCCTCCCCACACGCACGCACGTTTTAATGCTCTCCAGTCACTTCGGTAACTAAAGTCTGCCCCCTACCCGAGGGAGCCTTCAAGGTTGCCCCCCTCCGCTCCCCGGGTGGTATAATTTCCCATGGCTTGGAACATCCCACTGCCTGCTCCAGTGTATTAATAGGGCCCGTTCACATATACAGCAATGTCCGATGTTTCATCTCTGCAGTGAAATAATAGGGCAAACTCGGACACACAACATCAAAACACACAACGTTAAAAATAAAACGTTAAAAACATGTCTTCCACCCACTGCAAAACAACAACTCCTGAATGATCAGTTTTCCCATGCGTCCTTAAATTTGGATTTGGTGAAAAAAGGTAATGGGCCTAAAGGCGCACTCCCACTTAAAAACGGTTTGTAAACTTGGCCCACTATATCTTACTAACACGTGATGACAAGAACCCTGAAGAAAATAGGGCAGCCCATCACTATCTACGCAATTTCTCTAGTGAGCCTTAAAAGCCCATCTCTTTAAAGGAGTTTACATTGAGCAGAAGTCCCATTAGGAGGGCTTTCCCCCCCCAAAAGCACGGCACAACAGGCAGCATGTAGCATCAATTAACACAACAATGCGGGGGCTTTTGTCTGTGCTGGGAAGATCCCCACGCTCACTGTGGGCCAGGCCACATAAGGGCCCCATTGGCTGCTTAAAGTATCTGTGATATTCATTCCACTTTACAAGTTGTAAAGCTGAACGAATATCCGCTACTTTAAGCAGCCGTTGATCCTCACTGACACCGTTATGGGCGGCCAGACTAACTCGATTATTTTCAGATCAAGGGAAGGCCAAGTAACTTGGCCTATAATTCCCTTGATCTGAAAATAATCACGTTTCGGAGTTAGCCTGTAGGGTTGGGCTAACAATTGGGTGTCGGGTGTGAGAGGCCACCCAAGCCCCAGCAGAGCATCAAGTCCCAGCCGCCTGGCCCTTGATTGTGTCTTCATCTAGGCCCTGCGTTACCCACGGCAGGGCTCCAGGATGGTCCTGGAGCACTGTCCTGGCAAATGAAGGCCAGGCAGGCTGCAACTAAGTCTGTAACTGAAGGTGGAGGAGGTTATATTTACTTACCATTAAAGCCACGGACGGTCCAACTCCGGTCCGATGCACGTGGGCCCTGGCGTAGGCTCTGCAGTTCAGAGTCAGACCACTCAGGCAGCAAGCAGCACGATTGAAGTGTGAAGGAGTTTGCATGCACTGTGCGCCCATCACCCCTCCCATACTCAAATGTCATTGGCTGGCTAACAGCAAATGACATTTAGTATAATTCTGTTGCTATGCTTAAGCAACAGAAATGATCAAAGTAGACCCACTAGTGCGCTGTTTGCGCACAGATCAATACTGGCGGGGCCACCCCCCTAGCACACCGCCAGCCTCCTGGGTCTGATGGTTCCTACGTAGAATGCGTGGAGCTAACAAGCTCCACCCATTTTACTGTAGAAAAAGATGCGTAAAACGGGACACGCCCCTGTGGCAGGCCCAGAGTGTAAAAGACACAATGTGAGAGGCGGCAGCCCTGGCAGATAATTATTTATGTATTTATTTATATTGCCGCCATCATGCCATGCTGCTGAATTCAGAAGAGAACTTCTGACTCTTCTCCACATACACACTGTTCTCTCGCACACTTGGTGGCCCTGGGCTGGGTGGGGGGGTGGCGCCCTCCCGCCCTATGAAAGCGGCCGCCACTGCACATATTTTGTTCTGCAATTCAAATGTTCAGTGATTTTAAACAGTGAACAGCCGTTAAATGTTGCAGTGTGTGTTTGTGTGGCATATCTGCACATTGAGCATGTGCCACATTTTGTAAAGCCAATTGGTGTTTGTGTACTGAGCCAATCTTTTGCAGCTATGTTTTTCTGGGCTAGTAATGATGGGCTCAGGATATTGCGCAGTATCGGCGCTCTGCTGAAGGATAGGCTGGGGTATGGCTTGAGGCAAGGTCTGATGTGCTCGTCCATTAGAAGATCCCAATGTTTTGCTAGGATCTTCTGTATTTTATAACTGTCCATGCTATATCTGGTCACAAATCTTATAGACGTATCTGTGGTTGTTCTTTTCTTTTTTGGTAGTAGTGTTTCTCTCGGTATGGCAGATGTTTTGTAGTTTGCCTCTGCAAGGATTTTGGGGGCTGTTCTCTGTTCTTGAACCTTTGGTCTAGGAGATTGCATTCTTCTTCAAAATATTCATTGGTGTTGCAGTTTCGTTTGGCTCTGATATATTTGCCTTGTGGAATGTTTTTGATCACGTTTTTCCTGTGGCAGCTGTTTGCATGAAGCACAGAGTTCACCTACGTGGGCTTTCGGAATGTTTTTGTGATTAGCTTGTTCTCATGAATCATTATTGTCAAGTCCAGGAAGTCAATTCGATTTGCACTAACGTGGCTTGTTAGTTCTATTCCATGGGTGTTGCTGTTGAGATAGTTGACATATTGACTACGTTCTTCTGATATCCCTTTCCATGTTAGGATGATGTCGTCTATGTAGTGGGACCAATGGACAATCAGTTCTGTGAATCTTTGGCCCTTCAAGCATGTTTTCTATTGTACGAGCGCATGAAGCAGTTGGCTAAGGCCGGAGCATAGCTAGCTCCCATGGCAATTACCCTTGTCTGCTTGTAGTAGTCTCCATTAAAGATGAATGTATTGTTGGTCAGTGAACATTTCAAACATTCCTTTGTCATTTCTGATTGGTCATAATGTGAAGCAGGTTCATTGGTAAGTAGATATCCCAGACTTGTGATAGCCAATTCGTGGTCTATTGATGTATACAGTGCTTTAACATCTAAGGTAGCCAGAAGATAAAAATAATTTTATGAAAACAACAAATATGAGCGCACTCCAACAATCGCCACTCAAACACCTCTATTTTTCAATATTCTCAGTTTACCTCTGAGTCGGTACCGCCAGTTTCTCTAGATAGACACTATTACGAGTCCGGCGGTAGCCGTGCTGGTAAAACCGTCAGGCTGCCGCTGGACCCATAGTGAAATACCGGTGCCGGACTTGCTGAATTTTACAGGGGCATTACAACCCTGGTGGTCCGTAAATCCGGCACTGGCAATTATGTTAATCCCAATTCCCGTGGAGTTCCATAGAACTCCATGAGAATGGGAACCACCGAAACACCAGCACCATAACATAATGGTGCCTGTGTTTCTGCATCTGTCTGTGGGCCGTGCCGGCACCCACCCACATAACTCGTACGGTTTTACCAGCACTGTTAATTCCGGACTGGCAAACTTGTAATGAGGGCTTATGTCTCCCTAACCTTTTCTCAACTTTCCTTTATCCAATTGTCACTCTGCAACACCTTAATTTACCACAAATACACAGACAGACTAGTCCACTCTTCACATTAATCCTTACCGATCACTCTCTATTTCCACCCCTAATAATACCTCTATTACAGAATTTAAATAGTTATCTTATATGGGCCTGTCCAATACGGCCTAGTTTACTTCAATTGAAGTGCATAACAATTTCTTCTGAACCCCCTTGGGTTAGGAATTCTAGGGCTCTATCTCTCTCTCTCTTTCGTTACACAACAAAAAGGTCTCCCGTTACTTTCCCCGTTACTTTCTAAATTATTACAATCCCATCCCCTCAGTTTGCCATTCCCCTTAGTCTACTCACCATTCGCTCGTTCAGCTCGAGGCCTTCGATATCAACTCCCCCCTCCAATCGACCACGTTCACCTTCCGTCTGCAAAGCGCATGTGTAAACCAGGAGGGATTTCGTCAAAGAGTGACCTGTCCCACCGTCTCGATTTTCTTGCAAGAATTCTCTATTGGCCTCTCTCAAAGGAACACCCACAATCTTCCGGCTAGATGGCGGAGGGTGCCCGATCGTCTGAAACACTGGAGTCTTACTGGTCGATGGGTCTCACTTCCGGACCATCCTCTGCTGCCAAGTGAACCCTTGTGGTCCTTTTAATTGAGGTAACACATCGTACGATGGACGGGATGCAGAATAACTCTTACACCAGATAATAAGACCGACTCAGAAAGTTGGCAAAGGGCCTCATTACAACCTTGGTGCTAAGTGCACCAACTTTACCACCATGGTGTAAACTCCGTTTACACCATGGTGGATGGCGGATTTACCGCCCCATTACAAGGTGAGTGGGGCGGTAAATCCCCATTTCCCATTTTCCCTTCCCCATTCCCATTTTTGCCCCATAGGGCATAATGGGAGTGGGGAAGGCGCTAATTACGGCACCGTAAATTACGGTGCCGTAATTAGCACCAAGGTGCCTTAGCACCATGGAACTTAACGCCTGCAAAAAGCAGGCGTTAAGGTGGGAATCAGGCGTTAAGGGTTAACGGTGGCGTTAACCCTTAACGCCTGAGTTGTAATGAGGCCCAAAATGTCTGTTTTATTCTCAATTATGTTATGGTATGTTATGTTATGTTGAAGGTACTTATATAGCGCACTGTCACCAATAGAATTGGTCCCCAGGTGCTCTGGCGGATCTGTAAATGAGAAGGTGGGATGGGTTAGTAAGGTGAAGAGGGAGTTCGATAGTGAGAGGAGTGGTGTACTGTTGGCAGCTTCAACTCGGTAGATACCGGGTGCTGATCTTTGCTGCAAGTATTGGATCGATGTCAGTCCGTGTGATCTGTTGGTGTGGCTTAGGTGTTGTTGCAGTATGGTGAAGTGTGTGCAACTTGTTGTGTGAGAGATGGTTGAATTCGTTTTTTGAGTGAGATAAGTATGCAGAGAGTTTGAGCTTATATTGGTTAGCGGGTTATATGACATATAACATGCTAACATTCACAGTTCTGTCTAAGTGTAATACCTTTTGATAACCATAATTCCGTCTAAGTGTGGCACTCGCTAACCATCACAATAATTTTCTAGATATGGGCAGGCTAATGTTCTCAATTCTAAGTGTGGCACATGCTAACATTCAAGTTTAATCTAAGTATGTCTCATGCTAACATCCACAACCCCATCCAGATGCAACTCAGGACAATGTTCCCAATTCCAAGTGTGGCACATGCTAACATTCAAGTTCCATCTAGGTGCAGCATGTGCTAACATTCAAAATCCTATCTAGATATGGCACAGGCTAATGTTCTCAATTCTAGGTATGGCACACGCTAACATTCAAGTTCAATCTAGGTGTGGTACATGCTGGCATTTACCATCCTATCTAGATGCGATGCCGGCCAAAGTTAGGAATTCCATCTAAGTGTGGCACATGCTAACATTCACAATCCTATCTAGATGTGGCGCACGATAATGTTCTCAATTCTAAGTGTGGCAAATGCTAACATTCAAGTTCCATCTAGGTGTTGCATATGCTAACATTCACAATCCTATCTAGATGCAGCACAGGCTAATGTTCTCAATTCTAAGTGTAGCACATGCTAACATTCAAGTTCCATCTAGGTGTGGCATGTGCTAACATTCCCAATCCTATCTAGAGGCTATGCAGGCCAAAGTTAGGAATTCCATTTAAGTGTGGCACATGCTAACATTCACAATCCTATCTAGATGTGGCACAAGTTAACATTCAAGTTCCATCTAGGTGTGGCACGTGCCAACATTCACAATCCCATCCGGATGCGGCACAGGCTAATGTTCTCAATTCTAATTGTGGCACATGCCAACATTCACAATCCCATCCAGATGCGGCGCAGGCTAATGTTCTCAATTCTAAGTGTGGCACATGCTATCATTCAAGTTCCATCTAGGTGTGGCACATGCTGACATTTACAATCCTATCTAAATGCGATGCAGGCCAAAGTTAGGAATTTCGTCCAAGTGTGGCACATGCTGACATTTACAATCCCATCTAGATGTGGCGCAGGCCAGAGCCAAGAACTCCAACCAAGTGTGGTGCATGGAAACATTCACATTTCTATCAGGGTTCTTCCTAATTCCATCTAAGTGAGGCAGATGCCGACATTCACAAACCTATCTAGATGGGACACAGGCTAGCGTCCACAATTCCCTCCAGGTGTGACACTTTTTAACATTGACTAGTGTGTTAGGATGCAGTACAGGGCAACATTTCAAATACTGTCATGGATAAATCCGGTTGGTGGTCACAAAACTTTCTAAGTATGCATGGGCTATGTTATGGGAAGGTAAGGTAGAGTGGTGGGGGCTTTCTGGGGGAGAGTAATTGCTCTACTCCCCACCCATGCCACACTTACAGTTTTTGTTGGTGTCTGTTAACTGCTGGCTTCACTGGCTTCCACTGTGGACACCTGCAGACACAATATTAAGCCACCTCTGCAGGAGCCGCCCTTTGCCTTTAATTATCTAAAACAGGGAGTTACAACGGACATCAACGGATGTCTCACAGCATAGTCACAAGGCATTTCATTAAAAAACATTCTTATATAACAAAAACTCATTATATGTGATGTCATACTATATGGCAAACTAAGAAAACCTATGTGGGGTTGTGGTTGGTTCAAGGGGAACATCTAAGTATACTTTCTATAAGGGATTGGATTGCGATTGGTTCTCTACAGTCAGGTGGACAACATATGCCTTCCTCTAGTGCAAGTCATCTTCATCAGTTACTAGATACACGGTACATCATTAGCTCTCAACCTATAAGGCCCTTCGTTATATTGCCTCCTACAAGTGGTTGGAACGTGTGTCCCCTTCTGGAACATTTGATTCACTAGCAGAAAGTAGGATGGTACCCCAGGTGCTGGTGGGTGGACTTAACCATACCTCCCCACCCAATTAGCCCATCATCTCTCATCACTCATGGCTTCTGCCATTCAGATTTTCTTTGAACTTGGTCTTGTAGAAGCCTCCCTCCTCTGGGAATATAAGGGAGTGTGAGCATGTTCATTTTATAGCATTTAATTGTCTTGAATAAAGAAACTTGCCACTCAGGGTGTTCTCTCTTTGCAGCATAACAAGGGATGCCTCAGCATCTCATATTCACTGTTCTTCAAGGACGAATAACCAGTTTTGGCTGACTTAGCCTTTGACACCAGGCCAAACAGATTTACTTTGATCCATCTTCGAGCTTCAGCTTATTTCTTTGCTGCGACACACACACATGGCTATCAATCCTCCTTTCTCCATGGGTTGAGCTTACTAAGATTGTGACATCGAATATCCAGATTCTATATATACATAATGGTGGCACTGTCTGCAGTCTACTCACTACGTATAGCCAGACCTTACGAGTCTCCTTGCAGTACAGCATCTGAAGAGTTATAAAATGGCTTGTATTTTCTGCAGTGCTTCTTCACACATGCAATCTTTGTTCCACACATGAAAGTCTTCATGATTCTTTACTTCACCATCAGATTCTATAAGGTCTATGCATTCTCTTCTTTGGTCATCCTTCTCAGTGCATCACTCGCATTTCTTGTAACATCACCAGCCACTTCTCTCACATCTTCACACTTCTTCCGGGAGCTCCCCCAGGAGACCATAATCTATTCAGGGATACATCATATAGAGTTTTCTCAGTGGATACCTTGTCTCAAGGGCTCTTCATGGTATATGTGCCATTACTGGCGTTGCACATGTCTCAATTTCCAGATTCCAACATATACGCAGAATAGGGGTGGGACATCCTGCAGAGGCATGCAGCTTCTCCTCTACATCAGGGCTCTGGTTCTCTCTAGGCTGGACTATTGGAACATCCTCTTTCTAAATCTTCATGCCTCTACTCTCCGTCCTCGACAACTCCTCCAGAACAGGACTGCAAGACTTGTCCTTGGCCTGAAGCCCAGGGATTGTATCTCTCCAGCTCTGAAATCCCTTCACTGGGTCCCAGTGGCAGCAACAATCAAGTTCAAGACCCTTTGCATTGTCCAAAAGGCTTTCTGGGGCCTGGGACCACACCACCTCCAACTCTCTCTTCCTAAATATCTGCCTTCTCCTCAAGCTCTCCACTCATCCACCTCCAACTCTCTGAGGGGCAGTCAAATTTCCAAGCAAATAATTGGGGGTAGATCTCTTTCTTTGGCTGGGGCCTCCCTCTGGAACAGCCTCCCTGCCTCTCTGAAACTTGAGCAGAACCATCTCTGGATCTGGCAGCAATTCAAGGCCTTTCTCTTTGCTTCTGCCTTCTCTCTTCCTTTCCCTTGCTGATCACCTGCTTGTTCAATGCACTGGTCACCTGTGTTCTAGGGAAGAGGAAATCGCTGAGGGGCCCATAGGTTAGCACTCACCCTCCAGAACTTGTAAGACAAGATAGCTGCACCATATGAGGACAGGGGGTGTAGGATTCACTTACTCCAACACGACTCAATAATGAGGACTCACTAAGTTGGCAAAGGGAAGTCCGTTTAATGACAAGTACATCAAACAGAGAAACAAATGGAAATCAGCAGATTTGCGATCCCCTGTCTCGCTCCGACTTCCTCGAACCTCAGTCGAACAGCAATTCTTATAGGCAAAAATCATCATCACTGACGTCTAATTATATAAAAAATCATCATGCAATATAATTGGTTAGGAAAGGTAACTTAAGTATAGGTGTTATATCTGTATATGATAAAAGGGCATGCGGATTGGATAACTCTTATCGGGTGGGTGTCTACGCCCATCCCTATACATCATGCGTGATAGACGTCACTACAACTACGACGTTCTATTGGTTACAATATCTATAGGACTCCAGATAACTTGGTCCATTGTGATTGGGCAGGTTACTCCCCTAGACATTCATTTCCACTTTTAATTAGCAGCATTCAGAATGGACACCCCTGTGCCTGGTGTCCCAAGTTTCACCCTGCCTCCCTTCCATCAATAAGCAGTTTAGGGCGATGTGTCAATTAGTTGGCTAAGGATGGCCCCGAAACTGTAGTCTCTTATCGGGAAAGGTTATGGCATCCTCGGGTCCTGGATGACATCAGGCGATGGTACTTCTTCGCGCATGGTCGGTCACGTGATAGTTCACCATGAATCTGCTTCAGTTTCCAGCTTTTAGTGCATTTAATTCTGTGTCAGACTAGCCACCTGCATGGGCCCCCCTTATCTTGACATTCATGAGGCAGGCTGGTATGCTCTGAAGTTTGAGTCTTGTTAGCTGACGCTCTCCTCCCTTTCTCTGGGTGACCTCCATTTCCTAGGCATGAGCCGCTCTTTGTTGAGTTTCGATTCTGCTCCTTCTCTTGCCTTTGGATGGTTTTGAAACTTGGCCTATCAGGCCTCTGGCTGCCTGGGTACATTTCGTTTTTACAAAATGGAGTCGCACTTGTGTCATGTGCCTTATTGAGGTAGATATATGGTTGGCGCTTGCCACTCTACCTTCTACTAAGCATTGCAAGCAGTATCGATTTCTTAGCATCTTGCGTTTCAAGCCTATTTATACATGTTTAACAGGTCGGTTTCTTCCATCTTGTCACGTAGCACTGTTTCCTCACGTTTTACCATTGTCTCTTCTCTGTGTCTATTACATTTATTTCGTAGTTACTCACACTGGCGTGCTTGTCTTTGATAGCCGCTTTTGTTCATTCACGTGTCTGTTCAGGCCCTTGTGTCAGTTCCACTGGCCTTCCATTAAGGCTTTTGGGGTCTCTTCGTGGACCGCGTGTAGGTACTCTTCGTTCCGTATCAGTGGCTGGTATGGCTGTCTGATAGGGTACCATGCTGCCCAGGGTTGTCTGGTTATGGGTGATTCAACAGGTATGGATCTTCTGATGTATACTGGGCAGAGTCCCAGTGCAGCTCTTTGTAGGTTCATTTGCTCTTTATACGTCACATACCTTGGCGAGTATGCTCCTGGTACCTCGAAATGAGGGGAAGGGGTGCAGGCCAAGTCTGGGACCTCCTCTACACCTGGCCACCCTCAGAATCCGGGCCCAGGTCCCTGCCTGTCCAGCACAAATCCTGCACTGCCTTTTTGCTCCCCTTGTGGTCTGTATCTGTAACCCTACAATCCCCTCTCTCTCACTTATTTGCCACCCGTTGTCTGCACTTATGATTACCCGCACTTGCCACACATTGACTGAACTCTTGTTTTTCTCCTTTGTCCAATACTTCTCCATCTTCCCCCCCCACCCAGAGCAATTCTCCCCTCACCCCATTCCCTGCTCTTGTACGTTGTTTTGTCCTCCCTTTGTTTCCCCCCTCCTTGTCTTGTCGCGCCTAGAAACACTTGTGTACAGGCGTGTTATAAATGCCATATCATATATTATCTTTCACCTATAAAAGGTGGGTCTCCCATCCCTTCTTTGATTCACTTTTGGACCATTCAGGACATAAGGAAGGATTTGTTTGGACCTCTTTTTGGGTAAATTGACCTTTTCAAATGCCTTAGCCATTGAAGTAAAAATGAGTTATCAAGCCCTGTTCTCTAACCACTCAGAGGGCAATTTGGTGGGTGACACTTGATGAGGAGCAAGGCCTTCCACTCTGCTTGACTAGTCTGTGAGAGCAGAACCTGAAAGCATTCCATTTGTCATAGGCCCACCTGCAGTGGGTCTCACATAATTCCGAGAGCTAGAACTGCCATGATCCATGTTTTCATCTCATCAATCCAAGTGAACTGCCATAAAGTCATATTCTCCATATTCAAACCACAGGTGCCTGCCAGTGTTACTTTTCACACTCGGGAGGATAGATCAGGGGTAACGTGCTTGCCTTGGAAGCAAGATGACACGGAGCAACTCAGGTTCCGTCTCTCGGTCCGCGCTTAGAAACCTATGGGTATTAAGCACGTTATAAATAACCTATCATATCATATCTTAACACTCACTCATACTACGATCCACTTCTTCTGCACCTTCTAACCGGTTTGTTGCTGCATCATTCAAGCTCAGGCATGTCACCTGTTCGACTCACAGATGCAGTTTGCAGTTGTGAACGACTTTGAACCACTGCCACTGGAACATCACATCAGACCATCAGGGTCACAGCTTCAAACCACCAGATCTCGGCTTGAACCACTGGGACATCGCATTACATGTCAACACCAACCAGAGGTTACCAAAGTCTCAAACCGATTTGACCTTTGAACCAAACGTGATTAGCCATCCGAACTGCACTGCTTGACCACCACCTCTGAACCAGACTGGGCACCCTCTTCAAACTCAGCAGCAGCTCAATACCTACATCCAAATGACTGGACTGACCCGATCCTGGTTCGATCCACAGTTACCACACCTCTGAGCCTGATTCGACATCATCAAACTACCTAAACTTGGAATCAGGTTCTTTGAAGTGGCCCTGTCCCCCTGGTCCACATTTTTAGTCCTAGATCATCACAATTTCCCTTTTGCACATTTTTCCCAGAAGGATATATGTTATTTGACCTTCTAGTTGTATTTCTTGCTTGTGTTTCCTCCCTGGTAAGTATCTGGTGTTTGTGCATAATTGCATACTGGCTGTCTCCTTCTCCCTTTACAGGTGTGGGTTTTTAAAGTGTTTTTGGTAATTGATGTGTAATTGATGTGTGTAATTAAAGTACACATTATCATGAAACCTAGATTGTACTGTATTTTATTTTGAAACCGTGCACTATTGCTATTTGGGTTGCCTTCTTCTGCCCAGATTACCACAAAAGGCAAAGGAGGTATATCTCTTAGCTGTGACTGTTTTATATTTTGATTGCGATCACTGCCAGTTTGTAGATGTGTTGGTTCTGAGAAGGTGGTTTATCCACTACTAATCCTTATACTCCTGCGGAGCACAAGTCCTTTCATCACATCAACATCCTCCTACCATGGAGTTAATACAGGAGATGCAGATCAGTAGGTTGGGGCATGACTTGAAGATATAGGTTGTCCATGAGAAAAAGCCACATATCATGAGAATAATATCCTCCAACAGGGGGGAAGTGTAAGTCATTCAAAGGACTCTACAGATCTTCGTGGCTCAACTAAAAGTCACTTCAATCATTGTGCAGACGATAATGTCACAAAATCATATGTGAACAAGGAAGGGGGAACACAATGTAATTCCCTGTAGTTTGCTTTTCAGCAGGTCCTGAAGCAGGTGGAGGAGTACACTCTGAGCACATTCTTTCCATCATCTCAGGAATTTTGTATGTCCAAAAGTTCTTTCAGCCATATTCACTTTCAAGACCAATACACTTTTGTCCTGCTTCTAATAGTAAAATGACACATTAATAAGTCCACTCAGATCCCCCCTTAAATTCTCTACTTATCCTAGGTATTTAGAAAAAAAATGGTAACAACCCAACACAACCTCTAATAAAGGGAACATGGTGTATCCGATCACTCATGTTTAGTATAATGGTTTTGGGATAACTTACCTAAGCACAATCATTTGTAATAATGGCAAACCTTTACAAAAACCTGCTTTGCAACACAACTAAGAAACCCTCACTAAAGAGACACATCTTTGCCTAACGTGCACCTGAAACCTTATGTGTCTGAGAACAATATGCATGTGCATTCATTTTGGAGAGTGGATACATATACAGGCATGTGTATCTTTGTTTAATGATAAAGAGGCACCATGTGGTAAAATAAAAGACAGAACATCACATGGCTCCAGTGGCAGCATCTTGGGAGGTTTTGTGGTCACTCTCAAGAACATTGCAATGAAGAGTGTTCTGTGAGACTTCCTGAGCTAATGCATGGTGTCATTGTTCAATTCCTTTTTTCAGACAATCCACCTAAAGCGTTGAAAACCTTTTGGTGTAGTTACAAGGGAACATGTGACGAGGAAAATATGAAATTCACCACGCTCATATAAGCAATGAGAAAGAATATGCAACATCATTTGAAATAATGTATCCCTTTTAAATGTTTTTTTTTTTCTTTTCAGATGTGGCTGAAAGTAGGTTAGACCAACTTTGCAAAAGCATTGCACTATACATAGGAGATCACACTTGTGTGAGGATACATTGTAATTAGGCTCTTGTTTTCCTTCCTGATGAGCGTGCATTCAAACTTAGCATTACATTATAATGCAAACATATCCTCTTTTCAGGATACTTTTTAATGAATTTGAATTCTAATAAAAATATGAATCCACCAATGTAACTAAACTCAGTACATGCATCCTGTATTATTGTTTTAAGTTTTGCCTGATCTTAGCACCACCTTGAGGCAATATGTTGCTATAGAAAAGAGGAAGGTTGTTGAGGCACTCCCCTTCTAACTCACAAGCCTTCATTGATGTCCTTCTCCCTTGACTGTCATTTGTCAAAAGTCGCAACCCTCTTCATCATTTTGCTGCTTTGTAAAACTCCTTCTACTTCATCAAAGCTCTTTTCCTTCATCATATTCGTTCACTGTTCTCTCACACAAATTATTGCATAATACAGTCATCAGAATGGTCATTGTCACTGTCCTTCCCCCACCTTCATCACAGTCCTTCATGACAGTCTTTCCTTCTTCTTCACATTCCTACTTTGACATGTCCCGTCTCCTCGTAATAGCTCTACATTAGTGTCCTTTTGCATCATCACATTTCTTCTCCTTGATCACAGTTCGTCTCCTTCCTCACATCCTTTCGTCATCATAATCATTCATCTTTGTTAGCCCTTCTTCATTGGTTCTTCACCTTTGTAAATCCTTTGGTTCAGTCCTCCTTCATCTCAGTCCGTGTCCTTCATTAGTCTTTTATCACTGTCATTCTCCATCATCAGTCCTTCATCACAGTACTTCCCCTGTATTAGTCATGCTCCTTCATTAGACCTTAATCACAAACAATCCCTTTAATATTCCCTCCATCACATTCCTTCTCCTACATTATAGTCTTTCTCCTTAATCACATTCCTTTTTGCCACAGTCTTTCTCCATCAACAGTCTTTCATCACAATCCTCTTTTATCACTGTCTTTCATCATTGTCTGTCTCCTCTATTGCAGTCCAACATAAGGCAATCTATTTCATCACATCCCTTCCCTATACTCACTGTCCTCTGTCACAAACATTCTCCTTCATCAGAGTCTCCTTCCTCACAGTACTTAATCACAGTCCTTCTCTATCACATTAATTTCGTTCAGTGTTCCTTCATAAGAATCACTCTCCTTTGTAATGGCATTTCTCCTTCTTCGTTCAACTGAGCCAGGCAAGTCTTGGAGTCAGTTACAGGTCCATATCCCCATGAGCATTGTGTTACTTCCTTTAGCTTTTCTACTAGTCTCCCTTCATATGTAACTCTTTGTCTCTTTCTCTGTCTCACTTTCTTGCTTTTTTGCTAACCCTTTCTCTCATAAGCATACATGTATTGCACAGCATGCCAACCAACTTTATCCAGTTACATGCCAGTAAATAGCCAACATCAATAATCACAATCGAACCATATCAAAGAACAATGAAACAGATGTGATCACAAATGAATTATAGATTCAGCGTTGAGAATGTTTAAAAGTCTCATATTCAAAATACCAATTGGTAAATGCTATAGCATATAAAAACATACTCATTAACAATAATGTGGCCAAAAGCATTAGTTCATCATCAAGACAGCAGGGCTCAAGTCTCAACTACAGTGCCAACATGTATTCCTTAATCTAAAAGTCATGTATGGGTAATTTGATAAAGCAACAGAGGTTTCCTTATCCTAACATGATTTGAGGAACCACAAAGAGTCATCCAAATGTCTGATCCTGTGCTTTTGAAATGGGGTCTGATCCAGGCGTTCCTTACATTAGAATACTTGGGGCAAAACAACAAAACATGGATACAAGTTTCCTTTACAGTAACCCAGATTGGGCAAGACGATGGGTTACCTGTTGCCCATTTCGATGTAATGTATGCGATTGGAAGAATGTTGAAAGGAAAATGAGACAGTATGGTTATGTGGTTCGTTTTCTCAATCTAACTATGGTACTGTTCGGTTCCCCAAGTATTTTTTATATTTAGATATAGTGAAGATTTTGAGCCTATATTCATAGAATCAATGAAATTATAGAAGAATGACTCTTGGAAGGCTCCTTTATCTGTTGTTATGGATGACAAGTCCATACTGGCAGGATTTCTTCATAGGTGGTCAAGGCCAAGTTCTGTCATTATGTTTTTAATTAATTAAGTTTGGAGCTGTGTCGTGTGGTGGTGATAGTACCCAGAAGCAAGGTCCGACAACCCTGGAAGTGCTCCATGACTGCCACCAATAACGTGTCCGGCACCGGTCTCGTTCAATGGGGACTTACCGGTGTAGTCCAACCTTTGCAGGACCGGTAACTCCCCATTGAAAAAGCCATTCCACATTCCCATTTGAGCCTTCATAGGGCTGAGTGGGAATGGGGAAGGCGCCGATAACGGTACCGCAAATTGCAGTACCATTACTGGCTCTGAATTCACTTAACGGGTCCCGTCCATAACGCCTGGTCAGACCAGGCGTTAAAGGAGGGACCCACTAAGGGAACTCATAGTAGGGCGGTAAGGGATTACCAGCACCGGTCTCCTTACCGGTGCCCGGTATCCCTTACCGCCCCACTCGTAATGAGGCCCAATGTGTTTCCAAGCGCTTCAAGGCAGGGAGGGGCACATGGGAGAATACAGTGACATTCTTAAAAGTCCTTGGTACAATTCAATGGGCCTCATTACACAGACGGCGATGGACGGCGGTGGACCAAGGTGCTTGGCTATTAGCACCTTGGTCCATGCCGGTAAAATACCGGCACCGCCTTGGAGGAAAGGGGAATTACCGCCCTATTCCAAGGTTGGTGGGGCGGTAATTCCCCCATTGCCCTTCCCCATTCCCATTTTTGCCCCATAGGGCATAATGGGAATGGGGAAGGTGCTAAGTACGGCGCCTGCAAAAAGCAGGAGTTAAAGTCTCCAACCCGCAAAGGGACCTCGTAGTAAGGCGGTAAGGGTTAACGGTCACCGGTACCATTAACGGTGACTGTTAACACTTACCGCCGTCTGTGTAATGAGGCCCAATATGTGAAGAATAACTATCATAATCAGCTTAGCGGCAAGGAGCAAAGAAGGGACGTGGGGGGGAGGGAGGGAGAAGTAGACAGACAAGCCGCTACATTACTATGTCTAAGGACAATTGTAGTGATGGATTTTAACAAGAGGGAGGAAGGGTGGAAGATGGAGTTGGAGTAAGGGAGAAGGCGAAGAACAAAACAAGCAACTATCTTGACGAGCCAAATACTGCTGGAGGGAGAGAGGAAGGGGAGGACAAGGATGGAAAGGGTGGGAGACAAACAAGCTACTATCACGCAAGTCAGGGACACGATGATAGAGTAAGCACTATTAGAAATGGAAGGGAGGGGGGGAGTGGAGGGCAAGGAAATGAGACGGACGAGCGGCAACATTACTATGCCTGATGGTAATTGAGGTAATGCCAGAATGTCGCAGGAGGAGTAGATGGGAAGGGGGGGGCAGGGAAATGAGACAAACCGGTGGCTTCATTACTAAGCCTGACGGCAATTGAGGTAATGGTGGCATAATAAGGACAGTGTGTTAACTGCCAGCTTTTTACAGGTATTACAGGATACACTGATCAACCTCCCAATCTTGCTACCCTTCTGATCCTATGTGCAGCATTATCATCAGCACTTTTCTTTTTTGTTTTCAAGTGGCTTTACACGCAGCTTCAAATGTATTTGGGGGAGTTTTTCAGGCAGGTTATGTATACATGTAACATCTTGTGCAATTTGGAGAAGCTAGTGAATTCACCCTGTTGGTCCTTCCAGCATCCATGGGATATATTGTCTTGGATCAGGCTCGCCAGTGCGCACCACTAAGAATGTCAGAGCAGGTCCTCTGTATTGGTTTCCCGGGAAAATGATGCATCTCGTGGGGATTACATCTTCTTCTCATCTTTGTGAAATGGGTATTCTCCCCCGCCTCATCATTTTCGGAAGACCCTGTTTTAATTGTAGCTTTGCGTCAGGTAGGGAGGTCAGTGTTTGACTGACCTACCACCCTCCATCCGCTTTTTCCCTTCCTCTCAACACAGTGTGCTTAGAGTTACCTCCATGGGATTAGAAGTTGGCAAAGTTCAGCTTCCCTGATGCTTTGCCAGTAGCCGTGGTTACAGCTAGATAGTTCTGTGGTGAGATGTATAGCTTAATCACTATGTACTCTTGTCAGGGATGGGGTGATGACATTAGACCAGGTTGGGGCTGACTCAGCACTTATATCTTCCAAGGTTGATGGACCAAGTACCACACATATGTAGTATTGCAGCACATGAAAAGTGGTAAATTAACAGTTGGGGGGCTTTCTCTGATCCCCTGCGTTTTTCAGGGTTCAATGGGAGTCCACCAGGGCATTAGAAGCCCAGGGCCTGGTCATAGGAATGCTTTGGGCAAAAGTTGATTAGGGTGAGGTTTCCCCTTGAGAGCAGATCTTTTTAATGCAACCGTGGCTTGTATGTGCATGGTACAGATATGTCTCACTGGACTCTAATTACATGTTGTGGTGGCCAGGGGAGTTGCTAGGTCTGGAAAAGACCCGGGGCTAAGCTGATGTCGGAACTGTTGGGACTGGGGGCTAGCTAGTCTTTTGGCTGTAGCTCCTGAGATTCTATCCGGGGCTACAACCAAAAGATCAGGGGCTATAACCCCCTTAGCCCCCCCCTAGCAACGCCCCTGGTGGTGGCACTTTGCCCTCCAGGGCATCAGATTGGGGCTCACTAATACGTGGCTTTGACATTCCCTCAGTAAGTAATGAATGTGATGGGAAAAGGGTAGAGGGAGAAATTCCCTGATTACGTATATTTGGTAATCTTCATTCCTCTTAGTCTTACTTTTGCTCGTCAAATTCATGGCGTCCCAACCATCCCCTGTGGAATGGCCATTGAGCCTTCAATAAGTCATGTGTGTGATGAGGAATTGTAGGACTTGAAGTAAATAAGATTACCATCTGTAATAAGGTCATTGTATAGTTTATTAATTGTTTAATGTATTTTCTCTAGCCAACACGTTAACTAAAAATAGAAACACCCTTGCTTCTAAAGAGTGCATGTTTGGTCTTGTTTACTGGCATAAAAAAAAATAGGTCAATCTTGTAACTTTGCAGACTAATGAATATTTTAGCCAATGCTATAAATAATTACTGTAAAAAAAGAATGAATTCAATTTGAACAGCACCGTGTGAAGCAAGGCATTAATACAATGTAGGCTAAACGACCTGAACCTTTGCCTGGCACGGTGTGTAGCCGGCAGGCACCTCCACACAATAGACATTACATTACACCCACAGCACACTCTTTGCATTCTGAGCTTGGACTCGGCGGAGCCGGAATCTCGAGCAGGCGTGCTGGTGATTTCAGATGCCAGCGCTGCTAACCCAAGTGGCAGCAACACCAGCTTTCGCAGAAGCCTTACTCTTAAAAGAGCAATTTGGTTGGATGTGCGGCTATTAGGATCAGGCAGCAGACTTAACGCTGTCAGAACACTGCTGCTTCTCGTCTGTGACCCCCCCCCCCACCCCCGAAACCTAACATCTCTCTTTTGCGCTGGACACGGGCGTTAATGTTTTCTACGTTTTCAAGCAGGCTCACGCTGGAGGCAGGAGGAGTATTTTGTCACGGGAATCTAATTGAGAAACAAAAATAATTTTGCACGTACTACAACAATAGTGTCAGTGCCAGGTGCGTGCTGCTGTGTCAGGGACGCCGAATCCGTGAGAAGCATGCCGCTTTTCTCAGGGCTTCAGCTCTGATATATCACTTCAACAGACCAGGATGGGGGGAAAACAGGACCCTGCTCCGAATTCTCAATGATTGATGACTAGTTCCTCGACAAACGGAACATGGAACGGGCGAAAAGGGAGAGGTGAGACACAGTAATTGGAAAATAACCTGTGGAGATGCGTCCTTCGTGCAAGCAGGGGAGGATGACCGTGCTGGAACTTCTGGTTTTCACGTTGCTGTTCTCTGGCGCGACCCTGGGCAAGCAGAGCCGGACCAAGGGCAAGCACTGGAAAGGTGGTAAGTGCCCGAAGTTTTGTCACGCATGTCAGGATGACGCAGCAGGAAAAGAAAACAACCCTTCGCGATGAGTAATGTCTTTGTAAATTGTGCCTTTCGCGCTTTAATAGCCGAGACAATGGTTAATGTTTTTTGATCATCTGATATTCCAGGGCACCTCTGGTGATGTATGGACACGGCGACAGGCGCTGCAAACGCTGCAGCTTCACCGTGCCTTCTCACCAGCACTGGTGATCTAGAAGTTATGTGTGTTTGGGCAGTGGAGCTATGTAAGTGGTCATGTCTGTGGGCAACCACATGTTGTTTATGGTGACACGTAGATGTGTAGAGTCTATTGGCATATTGGTAAAAGAACCCCAATGGGTAGCAAAGTGTTTGATTCAATTGGAAGTAGAGTATTTTTAGCATGCTTAGTGAACGGTACTGCTGTTTGGGTGCATTATAAGCAGGTGGAAATAACACTCGCATGCATTACGATTCCCCCGCCTTGAAAGAAGTCCACGAAGCATGATCAGTTTACTTAATTGTTGCTATTTGGACGGAATGTGCTCATTAATGTGTTGAGTCGAAACAAGGGCTTGAAACACTAATGTCATGAGTGGACGCACATAGCAGATTCTGCCATGAATAATCTAATAGAAGTTTGTGTTGAGCATGCAGTGTTTTCCATTTATGTGAGCTGGTGTTATTGATTGGTTACACGCTGGGTAATGGCTCATCAGACGCTGCCCCGCAGCAGGGGGTGTTTATCTCACCTTCAATAACACTTGTTCTTTGCCTCTAATGCTCACGTTGCGATCTGAGGTTAAAGAGAGCATCACCATTAAAAAGACGTTTTAATATTTTATAACAGCATCCCTGCATGAGTATTCCCCCCCACCTCCTTGTACATTTGCTTTGCCGCATACATTAAAGGCACCGCAAATCCTCCACCTATCTTCAAGGGAGAGTTCCAGGAGGTACTTAGCCTGATCCGGAAGGAAAACAATCAGAGAAAGTTATTGCAGCACATTTGGTCTGCAGGGTATGTGCTTGGCTTTGACATAGTATTCCTATAGCCTTAGCTCCCGTAACTGCTGGCTCTGTGGTCCATTAGCTGCTTTGCAATTCGTTTGCAGTGGCAAGTGAATGTTATGCCACAGTCAACTGCAACATTTTCCATAAATGTCCCACTTTTGGAAGAATTCGATGGTGACATTTTAAGGGTCACATTTTATTTGGTGCTCATCCTGAAGAAGTAATATGTTGCCACGTGGCAGTACATGATTTCTGCCATGCCGGATTTACCTACTCTGATTATTGAGCAGCCACCCTCAACATAGGGAGTTCCTTCCCTACCCACTCAAGGTGTGACACAACAAACTGTTTAACAGATTGTTTAATTCAGCCCTACTTCAGACACGTATCATGCCGCTTGTATCCCTCCCCCTGAGATACCAATGAGCCAAGAACCAGGCCGTTGTACAGGAAATATGTTTGTATTTATTTAAGTTAAACATAATAGAAATCACACTGAATTACATGAACCACCTTCTTTGTGGCTCACCATTAACTTCTTGTTACTCAAATCAGTTACACAAATTAGTTGAAACAAAACACACATCTCAATTATTTACTTTCTACACATTGCACTTCAAGAAATAGTTAAACTGATCAATAACCAAAACAATGATAAATGTAGTGCTATGCAATTTTGATTTTCCTGCAGGCTTAAATGGCTAGCAGTAGGATTTCAAGATTGGTACCAATACATATGGCGATTATGGTGTCACCCACACTTTTGGTTTAAAATAAACACAGGGTGATTTAGTGGTTAGTTTTTCAGACTTCCCCTACCTTGGCCTATGTTGGGGGAGTCAGACAGAAAAATGTGAATGGTGTGGGATGGTGTGAGAATTTAGGAATTTAGGATTTTCAGCACCTCCCACCCACTTAAAGGCCTTTGTTAGGGGAAAGTTGCACAAAAAGATTTGACTGATTTAAGAACAAACACAGCCCTCTTCCTTAAAGAAGTTGGGGTCAACGGGAGAAAAAGGATTACCCAATTAAATTATAGGCTAAAGTTTTTCAGCACATCCTGGGAAGTGAGCTTTGTTAATTTTGAATTTTAACAAAAATCACCCCATAGTGTTCTCCAAATGGGGAATTAATAAAATTAATCTTTTTAGTTAAGTAGGTTCAGGACCTACACAGTTTTTCACCCCACCCACTATAAAGAAAAAAGGGATTTAAGGCAAGCAGACTCCCCACCTTTCGGTGTCCCAGTACAAATGTCTACTTACATAGAATGCCTCTGTTTAAAGTTCAGGACAGCCAGCTGCATGTCAGGACCCCCTGGAAAGTTGGGGAGGAGTCTGGTCACTCCACTCTCAAGGATGGATTCCTGCTCGTACCATAGGACTCAGTCAGCTCTTAGGCCTTCCTAGAAATAGACAGCTCCACCCAGTTACACTCTCAACAATCTCCTCTGGTGTTTCCTTGCAGCTGTCAGATGTTAAGTTTAATCAGCACTCTTCAATGATAAATTTCAGCAGTTCTTTCCCTTCCTCCTAGTGCAGCCCCCCTTATATGCAGAGATGACCCCACCAATTTTACAATCTTGGGGAAGAACTCTGCCAGAGTTCTCACACAACTATGATTCAACAGTTACCCTTCTCTCTCCTCCCCATGCCAGCCCCTCTCTACGGATTTGTTTAAGAATCTGGAGCAGACATATAGCAGCTTTTGTTCTCATGTCAGATATTTTTGCAAAAACTAGTTTTGTGTCAACATTTTATAATTTTACAAATAACTGCAAAAATACACATGTTTTCTGATTCAGCTAATAATAGGGAATTACATATGACAATGACAGCCATGTCCGCAAAATATTGCACGACCATGTGGAAATTGTCTGCCGTTTCTGTACACATCATAACAGTTATGAATATGTCATTTGTTACCTATATTTCTAATTGTATCCTCCACCCGTTTACCAACTCTCACATTTGGAACATTTTCAGATCAGCCAGAAACACATCTTAGCTAGCCATTACAGTTCCCTAACTCGTAGGTGCATGAATTTTATATCACCAGCATCACCTTGGAATTACCTAATCAATGGTATATAAATGAAGAGAATCCACTTTATGCTTGCTGGGAAAAAGGCCTAAATGATAATAGTGCTTTTAAATTAATAGTAAATGTTCATGTGGGACAAATGGCAATTCTCCTGCCTCCAGGCGATATGGTCCCACTGGGCTCACCTATAGCCAGAGCTTTTATTGTTCTCTTTGAAGTTGGAGTTTTAGCCTCCTTCCTTGAATCCCACATTTTAACACGTGTTTGTCATGCTCCAGCCACAGAAAATTGCCTGCAGTAACTGCCTTCAGAGCCAGCAAGTCTGGGGAACACAGGGTTTTTCACAACTTTAGGAGGACACTTTATTGCAGTTTGTAATTAGCTGGGGGATTTAAAATCCAGACTGGTAGTGGGGGATTTCTTAGTGAAGTGTCCCACAGCCAGCAAAAGGGTTTGTCTCTGGCTTAGAGAAACTTTTTAATGAAAACAAAGTGGCTTTTCCTTTCAGATGTCTACTGGTATTTTGCATGCAAAACATAATATACATTACTTTTTGTCAACACACACCATGTCTTTTCACTGACACTTTCCTGTTAGGAATGGTACATGTTCACATTTATGGGATCATTCATGGAATTTTTGCGCCGAAAAACGGGGATTTGTGCGCCATTCTGCCCGCAAATTCCCATTTGTTAAACAGGGATTTGCGGCCAGAATGGCGCACAAATCTCTGTTTTTCGGCGCAAATAATTCCATGAATCAGCACCCTTATCTGCAAAGCCGCTTTTCTGTCAATGTTGAAAAATCCTGTTTTCATGAAAAAGGGACTTCAGTTTGGGGCCTATGAATGCACCCCATACAACTTTCAGGTTCATCACAATACTATAAGCACAGCAAATTAACATGCATTGGACAAGTGGTATTACTGGGTTTTCTCTAGAGGGATGCCTGAAGAGGCCTCAAATTTGGTTAATCAGGCCACTTTGTGTCTTTCATCGCTTATGGCGGCTGGAGCCACAAAGTGACATAGTTTGTGTGTCATCACGGATATGACAGGTCAATGCCTCATAGCAGTTGTTCTGCTCCTCATGCTCTATAAAAATGAGAAGTGCAGAAATATGGACCACATACATTGTCATGGGGACTGACATTAAGTCTTCTCCGTCCCCACCTGACTAGCTCTTTTTTACACCTGTCCACATGTAAGGCGGGTGGTAGAACATATTCAGTGTCTTTGTACATCCACATCCTTGGCCTGCTAGAATGTACTTAAAATCTCTAAACACAACTCTAACTCCACCAAGACTCTAATAAGTGCATTAGTCCCTAGCTACCTGGCATATATCTAGAGCGTCCTTCATGACTTCCTTCATTACTACTTCAGCCTTCCCCAAATCTCTATTTTTGATTTGAACACTGTTCAGCCTTCTAGAGCCATCTCTACCGACGTAGATAAAAAGAATTGGCTATTGCTGACCGCAAGGTCATCCACAATGTTCTCCCTCACGAAACATGAACATGTCAGCTTTACTTAGCCCGGAGATGCTCTGAATTCCAGACCACCCTTTGTAATAACAAATCCAGCACCATCTGAACACTTCAAATGCCCTCTGTGCCTTAGGGAGATCAGATTCCTTTCTTTCCAGCTCCTACTGCAACAAATACTCTAGATTCTTTCAGTACCTTCACAACTTATAAGTGTGTGCTTCCATTTTCCAGAGCACGATGTTGTAGATGTGCATGAACTCCCTATAGTGTGGCACAAAAACATTTATATTGTCATGTTGTTTTCCAGGGTTCCTCAGTCATTTATTGAAACATGTTTCATATCCATATTTTGGTTTTTGATTCACATACAACCTATGAACACATTTCTTGTTTTATGTTTTGTAGTAAAAGTGATAGAATTGTAATGGATAGAATATTTTGCTGTTCAGTTGTATTTCTCATTTGCCTATAGGTTCAGAAGACATCTTTCAGTATCTGTCTGACATTCTAAAGTCTGGCAAGTGGCTTTGAAGGCCATTGCACATATACATTGTGGTGCCAGATATCAGAACAACACTGTTGCATAGATGCCTGCGCCCCATGCAAGATTGGCTTTGTCCACTCGATTGTCCAAGGGTGCAGGAGAACACTGTGTCCTTCAAATTATTGTTTGAGTGGCCTTATGGCTAACGGTGTAGTCCTTGTCCACATACATATCCAGGAAAGTAATAGGTCCGGCCTGCAAATGTGGGTGTGGAACAGGTGTGTGTGTACAGCCCTGACTTCATAATTAACTGCTGATGCACCTACTTTACTTACATTGCCATATGATCACCCCTTTTTCTGTCTGCCACTCGGATGGGTTTACCTTTACAGTACAGAATTTAGCAGTGAAAAAGGCCCTCCTTTTACAGTCGAAGAGTGTGGGGTCAATGGAACCCTACCCACAGCCTATGCCTCTAAGTTGTTCTTAAACCCAACTGAATTTCTGCAATTGGACTCCGCTTGGGCACGGCCATTCTTACCCTGAACCCCTATTTTTATAAAAATGTGCAAGGGGAGAATAAACATTATTTTGATCCCATTTAAACTCACATCCAGGGTATGTCGTTGTCCTAATCAGAATATATTGTTCATGGTTAAAACTTGAATGTTAGGGTGAGGGATGTGAAACATGTTATGAGCATCAAGTCTATAGTGCATTATATACAATTAAGCAAACAACTTTTATTATATCGGAGACATATTTGTTAACTATAACGATGTGTGATCATTCCGATGTTCACAAAATGCTCTTTGATTTTATTAAAATCAGCGAGGAACACTTACCAGTGAACTTTGTTTCTCCTAGAAATATTTTGACGAGTGTACATGATTTTTCCTCATGCAATATTTAACTCTATCAGAAAAGAATTCTAGGTTTTGATCATTTGCAGCATACTATTCTTACCATGAATACAATGAGCCTGATTTACAAAAGCGTTTGGCAATGGGAGAATCCCATTGAAAAACACTATGTAAATCACGCCTGATATGTACTGGAAGTGATCATTAGAAGTGAACATTGCACAATCGTAAAATGAGCCAGTTTCCAACACTAGTGCAAATACATAATTTCAATTTGTAATAGCTTGCTTTACAAAAGAAAAGAAGAAAAAAACACAGTTTCTCCTTTAAGAGATGTATGTCTGCAAAGGCTTTGGTGGCTCTAGCAAATGTGCATCTGACAACACAACTCTTTCCTGGATAGAAAGAGGAAGAGATAGACAATAAGACAGTGGGAGACAGAGATGGAGAGACAGAGAGAGGGTGCTAGATGGGCTTATGATTTGCTGTGTATTGACTTTTTATAGTTTAATTTAACATTCAAACAAAAACGTAAGGTAGCAGGCCTGTAATCATCTTGTTGATATTTTAGTGATGCACATCCCAGTAATGTGATGTTATATGAATGTACACTGCACCTGTTTGCTCTTTGCTGCTGAAGTAAGATGCTTGAGTGAAGCTGAAAGATCATGTTGATAAACAGACGGATTAAATATCAGAACCACAGTGGCCTCCTATCTGCATGGTTCTTGGAGATTTACAATGTAAAAGTTGTCAGAAGAAGGTAACATAGCTGCACCTTATTTAAAATAGTTATGCTTAAGAGATTGGTGTGATGCAGTTGGAGTGGATTTGCCTTATTAGGTTCTGAGTTGTCTTGTTATATAAAGAATTGCAAATATATACTATGCAGCACTTCAGAAAGGTAACTGTTTTTCCTCTCCACGTTCCCTGGAGCACATGCACTTTAACCTTCTAATTTAGATTAGAGAACTGGTCCACATGTATTAGCACTGTTTTTATTTCATAATGGCATTTAAGGTTTATAACATAAATGCCATATCATATCATATCATGTATAATATTTATGCAAGTGAGTAATGATATACAGTAGGCCCAGCTTTACTTTATTAGGTTCTGAATTGTCTTGTTATATAAAGAAAGGTACATATCTAATATATAAAAGTCTTTTGAAGAGGCAACTGTTTTTTTTGTGCCCACTTTCCCTTAAGCACATGCAATTCAATCTTTGCATTTTTATTACAGAACTGGTCAACGTCTATTAGGACTGTTTTATTTCACACAGGGACACAAATTACCCATGTGAAGTTTGCTAACAGTGTTTTATGTATTTTAAGTGGAGTTTATTAAATTTCTTTTTAATTTCAAAATTTAGTTATGGAATATTTCAATGTTTCTGGTAGTTTTATGATAACTTGTATCCAGACTTGTATGGCAATTGCCAAAATAAAGTTGAAAAAACAAATATACAAGGTATCATTTGACCCTGCAGCCATGCATCCTGTGACTCCTAAGGTGGGCATGCAGTTTCTACAAAATAAAATCCATTGTCCATTACCATTATCGTTCAGTCGTCTTCCAATTTAGCTATCCCAACATCTTTTACTCCATGTTATTTTAAACATTCTTGTATACTTTGTTCATACTTCATACTTTCTTCATACTTTGGAAACTGCCAGAGTGACCGCATAAGGTGAGTCCATCCTCTAAGTCAATTATAGCATCACCTTTGCATAGTAAAACTTTGCATTTTCTTCACATTTCCACCAACAATATTACACAGCCAGTAATCCTGTACACTAGTCACAGTAGTAGTACTAATATGATTGTTAGAAACAGTATTACTAGTAACAATAGTAATTGTACTATTTCTATGTTCGATTTATACCGACAAACATTTGTAGAATGCCCCTTAAGAAGAGAAGGTCTCATGACATACTCATAATAGCAGTAGTAGTACCAATAGCATTCATATTAGCATAGTAATAGAAGTTGTAGGAGTAGTAGTGGTGGTACAAGGGATACTCTCCATAATATTTCTACTACTTGAACTATTATTACTATTATGGCTAATTGTTGTAGTAGTAGTAGTACAGGACATATAATCAAAACCTTTATAAAAAATAATAGTTTTTTGAAGAAACAGTGGCATAGATCAAATGAATAATAGTAGCAAACAATATATTTTATTTTATATATATTTTAAATCTATTAAAGATATCAAGGAAGGATGCATGAGTCGTTCAACTCTTGGAGACTTAAGGAAGTTATTATTTTTTTAAATACATCATTGGATCCTTTTTGTTGTTGTTTTTGGCGTGTCCAATCCATTTATCCTCTGTGCCCCATCTTGGTCATCTCGCCACATCTCAACATTCAAAGAATCTTTTCAATCTCACAATGGAACCTCATCGGACCTTTTCTGTAAATTAACTACTCCCATTGTGCCTTAGTGAAGCAATTCATCACGAGTGATACTTTTACATCTCTACCACATGTGTACTGTACTCTGGTACCTAACAAATGATGGCTGTTGTTCCCTCATCATCAAAATATCACAATAATATATATTAAATGTACTCTAAACATTTTAATTATACAGTATACACTTTCCTGCTCCACCTCCAATGCCAAAACCTTCTTGACCGATGGATTTTGATGTTTCCTTCCATAATACCAAACCACTCAATTATAGTTGTTTGTCAAAAGTGTGAACACTGGAAGGTACCATTACCTCACCAATTCCAGTCCAAACAATTGTTTGTATTGTACATATGCACTGAATAATGGGTGCTAAAATAAGCACTCACTGAGGAATTGCATGGCACACACAACCCTCCATTAGTGTTTCGTAAAGAAGATATTGATACGTTTTAAATCAGGTGAAGTATTGTTTTGCCTTGTGCCACTTTGGCTTTTTATCACATTCTAGAGCCCATCCTCCACTAATGATGTGCACAACTCTATGCGTTCTATATCCCTGAGGTGTTTAAATGTCTATAATGCATTACAATGCTGACCGCTTCTGTAGATGACCTATAGTTAAACTGTTCTGGTTCTTATCTTTGAACCACTAGTCCTCTTGGCAACCTCCCCTGGTATTCTCTGATCTGTTAAATGCACAATTGTGACATCAAAAAATTGATGAATGACCACAAGTATTAATTCAACAATTAGCTTCACTGGGGCATCTCCATTTACATGTTTGCTATCTTTATGAATTCCCATGATGCAGCCCAGCATTTCCCTTAATATAACCTTTGTTGTGTTCAACTGATTTGAACTGTTTGATCCTCAGATGAATTAGCTTATTTTTCTTTGGACTCATTTGAGTTGCAAGGCTGTCTAGCTTCCATGACTATTTTTACCAGCCTCATCCTATTCATAACTGTGCATAAAGCTTCCCCAGTTGAGTCAATGAGCATGATCCTTTAGATAGCCGGCACTGAAAATTGAACCACCTTGTCTTCAATACTGAAGATCTCTGAGGATCCCCACAAAGTCAGTGAATGATATGGTTAACGTTGCTACCAACACCCCTACACAATCCCTAAGTATGCCTGTATTCATCCCACTGGCTCAGTGGCTGTTCTCATCTTTTGGTTTTCTTGTACCAACTGAACACATTCTTTAATATTTTAACACATACATTCTGTACCCCTCCAGTTATTCTGTTCATCTGTCATTTATACTAGTATATGCAAAGCTGTATCCTATCGGGAATATTCAACACTCTTATTTTTAATAACTTATTTGAAACATGTTCTATCTCTCTTTTGTCGTCTGTGTGTTATTTTGTCTCCAATGTTGTCTTATGTTCTTCTGCTTATTTTCATCTAAATTTGACACATTGTTGTCCTCTTGCTAGGATTACTTATACTTCCTAAACAGCAAACTTGTTCTTCGTCTCAATTTGCTCTTATCCAGAATACCTTAAATATTGTTCTTCTTTTTATTTTTATTTTCTGAGTGTTATCAAAGTTTTTTTGCAACTTTGATGCAAGACCGCTGATTGATGAGCTGTTCATAGGCAACAACCATTCACTCAGGTTTCAACGAAGCCAGGCTTCCAGCGGGTACCTTAAAACCAGGAGGAATTAATGAGAGGCATGGACCCGTCAAAAATATATTCTGTTTTTACAAATCACAACGTACAACATTGAGCAACAGGCAATACCTATGGTAAAGAACCAGCTGCTGAGGCAGTAAAAGAAATATCATACAATCAGATGACCACCCAAAACCTATGTGAGCTTTTCCCTACATGATTTCAAATGAAATGCTACTTTTTCAGGCTGGCTTCCCAGATTGGCAATGCTGAAAATGACAGAACTGCAGAGAAGCAGAATAACAGGGACGCACTCTTCTTCCTCAAGAAGTAAGTACCAGAGCGAATTACCTTCAGGTTCATGGGTCACAATACAGCCCACTTCACAACCCGTGTACACCCTGCACGCCAGAGGAGATGGGAATACTCCCAGGATTTCAGGAACTGTGCTTTGGGTGTTGATAACTACCTGATATGGATGGATAAAGCCCTAGTCCAGTGCCTTAAACCTGACCATATATATACCAGTCTCCTAGAACACCTAATTGGACCTACGTTATTTTCCCTATGCAGTACATATCCTATGTGAACCAAACACATTATTAGGTGAAATACATATTTTATATAAAAACGTGGTATTTAAAATTTCACATGTTTTTCCCATTAACTCCATAATCTCAGTGAGGGCTTTACAGCTCTACAACTATGGTGTCTATCTGATGACGTGCTACCATTACCAAGTCAGTCTGCTATTAGGATTCTGACAACTACTGGAAAGTGATTCATGTGGTCTTCAGAGTAGGCCTATCGATGGTTGATACTTTCTATCTATGATGAGAAATTCCCAAAATGTGAAATAGGTCTGTCTACAGGCTGTGAAGAGGGTTGGCAAAATTGGAGTCCTAGATTAATACAAGCATCCCTATACCAATATGGAACAGAGGAATGCTCCTGTGAAAGAAGCACATCATTCAATTCAACCTATAGTGCAATTTTCTCTAACTTTTATGTGTTCACAATTCTTCTATCCCTGTCTCAAAGGAATTTATGGTCCTAACAGAAACCGCAATTTTCATAAAAAAGATGTGTGAGACTTAGAAGACAATACTGCTGATATAAATCAAGTAATCTACATTCCTTGTATAATTTGTATGAAATATATATGCTAAATTATGGCAGCAGAGTACATTTTAAAGTGTCTTTTATTTTCCGTGTGATAAGTACAACAATAATTATGGAGCACGTCTCTGTGACATATTCGAATCTGGTACAGCAGGCACATTCTATACATTTCATACTGACACAGAGTCAAGAGAATTGTGCAGCATTTATCACTACAGTTATGGAAGCAGATGCATTATTGCCTAGAATAACCTGAATAGTCGAGGTCATGCGCAATGTGGTGCTGAAATAGCATCTGTGCGGGGAAATGAATGCAGCACATTCATTACAGCCACAGCATGCCTCTGTGTGGGAAGAAATAAACAGGATAGTGCAGCGTTTTCTGCTGAGGATACGTGCCCCATAGAGCAAGGTTCAAACGAAAGCAAAGTAATAATTAAGCATTGTCACACCATCCGACAGGCTGGATTGTGTGGTAACAGACCGGTTCTGACAGCAATATTTTTTGTATGAATGAACGGGATGCCTCACTATGAGATGGGGGAGATTGTGGGGCGGGGGAGCAGCGAAAAGGTTGCTTGGAACGTGGGCTTGTATCTGTCGATTCAGCCTACGATCCAAGTAAATTGATTAACTGACTCCCCCACCCCGGGTGCTAATGTAAATATCAAAATAGGGTTATGGATTAGATATCTATCCCTTGCTTTTGCTCGGGTAGGACTGTTGCAAGTTATCTAAAGTGACCAGGGAAAATACAGTGCCAAGGGAACACCTTGAGTGGTAGTTGGATATCAAGAGTGCCAAATGCAAATATTGAGGATAGTAATTGTAGACCCGATTTGTACCAGTAAACATGTCATATCTACCAATAATGAGCCACATACAGTATATAGCCCGTTTGGATTCTTTGTACACATTTTAATGATGTATGCCTCTAGTTAATGATTTTTGCTGAAATAAAGAAGGTGCTTTAAGACCAAGACATCATGCTGAATTTTGGATTGCGATTTTTGCCTTAGATTTATAAAAGCTAAAACCTGAGTGTTCCTCCGTGAAAAGATGTATTCCTGCATCTTTTGCCTTTGATGCAGCACAGATTTGCAGGAACACTCTGGATAATATTCTGAGGCTGTGTTGTGCTATGTTATGATACTTGGACTTATACCATGCATTGCTGCCACTTGCATGGTGTCCGGGCATTTTGTGAGAACTGAAAGAGAGTGGGGAGGGATGGGTTAGTAAGAGAGAGTGACATCTAAGTTAGCTTTGCAGCTGTGTTTAAGTGTGCAGTATCAAAGTACCTGGGTACTTGCTGTGCGTTGGTGTGGGTGTGTGTGTGTGTTTCTAAGTGGTTTTTGTCAAGGGCGTAGATCAGTGGTTCACATGCAGTAGTGCCCCCAGATGATCCCACCCACAACTTCTATGATACCCTCCAAGATTGACTGTGTTGGTAAGGGATAATGACAACTACAGGCATACACATGGGCCACAGAGTACCCACACCTGCCATAGAAGCATTTGGCATCCAGTTGTGAGACTTGTGTGGCATTGTGCTGTAGTGCGTTGGCCTGGACAGTGAGTGGTATGTAAGATGGATGTATACGTGTAGAGTTCTGTTGTTTCTTTTGGGTGGGATTTTAAAATGCTCTGAGGATAGTTGTTATGCATATTGTGTTTTTAGGCATCAAGAAAAGAGTGTTACTTTTGGGGCTTATATGTCATACAATGGGCAAACAAGTAATCCTGGATGCTAAAGCACGAACTACAGTGGATTTTAAAATGAAAATGTGTCAGCAATTTATCTATAGCAAACAATGTAATCAGTGTTAATGTGCAAAATATAATGGGGGCAACAGTTAAAGTATGGCAACCATACATGCACTGAGTTAACATGTAATCTATGCTTGTAAAGTACAATATACAGTGGGGCGACAATTAAGGCATGGCAAACAATTCCATCATTTCAATTTCAACAGTGCTTCAATAAATAAAATATATAACAATTCCCATGGTATGAGTCATTGGTATCAGACACAGTAAAACAATGCAAAATGTAGCATTCATGTCAGGAGTATTTTAAGGGCTATAGACAAAAGGCAAAGCAAATAATAGAGACATGCATGTATGTTTTCACCAAGGTTATCTGTAGTGTCCAAAACAAAAGGTACACTTCAAATGTGACTGCTATTGCATTATGGAGCCCACAATCAATGCTTGTTGATTAGTTGGAAGCTAGAAAACACACTATTCTAATTAATTAAAGTATTCCACGCGTCTCTTGGCTGAACAGCAGGCGGGGAATGTGTATTCTCGCCTGCTTTTCCAGGCAACTGATTGACTGAGCGCCCTTTCCCAGGTGTGATTAGGGATTCTAGACTGCTGTATGTCGCTGATACTGTGCTTCCACTCATTCTTATACTAGCTGGCCTACTGTTATTTAATATGTATTCATGTTGCAAACATATATCACTAATGGATAACACAGATCCACTTTCTTTTGTGGTGTGCTTCTTTTATTTTATATTTTTTACTTATTGTGCATTTTAGTTAACATTTAACTTTTTTTACACAGTTTCAAATCAATAATTATTAATCAATAATAATATCGCAGTTTATAAACATTTCGATATTAAATCAGAAAACGCTCATCAATAACAGTAAAAAAGTATATAACATAATCTACAGTAAACATGTCTTATAATTTATTTGTTATCCTAAGAAAGCTTAGGAGCACAGTATAAAACCAAACAAATAGCATAAAAACTTTAGATTTGTTCAGGATTCATCTAATTAATATAAGTAACCAATTCATCAATTTTTATGGTCCTAATGCCTGGCATGGCACTAATGTTCTAGTATTCTATGCAGCTTTAGTGCTAGCACAACATCCTTCATTTTCCTAATTCAATCTTATTCATTGCAACATTTCATACTTTTTGTAAGCAGCTTGGACCAGAGAGTATATTTTCCATATTATTAATAGACTTCCACATTTGCAATTCGTTTCCGCTCGTGCCTATTCTACTCATTCTACCCATTGTAACATAACATTTCTCATAAAAATTTCTCAAAACCAAACAGCAGGTTAAAAGATGTTCAGTTGTTTCCAGGCTGGATTTGCATATCCTGCGAATTCTCTTTTCCTTCTCGATCTGCATCCTAACGCCCATTCTAATCAGAGACAGCAGAAGATGAAATCGTAGTTTCAGATCAAGTACCTCAAAATAGGGTTATCCCATAATATCAAATAAGGAAATGGCAAAATGTATGGGAATGTCTGTTTGATAGAACAATGAAAGGCACTTTTCCCCTGTAGGTTATCTAAATTTGGAATTCGGTCCATTCTTAAATATGGCCTGATGCTCAGAATAGTCCAGGTGTAGACTGATCTTTCTATGGCAAATCTCTATTCCGCGCTTCCACTCACTCATTTGGTCACACCAAGCAAGCTGCACATCCCATAAAGGTTTGCACCAACTGTATTGTGCTCCTCGAAGGTCATTAAGCATCTTATGCAGCAGCATGTCTCTCCTGAGGTTTAATGTCATTTCAAGCAAAACCAGGCCTATTTCCATATGGTATCCATTCAATATGTCGAAAACATGTTTTCCCAATATGTCGAAACAAAAGTGCCGAATGTTTTATTCGAATGTATTGTTTTTTATTTTATAGGGTTTAGTTTTGTTTAGTTAGCAAACCAAAGTTGTTTTTAAAAAAATAAAAAAAGGGGTGTTGTGGGGATCCCCCCAAAAAATGAAAAGGCATTTGAAAAAAAGAATTCAGCACTTTTGGTTCTACATATTGGTATTTTGAAATAGTGACTGTCGAAAAAGCCACTATAAACCTTTCCATATTGATGGCTTCAATAGGGGTGCCTTTGGGAAACCCTAGCACACGTCGCCGAATAGCTCCTTCCCAGATCTTGAGGCATTTTGTTTCCTTATCCTTCAAGATCTCTAGTGCATATATGATACTGGCTACAAGACTGCTACGGTAGTCCTGTATTAGCCCTTCTATAGAGGGTCCAGCTCTAGATGCAGTAGGTTTTCTTACCATCACAAACTTACAGAGAGCTATATTTGTGATATACTCCCTATTTACTTGAATAGAGCATGTTGGGGTGATCAAAGTGTCCAGATAAACATAGGCTCTAACTTTTTCCATTGGCTCGCCATCTAATTACCACACAAAATTACTGGGTCTTCTTGTATAGGTTATTTCCATGATCTTAGTCTTTTCTTTATTCACTGCCAACCCGTTGCATTCAGAGTAGCAATACAGCTCAGTTAAAGTCCTTTGAAGTCCAATTGGTGTCCTGTCAAGCAAAATGGTGTTAGCGTACATTAGCCAAGTTATTTGCCTATTCCGTATTTTCAGCAGAAATTACTGGCAACAGTCCAAAATAGCCTTCAAATCAGTTTACCTCTGGTATGCATGAACTTATTTTCTTTTCCTTTTTTCTTATCTTTGATTATCAACTTAATGCTAAAAAGAGACCACAGCAGTTATAAAATCGTAGCTGCAAGCGCTGGTATGTTGTAATTGGGGAATCACTGTATAAGGGAGATTAAGTCAATATTTTCATTATGCTCACCAGCATTTGCACTTACCCCTAAAGCGTCTGTATTATGCCGAGTGTAAACAGAGATGCATCGATGATTTAAGTCCAGCAGGTCCTCCAATCATCGGCCCCTCAGCGCACTCCTTAGCCATCGGCTTTGTGCATGCACTTTGCACACTGCATTGTTTTTATAGTCACCAGATGAAAAATAAAGGGTCAACGTCCACTTCAGGTGCCAAGAGGAAAAATAACAACTCCAAACACAAACGCCTCCAAATGCTGACTGCACTCCTCAGCACTTGACTTGGTGGGCGCGCTTTGTATGCTACCTTGTTTTTATAGGCACCAGATGAAAATTAAAGGGCCAACATCTGCTCCAGGTCCAATGAGGAAGAATAGCAGCTCGAAACATAAACACCTTCAAATGTTGACTGCACTCCTCAGCACTCGACTTTGCGCTTTGTTTGTTCAGTCACATTTGCAATCAAATGTCCATGGGCACGAATAGCAACATTAGCATTGGCACGATGGGGAGGAGGTGCAAGTGGATCTAGGTCACCTGTGCTAAGCACCATCCACCTGGTGCCTTCCTGGTTGCCGCTTTTTTTTCCCCACTTAGCAAGCCCCGCCCACCTGTTGCCTTCCTGGTTGCCACTCTTTTCCTACTTAAGGAGCTCTCCAGCCTCTTTTCCTTTGCAGATGGCGAGCAGGTGAAAGTGGATCTTGGTCACCTCCCCTAAGCCTCACCCCACGTGTGCCTTCCTGGTTGCTGCTCTTTTTCCCCACTTAGCAAGCCCTGCCCACTTGGTGCCTTCCTGGTTGCTGCTCTTTTTCCCTACTTAAGGAGCCCTTCAGCCTCTTTTCTTTTGCAGATGGGGAGCAGGTGGAAGTGGATCCAGGTCACCTGGCCTAAGCATCACGCACCTTCTTAGCTCTGCCTCTTCCTTCCTGCTTTTAACTCTTAGATCAAGGGTGTCTCTCACCCGGGCATCCGAAGCAAAGGGCAGACAAAGTAAAGGGCAATTCCTGTTTGGACCTATTCGGACCAGGAGGATCCAGGGCCCGAACCCCTGCTCAGACAGCAGGTTAGCATGCACCAACATGTGTTTACTCTCTCGGTCCCCACAGTCCATCCCCACCCCCCTGGTCACACCGTAACCTTTCCTTGTGCCCCACCTTCTCACACACAGGTGTTGCCTGTTTTCCTTGATTCTTCTACCCTCCCCCCGCCTCCCCTCCAGCCTACTTCTGCAGGAGGCTATCTTGATACATTCTGGTTTCACCATCAATGTCTTGCGGCCAATGCTGGATTGGACTTTTATGGGCCTCATTGATTCACGGTGCATCACCGTTTCTCATGGTGGCCCTGAATCATGCTGTTACCATCTTCATCTTGTAACCAGTCTTGCAACATTATTTATTACTACTGACTTCACAAATTGTATTCGCTTTCCCCTCTTGCTTCTCCACTCTTTTTGACTGCTTACTCTCTGTTCTCTCCTCCTCTCCCTTTCTCCCTTTTCCTCTCCCCCCCTTACTTTCTTCTATGCACTTAATCTACCAGAATAGTCCCTGGACCTATTATGATAGCAACCTTGTCTGCCTCCTCCCCCCTCCCCTTACTTTATTTTCCCTCCCTTCCCCTCCAGCACTATCTGAAATGTTGTCAGGCCTAGTACGATAGTCGCTTGTTTTAATAATACCCTCCCTTTCTTCACTCCTCTCACTCACCTTTTCTTTTCTCCGGCTCTGCCAGAAATGTCCTCAGGCCTAGTACGGTAGTCGCCTGTCTGTTTCCATTTCCGTCCCACTCTTCCCCTCACTTCCTTATCTATGTCTTAGCTCTTGCACTATCTGAAATGTCGTCAGGCCGAGTACGATTGTTAATTTCACATCCTTACTGTTCATGGCCTATTAGGATGTCATTGTATTTTCCCTCATTGCCTCCCTTGCCTTGAAGCGCTTTGAAACACATTGTGTATAGGTGCTATATAAATAAACTATCATATGATATCATATCATATCATGACTTGAGTGCATTGTCAATTCATGCAACATTTCAGTACATTACCAAGGCCTGCAGGGGTTCCACAGAGGGGCACTTGCTCCTCACTTTGAATGGGCGATGGTGAGTAGTGGCTGCCAGTGGCCCTTTTATCACCATTTCCATCTTCAATAGAAGAAAGTGCCTTTTCTGCAAACACGAATGGACATGGAAAGGGTAACTAGCATTTCAAGGAAAAGAGGTAAGTTTTAATTCTGCGTCTTTCTTTTCATAGTTGAGAGGTACACACTTTCCATATGTCATGTGTGCTACTTATTTTTCTCCTCACTTTCAGTACGTGAAGCTGACTGGGCACATTGTCAACCCTCTGAATTCGCTAATGTCAGAGTTTGTTGGTAGTGAAATAAAATATCATTCACATCTCTCATTCAATGTAATGTAAACAACTTGCAAGTTGCCACCTAACAGGGGAGGATTAACGGTGCCAAACAAATCTCACTCTCTCTCTCTCTCTCTCTTTCTCTCTCTCTCTCTCTGTCTCTCTCAGTGTAGACTGAGTTTTGTTTTTATTTGTTCTTTCTCACTTTGATTTACCATTCCGTAAACTATTGACATTTGCCTCTGCAATCCTGCCTTTATATTAATTTTATAATAATCAGTACTGTATATATTTTATATATTGTTCGGACATTTTTTGAAAACGTGCATAGTATTCAAAAATACAATTGTAAATGATTACATTTGTATTTATTATGCAAAGACAATGTCTAAAACAAGTTAAATATTATTCTATGTTGAATTGCTCTACACATTGGGCCTCATTACGAGTTTGGAGGTAGCCACTCCGTTTTTAGCGGCATGGCTACCCCAAACCGGGTACTTGGTCCGGGTCCAAAAAATAGGGAATTACCGAGCCGTTTGGAGGTAGCTATGCCATTTCTAGCGGCATAGTTACCCCCAAACCGGGTACCGGGTCCGGGTCCCAAAAACAGGGAATTACTGGTTCATGCCGACTTTAGCGGGCCCGGTAATTCCCATTCTTGGGACCCAGACCAGGTATATCCCCTTTCTCATTTGAGTCCCCATAGGGCTCATAGGGAATGGGGAGGATGCTAACAACGGGCCCGTTAATGACGTGCCCGTTGTTAGCATCCTGGTCTGCTCACGGGTGCCACTAAGGACGTCTGGTCTGACCAGATGTCCTTAGCGGCACCCGCGAGCAGACCTCATAATGATGTGGTACAGTAATAACGGCGCCGGCAGCTCTACCGGCGCCGTTATCACTCTATCGCACTCGTTGTAATGAGGCCCATTGTAATGATTTTCATAAAAACAAATGTCTATAATTTCGAATGCCCAAGTTTCCATCTATCCTTTCCAAATAACAAACAACATGCATAGGCTAGCCAACTAGCTCATCGAATAAATTAAATTGTTCCAATAGTTGCAGCCAATTCACCCGCTGCCCCGTCTAACACCACTCGATCCTGGACCAGAGGCACTGACATTCATTGCCCCATCAGATCGCCTCTAAATTCTCTTGTGCTGTGTGTAGTATACTGAACAATCACAAACAAACCATGCATTACAAAGAAAGGATAACATTAAAACATATATTTGCATCCACAGGCCTAGATACATCCTTCTAACCATAAAAATAACCGAGTTCACCAAAAACAAACACATTAGTAATGAATTACCTGTATCTAAGAAAGCAAAAATATGAGGCTCACACTCTATGTCAAAGAATGGGATCCTGATTATTCCAATGACAAGGATACATTTAAAAACATCATTACCCAATAAGCCAGTCAAAAGATAAAAACAATAAGTGGGATTTTTTTAATGCTCCCGAGTCTGCAGCTAGTCTTTCTGCATTAGAACGCACACACTTGTGTTCTTCCAGTGTTTATGTGCCATAGTGTAAGAGGATTCAATTCAACACTACAGCTAAGTCAACGCCTAGTCTAGAATACTGAATGAAAACCCTTATTGATATATCTTTATGTCCAGTTCATGCGTTCTGGATGACTACCCCTATATAACACCCCTCTCTCAGAATCCCCCTGACCCCACTGAGCCGTTCTGTTTTGCAAGTTAAAAGGTTTATTTGATAATTTAAACAATAGATATATATATCACACTTTAGAATAAATTAATAATTGGATATCACACTTAATCTGAGATGATCAAGATTAACAACGGGGAATCTGGCACTAGCACACTTCTTGATAATCACTAAGGAGTTGACATGAAATGGATAAGATAGCAACAATACTTTTATGGTTTCAAATGGATGCAATGTGGAATGAAATGCAGTAAAGAAAATAACTTGATAGGATTTCAGCAAAGACAATGTAACCACTTTCTTGTACAATTCACCCCCCCCCTTTTATGCAATGCAAGGAAAGGGAAGGAAGGCACACAATTCTCAGAAATGCAATTCAAATGTAATTCAGTTCACCCAGCAACTTAGACTGCAGAAGTTGAAAACACAGGCCCAAATGCTTTTAAATGTGCTGGCAATGTAGAAAAAAATATGCTAAAATGATTTTAATTCCCTCTAGGAGGTTCAGGGTGAGTGAAATCAAGTTAATATTAGTCCAGGCTCACTTTAGCAAGGATTTAGGGTGTAACTAGCAGGTTAAACGAATTTTTCTTTAACGGAAGGCAAGCAGCAGCAGATTTTTACACGTGGAGAAATTTGCAAATCGCGGTAAAATGTCAAATCGCGGCTACATTTGCGAATGCGCCGAGCGCGATTATAGAGGAACTACAACGACTATCACTATCCTTTCGGGGTCCTAGGAAAGCCTAGCATCTCAGCTTCCAGATGAAAGTTACTGCACGTCTCTAGAACAAATGGTCACGGAGATATGAGCGATTAAATAAAGGTCGTTTTTCAGATTTGAAATTTTAAAGTTCAAAAAGACAAGTGCAGCTTGCAACTAGAAAATGACAGGTGACAGCTTTACAAATTACAGGTGACAGTTAGGAGGCAGTTCTACTTAGATTAAAATAGCTTGGATTATATTATTTTAACTAAGAGATTGGTTCTGCACAGTTTGCTAGGTACTCACACTATATTCTTGAATTAACTGGGCCTTGCCACGGATCTGGTCAGGTTTTGGACTGCACTCCGGTTCAGCTCTCTCTGGTTTTGGATACTGCTCTGCTTTCTCTGGGTCTTTCTGCACAGCTTTCTCTGGAGATTTGATAGATTTGAAGTCTCTATGTCTGCTCTCTGAAGGTTGATGGAGGTAGAGTATGGATTTTCCCGGCAGAGCTTCCAGCTGCAAATGGATTTGAAGGTCCCTATCTGTCCTGTCTCTCTGCTTTTATGTGTTTTTAAAATGGGTGTGTGTGAGCAGCATCACTAGCCAGCCCCTCTCCACTTATCATTGGCCAAGCTTTCATTTCTCCCCTGATTGGGGGAGCTAAGTTGTGTCAGAGTGATGTCATTTTACAGCCTGCAGAAAGTCCACTCCTCCTGTCAACTTACACACAAATCTAGATTTGAACCAAATACATATTTGCAGAGGTACATATTGTTTTAAAATCATCTGCACCCCTCACATATCACAGGAGGTATCTCCTGTTCAAACTCTGCTCTTCCTGGGAGCTTGCATTCAGAAATGGCAATATTTTGCACTTTTTAACTGGTTTGCAATTTCGGACATTACCCCAAATTTACACACATGTGCGCAAGGAGTATGGACATTAGTTGATGAAGTGTCAGATTTTTCACATGCACACATTTTGAGTAATATCCTCTTTTCCGCTAAAACCCCCCTGAACATACCACCGGTTCTAAAAACCTCTTAAAATGTGGGCAGAAAAATCACAAGAATTATGGTGTCATTTAAATACTATGAGTTATTCATCTTTTTAGAGTTATGTTCTGGCCCCAAATGGGTGTGGTTTTCCTCCAGCACAAGGTTGAATTTCTGGTTTTTCCAGTTCTGCCAAGCCAGCTTGCTCTCACAGGCAGTGCCCCTCCCCTGTGCTTCCAGGAGAAATCTCCATTTACGACTCCCGCCATAAAACATTTGCCTGAGTCAAGACAGGGCTTTGTTCAATTTCCTGCAGAGCCCAGGTAATTCAATCAGGGAAGTGTCATATCCCTTTTGGTGTGAGCAGCAAAAGGGCAGCTAGGCCTGGGAACACAGCTGTGACTCAAGTTTCACTCCTGATGGGGGTAGTTGCCAGGCAAATTGGAATCTCTTTAAGCCAGTTTTTAGCTACATGTCATTTCTGTTCCCCAGTTTCTGCATTCAAATAAACTAACAATTTCACATATGCAGCTAGAATGCTGATTCTAAGTTTAAAACTATGACATTTAAACAATTGCAACCTATGTGACACTCAAATGTAGGTCACTCATTTCTCTTAAACATTGAGATTTTTAATGTCTTTCAGTCCAAATTTACTTAAACTGCTGAAATCCACAGCTCAGCCAGTCTTGTTATAAACCTTCAAGTCACTTCAGAATATAACTTTACATTGAATCCACCTCTCAGTAAGTCTTTCTTTGGCCTGTTTTGGGTTCATTTATTCAGTTTTGCAAAAAGTAAAATCTGGTGTTGTTTTAAAACGCCGGCTTTTGGATAGTGGTGAGTACTGGTACTGCACCCATTTTTGGGATTTAAGAAAATGAATTCCCAACAGTTATGGGTTTGCTTTTGGCAATCAGCATTGCCATTCCCAATGGTTTCAGACTACTGTGTGGGTAGTCCAATGGTGGTTTTAGGCAGTGTCCTTCTATGCCCATAACATCGGCAAAAATGGGTGGCAGCCTATTCTTCCACTTCCCTGGGCATTTTCTGGGAAGCTCTGGCCATCATGATGTTTTCCATGTCAGTACTGCACAGTTTTGAGGTAGGGCTCGGATGCATGGGTAAATACATCCCACAAGCCCCCCTTCTTGCGGTGGCCATCTGATCCTTCACTGGTGGGACCCGCAAGATCTGGGATGTTGTTCTCATCTTCTTCCGGTAGATGGCCAGTTCAGCATTTTTTCCTCCATCCGGTACTGATCGATCGGTTCTCCTCGCCGGTCCTGATGGGAATATTGGGCGGTACACTGGGCCCGTTGCGTCTCTGCTCCCGGTCTCCGGATCGTCCACCTTGGTCATTCTCCATGGTTTCATCTCTCCTAGGATGATAAAGCAAAAGCGGCAATACCTACTCATAGACGTTTTTCCACCACTGTTGAGATAGTGGGGCAGCATATGCATTTCATCATAACAAAACATTACATTCTTATTTTGAAAAAAAAACAGTATAACTAAGAGACAGTTTCATGCAAATCACAATATGTTAGAGACTAGATGTGGTATGTTTTATGATTGGAACTGAATTAGTCTGAGACAGTACCCGCTAGGATTCCAGAGGATTCCTCCAGTTGTTGCAGAGTGTGCCTGGGATGGCAACATTTCAACTGGTTAATGTGGACCCACTTGTCTTCCCCCTCTGCCAAAGGACCTTTGGGGATGTGGATTTTGTAGGCCACAGGGGAGATCTTGTCGATGATCTCAAAGGGTCCCTTCCATGTAGGCAAGAATTTCCGCTGTTTTGCCTGGTTTCTTTGGAAGTTGTATAGATAGACCCGGTCCCCCACCTGATATTCCTTCCTGGAAGTTTTCAGGTCATAGTGGGTCTTCATGCTATCAGCCGATCTTTCTAGATTCCGCTGAGCATAAGCAAAAGCATGTTGAAGGTGTTTCCTTAAATTCTCCACATACTCATGAGTTGTGGAGGCATTTATTAGTGTCTGCTCTTGGGTCCAGTAGAGCAAATGCTGAGGAAGCACCATCTTGCGCCCAGTCATCAACTCAAATGGTGACATTTTGGTTGCAGATGAAGGGGTAGATCTGATGGCCATTAGGACCAGAGGTAATCGGATATCCCAACTTGGCCCAGAATCTGCCACAAACTTTTTTAAGATGCTCACAATTGTCCGGTTGTAGCGTTCCACTGCTCCAGAAGAAGCTGGCCTGTAAGCAATATGCAACTTCCTTTTGACCCCCAGTATCTCCCACATCTTTGTCATTACTTCACTGGTGAAGTGGCTACCCCTGTCTGACTCAATCCTTTGAGGTAGACCGAAACGGGAAAAGATGTGGTTAATCATCAGGGCAGCTGCGGTTTCTGCCTTGCAATTTGGGGCTGGGAGACATTCCACCCACTTGGTAAACAAGCATGTCACAGTCAACATGTACTTATTCCCCCTAGCAGAGCGAATCACAGGGCCTACAAAGTCGATTTGTAAATCTGACCATGGCAGTGTCATCCCCCTCTTTTGGAGAGGCGCACGGTGCGTGAGGGATGTTGGCTGAAATTGTGCACACACAAGACAACCCTTCAAATATTGGTTGAGGTCCTGGCCCATGTGTGGCCAGTATGCAACCTCTCTTAAGATTTCCAATGTTGTGTGAAACCCCCTGTGACCAGCAGTGGCCGCATCATGGGCGTGACTTAACATCAGGCTTCGGAATGAGGTAGGAACCACCCACTGATCGTGGCCAGCTTTGGATTTCCTTACCAGCAAACCGTCTTGGATTCGGAACATTTTTGGACATTTCATCAACACTCTTAGGTCCTCTTTCCCAATGTAATCGGTATCCGTCAGGGGAAAGTTCTCAGGGTCCTCAAGGTGTTGGTAAAACTTACCAATAACTGGATCCCCCTTCTGAGCTGTAATCAAATCAGCATCAGGGGTCTCCTTGCTCCATTGGGCAATTGACAGATCATGGTGAGCATTTGTCTGGGACCTAGTGATAGCAGTGACCTGGATTTCCCCCAACAGGGACTCAATCTCAATTAGATCCCCTTGGATGGCCCCGGTTTTGGCCAGCTGATCAGCTAAGTCATTTCCAGTTTTGTCTGGTCCCTCTACTTTGGAATGACCCTTGATCTTTTTCCAATAGATGGTCATCTCATTCGAGGTGACCAGATCATCAATGTTTTGGATCAACCTCCCATGTTTCAAGGGTTTGTTGTTAGCACATAACATGCCTCTGGTTTTCCAATTAACCAGGTGCTCCACGAACCCGTTCCGTACATAATCCGAATCTGTGATTATGACCAGTTCGTGGAGTTGATGCTGGACAGCAGTGAGGATGGCCTGATGCACAGCCATCAATTCAGCCACCTGACTACTTCGGGGACCAATTTTGTATCCAGCGGAGGGTTCTGGGGACTCATTCACCCATGCATTCCCTACACCAGCCACCAGTTCTTTCTCCCCGTCGTTGTCAACATGGTAAGAGCATCCATCCACATAGACAGTGGGCATTCCCTCACACTTGTCATCTTCAAAGACTTTGTGTGGGGAATTAAGGTATGCCTCCATGTTGTCCTTGATTTTTAGACTTTCGTCCTCGAGACAGTTTTCTCTGGCACAATCGTGCAAGTCAGCCAGACCTTGCGCGAGGGGACTCTTCTTGTTTTGGCCATATCTGACCTCTACAGGAAAGCCTTGCATTGACAGAATCCAGGAAGTAATTCGGGAATTACTCACATTTCCGGTCCGGATTCTATCACTTTGGAGATATTGCAGAGGCAGGTGTGGAGTCTCCACTATGATGTGTTCCCCCTGGATAAACGGGCGGTAATTCTTCAATGCCCACACCGTTGCCAGGAGTGCCTTCTCACAATCGTTGAATTTTTCCTCCACAGAGGATAAAGTTTTGCTCGCATAGGAGATTACTTTATTGACCTTGTCATGCTTTTGGTATAATACTGCCGTCAAGCATGTATTAGAGAACCCCGTCTCCAGGAAGAACTCCTTGTTTCTGACGGGGTAAGCTAGGCAAGACGCTTGTGAGAGGCTTCTTTTGAGTTGTTTTACTGCCTCGGCTTGTTCTGGACCCCATTCCCACTTGACCCCCCCCTTCAGGAGATGAATCAGGGGTCTGGTGATCTATGTGTAGCCCTCAATGAACTTTCTGCTGTAATTAGTCAGTCCAAGGAGGCTCCTTAGTTCCCGCAGAGTTGTGGGGTCTTTCAGTTTTTGAAGTGCTTCCACTTTCTTTTCCTGGGGACAGAGACCCTGAGGAGTAATCTCATGCCCTAAGAAATTAACACGGGTTCTACACCACTGTGCTTTCTGAAAGGAAAGTTTTGCTCCGGCGGCCCTCAACTGGGTCAGAACATAACGGATCTCCGATATGTGTTCCTCCACAGATGAACTTTTGATGAGGACATCATCTACATAAGCCAGGTTACCCATCGCACCCAGGTCGGGCATGGCCTTATGTAGGAAAATGTTGAATTCATTGCCGGAGTTGAGGTATCCGAAGGGAGTCCGGGTCCATGTGTACTGCTGGCCCCCAAAGTTAAAAGCCAGTTTGTATTGGTCCTCCCTGCTGACAGGCACGGTCCAGTATCCATTGGTCAGGTCTATTGCAGTGAATACCTGTGACCCCTGGATCTGGGCCAGCCCTTGGTCAATGTAGGGCAGAGGCCATCGGGAAGTATGGACCCGTTTGTTGAGCTCCCTGAGGTCGGCGCAGAGTCTCCACTGGCCATTTGGCTTCAATATTCCCAGCACCGGATTATTGAAGGTGCTGTGGACTGGACGGATTATTCCCCTGGACTCAAGGTTCTTAATTATTTCAGTAAGGGACTCCATTGATGCGAGAGGCAAGCGATATTGCTTCACAAACACAGGAGTCATGCCAGGGTCCGTGGAGATTGTTGTTGTGTGGATGTCGGTGCGACCACAGTCATATGAGTCTACCGCAAAGAGATCTTGGAAATCCAAGAAAACTTGTTTCAACTTTTGCTTTTGTTCCAGAGTCACACAGGCATCAGCTAGGTTGACTCTCTCTTCCACCATCTGCCTGAAGCCTGGAAAGACTTCTGGTTTGGCTATTTCAGCGGCCTCCTCCAGCTGGGTGGAGAAGTCCCTGGTCAGAGTGCTGATTTGGACTGGAGGCTTCAGGTGGGAAAGGCAGCCCTCATGGACCTGGAAAATCACCTCATCCCTCCTGAAGTCACAAGTCACATCTTCCTTACCATAAGGGCAAGAAGTGTACACCAGGAAGTTCCCCCCATGCCGGGTAAAAATCCTGTCTGGGGTTGTATTGTCATCGCTGTCACTGTCAAAACAGTCCTTGGGGATTGGTCCTAACAGTTCATTTCCTAAATCAATGGAAAAATGTCGGTCATCAACCGCCATTCCAATAATGGTGCCTGCGGCTAGAGTAATACTCTTTAAGTCGCTGTTATCCACCTCTATTAGAATGGTGTCATGTTCTATGTTGACTAATGGAGTTGGGTTTACCCCTAAGCCTTGCTGTTGGAGAGGAGCATTTAGATGTATGTAAGCATCAGGGTTTTTCAACTCTTGTCCCCTTTTAACTTTCACTTCCAGGGAGAATTGTCGGGTCCTTTCTGGGATGGTGACTTCCTCTTTAACCTGAATTTCAACTGCATAAGGTAGCAATTGAGCTGACCTAAATGCTTTTTCTGGATCATCAAAGCCCATGGGATTATCCGCTAATCGGGATAAGCTTTGAAGTTTATTAGGTCCAAACTAATGGCAAAGCGATTGAGAATGTCACTGCCTAAGTAAAAGGCGGCAGGGATGTCTCGCACAACCCAACAATTGTGGACTATGCTCTTGTTGCCAATGGAGATTTTGAGCATACACCTGCTTGGCAGGAGATGTTTGGAATTAGGTGCTTCCAGGTCCATTTCCCATTTGTCTATCAGTTTGAATGTGGGAATGGCTGGATCTTTTGGGAGTTGGCGGAACATGGCTTCGCTGATGAAGCTCTTACCGTTGTTCACACACACTCGAGCGAGAACAGAGTCCTTCCCATCATTTAATTGGACAGGGATGAACAACTGCTCTCCAATTTGCTGAATATCAGCCAGGCTCTGAGCTGATTTCACATCTTTCTGGACTATAGGAGTGGGAGTTTCTGATTGTGGATTAGTATAGAATTTCAGAGTGTTTCCTTCCAGCGTGGAATACCACTTTAGACTGGAAGGAAGGTTGATTTTCAGAAATAGAGAGGACCCCCCATCACCAGTCTGTTGTCCTACTGCTATTACTGTCACGTCTGGAATTTGGCTATTCTGGAAGTGAAATTCTACTTGGTCAGATTTTTGTTCAACCATGTGGCAGGTGCCGTTTAAACTAACATGGTTGACACTCTGTTTTAATTTTATTGGTCGGCTAGTCTGGGTCCAGAGTACCTTGTTTACGCAATCTATTAGGGGTGACAACCTCCTCAGGAGGTCATTGCCCAGTAAACAAGGGGTGCCCTCTGGAGTCACTACTATGACCGGGTGTTTCACCTTGTGTCGCCCGATCTTAATGTCCAAGTCTGCAGTCCCCTCAACGGGAATTTCCTTCCCGTCAAAGTTCTGCAGTTGTCCAGGAAGAGAGGTGAGAGGAATTTGGTAATTCTCTCCCCTTCCTGCATTCAGTTCATCAAAGGCCCTTCTGGACAGAAGGGTGGCTTGAGATCCAGTGTCCACCAGTGCCAAAATTGTACCCTGCCCCTGTACTTGTACCGGGGCATAGTATCTTCCCTCCTTCTCCTCAAGGGGGCACAGATAATGCACATTTTTGGACAACTGGTGGGCTAACTTTCTGGTTTTGGACATCGCTAGCGAAGAGATTTGGGCAGAATTCTGTGGAGAGCTTTGGGAATCTGAAAGAAAAATTTGGCAACTGGAGATCAGAGCCATTGTGGGTTCCCCTGGCTCCGGTTCTGGGCCGCCCCCCCCTTTTTGGAGGCAGTCACCAGGATGGGTTTGAACCAGGGGATTTTCTTGCTGTTGGTTCTGGGATGAGATGGTGGGCGGCAGTAGCTCAGTCTCCACATCTCCCCAGTCTGGATTTGCATCCCTAGGGACCCATTTTTCTTTGGGAGGAGTTCCCCCCTCTCTGAAGGAGAAGATCCTTTTCCCAGGATCCTCTGAGGATCCCTCTCCCTCAAATTGGAAGATCTGTACCTCCTCCTCAAACTGAGTCTGTTTGGGTCTTTTGTTTCTCCTACCCCCCCTCTGCTCCTTAGGAGGCAGACTTTCAGGGGCAAGAGATTTTGTTTCCGGTTCCTGGGTTTCCAGGGGCTGTTTACAAGTGAGGAAGGAAGCTTCCTCCAAGGCTTTACACCCCCCTTCCCTTTGTGCCTCCTCCCTGGGAACCGGTGAGTTATCGGGGTGCTGCTCCCGTCATTGTTCTGGGGCACCAGGTCCAGAGTTGGGTGCGTTCTGCGCCGGCATGCCGATCTGAGGGTTCTGCTGAGCCCTCAGTATGTGACCCAGATCCCGCGCCATGTTTTGAACCTGGCGCTCTAACTGGGAAACCCGCTCAGGCTGATACGGGGCCCTGTTTTCTCCCCTGGGCTGATCCCGGGAAGAGTAGCTGTCCCTCCTCTGATAATACCCCGGGTTGGGAAGATTTGGGTACCCCTCCACCCTTGGCCTCCCCTCTCCCGGATTCAGTGGTCTGGGCTCAGGGAATTGGGGAAAGAAGGATGGATGGTTTTGGGGCTGAAAGTTGGGTGGATACCTGGGGAAAAAGTTCTGCCCAGGATTTGGAGAATTTCTGCCCTCCTGTGGGAAGTTAGGAGGGAAGTTCCCTGGGTTAGGTGCTTGGCTGGATCCCCCCCCTTGGGCTGGAGGAGTCCACACATAACCCAGGATGGGTCTGTTTCCCTTGTAACGGGGACTTACATAATCAGGAGAGCGAGGGACCCCATTTGTCGGGCTGCCTCCCTGGCTCCCTGTCTGTGACTGGCCCGAGGACCTTCTGGGCCTAGCATTATTAGGTGCAGGTAGGTTTTTAGGCCCCCCCATCTCCAAATCTAAAACGGGGGTGACCTTTACCTCTGCCACCTTGGCAGCAGCAGGGGTGCTGTTGGCTTTGGGGTTTTTCTGGGCATTACTTTTGCTATCTACCGGTTTCTGCACCTCATAGATCCGGGTAGCCTGTTCAATGACCCAGTCTAAAGATCTTTTCTCGTGAAAATCCCTCACGAGCTGGGTCATTATGTATTTGGGCAAGGCATGAAACAATGTATTAATGAATTCTCTACTGTCTGTGCGCACCCTTCTGGTGGTCTGCGCAAAAGCACGTTTCAGTTCTTGCACAAATTCTTGTGGGGCCTGATCCTCCCCACATTGCAAATTGTAGGCTGCCTTGCGAGCCTCTTGAGGATTTCTATGAATGGAAAAATGTTTCAAGATGGCTGCCTTATAGGTGGACCATCTTCAATGATTTTGGTCCTCCAGCCCCGCAAAGAAACTGGAGTATTCCGGAGAGAATGTCCACTTTACATATTGCATACAGCTTTGGCTGTCCTTCAAATGGAAAGTCTCCATCATTTGCTCAAACAACTCTAAGTGCTCCCAAACAGAATACTTAGCGTTCTTATGGTAAGGCGTGATGACGCTCCTGATCGCCTTAATCTGCTTTAAGGGGTCCTTAAGCAAGGCCCTTTTTGCCTTATTGGCCTTTTTGGTTCGGGTAACCCTTGTCCATTCATCCTCTGACTCAGAGGCACTGCTCCCAGAGGTTCCTGTCTGTTCTTCCAGGTTTTCCCGGATTCTGCGAGCCTGGGAATGGCTGGCAGAATGTGGGGACCTGGTCTCCTGTTTCCTGTGGTGCTCAGAGGAGTCCTCAGATCCCTCCTTGCTGCCAGGATTTGCTGGGTACCCCCCCCCACTGACCTAACTGGGCAGAGGTTTTCAGGATGCCCTTAAGGGGCCTACTCTCCTGGGGTTCCCCACTGAACTGTACTGTACTTGGGTGCCCATACCCGGATGCCCACCCCTCCATTCCTGAGTGGTACTGGCCTATGAGCCCCATACTTTTAGCTGGATAGTAATCTGCCATCCCTGTGGCCCTGTGCTCATGTGCGCCAGGGGACATGGGGGTGGTAGAGTCCAGGGACTGGGAGAGATGAAGGCCCCTGGTGTTAGGGCTCCTGAGGTTATGGTCCGGGGTCTCTCTTTCCCAGCGGACCTCATCTCTATCCGCCCCTGCTCCCTGGTGCAATGCAAGAGCCTGCATTTGTGCCTTCAGTTCCTCAGTTAAGGCCTTACTAGACTCTATCAGTCTCTCCTGCATCGCTACCTGTTGTTGGAGCCTATCATTGTGTTGACAGAGGGCCTCATTTTCCCTCTGTGCTTCCTGATTGGTCCTGGAGCACTGGGCCAGTCTTTGCTGCAGGAGGGTTACCTCCTGGGCAATGTCCCTATTGGCCTGCTCCTTTCTTGCTAGAGCATCCTCCACCCTTCTGGTGTGCTCTACCAAGGTCTGGTTTTCTTTTTGGAGGTCACCCCGCCCCTGGAGGGCCAGGTGATTTTCTTCAATTTCCTTTTTTAAGTGGCAGACTTCCTGGCCTAAAGTGTCTCTTTCCTGACTGAGAGCCGGCATCTGTGCTGCCAGGTCGTCCCTTTGCCTTTGGAAGGCACCAGCTTTCTGGCGCTCCTGATCAAACTCTGCCTGGGTATCCAGGTCTTTCAGAATTATTTTGTTGCTCTCTGCCTTCACTCTATCTAGGTGGCCTTGCAGGGTGACTACCTGCTCAGCACATACCCTGTTGAAGTCCAGTTGTTGCTACAGCTTTTTCTGGTTTTGCAGTAGGGAGTCCAAACCTTCTTGGTATTCCTTCTGCAAGGCCAGAAATCTGGTATCCTGTTCTACCTTCTCCTGTTGCAGGATGTCCATATCCTCTTTTATTTTAATGATGTACTGCCTACTATCATCTTCTGACTCCTGGCTCCTTTGCAGCCTCTGCTCAGAAGAGACCAGGTCAGATTGGACCTTCTCTAACGCCATCTGTCGCTTATTCGCCAGATCTTGGCTTTCAGTACATTTATCCTGCATGTCTCCCATATGTAAATATAAATATGCTGCTACCCTGGCAATCTTGTTGTGTTCATCTTTGGCTTTAGGAGCCATATATAGTTCACTCAGGGCCACATGTAATGGACCCTGATCTCTCCATAGGTCTGACCCTGTTTCAGTGACCTGTCGCGTGATGGCCTGCAACCAGGCATCCTGGCCCTGTTCAGTCCATTCACCTCTCACAAACAGTTTATGTAAGAGGTGCTCTCTGGCTATTTTCTTGTCTACTAAGGTTGTCATTCTAGAGATTGGTCTCTGTCCTGACTTACAGAAGTTTGTATTTTATTTTTGCAAACAGACCTTTTCCTAAGAGCGTTCCTTTGAGGAGTGCTTTACAGCGTAACACAGCGTGGTGATCCGACCGGATATGTGTATCTGGTCAGCAGGCACACTGTATTAATCTGCACAAGTGGTAGATCTAACCCAAACGTCCGGCACGAGCCCCCAATTTGTAAGAGGATTCAATTCAACACTACAGCTAAGTCAACGCCTAGTCTAGAATACTGAATGAAAACCCTTATTGATATATCTTTATGTCCAGTTCATGCGTTCTGGATGACTACCCCTATATAACACCCCTCTCTCAGAATCCCCCTGACCCCACTGAGCCAAGAAGTAGTTCTGTTTTGCAAGTTAAAAGGTTTATTTGATAATTTAAACACTAGATATATATATCACACTTAAGAATAAATTAATAATTGGATATCACACTTAATCTGAGATGATCAAGATTAACAACGGGGAATCTGGCACTAGCACACTTCTTGATAATCACTAAGGAGTTGACATGAAATGGATAAGATAGCAACAATACTTTTATGGTTTCAAATGGATGCAATGTGGAATGAAATGCAGTAAAGAAAATAACTTGATAGGATTTCAGCAAAGACAATGTAACCACTTTCTTGTACAATTCACCCCCCCTTTTATGCAATGCAAGGAAAGGGAAGAAAGGCACACAATTCTCAGAAATGCAATTCAAATGTAATTCAGTTCACCCAGCAACTTAGACTACAGAAGTTGAAAACACAGGCCCAAATGCTTTTAAATGTGCTGGCAATGTAGAAAAAATATGCTAAAATGCTTTTAATTCCCTCTAGGAGGTTCAGGGTGAGTGAAATCAAGTTAATATTAGTCCAGGCTCACTTTAGCAAGGATCTAGGGTGTAACTAGCAGGTTAAACGAATTTTTCTTTAACGGAAGGCAAGCAGCAGCAGATTTTTACACGTGGAGAAATTTGCAAATCGCGGTAAAATGTCAAATCGCGGCTAAATTTGCGAATGCGCCGAGCGCAATTACAGAGGAACTACAAGGACTATCACTATCGTTTTGGGGTCCTAGGAAAGCCTAGCATCTCAGCTTCCAGATGAAAGTTACTGCAAGTCTCTAGCACAAACGGTCACGGAGATATGAGCGATTAAATAAAGGTCGTTTTTCAGATTTGAAATTTTAAAGTTCAAAAAGACAAGTGCAGCTTGCAACTAGAAAATGACAGGTGACAGCTTTACAAATGACAGGTGACAGTTAGGAGGCAGTTCTACTTAGATTAAAATAGCTTGGATTATATTATTTTAACTAAGAGATTGGTTCTGCACAGTTTGCTAGGTACTCACACTATATTCTTGAATTAACTGGGCCTTGCCACGGATCTGGTCAGGTTTTGGACTGCACTCCGGTTCAGCTCTCTCTGGTTTTGGATACTGCTCTGCTTTCTCTGGGTCTTTCTGCACAGCTTTCTCTGGAGATTTGATAGATTTGAAGTCTCTATGTCTGCTCTCTGAAGGTTGATGGAGGTAAAGTATGGATTTTCCCGGCAGAGCTTCCAGCTGCAAATGGATTTGAAGGTCCCGATCTGTCCTGTCTCTCTGCTTTTATGTGTTTTTAAAATGGGTGTGTGTGAGCAGCATCACTAGCCAGCCCCTCTCCACTTATCATTGGCCAAGCTTTCATTTCTCCCCTGATTGGGGGAGCTAAGTTGTGTCAGAGTGATGTCATTTTACAGCCTGCAGAAAGTCCACTCCTCCTGTCAACTTACACACAAATCTAGATTTGAACCAAATACATATTTGCAGAGGTACATATTGTTTTAAAATCATCTGCACCCCTCACATATCACAGGAGGTATCTCCTGTTCAAACTCTGCTCTTCCTGGGAGCTTGCATTCAGAAATGGCAATATTTTGCACTTTTTAACTGGTTTGCAATTTCGGACATTACCCCAAATTTACACACATGTGCGCAAGGAGTATGGACATTAGTTGATGAAGTGTCAGATTTTTCACATGCACACATTTTGAGTAATATCCTCTTTTCCGCTAAAACCCCCCTGAACATACCACCGGTTCTAAAAACCTCTTAAAATGTGGGCAGAAAAATCACAAGAATTATGGTGTCATTTAAATAATTTTCACAAGTCCGTACTATGAGTTATTCATCTTTTTAGAGTTATGTTCTGGCCCCAAAGGGGTGTGGTTTTCCTCCAGCACAAGGTTGAATTTCTGGTTTTTCCAGTTCTGCCAAGCCAGCTTGCTCTCACAGGCAGTGCCCCTCCCCTGTGCTTCCAGGAGAAATCTCCATTTACGACTCCCGCCATAAAACATTTGCCTGAGTCAAGACAGGGCTTTGTTCAATTTCCTGCAGAGCCCAGGTAATTCAATCAGGGAAGTGTCATATCCCTTTTGGTGTGAGCAGCAAAAGGGCAGCTAGGCCTGGGAACACAGCTGTGACTCAAGTTTCACTCCTGATGGGGGTAGTTGCCAGGCAAATTGGAATCTCTTTAAGCCAGTTTTTAGCTACATGTCATTTCTGTTCCCCAGTTTCTGCATTCAAATAAACTAACAATTTCACATATGCAGCTAGAATGCTGATTCTAAGTTTAAAACTATGACATTTAAACAATTGCAACCTATGTGACACTCAAAAGTAGGTCACTCATTTCTCTTAAACATTGAGATTTTTAATGTCTTTCAGTCCAAATTTACTTAAACTGCTGAAATCCACAGCTCAGCCAGTCTTGTTATAAACCTTCAAGTCACTTCAGAATATAACTTTACATTGGATCCACCTCTCAGTAAGTCTTTCTTTGGCCTGTTTTGGGTTCATTTTTTCAGTTTTGCAAAAAGTAAAATCTGGTGTTGTTTTAAAACGCCGGCTTTTGGATACTGGTGAGTGCTGGTACTGCACCCATTTTTGGGATTTAAGAAAATGAATTCCCAACAGTTATGGGTTTGCTTTTGGCAATCAGCATTGCCATTCCCAATGGTTTCAGACTACTGTGTGGGTAGTCCAATGGTGGTTTTAGGCAGTGTCCTTCTGTGCCCATAACATTGGCAAAATGGGTGGCAGCCTATTCTTCCACTTCCCTGGGCATTTTCTGGGAAGCTCTGGCCATCATGATGTTTTCCATGTCAGTACTGCACAGTTTTGAGGTAGGGTTCGGATGCATGGGTAAATACATCCCACAAGCGCTACCTAACATATTACTGTTTTGATACTGTACATGTGACTAGCACCGCAGCTACAGAGCCACCACTGTTCGAAGCAATTGTTAGCGAGCATACCCCGACTAACTACTATGTTACTAATATACCTCCAGTCGATAAACAACCTATTTCTCATGTGGACCCTACTTGCATCAGTGCTATATGTTATCATGATTCCACCACCCAGCCTACAAAGCGCTCGCATCATGACCACTACACAGACCAACTCCAATACTCACACCCTGCCTCCTCCCTCCTACTCATCTGACTGCAGCTCAAGATCAAGTAGACTAAGGACACGCACTCTCCCCACAATCCTCCCCAACCTCCCAACATCCACATCTCACAGAAATCTTAAACTAGGTTCCCGCATAGTGGATAAATAAAACTCCCAGCCAAACAGCCCACACACCACCCAAACACATAAGACTACTAGACCCTCTCCCAAGCCACCTAAAACACTCAACTTTAAGCCTGAAAAAACAAAAAAACTATATTCTAATAGAAACCATGCAGCACCACTCCTTAAATGCGTGCTTCTCAACACTCGTTCACTCACGGCCCATGCCATTGAAATAAATGATCTCATCACCAGTCTAGATTTAGACATATTAGCCATCTCTGAGACCTGGCTACATGATGCATCTGGCCCCGCCATGAGCCTAGCCTTACCCAAAGGTTACTCCATACTTAGGAAAGATAGACCTAACAAAACGGGAGGGGGGGTGGTCCTCATCTTCAAAGAAATCCATCAAGTCAGAACTATTCCTCACACATGTGAAAGTAACGCCGACATCCTATCGGCCAAACTACAGCTCTCTCACAACAACACTATTAACTTTCACGTCACTTACAAGCCCCCTGGACCTCCAGCAGGCTTTCAAGGGCAAATCGCTCACCTTCTCAGCAACAACTTAGAACAATCTACCAAAACCATACTCCTTGGCGATCTCAATCTAGGCTACAACATTCCTAATGACAAAACAGCAATCTCTCTCCTTAAGGACCTTTCTAATCTAGACTTCACACAAAAAATCAAGTCTTCTACCCACTCTAAAGGTAGAACCTTGGATTGGCTGCTCGACCATAACTGTAACCCTTGCATCACGTCCAATACCTTCCTCCCAGGGACAGATCATAGTTGCATACAATTCACTATCCCCACTGCTCCCACTACGAAAACCACCTCACACAAACCGGAAACTTTAGCTAGAAGCTCCAAAAAATTAACAGGACCAAACTTACAGCCCCTTCTCAATACACCTTGCCTAGCCCCACCATTCTCACAAGACCCCAACATCTTAGCAGACATCTTCAAGGTCACACTCACCAACGCTATTAACGCTATTGCTCCCTTAGAAGTAAAGAAAGCAAAAAAAGTCTTTCCACTCAAACTCATGGTTCACTGATGAACTCCTAACAATACGCAACAACAAACGCCAAGCACAAAAAAATGGCAAGCTAACCGCTGCAAAACTACCAAAGATCTATTCAAAGATATCGCCAAAAATACAAAACTGCTATTTTCAATGCCAAATGAAAAGCCTACAACCGCCGAATATCAGACTCCAAGTCTCACTCAAAAGAACTCTTTACGATCTTTAAGGAGCTCACAGCTCTGCCAATCTCCACTGACGAGATTATCAAAGATGAGGTGTGGTGCAACAGTATCCAGGCCGCTCTCCTCAAAAAGATAGAGCTCCTTCAAAACAAAATCCTTGATCATTACAATACTTTACCAAAATCTAATCAGACCTCACAAGTCTCTACAACCCACTTAACTACCAACGTCCCTAAATTTGCTTTTAATAATGTCTCAGAATCATAGACATAGACATTCTAAAACACCTAAAACCATCAACTTGCAAAGGTGATAACTACCCACCTCAGTTAATAAAGGACTGCGCTGAACCACTTGCCCCACTCATCACCGCATTCATTAATGCCTCTTTCAAAACTAGCACTGTTCCCGACAGCCTCAAAGAAGCATGGGTTCGCCCTCTCCTAAAAAAACAATCCTAGACCCCACACAGCCCAACAACTACAGACCCATAACAACAGTCCCCTTCCTTCTAAAAATATTAGACAAAGTGGCACACAGCCAAATCCAACTCTACCTCGAAACAAATTCTATTTTAGGAAATAGGCAGTCCGGCATCCGTAAGGCCACGGTACAGAAACGGCCCTTCTGGACCTAAAAAACCAAATGAGTAAGATTATGGACACAGGCAAACCCGCAATCCTCCTCCTCCTTGACCTTTCTGCGGTGTTCGACCTTGTGGACCATAAAACCCACACCACGCACCTCACTCACTTATCACATTTCTCCCATCAAGCCACTGCATTGATCACTTCCTTTCTGGAAGGGAGGGCCATGAAAGTGTTCTCAAATACAATGCAGATCCCACTATACTACAATGCGGTGTCCCACAAGGCTCTTGTACAGCCCCCACGCTGTATAACCTTTTCACTAAGCCTTTATTCGATAAACTAGATGCACTTGGGATCGCATACACCAACTATGCAGAGAATACCCAAGTGCTCCTACCCCTAACAGGCTCTTATCACACAGATGCTTTAGCTCTAAATCAAATCTACGCCACCATTCAAACATGGATGGCCACTAACGGCCTATGTCTTAATGGGGATAAACCAGAGATCCTTATTATTGGCCAAAAGTCTACACTTGCCAAACTAGACAGTCTCTAGGTCAACTTTAACATAGACTTTTGCACCATCCCAGTCTTATCCTCTGTTAAAACGCTGGCGGTACACATTGATGCAACCCTCTCCATGAATAAACAAGTCAGCACTATTGTCTCTGCCTCTGCATTAAGCTGCAAATTAATTAACACCTTCAAACCTTTCCTAACCAAAGAAATATGTCTCTCAATAGCCAGAGCGACAATAGGTGCTTAACTTGACTATTGTAACGCACTCTTAGCAGGCACCTCTGTAAAAAACGTAAACAGACTACAGGTCACCCAAAATAACGCACTCAGACCAGCCTTAAGCATATCGAAAAAATAACACATCTCACAAGCAAGACAATCAGTGCACTGGCTCCCTGTCAAAGAGCGTATTACCTTCAAGATTCTCACCACAACCCACAAATGTCTCCACAGCACAGCGCCACCCTATCTCTCTGACACTCTTCACAGACCCATCTCTACCAAACCCACAAGATTATGCTATTCTAACGAACTCACTGTACATCGAATCAACAGAGCCAAGGCAGGAGGCTTAGGATTCCCTACATAGCTCCTACACTTTGGAATAAACTCCCACCCTGCGCTAAGAGCAGAAAGCTCACTCACAACCTTTAGAAAAAACCTCAAAACCTCTCTTTTCAACTAACACGTTACCTCTCGCCGCCAGTCCAATACATAGTGACAATATTTTCTCATTAAACATGTATGTATGTGACTTTGTTGTGTAACTAAGTTATCTCTACTGCTGTAACTAGCGCCATGATGCCTCTGGGCTGTTTTTTGTGCGCTTAACAAATACGAATAAATAAATAAACTTCACGCTTATATCTATCATCCTTTTGAATTGAAGCAATTGTTAATGATTTAAGGGAAGAAAAAAAACAATCAGCAATAGATGTTTTGCAGTAATGTATTTCTGCACAGGCATCCTGGGTAGTTGAATTAACAACTGTTTCTAGAGAGGACAACTATTGCGTCTCCCCATGCACATGTGTATCTATGTATGCATGTGATTTCCAAAGCGCACACCTAACCAGCAAAGCACCCGTGGACTTCACGGAGGGGACACAAGTAAGGATGAAGGAGTAGCACACGAGCTAGCATGCATAGGTGCAGCAGGGGACTGTGTCAGCTCCACAGGGGCACAATAAGGGTTGAGTGGAGTTGTCAGTGATTAGCAAATTGTGCATTGAGCCGCGTCTTCAAGTCATTTGTGATATGTGGGAGGAAAGTCATATTCGAATTTGTTACTTCCAGGGACAGAGTGCACAGCAGGAAAATGACGTTCCAAGTCTGGTGATGTTGTGGCTTCTGGTGGTGCACTGGGATCTGGAGTTGGTAACTTTCTCGGCCAGTTAAAATACATGGTTCTGCTTAAGTTACATACTATGTCACTATTGATCCTGTTAGTATTGCATATGTATACGTACATTCCTACAAAACCTGATTTCATGGAGTATAGTGGCATCTGTGAAAAAACATTGGATCTTTGTGCATTTATGAAAATGTATGTGAATATGTACATGGTATTGGTTTCTACCAATCCTTCTGACACGGAATCCAATAAGGAAACCTGCCTGTTGGAATGACCCATATAATTTGCAGCACTTCTGAGAGTGCGTTTTCCTATGGGAATCAATCTGGGACAGAACTAAGGATGCTTAGACTTCAAGATATTGGAAGTGACCTTGCCCATTCCTGACACGATAAGGACAGGGTATGTGCTTTAAATTACCTTTCCTAGCCCAAATCACCTCCTGCTAAACAGGTTCCAAATGGCTGTTTTGGCTCAAACCAGCCTTTTAAAAAATCTCCTTTAAATCCATCTGAAGTATGGAAGTGCCTTTGGAGGGGCACAAAATACTTTTCTGAGTTGGATTTAAGCAATCTGCTATCAACTCGGAAAGAGATATACTTTCCCAATATTTGGCTCATTCATATAATAATAATAATAATAATAATAATAATAATAATAATAATAATAATAATAATAATAATAATAATAATAATAGTAATCATATTTTTTAGGACTTTAGGACAACTTGACCATGGCAATATGGCTAACTTTGTTTCTGTTAAAATTGATGTGGTGAAAACTTTGTTTTTGATCATACCCAGCCATTGTCTTATTGGTAAAAGTATGTTTTATTAATGGTTTTACCCAGCATCCAATGTAAAGGGTACTAGGAAAAACTCTGAGTATGATGTTAACTGTGGAAATACCAATCAGCTTCACATTGATACTTATTAACTGAAATCAGAATTCATTGCTATGAGCAGCTTTAGACCTCCACAGACTTTACAGATCAATAAAATACTTTCTGTGACCCTATTCATTTATTATTGCTACGGTCATGTGGGCCACTGTATATTAGTATCATATTACACCATTTTCATTGAGTCAATGGAATGCTTACCACAAGATAACACTATGAGTCTGTAGCAGTTTTCCATGTGCACATTTGAGGCGGCGTGCAATAAGTGCACATAGCACGGAATCAGCATTACTCGACCTCCAATCTAAAATGCTAGAAATCCTTGATAAAGGCAAGGCCGGCCTGCTCATTCTATTGGACCTCTCGGCGGCATTCGACTTATTAGACCACAGGAAGCTCCGTGAGGCCCTGGGAAAAGCAGGTAACTGTGCCGAGGAAGTCATCGATTGGATATCCTCTTTTTTGGATGACAGAAAATCCAAAATCACCTGGGGTGGACATTCCTCTGGCACGAATCCAGTGGATTGTGGCGTCCCACAAGGTGCTAGCTTCTCCCCTCTCCTATTCAATCTATATATCTGCTGTCTCTGCACCCTCCTTTCACAGTTGGATATTTACTTTACCAATTTCGCAGATGATACTCAACTGATTATAGAACTCAGCGGAGACCACACCACAGACAACAACAGACTTTCAGCAATCTATAATACTATAGAAAGCTGGATGAAAGACCACTGGATGTGTCTGAATAGTTCAAAAACAGAATTTATGACATTCGGATCTTCAAAAGCCTGATCCAATCTAGGTCCAGCCTACTCATCATTTCTTATCAAGGACTCTAGCATCACGGTCTCAAGTAAGGTGAAAACACTTGGCATATACCTGCAATCCTCATTAGGAGCAGATGCTCAGGTCACTTTTCTTAAAAAAAACTGCCAATACTACCAGAGATTACTACGCCGCATTAGGCCATATCTCAACGTCACAAATTGCGCCACCATCGCTAGAGCCACGATTTTGTCCCGTCTGGATTATGGGAATGCGCTGATGCTCGGTTCAAGTAACTCTTGCATTAAACAATGCCAGATAATCCAGAACAACGCTGTTAGAACTATTACCGGGAAGTCCAAGCGTGAGCACATCACCCATGACCGAATAGGCCTACACTGGCTCGCCATTGAGGAGCATATTAAATTCAAATCCCTGACACTTGTCCACCGCTGTCTTTTTGGCACGGCTCCTACATACCTAGAAAAGGAATTTCTTTGGTATGAACCAAGCCGCTGTCTTAGATCAGCAAAAAAAGGGCTACTCAAAGTTAGCCACACTAGAGTCAAAGCTACTGGACTCGGGAGAGCTTTCCCCACCAAAGCTATTGCGCTCTGGAACGAGCTTCCTGATAATCTCAGATTGGAAAGTAGCTACTCGCTATTTAGGAAGCAGCTGAAAACGTTACTTTTTCGATAATTCGTTACATATTCAGCATGGACTCCCTTGAGTCCCCCGTCCTCTCTTTTTATGTTGTCCTGTGATCTGTTCTCTCGTGTGCTTGTCGCGCCCTGATGCTTGCGAGCTTCGGCGCGTTATAAATATATAAATAAAATAATAAAATAAAATAAATAAAATTTGAAAAGTGACCATGTCACCTTCCAGCTGCTCGTGTACCCTTGGACTCTGCACATCAGAAATATACATGCATTCAGTGTTGCAGCGGTTAAGTTGCTTACTTCCATTAGCTCAGGTGCTGCCACTAACACCCCTTCTTAAATGAAGAGCATACGAACAATCATACCCAGTGTATCTCTTTAGAAAAACATTATTTCTTGCAGAAGACCGCTGTAATTTCTTTTTGACAAAAAAAAAAAACTTCAGTAGAGCATAGATGTCAGTAGGTGGCCACCAGGGTTTGCTGCTGCGACCCTAGTCCTTCACCCTGCGACCCATGGCATGTTTCTTGAGACCCCTGTTGCAGTGGAGACAGAGCTTATCAGTTTTACTTTGGTTTATAGCCATACTTGTTCTTATTTAACTGAAAACAAGATGCATTAGACACAAACGGGTGATTGCGTTGTTTAAAGCCCATTAACAGCCTGTGTCACCTTGCATATTAGGACCCTATATTGATGTTTCATGTTTTTCTTTTATCTACATCGCTGCACACAGTTGAGATAGGAAGAAGCTGCAGATTCTGTGAGATGCTCAAGGAGGATGTGTTTAGTGCATATTTACCTGTCATATGCAATTATCAGCCTCAGAAAAAGTTTGAACACATGTGAACACATGTCAAAGGATATCACATGTACAGCTCAATGCCTTCTTTAGAAACCATATAAACAACGTTTAGGTCATATTTATGGTTGTGAGGAAGTCGGCACCATGGTGTTTCTGTTTTGTTTTCCATATTTAGGATATTGATTTGCATGTCAAAGATGGCGGGTGGTAAGGTTCCGTGGGCTGGCCATTATTTTTAAAAACAATGCTTCACATTGTACGTAGTAATTAATTCTGCCCAGACCTCTCAAGAACATTCGATATCAGACAAGAGTGGCATATCTGCTTCTGTTTATTTTCCTGGTGTTCTGGCGCTTGTTATTTTTTTTTTTTTGCACGTTCAGTTTTAAATACAGATAAACAGGATTTCAAAGTCAAACTATTGATTGGAGGACCCACTCAGAAAGTATATGGGACCTCATGAGAGCTTGCTTTTTACATGTAATCTGTAAACACAATCTTTCATTTTATCATGCACCAAAGTAATCATTTTCCAAATGAGAAATATAGAAATACAGAATAATTTCTGTATTTCACTGGCCCCAGAACACAAAAACCACACCATTTAGTGATGGAGGCAATGGGTCACTTGAATCACTTATGTCCCTTTGGGACCCATAAACACAAGGGCCGTGGTTGGACTCATATAGAGATGTGTGCAGGAACACTTTATTTCAGTGCAGGAATGCTTTTACTTTATTTCAGTGCAGGAATGATTTTATTTTACAAGAACTTTCCAGGAGTTGAAAGCCTTTATTCCAGAGAACATACTCATGTGCTGACTCATCGGGTGTGGCAGGGTGTGGCAGGCAGGCTGAACCTGATGGGCGTGGCTTCAGAAGCTCAGCTATATAAACTGCCCCATCCTTAAGGCCGGTGCTTCACCTTACTGTGCACTCGTATGCAACGTGACGCTCACCAGCACTTGGACCAGTTTACTTACTTTTGAAACCAGGCGTTCTCCTGCATACTCACCTCCAGGAAACCGGTGCTTCATCTTCAGACTCATCTCCTGACATCCAGTGATCTTGATCCCGACACCGCAGCACTGCACTATGCATCCATGAACTCGGACCCTGTGAAGAAGAAGAAAGACAAGTTTAGAACATCTGTCCTAGGGCTGCGCCGCATTTGAACCCTCTGCGCCCCCTAGGTAACAGCTTACCAGCTACTGTACCGCTGCAACTTCGTTCCTCATTCCTTCCGGCTGTCAACTTGAGCTCTGCAGCTTCCGCCGGGCCGGCAACATCACCTGCAAGGGAAGAAAGCAAAAGAGCAAACATCAAAAGTGGAAAGGACAGCAATACAAGACAACAAACTTTACAATACAACAAAAACAGACGAGGAAAGACAAAGGCAAACAGGAACACTTACCTGAAGTATAGTGGCTTAGTTGCAGCATGACTGGACTACCACGTGCAAGGGACCAGTGAAGGAACTCGGTCCAGATTACACAAGCGCCCCTGCCAGAAGCAGCAGGACGGAGTACTCGCCAAAACTAATCAACAGGTGAGCTTTCCAGGGACAGCGCATCCCACAGGTACCACGGTTTGGGAGAAGGGGTGTGGAAAGGGATCAGGCGCACAAGCTGGCCTACTCACGCCCCCGATTCTCCACGCAGCAGCATCACCTATTACCACCAGTCACCACATAAGCGCAGAGTGTGTAGATGGACCCGAGCGACCTCAGCCCCGGGAGGGCTGCAACCATACCCCAATGCCTCCGCAGAGACCAGGTGAGCGTAACAATCTATTCTTTCAATATATATCTACTGCATAATCCTTCATTATACAGGCTCCTCAAAAAGAAAAAAAGAGGGTTTCTCTACCCCATACTTTAATTCAAGTGAACTTCTGCTAACACACAATGCTCCTGAAAAGCTCCAGTTTGTGACGTGTTTGCATGCATATTTGTTGATTAAAATATGCTCTGTTAGAAATATTACCACAATCACCATCTTAATCCCTTAACTACCAAAGACAAATCAATGTATCCAATTTAAGTTGCAATGTATTATAGACTATCAATAGATATTTGTGATTCAGAAAAGGTCAAAGTCTTTGATAGTTTTGTAGGCTATGTAAGCTGCACCTCTTCTCAAAACAGCTTTAAAGTAATATGAGATTTATTTTTCAGACAGTATTGTGATTTAGCGCCAGCATCCCATATTTACTGATTTTCGTCTGTGTATGAATTCAAATGAAAACTAATCAAATATAGCAACATAAAGAAGACTGTAATTTATTGGATGACCTACAAAATCAAAACAATTAGGTGAAATGCAAATTCAATTACAAATAGTAGTTGTGCGCAAACTTGAACTGGCATCCACAGCAATTTTGAGACTTCCTAGCAGGCCAATTCCGTTAAAGGATCAGTAGGTCTGAAACATACTTTATCTCCTGCTAAACTGAATTCTGCCAGGGTAATACCTCACATACAAAGCTTCACTTGACATAAGATGACATAATTTCAGTATTTGAGCCTGCCGTTAGCATCTGATTTTTGCACCTAGGAACATTACGCCATACCTCTACCTAGCTTATGGCGCTTTACTTGGCATAAGATTGATGTATCTGGGCATTTAAGGCCACATTAACACATGCTATACTCACCTGGACATTTCAAAATGTAGTAATTTTTGGCACAGGTGCTAGGAGGTGGGCATTTGAGGCTACACTTAAATAAATAATGTCAACACCTAGATATGTATGGACGCATTGTACCTCTCTTCTAAAGCTTTACTTGACCCATGAATGCTGTAGTTGATAATGTGATGCTGCACTTCCATGTGATACTTGGCAAATGTGGATTTTCTAAGCATACACTAACAGTACTTGGGTTTTTGAAGCTGCACTTGGTGTATTTTCGAAGTACTTGATCACATCAGGCTGCATATTGCATACGAGATTATACCTGTCATGTGAGACTTGTGGGATGTTTTTACCCATGCATCCAAGCCCTACCATAAAACTGTGCATTACTGGCATTGAAAACATCATGATGGCCAGAACTCCCCAGAGAGTGCACAGGGAAAACATGAAGAATAGGCTGCCACGCATTTTTGCCTATGTTGTGAGCAGTGGAGGGCACTGCCTAAAACCACCATTGGGCTAGACACACAGTAGCCTGAAACCATTGGGAATGGCAATGCCGATTGCCAAAAGCAACCCAGAACTGTGGGGAATTCGTTTTCTTAATGTCAAAAATGGATGCAATACTGGTGCTCACCACTATCAGAAAGCCGGCATTTTAAAACCACCAGACTTTTGTGTAAAACTGAACAAATGAACCCAAACCAGGCCGAGGAAAGACTTGCTAAGAGGTGGATACAATGTAAAACTATATTCTGAAATGACTTGAAGGAAGTAATTATTTAATGTATATACAAAAATAAGTGAATTTGGGTTTAAAGCCACTAAAATCGAAATGTTTACAATAAATGAGTGACCTACTTGTGAGTGTCACATAGGTTGCAATTGTTTAAATGTCATAGTTTTGAACTTAGAATCAGCATTCTAGCTGCATGTGCAAAAATTGTAAGTTGGATTTGAATGTAGAAAACTGGGAACTAAAGTGACATTTAGCTGAATTCTGCCTGACAACTACCCCCAACAGGAGAAACCTGATCAGCCACTCTTCCCAGGCCTAGCTGCATCCTCCTGCCCCTGCCAAAAGGAGATGACACCTCTCTGATTGGAAAAGGGGAGGAGCACCTGGGGACTGCAGGAATTTGAACAAAGCCCTGTCCTGGACTCAAGCAAATGTTATATTGGGGGGGTCGTAAAATGGCTTCCTCTTGGGAGAAACTGGGAGGGGCAGTGCTTGTGAGAGCCAGCTGAGCTTGGGGGAAGTGGATAAACCAGAAATTCCACCATGTGCTTTGGAAAACCACACCCCTTTGGGGGCCAGAGCATGATTTTAAAAAGATGGATAATTCACAGTGCGGACTTGTCAAAATTATATAAATAACATCATCATTTTTGTGATTTTTCTGTGCACATTTTAAGAGGTGTTAGGACCCCGTGGTATGTTCTTGGGGATAGTAGCGGAAAAAAGGGTTGTTACTCCAAATGTATGCATGTTAAAAATCTGACACTTTATCATCTGAAACCCATATCCCTGGTGCACATCTGTGTAAAATCTGGAAAGGTTTAGAGGTGGTTATCTGGATGAAAAGGGGAGAATTTTGTCATAAGTGGACACGACATCATACAAAGACAGGGATCGGATGGTTTGGTGCTACAGAAACTATGTTAACGGGACTTATAACATTAGAAAAATGGTACATAAATAAATATGTATTTGAGTCAGAAATAGATTTGTGTGCAATTTGACAAGGGGAGGTTCCTCTGACCATAAAACCTACAGCATCACTCTGACACTCCATTTTTTTCCCCCAATCAAGGAAGAGAGGAGGAACTGGCCAATGATAAGTGAGAGGGGCAGGCTTAGCTAGGCCCAGGCACACACCCATTTTCAAAACACATAAAAGGAACATTGAAACCCAGGTAGAGACATTCACTTTCCACTTTCTTGCGGGACTCCTTGCCGGGAGACTTCAGACTTCAAATCCATCAATCTGCAGAGACCAGAAATTAACTCCAGAATTTGTAGCAGAGGCCTGAATCCACAAAATGAATCCTCTTCAGCAGGCCTCAAAACCAACCAAACTATTCAACAGCCGGGTGAGCTGTTTGAATTCTTTGCCAAGAACTTTTGCAAGAACCTGTAGCAGTATCCAGAAAGCAGTGCTGTATCCGGAACCAGAGAGAACCAGAGACCAGATCGCTGTGAAGAACTGCTAGCAGAAGTCCAGCCAATCCTGACCCGATCGGTGATGAAGCCGCATTCCTTTCTAAATTATAGTGTGAGTACCCAGTCAGGACTGTGGCAAAACCAATCTCTTAATTTTAAATAATCTAATCCAAACTATTTTAGCCTATTAGAACTGCCTCCTAGAATCGTGTCATTCTGTCATTTTTAAAACTGAAAACTGTCATCTGTCATTCTGAGCTTTAAAATTTAAAATCCAAAAAACTACCTTTACTAAATCAGCCATATCTCCGGAACCGTTTGGGCTAGGAGCGAGTTTTAACTGTCATCTTAAAGCTATTATTCTAAGCTTTCCAACGAGCCGACTTCCTACTCCTTATAGTGCCTCCGTGATTACGCCCGACGCACGCGACTAAATTTGCCGCGATTTGACATTTTGCTTAATTTCAGCCACGTGTAAAAATATTTGTCCTTGCTTTCCTTTGCTAAAATTCGTTTGCAACCTGACAATCATTCATAGAGCTTTGCTAAAGTGATCAAGAACTAATATAAAGTAGCCATCACCTACCCTGAACCTCCTAGAGGGAATTAAAATCATTTTAGCATATTTTTTCACTTCTTTGCATACCACCTTTAAAGTACTTTGCCTGTGTTAAAATCATCCCTTTTCCTGTAAGCTTGCTAGGGGGGGACTGAATTTTATTTGATTGCATTCCTGAGAACTGTGTGCTATCCTTCCATCTCTTTACCTTGCATAAAGGGGGGGGTGGATTGTCAAAGAAAAGTGATTGCATTGTCTTTTGTTGAAGTCATATCAAGTTTATTTTCTGTACTGCATTTTCATTCATCATTGCATTGTCCTTGAAGCCATAAAAGCATTCTCAGCTATTCATCCTCTCTATATCACTTCTAAGCCATCAAAAAGAGTGTACCACTGTAACATTATCCATTGTTGATCACTATCATCCTCACAAGTGTGCTATCAAATATTAATTTACTATAAAAGTGTGATAGATATATATTGTTTAATTTTCAAATGAACCTTTTTAAATTTGCAAAACAAACCTACTTCTTGGCCCAGCGGGGTCGGGGGGATTCTGAGAGAGGGGTGTTATATAAGGGTTGTCATCCAGAGTAAATGAACTGGACATAAAAATACATCAATAAGGGCTTCCATCAGCGTCCCAGACTAGGCATTGACTTAGCTGTAGTGTTGAATTGAAGTCGCTTACAGACTAGAGCTGGCCTAAGATGGTGGTTCAAGTATATACAACTGCACTGTTATATTATGACAGATTGGGCATAAAAGACTATATTTAGCATTTGTTAATGTTACCAGACATGTAAGCTGTAGGTGGCATAACATGAATTGGCCCTGGCATATAAAAAGGATTTGTACCCTATGATAGTTCTGGTTTCATTTACCTGTAACATCGTAACTGCAACCCCAACATATGAAGGCAGAACCCTAGGTTGTATGTGGTTGGTTGCTTGAATATTTGGTTCTGCTTTGAAACAATTAATTTTATCAATATTCTTCTTAATGCACTACCACTTAATGTGATGCCTTCATTATCAAAGGGCATGTGGCACCACTTCCTGTGATGCAGTGGGGGTCAAAGGTTATGAAATGGCACTTCCTGTGATGTCATCAGGCATGTGATGCTACTTCCACTACCACTGGCATTTTTGCAAATCAACGCCCCTGCAGTAGAGTTCGCTTTTGCAGATGGCATTCTGTCACAGATATATTGTGCCCATTGTGGGGAGTCAGGAATGAAACCCGGACACAAGTTAGCCCTGATTTTGGTTAAAGACTTTTATTGACAATAAAATGGGTTGGGAAAATGCTTCTCTGATCCTGCTCTAACAGGAATTTCCCTACCTCAACCAAAAACGAATGATCTGTCAGTGTCAGAATGTCCAAAGCATACACTGTCCCGTGTCCAAAGTTCTATTCTGACCCTCACACTATTACCTAAAATCTAAAGTGAAAATGGTAATGTCTTTAACCTTGGGTGGTTTAGAAAAGTGTTCATTCAGGAAGAATGAATGCTCCAACACAAAAGTTCTTCAAGGATAAATGTCCTTGCTCCATAGGGTGGTTCCCTTCTCCTAAATTCTTCTCCACTCTCTGAGATTTCACACACAACAGTTCCTTTTTTCTTTCCTGACGAATAATAACCTTATCACACAAAATTATTTGGCTTTGTGGTTTTGGCTCTCTCAGGACACCTGGTATACTTTTCAGACAGGATTGTGTTCCTTCTCTTTTGATTAACACAATCTATTTATCTAGTCCTGATATTTCTTTTCAGGGTTTCTTTAAATCTTGCATATATTCTTGTGACTGCCTGATATACTCTCCTGCCAGGGCTTCTTGTATTCACACACTTGTAATTGCTTGGTATACTCTCCTGCTAGGACTTCTGTTCATACAGGGCCTCTGCCCTCTTCCGGATTTGCACATATACTTTGTTGAATAATGTATCCTCTTGATATTATCCTGTTTGGGTTTCTCATGTACTTGCACTGCCGGTATGCACATGCTTGTATGTTTTTTTTTTGTAATTCAGTTCCCCCCTTTTCAATAAGTCCTTTTGCTTTTTTTCTTCCTGTTACTTTACTTGTTATTATTTGCATTCAGTGCAACTGCCGATATGACCTGTTGTCCCTGCTGTCTCTGGGTGGATTTAGCAGCTCTTATTGGCATTCCTGGATTATCCAGTGGTCAGTCGGTGGAGGTTATGTGTCTATTTCCTTCTCTCAACCGCTTCCATTTAATTCTCCTGTCTCTCGCAGCTTCTGCCTTACACATCTGCTTCATTCCAGGCTCCGGTAAGGGAAGCAGATCATTCTGTCACCTGCGAACACCCAGGGGTCTCTCGCCGGCTCCTAGCATTCCTGCAGCATGTCCCACTCATGCAGTGGCTTCTTTCTTCTTCCTCAGGGAGCCAGCTGGCTCCAACAGGCCAGTCTTAGCCTTTTGGTTTCTCGATACTCTCAGAGAGGTGACGATCTCTCCTGCCAGCAGCAGCCATCAACTCTTTGCATCTGCTCTTTAAATTTCCCGGGCATAGGTGTATGCGAGCAACAACTAGAGCGCTCGCTTGGCTTGTGGCCTCCTTTGCTCTTCACTGCTCAATCCCTCTTCCTCGTCCCTTTGTTTTGGTAATTCTAGTACAGGAAGTCCATTTTGATGTTTGGTTTGAATAACTTGGACAAGCATTTTCAATGGTTTAAAGGGCAACTCAGTCTTGGATGAAAGATGGGCAGTGTCATAAGTTTCACAAGGCAGACCAATGCTGGAAGGTTGACCTATGGGTTTGGGGAAGAATTTTCAGAATTCTTCACAGTTGGATAAGTAGATGTATGAGAATAAGCCATGAATGGGATAGATATGGGAGGGTTATTTTGTAGAGAAAATGGGGAATACCATGACTCACCCGTTGAAGCCATGACATCTCCTAGGAGCTTGTCTTCCCCTATGTGATCCTCCTCATATAGCCACCCCAGGATCAGGATCAGGTAGTGGCTGCTGTCTCATGGCCACTTGGGAGGAGGTCTTTGCTGCAAAATCATTGATGACTCCATTGGATTCATCACACTATGTTCCTGGAAAAACACCTTTTAATAATAATAATCTTTGTGAGCTAGTTGTAGTTTACTTTGTGTTTACCCACAAAGCAAAAGTAATCCTCAACATAAGCGTTCTGGTATGATACTCTATGTCCAAAACTGTTATTGTTTTGTATGCACTGTGGTAACTGTGGATATGTGCGTGCCTTCAGTGATGTTCTGTGCAATATATGTCGAATTATTGTGTTTTGGTAATCATAACTTGTTTTGAGCAGCAAACAGAATGTTTCTTCAAATAAAGATTTGATTGGCTTTTATTAAAAAAATTAAACTTAACTGTACCTAAGAAATTTGACAGTGTTTTTGATGAGCCACAATGCCATACCCACATATTATGTGTCCATGTACAGTGGAGATTGTCTCCAAAGCAAAGCCTTTTACCTGCCCGTGCATAGCAAACACTCAGAAAGTGCACACTGCACATGACCTTCACGGATGAAGATAATGATAAAGGAGAACATTCATAGTGCACATGTATGAAATGAAGCATTTCAAGATTCTGGAAAAACTTATCAACAGAGCTTGTCAGCAAGATTTACAGGTGGAGGCATTAGACAAGGTGTAGAGTTAGAAGTCACTTTGTTGGAAAAGATGAGTTTCAAAATAGTTCTGAATCTAGTGTGGTCTTAACTTGTTTAATGCAATGTGGGTTTGCCAATTAAGGGTTTCTGCAAATGAAATCCATTTGTTCATATCATATCTGTGATAAATTCAAGAAATATCAATCATTCAATGCTTCCATATGCAAATGTTAAGTTGTGGGTGCATCTTAAATATTTGTTACATAGGTAATGAGGGACAACCTTCTCAAGATTTTGTAAATCACCTATCCTTTCTTGAAGTTTATTTTGTGTGCTATTGGTGACCAGGGTTGGAAACAGCAATTGTCTCAGACAGTGGGTCTCATTCTAACTATGCTGGTCCGGTAACAACAGTGCCGGTAAGCCTACCAGCACTGTTTTTTCCGGACCGGCGGCACAGTACCACTCTGCCGGCGGGTGCTGTCCCACCCGCCAGGGTCAGATCTGGTGGCGAAATGGCACCAGCCCGCAGAGTTTCACGGAAGCACCGGCACCGTTATTTACGGTGCCGGTGCTTCCATGGACCCCATTCCCAATGAGTCCTATGGGACTCAAATAGGAAGAGGGATTTACAATTAACGGCGCCTGACTTCCCGGAACGCTGGGGTTGTAATCCCTCAGTGTTTTCGGTAAGCCAGGTGCCGGTAAAATTCACAAGTCCAGCGGCAACCTTCCAGTTTGGCCCACACGGTTGCCGCCGGACTTGTGATGAGGCCCAGTTTCTTGGTTTCTCCGAGACTGGGGTGGGATGTTCATCCATTTGGCAAAGCTATAGGCATATAAAGGAAAGCAACATAGTTCACTGGGCACAGACTGTGCATCTGCTGCCCTGTGCCTGACCTCAAAATGATGCTATCTGTCCAAAGGGCATGGCCTATGGTCATGCCTAGTGCTCATCATGTCCTGGGCATGGGCTTTGGACATTTCTCAGTCAACTAAACATCTAGAATATGCCCAGTGAACATGACCTGCAACCATGCCAATAAAACTGTAACAAACCCTGATATGCCCACTAACCACAGTCACAACCCACTTCCTGGCCACAACAAACACACTTACAGTGCTGATCCCAATGTGAGTGCCGGATCCACAGATTCAAAGATGAACCTGTGCACCATATCCCCAAATCTAGTTTCTTAACCTTCAAAGTAGAACATTCTACACTTTTAAAGCACCCACTAAACCTGTTAGATGTTGTGGTATCCTATGAAGGCCTCTTATATGTCCGTTTTAAATATTATTTCAGGGCAGACTCTGCTGACGCCCATGTGAATTACATGGATTTTGGATGTGGCCTGCTCAAAAAATGTTCAATGGCTCTTTATTCTATTAGACTTGCTCTCTTTCAATTAACTAATACAATTAATGTGTACTCCAATTCAAGTTTCACAGACCAAATTAGCAAATGATTTGCTGAACTAGCATTTTACAGATCTGTGGAGCTCAGAACATCACAAACTTGACTTAACCTTCGCAGTTGATGATAATAAGTGGGATAGATGCTAGCGCCCACTGGTTTAGTGCAAATCCATCCAGCAGGTTTTGTTGTAGGTGACTGTAAGGAACTCATGGTGGCAACAGTAAAGACAGACAAGTGATCACATTTCAAGGGTGTTTATTAAACTGTAAATGCAGAGTTAAAAAAAAACCTAACCTAAATCTAAATCTAAGATGGGAGCAAGCTTTGGCCATCAAATGAAAAATAAGGCAGTCCTTGTGGCATCTTGTCAAAGTAAAAAGGCCTACACTAAAATACCTACTGCCAAATCCTTACAACTAATTACAAAAAGAGGAAAAAAACAACAAAGATACTTTGGTGCGCTCCAAAAGAATGTTTATAGTTTTGTATTTTTCTGTTTGAGCTCTGCATTGCATTCATACAGGATATTTTTACAATTGTAGACAATTCTTGACAGTCTGTAAAGCAATCTTGCTGTTCTTGTATTGCCGTGTTTAACTTAAATATGTTCTGTATTATTTTCATACAAGATGATTTTCACAGTTATTCACAGTTTCTTGCAGTCCTCAAAACCAATTCTTGGCAATATATTTGTAAAGATTTGTGCCAATTTGCACAATGAAAACTTTGTTGTTTTTTTCCAATTTATTAAAGCACTGGTCAGTCGCAGTGACTCAGAGGCAAGGTGTTGCAAACAAAACTACACAAACAACTGAATAAAAACCTTCTAAGGAAACTCGCCATATTTGTTTCAGACTGGACTTAATTGACATCTCTGTAATTCCAAAAAGAGTGTTGGATATATTTTTCTATAAAGAAAGAAGAGTTCACAAATGATAAGTCACAATGTGATTGCCAGGGGACAATTTGGGCCTCCTAAGCACAGCACACACTCAAGCTTTCCCAACACGAGCCAACAGTTCTGTTCCAGTTATCAGGTTCTTTGATGGTTAAGTCTCTTTTCACTAAAAAGTCTCTTGCCTTCGAGGGCCTGATATTTTTAACAAACAAACACAAAGTTCTGTTTCAAATATGGCTCTGGGTGATGGCTTCACCCCTGGGTCCCCCTCTGCCGGGTGCAGACCCCTCAACAGTCATATGTGACTACTCAATTAAATGGTTCCTTTCTCAATGAACTTTGGGTGGTGATTTTCCACCCCTGGATCTCCCTCTTTTGGGTTCAAATCCCATTTCAATCATCAGCCTCCCTCCTTCGGGGACACTCAACAACCCTGACCCTGTGACTTTAAGAGACAACCGGATGGTGTCTGGAGCGAGGCCCGAAGCGGGGCCGGCAGGTACTCACGCGGTGGGGGGAGGCGGGACGGTCAAGTTATTGTTTGTTTTTTGTTTTTTGTTTTTTTTGTTACTGTTCTGTAATGTTCATCGGGCGACCTCGTGACAAACTGGATGTTGCCATGCATCCATGCTTAACTGTTCTTTGTCGATATAAATGCCAATAAAAACATTTAAAAATGAAATGAACACAATGTTCATTGGACTTCAGACTTCATTCCTTCTCTCAACAAATGATTTGTGATGACTTTTCATCTCTGGCTCTCCCTCCTTTGGGTTCGGACCCCTTTTCAATCGCCAGCCTCCCTCCTTCAGGTTCACAAACGCTTTTCTTCCATTCACTAATCACAATGTCCTTTCACATATTTTACTGTGGACATCCCTCCGCCGGGTTCACTCTTGGCAACCTTTACAACAAACTGTTGAAGTAAAACTTTCACCATGCAGGATTCGTTCCCCTTCGCTTTACAATCATCTGTCAGTCAAAGTCTTTCGATTGTATGGAGGATTTGACAAGACCGCCGGATGACCACTTCAACCCCCTTTCACCTTTTCCCAAGTCTTTCTGGTTACAGTAGTTTCTATTGTTGGGTAATCGGCCAAAGATTCATACATAAGCACCCACCTGGTGCCTGACTTCTTTGTTGCTGGTTTTCCTTGTTCAACAATAGCTGTTTTAAAGATCAAATCAGCCGTTTGCTACTTTTCGTTCAACACAGTTCGGTGCCTTATCGACTCTCCCCAACTCACCGGCTGTGATGGACTGCCTTGCTTTCTTGTCTGTAGAGTGAAGGCCGGTACTATTGGACCATGCGTCTGTTCCCGACTTGGCTGTCAGAGGAGGAGGCACCCGGGCACTGTTGTCATCTGCTGCAACCTACACTGGCTATTGTTCGCCATCTTACTATTCCTTCTCTTGCGGATTCACAGGACTCTGTTGATAAGGGCAAGGTCACTTCTCCCCTTGGTTTCCTCTTAACTTGCACCGTCTTTTACCTCCTCTTGAGCTGCTAACTTTGTGTGGTCTGACTTGCTTGTCCTGTGCTCTCGTTCTCCACATTTTATCCCTTTGGGGAAGGGAAAGGGCTGTCAGGTGTGTGTGATTCTGGTCAATTGCCTAACTCTGCCTGGCCCTTGGGTTGGAACACGTCAGGTAAACAGGTTTGGACTTGGTCTGTTGTCTTCTGTGGTGTATGAAAGTGTTTGTGTCGGAAAAGGCGGGGTAGAGTATCTGATTATCCTACATGGTAAGATGGGAAAACATATTAAAAGACTGGGGTTTGGTTGGTTAACCCAGAATGATGAGATGGATAGGGTTCATGACACATACCGGACTGACTGGGATTATTATCATGAAAGGAACAAGGGGGATTGTGGGAATGGTATTATTTTGCAGGCCTTTGTCAAGGTAGGTTGGGTGTTCTGGAAAGAATAATCATAGGGACTTGGAAAAGAACAGTTGGGAGAATTCAGGCAGAAAACAAGACAACAATGATTCTGGGAGTTGTGGTTTTTGAGGGTAACAGAGTTCCTTGTTGGTCTACCAGAGTTGTCATGTAGGCACAATTTTATTAAGGAAGCTTCTTTGGGAAGAATGGAGGTAGCTGTGGAATAACCAAAGAAGATCTCAGGGACCTCATCCTTCTCTTCTTCTTCCATGGTAGAATACCACATCTCAACTGGGGTATTTCCCAGAGCACAACCCTGGGCTTCTTTACCCAGGTGATCCTTTCTCGCTTATCCACCCCCAGGGTTGGGATCAGAGAGAGCCAGCCCTCCCCGGGCCCTCCCAGGGCCACCTGAATAAGGGATTCCTGATGTCTACTTGGGAGAATACCCTCAGGTTTCTCACAGTGACCTATGGGAATTTGAAAAATTGAGGCTTTTCTACCTTCCATTTGACTGACTGGAAATGCAATGCACAATATACAGCAATGTAATAATGCATGCTGGGTGTCGTGTTACTTGTTACCATAGATCAGACTCATTCATTATCAGAATTAACCAGAAAAATCAATCCTCCAAATAAGAACAGCCAATTACGTTACTGGAATATTTTCAGCCCACAACTGCCATTTATATGATCACAAGGTGCACCAGCAGATATGCAAGAGAGGGGATGGGGTAGGTTAGTGTGGAGAGAAGCACAATGTGAGACTGCTCATGAGATAGACAACTCATAACCCCTCTATAACTTTGCCGCCTCTGGACAGAACTTCATGAAATATTAAACAAAAAAATATGAGTCAATTCTATATTTTATATGGAATGTTTCATGCACCTTTGTCAAATGTCACATAAGGTATTCAAATCTCAATACATGTATGCCTTATCAGGTTTGAATCTTAACAATAATTGCAGTTAGTGTGACTGACACTGCAATACGTTTGTTTATACCTGTGTATGCTATGGGTACAATACAAAACCTAAAAGAACACATACAATCATTGTAACCAATTTTTGCTTTTTTAATGAATGTGTGTCCTTGCTCAGAAATCACTGTGCCTCTTGTATGACTTTTGAATATGCCACAGTAACCCTAACTGTAGTGCTCCCTAGTCATGACCTGCACCCATTTCATTTAGCCATAGTTCTCTTCAGTAATGCCCGGGGCACAGTGACCCTTTCTGCATTGCAGTCTAAGCCCCATATGTGCTGTATAACTGGACATGGCCTGTGACCATGCACTGCATGGTAAGTGCCCCGCACTGCACTTCTCATTGGGCATGGGCACACGCCATGCTACCTAGACACTCTGCTGAGGAATGTCCTTGCACAGTGATTCTCTCTAGACTCTTTAGTTGTAAATGCCCTCTAGCCAAGACATGATGTCTCTGTGTTCAGCAAAACAAATGAGGTGATGGCTGGAAGGTTTGGAATGAATCCTAAACTCTGGCATTGCTCTAGGCAACCCTCCAGACCAGCTTTCTTCACCTGCCAATCCATTACAAAAAGGGGAAGGACCATATTCAAATCAGGCTTGGTTCCACCCCAAAAGGGTAGCCCAGCCCAAACTGCTTGGCCACATCCCTCTGCCCTAGACCACAAGCATCCCCCAACATATTTCGGCCGTCTTGGGCCACATCAGTGAGGGCAAGCTTGGATCTCTAGGCACAGCAGGCATGTAATCCACATCTGGGCATGCCCGTACCACTCAGGGTGTTTTACCCAAAACAAAAGAGGTGATGGCTGGAAGGTTTGTAATTAATCCTAACCTCTGGCATTGCTCTGGGAAACCCTCCAGATCATCGTTCTACACTGGCCAAAGGAGAAGTGCCAAACAAAGCTGACATTGCTGCTTCTTTGAGTTATAATCTTTTCAGCAGCAGTGCTCTGGGCACAAAGTGTTGAGAAACACATATGAATTTAAACTGTGTAACATCTTTTGAATGGAAATACCTGCTTATGCAATGTAGATAGTAGACAAAGCGGCATGTTATGTATGGCTTCAGCTTCATATATAGAAGTTTGATGAGCGTCTAGTGTCACACAGTGGAGACAATAGAGTTGTGCATTTCGTTTTCTTTTAACTGTACAAATGTGAGGGAACATTAAATACGTGTTTAATACGTGTTGCTATGAAGTGCAGTGCGTTATAATGTGGCAAACAATGCATTGTGTTACCCAAGATTACACATTTCCATGGTAAGTAGTGTGTTTGTGTTATAGCTCTGTTTTATGTTATTTCGTTACCATTTACCACCTTCTCTTGCAATTGACTCATAATTGATCAATCTCTTTTACCCATTACATTTCATTGAAAAATCCTTAGCATTTTGTAGTGAACTTGTAATGTATCTTTACTTTAACTTTACCATCTTTACTTTGAAGCTCAATTGAAAATAAAAGTAACAGAGCAAACAGAAATCCCAATCTAAGATCTTCCGAAAGCTCCATTTATATCCTGGAGACATGTGTGTCAGTCAATACATTTCTCAAAGCGCACAAAACATTTTACGTTAAGCACAAAACTTAGTTAAAGAAGGTATGGTTGTTTCAGAAGTGGCAAATAGTCATATAATTTGGCACAGTGAGTTGAAGATGCAATCGTTTATAAAGCAAATTAACATCCCTAAATCCTAAGAGCATTGGAAGAGAAAAATGCTATTCACTTTAATAATATCTGAAACCATGCTCTTCTTCTTTCCATCCCTTTACCCACACATAGGCCCTCATTATAGGTTTGCCGGTATACTGGCGGGATACTGACAAACTGTACTACCGTTCCCGCCACTTGGTCAGCCAAAATTACCGTCAGATTCCAAGTAGCAGAAATGGCGGTAAACCCCCATTCCATGGAGACCTATGGTACTGCATGGGGGGATTTACCTGTATTACCAGCACCTGTATTATGGGGCAAGTAATACTAGTCGTTTTTTGCCGGTAAGGTAGCAGCTCTTAGCTGGAGGTAAATCCTCCACCTTACCATCAAACATATAGTTGGCCGGTCCGGAAAGGTGCCTTTACACATTATTATCAGCACTTTATTTGCAGACCGGCCAACTTATAACAAGGCCCATCAGTTTGTTTGCAGTGCAGGCCGTGCCAAATATATTAAAGAAGAGGTCTAATGGCTGTTTCTGTAATGAATGCACATGCACAATTCTGGCACCCATACAATTGAAATTGAAAATAAACATGGTATAGCTCTGGAAATACCGATTGTAAAGCAGAGAGCCGGTGCTCGGTTGAGTATAAACATACATTACAGAAAATGTGTTGAGCTGCTGACCGTGGCAGGTTGAAGACAGACTCTGTTTAAATGTATCTCCATGTTGTGTCTCCCAATTTTGTGGACGTAGTGGATGATCAATGGATCGTCCTGATGAGGGGCGAAGGAAGTATAGATTTTGTCCCTCAAAGAGGGATGAGTCAAGGAGTAGCTGTCCCTGTTTTGAACCTGCCCAGGGTTTTTAGGCAAACAGTCTGTCTCTATTGCTACTGACTTCCAGCCAGGTTTGGCATCCAGGGATTCTTAAACCAAACATTTGGAATGGAGATTAGATCTCCATTGGAGTGTGGTTGCAGTCAGTGTTTCCATCTTCTTTTGTGGGTAACATCAGGTCCCCAATCACATGGTGGTGCCCCCTCACCTCCCTGCATAGCAACACTGTGGGGCAGTTGCACCTGGTGATTTGCTGTGCTGCTTGTGATAGTCTGCTGCATATCAGCCACTGTTTGGCAGATTTTCACTAAACCTGTGGAATACGGGGTTCCACAACGGTTTCCCGGGAAAAGCCCTCCTAATGCCAACGTTTCCACTTATATAAAGTCCCATGCATTCATACCCGTTGTGTAAACAATCCATACATGAATTGAAAGTAATTGATGTCAGAGTGTGGACTTAATTGCTCATTAATATTTGACTCAATATCTACAGAATCTTTTTTGTCGGTCCATTTAAATGCAGATTAATTAATTTGAGATATTTCTTGAGAGAATCTCTATCCATGAAATGTAAGAATGTTTGGGGTTTTTAATAGCTTTTTTCAGTGTGGTAAAATATACTAAGTGAACACAAACGTGAAGCCACTGTAGCACCCTCTGTAGCACAATCAATAAAGTGAATCCTTCAATTCTAGTTTATTAACCTACAATTACAAGATAGTGGAAGTGTTCCACATGTCGACTGTTCTGCAGCAACTCCTGTGAGGTCCTTTCTTCAGAATCAGATGGAGCCGTGAATTCCGCCTAGACAGGGACATCAACTCATTAGTGCTATGGTGAACCAACACCCATCAGGCAATCATTTCTGATTACTAGACAGCTGCCTGTTCCAAAAAAGGTTAAGTCTGCATCTGGTCGCCTTCTGAAATTAGATTGAAGATGGAGCAGGGATGAAGATGATTGAAGGCTGAAAGGCAGCAATGATGGAAGTTATTTTTTCTGTGGGCGTTCAAAACAAGCCATGAACACTCATGTGCTCAGCAAATCTGCGAGTAAATAATGAAGATGCAAAGTGTATTGATGTATGGGTTTTCACAAAAACATGTGCGTACGTGGCAACGCTTGGAAATAGTTTATCGGGCCTAAATATGTCTAGCAAGTCAACATGATGTACACAACTACACCTACAGAAGGAAATCCCTCCCTGTGCTGTCATAGTGAATGCAGTCAGCTGTTGTATTGGAGTGTTCACCTTTTGCAGCTGCTGCAGCCATCTTATGAGCGGATTGCTTGAGACAGGGAGAGAGAGAAAGAGAGAGAGAGAGAGAGAGAGAGAGAGGGAGAGAGAGAGAGAGAGAGAGAGAGATTGAGATTGTTCGACCTGCAAATTTACATTCACAAGTAGTTTATGAAGATAGTGTGAGAAAGAATGGGCTACGATTTTGATCGGTGTTGTATACATATGTATGTTAACCTCTGCAATATGTTTGTGAATACATATTGATCAGTCATCTGTCATAGGTGTACTACCAGCTATAGGCATCCTTACAAAAACTGCTCATAAAGAAAGTCATTTTGGAGTTACTGAAGCTGCATATACCAGGTATAGGTGTTGATTGCACAGTGTATTTATTATAGTATTATTATTATTAAAAGTAACAGTAGTAGTATTAGCATTATTAGCAGTTTTTTAGTTCCCCGTGTTGGGGAGGCTTTTATATTTGTACAAATTCAAATGCTTTCCTGTGAGCGTTGTGGTGATTTCTATAAGGTATGCACCAGGTAAAAATGCATGGCTAGCCACAAAACTAAACAATTATGTTGTGTTAGGTGAGAAGAAAGGCACATGCATCCTTTATTATTATTATTATTATTATTATTATTATTATTATTATTATTATTATTTATTATTGTTGTATTTTTTAGCGCGGATCTAGCTTCGAGAAGCAACAAATCTTTTTACAGAGGTATACAACAATATAGATACATAACAGAGCGTTTTACCAACGTAATCAACAGTACAGATGAATATCAGTGTGCTTTTCAGAGGTAACAGCAGAACAGCTATACAGCGGGTGGGTGGAATGCAGAATGGCACAGAGGAGGGGTACAGCTGTACCAGGGGTGTGGGGAGGAGTGGGGCAGGCAGCGTGTAGCGAGTCAGGTGGCGCAAGGGGTGATATGAGGGCCTAGTGTTGAGTCCGAGTGAGTCAGAGAGATTCCTTGAAGAGGTGGGTCTTGAGTTCTTTTCTGAATTGTAGGAGCGTGGGGGCGAGTCTGATGCTGATGGGGAGGAGGTTCCATAGTCTTGGGGTGTAGGCAGAGAAGGCTTGTATTCTGGTCCTTTCCTTTTTGCAGTAGGGGCTTTCATGCCTGCATGTGTCTTGGCTTCTGGTGGTACGCTGTCTGCCAGAGATGCTGAGTTTCTCCGCAAGGTAGCTGGCTGACTTGAGGACAACTGCCTTATAGATGATGCAACATGACTTGAAGGTGATTCGTGCATGCAGTGGGAGACAGTGAAGATCGATGAGGGCCATTGTGATGGGGGTCATAATTGCAAAGACCCATGATGAGGTGTGTGGCCATGTGTAGGACACTTCTCAGGGGCACAAGGAAGGACAACGGGAGGCCTTCGAGGAGTGCATTGTCCCCATCCATGTGCGACAGGATCAGTGCTTGAGCAGTGGATCTAAAGCTGTCCAGAGGGAGAAAGGACTTGAATTTCCGCAGGAGGGAGAGCTGATACCAAGCTATCTGGGTTTTCTTAGCTATGTGTCTCTTGAAGGAGAGGTGTCTGTTGATGTGGAACCCGAGAAGCTTGGCGCAAGAGGTGAGCTCAGGTGTGAAGCCCTCAGAGTTCAAAGTTGATAGCCAGATCTGTATGTCTGGGTGTTCAGTGTTGCTGGTGAGAAGTAGGAATTCTGTCTTGGGGGGGGGGTTGAGCTTCAAGTATGCACTGGTCATCCAAAACTGGATAAGCAAGAGGCAGGTTTTGAGCCTATGGATGTCCTTGATGGAGACGATCTTGAGGTATAGCTGTGAGTCAACAGCGTATTGGTGGTTGTGGATGTTGTGTGTGGCTAGTAGGGGTCCCAGCGGCTCCATGTATAGATTGAACATCACTGATGAAAGGATGGAACCCTGCAGGACTCAAAGGTGATGGGTAGTTTTGACGATCTAGAGGAGTCCATCTGAACAAACTGCTGGTGGTTGATGAGGTAGGACTTCAGCCAGCATGGGACAGGTTCGCTGATACCCATGCGCTGAAGTAGATTGTATGTCAGTGCCCCATGTTCTACTGTGTCGAAAGCAGCTGAGAGGTCGAGTAGAACCAGAAGGCTTTCTCAATGATCTTACCTAGGAAGCAGTGATTGGTGATGTGGTGATAGTTAACTAACTTGTCTGGTTCCAGTGTGGGTTTCATTAGTAGAGGGAGGATCTGTCCTGTTCTTAGGGTTGTTCAGAAGGTGCTTTGATTTAGGGAGCTGTTGATGATCTCCAGATAGGGAAGGAGAGTTTCTGCGGGGAGGGTCTTGAGGATGGATGCTGGCGGGATTTCGTCTGTATATGATGTGGCTTTAATGTTGGCCAGGGTTTCTACCAGGTCCTCTGTCGAGAGTGTTTTGAATGTTGTCCAGGGTGTGGCGATTTTGTCCAGGAATAACGTAAGGTGGGTCTGTGGATGCAGAGCTTTTGTCTATGTGCTTGCGAATCTGGCTGGTTTTGTCGATGAAGAAGGTGCTGATGGCGGTGGATTTTTTGATGGAGTGTGATATGGCAGGGGAGGGTAGCGGGTAGACGCAGTGCTTGACTGCTTTGAAGAGGTCTCTGCTTTTGTTGTCTGTTTCTGCTATAGTGTTCTGATAGTAGAAGACCTTGGCTGTGCTGTTGCTGGGTTTCTCAAAGTTCCTTGAGGAGCGGCAGGTCTGATGCAGTCCTGGGGAGGTGCTGATGAATTTTTTGCTGAGTTTGAGTTCTTGCATGTACCAGGGTGCTGATGGTTTTGGTTTGCAGGTGCATTGTTTTAGAGGTGTGTGTTTGTCTATGGAGGCTGAAAGGGAGGTGTTCAGTGCTTCCAGTAGAGAGTCACAGTTCAGTTGAGGGTATTCAGTCGATGTAAGGTGGAGGTTGGTGAAATCTTCCATGAGGCCTCCACAGGGAAGTTCTTGAAGGACCCGAAGGTGTGTCTGATGGGTTTCTGCTGGGAGTGCTTGACTGGGGTGGTATGCAGGATGTTGAAAGGAAAGGCTAGGTGGTGAGAGCAGGGAAGTGAGAGAAGAGAACTGTAGTGGAGGGAAGACAGTGCAGTGATGATTAGGTTGAGGACGTTACCTTTCTCGTGTGAGGCGGAGGGTGTCGAGATGACTAAGCAAAGTCTTCTTCATTGCTTTGGTGGCCTTGTTGCCTGGGAGGCTGAAGTCATCTAGGAAGATGTTGATGTACGCAAGGGACATGGGGTTGTGACCTGGCTGGTGAGGTCTCCAATGAAGGTGGTGTTGGGTTTTGGTGGTCTGTAGATGAAATGGAAGGTGACTGTGTCTGTTGGGGAGAGCAGAAAGTAGCAGGAGAGGACTTCAAAGGAGCCAATGTTTTCGACAGCAAGTCTGGTGCAGGGCCACAATGTCTTGTGGATGACTGCTAGGCCTCCTCCTGTTTTGTTTGGTTAGTCTCTGTGTTGCATGCTGTAACGTTTGGGACAAGGAAGTCTAGGATGGGCATGCAGATGGGTGTCAGACAGGTCTTGGTGATGAAGACGGCATCATGGTCAGGTATGGTGATCAGGTCAGCGATGTCTGCTGCATGGGAGATAGCTGAGCGTACGTTGGCGATCATCAAGTTCTGTGTTGTGGACAGTAAGGGTGTGCTGATGGACTTGGTTGCTGCATTGCAGAGTCCATGCCTTAGATGGGGGTGATGTCATTGATGTTGCCATTGCCTGATGATGGTGCGGATGGCCTCTGGGGACGGCGGGAGAAAACATATGTCGGAGCGTGATTACCTATTATCTGAGCAGGGGTTCCGTACGTGGGTCATCCCGGTCCGAACAGGTCCAACAGGAATTGCGTTTTTCTTCCTCTGCCCTTCACTTTGGATGCCTTGATCTAAGAGTTAAGAGCAGAAAGGAAGAGGCAGCTCTAAGAAGGTGGGTTGGGCTGAGGCCAGGTGATCTAAATCTACTTGCACTTGCACACCAAATGCAAAAAGAAAAGAGGCCAAAGGGCTGCTTAATTATGGGAAAAGAGCAGCAAACCAGGAAGGCACCAACAGTTTAAAGTGATTGACAGGTCGGCAGGGCTTAGGCTAGGTGACCTAGATCCACTTGTACATGCTCACCAGCTACTTCTCTTTGGTAGTTGTGGATTAATCTAAGGACGGAATCCCCAGTATGAAATGTGCAAGGGAAATATTAGAGTTACTCATTTTGTTGGAAGATATAGATTGTTTCATATGGTGGAGGGTCAGGCATAGGGTAATACACACGTTACATTTGAAATCTTAACTAAATATCCTCTACTAAAGTCAGTGGTGCCATGATCACTTTACTTAAATTGGAGCAAGGGCCTGATTATGTCCTTTCACAATTCCTAATTTAATACAAAGTCCCATGATAGTGTACCCTTTGCACTTCTTGTCTTAACACTCAGTCTCTCTATTACACCACCCAGTTCATATTTTATGGATATGGACGCCGCTCATTCCTTGACTTCACAGTGCTAGTGATATAGATATAAGTCCTAGCAGGCTAACGCCTACCAGCATGTATTTTCTCCATTTTTGTTTGGTGTATTATTTTGTTTAGTGTATTAATATGGACACACTTTCTCCCTTTGCTTGATGTACTATTTTTGACATAATTCTGTCAGCAATCATTTTCTATCCATTGTTCTATTGTTTCTGGCAGGCTGTGATATTGTACATCACCGCCCATTGCTTGCCCACCTACGCCAAAGCTTTCAACCCTTAACAGGATCTTTGTTCTCCTTTTTCTATAGATTCTGTCATGGTCAGAGACATAGTCCTCTGTCGGCTTGCAGAAATGTGTTCTTATTTGAACTGCTAGCTGCCAATATTAGTTATATATCCCTCAGCAGGCATAACAATTGCCTCATTTCTATTAGTTTGTTTAGGAATAGTTGCATTTTGTTATGTTTACATTTTTCAATTATAGGTTGCAACACACCGATATAACATCCCCAGCTAATGCAATTACACCACACAATTCTGAGCAATAAGATAGACAGTGGGTTTCTCAAAACACAACCTTTTTTAAGCAACCTAAATTGAAACAAAATTGATCTCAGGTAAAGGTGGAAATAACTTCAATGTTATAGATACCAAAAAACGATTGATGACTAAACTAGGATTTTACCTGTCTGCATGTATCCTGCTATTGGTCCACACACAGAAAAGTCACTCCCAACATATATAACATGCTCTAAAATATAGTAGGTATCTTAACCGTTTCTACTGCTTGCATTCAGACAACACAGTTGAATTTAATGATAACATTTCAACATGATGCAAGTGTGTTTAAAACATTGACATTTCTCCAGTATCAAAACAAGTTTGGTATGGTGAAAGTTATCTAAACAAATAACATTTGATGTACTTGTACTTTGGAATTGGCTTTCCTGTATACATGTGAGGTAGTGCCTCTATAGGTTTGTGGCAGGAGATTAAATGTAGATAACGGGCAGCTTAATTTGGCTCCTGCAGGTTTGCATTTGAAAAGTAATATTCTCCGGGATGTGTTTACTCTGCTCTGAAGACACGTGTGCCATCTTCTCAGAGTATATATGTGCAGCTTCCAGACAAAATGTGTAAATACATTTCAATGTGTTTGTGTGTGACTGTGTGAGTGTGTGTTGCTTTAAATGCATGCGTTTGTGCAGCTTTCTGCATACGTGTGTGCTACGTTTACTAAACAGGAGAGTACTACCTTCACTATATATATGTGAAAATGTCAATCTAGGTATGCATAGCTTTCATTTTGCCCATGTGTCGAGTTTCCAGTCTCCATATAGTTCTGGGGTGGAGATATAAAGTTCTGGGGTGGAGATATAACCTTCTCCAGTAATATTTATAGTTTTTCAGCATCCTTAGCCTGTCACATTACACTTAATTCTGCATGCTTTTCAATCTACATGTGTTTTGGGCTGGAGATACAATATTCTCCAGTGTCAGGGATTGTGTTAAGCAAATACTTTATGACTATCCCACCTTGGCTACAGAATTTGTGAAGACATCACATCAGATGATAGCAGGTCGACCATGCTATGGCCACTCTGAGTCTGTGTCAGCATGAGTCAAGGATTCTATTTAATGAAGCTTAATTTTACAAAAACACAATATGCATTTCTAATGCACAAATTGCCATCAGTTTAAACTGTGCCTCTCTGTACAACATGTATGGGGTTTTAAATTAATGAAATGTCACTTTGTATTCCACTCAAAAGGGAAAGCACAGGGCATACACAACACCCATGTTCCTATTCTCAAATTGCATTCCCCAGGACTCCCAGCCCTCTATTCCCAGATTCACCCTAGTCAGTTTATTGGGAACAATTAGATGTATTGGGGTTTCATTTACCTGTTAAAATGTGGCTTCTCATTTTGGAAAATCAGCCATGACCCTCTCTCTGTAACTGATACACCTAGCAAGGTACTTGCTCTGCTGGCTGCTTTCTCCAGCCTGCCATCCATTCAGTTTCAAGACTTCAGCCCAGCTTCCACAGCCACTTTTGGTTCCATTACTATTCTTCCATGTAAATCTCCCAATCTTAAACTTGTTTTCTTTTCTGTATGCATTGCTGTTACATCGCTTTCAGTCCTTTGCTTGTGACAGAGTTGTGGTTGCCCAGTCCCATGACTCAGATGTGATGAAGGCACTCAATCAATCAAAGTAAGTTTATCTTGAAAGAAACTTCTTTAGAAACACATAGTGCTCTATCAGAGCTTTGTCGGTTTCCCGTTGTTAATACCACCGAGATACCACCAACGCAAATAGCATTACCAGTACACAATCAGGCGCTATTAGAGCTGGATCATGAGTAGCGGTGCAGCGGTAAGTTCCCATTCTCCATTGGACCCAATGGTGTTGAGGGCGCTATTAGCACCTGCTCAATCAGCACCATGATAATAGTGCAGAAAAACAGATGGAAAGCTGGGAAAACTAAAAACTTTCCACCCGACTCATGATTTGACCAGCACTTAAATGCAGCATTAATAGCATTACCGCCACATTTAAGGGCCGAGGCCAAACTTGTGATAAGGCCCAAAGTATATAAATGTCAAAATGAAACAGTTAATAGCATTTTCCTTCTGACATTCAAAACAGTCCTTAAATATGAAAGCAGAGTCCTTGCAATTCAGGGAGTATTTGCCATCAATATAAAAGACATTTATATTGAGTGAAATTATAATTACGAAGAAGCTGAAGTAACGTGTGTTTGTAAAAATGATCATAGGCCTTACCAAAGAACAAAGGATGCAATAAGTCCTCCTGGGCACCATTACAACATTCACAAGCACTGCTGTTATTTGCATTCGAAAGAAAACCATTTTAATGTAAAAGCCCTCAGTGGGAGTAGATTGAATCCAGCTCTTGTTATCAATAGGCCCTTGAAAGTGACCCCGAACTTACAGGAGCACCCCTTAAACACACCCCTCGAGGGAATTAAGGTCATGAGTCTATCTTGAAAGAGATAACACATTTTAATCTTTACAGATCATGAGGATTGGGGGAATGGCAGAGGACTCTGCCATGTCTGACCAGCATTCGGTCATCTGTGGCTGGCTCCCACGTCCTGAAGATTGGTGCTGGGCCTGGAGCTTAAATTCTCTTGACTTGGTTACTGGATACCGGCAGAGCTCATCCAAAACTGTTCTCCTTGCCATACAAGGGATTCTGCAAAGCCTTCCTTTCTTCATCATCAGACATTCCTGGCACCATGCTACTTAACATATGAATACCTTACATAGACACACACTGCAACCCTGCAGATTTTTTACAAACTTTGAGGCCTAGCCCCCAGTAACAACCAAACATTTTTATAACTGATTTTCATTCATACTCCACACATCTTACTCATATGTTGATGTGGACCTACAATCTCTTTTAAACCATATTTCATAATTCTGTATGTTGTGCATTTACTCTGTACTCTCCTATTCTTAGTCTGCATGGGCTATTGATGAACAGGAACAGCTGCTGAGTTACCTCATGCTCCCTTTCAGCCTGCCTGTAGCCTATTTCTAGCAGAGGCTGAATTCAATGTGTGCTTTGAACAAAGCTAAATAAATGTAACAGTTTTACAAATATATCCATCTAAATAGTTATTTGCCACCTTATATTTGAATCCTAACTATCTTTATTTAGTGTCCCTCCTCCCCATGTAGTGTTTAGAAAACAGTTAAAATAAGTCTTGCCTAATTCTAAAGTGCTTGGAAAGTTTGGAAATGAAGGAAAGCAGCAGGCTCCTTCCCAACACCCTCTCTTGGGAAATATTAGTAACCTAGGTAGTTTTGCATCAAGGTGCTTGATATGATTGCATGAAAACAGTTTGCCTGCTGCCATAATTCGTTAGTTTCCCTAGCAATATTAATTGTCTCGAGCAAAAACATCTTTGAAAATGTAATAGCTATAGTATTGAATGGTTGGTCTGAATGGTTTAAAAGGATAAATCCTGCATTTATCATACCCAACAACCTGTTAATACGGCTTAATAAAGGTTTTGACAAACATCAATTTTCACAGGCCATAGTTTGTCCTCCAGAAAAGGAAAAGGAGTTCTGAATGGGATCAAAATTAGCAGCCACTTTTGGTAAGCCAAGGAGTTGTTTGATAAATGTGTTTTCCTGAACTTGTAATTAATCTAAATCAACATATACCCTAAACCCCATGCCATATTTCAAAGTTGCCTTGACTTTGGACGAATATACCCACAACAAAATATTCTGAGGATACAATTTAAAAAAATCTTGCAAATTGAACGATTCCGCCTTAGAGCTGTATCATATCATTAAGTTGCTTAAGGCAATGATCATTATCCAAAAAGCATGATGTGAACGTCATGACTAGGTATTATAACCCTCTACATCAAGTACAATTTGTTTCCTCGATGAAAAAGGATGGAGAAATTACTCGTCTTCTGCAGTGATTATTCTGGCATATCATTACCATTGACTTTGAGAAATGTATTTCCAGATCTAAATCTTTCATGCTGTCTGAGTCCATATAAAGGAGCAATTGTAATGTGCGACGTGTGCTTGAAATTAAAACTGTACCATCGGCATAGGCCTATATTAGGATAGAAAGTTTGTCAAAATGTGATACATCTGCCTTTCTCTCATCCAGTTTTATCATACATTTTTTTACATTTTGGAAAACATTATTGGTGCCTATACACAACCCTGACAAACTCCAGATTCAACCAGGAGCTATAGTGTGCAGTGTCCACCATCACCTGACCGGACGTAAGCCCTTGTGTTATGCTGAATTGAGTTGAGTAGCTTGAGCAGATCCTTTGCAGAATTGTACCCTTTTAGACACTGCCAAAGTTTTCTTCCATTGACTTTGTCAAAGGCTGTCTTTACGTCCATAAAGGAGAAGCATATTTTCTCGTTCCTCAGGCACAAGGAATTTAAGACAGTTAGATACACATTAAATGCCTGCTAATTATTGAAAACTGAATTGAAAACTGAATAAAATATTTGTATTCCACATCTGTGTTTGGAATCTAGCCAAAGAAAATACTACTGGATATTTTTAACAGAGAAACCAGGAGAGAGATTGCTCAATATGAGCAGGGAAATGTTTTAGTGTCCATTTTTAAAACAGGGCAAATTATGGCAGTATGCCAAGATTTCGGGAAACTGTTCAAGTCTCAAAAGGCATTCAAACTTGTTGTCAAAACAGGGACCAAGTAGTCCTATACATTTCTGAATAGCTCAACCGGTATCCTATATGGGCCTGGGCTCTTCCCCAATGCTTGTTTATGTAATGCCAGATTAACTTCTTCAATTGTAACTCTTAGATTTAAAGTTGATGAGAGTGGGTGGTAAGAAAAATGTTGGAATCGTCCATAATACCCTGATACAGATTGGTGAAGTAAGCCACCCAATCAGAATCTCACAAAATCTCCATACATTTAAATTAACATGATGATCGAGGTCATGATTTTCTATTTTCCAAAAGGGTCTTGAATTGTGTAAAGATGCATTCTTTTCTAAATCTTCTTCCTCCATGCCTCAGAATCTAAAACCGTCTTTGTATTTACCACTACCACTTTTTAGTTTTTCTGACCCTTTGATATTTCAATTATTCTGCTTGAAGGAGATTTCAGGAAAGATAATATACTACATCTAGCTGCTCTAAAGTGTGAATCAAACCAGAAAAGATTTAAAGGTTTGGTGTGTGAGAAACCTGAAGGTGTCTCACTCACTAGTCCCTGGGATCTGTCATCCAGGTGGCCAGGGCACGGCCATCACTATTGGATCCAGTTCCTGGGGGTGGACCAGTGCGGGAGGATCACCTGGATGAGGGGTCTTCAGGGAGTGGTACTGGGTCACCGAAGGGTGAGACGCGGTATCCCCTTCATTATGACACCTTTTCTCCATCCTTCCAAGTAGGATATTTAGAAACTCTACCCCCACCTTTTCCTACACAAACACTTTCTCACACCATGAGTGACAACAAACTAATACCAGAGCCATTTACATAACATGTTCCAACACATGGGTCAGGCAGAGTCAGGCAATTGCCAACAACTACACACACCAGTCTGCCCTTTCCCTTCCCCATAGGAATAAAAGGCAGAGCACGAGAGCACACTCTGAACAAGGCCGAAAGCACTAGGAAACAGCTATTCCTGGACGGCAGTTCAAACAGAGGAGTAAGGCGGCGAGACCTGAAAGGCCATCAAGGATGGAGTTGCCCTTGCCCTTTTCAACCCAGACCCGCAAAGCTTCCAACAAAGGAAACATAAGAAAGAGAATTGCAGCTGGTGAATGATGTGACGCATGTCAGCGGTACATGGAACCTTCCCACACTGATAGCCAGGGCAGGGCGATGTGGGTGCCATCGAAGTACCATCCTTGACTCCAGCGGAAAAAGAAATGCCAATGAGTTCTGCACAGCTGGTGAGTCGGATGAACCTGATAGTGGAATGGACGGTGTTAGGCTCAAGGTTGCAGTGGCATCATTAAGAAGATAAATAAACAGAGGTCTTTATTGAACAAACTTGTTGCCAGAGATAGAGTGGTTTGGTGCCACCTGGGTGCTCATCGGAAGGTGTCTAGCAGGTACCCTTCTCCTGAATACAGAGAATGTGTTGAAATACAAAATACTGAACAACTACAAGTACCAAGAGGCCATAGGGAAGGCCAGTGTGAGGTGTGAAGGTGATCATGCAAGGGTCAAGCCAAACCCCTTGTACAATTAAAAGTCCTTGACACATTTTAGAAGTTTGAATGACAGTGAAATTGTGGTACTGAAGGAGGGCATTGTGAAACAGGCATTTGCTCCTGACTGACGGGGACACAGAGCGTATTGTGATTCTGTAAAACCCGCATTTGCCATAGGCTAACAGAGTGCCCCGGCGAGACGTGACCCTTGAGAAGTTTCAAATTGGCAAGCGCTTTGTGAGGGCATAGCCCGGATGAGGGGGACCTAAAGTGAACATTGTGTGATTGGTTAAAAAGACATGAATACTTTTTTTTTGTATTACAAATGAAGAGATGATTGAAAGGTGGTAGTGAATCTGACGGAGAGACGTCAAGAGAAGGGAATCCCACTCTCTAGAGAAGCTAAGTGAACTGCACTGCGACAACAGGTATGATCCCGATTGAGGGATTTCCACAGTGAGTGGTTGGTGTGAGCCTGACTGAGGGAGGCTGACGACTGAGACAAGGTTTAGAGCCTGGATGAGGGGGATCCAAGGGTGAAGGGTAAACACCCGATGTGAAGATTGATCAAAGTAACTTTTGTTTTTTTGTTGTGAGGAACTGTAAGCTTGTGCCAGAGAAGGCCAGAAACGTACTGAGCTCAAGAGTCCCACCTTGTCCTGAGCTAGAAACATGGGTAAGGGAGACCTCGGCTATAACATCCTGACTTATAATTTTGTGAACACTTCTTTCTTTTCTTGTGAACATTATCCCCACACTCTTTTGGAACATAGCGGTAATGATTAGCAATAGGTTTTCTTAGTTATAAGTCCTTTTATTTGACTAGAGTACACTAGGACTGTATTATTATTATTATTTGATGGTCGTAGTTTGCTCCCATCTTAGACTTAGGTTTAGAGTAGGCATTTATCTCACACATTTTACAGTTAAATAAACACCCTTGAACTGTGATCACTTGTGTCTGTCTTGCTTTGATACTGCACATTCCTTACAGGTGATACATCCCTTCTCTGCCTAACATTTGTTTAACAAAACAATATAATCAGAATAACACTTAATACACCAAGTAGGACTAATTGTAGGTTCCGTAATATACATAAGCATAAGGAAATTTTGTTTCATAATGTTATTCTGTATAGTCGAACCAAGCTCTTCCTTCCATCTGATCGCTCTCATTGAACAACATTGTTGGTATGAGGACTATCCACAGATGGAACATCAGTGCTTGGCCATGCTATTTCCTGGAATACAGTGAAATGATCACTACAAAGGTTCAAGAGTACTCTAAAATCTGCAATTCGATAGCACTTCGATATTGAGAGAAAGAAGTTGTCAAGAGTAGCCCTAATGTTCTTGAAAAGTATAGCTTTGAGGTCTATAATTGTTTAACCTTCCAATATGCATCCTCATACCCCAGTCAAGTAAACAAGTGAACAGTTTGAGTCTATTCTGACATAATCTGGGGTCCAATATCTCCTGATGAAGAATATTGGAGGCCAGTTCATCATTCTCATCATAGAGCTCAGGATAAAGTCCATTATCAGTCTTCGCATTGAAATTGTGCCCTAGTATAACTGAATCAGGTGGGTCATTAATGGGTCTAGAAGAGTGTCCAGAGTGGCTTTTAGGTCAGTAAAAGCAACATTAGGTTTGAGTTTACAAGGGCTACTATGGATGTTTCATAGATAAAGCAATAGGAACCTCTTACTGTTCTTAAAGACTACAAGTTGTAGATATGAGCTAAGAGCTAGCATGTTCATGTTCAATTCAAAACTCAGTCCGTCAAGTAACATGACAATTTCACTGTTGGGCCCTAACTTTGGATGTGAACATAAAAGATTAATACAAACTAATATTATCAAATTATGTATAGTGGTGTGAACCGTCACATCTGTGAATGATCATGCCGTGATAACATTTGGAGGAGTTATGTTTTTTTCTGTTCATCTCCCAAACTTTACATGGAACCCTATGTGATTTTTTTTTTTTTTTACATGGTTTGGTAGATATACCTCCTAGCTACAAAATAGATTAGATAACATGCATTTTCCCGTCCAGTTGGGAAGTAATAAAATATTGGCTACATTTTATAGAGAATACAATTGTTAAAGATCCTGAATTCTCCTTTTACAGTATATCAATATGTGCCAAGGCAGAAAGATGTTGGCTTATCATAATGGAGATTAGCCAACTGCTGCACACATTCAACTAATTGATTTTATTTTTAGCCTACACTTGATTGATGTGACAAACCCCTTTGAAGCACAGAGGCAAAGCCATTGAGCCAGTATCTGGCAGTGATTTATTGCACTTTTTCCTTAGTAACCAGGTGCATAGCAGTATTGTGAATTCCTGGGCTAGGGCTAGGTTTTTGTGATTGTAAATCTTTAAATTGTTCAAATTGCCCTCAAGTTTAATCAACAATATGTTCTGGAATTTTAGCATCAATTCTTAAATACAGTGGGACTCATCACGAGTTGGGTGGTATCCCGGCAGTAAATTCACTGGGATAGCGCCCAACGCTATTAGCGTTACAGCAACTCAGTCAGGCACAATTTGTGAGAGATCCTGAGTTGCAGTGGGGCTTTTTTTCCCCATTTATTTTTAGTCCGTAGGACTCTATGGGCATATTCCATGCATTAACCAGCAGCGGTAATAGCGGCAGTGGTAATAGTGCTGAAAATTGACAGAAAGCTGGGGATTTACCTCCAGCTCAAAGCTAGAGGTAAATCTCCAACTTCGGCCCTAACTCGGGATTGGGTGGAACAAAATGTGGCAGTAATAGCACTTCTGCCACATATTTACCACTCCACCCAATCTGTGATGAGGCCCAGTATGGTTTTACGTGAATTACAGGCATGGTTGAATAAAATAGAACTTTAAATTCTGGTTCCTGTATGACTTTACATCTCACAGTATTTTTGGTAAAATGGAACATCTGCAAAGATTAAATACAGTTTCATTACACAAGCACACATGATATTGTTTGTGCTTTTTTACTTTGATGATTCCAAAACACATTCTGTGGCCTGCTGTAATGCTTTAACTGTTGCAATATCCTCTCTTTTACAAGTGTTGGCACTCCCAGGTTTTGAGCCTTGTTTTTTGCATTGACCATAAAAATTGGAAAGAAGTTTAGAAATAGCCACGGTCTGTGAGAGCCTCTGTTATTTTGTGGAATCATGTTTTTAGGTGTGCATAGGTATTTTCACTTTGCAAGGTCATCTTTTTAGAACATGGAAGGTTGCAAGAGAATACATTAATCAAACAAATCTTTTGGACATGTATCTCTTGCCTTTACAGAAATTACACTTCTGTTGTCAGAATGTCTGTAGGCCTTTATTTAAGCTGCATTTTCTCTGACATCTGATCTATTCAAGTGACTTTCATGTAGTCCTCATCACGCTTACAGCTCTACCTCTCGGTGCGGCTCCATCTCTGCAACTTCTGCCTCCATAGTGTATACTATGCCACTCCCTTTTTTTCCTTGTCTATTTTTATTGTACACCTGATCGCTTTCATTGTCCACCAAAGCTCTGGTTTGATGCTGTTACTGCCTGATTCCCTAAGTGACTCATGGTTGGCTTTTCTCCAGTTCCCTGTGTGTACCCTCAGGTGTTTCCCAGCTATCTGTATTTAGTTCCTCCCCTTGTGTGCTATGCTACAAGGATTCCCCTTCTGGTGTTGACTGGGGGTTTAAAACACCAGCCCACCTTATTGAAGTCAGATGAAGTGCTTGATGATCTGCGTGGTCTGATGGTGTATTGTTCAAATCCCAGACCAGCTCCCCAGTGCAGATATGCTGCCTTCCTGAACCATGGTTAGGAAAGGAATGAGGCTCACGTGCAAAATGCAATTTCTCTGTGAGAGCACTTTTGTCTTCTAGTCAGCACAGCACCAGGATTGTGCATGTGGAACGATGGATTTCAATCTGTGGGAAAGGAGGTCATTTGACAGATGGGACTCGGGGTACATAATTTTTTCAGCTTCTGGTGAATTCTGGGAATGTGCCTGATGTGGGCAGAGCCCTGCAGTGTAGCATTCAGTTTGTACAGTACCCCTTTAATGAGCCAACCTCCTGAACCTATATGCTACATCTGTTTTCCTGAACGAGGGGGAGGTGAAAGATAGACAGGAGGCTCCCATTAGAAATGCAAAGTGTCTGTGTGAGCGATCTTTCTATCCTGGCCTGCACATGGGAGGGAAATGCAATTTGACAGGGGAATGGGAACCAGGTTTCTCTAAGTTTATCAAGTAAAGTGACTGACTTTGTAATTTGGCAAGGTTGACCTATATGTGAATAGGTGTGTAGTGAAACCAATAAGAGCCTTTTCCTGCCTTTGATTGGGATTTCAAGGGTGCATGACATTCCCTTCTGATATTTTAATCGACAAATATTGTGGAATTTAGGAGAGATGTTAACGATCCCCCATATGTCACATCAGGGCAGCTCTTTACCTAGCTATTTGTTTTCCCTGGCACCCAGATTTCCTCACAGTTGTGGCATTATATCAGTGACCTATACAGTTATGCGAAAGAGGTACACTTCTGCTTTTGTTATCCTCTTTTTATTAGGTTATTTTCATGGTGAAAGGATCTGCCCAATACATTTCGGCGAAAGCCCTGCAGGCACCCCTGATTAAGTGATTCAGAAATTCCTTGTGGGCTCAATAGTCTCTCATGGAAATATGCCTTTTCAAAGTATTCTAATTAAAATTGATGTTATGAATCAATATTGTTCTTGTGTTGTGCATATAAAATACAGAGTGCTTTGCAACTTAGAGTTTAATCTCTCTAGCCTAGTATGGACACTAGTTGTTTTTCTTTTCTAATTTTTGAAACAGTACATAATTATTTTGGCATGTGAAGAAGGTCCGGTGTCTGAAACGTCTGAGAAGCAAAGTTCCCGGCATAGACACTAGTGATGTGATCATTATTAGGATAAAGTTAACAGGTTATAGTTTGAATTAATGTGCAAAAACATATGTTATTGAACAGTGCATGCATAAACGGGGTGCTTTACACCCTTCTTAAGTGAGTGCTTCAGTATTGTGGCATTCAGGTCTCGGCACAAAAGATTCTGGGCTTCATTACCAATCGCCCGGTATGGAAACAACGGTGGCGGTAAACCCGCCGCCACCGTTGTTTCCATGCCGGGCGATCACAACTCCTGCAGGCGGGAGGTGATGTTCCTGCCAGGTCTGACCTGGCGGGTTTAACATCGCCCGCCTGCAGGCGGACGAGGAAACACCGGCAGCATTACGAGATGCTGCCGGTGTTTCCATGATCCCCATTCCCATTGAGTCCTGTAGGACTCAGTGGGAATGGGGATTAACACCATTCCACCTCCGTGATTCCCGGGAAACCGGGGCTGTAATGCCCCGGTAATTCCGGGAATCATGGAGGCGGAATAGCAATACGAGTCCGGTGGTAACCAGGTGGTTTTACCGCCTCGGTTACCGCCGGACTCGTAATGAGGCCCTCTGTTTTGTCTTGCACACAAAAACATTTTGCTTGTGAAGCTTCCGCATCATGCCAGCGGGCTGCCTGGTTTGCTATGCAGCTGCAAAGTGATGTTAATTTATGGTGGCAAATCATTGTTGACACTGCGTGACAGACTGTCTTCTTTATTTGGCGATGCCAACTCGAGGAGCAAATTGTGAGTATCATTACACTTACCTCTTGGCAATTAAGGTGGGCTCTTGTTGGTTTTTATTTGACTGTGTGCATAGGGGCGGTATAGGATGCAGGAAGGACATGGGGCGGGAACATGTAAGTATGGGGGCGCTCATTATATGAAAACAATATATAAATATTTAAACTGGTTTCCTAGGCTAGAATTGATGAAATAGACTTAGAGAGACACTTTTACTTCCCAGCAATACGGAACTACACACATTTTGAACCAGTGAAGTGAGCCTACGCTCAGCAGAGCAACCACAACGTTTCCCCCTACAAGGCTACAACGTTGTCCTAGTTAAAAGACGAAGAAAACAAAACCGGGCAAACATACACAAGAGTTAAACATTTGAGCATCATGCCGAGTTTGAGTATACGCAGATGCCTGACTGAAGAGCTAGATGGTGACACATTTTCCAGATTTGTACTGATCAGAGATCTAATGGTGAGGCTGTATTCTCAGAAGCAATTTTCATCTGCCTGTTGTCTCCTAAGGCAAACGATAACAATTGTCTCATTAATACTTCACTAATGGAAACGCTCTCTTACTCTATACAATCTAAACGCAAATTTACTTTGTATAAAACAACTCACAATTATAGATATAAGTAAATAGATCTAAAATCCACTTGCAAAATGTACTTTAGAGTACATTTGGCCTGAAACTGCTGTTTTTATTTAGAAAAAACACATATTGCCACCAATTTTCCCCCCAAAAAGTAGTGAAAGTGCTGTCTATCATTCTGTCACTGGGTCTCTCCTTGTCATTTAAGAGTCCATGTTGTGCGTGCAAAATATGTCCATAAAAAGTGGCTTTGGCAACAAACTAGGTCAAATGCGCTCATTATCGTTAGTGTATTGGTGGACCAGCAGTTAGACTCATAGCCTGGGCCAGGAGCTGCGAGTTTAATTCTTGCTGACAATTATCTCATATTAGTCATTTTCCTCCCCCATTATTGTGAAGCTATAACCCAAAGCAGCAGCTGGCCTTGCCGGTACAGGCCCACTGCCCAAGTAAAGGGCCTGAGCAAAGCAGACATCCCTTAACGCAGGTAGTAGTGCCATTACCAGTGCGGTCAACCTGCCATCAAAGGTTATATCGCCATTAGTACCTGCGAGTAACCACACCCGTCTGCTAAAGGTGAAGTTGTAATTTAAAAATAAACACATTTAACTTTTTTAGTCCTGTAACGCTGTGTCAGGAACCTGAGTCTATTTTCATTGTTGATTATGAATCAACACAAAAAAAGGACTCTGGTTCCCGACACGGTTCACAGGACTGAAGAAAGGTACGTTTATTTTTATTTCTTTTGTTTTTTCCTTCCACTTTAGCACCCAGGTTTGGTTTCTAGAAACACTTGTTTACAGGCATGTCATGAATGACTTATCATATCATATCATACTCACAGCTGCTAAAGGTGGCATAGCAGGGCAACAGAGGGACACTTCAGGAGGCTTACAACCATGGGGGAGCTCAGAACAAGGGCTTATACCAGAGGATACAGCCCACGGTCTGTGCTCCAGGATTGGCTAGCTCCCCCACACAGCGTGCTAATAGTTATAACAATCAATATAAACAGCCCTTTGATTTTTTACTATGGTAACATCATTATTCTGGATTTGATTGGCCAAGAATGACTAGAAGCACCTACAGCATAAGTAGTGGAGGGAAACTGACTGGATCCTAAGATCATACACATTAAGTCATCAGTACTCTAGGGAAATGGTCTCAGGCCTTAAATACATTATTTAAACCAGTATACTGATTGATCTGTCAATGACAACCAGTACCACGTATGGGAACTAGCAAAAGTAGGTACTATACTCTCACCATGGACCAACCCCCTCAGAGACCTATGGTCCTTTCTTTTGATTGTGTGCAACTCCACCTCTCCATGCATTATTTACAGTAACAGCTTTTTATTTCTGGGGCATTTTGTTTCTACTAGCTCCTTATTTTCTGTATTTTCTTTACACAAATACTTTTAGAAGATAAATGGACAAGCACATCCCAAAATACCCATAACATGGAGTCTCATCCAAAAATAAGAAAATAAATAATGTGCATGATAGTCATTTTATTCTAATTTAGCCTTTTTTGTTACAAAACAAGATAAAGGTACAATTAAAATCAAGTGCAATGCGTTAATGCCGTATTCTTTAGTTGTACAACTATGCAGAAGATACCTAAATCATGACAAAATGCTTTGGGGATGGCATCAGTAGTCCTGGGGCAGTGGCAAAGACCGAAAATAATACCTTAACTCAGTACCCAGTTTGATGAAGTAACATCATACAGAGTTAGCTGTGCTGTAGCACTATGAAGCATCCTCTATGTGCTAGATGGGACTCCCAATAAATATCTCAGACTAAATAATCTGACAGACCCGAGAAAGATGACAAAATACTGCTTTAATCTCAATGAAAGAAAGCACAGAGTGCATAATCACACTTCCTCTTGTGTATACAGAGTTTATATATTGTTTTGTGTGTCATCTATGACATCATCCTATGTGGCATTTTACAAAAGCTATTAATGGGAGGGATTGGTTAAGGGGAACATATGTACTTGTATAAGTGTTAACATCTCATGGGCTGTCCCTTGTATGTAGGACAAGCCCTGTGCTACTTCTACATAAGTAGCATACTAATTATAGCAGAGAATATGGCAGCGGATTGGCAACTGAAACATTGTATGTGAAAGTGTGTGGTAGGTCTTATGATTGGTTGGCAACCCCATCCAACCATGGACGTTTGGCTTGTTTAGCAGCATATGAGTAGAAACGAAACCTAGGTGCCCGAGATGCATCAATTAATTTCTTGTTTTTTCCAATTAGTCAATCACATGTCATCGACCTGTTCCTTAGCCAAAGCCTTCTGTTTGTAGTTGACCTCATAGTCTGCTCACTGTTCTGGAACATTGAGGGGGTATGAACAGACCACTATCTCCATGTGGGTTTTAATGAATAGCCCTTGTATTAGACTTCTGAGTCACGTGTTAGAAGACCACGATTTTGTCCATTTCATCCTCTTATCTAGAACTATTTGATTATGTTAAACAGGGTGCCATTACCCTATCTGGCATTTAGAGACTTGCTCACTCCACCTAACATAGGCTTTTGCCCTTGTGATTGTTCAGTAACTGGCACTTGCAAATGTCCTTGTCTCTCCTAACCTTGCAGAAACATGTCTTATGCACATAGTCTGTTCCTTCGACTTCCTTTGTGCCTAGCACCTATCTCTCGAAATAGCCTTCTTGATCGCAGGCCAAAATACTCCCTTATTCTGCATTTAAAAGCAGCTTCTTCATCAGTTCTTTCATTTGAAATTCTTGGCTCGTCTGTTGAAGGTGACAGGGTTGATTCTTAACATAGGCCGTCGTCCATTTTCTTCCAATGGCCTTCCTAAACGTCGTATGTATACCTCTTCTCAGCAAGCTTCTATATATCTTTTCTACCTTGCGTTACAGCGTATTTACAATTATTGGTCAACAGGTTATTTCATCTTCTTTCATTAATGATTACTTTGTCTTTAGGTACATGTTTCTCTTTGTGCTTCAGTTACATTGTCCATTTTACGCATTTTCATATTGTTTTAGCATTGGTTCATAGATCTCCTTTATGCATCATTCTGTCATCTCCAAACTTCGTCTAGAGTTCATTCTGTGGGATGTTTTTACCCATGCATCCAAGCCCTACAATAGAACTGTGCAGTACTGGCATGGAAAACATCATGATGGCCAGAACTCCCCAGAGAGTGCACAGGGAAAACATGAAGAATAGGCTGCCACCCATTTTTGCCTATGTTGTGAGCACAGGAGTGCACTGCCTAAAACCACCAGTGGGCTACACACACAGTAGCCTGAAACCATTGGGAATGGCAATGCTGATTGCCAAAAAAGCAACTCAGAACTGTGGGGAATTCATTCATTTTCTTAATCCCAAAAATGGTTGCATTACCAGTACTCACCACTATCAGAAAGCCAGCGTTTTAAAACCACCAGACTTTTGTGTAAAACTGCACAAATGAAACAAAACCAGACGAAGGAAAGACTTGCTAAGAGGTGGATACAATGTAAAACTATATTCTGAAATGACTTGAAGGAAGTAATTATTTAATGTATATGTAAAAATTGTAAGTGATTTAAACTGGGAACAAAAAGTGACATTTAGCTGAAACCTGGCTTAATGAAACTGGATTCTGCCTGACAACTACCGCCGACAGGAGTTGAAACCTGCTCAGCCACTCCCCTTGCCAAAAGGAGTTGTCACCTCTCTGATTAGATTAGGGGTGGAGCAGCTGGGGACTACAGGGAGTTGAACAAAGGCCTGTCCTGGACTCAGGCAAATGTTATATTGGGGGGCCGTAAAGTGGCTTCCTCTTAGGGGAAACTGGGAGGGGCAGTGCCTCTGCTAGCAGCTGAGCTTGCGGGAAGTGGATAAACCAGTTATTCCACCCTGTGATGTGGGAAGCCACACCCCTTTTTGACCAGGGCATAATTTTAAAAAGATAGATAACTCATAGTGCGGACTTGTCAGAATTATATAAGTAATATCATTATTTTTGTGATTTTTCTGTGAACATTTTGAGAGGCGTTAGGACCCTGTGGTGTATTCTGGGGGGTTGCTAGCGGAAAATAGGGTCTCACTCCAAATGTCTGCATGTTAAAAATCTGACACTTCATCAATTAATATCCATACTCCTTGCACACATGTGTGTAATTTTGGATAAATGTCCGATATTGCAAAACCAGTTAAAAAGCGCAAAATGTTGTCATTTTTGAATGCAAGCCCCCAGGAAGATCAGATGCGGACAAGCATGGACCATAAGGAATATATAATGTGCACATGTAATTTCAACAAATTGTATATCTGGGAAGGATGTATTTGAATCAAATATAGATTTGTGGGCAAACTGAGCAGGGGAGGATCCTCTGACCCATAAACAGACTTCATCATGCTGACAATCCATTTCCTTCCCCCAATCATGGGAGAGGGGAGAATTGGGCCAATGACAAGTAGAGAGGGGCAGGCTTAGCTAGGCCCAGGCACACACCCATTTTCAAAACACATAAAAAGAGACTGCTGGGACAGGTAGAGACATTCAATTCCATTTACTGTGGAGCATGCTGACCAACGACTTCACATCCAGAGATCCAGACTTCAAATCCATCAATCTCCAAAGATCAGAACTTTACTTCAGAACTTAAAGCAAGGGCCTAAACCCACAAACTGAGAACTCTTCTCAGCAGGCCTCAGCAACCTTAAAATCATTTGCAAACTATTCCACAGCCGGGCGAGCTGTCTGAATTCTTTTGCCAAGAACTCTTACCAGTACCCAGAAAGCAGTGTTACATCTAGAATCCACTTGATCCGGACCTGAAAGCAGAGCAGTATCCAGAACCAGAGGCCACTGAATCCAGAGAGGCTAGACCAGCAGAGCAGAGCTGACCCAGACCGCTGTGAGCAGAACCAGTGACCCAGATCGCTGTGAAGTGCCAAGACCAGAACCGGAGTCCAGTCCAAAACCTGACCAGATCCGTGGCGAGGCCTATTTCAAATTTTTATTGTGAGTACCTAGCAGAACTGTGCAGAACCAATCTCTTAGTTAAAATAATCTAATCCAAACTATTTTCACCTAAGTAGAACTGCCTCCTAGAAATCGTATCATCTGTCATTTTTAAAGCTGCACAACTGTCACCTGTCAATTCTGCAGCTGCAAGCTGTCACCTGTCATTTTGAGTTTACTTTAAATCCGAAAAACTACCTTTATTTAATCGTCCATATCTCTGGAATGGAACCGTTTGTGCTAGGAACGAAATTCAACTTTCAGCTGAAAGCTTAGAATCTAAGCATTCCAACAAGCCTAGACTTCCTACTCCTTATACTTTTCCGCAATCACGAATTACGCACTCACGTAATTTACCGCGATTTGCGATTTTGGCTCAATTTCTCCACTTGTCAAAATAGCAGCTCCATTCTTTCCTTTGTTAAAATCTGTTTGCAACCTGGTAATAACTCATAGAGCATTGCTAAAGTGAGCCTGAACTAATACCAACACGCATCTTCCACTCACCCTGAATCTCTAGAGGGAATTAAAATCATTGGCACATTTTCCCATCCATTGCCATCACATTTAAAAAGCATTTTGGGCCTGTGTTTCAAACTCCTACCTGTTTCCTCTAAGCGTGCTGGGGGGGAACTGAATTTCGTATTGTATTTGATTGCATTCCTGAGAACTGTGTGCCCCTCTTTCCATCTCTTTCCATTTCTTACATTGCATAGGGGAGGGCGGTGAATTGCCAGAGAAAAAGTGATTATCTTATCTTTTTCTAAAATCATATCAAGTATTCCTGTACTGCATTTTATTCCTCATTGCTTTTCCCTTGAAATCATAAAAGTATTTTTGCTACTTTATCCATCCTATACTAACTCCTCATTGATTGTAAAGAAGTGTGCTAGTGCCAGATTACCCATTGTTGATCAACATCATATGTCTCAGTGTACTATCAGATATTAATTTATTATAAAAGTGTGATATATATATATATTACATGGCCACGGTAGTGGCCATGTAGTTATGGTTAAGTTGCTGTTTCCATAGGAAGAACACTTTTTGGGTGGCTTATAACTTCGCTCTCCCTGGACGGATCCTCACCAAACTTTGCAAAAAAAAGTAGTTTGGTCACTCTGAATTTTTTAGCAAAGTTTGGTGAGGATTCGTCCAGGGGGGCAAAGTTATAAGGGGGGTCCCATAACTTTTTTTTTCCCATAGACATAATGGGAAAAAACTTTGCTCACGCCTACACCAAATTAGTGGCAGGAGCGGCGGCTTGGTCCCGAAAGCGTGTTTTGCTTTATTTGGTGTAAATCCGTCCAGTAGTTCTTAAAAAAATGCCACAAATGTAAGTGAAAAAAAATAGTGATATCTGTGTTCGCTTCGCGGACACACTTCCCTGTTCGCTCCGCGGACAGGACGGTGATTGGGCCAGCAGCTTGCGTGATGTCCGCGGACATCTGACGTGCTCTCTCATTGGATGCGTGGAAGCGTGCAGTGCATCTGGCTTCAGAGACGCCCGCCATCTTTGTTCCTCACATGAGAGGCTTTGTATCCCGCCGGCACAGTAAGTCCCCCACCCCCGCTCATGCCCGTGTCTGTCTCCTGTTCCTCCCACCTCTTGCCCCGTGTGTCTTTCTCCCTTACGCTCACCCCCCGCTCATATCCGTGTTGTCTCTCCCCACCCGCCGCCCGCTCATATCCGTGTTGTCTCTCCCCACCTGCCGCCCGCTCATGTCCGTGTTGTCTCTCCCCACCCGCCGCCCTCTCATGTCCGTGTTGTCTCTCCCCACCCGCCGCCCGCTCATGTCCGTGTTGTCTCTCCCCACCCGCCGCCCACCCCCGCTCATGTCCGTGTTGTCTCTCCCCACCCGCCGCCCGCTCATGTCCGTGTTGTCTCTCCCCACCCGCCGCCCGCTCATGTCCGTATGTCTCTCCCCACCCGCCGCCCACCCCCGCTCATGTCCGTATGTCTCTCACCACCCGCCCACCCCCCGCTCATGGCCCGTGTGTCTCTTCCCCTCCGCCCACCCCCCGCTCATGCCTCGTGTGTCTCTCCCCCTCCCGCCCACCCCCCGCTCATGCCTCGTGTGTCTCTCCCCCTCCCGCCCACCCCCCGCTCTTGCCCCGTGTGTCTGTCTCCCTCCCCCACCCCCGCTCATGCCCCGTGTCTGTCTCCTGTTGCCCTCCACCCCCGCTCCAGCCCCGTGTCTCTATGTTGTTCTCCCACCCCCTGCTCATGCCCCGTGTCTGTCTCCTGTTGCCCCCCACCCCCCTCTCATGCCCCGTGTCTGTCTCCTGTTCTCCCCACCCCCCGCTCATGCCCTGTGTCTGTCTCCTGTTGCCCTCACCCCCGCTCATGCCCCGTGTCTGTCTCCTGTTGCCCCCCACCCCCCGCTCCTGCCCCGTGTCTCTCTCCTGTTGCCCCCCACCCCCCGCTCATGCCCCATGTCTGTCTCTTTTGTCCCCCCCCACCCCCCGCTCATGCCCCGTGTCTGTCTCCTGTTGCCCCCCCTGCTCATGCCCCCTGTCTGTCTCCTGTACTCCCCCACCCCCCGCTCATGCCCCGTGTCTGTCTCCTGTACCCCCCCACCCCCACGCTCATGCCCCATGTCTGTCTCCTGTTGCCCCCCCTGCTCATGCCCCGTGTCTGCCTCCTGTTCCCCCCAACCTCTCATGTCCCTTGTCTCTCTCCTGTTGCCCCCACCCCCCGCTCATGCCCCGTGTCTGTCTCCTGTTGCCCCCCACCCCCTGCTCATGCCCTGTGTCTGTCTCCTGTACCCCCTCCCACCTCCCGCTCATGCCCCATGTCTCTCTCCTGTTGCCCCCCACTACCCCGCTCATGCCCCATGTCTGTCTTCTGTACCCCCCACCCCCCGCTCATGCCCCGTGTCTGTCTCCTGTTCCCCCCACCCCCCGCTCATGCCCCATGTCTGTCTCCTCTTGCTCCCACCCATGCCCCGTGTCTGTCTCCAATACCCCCCCACTCCGCGCTCTTGGCCCCGTGTCTCTTTCCCCCTCCCGCCCACCCCCGCTCTTGCCCCCTCCTGCCCACCCCCGCTCTTTCCCCCTCCCGCCCACCCCCACTCTTGGCCCCGTGTCTCTTGCCCCCTCCCGCCCACCCCCGCTCTTGCCCCCTCCCGCCCAGCCCGCTGTTGCCCCCCACACCCGGCTCATGCCCCGTGTCTGTCTCCTGTTGCCCCCCACCCCCTCGCTCATGCCCCGTGTCTGTCTCCTGTTCTCCCCACCCCCCGCTCATGCCCTGTGTCTGTCTCCTGTTCCTCCCACCGCCGCTCATGTCCTGTGTCTGTCTCTTGTTGCCCCCCACTCCCCGCTCATGCCTCGTGTCTGTCTCCTGTTCTCCCCACCCCCCGCTCATGCTCCGTGTCTGTTTCCTGTTCCCCCACCTCCCGCTCATGCCCCGTGTCTGTCTCCTGTTGCCCCCCACCCCCGCTCATGCCCCGTGTCTGTCTCCTGTTGCCCCCCACCCCCCGCTCATGCCCCGTGTCTGTCTCCTGTTGCCCCTCACCCCCCGCTCATGCCCTGTGTCTGTCTCCTGTTGCCCCCCACCCCCTGCTCATGCCCCGTGTCTGTCTCTGTTGTTCCCCCCACCCTCGCTCATGCCCCGTGTCTGTCTCCTGTTGCCGCCACCCCCCGCTCATGCCCTGTGTCTCTCTCCTGTTGCCCCCCACCCCCGCTCTTGCCCCGTGTGTCTGTCTCCTGTACCCCCCCACCCCCGCTCTTGCCCTGTGTGTCTGTCTCCCTCCCGCCCACCCCCGCTCTTGCTCCGTGTGTCTGTCTCCCTCTCGCCCACCCCCGCTCTTGGCCCGTGTGTCTTTCCCCCTCCCGCCCACCCCTGCTCTTGGCCCGTGTGTCTTCCCCCTCCCACCCACCCCCGCTCTTGGCCCCGTGTCTCTTTCCCCCTCCAGCCCACCCCCGCTCTTGGCCCCGTGTCTCTTTCCCCCTCCCGCCCACCCCCGCTCTTGGCCCTGTGTCTCTTTCCCCCTCCCGCCCACCCCCGCTCTTGGCCCCGTGTCTCTTTCCCCCTCCCGCCCACCCCCGCTCTTGGCCCTGTGTCTCTTTCCCCCTCCCACCCACCCCCGCTCTTGGCCCTGTGTCTCTTTCCCCCTCCCGCCCACCCCCACTCTTGGCCCTGTGTCTCTTTCCCCGTCCCGCCCATCCCTGCTCTTGCCCCCTCCTGCCCACCCCCGCTCTTTCCCCCTCCCGCCGACCCCCGCTCTTGGCCCCGTGTCTCTTTCCCCCTCCCGCCCACCGCTCTTGCCCCGTGTGTCTTCTCTCCCTCCCGCCCACCGCTCATGCCCCATGTCTCTCTCTCTCCCCCCACCCCCGCTCATGCCCCGTGTGTCTCTCCCCTTCCCCCACCCCCCGCTCATGCCCCGAGTCTGTGTCCTGTTCCCCCCCGCCCCCCGCTCATGCCCCTTGTCTATCTCCTGTTGCCCCCCACCCTCCCGCTCATGCCCCCTGTCTGTCTCCTGTTCCCCCCACACGCTCATGCCCTGTGTCTCTCTCTTGTTGCCCCCCACACCCCCTGCTCATGCCAGTGTCTTTTTCCTGTTCCTCCCACCCCCTGCTCATGCCCCGTGTCTGTTCTCCCCACCCCCCGCTCATGCCCCATGTCTGTCTCCTGTTCCCCCACCCCTCGCTCATGCCCCGTGTCTCTCCTGTTGCCCCCACCCCCGCTCATGCCCCGTGTCTGTCTCCTGCTTCCCCCCACCCCCCGCTCATGCCCCGTGTCTGTCTCCTGTTGCCCCACACCCCCTGCTCATGCCCTGTGTCTGTCTCCTGTTGCCCCCCACCCCCCGCTCATGCCCCGTGTCTGTCTCCTGTTGCCCCTCACCCCCCGCTCATGCCCCGTGTCTGTCTCCTGTTGCCCTCCACCCCCCGCTCATGCCCCGTGTCTGTCTCCTGCTGCCCCCCACCCCCCGCTCATGCCCCGTGTCTGTCTCCTGTTGCCCCACACCCCCTGCTCATGCCCTGTGTCTGTCTCCTGTTGCCCCCCACCCCCTGCTCATGCCCCGTGTCTGTCTCCTGTTGCCCCTCACCCCCCGCTCATGCCCCGTGTCTGTCTCCTGTTGCCCTCCACCCCCCGCTCCTGCCCCGTGTCTGTCTCCTGCTGCCCCCCACCCTCCGCTCATGCCCCGTGTCTGTCTCCTTTTGCCCCCCACCCCCCGCTCATGCCCCGTGTCTGTCTCCTGTTGCCCCCCACCCCCCGCTCATGCCCCATGTCTGTCTCCTGTTGCCCCCCACCCCCTGCTCATGCCCCGTGTCTGTCTCCTGTTGCCCTCCACCCCCCGCTCCTGCCCCGTGTCTGTCTCTGTTGTTCCCCCCACCCCCCGCTCATGCCCCGTGTCTGTCTCCTGTTCCCCCCACCCCCTGCTCATGCCCCGTGTCTGTCTCCTGTTGCCCCCACCCCCTGCCCATGCCCCGTGTCTCTCTCCTGTTGCCCCCCAGCCCCCGCTCATGCCCCATGTCTGTCTCCTGTACCCCCTACCGCCCGTTCATGCCTCGTGTCTGTCTCCGGTTCCCCCCACCCGCTCATGTCCCGTGTCTCTCTCCTGTTGCCCCCCACCCCCCGGTCATGCCCCGTGTCTGTGTCCTGTTGCCCCCCACACCCCTCTCATGCCCCGTGTCTCTCTCCTGTTCTCCCCACCCCCCGCTCATGCTCCGTGTCTGTCTCCTGTTCCCCCCACCCCCTGCTCATGCCCCGTGTCTGTCTCCTGTTGCCCTCACCCCCCGCTCATGCCCCATGTCTGTCTCCTGTTGCCCCCCACACCCCGCTCCTGCCCTGTGTCTCTCTCCTGTTGCCCCCCACCCCTCGCTCATGCCCCATGTCTGTCTCTTTTGTTCCCCCCACCCCCCGCTCATGCCCTGTGTCTGTCTCCTATTACCCCCACCCCCTGCTCATTCCCCGTGTCTCTCTCCTGTTGCCCCCCACCCCCTGCTCATGCCCCGTGTCTCTCTCCTGTACCCCCCACCCCCTGCTCATGCCCCGTGTCTCTCTCCTGTACCCCCCCACCCCCGCTCATGCTCGTGTCTGTCTCCTGTACCTCCCCACCCCCCCGCTCATGCCCCATGTCTGTCTCCTGTTGCCCCCCTGCTCATGCCCCTTGTCTGTCTCCTGTTCCCCCACCCGCTCATGTCCCGTGTCTCTCTCATGTTGCCCCCCACCCCCCGCTCATGCCCCGTGTCTGTCTCCTGTACCCACCAACCCCCCGCTCATGTCCCGTGTCTCTCTCCTGTTGCCCCCCACCCCCCGCTCATGCCCCGTGTCTGTCTCCTGTACCCCCCCACCCCCCGCTCATGCCCCATGTCTCTCTCCTGTTGCCCCCCACTACCCCGCTCATGCCCCGTGTCTGTCTTCTGTACCCCCATCCCCCGCTCATGCCCCGTGTCTGTCTCCTGTTCCCCCCACCCATGCCCCGTGTCTGTCTCCTGTTGCCCCCCACCGCCTGCTCATGCCCTGTGTCTGTCTCCTGTTGCCCCCCACCCCCCGCTCATGCCCCATGTCTCCCTCGTGTTCCCCCCACCCCCGCTCATGCCCCGTGTGTCCCTCGTGTTACCCCCTGCCCCCCGCTCATGCTCCGTGTCTCCCTCGTGTTCCCCCCACCCCCTGCTCATGCCCCTTGTCTCTCTCCTTTCCTCCCCACCCCGCTCATGTCCCGTATGTGCCCTGTACCCCCCCGCTCATGCCCTGTGTCTCCCTCGTGTTCCTCCCCACCCCTGCTCATACCCCGTGTCTCCCTCATGTTCCTCCCCACCCGCTGCTCATGCCCTGTGTCTCTCTCGTGTTCCCCCCACCACCGCTCATGCCCTGTGTTTCCTTCCTTCCCCCCCCCACCCCCTGCTCATGCCCCGTTTGTACCCTGTTCCCTCTCACCCCCCGCTCATGCCCATGTGTCTCCCCTGTGCCCCCCCCAACCCCGCTCATGCGCCGTTGTGTTCTTTATACACCCCCCCTTCCCTTTCCATGGTGGCCATCTTGGTAAAAGATTTTCCTTCCTACACCGAGACGCCGCAGGCGTCCTGGCGTAGGAATGAGGAAGGAAAATCTTTTTGTTTTTTTTACCACCCGGCATTCCCACTTTGAGGACATAAGATGTTAGTGGTCTTCATCTATTGAAAAGGATGTTATGGTCACGTTGTACTAATAAAAACCTTTAAAATTTAGTAAAAAAAAAATGTTACAGGGACGTTATGGTTAAGTTGCACTAATAAAAATCCATGAAATTCAATAAAAAAATTTTGTTAAAGGGACGTTATGGTTAAGTTGCGCTACTAAAAACCTATGAAATTCAGGGAAAAAACTTTGTTAAAGGGACGTTATGGTAAAGTTGCGCTACTAAAAACCTATGAAATTCAGTGAAAAAACTTTGTCAAAGGAACGTTATGGTTCCAAGTAAAACCGAAAAACCCTTGAAATTCGCCAGTTATGGTAAGCTAAGCAACCATAACTCGCGCCACCACCGTGCACTGATAAGACTAACACCCAGGACATCAAAGATGACATCACAAATGTCATTGATGACATCACTGATGACATCACATGTCTGGCTCACTCTTTTTTCTTTTGCTGACATATCTAGGCCACATGGTTTTCTTCAGTAACAGTCAGAAACTAAACATTTTATTTTATTTGTAGATGTATCCTTCAAGTAGGTTCTTACAGTAATTCCCTTAGAGTCCAGTCACATCATATGAAACATATACATACGGGAAGACACAAGCTTGAAAGACAGCAATCCTTTTTGTGCATAAAGATAATCAATAGACTTATGAGCACTTTCTGATAGTTCTGTTGTTTTTTTTTTTATGGCTGTACTTTCCCTGTGGGTCCAATCACATCAAGTGATACATATACATAGGGTGAATAGCAGCTTTGAAACAGAGCAATCATTTATTTGCATAAAAATAATCAGTTAGGTTATGAATTGTTTCTGCTACTACTTGTGCTTTTTTGCTAACTTCACTTTCCCTGTAAATACCCATATTGGTATGTGTTCTTGTGTCTTTGTGTTTTGTCTATAGTAATGTTTTATTAGCTACGTATTACATATTTCACAATACACAAAAATCTATTAAGAAAACAATTATCATTTCATTATTCAACATATTAACATTACGAATATTATACCTTCATCTTGTACACTGCACACCATGTTATGTTTCTGTATCAGTAGCTTAGTATATTAGATAGAACTCCATAATAGAATGCTATTTATATCAATGCATCGTTCAATGCACTAATTAGGGTATGATATTTATTGCAATGATCCTTGACACTTGTTTCGCAACATTATAATAAGAATCCCTTGTACACATATTTCATGAAAAGTACATACACATGTGATGTCATCAGTGATGTCATCAATGACATTTGTGATGTCATCTTTGATGTCCTGCGTGTTAGTCTTAGCAGTGCACGGTGGTGGCGCGAGTTATGGTTGCTTAGCTTACCATAACTGGCGAATTTCAAGGGTTTTTCGGTTTTACTTGGAACCATAACGTTCCTTTGACAAAGTTTTTTCAGTGAATTTCATAGGTTTTTAGTAGCGCAACTTTACCATAACGTTCCTTTAACAAAGTTTTTTCCCTGAATATATATATATATATTGTTTCATTTTTCAAATAAACCTTTTAATTTGCAAAACAAACCTACTTCTTGGCTCAGTGGGGTCAGGGGGTTTCTAAGAGGGGGTGTTATACAAAGTTGGTCATCCAGAGTACTGAACTAGACATAAAAATACATTAATAAGGGTTTTCCTCAGCATCCCAGACTAGGCATTGACTTGGCTGGAGTGTTGATTGAATATCGCTTACAAAAGTGGGGGCTCGAGCCGGGATCTTCTGGGATAGGTTTACCATTTGTGCAGATTAATACAGTGTGCCAACTGACCAGATACACATATCCGGTTAGATCACCACGCTGTTTTACACTGTGAAAGCACCCCTCAAAGGAACGCTCTAAGGAAACGGTCTGTTTTGCAAAATAAAATACAAACTTCTGTAAGTCAGGAAGGAACTCAAATTCCAGAATGACGACCTTGGTAGATATGAAAATAGCCAGAGAGCACTTCTTACATAAGCTATTTGTGAGAGGTGAGTGGACTCATCAGGACCAAACGGTCTGGTTGCAGGCAATCGCGCAACAGGTCACTGAAACAGGGTCAGATATATGGAGAGATCAGGGTCCCAAACATGTGGCCCTGAGTGAACTATATATGGTCCCTAAAGCCAAAGATGAACATAATAAGATTGCCAAGATAGCGACATATTTGTATTATATATGGGAGCCATGCAGGACAAATGTGCTGAAGGCCAAGATCTGGCAAATAGGCAACAGATGGCGTTAGAGAAGGCCCAATCTGATCTGGACTCTTCTGAGCAGAGGCTGCTCAGGAGCCAGGAGTCAGAAAAGGACAGCAGACAGTACATCACTAAAATAAAGGAGGAAATGAATGTGCTGCAACAGGAAAAGGTGGACCAGGATACCAGATTTCGGGCCTTGCAGAAGGAGTACCAAGAAGGTTTGGACTCCCTACTGCAAAGCCAGAAAAAGCTGGAGCAACAGTTAGACTTCAGCAGGGCATGTGCTGAGCAGGTAGTCACCCTGCAAAGCCACCTAGAAAGGGTGAAGGCAGAGAGCAATAAACTGATTTTGAAAGACCTGGATACCCAGGCAGAGTTTAACCAGGAGCGCCAGAAAGTTGGTGCCTTCCAAAGGCAAAGGGACGACCTGGCGGCACAGATGCAGGCTCTTAGTCAGGAAAGGGATACCTTAGGCCAGGAAGTCTGCCACTTAAAAAGGAAAATGGAATTAAATCACCTGGCCCTCCAGGGACTGGGTGACCTCCAAAAAGAACACCAGAACTTGTTAGAGCACACCAGGAGGGTGGAGGATGCTCTGGCAAGAAAGGAGCTGGCCAGTAGGGATGGGACTGAGGAGGTAACCCTCCTGCAGCAGAGACTGGCCCAGTACTCCAGGACCAATGAGGAGGCACAGAGAGAAAATTAGGTTCTCTGTCAGCACAATGATAGGCTCCAGCAACAGGTAGCCATGCAGGAGAGACTGATAGAGTCTAGTAAGGCCTTAACTGAGGAACTGAAAGCGCAGGCTCTTGCATTGCAACAGGAAGCAGGGGCGGTTAGAGATGAGGTTAACTGGGAAAGAGAAACTCCTGAGCATAACCTCAGGAGCCCTAGTACCAGAGGCCTTCATCTCTCCCAGTCCCTGGACTCTGCCACCCCCATGTCGCCTCGCTCACATGAGCCCAGGGCCACGGGGATGGCAGATTACTATCCAGCTAGAAGTATGGGGCTCATAGGTGAGTACCTCCCAGGAATGGATGGGCGGGCATCCGGGTATGGGCACCCAAGCACAGTGCAATTTAGTGGGGAACCCCAGGAGAGTAGGCCCATTAAGGGCATCCTGAAAACCTCTGCCAAGTTAGGTCAGTGGGGGGTACCCATCAAATCCTGGCAGCAAGAAGGGGTCTGAAGACTCCTCTGAGAATTTCAGGACACAGGAGACCAGGTCCCCACATTCTGCCAGCCATTCCCAGGCTCGCAAAATCCGGGAAAACCTGGAAGATCAGACGGGCACCTCTGGGGGCAGTGCTTCTGAGTCGGAGGATGAATGGACCAGGGTTACCCGAACCAAAAAGGCCAATAAGGCAAAAAGGGCCTTGCTTAAGGACCCATTGAAACAAATAAAGGCAATCAGGAGTGTCATCACTCCTTATCATAAGAATGGCAAGTATTCCGTTTGGGAACACTTGGAGCTCTATGAGCAAATGATGGAGACTTTCCAGTTGAAGGACAGCAGTAGCTGCATCCAGTACGTCAAATGGACATTCTCCCCAGAATACTCCAGTTTCTTTGCGGGGCTGGAGGACCAAAATCATTTAAGATGGTCCACCTACAGGGCGGCCATCTTGAAACATTTTTCTGTGCACAGATATCCTCAAGAGGCTCGCAAGGCAGCCTACAATTTGCAATTTGGGGAGGATCAGGCCCCACAAGAGTTTGTGCAAGAATTAAAGCGTGCTTTTGCGCAGACCACAAGAAGGGTGCGCACGGATAGCAGAGAATTTATCAATACGTTTTTCCATGCCTTACCCAAATACATAATGACCCAGCTCGTGAGAGATTTTCATGAGAAAAGATCTTTCGACTGGGTCATTGAAGAGGCTACCCGGATCTATGAGGTGCAGAAGCCTATCGAAAATAAAAATAACGCGCCGAAAAACCCCAAAACCAACAGCACCCCTGCTGCTGCCAAGGTGGCAGAGGTAAAGGTTGCCCCCGTTTTAGATTTGGAGATGGGGGGTCCTAAAAACCTGCCTGCACCAAATAATTCACAGCCCAGTAAGCCCTTGGGCCAGTCACAGACAGGGAGTCGAGGAGGTAGTCCCACAAATGGGGTCCCCTGCTCCCCTGACTATGTAAGTCCCCGCTACAAGGGAAACCGACCAATCCTGGGTTATGTGTGGACTCCTCCAGCCCAAGGGGGGGATCATGTGCTAATAACAAACCCTTGAAACATGGGAAGTTAATCCAAAACATTAATGATCTGGTCACATCGAATGGGATGACCATCTACTGGAAAAAGATCAATTGTCATTCCAAAGTAGAGGGACCAGACAAAACTGGAAATGACTTAGCTGATCAGCTGGCCAAAACCGGGGCCATCCAAGGGGATCTAATAGAAATAGAGTCCCTGTTGGGGGAAATCCAGGTCACTGTTATCACTAGGTCCCAGACAAATGCTCACAATGATCTTTCAACTGCACAATGGAGTAAGGAGACCCCTGATGCTGATTTAATTACAGCTCAGAAGGGGGATCCAATTATTGGTACGTTTTACCAGCACCTTGAGGACCCTGAGAACTTTCCCTGACGAATACCGATTACATTGGGAAAGAGGACCTAAGAGTGTTGATGAAATGTCCAAAAATGTTCCGAATCCAAGACTGTTTGCTGGTAAGGAAATCTAAAGCTGGCCACGATCAGTGCGTGGTTCCTACCTCATTCCGAAGCCTGATGTTAAGTCACGCCCATGATGCGGCCACCGCCGGTCATAGGGGGTTTCACACAACACTGGAAATCTTAAGAGAGGTTGCATACTGGCCACACATGGGGCAGGACCTTGATCAATACTTGAAGGGGTGTCTTGTGTGTGCACAATTTCAGCCATCATCCCTCACGCACCGTGCACCTCTCCAAAAGAGGGGGATGACACTGCCATGGTCAGATTTGCAAATCGACTTTGTAGGCCCTGTAATCCGCTCGTCTAGAGGAAACAAGTACATGTTGACCGTTACATGCTTGTTTACCAAGTGGGTGGAATGTCTCCCAGCCCCAAACTGCAAGGCAGAAACAGCAGCTGCCCTGATGATTAACCACATCTTTTCCCGTTTTGGTCTACCTCAAAGGATTGAGTCAGACAGGGGTAGCCACTTCACCAGTGAAGTAATGACAAAGATGTGGGAGATACTGGGGGTTAAAAGGAAGCTACACATTGCTTACAGGCCAGCTTCTTCTGGAGCAGTGGAGAGATATAACCAAACCATTGTGAGCATATTAAAAAAGTTTGTGGCAGATTCTGGGCCAAGTTGGGATATCCGATTACCTCTGGTCCTAATGGCCATCAGATCTACCCCTTCATCTGCAACCAAAATGTCACCATTTGAGTTTATGACGGGACGCAAGATGGTGCTTCCCCAGCATTTGCTCTACAGGACCCAAGAGCAGACAATGATAAATGCCTCCACAACTCATGAGTATGTGGAGAATTTAAGGAAACACCTTCAACATATTTTTGCCTATGCTCAGCGGAATATAGAAAGATCGGCCGAGAGCATGAAGACCCACTATGATTTAAAAACTACCCGAAAGGAATATAAGGTGGGTGATCGGGTCTATCTATACAATTTCCAAAGAAACAAGGCCAAACAGAGAACATTTTTGCCTACATGGAAGGGACTGTTTGAAATTATAGACAAAATCTCCCCTGTGGCCTTCAAGATCTGCATCCCCAAAGGCGGTTTGGCAGAGGGGGAAGACAAGTGGGTACATATAAATCAGCTAAAGTGTTGCCATCCAAGGCACACTCTGCAACAACTGGAGGAATCCACTGGAATCCCAGAGGGGGCCGCTCCAGAGTAATTCAGTTCCAACCCTAAAATATTCCACATATAGCACATAAAATTCTGTGATCCGTGTTTATATATATATGTTCTTGCCTCCTAATTTAAAAAAAGAAAATGCATATGTTCATATCTTCTGATTCATAAAATGTATATGTTCGCCACACCATTAATAGTGGTGAAGAAATGTCTACAAATAGGTATTGCCGCTTTGCTTTATCATCCTAGGAGAGATGAAACCTGGAGACTGGCCAAGGAGGACGATCCGGAGACCGGGAGCAGAGACCCAAGGGGCCCGGGGTACCGCCCAATATTCCCGTCAGGACCGGCTAGGAGAACAGATCGATCCAACCGGAGGGAGGAAAAGATGCTGAACTGTGCCATCCATGGAATTGGAAGAAGAGGAGGCGAACATCCCAGATCTTGCGAGTTCCATCAGTGAAAGGACAGAATGGCCATCTTAAGAGGGGGGGCTTGTGGGATGTTTTTACCCATGCATCCAAGCCCTACAATAAAACTGTGCAGTACTGGCATGGAAAACATCATGATGGCCAGAACTCCCCAGAGAGTGCACAGGGAAAACATGAAGAATAGGCTGCCACCCATTTTTGCCTATGTTGTGAGCACAGGAGGGCACTGCCTAAAACCACCAGTGGGCTACACACACAGTAGCCTGAAACCATTGGGAATGGCAATGCTGATTGCCAAAAAAGCAACCCAGAACTGTGGGGAATTAATTTTCTTAATCCCAAAAATGGTTGCATTACCAATACTCACCACTATCAGAAAGCCGGCGTTTTAAAACCACCAGACTTTTGTGTAAAACTGCACAAATTAAACAAAACCAGACCAAGGAAAGACTTGCTAAGAGGTGGATACAATGTAAAACTATATAGTAATTATTTAATGTATATGTAAAAATTGTAAGTGATTTAAACTGGGAACAAAAAGTGACATTTAGCTGAAACCTGGCTTAATGAAACTGGATTCTGCCTGATAACTACCCCCAACAGGAGTTGGAACCTGCTCAGCCACTCCCCTTGCCAAAAGGAGTTGTCACCTCTCTGATTAGATTAGGGGTGGAGCAGCTGGGGACTACAGGGAGTTGAACAAAGGCCTGTCCTGGACTCAGGCAAATGTTATATTGGGGGGCCGTAAAGTGGCTTCCTCTTAGGGGAAACTGGGAGGGGCAGTGCCTCTGCTAGCAGCTGAGCTTGGGGGAAGTGGATAAACCAGTTATTCCACCCTGTGATGTGGGAAGCCACACCCCTTTTTGACCAGGGCATAATTTTAAAAAGATAGATAACTCATAGTCCGGACTTGTCAGAATTATATAAGTAATATCATTATTTTTGTGATTTTTCTGTGAACATTTTGAGAGGCGTTAGGACCCTGTGGTGTATTCTGGGGGGTTGCTAGCGGAAAATAGGGTCTCACTGCAAATGTCTGCATGTTAAAAATCTGACACTTCATCAATTAATGTCAATACTGCTTGCGCACATGTGTGTAATTTTGGGTAAATGTCCGATATTGCAAAACCAGTTAAAAAGCGCAAAATGTTGTCATTTTTGAATGCAAGCCCCCAGGAAGATCAGAGGCGGACAACCATGGACCATAAGGAATATATAATGTGCACATGTAATTTCAACAAATTGTATATCTGGGAAGGATGTATTTGAATCAAATATAGATTTGTGGGCAAACTGACCAGGGGAGGATCCTCTGACCCATAAACAGACTTCATCATGCTGACAATCCATTTCCTTCCCCCAATCATGGGAGAGGGGAGAATTGGGCCAATGCCAAGTAGAGAGGGGCAGGCTTAGCTAGGCCCAGGCACACACCCATTTTCAAAACACATAAAAAGAGACTGCTGGGACAGGTAGAGACATTCAATTCCATTTGCTGCGGAGCATGCTGACCGACGACTTCACATCCAGAGATCCAGACTTCAAATCCATCATTCTCCAAAGACCAGAACTTTACTTCAGAACTTAAAGCAAGGGCCTAAACCCACAAACTGAGAACTCTTCTCAGCAGGCCTCAGCAACCTTAAAATCATTTGCGAACTATTCCACAGCCGGGCAAGCTGTCTGAATTCTTTTGCCAAGAACTCTTGCCAGTACCCAGAAAGCAGTGTTACATCCAGAATCCACTTGATCCGGACCGGAAAGCAGAGCAGTATCCAAAACCAGAGGCCACTGAATCCAGAGAGGCTAGACCAGCAGGGCAGAGCTGACCCAGACCGCTGTGAGCAGAACCAGTGACCCAGATCGCTGTGAAGTGCCGAGACCAGAACCGGAGTCCAGTCTAAAACCTGACCAGATCCGTGGTGAGCCTATTTCAAATGTATATTGTGAGTACCTAGCAGAACTGTGCAGAACCCAATCTCTTAGTTAAAATAATCTAATTCAAACTATTTTAACCTAAGTAGAACTGCCTCCTAGAAATCATATCATCTGTCATTTTTAAAGCTGCACAACTGTCACCTGTCAATTCTGCAGCTGCAAGCTGTCACCTGTCATTTTGAGTTTACTTTAAATCCGAAAAACTACCTTTATTTAATCGTCCATATCTCTGGCGTTTGGGCTTGGAACGCCAGCATCTGAAGGCTTAGAGTCTAAGCATTCCAACAAGCCTAGAACCGACTTCCTACTCCTTATACTTTTTCCGCAATCACGAATTACGCACTTGCGAAATTTACCGCGATTTGCGATTTTGACTCAATTTCTCCACTTGTCAAAATAGCAGCTCCATTCTTTCCTTTGTTAAAATCTGTTTGCAACCTGGTAATAACTCATAGAGCATTGCTAAAGTGAGCCTGAACTAATACCAACACGCATCTCCCACTCACCCTGAATCTCTAGAGGGAATTAAAATCATTGGCACATTTTCCCATCCATTGCCATCACATTTAAAAATCATTTTGGGCCTGTGTTTCAAACTCCTACCTGTTTCCTCTAAGCTTGCTGGGGGGGGAACTGAATTTCGTATTGTATTTGATTGCATTCCTGAGAACTGTGTGCCCCACTTTCCATCTCCTTCCATTTCTTACATTGCATAGGGGAGGGGGGTGAATTGCCAGAGAAAAAGTGATTATCTTATCTTTTGCTAAAATCATATCAAGTATTCCTGTACTGCATTTTATTCCTCATCGCTTTTCCCTTGAAATCATAAAAATATTTTTGCTACTTTATCCATCCTATACTAACTCCTCATTGATTGTAAAGAAGTGTGCTAGTGCCAGATTACCCATTGTTGATCAACATCATATGTCTCAGTGTACTATCAGATATTAATTTATTATAAACGTGTGATATATATATATATATATATATATATATATATATATATATATATATATATATATATTTATATATATATATATTGTTTAATTTTTCAAATAAACCTTTTAATTTGCAAAACAAACCTACTTCTTGGCTCAGTGGGGTCAGGGGGATTCTAAGAGGGGGTGTTATGCAAGGGTGGTCATCCAGAGCACTGAACTAGACATAAAAATACATTAATAAGTGTTTTCCTCAGCATCCCAGACTAGGCATTGACTTGGCTGTAGTGTTGATTGAATATCGCTTACAATCCATAAAATTGCATGCTGACGTTTTGGTAGTGGGCACCTTTCCTGGTAGCATCCTTCCACTCTCTCAACATGAGGGTATCTTCTGAATGGCTGTACTAAAGGATATTACCTTGGCATTTTACTACTCTCCTTTCAGAAATTAGGATTTCTTCATAATTTTCCCATCCCTCTGTATCCTCTTGATTTGCAGGAATTCGGAGGCAGGTAACTCAATTCCTTATGAATACTGATGAACAGAGTAATGGATATGCTATTTGCACTCCAAGTCTTAGACAGTAGTCAAAGTAATAATGATCTTTGCTTCCCCATTCCCTATCACCCCATCAAAGTCAGTATAAAAAAGTGCTGGCTAGTACATGCAACGTAGAAACAAGATAAGTAAATTAAGAGTTGTGCATCACATCTCATCCCCAACCTTCCTCCTTGGATCCAGGGAGAACACCTCACTTCTCTTCCTTCAGTTAGATTAATAGAATGGAGAACCAGATGAGTCATCAGAGCTCAGAGGTTCTCAGATGTTCACCAACTTACTGGCACGGTCACCTTTTCATAATGTAACCCAACTGACATTGATGCTGGTTCCAACCGACATTGTTTTCCCACTTAAGCAGTCCAGTTGGCCCACACAAGAACACTTCTCTAAAGTCAGGCAATGGTGTGTGTCAGAACCACCTGACTTAATAATGACCTGCAGCTTTAAATCATTGGTCTCTGAAAGATGGGGAATCTGTGCTGCCAATCGCAAAGTGGGAGAAAGTGACGTCCGGTAGCAGGGCAACTTAATGGGAAAAGATTAAACACTTAGCATAGACATGGGGAAACCATAGCAGGGCCAATCTAGGGACATTTAGGAAACAAGGCTAAAGAGAGACCAATAGAAGAAGTTGTTAGGTGATCAGGATAATATAAAATAATCATAAATGTTCTCAGCTGTATGCAGGGACAGGCTCGGACTGGCGTACAGGGCAATAGGGCAGTGCCCGAACCAAAAATACAAAATGCTAGTGTGGGACAGTTTTTATTGGTCAAATTGGGCACTTTTTTGGCCCCTGTGGGCCAGTTAGATAAGGTACTTCAACGTGCAGCTAGTAGTTGTGACTAGTGTTACAGAATAAATACTCTTTAAAATGTACAATTTGCATCACATTTTATGAAAAACCTCCCCCTTGGGTACTACTCAAACAGTGTCACAAAAGGAATTAGTTGCCATTTGCAGCAATTGGCCACTTTTTCATTGGTGCCCAAGGCATTTGTATGCCCCAGTCCGACCTTGGGCAGGGAATGTCACAATTATGATGGCAGCCCTGTAGACAGAAGGCAATAACAGAAAAAGTGAAAAAGTGAGAGCCACAAGCCAATTTAGGGGTGAATCCCAGATGCTTGCTTAAACAGCACCAAAAGAGGACAAAAGGGCTCAATTCTGCTAATGGGCTATGTCTCAGATAATGGGTGGGATCAGAATCGAAGGAGAGCACGCTGTTGCAAGTCTTGTGATGGCTATACGTCGCACTTTGGCAAGAGCTAGAAACCCAAAACTAGAACCAGGAGGCCAATGAGGCTGGACATTGTGGAATGGCAGTGACCCCTGACTGGTAGGATGTCATAGTAATAATCTAAAGCAAGTGGTAAAACATTCTTGCTGGTAGGAGTCTGATGCTAATGGAACGTTTGGATAGGCCTCCCCAAGCCCTGCCTGGTAGTGTCAGGAAAAAAGCATTATCAGAACCACAAACAGAATGAACATCAGTTTCTAAAATTAAAAGGGTACAACAATGTAAGCATCTTCCCACCACATCCCCCATGAAACCAGCGAGTCAAATGCAATGAAATGGAAAGACACATGTGCAAAGAATGTTTTATATTGCACAGTGAATAATCAGTGTGAAAGAGCAATACATGGTTAGTGGATTACAATAAATTTGCTACTCACCATAGCATTTGAAAGTTGAATAGAGTTACGAATCCATAAAGCCAGTACGGTTTAGACATGGGAAGCACAGGGTATGAAGATGCTCACTGAGTACATATGTGATGGCATATGCCATGCCTTGGGCACTGTGTGAATTCATGATACACAGGCTAAAGAGATGACACTGGGTGCATCTGGGAAAACCCAGGCTCTGTCAGTGGTCCAGTATGTTTACGTGATAAAGTTCATGCTTTTCTCCTTCTGGTCGCTTTGGGAGCAGGAAGAAGGTATTTCTCCATCGTGCATGAGTGGCTTTCTTTTTTTAACTTCTTTATTTAACCACAGCCCAAGGAAAAAAACAATAGAACACTTTGCACCCCATTACAGATGCCACCTCCAGTTGTGTACATTTAGACTGCCATTAGATCAGCATCTCTTTCCCTGGCAGAGTAAATATATATCGACAACATGGCACCCAAATATCGCAGGTTCTCTGTTGTGATGGGGTAAATTCACAAAGGCTCTTCTCCATATGCGAACACCACAGTGAATTACTAATTCATTCTCTTTCCGCAGGTGCTGTTGGATGTGACCATTTTTAACCTAGCAAGACCTGAAGCAGCAACAATTACAGGAGTCAGACTAGTTTGATGTGTCCTGCGCCTGGGCCTGCATGCCACCCCATGGGGCAATGTTTCCAACGGTGCATCTGCTGTAAGAATGTGCGAGGTCCTAGCCACAATAATTGACGAGCAATTCTTTGCAGACAGACAGGACCACATCATGTGAAAACATGTAGCATTCGCTTCTTTATACCTAGGACACTATCCAGTGCATGAGGATATTTCATTAGGTTCTTGGGGGAAATATATGCTCGGTGAAGTATTTTTAGTTGGGTTACCTTAGCACACAGGCTTTGCAAACATCACTCTATACATTTGTGAGAGCACATGCTATGGAAATGGCATAAAATGTATCCATAGAGTCACAGCCTGTGTAGAAGACACTGCTGCTTCTGGGAAAACCCAGGCTATGTAGATGGAATTCTACACAGCCATAAAGGCTTAGGCTATGGAGAAGGCAAATAATGCCTTCCCACCTAGGTGTCCTCTTATTAACACTGTTGTAAATAATGCATGTTCTTAATTGTATAATCCTGTAGGCTGGCAATTGCGAATTGGGAAGAGGCAATGGCTGGTATGTCCGTGAAATGTACCGATCCGTGAAATGTACCGAGGGGCAGTGGTGTAGATTTCTAGTGCATATGTGTGGGGCACACAGAGAGACATGACAGTGAATAATTTTGCACAAGTCTGGGAATTTCTTTGTGAGTTTGCCAAATCATTGCAGCTCAAGCCATTGCAAGGATCAAAACGATATCCGGAGTGTTGAAGAACACAAAGCTCCATGAGTGGTATAGCCTCTCCATTCTGTGCTTAGTTAGTTGACAGGGCTAATGATTTCATCAAGCTCATCGCCGGCTCTGTGTGTTGACGTCTGAAGGTCTTATGTGAACCCCAAGTTCAAGAAGGGTGCTTACTAGTTGGGAGTATTGAATTTCTTTATGCATGCACCATAATACCAGCTATTCTCAATACAAGCTGCTGTAAAATACACCATCAAACTTGCACATGTAGGAATAATATACCATCATTAGTACCTAAGGCCTAATGCTTTTTAGGTCATGTTTGTGTGTGTTTGGACAGTAAATGGCACACTTTGGATGCCATTTTTCCAAAGTGTTTGCGGGGGAAAACAATGTGCAACTACCTTGATGTGGGTGAGGCACACTCACTGTGCTCAGTCGCTTCCGAATTCACCCTGGCTAAATGTACGTCCCACCTCTTTTCAAAGTCACCAGCCGCCACTGCCAGGGAGCCTCAGGTTGCAGGTCTAAAATGCCCTCATGTCCCTGGCCTAAGGCCACTTTCTGTGGCATTTGAATTACCGTCATCTTTCTGCCTCTTTGAAAACCTACACTGTGATTATGTATCTGACTTAAGCACTCCTTTGATGACCTCCACTCCTCTCTTTCCATCATGTCTCTCCCCCAGCAATGTTTCAATGGTTCTACATTGCCATCATGTCAGGTCCTATTTGCTACATTTTCCCAGGATATCATTCAGGGCTATTGGGACAGTTTTGTCAATGCTGCTTATTGAAGACTGTCATTTATTTTATAGACTAATCAAATGGCAATCAAATGTGTTGTTTGTTTGAGTCTATTAAGCCTCAGCATCACAATAGTTCTTCTTTGAGAGTTAACTGTATTTGAATATTTCTCTCTAGTGCCAGAAGCAATATTTGTTGGGCAGTAAAAGGTATACCAATCTGCAAACAGCAGTGATGTTTTAATGAGGTTCACAAACTGACAGAGCAGATGTAGAATGATGCCATCTTACTGGATAATTATGCTGTTACATGTGTCCTGGGTATTTTATGAATCCCGGCTGTGGTCAATGTCCAAGGGTTTTATTTTTTATAAGGATGCCTATTGGGTGGCTTCCATATGTCAACTTCTCAAAGTTCTACTTTCTCTACTTAACCCTTCCCATTAATGGTTAAAGAAAACATGTTCATAAGATGATACTGCTTCTAGTTAGTTTATTTTTCTAGCATTTGATGGTAATACCCCCTCATGCAATGTAATGTAATACATGTCTTGTATAGTGCCTGTCTGCCACTATTGGTGGCCTTGTTGCAACTGGACCTGTAATAAAACAAAAGGCAGTGGGTTAATTATTTGGATATAAGGAATGACAGATGCAAAACCTGTGGTGTTGATGGGTGCAGGTCTGAAGTAACTGGTTAATGAGTGCCAATTTGCTTTCTATGAGATTGACAGCAAAACCTAGGAGTAGATTATCCATACGGAAGAACCCCATTATTGACAGACTAAAGGTTTATCTGGCTAGCCACTAATCTAGGAGTGTGCAACATGGCTGAAAATGAGAGCGTAATCATGGCTCAGTTAGTGTTGATGTGCTAATTGCAAGGCCTATGGTGGCCATCTGTGGGGGATTTCTGTGTGTAGTGTAAGGTGGTAGGAGATATAGGAGTGTGGTGGTAAGTCAGGGGAAGGTATGAGTATGACTTACAATGAAAAACAACCTACAAACCTGCATTCTTACCACTGGCCACTTCCGGATCGGTCCCCTGACTCTAGCTCCCAATGCCACCACTCTCTCTCTGTTTCTCTCTCCTTTAGTCTCTCTTTTGCTCTTTTTGTCTCTGTCTGAAATATATACATAGATATCGTACCACTTGAGGAAATAAACACCATCTTCGAGTTGGCAGAAGAGCAAAAGCAGTGGATTCTTTGAGGTTTATTAGGTAGATGAAGAGTGATGTGTATGAAGCCCATGTTTGCACCCCAAGTTGGCATATTACTATTATTATTTATTTATGTATTTATTTATATTAATGTGTTATAGTTCACAAGAAACCTTTCACATGTAAACACAATAAAACATCAAAATAAAACGAAACATGTTACAAGCAAAATTAAAAACACTTTAGCATCAGCTTAACCATCAATTTATCTTCCAATTCATCCTCACATAACAAGCATAATAAAACAGACACAAGTATATAGCAATTCATTAGGATCCCTTATACGGAATAATAGAATTCCCCTTACTTAACTGATTAACATTGGAGTTTCTAATCTTACAATAACTTTCCTCCCGGGACACTAAGACCTCTTTTGTAAACTGTAAAGCAGTCAATGACCATTTAAAAGTTTTGTCCACGAAAATATGTTGCCATACCCAGCAGGGTATATCACTATAAAGTCCTTTAAAAGGTGCGCAAAAATGTGTCTGACGTTGTGATCAGTTCGTGGCAATTTACCACCAAATGTTATATAGTTTCTATCAAATGTTCCCTTTACAGAAACTGCAACACCTTAAGTTCCGGCATACTCCGCCTCGTGCACCTAAAATTTAATTGGAAGGGAACAAATTCAGGCGCAAGAGTAAACACTGGACATGCCAGAATTGCCCCGGGCATTTCCTCAGGTAAAGTGGCAACGTATTATAGGGTCTGTCATCTGACAACAGCCTCATCAATAAATGGTACTTCCTAACCCAATTGTGTCAATCCAGATGGCCTCCCATACTCTCTTTTGTACTTTCAGTAGATTTGTTAGTAGGTACTCCACCGAGGAATCAAATGCACTTCATATTTCAAGACACTGGCAGTGCCATTCTATGAGACCGGGATTTGGACGTTAACCCACACTTTAGCATCCCCCAGGTTGATCCCTCTTGCGCAAGGTAGATCTTCCATAGAAAATTTGCAATTTTTCCATTTAACCAACGTTTCCAGCAACACCAGACCTAATTTGTACCTTAGGACTGGTGCTGGGACACTGGCTGGTAACCTTAGACTTTTCCTCCAGAATGCTCCCTCAAGCTTGCACCATTGCCCTCTACGGGAGAAAAAGATTTTTTCAGCACCATACATCACCACCGGGACTATTTTTTTACAGTACGACTCTCGTACAGGGATTATCAAGACATACCCAAATTTCTTGTTTAAGCAGACTGCCTGTGCAGCCAACACCGCAATCTTTTTTTCTTTACAGTTAGCCACCAGGTCTATTTTCTTTCAGGAAGATTGGAAAAGCCAAATAAACTAAATAGTCCACTTTCTCTACTGGTGTCCCATCAATGGACAACTTGAATTTTCCTCCTGCCTTTCCAGTACCCTTTTGCAAAATTAGAATTTTCTATTTGGGGACACTAATCGTTAATGTATTCCTTTTGGTGTAAGCCTCCAAGGCATTCAACTGGCGCTGCAACCCAATGGCAGTATGGTCCATTAAAATCAGGTTGTCAGCGTACTGTAAGTAGTTCTTGTATTTAATTTTGGGGTAAAAATGTGATATCCAGAAAGGCTTCACCCAAATCAGACAAAAAAAGGAGAAATATGATTGGGGCCAGTAGGCAACCTTGCTTCAGGCCTCTTGCAGAATTATTAGGAGCAGATAGTTTACCCTTTCTATCCAATTGGGTAGACATAGTGGTATCAGGCTCACCAGTAGATCATGAGGACAACCCCATTTATCCAATTTGACCCATAACATGTTCTTTGGGACAATATCAAAAGCCATTGAGAAATCTATGAAGGCGGCATAAAGCGGTTTGTTATTTTTCATCACCCCTTTCTTTAGTAATTCCAGCACAAGACTGTTCATCTCAGTCCCCACTCTGTGACAAAACCCTGTTTGGAAGATATCCGTTCAACCATTCTATGTTACCAAGTTTCACAGGTCTCTTAATAATAGGCCTGTGAAGATCTTGGCTGGCCCTCCAACAGGGAGGTCTGCCTATAGTTCGAGGTGCTTAGGCGAGAACCCTTTCTGAATATTGGGAAGATAATTGCTGTAAGCCAAGACACTGGTACAGCTTTCTCCCTGAGTATAGTTCTAAACATACTGGGCCTCATTACGACCCTGGCGGTAAGGGGTTAACGCCAGCGTTAGCTGCGCCGACCCCTTACCGCCAATTACGAGGTCCCCTAGCGCCATGGTGCTTTTAACACCTGCTTTTAGCAGGTGTTAAAATCCATGGCGCTAAGGGACCATGGAGTTAATTACGCCACCGTAATTTACGGTGGCGTAATTAATGCCTTCCCCACTCCCATTATGCCCTATGGGGCAAAAATGGGAATGGGGAAGGGTAAATGGGGATTGGGGACTTACCGCCCCGCCTAGGTCGGAATGGGGCGGTAAGTCCGCCAACCACCATGGCGTAAACATAGTTTACGCCATGGTGGTAAAGTCACGGCCCAGGCGGTAACTTACCGCCTGGGTCGTAATGAGGCCCACTATCTAGGACACCTACCCACATTTCATTTTTTTTTAAAGAATGCACATTGCCAGGCCACTGGCTCTGGAGCCATAGCTTATTTGCTCCTGGATATTACGTTAAAAAAAATCGTCAGAGTCGCAGATTAACCCCTACTCTGTCGTTTTTCGCATGTCCCCAGTCCACAGTGGCTCAGTGTCACCAACTGATTTATAAATCTCTGTGAAGTGGGCCTTCCACATTTCTTTAGATATCAGATTTATTTGGGACCCCGGTTGAACCTTATCATTGTCTTTAATTAAGTTCCCAAAGTCATGTGTGTTGTTACTAGCCATGACCTCCAACATTTTATGGGCGTCCCTCAGGGTCATCAGGTGGTGGTAGGGTCATAGCCAAGCCTTATAAACTGCCTTGAGGCACTTCCTACTCATCCTATCTTCTCGGCATGTCTCCTTAAAGGAGGTCCATAGCTCTCTCTTCTTAAGCAAGATAAACCGGTCAAATTTGTGCCTGTGTAACATATTGCCTGGTTTCGTTTTTGGCAAACGACTGTAAATCTGCTCCCAAATTTCTCACACACCTTTATCATCGAACTCTTCCTCAAAGTAGCTGTTGAATTCCCCAGAGACCAAAACACTGTTGAAGGCTGTCATTGTGATTCACTTTCTGACTGTACAGAAGGTTTAACAGGAAAGGGCTAAATTTATTTTCTAGTTCAAGGTGTGTGTTCGCCTCATGGGTGCAGTGAACGTACACAGAGACACATTAAACAATGTAACAAATCCTTCATTTCTGGAGAAGCCCCATAGGTTGATCGAATGGGGTCTCGAATCTCAAATAACAAACTGCATTCTGAGGATTCTGACAAATGGTCTGGCTGGATCCACTGGTTCCCATCTGCACTCTGTTTCATAGCCCGGCCCTCTTTAGTCCCCCAAAATTAATAAAACAATTTGAACTCTGGCTCCTCTCCCTCACCATCTGTCCAATCAGAGACATGTCCAGGCTTCTCTGACTACCCAAGAAATAAAAAAGTGACTCCTCATAGAAATCCCATTTCTATATGGTGAACGGCCATCTAGATAGTATTTGTTTGGAAGGAAATTATATGTACTTCTTGAGTGAATCTGTTTTCATACAAAACAAGTCACCATAATCACCTCAGAGTTTAGGATGCTCTGTGGTAACGGTGCCAGTACTTCAGTGAAAACCATGCCTGCAGGGACCAGTGCCCTCGGCAGGTCAGACCTGCCGGGAGCATTTGCCCCTGCAAGCATACTTGTAGCCTGGCGGTCCGGAAAGGGTGTCAATACGCTGCTACTGGCACCCTTCTTTCCAGACCGCCAGGCTTGTAAGGAGGCCCAAAGTCTGTGGTTGATATTAAATGTGCAAGTGCTTCAAATGAAGCATGAAGCCAGCGAGAACGTTATTGAACCTGTGCAAGAAGATCAAAAGGTGGTTAGGTGATAGGGTGATTGTTACCCAGATAACCTCGTCTTTGACATCTCTGGGCTCTGTCTTTCTTCACTTATAACAGTACAATTATTACAGATGATAAACAACAAAGACCCTTAATAGGGTTTAACCTGTCCTGGTCTGATGTGTAGGGTCTCATTAATGTTCAGTTTGGAGAGGAGGCATGGACCTCCTGACAGACTTTCAAGATGCTCTCTGCACAGAGTCAGGTTTGGTCATTCTCAGGATAATTACCAATGGAGATTCGGGGCAGGTGGGTGTTTGCTAGAGAATCTGTAAAACTCATGCATTTTTCATCAAATGTGACTTCAAACTAGATTTAATGGGTTACTGAGCACATTGATCAGATTCTGACCATACTTAAACAGGGCTTTTAAAGAAAGAATGGCTCATGCCAAAGTTGCTAACAAAAGCAGAGCCAATGTATGCCGATTTGCATCCTTGTGGTGAAGGCGGTAAAGAGGTCTAACCACCCACTTACTGTCACAAAGACAGAGCTAATATAATCACAAAAACTATCTAATCCAGGAGAAGAAAAGGATGGGGTTCTCTAGACATTAAATTGCAAAATATGCCTGGGTAAATAAACACATAAAGCAAATAAAGGCATGATGTTGAAAGCCTGGACTTTTAACATGTAACCTAGAAGAGTTTATAGGAAACAACTCATAATGGTCATGTGACTTTCATGCACAGGTCAGGAAAAACAGCATCACATTGTGGAAGCTGGTAAAAACCAATGTGCAGAACTAGGCAGGCTACCATTGTCTGTGTCTTTAGGTCATTTGTCAAACTCCCTATTAGGATTCCTCTGAACTCACGCAGACACAGTAGCAGATCCGTAATGTTATCAACAATAGCAGGGGTCAGGTAGGCCTGATAAATCCACTATCTGTTAAAATGTCTGCACTATGGTCCACGGTCCCTGAGGGCCTGAGGCTCCCTCCTCTATTTGTAGGATATTTTGGAGATTGTGGTGACACTTTCAAGTGAGTCTGGGCAGCTATTTGTAAATTCCCAGATGAGCTCTGACCTGTGTATATTTGCATGTCTGCTTCGGCAACCCCTAAGCCATAGTTTGGGGTCCCGGAGGCTTCCTGAATTCTGGGTCCAACTTAAGCCAGTGCTTGCCAGCTCTGGAAAACACCTGTATTAACCACAACTTCCAAAACTCTCTTCCTAAAATGCACTTGCCTCCTTGTGTATAAAGGTGGCAGTTGGATGACCACCAAATGTGCACATATCGCTAGACAAGCTGGCAACCTTTAATACCAAAGTTTCCACCCTCAACCCCTGCCCCACACCTGCCCCTCCCGATTCCATTGCTCTGACTACTGCAATGCCATCTTTCGACTCTTTCAACCCCATCTCGAGAGAAGAGTTCCTTGATCTACTGTCCGGCAGGAGCCCCCCCGATCTCCCCTTGACCCCTGTCCCGCTTCTCTTCTGAAAGAAATATTGTCCTCGACTTGTGCAGAAGAACAAGCAAGGTCCATACTAAATGTCACCCTCACCACTGACATCTTTCTCGAGGCATTTAAAATAGCGCATGTCAAACAACTTCTAAAAAAGCATCTCTCGAAACCTAAGAATTACAAGTTGATCTCCAACACCCAATTCCTGGTGAAATCTATTGGCTGCGCTGTGTACTCTTAGTTCAACCACTTCATAAAATCTAACAAACTACTCAACCTCGCTCAATCAGGCATCAGGCCAGACCATGGAACAGAAACCACTTTGATCTCGATCTGGGATGATCTCAAGGTCACGGCAGACTTGGACGGTTGTGCAACGCTTGTTCTCCTTGATCTGTCAGCAGCCGTTGACACAGTTAACCATTCTATCCTCCTTAACCAACTCCACTCCCTAGAAATCTGAGGCTCGGCACTCAAATGCATTGCCTCCTTCCTCAACAACAGGAAACAAATCACTTTCCTCTCCCCTTTTCTCTCTATCGCTTGCTCCGTGAACATCCCAGTACCCCAAGGTGCCTGCCTCTCTGCTCTCCTTTTCAACCTCTATCTAACCACTCTACCAGGGATCATCCATGTGCACAGTCTCACCTGCTACAACTATGCTGATGATACCCAAATTATCCTGACAATTCCCAAAACAAGCTCTAACCCACAACCCGACCTTGATGCCTGCCTCAGAGATATTGACCGATGGATGACAAGAAACAACCTCCTTCTGACCCCAAATAAAACTGAGATCATGGTGTGCGGCAAGACTTCCCTTCTCCCGCATCCACTCCCATGGCCCCCCTCCCTTGGCACCCAATCCAATCTCGAATATAGTTAAAAACCTTGGCTGCACTATGGGCTTGGGCTTAACCCTCTCCCATCAGATCAAAAATGTATCAAAATCCTGTCACTTCCACCTCAAACTCCTAAAACACATCTTCCCATACCTCATCTACCCCAACAGACTCACCATGATTATGTCAAGTGTGATGTTGTGACTGGACTATGCCAAATCATTATACCTGGGTGCATCGGCATATCAATTTAACAAACTCCAGAGAGCCCAAAACGATTCTTCTGCCAGAGTTCTTCTTGCTCTGGGACACAGGGATCACATCTCCCACACTCTTCGCACCCTTCACGGGCTCCTTGTTGGATGAAGGGCCACTTTCAAAATCCTATGCATTACCCACTAAGCAGTGCACACGACCGGCCCAGCATAGCTTCAAGTGTAGATTACACCCTTACACCCATTACGCCTCAATGTCCCCGGGCTGCAAGTGCGCTATACAAATGCAAATAAATAAATAAATAAATTACGCACCCTGAGGTCAAGCACTGCCCACTAACTAGTGATTCCAGCCTGTAATTCAGCTAGGAGGATTGGAGGGTTCGCTTTCTCAACCTTGGCTCCAACTCTGTGAAACTCACTCCCTCCACATGTTCGACACACAAAGGACTACATGGCTTTCCGCAAAGCTCTAAAAAGCTGTCTCTTTCTGTAAACCATGATTAGGACCATTCAGGGCCATTGAAACCCACCAACATTATGGATTCATGACTTCAACGACATTATTCTGGAAAGTAATTACAGCTGGCCAACAAATGTGAAAGCTGGCTGACAAGTGTCGAGCCTGTCCCTTAGCCTCACTGTGACCAGGCAGGTGCAAGATATCTCGTGTCATATAACCAAGTATCCTGCCTACACCTAACCTGCAAACCACCATAAACCACAACCAGAGACCTGAAAATGGGCTCCTGAGTCACATAGTGCTCAGTCTAAGAAAAATGACCCTCAAAATGACCCTCTGACTGAGCAAAACATAACTGCCCAGGTCCTAACTGTGAATCTTCCTCAGAGTGCCACTACCATAAAACATGAGAGCAACCACTGCCAGCTCGCCCAGATCCAGAATATAATCCAGAAACAGCAGGTTCCTAACAGGAAATCATCCGATGCAGACATTCACTTGTCCTACCGCTATGCTCACTCTCTACTTTACACCGAAACACAATAGAGCGCAGCTATACCCCTCAATCAACTTCGGCCTAGCTGCACACATACGAGCAATACTCCATGAACACCTTAACATCCTGCTAGAACGCAGTTATATCCCACGAAGAAATCGGCCTAGCTACACACATAAATGTCCTAATGATGCCAGAATGCAATCGCAGAGACCAACCACTTGACTGCACACATTCGACTGATCTCTCACTATCATCACACCTAATGTTAGGAGGCAACTGCCATAAGGCAAATAGCACTAGCTGCACACATGTTAAGTACACCCATGCAACCTATACCTCTTCTCTCTCTCGACTGACCCAGACTACGGTCCCCAAGTGCTTTGAGATCATACCAACGATATATAGGGTGCTATATAAATACCTAATAACAATAACAATAACAATAACAACGGGACAAATTAGGGAACCTGCCAAAACTCTAGAGTGTTGAAGGACCCAGGTAAAATGAATGAAGACTGAGTAATGCAAGGGTGTGTTGAAGCCACCAGCATTTTATTTCTGCATGAGCTGTGGCTATGATATGAGATATGATTGCCGCCCTGTTTAGAAGGAGGTGGTTCCCCATGGCAGCAGATTGTTTGGCACACCTATAAGGGCCCCAAAAGACCACAGAAATGTTATGTAAGGCTCTGCACAGGGTGCTATTATGCATGGTTGCCAGGTTCTGAACGATCTACGTACTAGACTGAGGTACCAGATCAGGTTTTTTAAGAGTAATGAAAATGGCCTGTGAGGCAATGTTTATGTCACATGGGTAGGCTGAGGGGAATTGTACAAGTCTCAAATGGTGCAGCACAGCCCTGCATTCTAAGGCTGGTTAATTTCCTCATTGGAAGTCAATTTTTTATGTAATTGATTAAATGTATCATATCAAATTTGAGGTATAGGGCTCGTGCTCATTACAAGTATGGTGGTGCAGGAAATCAATGCCTGTAACAGATTTACTGCCCCTTTCCCCACACTGCCATATTATGAGTATGGCCCTGGAGTGGGGGATTTACCTTCTGCATCATGCTGGATAGCCTCCCACTGCCTGCCGAAAAAAAATCGGCATAATTACCCGAATGGTAATTACACCAGAAAAGCCCCTGAACTCTGAACAAATGGGGATTTACTCTGCCACCGCTACTTGTAATCTGGCGGTAGTTCTGACAGACCAAGTGGTGGTAACAGTAATTCAGTTGGGCAGTATTTCATTTTTTTACCACCGGAATACCACCCAACTAGTATTGAGGCCCATTGTATACAACTCTATGCAAACCATGAGGGATCTGTTATTGGGGGCACATTGATGGGATGGGGATACAAGACAGAACACTGTTTCAAGTAGTTTTGAGCATTAGTTTGCGTGTGTCATGTCATGTTATGGGGTATTTGCAAAGGATGCTACCTCGTATTGCTAAATGACTATTTGGTACATCATTGCTGCGGCTAACTTTAACAATAACCACTAAAAATAAAAGCAGCCAAATATATAGTCCATTTTTGGGTTTGGCCAACTTCTTTGAGCTGTATTTATTGCTGCATATGTCAAATTATTGTTTTGAGCGGTCTTTTCTGGTTCTTTTATTGAAACAGGATCTAAATAGTTTAATATTAAAGCTATAAATATTCGAATGGTTCAGGTCACTCAACCGTAGCTTCCGAGGCACCTAAAAACGGTGTGTGCCCTACCCTCTCAAAGCATTCATGGATTCGAGCGTTCGCCACCATCTCGCCCTTGTTGCCAGGACAATGATACCTAACTGGGCTGAATAGAGCATCCTTTCACTTCGCATTAAAGCACACAGCACAGCACTCAGCGGTGTGCATTTTGAACTCTCTTCAATAAAACTTTTAAGAGATAAGAAGCTTTTTTTCTACTTCAGGGTCACCATTAGCTTGAATAATGCATAAACACTGAAAAAAGAAGTTCCACTGAGGATCACAGCAGAGTATCAATTAAATAATACATCATTATCGCAGCTGCTGTGCTCGATGGGGAAGTTTTGTCCCTCTTTCACTCTTTGAATATATAAGGCAGTTGGTACTGCTTGGGTAATCACGGGAAGAATTACAGGTGTTAATAGTCCAGAAGGCAGGCTGCACCATAGGCCAAATTGACAAACTTCAGAATCCAAGTCGGCAAATCAAGCTCCATTCAGACTCTCAGTAAAGGACAGGCTGCGCGCGGTGCAGAGTTCAGCGGCTAGCGACCCGCTTGGCATTGATGGCGAGCAATGCACCGGATCCTCCATATAATGTGTTACAATGGTGCTGACGAGCAGGAATAAGGACCGCGGCCTCTCACTACTCCCCCAATTCATATGTGGCATCCATGCATCAGTAAAATGCACGGGATTGCTACAGGAAAGTAGTGCCCTGTATTGCCCAACTCTGTCCAGACTCTTTAGTAGCCCAAGTCGGTGCCAGTGATTTGGGGAAAACACTTCCATCTTGAGAGTCAACTATGTTCCAAAATGATGTTCCAGAATCCAGCATTTTCCAGAGTTCACGCTATGCACAATCAGTTGCTGACTTCATGTTCGACTGGGGGGACACATATTCTTAAATGGATTTCTCGTGTACTCTTACTTCACGCCTGTGTCAGAAGTGCATTAAGCTACAGTACAGCAGATGGAGTATTTGTTATCTTTGATGGCTTTTGAGGGCGTGAACCAGTAACAGATATGAATGCCCTTCATTTTAGAACTGCAGAATTTAAGCTCATATTTAATAATATCAGGTTTTCAATAGTGGTGCGGTTTCTAAGTGCGGACCCAGGGATCAAACCTGTGTCGCTCGTGTAGTCTTGCTTCCAAGGCGAGCCCGTTGCCCCTGAGCTATCCTCCCCAGACAACACAGATTTACTCTGATCCCGATCTAAGTGCAGTGACAATAACTATCATTGTAACCCAATTGAGGGATCCTCAATGTATCATGTACACATGAGGCGGTAAGTAGTAGCTGTCAGGATATGAACTCGAGGCATGCATCCTGGCCAGTCATATCAGAGGCCAGAACTGAACATGTCAGCTGTCCTCTCAGACTAGAAAGGTCATGGAGATGTGCACATTTTAATAACACACACATAATCATATTATAGATAACCCTCAAATGAATGTGTATGTTCTTGAGCAATAGTCATTTGATAAGTGACAGTGTGAATCTAATCCTGAGTGCAGAGGGGCCAGTCACTAGGTTTTCTACCTAGGATTAAATATTATTCAGTTTTTAAATGACAAAAAAATGCAATGATCCATTGTGTTAAACGAGGTAGTCATGAAGACCCCTCCTCACCTATACCTCACTAGTGCCAATACGATACACCTCTTTGCAGATGAAAGTTCATTAGTGAGATGAATTTAAGGATTACTTTTAACCTAAGGGTGATATTGTTGCAGGAAATCCTGGAGCTGTAGCTGCAACAATAAGCGCAGGTTAGAGAATGAGCCAATATTGCTTTGCACTTCTGGGTCTGTGTTGGCTTTTCTTTATTAAAAACAAAAAAAAACATAAGAAGAGCAGGGTCCTGGCCACAATTACCCGAGAAGGTACTTCATCTTTACATTTTAGATGTATTACTTTATTGTTGATCATGGCCAAGTATGCAAGGATCTAAAAAGGATGTTTCGTTAATTACTTAATGGAAACGGATGATGTTGGCTCTTTAACAAAATGCATTCGTTCACTAATGCACTGGTGGAAACCCGCGGTGCCCCTTTTTGCCTACAATCCCACCAGACGAAGCCAGAGCAATCAATAGTAAGGGTTAATAAGAGTAAACATCTGGACTGCTGTGGGTTGGCCTGAATTGCACTAATGTGTCTTGGTGCTTAGGAAATACACAGACCTCACCATATCTGCCACTGTCTATGATGTTTTCATTCCAGGATGAGAGCATCTGTGGCGCCAGTAAACAGGTGTGTTCATTTTGTGTTTGCTATCCAATAGTTGGCTATATTGTTGTTTTCACCGTTGGCCCTGTTATGCTATGTGACCGGTTATTTTAGCAATGCATTGTAATGTGTAAGACTTTGCCATTCATGCCTGCAAGGCCTCTCTATGTGCACCTGGGCTTATTGTTTTGTACCAGTGGTGCTGCTTTTGGAATTTGAAAACTATGCTGCGATCGTTAGGCTCCGTGTTTCACTAAAGCTGTGTGCTACAATTCTCCAGGTTACTGCATGTTGTGGAGGTCTCCATGCAAAACCTACACTTGCTTAGACGGTATGGTAGCTTGGCACGTTCATTGACCTTCTGCTCTGAGATAAGACACATGTTCACATGCACGTACCAGTGAAGATCATTACTTATCAGAGGCCATACAAGTTAAGGCCTTTGGGAGAAATAAAGAATTAGAATCTGATATCCAACTAAAAATGACCACAGGTGAGTGATCATATTAACAGTGTAATTCATAGATTTCAGCGCAGAGGCAGCGCACGCGAGCAGCGCAGAGAGGGAGTGTGCGCCAGCGTGCGCCAGCCATGTGTGCTAAACAGCATTCTGGCGCACAGTGTATTCATGGAATTTCAAAGCCATTTTGAGCGCTGGCACAGAGAACATCCCGCAGCGGCAGTTACGCCCCCAAGAACACCTCTTGCGCAAGGAAAAGGCATTGAAATCCCCAATGCAGCGCAAAGGGCCACGCTAACCCTGCACCAGTTCACAGGACTGGTACAGTGTATTTCGGGGGTGCGCGGGAAGTATCACATGCGACAGGCCCTGTGCGAGCGGGGTATGTGCATTTCGGGGGTGCACGGGAAGTATCACATGCAACAGGCCATGTGCGAGAGGGGTACATGTATTTCGGGGTCCGCGGGAAGTATCACACGTGACAGGCCTTGGGCGAGCGGGGTACGTGTATTTTGGGGGTGCGCGGGGAGTTTCACACGTGATTACTTCACAGCGAGTGGGTGTTGGCTACGTGTTCTTCTTCTACAAGCAAGGCAGACGGTGAGTATCACACGATATTTCCCCACTGCGGGTGTCCCTGTTTGTCGCATACCCCTTTTTTCCACCCATACTAGCCTGCGTGTTGATCACGTATGTATTTTTAGGGTTCCTGGCTGCCACAGCATACTGCGTGTGTTTTTTAACACGCACGTGGGCTACAGGGTTCGCTTACCTCTTTTTCTTGCTTTTATGGGGTGCCTCTGTTGCGTGACACATCATTTCTCCCAGGGGGCCATAGAATGGTAAATTCATTGTAGCTGTATGTAGGTGTTTGTTGTTTGTGCACACTTTTGATATGCGCAGGGACGCTACCGCCTGCCTTTGTGTGGCGGATGTGTTTAGGACTTGTGTGCACTACACGTTGTGCGCTTTCCCTGTGCGCTTCGCGCACTGTGTTTGGTGACGTGTGCGCCCGCGTGCACCACCACAGATTTGGTGCACATCCCAGAGTTTACACGCGCAGCGCATTCCATAAATCGACGAATGGCTGCGTGCGCAGCTTTTGCACGCGTGCGCTGCGATTTTCACACTTGCGCTCCTCTTTTCGGCGCACATTTATTCCATGAATTACCCTGTTAATCTCTATCACTTGCTCCCAATATAGGAGGAGATTCGTTATTTTGGATTGTTTCGGCCCTTTCCTCTAATCAAGTAAATGGTTAATTTCCCAGCATTCCTATTAAGATGCACACTCCCATTAAATACAGAGTTGTTCTACTTTGAATCCCATGTTAATGAAACCTATGTTCTTTGATTTGAGCAACACAATGGCAATGACTTTGACAGCAGCGCGTTTGAAAGCACTGGTCAAAAAGGTAAGAAAAACAAGAGCTAGCGGGACCCAGTCTTTTTACCGAAAACAAAACAGAGTGGTACATTTCACCGAAGTACATAACACCAACAAACACCTAAAATATTAAATAAATATATATAGGGTATTGGGGTAATGGGTTAAAATGAGTCGGGATGGCATTATAAGGGTGGGAAAACAAGGAGTTTGGGGGCAGAAGTCCCCAGAATTATGACCACAATGAAATGTACAACTCTGTAATTTGGGTCGGTAAAATCACATATAACCAAGCTAACACATCAGTCTTCTAAATAAAATGGAATCCAATGAAGCATTTCCTCCAAAGATGGTGTTGAATAGCTGCATAGCTTTCACTTTTCTTATTTGATTTTAAGATGTTGGAAACAATTTAAAACATCCTCCTTCTGTTACTAACCATCAATGTCCTGTCCTTGTCTTCTCTTGACTTTTGAACTGTGGTTCACTGGGATATATATATGTGTGTGTTCTTTTTTGATTGTTTCTTTATAGTAAAACTACATGAAATCATGTTGCCCCTCCCACCGGGGAGAACGTTTGTGAAAAGAGCAAGCACATTAAATAAGGTGCAACATCAGTCATGGCAGCGATGGAAGGTGTTCACTGATGCAAGGATACCGGCACTCTGCAGGTTGAACTGGAAATTGCAAGTCCCTTGGTTTGGTTCTGACTTTGCAATGAACATTCATTCCTGAATGTGTGCAGGTGAAGTGATGCTCAAAGGGTGCTTAATGCACCTGGCTCTGATTTGCAGTCACATTGGGTTAGATCGTTGAATGGTTTGGAGAAGGTCAGTCACGGAGTACCTTTGGTAAGTCAGGACAGGTTCACACGCCTTCCAATATTAAGAAAGAGTAGTTCTGAGGACCATAGTACATATTTTCCCTTTAAAACAATACAAATAAATAAAAAGAAAACTACAACTGTATTCCTTCACAAACATACACATATTGCAGAAACAAAAACACACTTCAAAAACATTGGCAAGGAAGAACATGTTGGGAAGAAAGTCTAAAGTAATTTTATAAAACAGTAGGCATTCCCGAATGAGGACACGGATCATGGCAAAGATACAACTGTGAGGTTAAAGAAAAAAAGAAACAAAAAAAGAAAACTTTAGAATGAATGGGATCTTTTTGTGAGCACACCTTTAACTTGTAAGGAGGTGAAGGCAAAGGGGTTTCAAGGGAAATGTACAGCTAGAGATGCTAGAGGGAAGTGTACACTAGGGAAACACCCTCAGTCAGTGTTATCCTATGTTGAGCTATAGTAGTAAATCAGGATATCGCCACAAATGTAACCGCATGGAGCTAATAACCATTTCCTAAAACCAGCACATAAGACTCTTGCCCGAAGTGCAAAAGGCGGATCTACAGGAGACATCATCAGAGTTTTCCGGCTCCTCAGAAGTTGAACATGGTTTGCAGGATGGAGGAGGAGAGGATCCACTCGGAAAGGGATCGCTAAGAGTGGATACCTGAGAGATGCACAGCACATCTACTTTGGTGGATCAGCTACTCATTTGACAATACAATCAATCCTTAATTTCTCTTCCAAAATGGTGCCCCTTTTTTGCATTACATTTACTGTACCCATGGCACCAGTAGCCCACTTTTTTATTTGAGCCAGGCAGGAATGCATTACCTAAGGGAAGCACACGAGTATCTCTTATCTGACATGTTTCCTGCCATTTTTGTTAATAAAGTTTCTCTTGCTAGAATGAGATTTTATATTATGCAATGTGAATCTTGTAAAGCACGTTTTCACCACACATGTGGGCTCATGGCACAAAAGTATGGAGAGGGTGGAATGAATAATTCAGTTATAGGCACAAACTAGTGAAAGCAACATTCAGCATGTTGTTAAATAAAACCTTTTTGAGGTTTTTCCTGAAAGCGATATAATCATGTTCTGTTCGTATGACTCCTGGAAGAGTGCACTGCAGTGTATGAACAGGAACACCATCCAAATTACAATTTGTTGGCCCTAGGCTGGGTGTGATTGGTAGATACAGAGCGTGTTGGTACAACACCATGAATTGAGCTGGGAACATGCGCAGGGCACTATATTTTAGCACTCACAGCGCCAGTAAGACGTGCTCAGTAGACTTGTACAGGTGAAGTGATGAACGAACCTGGTTCTGATTTGATGTCACATTGGGTTAAATCTGTGAATGGTTTTCAGAAGGGCAGTCATGTAGTGCACTTTGTGAGACAGAAAAGGTACACATGCCTTTCAATATTAGAAAAGAGTAGCTCAGAGGGCCATATAAATAGTTTGCCATTTTTCTATAAACCTATATTCCTTTCACAAACACATACTGTAGAAACAAAGTGCTCAAACCTTCCAAATCTGAGCTCTAGACGTGATGAATCAGATGTTTCATCATAGACCTGTGAGCTACAGTTTGGATAGTCTGAATATGACAACTGTGTTATACACTGGAAGGTTAGAAACAGGAAGTTCACTTCGGGGACTAAGTTGGAACACATGTTTTATTTGCTAATTATGCAATTTGTGGTTGCCTGGAGAGTTCAATATTGTATTGGACAGGTTGCTCAAATTGCATACCCTTGTCAGTGGCATTGGACTACAATCCCATTGTGCATGTAAACTGTTCATCTGACACATCTTTGGTGGGAGAACAGTGAACAGAATCTGATTTGATACCTGGTTGACTCCAATTCAGGTAATTGGGCTGCATGCATCTGCCATGAAGCCACACACTGGTTCCCAAATTCCTGGAGCTTGCAAAACAGGGTTCCGACTAACATGATGGACCTGAATCAGAGAGATATGGAAGTTATTTTTCTGCAGCCACTTAAGCCCCCCAAAATTTCAATAATGGCAAAGGAGAGTGTTTACCGATGTACACTTCACAGTCGTCCACTCCCTTCCTAGCATTTCCAGGAGATTAAAATGTCTAAAAAGTGTTTCCTGGAACATTGCAGGCCTTAACAGCAGAATAAAAGACCCACGTTTGATTCTCTTTTTGACTCAATACGATATTCTGTTGCTGCAAAGGTCTTGGTCTATTAATCCCCCTGAGCTCGTGAACTATTTTTCTTTTCATGTAATGATGCTCTGAGCAGGAATGGGAGAAACTTTGGCAGATAAGTGACTTGCATCTCGAACATTTGGGTTACAATAAGATTGCGAAATATTTTGTATCAAATCACCTTTTATCATTGGATAATGCCTTGGGCAAACATGTAAAATGGCGTTGTTGAATTTTTATAATATAGGGGTGGGGGGGGCAATGTGACAAATCCATGAAATTGTTGGAAGTATTATGAATAATCTTGTTAACCACCAAATAATGTAAATTTGTATAGGTGGATATTTTTTTTTTCTTTACCAAAGGGGACATTAAATTACATATCCACCCTCCCACCTCGGTCTCAATTAATTCTAATATGCAGAAGACTTACATATTTGTGAAACCTCTATGAGCTAGGTCTGCGTTCCACCAATAGTAGATTTAAAACTGATATCTCGTGGAACAACACTTCCACAAATTCCAACACTGTGGGCACAGTGTGATCAGGAGGAATTCGTAGTTAAGCACATTTGTGATACTTTGCCTAGCATTGTGTTGTGTTTGAATATGTACACTATCCCTTGTGGGGTGTTAGAGGCTTGTTTGGAAGATATTGAGGGTGGCAGAAGAGGCTTTCGTGCAGCACCACTGCAACACATATAACCTTAATAATCAGGCAAATTTGTTCGATGTCAAACAATTACTTCTCCTATCTTTAAAACACATATTAGGAACATTAGTGAAATTGTAGAAGCTAGGCAAACATCTAAGAACGTTATTAGAGAAAGGAAAGCTCTTAAGACTGAAAAGAGTTGGGGGGATTTACAACGGGAAATAAAATCAGGCAATCCAAAACTTTATTGGAATTTGATAGCTGTGGGATTGTGTGACAATTCATCCCATTGTCCTCGTAGAGCTGCCAGAATCCCAGCTGAAAAATGGTGTGAACATTGTTCAAACCTATTTAACCCTGTAAGTAGTTATTTATGATTCAGGGCCATGTAAATCAGCTACCATGTTTGCTGAGGGGTGGGGGTTATACACAGGGAGTTCAGGTGATTGCCTAACGCTATTTGTGGAAGAGCTTGATATTGCATTAGATAAGATGACTATTGGGAAATCTGTAGGCCCTGACTTGGTTTCAACTGAGCTTTTCAATTGTGAATGCACAATCTGGCTGCCTATCTTTACCAGGTTTTTTAAAATGTTATTGTTTCATAAGGTTGTCCCCCATAGTTGGAAGCAGGCAATTATTCTTTAAAACTTTGAGAAAGGTAATTTAGCAAAGCCGGCATGTTATTGCTTTATTTCTTTAATTGATGCCATGGCTAAATGGTTCGGTAGGGCGGTATATGGAAAAAACATGGATTCGGTAGAAGATAAACCCTTTTTTTCAGATATCCAATATGGCTTCCATAAGGGCCTGGTTACTGACTATCAAATTGTAAATCTGAATTTGATTGTGGAGTGGTATGTCTATGGCTATGGGGCTCCAATGTATTTACCCTTGATGGTTTTAACCACAGGCTTCGACTTTGTTAATCCTGGGAAATTATGGGCATCTCTCCGTGCCCTCGAAATGCCTTCTTCAGTGTTGGAAATCCTGGTAGAAATGCATAGAAATGCTGTAAGTGTTTGTTATGACATTGAGGATCATCTTATAGAGCCAATTAATTCAACCCAGGGTGTTAGGCAGGGACGCATGCTAGCTGAGCTGCTTTTTAATTTATATACTCCGAATTTTGTAAGTTTGAGAGCTGACACTGCAGCTATAAATAAGGCATCTGAAGTCTTTAACATTGGAATAGATAGGGGTGCTATACTGAGCAAAATACTCAAGCTCCATGGATCACGTTCTCCAGACGCTAATGGACTTGCAAACGCAGTATTAAAAAAAGATCATGAAGCTAGTGCTACTATACTGGAGATCATGTTCAGATATAATATATGCATTAAAGTTGTAATATCAGCATCTTGGAGGAGATTGCTATTAGTCCTAGTCTGCAATAAAGGAAAACATACCGAACATTCAAATTATAGGCTTTTATCAGGTATTGCACAATATGACTGACTTTAAAAGTCCGACCCCACCAAAAGACCTAAAACAAACGCCACGAAAAGTTCAGACTACCAAAAGTCTGAACTTTTCGTTGTGTGTGTTTAGGTGTTTCGGTAGGGTCTAACTTAGGGCTGGAGGGTTGTCCCCCGCAACACCTTTCTCACTATAGTGAGCGGGGGTTGTGGGTGACAACCCCCAGCCCCGCCAAATGATGAAAAAAAAATGAAAAAAGCTGGGGGCTGCGGAGTTGTCCCCTGTAATACTCTGCTCACTATGCTATACAGTATAGTGAGCGGGGTGTTGCGGAGGAGATCCCCGCAGCACACCCGAGAAAAAAACCCCAAACACGGGGGCTGCAGGGGTGTCCCCCACAACACCCCGCTCACTATACAGCAGCTTCCAAAAAAAAAAAAGAAGGAAAAGGACCCTGGGGCACCGGTTCTCGATCACAGAAGTGAAAGGGAACTGGCGCTGCAGGGACACAGTGTGAAGGAAAGGTAAGTAGGGTTTAGTTAAGTTGTGGTTGTGGGTGGGGGTGTGCTAAGGGCGTGGGTGGGGGGTGTGTCGTGGGTGTGTTGTGGGTCACGGTGGGGTTGTGAGTTTGTAGGGGTTTTAAATGCGTGTTCGCATGGGAAATGTACAAACCTTTTGTGGTTCGCACATTTCTCATGCAAACTTTTCTGTCGCTAACTTTTCCGCGACGGAAAAATCATGCAGATCCTTTTATCAATGCTTGACTTAACAGGCAAAATGTTCACCTCATTCCTACTTGATGAAATACAGACATTGGCAGACTCCATACAGTTGTTAGACAAATCCCAAACAGGATTTAGACCCAGTTCTGGGGTGGTCTATAACCTACGATTTATGGACAAGTTCATTGCACAAGCAATAAAGAAAGGCAGACCTTGTTTGTATGCGGCTATGGTAGATTTCACAGCTGCATTTTACTCCGTAGACTGAGAGAAACTATGGAGTGCCTAGGTTGTCGCAGGAACATCCTTGATGCTATTAGGAGGTTGAACGAGAATACTCGAACCAGGTGAGGTTTGACAGCAGGGAGATACCACTGCATCAATTACCATCAACAAAGGTGTTAAACAGGACTGATTGCTGGCTCCCCGGCTGTTTACAATATACCTGTCTGATTTGCCAGAAACTTTAAGTAGGGTTGACAACTGTTCCCCTAGACCTAATTGTATAAAAATCAGTTGCCTGTCATATGCAAATGATCTTGTGATCCTTGATCACACATTCATAGGTGTAAAAAGATTGCTGGTTGAGGTATATAAATACGCAGGCGAGAATGGGCTGACCATTACTTTTGGGAAAACAAAGATGATGGATGCATTTTACCAATAGGAACTTTGGAAATCTCAAACTTGCTGTCAGTGGGAACTGCATAGAGTGTGTCACCATGTATAAATATCTGGCGATCGAGTTGTCGACCAGTGGTGAATTTGCAGAGATTATTGAAGTTAAGCGCAAGAAGGTGGTTGTGTTGCCATCTGACATCACCAAATTTGTTGCTGAAACATCAGTATTTAGCCTTGTGGGAATCTTGATACTGTACAAGCAGTGTTTCTGTGCTATGATGCTTTATGGCACAGAGGCATTGGCTATGAGCGACTTAACTTGGCTAAAGGTGACCAAGGGCAAATTCTGGAGAAAGATCCTTTGAAAGGCCCTGTGTGTTGCTATTGAAATACTGGGATTATAATTGGGCCTGCTATCTCTTCTGGCTATGGACTGAAGAGGAGATGTCCCTCATCTATAGAATCTTTAACACAGCCCAAATTACCTTTATTAGAACTTTTGGAGAAGGCCACTGATGTGGGGCACTTTGTCAGGTATACGTCACTGGTGAAATCCACCTTTGACCTGGTTGATTGGTGTCTGAACTGGGAGAGTGATTATCAAAAACTGAAGAGAGCTTTCCCTAGGAACAATTATATTGGGTAGCACATTTCATCCATATGGCTAGCCTGAAGTCTTATAAGGGTACAGCAGCATGGGTAAACCATACATGTAAATCACACCTGAGGTACCTAATGTTGGGTCCTACACCCGCTTTATGCAGATTCCTACTGCTTCTGCACACAAATAGGCTACCAGTGCAGAGTGTAATAGGACCTGAGCGAGTTATCCCAAAATCAGAAAGAACCTGTTGACTGTGTAAACTAACAACAATGGAGGAAATACTTATACAGGTATTGACAGAGTGTATGGAAAAGGGATCATTCTATATGTCAGCCCTGGGAGGGTTCATCGATCATTATGACAGTATTAAAGAGGAAGGTTTCTGGCAGTATTGCTTGAACACCGAGAATAACACACTGCATATTGCCTTACATCGTATATAGAAACAGAAAGAGGTTCTGTTAGCAAATTAGTAAGAGAACAGAAATGATTTATTGCCCTGTTAAGTATTAACCGAATTAACTAACATTTTTAAATGTTAATTTGAATATGTTATTCTAGCAGCATATGTAGGAGTTATTATGTACACTGCAAATAGCTATATATCATTTTTACTGATGCAGTGTTATTCATTGGAATTGTATGTAGATTTTTGGGATTTGATGAATTGTTATATATATATATACGTGACCAAGCACTCAGAGAAGCGTGAAACACATTGTTCAGGATTCCCCCTTGGCGTCCTGTTTTGTTTGTTGTGTGTGTTTGCCGTGATTTTTACCCAAAATAAACTTGCTTCTTTATCCTGATTCGAGTTTTTCATCTTTGGGATTGTGCAGTGCCTCATTTTTTGAAGTGCGGTTTCTTTCCTCTGCTGTTTTTCACATATATATATATATATATATATATATATATATATATATATATATATATATATATATTTGTTTTATAATGTATTTATATATGTGTCAAGTTAAATATGAACCAATCACATTCATAACTAATAATAATAATAATAATAATAATAATAATAATAATGATAATAATAATACATGTATATATGCACTCACTTTCCTCTAAACTGATCGAATCATCTAGTGATGTTCCAAGGCAGGGATTCAGGTGTATTCCGGTGTTGATGTACGCAGATGATGCTGTCCTTATTGCAAACACACAAAAGGCTCTACAATTGTTGGTAACAGATTTACATGAATACATGCTGTCAATGGATTTAAAAATCAACAAAACAAAATCCAAGGCCGTGTGTTTTGGCACCACCAGCAGAGTCAAAAGCACACTGAAGATAGATGGGAGGATGGCAGGTGAATAAGTTGACCCAAATAAATGGCTCTATAATATATTATGGGCATACATTGGGGGGCCTTCCAATGGACCACGCCATGTGGATATATAGAACCAAAACATTACCAGTGACCACATATGGTGCAGCAGTCTGGGGTTATTGACACCCACAGTTTGTCCGAAGGAAAGAGAATTATTCCTCAGAACAATGATGGGAGTAAACCAGGGCTTCCCATGTTATCTAGTTAATCAAGACTGCTGCCTGTTATATATTTCGGACTTCATTCAGTTGCAGCCCTTGATACATTGTTTATGCCTGTGTCGGAACTGAAGTTTGACATTACCAGACAGATAATTGAGGATATTTTGGGCTGTGAAGTATAGGTCAGTAAGGCATAATTATGTGTTAACCACCTTAAAACCTATAGGTTTGGAGGAATTGTTTCACTCAAGGATAGGTAGGAAAATATAAGTTTTGAGTTTAGTGGCAAAGCGGTTCTGTCCTTTAAAAAAAGGCTGAGAGAGGTCTTGAAGTGCAACAAGGTGTCCGTTCAGAGATACCTCAGAATGTAGTCATCATTGGGTATCCCTAAAGTATATTTATTGGTTTGATGACTCTAGAAAGAGTGCAAACTGGTTGCAGCAGGAATGATTTTACTCTTTACGAAAGCTGCTTCTCTTACTCTAGATAAAAGTGGCAAATGTGCGAGTAGATGTTTTTTTTAAATGGCATGGCATGGCCGATCGATTGCATTTTCTATTAGTGTGCACTCTTAACACAGACCTGAGGGATACATATCTCTGCCCTATGTTAAGGAGCTGGGGGAAAAGGCATTTATTAGTAGGTTTTTATAGGATTTTAACACTTCTCAATGTAAAGTGTGCACTCAAGGTCTACAATTTTATCAAACGTACACTGAAACTCAGAATTTGTCTACTACAGCTTCGATTGTCCTCCCTGATTTGTACCTATTTGTATGATATTATGTAATGTTGTTTTATTGTAATTTATATGAATTCAATGTGCATGGATATTATTGTGTTATATACATTGTGCTTTTAGCTGTATTATTTCTGTTGTCTTTTATGGGTTTTTGTGCCTGAAGTAAATAATCTATCTATCGCTGTGGCTAGCTGGGGAGTTCAATATTGGACATGATGCCCAAATGACATACCTTTGTCGGTGGCATTGGACTGCAACCCCATTGTGCATGTAAGTTGTTCATCAGACACATCTCTGGTGGAACGCTAGTTAACAGAATCTCTGTTTTGGTGGGTTACAGTTTTAATAAGTTGCTACCCATCAAAGAGTAGATGATCCACATTCCATTTTTAAAGTTTTAAAGTCAGGGACTGATGTATGTTCATTTACAATACGTTTGAATACTCACAGTTCATCATCTGCATAATCAAAGGCACAGATTGTCAAATTCTGTAACATGCTTTGTAAGGAAGATATATACATATCAATAAGAAACAGCGGGCAAAGAAGATCCCTGCAGTACTGCTCGGCTAGGTTTGCAAGGATTGGACGGAAAAGAGGCTATGAATACTCATTGGTATTAGTCTCTCAGTAAAGATACAATCCATTACAATTCTCTTTTTCTACTTCCTGAGTGACAAAGAAATGTCAGAATTAGAGTATACTCAACATTATCAAAAGCGACTGATAGGTCAAAGAGCACCAAGTCTCCAGCACCCCCTGCATCTAGTTCCATGTGACTACAGAATTGGTACCCTGATGTGAATGGAAGCCAGTTTCTACAGATTCAAGCTTTACATTTGTAATATAAGTGTAAGGTTGATGTGTGTCTTTCAGTTTAGCAGTACCTGTAGACTGGAAAAGTACAAACATATCTATTGGACCCATTTTCAAGTTTTTGGTAGTGGGGTTATTAAAGCAGTTTTGTATTTACTGTGTAGAATTCTGTCCTCAAGGGAACACATTCGAAACCATCAAGGGTTTCTGTGGCATCATGACCTAATTCAATAGCAATGGGGGTGGTATATAATAACAACTGTTGTTTGGCCGAAGAATTACCTTCATATGCAAACGTTCTCCCATTACCTTTCAAGCGCCCGCTCCGTTTGCATCTTATAAAGTAATTCCTTTTTTCTACGTTGTCATATCCTTTAAAACTTTAATTTCACCACACTTAAAATGTCCATTTCATCTTTTATTTCATGCAATATAAATATGAGTGTTAGTATGACACAACATAAATAATAATCGACTTCTGAAGGATGAAGGACTGCACAGCCCCTGCTGCAATTCAAACATGTTTCTGCAGGATTCACACTTATCTCTGAAGTGATCACTGAAGTTGAAGAGCTACATTAGCTAGACGTCTGTTACCAAGATACCTGCATCAGGTTCGACTGTCTGTTTTTGTTAAGAGCCGACCCACCACACTGCTCTAACCTTATGCATGCCCCCCATACGTCCATAGAATCATCCATTAAATATAACCTAGTTTCTGATAGAATAAGAGCTTCTTATCTCTGAAATTACATCCCGTGTGGATATAACTATGCTGAATATTAATGAACCAGTCTCATCATATCTTTTAATGGAAAGTGTTTAAGAATGGCAAAAATAAGATTCTAGTAGATCGAGGGATGAGTCATTAACAGGGTATAATGGATTACCCCTAGTTATTGCCTGAGGTGGAGCAGAAGCTATAATTTGGTGAAGATAATTACCACAAAAGAAAAAGACCCCCTGTATGTGTCTGCAGAGCTATTAACACATGGGGCTCATTACAAGTTTCCAGGTATCCTGCCGGTAATTTCATTGGGATACTGGGAAATTGCCCTTATCATCTCCGCCGTCCGATATTCCAGAATTACCGGGATATCACAGGTGGCAGAGTGCTAGTAAGTTCTCATTTACATGGGATGGCATTTCCTGAATTACCGGCACCGTTAATAATGTGATTCAGGCTTTTTTCTGCTGGTAGGGGCCTGAACCCCCAGCACGTCAGGCCTCCTGGGAGATCCGTGGCTGCCAATTGCAAACTTGAAGTGTGCTGGTGCAGAAAAAATGCTGGAGCCGGAAATTACCAGCATTTCTTCCAGCATGACCCTCATAGACCATTACTAGAGAAAAGGACATTTTGGCAGGCCTGAACACACACAAGTAAACTGTTCAGTTAATGTAATAAATAATGAACCAGTAACAATACATTTGACATTTTTCTGTTTAATTCATGCTTGTTATTTTGAGGTAGTTAACTGTAGCTGGTACTCTGCCCTTGCACAGTTGAAGAAACCTTTGTCAGCGCTGCTTGTTGTTTGCTGTTCAATTCAAAATGTTTATAATGAGGTTTATAACAGAGATTAATACCCGGCGAGAGTCAAGCAGAATGCACAGAATGCAACTCACATTCTGATTGGCTCTCGCCGGGTCCTTACTCGGCCGAGAATCATTCGATTCTCGGCCGGGACTCCAACTGCCTTGTCCTCGGCTGGGGGGGGTGACAGCCCCTCAGCCAATGAGGAGGTTTGAAGCGGGGCCATCCTTCACTCCCTCCTCCCTACCCAACCCCACTTACCTTCTTGCTCTTGCTCGTGCGTCCCATGGTAGGGGGCGATGGCAGCCTCCAGCAGTGTGGAGACTCTGTGCCTCCACACAGCTGGAGGCTTCCATCGTCCCCTGGCAGGGACAAAGGTACTTTTTTATTATTATTTTTTTTCTCACCCCCCCTTCCCCTCCCTCCCGCCCTCTCAACCCCACTTACCTTCTGCTTCTTTTTATTTCGGGAGCGGACGTGTTGGGAAAACTTGTGTTCCCAGCGCGTCCGCTCCCGTAGGCCGCCATGGTAAGAGAAAACGGACTCCCGTTTTCCCTTTCCTGGCGGCCATTTTCCTGGTCGTTTTCTTTTTTTTTTTCTGTCCCGAAACGCAGCGGCTTTTCGGGACATCAAAAAATGCTTTTAGTGCCCCGGTCACGCTTCGCTCGGGCCTATAACTACGGGCCCCGGGGCATTACCTGAGTCGGTAATGCCCCCGCCGCTCGGGTCATATTGCTTAATTATAGACTGTATTCTGAACATTGTCAGGGGCGGACACGGCCGGTAATGTCTAATAGCTAACACCTCACTTTGTTCGGGCTAGCCTAGGTTCCGGCTCACAGGCCGTTACCAGCCCTACCCCCCCTACGCAAGGTCAATTGCCATATTCACACTTAGCCATGAAACTGACACCAAACTCATTTTTATTAAAGTGATAATTTCACTGCATTTATCTAGAGATTTTGACACATGGGGATAGCATTGATTCACTCACAAACTTGATTGTTGGGAGATCAGAAGGTAGAATCAAATAAATAAGGGTATCCTAGCATCACATGAAGACCATTATAGATCATCCTCTGCACTTGTTTCATTTGCTCTCATTTTTAAGAATCTGGCACAATTTGTTTTTCCCAATAATAATTTTATTTCTGTCTCTGTTTTTTTATTTTTACTTGTGTACTTATTTATGGTGCCCTTAATTTGAATAATCCCTGAGAATATTTACGTATGACTTTCAATGGGTTGTTCTACTCTTACACATATGTGTGTTCCTTTTGATATCCTGCAAATAGCCATGTAGGGATTTCATTTAAGCACAGATTTGATGTGTGTGACCCAATGGGCATCTGTTGCCTAACACTCCATACAGAGTGCCCGGTCCGCCACCTCGAAACCAACTGAAATCTAGATACAAAGGAACACAAATCCGTTTTCATGAAAGAGAAAGTAACTTTCCACACAAAGCTGATCACAAATGGAAAACCCATGAATAGAAACACAATAATAGGAGAATGTTATGGGACCCTGTGGGAGACGTCTGCAGCCTGCACCTCCTCTATGGGCCATAATTCTGTATCCCTGAGTGACATCATTCTTTTCAGGCAAATCTCTAGAATAGTTAAGAACATTTGGCAGGCCTTGAACTACTGGAAATGTGTCGGTTCGATTTTTCATCAAATGAGTTCAACCCACACAACCAATATTCAAATTATGTCCGGATAGGTGCTTCTTGTTGTTTCTACCTGTCGGTCCCCCTTCTTTGTATCAGTCTCTGTTTAGGTGCATTTGCATCCACGTCTATGGGCCTCATTATGAGGTTGGTGGTAACCCGCCGGTCCTACCGGCGGGTTGCTGCCAACCTTGTAACAATGTTTCTGCCGCCTGATATCCCGGTTCCACCAGGATATTACAAGTCCTGGTGGCCAGGGGTGTCAGACGGCGGGAACTGTAAGTCCCATTCCAGTGGAGTCCCCCATGGACACCATGCCTGAAGGGCCTGTGCTCCCGGCAGACCTGCCCGGAGCAATTGCCCCTTCAGGCATTCTCGTAGTCTAGCAGTACAGAAAGGGTGTCAGTACATTGCTACCAGCACCCTTATTTCTGGACCACCAGACTTGTAATGAGGCCCTATGTCTTTGCTCCAAGCAATCGTGTCATCTAGCACCCCACTCAGCTGTCTCCAAAACACATTCTTCTCCCATTCCAATGACCTTCTGGCTCAAGGACTACTGAAAAATGATATGCATTTGTGATTGTACAAATCAAATATAGTAGATAAACAGTGTGGTATACAACACTGCATTTGAAACACTGTACAAAATCCAGAGCATGCACAACATGCATTTAACAATACCCAGACCCTTCTTCCTAAAGAAAAGCCCACAGTAAATGATTAGTGATGCAAAGCGCCCACATTTGAAGCTATCTATAGTGTACTGGCAGAGTTATGACGTTCACTGCATCTAATCCACCACCCCCATTCAGTTGCCCGAGTAAGAGCAGCTCAATGTAATTAGTAAAGGTTTATGACTGTTACTGCATGACATGCATTAGCGCAAGCCTTATGTCCAAGAGAGACAGCTCTAAAGTCATTTAAACAGAGCATAAGTGGGCAGTGCGAGCTGCACTGCTCTGTGGTGTGCTTTAAGAGGTTTATGATGGCATGCTCTGTACCTCAGTGACAGTAAAGTCAATGAACATGCAATCGACTGTACTTACTGCAGCTGCTCTACTCATTCAGACTATTTCTAAAAGAGAATGCTGTAGATTCCAGTCACGTTTTGTGGCTTCAAAATTGAAGTGAAAGAAACACATTTCTAACATTGTCCTTATTTTCTCCAAAAAGGGCAAGTCAAATATGATGAGGGTATACAGGACTACACATGAGGCCAGTCATACCAAGGCAAATGGCAACAATGATGGCCATCTCTGAAACAGCAAATGATGTCCAGCCAAACCTGGTGTGGTTTAATGTGAGGTAATTCCATATTGAAAATGTAGACTGGCTCCAGCAAAGTCTGACAATGGTGTCGGGGACAATGAACCCGCCCCACAGAAATTCTAAAGTGCACACTTCTTCCTGCACCTGATGGTTTTAATGGGTATCGGACGAAAACATTGTATTTAAAATGCTGAATGCAGGTTTAGTGCGCATTCGGCATAGTAGATAAGATCTAAGATCAAAATACTGTAAAGGGGTCAGGGGGTTCTGAGGGTGTCCCCCGCACCTCCAATTCAGTATTATGCGTTGTGGGGGATCCCCTGCATAAATTATAGGCAGTGCGGGGGACAAACGTGCACATTTGTTCAACACACATGCCTGTCACACACTCAAACTGTAATTTAAAGAGTCACTGGGATAATGTGCTGAGAAGAGTAAGCCTAGCAGTGGGTACATAAAAGGCAGATGATCATACCTGGGCAATTACATCAGAATCCAGAGAGCGTATTGCTGTGGAGTTCTAATTAGCATTATGGCATCATTTGGCAAGGGGGCATTATTATATGTACAGAAGCAAGCATTCATTCAGAAGCTGAGGAGCCGAGTAGCTAAAGAATACACTCCTGCCCAGTTCCTTCCTGGTTAACCGAGAAGAGCAGAACTGCGCATGGTGTGTATTTAGTGTGCCATTGTGTAGGTAGAGTAGTGCATTGGAATTGGGGGCTACATTTCTGTTCAAGGAGGACACAAAAAGTGTATGAATCCATCTCCATGTGTCCCGGTTCAGTGGTGAGGACATTCCTAATCTGACCCGGGTTGTTTAAAGATGGCTGCAAGGGATGAGCCAATCTCCATGTACAATACGTTATTGTAACCATTACAATGTAACTGAGCAGCATCTGCATGTCTTATGAAGAGTTCATGGCAGACTTGACTGGCCATTTACACATGCCTCTGTGCTCACCTTTGCAGAATAGTATTAGTCCAAGAGAATGAGCGAGTCTGTCATGTCTTGCCAAGAGTGCTTCACTTGCCAACTTTTGGGGTGGTGGTGGACGCCTGTTTAAGTGCTGTTGACCAGTGTGCTGCACTGTGGTGATTGCTTTCTTGTCCAGAGTGATTGGATTCATTTAGTTGATGCTTTATGCAATTCCTGAATCCCTAATGACGTTAGCTTCAGGTGACATATGAATCTGTCCATGCGATTCCACCGAAATACCAACATGTGTCTGCTTGACGCAGCTTGCAATTCGATAGACTATCCGCCTGCCCTTCAAATGTTCTGAGATGATTCACCTGGTCAATCTGTCAGAAGGATGAATTTGCCATTCAACTTTGATCTGCCAAAGGATGCCATCTGTGAAGGTGTACTCTTGTGAGTGTTTTCGAATCACAATTTGACAGTGAATTTTCATCAGGAAGTGTGCTCTGCCAGTCACAAACTGATTGTCATTGGCAGGCCCACTAGAGTCTAAATGGAGGATAAGGGGAGCTATCAGAGAGCATATTAGAGGCGGGGACTAGAGGAGTATGGAACCTGCTTGCCAGTCAGACCCAGACCAGGACAGAGCCACAACAGGGGAGACTACGCAAGCCGAGCGCTTCAATTCAATTCATTTCCCTTTCTGCATACACCTCTCAAACTCCAAACCAAACACAACCAAAACCTACAACACAACAAACCGCACAAACTTCACTACATGGCAACAACAAAACAAAAACAAACATAGCCTTGCACAACAGTACACGACGACTACCGGCAGAAAACACCCCAGGCCCAGCCAATGGACCCACCGGGCTGAGGCCGCCAACAGCACATCACTGCTCTCTTGCACTTTTCCTGCCTCCTCCCACTAACTCATCCTCCCCTCCTCTTTCAGAGCCGCCAGAGGGCCAAGGGACCACTACGGTGGTGATAGTGCGCGGTCCAAATGTCCTTTAACATTAACATTTAGCGCTGCCGGATACCATATCAGATCTCAAAGGCTCGAACATCAATACAACCACTTTGCGGAATAAAATATTTGGACAATGATAGAGCATCTTATATGTAGTAAGTGGGAATTTATAGAGGGAGTCTAGTACATGCATTGCCTTGGATTCATACTCTTAAAAATGTTTGCAGTGTGGTATAGGTGGTGCTGTTTTAGGAAGATGCCTTTGGGATCGATCGTGTAGTCTTGTGGAATGAGAATGCTGATGATACACCAAGCATCATCATGTCGAACACTGAGAATTTCCTGCTGGCGCCTTTGATTTCGACACTTAGCAGTGCCGCTGGTTCAAAAGGACCGTGTCAGTGCGAGTATTCGCATATACTATATTGTTACACTGTTGCTACCAGCTCTTTATAGCGTTTAGGAATTTCGCAGCATTCATTTTAACTTGACGTTTTAAAAACGGTGTGTTTTATTTTTTGCATTAATGTAATGAACTGTATGGGGGAGTGGGCTCTGTTAGACAATAGGGTTCCTGCCTTCTAATTTCTATTTAGTTCGCCAAAAAGCAGAGGGTTAAACTACATTTCCCTGCATCTCCTGCTGGCGCCTTTCATTTCGACACTTAGCAGAGCTGCTGGTTAAAAAAAACTGCATCGACGCAAAGTGATGACACAAAGCCTGTTTGGCCTGTTCGGGCTCTTCAACGGTCGGCGTGACCATCTGGATCTTCTTAGCTGTAGGAAAGGTTCTTACTCTTTTGTCTTGCCTATGATACATTCTGTTTTGAACACACGATTAACTGAACGTATGTAAGTGAGGTGGGTTTTCTTGACTATGAATTGAACAATCTGAATTGTGATTGCATGCTGGTGACCCTTCTCTTTGGCCGCTGCTTTCTGGCCTTCCACCCTTGCCCCCCCCCCCTTGCCCAGTTGGCAAGGTGAAAAATCTTGGGGCCATCCTCTCCTCTTCTTTATCGATGGCAAATCAAGTTGCGGCTGTGTGTCAAGCAGGCCACTACCAACTCAAGGTCTTGAAGAGGGTTCTTCCTATGATTCCCGAACTGCTCTGTCCTCTGGTGGTTGCGGCATTGGTCTTATCCCGCTTGGACTATTGTAACTCGTTGTATTTGGCTCAGCCATCTGGCCTCATATGACGGTTGCAACGTATACAAAACCTAGCTGCTAGGATGGCTACTGGCCCCCCTTATGGAGCTCACATAACCGCGGTGCTGCGCTCTCTCCACTGGTTGCCAGTTAGCCAACATATCAGATTTAAGGCTATGTGCATAGTTCATCGGGCCATTCATTGTCAAGGGGCGGAGTTCCTTCAAGCTAAATTTCTCTGCTATCAGCCTGCACGGTGTCTTCGCTCCTCCACCGCTGATCTTCTTGCTGTCCCAAGGTTTCACCGTACCAGTATAGGTGGCCGCGCCTTTTCCATAGTCGCTGCCAATCTATGGAACGGCCTATCTCCGCCAATGAGAAAAATGTCTGATTATCTCGCCTTTAGAAGAGAGCTGAAAACCCTGCTCTTCTAGGTTTCTCCTTCTGGCTCTATACCTGACTAACACGATCTCCCTCTCCAGTGCCATGATGCCTTCGGGCGACCGTGCGCTTTAGAAGTGAATATAACATAACATAACATACTACGTGCAAGGAAATATATTTAATTGTGTGTCTTGATCCTGCCTCCCACGCGTATTGGTTTCCATTTTAGCAGTAAGGAATGCATATGCAATGTTTATATTGCTTCGTTTTCCCTCTCTTTTTTACTTAAAATATTCCTGCATAGTGGATTCCCTTCCATGTAAGCACCTCTTGGATAATATCATGGCGACTTATGTGGCATTCGGCTGCCTGGGCACAAAGAAATGGGCGGATATATTACAGAAATACGCAAGCATGGCCCTTGAAATGTTTGTTATCCATAGCAAGGAATCTAAGAACCAGAACTCCTAGAATGTGAAACAGGTAGGGACAGCCCAAACTGTGACTAGTGATCGTATGAAAGCAAATGACAAGGGGCCCTTTAACAACCCCATTGACCTGTACACCACACAAAATGAAGAGGCAGCATCAGATAACACAGTCTTTATTACAACCCCTGAGCCCCTCTCTCTTGACACTACTTCCCCTGCCTGCTCTACCGACAATGTATCCTCCTTGGACCCTCATACCCTAGTCCAAGGACCAAACAGCTTGCGAGGCATGCTACTGAACACGTGTTCCCTGGTTAGGCACGCAACAGAGGTGGCAGAGTATATCAAAGAGTATAAGATTGACAAATGTACCACTAACGAGATGTGATTCCATTCAGCCGCAGGACCATCCGTTGCACTGGCAGGTTCCTCCAGGATATAAAATGCTATGATCGGACTGCATAGCAGGCCAGGGTGGTGGGGTAGCACTTATCTACAATGCGTCATTGCGAATTCAACAAATAGGGGGCATTACTGTGGACAATTGTAAAATCCTATTAGTTAAACTATCCACTAATCCAAATACTTACATACATTTTTTTTTGATACATCAGCCCCCGGATAAAATGCCTGATTTTTGCCTCCAGCTTAGTGATGTGCTCCTCCCCGTTCTCAAACCGACATCTAAGTTGATCATCCTGGGGGACCTGAACCTAGGGCTGGCAGAGTCAAATGACAACATGGCCAACTTTGGCAATTCTACGTTCATCGAACTTAACATTCAGCAATATGTCAAAACTGCAAGACATAATAAGGGAAGAGTGCTTGACTGGGCGGCTACTCATAATGTTGAGTTACAAAATATTGAGGTGTTGCCCTTTCTATGGTCGGACCACTCTTTTGTGGACGTTTCCCTGCCTTGCTTCGCTCAATCCATGAGAAACATTAATACAAGGTGTTGGACCAAAATTAGGAACACTCTCAAACTTTCTGCTCCAGCCCTGGTGCCATATTTAGCACCTACGCTAGGCAACTTACCCAACCTCAGTAGTGCTGATGACTTGGCAGAAGCATACCAAACCATGATGAGAAGCACAGTGAATTATCTAGCACCTGAGAAAAGGCACTTGGAAAGGGTCATTCCATCTAAGATATGGTATTCGGCAGAGATCCAAAAACTAAAGGTCACATAAAGAAAGGCCTTTCAGCTTTGGAAAAATCATCAAGCAAGTAATAATAAAACCAGCTATACCATCGTGGCAACAGCTCACAAAACAGCTATCTGTGAGGCTAAGAAACTCTCGTATGGCAGCAGAATTGACAGTGCGTCATCCAACACGAGAGAGCTTTTCCAAATTCTAAAAGAACTTGAAAACCCATGTTCAGTGGCCAATGAGATCACCAAGGATAACATTTGGTGTGGGACTATCCAGGCAGCCATGATAAATAAAAGTAGAAACAATCTGAGAGAATAAGATGGCTTAATGCCCCCAGCACCCATGCTGAAGGATAAGGACATCATAATAAACCCAGGCCCACCACTCTGTATCCCGTCCTTCTCGTTTAGGGCTGTGACAGATCTAGAAATATCTAAGGTCCTAACCAAGCTTAAACCTACCACCTGTAAGGGTGACAGCTGCCCGGCAATTGCTGTTAATGCCTGTGTGGCGCAGCTGATACCATTAATTAGCAAATTCATTAAATGCTCATTCCGAGAAAACCTGGTCCCGACCTCAATCAAACAGGCATGCATCTACCCACTAATAGAAAAGCATCCCTTGACCCTGAAAACTATCGCTCAATTTCTAATATGACATTCCTGCTAAAGATTTTGGACAAGGCTGCACATATCCAGATTCAGGAGTTCTTGGAACTCCATGACATTCTTTGGTCAAAGCAATCAGGGTTTAGGAATGCCCATAGTATCAAATCCACCCTGTAAGGTTTGAAGGCGAATATCCACCATCACTTTGAAAAAGGTAGCCCAGGAATTCTGATGCTACTTGATTTATCTTCCGCCTTCGAACTTGTGGACCATGCTGTAGTTGTGCCAAGGTTACATAAATCAGCCAATTTCTCCTTTGAGGCTGCAGAGTGGACTGATTCCTTTTTTGTCTGGGCGGAAAGCTAAATTGTTCTACAACAAATCAAAGGCCGAGGACTTTTCAATCTTTTGTGGAGTCCCCCAAGAGGCATGTGTCTCACCCACACTCTTCAACATGTTAACAATCCGTCTCTTTGGGATACTTAAGGACTTTGAGGTTTTTTACGTGAATTAGGCAGCTGATCTGCAGTGCCTGATCCTGTTATTAGGGAATCACACAATAGACAACATTACTGTGAATAACATCTACAACACGATCGAATCATAGATGGTCGAAAACTGCTTAACAACAAAAAAACTGATCTTATGATCACGGGTACAGCGCCTCAGTTGTGGAAGCTTAGCAAGGTATGCCATTCCTTTACCATCGCATATTGCACCATAGTCACACTGCCCAAAATAAAAAACCTTGGTGTGGTGCTTAATTATGAAATGACCAAGAAGTCACACATTAACCGTCTTGTCTCTAGCTCAGCATACTACCTAAAGCTACTACCAAACTTAGACCCTTTCAATTGTGCTATGATCTCAAGGGCAATTATAAGGGTTAGTTTAGACTACTGTGCAAGTCTCAGACAGGGCATCGGTAAAGGGGAAATGCAGGTAATTCAGAACAATGCAGTTTGCATCGTGGAAGGCCTATGTAAGACTGATCATGTCTCTAAGGAAAGACGGGTGCTGCACTGGCTCCCAGTGGACAGCAGAGACAAATATTGCACTCTTTGCATCACTCATAAATGCCTCTGCAGCAAGAGACCAGGCTACTTGGCCGAGAACATTTCTGGCTCCCCATGCACAGAGTTCTTTGATCTAATAGCTCCCATCTTCTGCAATGACCCACCTCAAAACTGCCCATAGTTGCACGGGGATCCTTTCTGCACTCTGCACCTAGATGTTGGATTTCCCTTCCCATGCACCGGCCTCTCGACCTTCAAACATGAACTTAAAACTTAACTTTTATACTAATTAGACTCCCACCACAGCTTCCTGAATGAGTCCGACTTTGACATTCCCTCTCTGACTTGTTTTGTATTGTATGTGTTCATTATGTCTAGTGCTGTAATGCCTGTGGGCCGCGTCTAGTCACTTTACAAATTAAAACAAATATATCATAAATAATAGTTGAGGTGCGTCCAGAAGGTATGGGCTCACTTCACACCAAACCACAGACCGATGTGGTTCCTTGTTGCAGTAAGCTCACCTCTCTTGAGGGTGAACAACAGTAGGGTGTTGTTGGATAAGAGAAAGGGGGATATTCTGTCATTTACAGCTTGGTGGACTATGACTGTCTGGAGAGTTTCATGAAATTGCTCACATCAGTGTACACACTCAGTCTGCTGCTCAACAGCTGCAACTTGGTGCTCTATGAAAGAGTGATGAGCAGAGACAACAGCAGCAGCCTCACGTGGGATTAATACTTTTTATTTTATGTATGTATGTATGTATGTATGTATGTATGTATGTATGTATGTATTTATTTATTTATTTATTTGGTGGACATTTGTTTGGCGCTTATACAATGAGCAATAACTGTTTCAAAGCGCCCATAGGGCAACAGGGTGGAGGAAAGGGGAGGAAGACAGTGAACAACAGGAACAATTATTGAATTAATAGTCCAAACAAATGAAAAATAACAGGGAGGGGAGACAAACCTACTATGGTTTGTGAGTCTTCAGAACGTGCGAGTGCAGAGGGGAGGGAGCTAAGGTGCTGTGGTGCTAATGGAGAAGTGCTTGTTGAAGTGCTAATGCAAGATTGTCCGACGTACGGCCCGCGGGCCACAATGCGGCCCGCCAAGCCATTTTCTGTGGCCCAACAGGCCGTATGTTGGACAATGCTTGAGTAAAAAAAAAAAAAATAAAAAAAAAAATAATAATTAAATGTGCCTGTGCGCAAAACTACTCTGTGCTCTATTCGGGACACATAAAAGAACAAGACGAATGAGAATTCAGAGCGCACACTCACTCTACTAGACTGCTATCAGCATCATCAGTCACAATATTTTTGGGGGGAGACTTGGAAACATTGGCACAAAAGGAGCCGCTCTGTGCTGGATCACCATCCTTTCACCAGTAAACCCGATTCAATCACCATGGCCCCCTTACAAATCCCAGCCATGCTGTGATTGACCTGTGGACACATAAATAATCGTATCAATAAACTTTCTCTGCCTTTTTTATGGCAAATGCCAATTTCGCCACATTCATTTGGGTCAATTTTATTGCTTTTTTTACCACAAAAACCGGTGGCAGAACCCCTGCACCCTCACTTTCGATATACCTTACCCAAAATTACCATCTATATTTTTTTGGTAAAAAAGCGTAAAAAAATGCGGCAAAAAAATGTTTTGTCGAAATTGCCGTTCAGCAAAAGTGGGCAATAGCAAATAATCTACACACTCAAGAACAACCTTTCAAAAAATGCTCTCCAGAAAAGTATAGAAAGGAAACAAAATCCAAATCCAAATCAATGGGAACCAAAGTTTTTCGTTTGTTAGTGGATTGAGTTTGTTCACAAAATGGATCGGAGTACACTTCGAATAGTTGCTGCAGCTCTGGAGAAAATACGAGTGGTATGATAGGTTATTTATAACGCGCTTAATACCCATGCAGCAGTGATCCCAATCATAAAAGTGAAACAGGCAAGCCCAACAGGTATAACTTATTTTCACTCTTTTGGTAGCGCAGTCTGAGGGCAGCCTATACCCTTCAGAAGAGGTGTGAGCTGATACAGTTGCAACACAAAAAACAATAGTACTATGTTCCCAAAATACCTTAGTTCTTGTCTTTCAGATCTCAGCAGAGCCAGGCTTTTCAACATCAGACCAGAAGCATGGGTGCCTTTGCGCTGGGCTGGGGTCAAGTCGGAGAGCAGCAGCGATGGGCCCCAATGATGCAGTTCTGTTTGGCAGTGGTGCTGATTTGTGGGTAGAAAACGCTGGGAACAGTAGGCCGTGCCAAGTGGATGGCACTGGAAGACTCAGTGACCTCTGGGCCCTGACAAGGGAATACTTGCCTTTGGCGCTGTGCAGGCTCGGCTGACACCACACGGCATATGGTTACGGCAAAGATGTCAAAGCTTCAGCATTGTCATTGAGCAGAACTCTGAGATTCAGGGGTGGTGGAGCGTCGAGGTCCAGGATGATTATGATGGTGTGAATGGGGCCAGCGCTGAGCAGCTACGCTCAGGAGGGCCACGGGCCCGTGTGGGGCTGACAGGCCAGTGGGCAGACTGCAACAGGCCTGCTCAAGCCATCCTGCGATTTATACAAATCTCGGGCTGAGCAGCACCTGATGGGAGAAAGGAACTGCGCTACAATCTGCTCTTCTGCTGGGCTCTGTCTGCTGGAGCTTCCCCCTACACGCGGGACAGGCAGCTCTGCAGACGCTCAGAGCTTCCGGGGATTGAGGGGTTGGGGCTGGGCCAGGGCCTGCCTTCCCACCCTCGCTTAGCGGGGCTTCCCAGAACTGACCCAACCCCTGCCCTCTTGCATGCAACTCATACTTAGCTGGCAGGGGAGAATGTGATCTCAAGGGCAGATCTCCCAGGGTGAGGCTTACCCATTGCACATCGGATTTGCTGACCCCTGCTATGTTCCCAAATGCGGGATACACAACTGCATTATTTCTGGTAGTGGGGGACTGCGTTCGCGCTCTCCCCCCCGATTTATTGGTGAAAGAAAAGGTAAAGTGTGCACTAGGCCTGCTAGGTTGCATACTTTTAGATTGTGCTCACATTGCGTTTCTTCAATTAGGTTCACCTTTGGGTGATCGCTTTTCCACGTTTAATCTGTTGAATTGAATTATGCTTCTTTCATCACCACAGAAGTAATGTGTATTACAGAGATAAGCTGCCATATGTATTGGGCACACTGCACATGCTCAGGCAGCATCAATCATGCTTTGTACAGGACAATGCTGGCCTAAATTGGGAACAGCCAGCATAGACATGTTGCTACAGAGACATATTTTGGGTACAACCAGCATGACAATGTGTTACGTCAGTGACAGTGCTGTCTTACACTGTGGACACATTGATCATTAAAATGTGTTGTGTTGTAAAATGTTCTTTTCTGCTGTTGGTGACATGGAATTTTCATGTTCCCCTTTAGAACTGATTGTACACTTATGGCTTTTTGGTCACCTTTTCTGCTGTAAAATGCACCATTTCGCCCCCACTATTTCAGAAAAATATTAACACATAGACACTGAAAGAAATCACAAGCAACTAACCTTTGATCACTGCCCATGACACCAAAAGCTATCCTTGGGACTGCATGGCTATCACTGCCTGTGATGCTATTGTGTCAAAGGTCACACAATATCGCTTTTTAATATACTGCTTTGGGTGAGGTTGTTGACTTTTGGCTCGCCGGCCCACTGGGTGACAAAAAGTTAATGCTTCGGCCCCACATTCAAAAAGGTTGGACAAGCCTGTGCTAATAAGACAAAACCGTAAGTGCAACCTCCCAAAGGGAGGGTGAGCCTAAGTAAGTGCAGTAAGTAGACAGCGGCTGGGATGAGAGATGGGGGGTCAAAACCCTGAGGATACATAAGGGCCTTGCACATCAGTCAGGCTACTCTATGATTAGCAGGGAAGAAAGGATGGGAAAGGAAGAGGTAAAGAGAATGATCTTGAGGCTTTTTTTGAACTTAAGAGGGCCCTACCTCTGCAAATCCTGACTGCTCTTACACCCTTGACCCTAAATTGGGGCCGCACCAGACTGATGCTTGGCCCCTCTATGCAGTCAGAGAAGATTGTATTTTACAGATGCTTTCACACGTCATGACTGGACCCAAGTGAAGCAGGCCACTGTCCACTGAGCACATCAAGAGGGATGTCAGATCTCTCTGATGAAAAACATTCATGCCCTAGTGCTTAATTTGTAAAACAGTAAGTGAGCTCAAATATTTTCTAACACGCCCATGACACATCAGGATGGAGAGCTCCCCACCCACTGTTGCCACCACCCATCGCTGCTCCCCATGCTGCCAACATATACATGGGTTCAAATCTGCAACTCCTACCTGCTCATTGTCTTTGAAGGATATACTCACCACAGCAGATATGTGATTTACAAATTCAAATCAACATACTCATAAAATAACATACTCATTTCGTCGTTTACATGAGACACATGTTTAAGTGTGTTTTTAAAAACAGTCATCATGTACATTTTGCTCTGATTCCATAGGTGTTTATTATGTGACTGACATTTAAAATAATAAAGTTGCCAAAACACCACATTATTATCAAACTGAGTCTGAGTGAATAAGTGCCAGGGCTCAGAAATAAGTGCCAGGGCAGAGCCCTGGCAAACTCCCCCACAAATTAAGCACAGACTGAAATGGTAAAAACATCCCGTGTATATGCCAGTCCGGCAGCAGCCTCTCTTCGCATGCAGTTTATAGACAGCATTCTATACACCTCGCTTTCTGTAATGAGGAACTTGCTTGAACCGCTATATCTTTTTCATTTTACGGCTGTCACTGAGCCTACAAAAGCCCCCTTCGTGAGTACATCATCACAGGGAGCTGTCTTCCCCGCCTAAAATACGGAAGGCAGGCGCCTTGGAATTACGCCGCAGTCAAGTGGCTCCGCTGGATTCTTGAGATAAACACCCATGAGGGCCCTGGGTGCATGCGTCAGGTGGGGGGCGGGGTGGGCAGGATGGATTCAGAACTGTGGAGGCCGCCCCGTGCCTGAACAACTCATCTGCGAAGATCCAAGCCGGGATGAAGAAAGTCCATACTTTTTATCCGGAGATCACCCATGAATGGAAATGTCCCCCGTCAGTGAGAATGCAGCTCGGCTTCCCAGCCTATGGAAGACTGATGTTTATTGGAAGCCTCGTGACATAGTAAAGTAGTTTACGAGGCCTCATTTGTTTTGGTGGTCTGCTGTGATGGATGGCCCGCTATCTGCCACCGCCTCGTCTGTTGTGGTATTCCTGTAATAAATGCTCATGGCCAGACAGTGCTAAATGTGTTCTTTCTAAATCATTTGTTACTTATAACAAGTTTCCATGGTTATGAATCAAGGGTTGTTTATACTCGCCTTCGGGAGAATTTGTCATTTTGAAGCAGCTTTGTCAAGCCACATCAGATACTGTAGTTAAGATGTAAACGTATTGAAATGTGTTTGCAATTCCTGCAGGGAAGGTGCACAGCACCACCACCATTTTAGAGAAAGGACTGTTTTGTTTAACTTTAGCTTAAAGTATGTCGTGGCTTTCTTCCTCCTGTCAGCAGGATGAGTGATTTATAAATATGTCAATGAAAGCAAATGATTTACTCACCGTGTTGTTTGGGGATTTTTAATTATTTGTGGTGGAAACGCACTTTGCAGAAGGTGTCCTGCTGCACCTTTTATCGCCGATAAGTTTTGCAATGTGTAGAAGTATTATGATTTTGCCAAGCGCTGCTATTAGATGCCTGGGAACTCACAATATTTTGCACCTGTTACCATCAATGGCCAGTTAATACCACTACGTCTGTGCCTTTCCCATCCCTACACAAAAGCCCAAACTGTTGGCATTGCCAATGCTTGTTGTAGCTCGTGGACTGATTCACAAAGACGTTACCTGTAGTAACCCTAACTTACTCTTGGTTACTCCTGCAGAGAGACTAGTTGATTCACAAAGAAGTTACCGGTAGTCTCTTGAGTTACTCCGGGAGACAGACTATTTGAATCACAAAGAAATTACACAGAGTGGCTCTGACATACTCCTGACTTACTCAAGGAAAGTGAACAGTAAGTTAGGAGCAGGCCAAGGTTTCTCCTGGTAACTTGGTTGTGAGTCGGTTCTTATGAATCTTTACTACTGCTCTGGGGCTGCTATCAGGATTTACCAAGGGCTCACAACCAGGTCAGGGATTATGACTATGAGGGAGGTAGGGAGTGTGCTTTCCAGATCACGAATATTGCAGCACAGGCCAAGGCTAAGGGGCAACTCAGACTTCGCCCACCTCTAATGCATGTGACCTATGATGACCTTGCATGTGCGAAAAGACTATGCTGTCTCAGTTTCTCAGCGCAGGGCTTGTCTTGCTTCCATTGCAGCCATACTCATGGTATGGCGTCATAGACTCAGGGGCTTAAATTAACATAATATACACATAATACAAGGAAATTAATAATGTTGTAAATCTAGCTAAGGGGCACTGTTCTCTCTACTCACAATGACAAGTAAAAACCTCAGGAGCTGTTAACAAACACATCAGATTCGCTTGATTTCCTTCCATTCCCCCACAGCCTCCCCCTTACCACGTCTAGTGTGAAATGTGCACCCCTTCACACACTGCAGTCTTCAAAAGGTATATGTCAATGTCCAAAGCAGAGACGCCGTCAGGGCCTTTCACATTTTTCAAATGAAAGGGGCTGCAATTGTCCCCATATTGCCAGTCAGCAGCCTAATAACACTGCAATATATTCTTGTATATATTACTTACATTCTGGGGCTTACAGTGTGCACTTCGCAGCTTTGGCCTTACAAGCTGTGTTTGCTGGAGCCCTCCATCAGTCACTTCCATTGGGGAAAACAGAAGTATTATCACCTCATTGCCTTTCAACACTGGGTCCTCCACGTTAGCCAATTGCTTACAAAGCTGAAGGATTCATAGCTATTCAGCGGGCATTCAGTGTTTCAACAACCTGCTGGCTTGCTGTCTCATGCTAATTGGTGGCTATTAAGCATATCTTTATCTCCATTATAATGGGGGCAAACATCATATTGAAATGGGCTCCCACACATCCTCAGTCGGGCCTGGTCCAGAGGGCTTGATGACTGAAGACAATTATTTTGGTCAAGGTCATGTGTGCAAGCTTAGGTACTACTCAGTTTCTCGTAAGTCACAAACTGCCATTTGAGCATTCCAAACCTGTCCCCCAAATGCCATATAGCTGTACCAGGGCAGCGCCAAAGAAGAACAACTTCTATTTGTATAACACACGCCGCATCGTGAGTTGCCTCTTGCCATATCAGAAGGTGTAACTAGGGAGGTTAATGAAACAAGGCTTTCCTAGGTTACTTTTGGGACTAGAGCATGGTTTTCAAAGCTTTTTTGAAGTACACGAGAAAGAGTGCGACTCGGATTTGAGTGTTCATGCTTTTCAGTCCAATGGCAGATACCTGGGCGCTTGTTGTTCACAACTAGATGGCAAATACTACATCGTTATTTTACAGGAATTTAAATTGTACTGCCTAGTAACCACCTGCTAACCAGACACAGGATCCTTAATTGAATGGCAATGGATTTCCCAGAAGCTCTAGCACACAAAACCCACCAATAGCCCAATTAAAACAGCATAGTGTTTCAAGTGGAAATGGTTTCACTAGGCATTTTGCTACATAGAAATCCTCAAGGCAAGATGGTTGCCTGGAGAATTGGAAAGGGGCTCTTGTATGTGTCCCTTTTCATGTGTTCCCTGGTGCCAAGAGGTTATGGATGGTGAGAAAGAAAGGAAGAAGTAGGTAAGTGGACATTTTGTGTTTTAATTTAAATCATTTCAGGGTTCATGAGAGCATGGAAGCAGGGTATGATCGGAACCATTGGGTGCAGCGAACAGCCTGATCAGAATGCAGGATATTATCTATGGATTTGCGTCATGTTGTGAGAAACCAGCCTGCTTCAGCCCACACACACACACACACACGAGACAATGTTCACTAATGAACTATTTCCCTGAACCCTTAGCCCATCAAGGCATGCCACTTGAAACACTTTTTTATAGGTGCGTGATAAATGCCATATCATATAATATCATGTCATTTAGGTTCATGTGTGGTCCCGCTTTAAACTATTGTATAACCCTCTGTTACTTATCATGATAATTCGTGCCGGATGATAACTTGCAGCAGGGGTGATCCTGTAGTCAAAACAGACCTCTTCCATTCACTGTCCAACAGACAATGATGCTTTTGCTTCTCATACTGTCCCCAAACTGACCTTTCAATATGTGACCTTTGACAAAGTCTGGTTCTTAAACTCACACTGAAAATTTCAGTGGCATTTCCTAGCATAGTAATTTGCCTTTTAAATAATTGGGACACAAAACATCCCTTGCAAATTAATATGCGTTTGCTCGGTGACCCCATCTGTCAACGCACTCGTTCCAAAGGACTTGAAGATTTAAGCACTATGGACCGCCTTACAAGGTCAGTGGTGCAGTATTATAGCAGCTACAGAATTACCGCCTCTTTGGCCGCACTGCCCAGTTCAGAGTTTGACCATGAAGTAGAGGATATACCTCCAGCAGAATGCTGCAGGTAAATTCTCTACTTTAGGCCAAAACTGTCAGATTTACTGCCGATTTACCACCAAACTCGTAGCAAGGCTATACCAGAGTGATTTTTTGAAGTTGCCTTTGGAGTAGATGGATTTTACAGTGACTCCATGTTCCTATGTTTACTTGTTAAACATGGTTTATTGTTTTCTCTAAATGTTTTCTCTGCTGAATCTCCATTTTATTTCAGTTGTTCAAGTAGCATAGCATGGCCATTTTCTCATTAGGTTTCCTGGGTGTGAATGCCACTTTGCTCATCCTGCCATCTGTAATGTTTGTCTAATTCACTACTAATAATGTTAATGTGTACCTCTAGGGTGATGGCACATTCAAATGACAGAAAACCAGTAGTAAACATTGAGGGCCTAATTCATGGAACGATTAGTGCGCTGCAAATTGACTTTGCACTGCCAACAAACACATAGAAGCGGACATAACTCACAGAGCAATGCAAAGTGCATTTTTTGCAGCACAAAGTCACTTTGCACTGCAAAAATACTCTTTTCACTGTGCTAAGTGGGCCTAATTCACCAAGGATCTAATTCACAGAAGCGTTTTATAATGTCAAAGCCTCATTGGAAAAAGCTCTGTGAATAAAGGCCTTAATGCTTTTTCTTTTTTTAATTAGGCCCATTTAGCTCAGTGCAAAGAGTACTTATGCAGCGCAAAAATGCACTTGGCAACGCTCTGTGATTTAGGCCCGGTTTTACGTGTTAGTTGGCAGTGGAAAGTAACTTTCCACCACGCTAAACGTTCCATGAATTAGGCCCAAAACGTGCTTCTGTTTATTGGTCGAGCTTTAAAACAGACCTCTATTATGGATCATAACATTGCATCATATAGAACAGAAATAACTGTGTTCTTGTCTTTTGATTTAGCCTTTTTTCTTGAAACTCCTCTTTAGGCTTAAGAAACAAATAATGTTCACCACGCTGCTATGCATGGCGTCCACATCTCATGTAGGTTTGATATTGCAGTGGTGTGGCAAATTGACTCAATGAAGTAACTTTCCAGTATGCTCTTGCATTCCTGTACAGTAAGATTGAGTTCTTTTGAGAGAGACTACTTCCAGAGTTGTAGCTCAATACAACAAGCAGCCAGTGATGTTTGTTACAACTCTTATGAACACGTCACACACATCAACGCATGGTGATACAGTAGCTATGCCCAGATGCAGGCCCCTCGAGCGTGCTGTGTCTAGAGACCCAAGCCACACCGCACTTACAGAGCTTAGCAGGCCGAAACATGTCTGGTGTTGCTTATAGTCTCCTGCCAAAGGGTCGCAACCACACAGTTTCGGTCGCACTGCACATTGGTTTAATGCTAGGCTTTGCAGGCTTCCAGTTGTTTTGATGATTGCAAAGTGTTTGTGTCCATACGTTTTCAGTATTGCACAGGTGCCCTTAGCGGCAGCAGCATGAGCAGACATGGAGCATAAGCTTCCTCTGCCCAGAGATACAAATTACACCTGCCAAATGGTGCACATTTAGATCAAAATAAGTCTGTGGTGGCTTGTGTCTCATTTAGAAAAAAAATTGACCAAGCTATTCGGGATGTTTGATCCCTTTTTTCGGGCCGGGGGGGGGGGGGGTGAAGATAGATTTGCACATGGTGATTTCCCATATGGAACGGCATCAACAATGCTGGAAGGCTGCCGAGAGCAATTTCCAGTGGTTATGATTCATTCAAAGTATGGAACAGCTTACACCAATGTTAATGAAAAACTCAAGTCTGTCATGGCAACATTTTAATGAGTTTATGACAACTAACATTCAGTAATGCATGTACTTAGCAGTTGCAGTTGGAAAAGCCTTCCTAAATATGGATATGCTGGCTTTGGATTAAGGCGCTATATAAATAACACATCATTATCATTATCATTAAATATGTTTGCACAGAGCAAAATGTGACTTACAGTGCCAGGCGCTATCTTTTCAAATTAACTAACATGCACCGGTTGAGCGCACTGTGTGATCTCACAAATCCTTCAGTAAATGCCCGATCCACTATCAATTGACCAAATAAGTCAGCAACCTTCTGAGTTTCCCTGTATCTAGAGGATGGATGGCGTGATGACTGTAGCTACGTAATAACCAATAGCACATATTGTTGATTTTCAATTGCATTTTACCTTTTAATGTTTGCCTTTTCCATTTGACTTTCTGTTCTGAGGGAAAATTGCTTATGGCTTTCAAAATTCATTTTACAGACTAAAATGCTTACACAAAATTACGAAACACTCCAACAATTTTTATTTCACCATACAGTCCAAATGGTAATTTGAATTTAGTGGAGCACTTCAACATTTTATAAGCATTTAAATTTGGAAGTAATCAGGGTTCTGCTCATGTGCAGTATATGGTGATTTCAAGTTATTGGAGCATTTTATATTACTTTAAAACACAAAGACCTGGAAACCCTCCAGTATTTGAAGCACAAGCACTGTGAAATGAGTGTAACGTTTGTAACTCTTTGCATGCATACTATGCCAATGTGTAATGTAGCAAACTGACATTATTTCTGGAGAATTCTAAACCACAGAGAGCATGGGAGTTATACACAGGTAAGACAAGAATCCTATAAAAACAGGCTTTTTTTCCAATGACTAACATTCCTGTGATTCACTAACAATAGTTTTTCAAAATGTATTTACACAGAAGGCAACATTTATGTTTAACAATTCCCTGAATCACTAAATGGCTTCCACCTTTGCATTAAGTTCACCACGGAATTCTCTGAGAATTGGATGCTACTACTGGTTCTAACTATGTCTATTTGAAGCAACAGCCAGCTAGACACAGCCAGCAAGTTCCAATCCAAGCCACTCAAAATGCTCAATATATCTACAGTTAGTTCATCGGGTACCACTGTACATTTTCAAAAGGAAAAATAGGGGACAATCAACATGTCGCTTTCCATATATCTTTCATGCAAAAGGTTCAGTCAGACAAAAACATTGAAAGGACATTTGAATACCATTTGTGGTCACTTAGCATCCAGGATTGTTAAAGCTGTATATAACTGTGCAGGGTCTACAATCAATTTTAGCATGAGTGATGAGCAGAAAGAGCATTTTAAGTGTCCTCCCTTATTTGCATAAAACTATCCCAGTGCCTCTCCATAGGTGTGCTTTAACCAGGCCAAGAAAATGTAAGACCTGGTACAAAGCCATACTATGTTAGGAGATAGAAAACCTGCCAACACCTCTGTGTCAAATCTGACATAGATCGAAACCATACAGCATCAAGGGGCATATATCTGCAATTGTCTTCTGTTGTATACCTCAACCAATTTAAAGGAATGTCCACAAGCATAGTACTTTAGCGAGGCTTACCATGGGCAGCATGAAGGAATCAGCATATATATGTACACCATGTAAAACCATAAAACAAAAAGACTACAGGGTCACCACTTTAACAGGATGCGCCTGTGATAATACATTGAATCTGCCATGTACAAGGATGAGTAGAGGCTAAAGCACCTGCTCAGTGCTTACACTTTTACAGAACAAGAGTGAACCCGATGATAAGATGCACAGTTGAGAGATATGACTCCTTTGGCTCTTCTGGTAACATGACCAGAGGTAAGGCTACACTCTCAAGAGGGGTCTTGATGTGATTCAATAGCAACCCAAACAACAAAGTATAACTGTCCAAAACAAAGAGACTGTCCACCCAAGTTTCAGTAGGTATATATTCAAGGAGAAAAACAAAAGTGTGGTTAATGTGAGTAAACTTAACGCAACAAAACCCTTGAAATTCAATGTATTGGGAAACGTAGGACCTGCTCAACTCGGCGTGTTCCTGTTGATCTCCCCCATAATCCCATTTTGTATGGCAGAGTGAATTCCTTCTCTTATAATATATATGTTCTCCTGGCCTTTGCAACAGGAACACACTGAGCTAAGCCAGTCCTGCTTTTCCAAAGGCACTGAATTTCAAGTGTTTTGTTGAATTATTTTTACTCACCTTAACTGCACTTCAATTAAAGGGTTTTCCTTGAACTTCAAGAGTTTTGTTATACCATAGTTTTATAAAAAAAAAAAAACCTCTGTATATTCTTTGGCAACACTGCCAATGGTCTTTGGTGGTGCCTACTGAATTATTTTCAGCACCACATTTCCTGGCCTTTGGCCATGGACAGTGGCAACAGCCTTCGGCCATGGCCACTCTGGGGTAAAATATAGCCCCTGAATGTCAGAAATAAAGAGACCATGCCAGTATTTAAGAGGGAACCTGGCTGGTGCTATCCATCGGAAAATGCAGGCCAGTCCAAAATACTTCTTTTTCCAAGTTATGGTCTAGTGACATGGAAAGCAATGTGCCGAGTTAATTTCTACTAAAATTGACAAGTGTGCACATGGAGAAAGACACTTACTTTTCACAAATGAACTGACATTTATATGGAAAGGCCGACTTGGTGTATTTAAGGGGACATTGGTTTCCCATGGTAAATTATGTCCTATGCATGAACAATACTGTTGTTTCAACTGTTATATTAAATAAATACATTACACATGGACAGATTTAAAAACTGCAACAGTGCACATGGGATGAAAAGAAATAGTTATGCATTTGGAAACTAAAAAGGAGGAATGATACCTGACATTTAAGAAATAAAGTTGAAGGACAGAGTGCCTTCATCAGGAACAAAGAAACTTAATTTCATCATATAAAACCAAAGCATGGAAAAAGAAGTGTCTACTTCATTTGGTGTAGATTTGAATACTGCTTCCTGATGTAACTATGAACTATCTGTGTGGATAGAGTGAACTTATTTCTGTTTATACAGTATGTTAAGATGAGATTATATTGTGGACAACAGGCCCTGGTGCAGCATTCAAAGTTGCAGATACACTGTGGGCAGATGTAATATGCTAACCTTCCAGAATGGAAAACTGAAACTTGTTGCTCTCTTGGAGCAGAAATCCCCCACTGAACTGTGAAATGGATAGTGTATCAGTGTCCTGACGTCACAGCCCTTTGGTTTGATGCATACCAGGGATGCAGGGCTGGTTTAAGGTAAATGCATAAATATACAGAGAAAGAGATCGGAATTGTGGTGAATTGCTGATAACATGGCCAACAGAAATTACCTTTAAGGTCAGGTTTCACATAAAAAGTGCATTAACTCTAAACAAAAACCCTTTGAACATCTGAACTCAAGACATTTGGCCAAGGACCACAGGAGAAGAATGTCTGGTTGTTAGGTTGAATGCTAAGATACACAAAGAAGTAGATTGAAAGTAAGGGAATAGCTGATAACAAGTGCTGCAGAAGTGACCTTTAAGGTCAGCATCCACATAAAAAGTGCATTAGCTCTGAAAAAAGACCCTTTGAAGCCAAGGAGAAAGACATTTATATAAACATGGCTAAACCAGATGGCTTGTCACATGTTTTAAGGGGAATGGAAACTGTTTGGTTCCGATCTGAATGTGAAATTTAGGTCCATGCTGCCATTGATTAAACATTGAACACATGGTTTCTTAAACAAAATGTGCAGTGGGCATCCCACCAAACTCAAGTCAGGCTTATATTAAGCAGAACAAAGAGTTCATTGGGACCCTGTAAAAATGAAATTAGTGTTATGTACACAAAACTCAGTTATGGGAAAAATTAAGTTTCTGCCATTTTCATATACCTGAGAAATGGGAAACTTGGCAAAGGGATTGATCATGAAGGTCAGCTTTGAATCAGAAATGGTCCCATTTTTAGCTATTTCGGCACAGCAGCAAACCGTGAAAAACGGTAGGCCCGCCCAGGGAGGGCAGGCCGAAAGAAAATTAGTATTGTCCAACTCGCCATAAATAAAAATATAGAATTAAAAAATATCTATATTCATGTGGTTGTCTGAAAGATTAAGGGGGTTCTCACCTTATGAAATGTTTCAGAACACATAATGTGAAAATCCTGTTCAATTTGAATTGATGTATTTTTTCTCCTCCCTCAGCCTACATCAAACACTCTTCTCAATTCCTGCTCCTATCAGCATGCAGGGGGGTGTGGTGTGGGGAGTGGAAGGGAGCGAACTAGCTAATTCTGACCGTGGGAATTATGAGAAGGTTGGAGTGTCATCCGTGCTATAAGAGGGCAGGTTAGCATCAGAACACAGGTTTTTTACCTTATTTTCCGGGAGATAGCCTGCTGCTGGACTCTTGCAAGGTACAAAGAGGCAAGGAGAAGTACCAAGGCCATCCGGGTAAACCTTGCCTAGAAACCTGAGAGCCCTATCTGAGAGAGGTCAATCTGGAGGGACTTTGCTGTGGGAGAGGCCTGGTGTGAGCTGCCTACCAACAGAGGGTCCTAAACATCTGGCTGGCTTCCTGAGCAAAGAGCAGAGAGCTCCCATATAAGTAGATATCCCAAAGCCATCAATTGCACGGGTAGCCACCTGCCTGTATCCCTTTTCATTAGTCTGTAAAGGGGGAATTAAACTGGGTTGGCCCTTATTACAATTTATTAAATCTCATTCAAATTATTTCCCCATAGAAAACCACCATCTCTCTTGAAATTGAATTGTGTTGACAGCTGCCTGCCTTAACCTTTCCATTAAACAGTGGGGCAAGGGGAGACACTGTGTTAACCCTTAGCACAGTTGATTAAAGTAAATTAATTAATTCCCATAGAGATAATCACGGGATGAGTGTTGTTAGAATTCAAAAGTAACAAAGCTCATGCTTCAAAGCTCATGCCCAGTTTGTTAGAGCCGGTATAGCCCATAAAGACTTGGTTGACTGTTTTCTGAATCCCTTCACTCCTGCACATAATGGGATGGGGGGCTGTATGCCAAAAGAAGTAATCCAGACAACACTGCCTTTCAAGTCAGTGTGGAAGGTGCACAACAAAATGTCCCATGCATCCCCAATCATTTAAAATCAGAATTACAAAGCACTGCATCTCATCTGTATATGTGTTGCCAAAATGTTATTTCCCCTTTGTTCTCATTTTCTCTAACCAACATTTTCAGGCATTGCTTCTCATTTTAATGTGTGTTGAAAAACGATTTCCCTTTGAGTTCCTTTTCTCAACCATGCCTTTCAAATGAAAGCCAAAAAACAAAAGTTCCCATTGATGCCCTGGCCTCCCAAAACAGAATCCCAAAACATTGCCTGTCCTTTGAATGTGTGTTGCCAAACTATTTTCCATTGTATTGTGAATGTTTTCTATTGGATACATTGAAATTAAATTTGTCGTAGGTTGTGGCTGCATTTTTCAAAATTGTACCTTTGTTGTTTTAATAACCGAGTTATTGTTGTGATATTGGGTGTCGCCGCTGTCTCGGGAGGATAGCTCTGGGGCAACATGCTCACCTTGAAAGCAAAATGATACGGAGAAAAACAGGTTCTATCCTCGGGTCCGCGCTTTGATACCTCTGGATATAAAGAGGCCGATTCATGGAATAATTGTGCGCCGAAATCGGTGGTGCAAGCAAGAAAAATCCAGCACACAAGTGTGAATCGCACGCAAGCGAATCATGGAAGTCTGAGCGTGTTTTTACTGGGAGCTGCGCCGGAACCGCGTGTGGCACACACGTCACTGCGACATCCCGAACACTGTGCATGGCGTGCACAGCGAAAGAGCACAACGTGTAGCGCACACACCAAAAAGGGGGCGGAACACGTGGAATGGGGAACAACACGTGAAAATGAGGGCGCAACTGGGGAAGTACTGCTGGGAAATACATGGAATGCCCACAGGCGCGCGAACAACACGTATTCTTGGAATCGAATAGGGGAAACGCACGCACACCAGAAGACACGCACAGGCGTAAACACGTCTGCCACACAAAGGTAGGCGGAAGCAGCTCAGCGCAGTATAAAAGTGTGCGCAAACAACGAACACGTATATACAGCTGCAGTGAATGTCCCATTCCTCGCAGCAGTGATCGTGGGACCCCGGAGGAGGAGGAGAATAGCCAGGCCCCGCATTTTTTTGCCCAGGACCAGCCTTTTTGGGATGCCTGGTGACTAGGTCTATGGCAGGTATAGGTTTCCACCTCATATCATCCTAGACCTGGTCACTGAGTGGGAGGATGACCTCACATCACCCACCTTGTGCTCCCAAGCACTGAGCCCCTTGGAAGAGGTGTTCAATGGCCTGCATTTTTTGGCCACTGGGTCACATTTCAGGAGACCACTGCCATAGTTGGGGGTGTCTCACAGCCCATGCAGTCACGCTGCCTACACCAGGTGCTGGCAATCATGACTGCGCGCCCCTCAGTCCGCAGGCACATATACATGCCTAGAACACCTGTAGAATGGCAGGCCATGGTTCAGGACTTTTACATAATGGCCCACTTCCCCAAAGTGCTCGGTGCCATAGATTGCACCCATGTGGCCCTACCTCCACTAAGGGCCACTGAGAACATCTACCGCAACCTCAAGCACTAGCACTCCATGAACGTACAGGTTTTATGCGATGCCCATGGAATAATCACCTCTGTCTATGCAAACTATCCTGGGACTACCCATGACAGTTTCATATACAGAATGTCTGCCCTGAGCCGGGACCTGGAAGCTGGGAAGCATGGCAACACATGGCTCTTTGGTGAGTAAAAATGTCTGTGCACATGCATGCATGTCACACACAGACAAATACACAAACCCAACTAATGACAACCATCATCACCTCCCCAGGGGACAGTGCCTATCCTCTAAGCACCCACATGAGGATGCCAATACGGAACCCCACCACACCACCCCAGGTAAAATACAACACAGCCCATATTGCAACCACTGAGTGGGGTACTCGTATTCCGAGGGGTGCACAGGGAGTTTTACACATGATTGGGCTGGTGCGAGCGGGGTACCCGTATTCTGAGGGTTGTGCATGGAGTTTTACATGCGATTGGGCTGGCGCGAATGGGTTACGTGTATTCCGATCCGTGCGCAGGGAGTTTTACACATGATTGTGCTGGTGCGAGCGGGCTACGTGTATTCCGAGGGGTGCACTGGGAGTTTTACACGCGATTGGGCCTGCGCGAGCGGGGTATGCATATTCCGAAGGGTGTGCTGGTAGTTTTGCATGCGGTTGGTCTGGTGCAAGCGGGGTACACGTATTCTGAGGGGTGCACAGGGAGTTTTACACAATGATAAGGTGAGATCTTTCATCAGGACAGAGGTCAACATGATGTTAGATCTTGGGGTGATTGAGATTCAACCGTCTAGTAGTCCTTGGTACATTCCTGTGTTTCTGGTTCCAAAAGCAGGTTCCTCTGAGTTGAGGTTCTGTGTGGATTACAGGATACTGAATGCTATCACCAAGACAGACCCACAACCCTTGCCTAGAACCGATGAGCTGGTGAATACTATGAGTGCCTCCAAGTACCTCAGCACATTTGACCTCACTGCAGGGCATTGGCAAATAGCCCTAGCAGAACAAGCCAAGGAGAAGACAGCATTCTCAACTTCAGAAGGCCTTTACCAGTTCAGGGTAATGCCATTTGAGTTAAAGAAAGCACCTGGCACTTTTCAGATGCGTGTGAATCATGTCTTTAATGGGTTGAGCGAATTCTGTCTTGCATATCAGGATGATATAGCAGTTTTCAGTGCCACCCGGAAGGATAATTTGAAACACCTTAGAATTGTATTTCAGGCTGTTCAGAACGCCCACTTGACCATAAAGGCCAGAAAGTGCCAGATTGGTCAAGGTTCAGTGGTCTACCTTGGGCATGGAGTAGGTGGAGGGAGGATCTACCCAGTAAAGTGCAAGCAGTGCAAGACTGGCCTACCCCCACTACACAAACCCAGGAGAGAGCAATTCTAGGTCTCACTGGGTATTACAGAAATATCATGGCAGACTATGGTACCATAGCTACCCCTCTGACTGCTGTCACAACTCCTAAGAAACCCAAGAAGTTCTCTTGGTCTGAGGAGTGTGGGAAGGCTTCAATGGCTTAAAAGACTCCTTGTGCCAGGCCCCTGTTCTCAGGGCCCTTGACTAAAAAAGATATTGTATTGTGCAGACACATGCCTCTGAAACTGGGATAGGTGATGTACTATCACAGGTAGATGTGAAAGTCAAGGAACACCTGATTGGATTCATAAGTCGCGAGCTTAAGGACAGAGAGCTTGGGTGGTCCACAGTAGAGAAATAAAGTTTCTCTGTTGTGTGGGACCTAAGGAAGCTGATGCCCTACCTCTAAGGGACCAACTTCACTGTGCAAACTGACCATAAACACTTGGCTCATGTACATGAAGGGAGAGAATCCTAAGTTGCTCGGGTGGTCCATAACCCTGCAAGGTTTTGACTTTACCATTGAGCATAGGACAGGTGTCCATCATAGCAATGCTGATGGGTTTTCCAGAATGTTTAATCGACCTGAACACGAAGCTCATCCAGGGGTGAATTAGTTCCCCCTGTCCTTGGTCTGGGAGGGGTCAGTGTTAGGAAAGATTTCCATGCATGGGTAATGTTCCCTCCATTTGTGAACCCAACTTTATGCTGTTGTATGACACTCCTAGCCTGGCCTTTGCCAGTGGAGCCCAGCCTTTTGCTGTGCTCCACTGTCCTTTTGCTCTTTTAGTTATGGGGGAACTGACATGCCCTTAAGACTGCCAGTACTGGGATACTTTGTTTCCCTTAGTCTTTCACTTTGTTGCTATTCTTTAGTAACATTTTATCAGTGCATCATGTACCTTACAGTACAGTGTGCTGGGGTCCCTTTTTCATTTTTAAGGCCCTAGACACCCTCAAAGGATTGGTGGTGAATGTGCAAGTGTGCCTTGGATGGAGCTGGGGGCAACTGTTACATTTTTATGTATTTTCAACTCTTTTCTGTGATCCATACCTTGTTTGGTCCAGGACAGTGACCAGGGCCTCCAATGGCCATGCACAAGGTCCTTTGTTCTGTCCTTTGGCCATCTTGTCCGTTTGCCTTCCCCAGGTCGAGTGGACCCAGGAACATTCCTTATTTGGTCCTGCAGACTCCTGTGTACCAAAGCTTTCACAGGCTTCTGCATGACTTGTGTGTGTGCCTCCAGGATGTGGGCTGGAGCTGTCTAGTTCCAATACACATTCTGGGTGCCAGGAGGTCTGGTGTGCTGGGATAACTGGGACCACTGTGGTCCATGATTGGTCCACATCTGGGATGGTTGTATGTGAGCAGATCTCTCATTGGTTTCTCTTCATTTTGGTGTGAAGGAGATTTTGGATAAGAGAAGGCATCTTACAACCATTCCAGGGAGATCTTCCGAGTTCACACCCAGCTCAGTAATGGAGCCAAGTATCCTGAAACAATGAAGCAGATCCATGGAACTGCTGGTGACCCACTGGAAGGTTTAATACCCTGAGCCCACTGTTGTCCCATCGGACCCCCTGCTTCTGATCAAACCAAGAAGGCCTGCAACGGGGCTTCGACCCATTGGAATAGTGGGACCAACTATTCTCAGCACCTCCAACTTAACCTTTAAGCAAGCCTTTTTGGAAGTCTTCTTGGACCACCCAGTGAACTGACCGGCTTGAATGGGCCTTTGCCTGGAACTGCCACTGTTTTGAGTATCAACTCGAGCCTTTGGAGACTGTAAGTCATGGATCTAAGGCACTCTCCTGATGAGGTATGTACACTTAGCATATCTAGGTCTGGAATTAGGAGAATGCGCATGAATCCACGCCTACATGGTTATCGTGTTTCACAGCTGTGGTGACAAACTTTGCGGGTGCCTTGCTGCTGTGCCCCCCTTTGCTCTCAGACTCGCTGCAGTGCAGCTGGCCTGATATCTTCACCATAAGCAGAGAAATCACCACTGTCCCAACACAGAATCATTCTGGGAACGCAGCCCCTAAAAGGCACAGAGCCACGCAACTGCAGGATTTCAACATGCGACCAAAGTGGACTCGACTGCCGAAGTTTGTTCCTGAGTGTCGATGAGTACTTGCAACACTTACCGGTGCCCCCTGGTGCATCCACCCATTTTTACTCATAAGTGTCCCTTGAGGGCCACTCTTCTTTATCAAGGTAGCCTGTGCTACCGAGCTATTCCCAACTCCTGGATCCTGTTCTGCCCTGTTGTGGAGATCCTCCTCGAATAGAGGGAACTTTTTCTTCACTGTCTCCACCTTCTTGAAAATACCCCGTTTTGACATAACCGCACAATTGCGTGTGCCTGCACCGAAAGTACTTTTGAGCTCAAGGCTCGACTCGTATTAGGGACTGGACTGCCTCTTAGCTAGGGTGTAAATTGTGAAGGACTGCCTCAGAGATACTCACACTGTATAAAACCTTCCCTTTGCAGTTTGTGGAACAGTACTGAAATATCCCTGTTGGCCATTGGTTACTGTATATATGTTTGCTAGATTAGTGTTGTGTTGGTTTTGTTAATACTGCTGAATAGTTACTTTGTGTTTGATTTAAAGGCCTTTAATAAACGTATATATATTGTTGCTATACACCTGACTCAGAGCAATTTGTGGTGTTGTTTACTCTGTGTGCTTATTGTGGGCTTTCGATCACCCTCACCCCTCCTGAGGCCAATGCTACCTTGATTGGTCTGGCTTGTCCAGAAGGTTACCCTGTTCCAAGAAACAGGGTAACCTTCTGGACCTCTGCCCACCAGGTCAGAGTTCAGAAATCCATCTTAACATGAGCACTCCAGCACTTACCCCCACTCCCTCTTCCCCTCTTCTCTCGCTGCACTTGCATGTTTGAATACTCACAAGGCGTAGGTTTGTCTTTATCCCCATGCATATATTTTGTTTTTCCATCCCATGTTCCCTCCCTGTTGCCATGTTGGTGCTTTGAAACACAATGTACTTGTTGTATAAGTGTGTAATAAATGCATAATAAATACATTAAAAAAATACATAGCTCCCTAGTGTGAGGCTACTCCTTTTGACAGGGTGTGCTCCTTTGATGCTCACGCTCAGGACAGCTGCCTGCTATGTGGCTGTCCCGGGTGCAGGGCCTTGCCTGGCCTCAGAAAGAGATCAAAGAGGAGTCCCGGTCCTCCAGGTTCCTGTCCTGTCATTTGGCAGTATATATCCGGCTGACCAGAATACACATCACCTATAGTGACTGCCTGGGTGCCCCAGTACATACACTACATGGGAATGCTGTGAGGCTAATGTTCATAGCTCATCCCTTCTCGTAACAAACAAAATGAAATTAACATCCTTGCGAAGAATTGGATACATTGTCACAGCCTTTGCTACAAAATCACTATAAGATTTGTCCAGTGATTCATTTTTGCTGCAAGCTGTTTTTAAGGACGTGTCAGCGGAGTGCCAATTGATTAATTGTTGCGGCACATTGTGGGTAGAGTCAGGGTACCATTGAAGTGAACTTGAGAGGAGGCTAGTTGACAGAGCCCTGTTTTGTTCACTTGTTAATCAGTAGTCTGGTTAAAGATGTGCAGTGAGCAGTATGACTGAAACGTGCTATGGAAATCTGCTAAAAGAGTGCAGGCATGTCAAGTGGGCTGCGGAAGGCTCTGGTGGAAAGTGTTTGTAGACGGGCAGTAAGTGCTTAAATAAGTATACTGTATGGCAAATGAGTCTTCAAAGTGGGTGGGTAATTGAACCCATTGGATGGGTGCTTCACAGATATACACTGCTTTTAAGAGCCCCAGACCTTGACACAACATATGAGGCAATCTCATGTACCACAACATGTGCAATTGGGTCAGTTGGGTAGTTGTGCTGGGTTTCTCACAAAGCTTGGGTGGAGTTGATTGCCTAGACAACCAACCTATATGCCCTTCATGTGTAGTGCAGAGATTTGAGAGGTTAGCCCCGGCTCCCTTGAGTAAAGGAAAGGCAAAGGCCTCACGTATATTACGGGAGGCCTGGTCAGAAGATGGGAGAAGTTAGGCAAGTGCTTCTAATGCTGCACCAATGAGGTATCCAGCATGCTTAAAAGGGGGTGGGAGTGAGGAAAATATTTTCATTGGGAGTGGAGAGGGAGACATTATTCATTGAAAATGTGAGGAAGGATGATACTTCCTTCCCGTTGAATAGAAGGAGCATTTTAGCTTTATTTGCAGAATTACCCACATTGAAACCCATCACTTTCAGAGATTTAGAAATGGTTGAGTTTGTCGATGAAAAGAGAATAGTTCTTGTATGGTACGAAACAGTGTGAATGCGCTAATCTTAAGTGAGTCAGAAACCCTGGCACAGTTAGGTGTTCATGTGTCATTCTTCTTCAAGAGTTGGTGAACAGGAGGCGTGTTGTCAGGCTTGGGAGTGAAGGGAAGTGGTGATTACCCTGAATAAGGAGAGAGACATTGGTCAGAGGGTATCCTGGGCCCCAGTGAAGTATTCCAGGTATATGGAGAAAAAAGATTGAGAATGGATTGGCTGCTCTCTTAATAATAGGTGTTCATCAACATCCCTAAATCAGTTGAATTATTGAACCTGATCTCTTGGAAAACTTGGGGGAATAGCCAGCTTTGAAAGAATTTATTATTATCCTAATCCAGGAAATCTGGCTTCTTTCGAAATTAGTATTAGATGGATACAAGGTTTTCTCCCAAAATGCAACTAATTGCGGTGGGAGTCATGCTTCTTTTGGCATGTTGACAGCCATCAGATCTTGTATGTTGGACTCAGTTTAAAAAATGGCAACAATTCAAATACGAGCAATAGTGGTGGAGCTCCCACTCGTAGAATAGGGGAAACCCTCCCATTTCCTCATAAATAATATCTATTGGCACAAGGTGATTGCTCCCCTGGCAGAGTTCCTAACAAAGTTAGATACCTGGGTCTTCTACTGGCTAGACATAAAGGGGAATAACCATATAATCTTGGTAGGCAGGGTTGGCGTATGAAGATGATGGAGCATATGTGAAATCAATACCTTTCAAGACATTCCTTCAGGGATGTGACAGAATCACCTGTTGGAGCCTTTGGGAATGTTTATGTTAAATGGTCAGACTAAGGGTGATAGTCCCCCGAACCTACCTGGAATAATGGCATGGCAAACTCAATTATTGATTTCTTTTTTGGGGACCATCTCCTGTTGGATTGTTGAAATGTTTTTAAAGTGATAAGAACTGATCTGAGTGACCACAATATGTTGGTGGTTGATTTTTGGATTTTTTCAAACATTTGAGACAAGATGAGACTGAGAGTGTACATTGGAAGAAATAGGTTCTCAATGTCAAACCAACTGATGGATACCTTTAATTAAATTCTTCTACACATTGGTATACCAACTCCTATGAATGGAAAATGGCCACATTTAATGCAAGGTTCTTGTATGATTAGTTAACGGGAATACTTGATACAATGGCGGGCAGTGATAAATTCACACAGAAAAAAGATTTCAATGGAGAGACATGATCATGAATTTGATTCAATCATATTAAAAAGGAAAAAATGTTCTAAGATATGCTATACGTAAACTTAAGAAATGTAACCTTAGTACAATGGCTAAACGTGCTGGAATAAAAGCTGCAAAATGTTATAATTAAGGATGGTTGATCAGTCATAATGTTTGTTTCAAAGCGATGGAGAAGAAATGGTAAAGTTATGACATTAGGGGAATTCTTCTGGATTTTGGCAGTTTGTAAATGGAAGGGAGAATAATCAAGCTCTTATCTACTTAAATCCAATACCATAAATTAAATGGATGAAGCATTTTGAGGCCATTTATAAAAAGGAAACATCGGCTCAGCCCTACCTAGTATATGGGGATGACACTTTATTAAAAGGGACAAACTTTATATCCCGTGATTTGTTTTCCAGAGCAATATCAAGGGTAAGTCCCTCTAAAGCAGCCAGGACATATGGGTTGAGTAATATCTTTTTCAAAGCTTCGCCAGAATTATGGACTAATATTGTAACCATACTTTTTTGTGCAGTCGGTTGATGCCAGAGTAATCCCTGTTGCTTGGCATCTGTCATATGTATTGCCAATTTTTAAAAGTGGAATTGTGATAGCCCTTTGAATTATCAATGAAGATTGGTTGTATTAAAAAAGAAAAAGGTGGGTTTTCGTAACCGTCAAGGGATTTCTGTTAATGGTCTTATGATCAGGATTTTACGAGACCTGGCATAGGGGAAAAATATACTCATATTTTTATAGCTTCTATCCATCTCTCAATAGAAATTTGTTGTGGAAAACTTTAGCATGCTGTGGGACTCCGGGCTGCTCATTAAAATTAATTATTCTTTTGCATTCGGATACCGATATCGCAGTGAGATTTAATAATCAGGGACTTCTGTCGAAGAAAATTGAGACAGGTAAAGATCTGAGGCAAGGGTGCACTTTGGCTCCATGCTTCCTTAACCTGCACAGGTCTGATTTGGAGGAAGAGCTCTCACCTATAGTTTTTGCCCAACATAGAATCCCCCCTTTTTGTTTTTTTTGGATAGTGTATGCAGACAATATCATTTTGTTTGATTGGGTTTGCAGACAATAATGACTGCATGTGCTGTCTATTGTAGATACCATTATTTGTCTATTAACCAAGGCAAAATGAAGATCATAGATCTTACTTATTTTAAGAAATCTGTACATTATTTTATTTTATTTTTAAATATGTACACATTTCAAGTTTCTGAGAGTTTAATTTATCTAGGCATCCCTGTTTTAATAAACCTTCTAAGGTGCTTATACTGGAGTATTTAAAAAACCAAGGCAGAGTCCAATGGCTTGGAGAAGAGTTTGATCAATATGAAATATGGGAAGTTTTCACCTAAATCCTTGCTGCTTTTCTACATAGGCAAAGTGGCCCCTATGTTACTATACAGTTTAGACATATTGCAAGAATGGGTGTATGAGAAAACTGTACCACATGGAAGCTATAGTTTGGAAGAAAGCATTGAATATTCCAAACAGTGTACTGATTTATTGTTTAAGATATGAATTTCCTTACGAGCAATGTTAGATCGGAAATACCTTTAATTAATGTGGACGCTTTTGGATCCAATAAAAAAATTCTTCATATGATGATTTTGGCTTCTTGATGGGAAAAGATCCTAATAGAACTTTGACACAATTTGGAAATGTAACTACTACAATGTTGAAAAACTTGGCTATCTATTGGAAGATATTCCATCAAAATTGATGTTGATTAAAAAAGCCTTGTTTGTATTCGATTGGAGTGAAACCAATGAGAAGGTCCATAATTATTCCTCTGTGGAACACCTTAGATTTGAACACAAACAGGTGGGTATTTTTCAGAAATATCAAAGTTTGTTCGTGAATCAAAAAGGGAGAGATTTGTTTTCAAGGTTTCGTTTAAATATGCTTTTAACAAGGGAAATCCTAGTTAGAAGGAAAATGTTATAAAATTATTTTTTAAAGTGCAGGTGTTGTAATAAATGTATTAGTGTGGCAACTCTAGAGCGCCTTGCACTTTAATGTCTGAAGCTTCATTTTAAACAAATGTTATATTTTACACATCTTATTTTTAGTCCTGATTTTATAGATCAAGAGGTTTTATGCTCTTACTTATTGTGTGGTCACTCAGATAATGGAATCTCGTCACTTTTATATTTTATGAATTATATTATGTTAAGCGGAGATAGCTTTTGAATATATTGTGTTATGACTCTTCTGAATGATGGTTTTTACTCAGAGGTTAGTTCTTTTATCTGTGTTTAGTGGTTGATAGTTTTTTCTCATGATGAATATGTGCATTCTTTGTGTTTTTTTAAAACCATACCTAAATGCAGCCAAAGCTTTATTGTAGAGATTATCACCCACCATCGTGGGCTACTTATAATCAATGTTGTTTGGGTACAGGGATGCATATATTAAAATCAGCCTGTTGACTATTTTGTTGGGATCGTTGGCTGAAACCAAAAGTAGGACTAAGTGTTGCACCAGGTACAGTATTTGTCTATCTTCTTCATATTGGATTGTTAGGTAATTTCCCTGCATAGTATTACCAAGTCACTTGCAAAATTATGTATTCATGACATGTGGAATCAGTTTGCAATTACCTTCACTTTATCTGGGGCATCTTGGAGAGAGACTCAGATTCTGACACAGCTCTAGACATGTAACATCTGTATCATGGAAATATACGCACAATGACCAGCTATACAAGTTTCTTTTTTAAAACGGTGCCCTTCAGCGTTTATCTATGTATTCTCAAAATATTGACAATGCATAAATGCACTTTATCAGTGTCATTAGAAATACAGAGAGAAAGAACATTTAGCAGGAAACAGTATCAATTCATATTTCACATGTTGTCATCTGCATTCCACAAAGCTCAATAAAAGAGAAAGTATGGCACAAAGTTATGAGGCTGCTAGATTCACTCCCTGTAGTAGCCATATGAAATGAACTCTGATTACAATTCATGGCGTCCATAGGGCTATGGAAAACAATATTGCTGTGTCAGAAATATGCAATGGTGGATGGGGTGCTCCCCTTTGCCATCTTAAGAACCCAGGAGCTTAAGGACAAAAATGTTGCTAAAGAATGCAAATTGAAAATAGAGTTTTACACCGCCATGATATCAAAATTGAAGTACTTGCTGGCAATCAATCTAAAGTAAAAGAACATCTTAAAAAATTAGATTGGATCAAAACAACCGAAGCAAGAGGTAAATACACCTTGAATTATGGATTGTGAAATGAAAAGAAAGGTTTGAATAATCTACATACATACCTCCAGAAGTTTCCATCAGCATATTATAGAGACCTCTTATTCAGATGCCCCCTGAACATCATGCCTATGAAAGAAGTCCAATTAAGGAGGTGCCAGATAAAGGTGGAAAATACTTACTGTGGATAGTGTGAGGAAAAGGGTTAGATGGAATTGCTAGCCCATTTGGCTACTAGATGCACGGCATTAACAGAATTCAGAACACTATTTGGGAGATCAATTGGGTAAAATAAGATCATTGTCAGCAGATGAATGGTGGGAGTTGGCGTTATTGGAGGAAAGGGTTGGCTTGGTATTGGCAGCAATGACATTTGTTGAGTTAATCTTAAGAGAGGAAATAACGAACTGAGGGAATGGTTGATACTTTTGATTTTTTTTCTCCCTTCTTTGGGAGGATATTATTTTGAAGGGCTACTAACATGTATATAGGATAGGATTTTTGAGTCCGTTTTAATTTTCCTTTGGGATTTTGTGTTGCATTTGTCTCTCCTCTCTTTTGATTTTACGTTTTTTGTTTCTCCCCAGGATATTAGATATGGAGAAGTGTGGTTATGTAATATTTTGAGGAAGTGAACAAAACTGTTTTAGGTTTCTTTTTGCTTTCTATGTATGTTTGCATGAAACCAATAACACCTTTAATAAAAATAAAAAGCAAATGTATTCTGAAACTCTTTTTGGACAAAGTCTCCAAAGGAGGGACATCTGTACTTTCTTCAAACTGTGTGGCAGTGTCTCTTTGGAGTATCGCCACCCTCAAGTATCTTGGCACATTAGCCTCCATTTCAACTTGCTGCATTTCACCTTGCTGTTCTTCTCTTTCAGATTAACTCTGTTTTAAATAGGAAGCACATGTCCTGATGACATCATAGCACATATTTTAGCTAGTAGGGGTAAACAGACTGTATCATGAAAATCCCCTTTGGTTTAGAATCCAATGACCTGGGCAATTCACCCTGTGAAGTTACATAGATTTCAGGGATGTTCCCGATCACTGTGCTGATTACTTCAGCAGTGTGGTGGGATTCCTGTATTGCCATCCCTAATGCTGTATTTTCTTCCAAATTAATTTTCTGGCATCCCTTGTTATTCATCGGTATTCGACTGAGGCCATCCACAATCTCTACTGATGGTGTATATTCACATTATAGCCTTTGCTGTCTCATGGATTCATTGAGGTACACCAACTCATTGGGCCCTTTTATCTGTTGTCCTTTTCACTACTTCTATGCTATTGCCAATTATCTGGTGAAAGCAGGAATAGTGACATCCTTCTTTACCTGAAGCTCAACTGCATATGGCATCATTTGGACACAATGATAAGCTTGTCCTTAGTTTTCAAATTCAGGTGCTGCTCAACCCAGCCTAGACCAAACCCTTTGATTCAAGAAATCTAAAACCATATACATTCTGTGCATGATGTCATTTCTCAAATAGAAATGGGTTCCAATTTCAATACAAACATGTTGGCGAATGCTTTTGGAGCCAATTGTGATTCTCAATATGCAGCTTCCCACAGTTCATTGCCTCAAATCAGGGTCACCAAGACCAAACATGTGTTTATTTTGTATTATAAAACTTGGTATTTCTTCTCATTTGTTTAAAAATGTTTTCATTAATGAACCTTTTCCTGCTAGAGTGCCATCACTGCTTCAATCATTTCTGGGTTCCGATTCACATGTTACGTGACCCAGGTCTGCCCTTCTTCCATGTGCATCTCTGCAATTGTTGAAATACATTTTTCCTGATCTGACACTGCAGCAACAGTTGGTTTGCAATGTTCCTCATTTAGATAAAAAAATGCAATGTGTTTTCATTTATCTGTGTTTGTAAATTTTACTTAGGGTCCAGAAAAATCTCTACCGATTGCTTTTCCTTTTCTCCTTGCATTTCACCCTGGCACATGTGGATGATAGTGACACTAGGCACACAGTCATTTTAAAGATACACTTCCACTGCACTTTCTGATCTACCAATGATGTTGATGTGACATTGTTTAGCACTGTTAGTCCGGCTTATTACCTTTTTAGTTTTCAGGTTTGTTTTGGTCAAAGACCACAATACCACATTTTCACCATCAATAAGAGGTGACAGTTTCCTGGGGCAATGTGTTCTTATAAGGAATGGTATCTCATCAGTGGTGTGACCACCACTTCCTGTCTCATTCTATGTCTCTTTATCTTGATGTCAACTTCACCTCCATTGGTATTTCCTCCCCATTGAAACTATGCACAGGGCCCACACTCTGCCTCAATATCAGTATATCCTGTGGGGATTTTCCCTCATTTATGCTTTGCATTAATGTTTTTGACATCATTTCTACCTGGGCACCTGTGTCAATCATTGCAAACGGGTTACACTGCTCTTCTATAGTAATAGGGCCATAATATATATCCTCACATTCTTCTATTACATAGGAAATGTGAATCACTTCTTATTTTAGGGCTTTCTTTCCTTAGGCCGGCCTGGCATCTTGCTAGGCAAAGCGGCATATGAAATGGCATTTTACCGCTCTTTTTGCTCATCTCTCCTTGCATCTCTTTGTTTATTTATTTGGACTCAGAACCCTTTTGGAGCACAGCCACTGACTGCCCCTCTGTCTCAGGACCACCAGTGTTCATCCCCCATTCTTCTAATGTGTTTTCCCCATTGCCTGGTTCCTATTCACTTACCTCTATTATGAAATCTAGTGTCTCTGTATTTTCACAAGTGGCATTTGGCAACATGTCAGTTTCTGGTGTTTGACACTTTTCTATATTTTGTATGGTACCTGTCCTTTCTACCTCGTGCACAATCTAGGGCTCAAAATATTCTTCAGGTGACTGACCGGCACCTGTCTCTTGGGGCATTTTCATTTCTGTAGATGCATCAACAGCATTTTGGTTATCAAATAAGGATAAATGATCACTTGTTTCTTCTTTTTCATTTCCCATTGCTGAGACATTCAGTGTACATTTAAACCTGAAATGATCCACTTTGTCAGAGACCATAATTTGTTTGACAGCATGTGTCTAATCAGTTTCATGTTGCCCATTCTTTTTAAATTGCCTTTTGACACTTTGCTCTTTTGTTTTTTCTTGTTCATTTTACCTTTCCTGTTCCTCATTTTCACACGCTTAAATGGTCTGGTTTAAGTCTAAGTTAAACCACACTCCCTTTTTGTGTGTGCTACTTTTCCCTATTTCACTTTCATTCATTTGTTTTCTTGGTTTAACATCTCTAAGCAAACAAGTGTGTTCATTCAAAGGTAAACATTATCATCTGTGTTCTCATCATGGCAAACATGACTAACTAGTCACTTATTGTCACTCTGTGCAAGATCACTCCTGTGACATTTTGCACCTTCATTTGACTTTTTTTTTGTACTGCACACAATTTCCCTATTTGTTCTGACAACATTTTTACCTGAACCTCTAAGCATTGGAATCTGTCCATGTCCCTAAACTCATCCCTCTGCACTCTAAGCCGCTAGTGGTTGAATTCACCCTGATCCGGACTGTTCGGGTACCTTTCAGGAGACTGATTTCTATTTGTTTTTCCACTGACACAGCAGGGGGGAGCATGGCGTGACCATCCTTTGACCATGGTCAACCTGTGGGGGGGACTGGCTATTTTGGGGAGGTGTATAGTTCACATTCTGTGTTTCATGTGGCTGGAATTGTTCCCTCTGTTCACTCATGTTTTCAATCAACCTATCTACATATTTTAGTCTCACTTGATTTCCATAATCCATTGTGGCAGGGCCACACTTAATCTGGGCCCCTAATGCTTGGTATGGCCCGTTATACATTTGATTCTGGGTGTTATTCAGCCCTGGTATATCATAGCGAAATTCCACCTCGGGAAAATACCAAGATACCGAGGACTAATGTATATATTTCTGTCACTGGGATCTATGGATTGCAACACAGGTGTTGGGGGGTGTCCTTTGGGATGTCCTTCACCGATGGTTGTGTGGTGTGTCATTATAATTCGTGCTTGAGCTGTCTCTAATGGCATCTTTCCAGATTTCACCTCTAGAATTGCAGGTGTAGAATCTTTGGGGTTTTGCCTGGATTCCTTACCTTCAGTCTCTTTCTTCTCATTGGGAATATTTGATAAATCTTACTGGCGTGTTCAATTATCCATTCTAGTGGTCTATCCCGGTTAAATTCGTTCACCAACTGTGAAACAATGTCTAGCTGCAGTCCATAAAAATAATCAGTATTACATTATTTTGAGTGAGGGTCATAGGCCACATCAAAACATGCAAATGCCCTCTTTACATTTTGTAGGAACTGGCAAGGAAACCCATTTGGCTGGGCTGACATGCTGAAAGCACCCTTCTCTGCCTCTTGAATAGAACAATATGGTGAGAACTGCCATCTAATCTCTTTCTCAAAATCTTCTCAAGACAGATTCTGTTGCCCATTTAGGACTTCAATAACACTGGTAGAGGCTGGACCCAGGGTAAAATGAAACTAATGTCCATATTTTATTTGTTATTATTTTATTTGTAAAGTGCTCTTGGCCCTGGGGCATCTGGGCGCATGTTTTACAGAACATAGTGTTAACACGAATATCCAGTCTTTTACATAGATTACAGTATGAAGACAGGACAATACACAGTATTGAATACAGTGAGGTAAAGTAAAAAGGGTCACAGCAAATAACAGTGACACAATGGGAACATAGTAAATTTACATTAGAATGGGGGAACTAGAGGGGGAAGGTGTGGTAAGGTCATCCTCTAGTACTTCCTGCCAAGCGTAGCTGTGCTTATGAGTACTGTCCCACAAGATCGGGTTCCTGGAGCCAGTGTTTAGCATTGCTCTTAAATAGATGGAAAGAGGGTTCGGATCTGAGGGAGGAGGGAAGCGTGTTCCAGAGCTTGGCCGCCAGAACCGGGAAGCTAGAGCCTCCAGGTTTTTGGAGCTTAAATCTAGGGATGGACATGGTGTGAATTTGAGCAATTCTTTGTGGCCTTGAGGAGGTGTGCAGGGAGAGTCTGTTAGTGAGGTATGCTGGTGCAAGATTCGCCCTAGCTTTGTGCATTAGAGCAAGCGTTTTAAGGGAGATTCTGTCCTCTACAGCCAGCCACTGAAGGTTGCGTCTTGTGTCCGATATGTGGAGCTTCTTCAGAATGTTGAGGGCAGCCCTGATGGCATTGTTTTGTGTTACTTGGAGTTTACTGATATTTCTGTGGCTGATCCCTAAGTAGAGGGCGTTACAATAATCAATTTTGGCCATAACTAGTGTTCTAGCAAGAGTAATACTGTTGGAGGCTGTGAGGAAGGACCTACATGCAGTGATTAGTTTGCAAGTGTATGCTGACGCTGCAACTACCGCGTTAGTTTGTCTGGTGAAGGAAAGTGCCATCAATGGTGAAGGATTTGAATGCAGTGTCTAATTTATGAAGTCTAGTGTGAGAACCGAGGATTAGTAACTCAGTTTTCTCATTGTTTAGACAGAGTCGGTGATGTGCCATCCAGGCTTGGATGACTGAATAGATTTTGCTGAGGGACTTAGTATCTATTGCGTGGTCTCCAGTGATGGGAATGAGTATCTAGGTGTTGTCAGCGTAATTGGTATACGAGACACCCAGATGATCAAGAATGCTGAAGAAAGGCTTTGTGAAAACATTGTAAAGCGTAGGGGAGACAGAATACCCTTGCGGGGCCCCACAAAGTACTGGTGAGGGTTCAGCGGACACAGAGGGTGAGAAGACCCTCATAGTTCGATTTGCAAGGAAAGATCTAATCCAGGATGTGGCTGTGTCAGAGAAGTGGGCAGCTATTTTCAAGTGGTGGCAGAGAGTTTGGTGGCTGACCAGATCAAAAGCCGCCAATAAGTCAAGCAATAGTAGGAGGGCTAATTTTCCCTTATCTTTTGTCTTGGATTTGCGTTATGGGGTCAATCAAGGCCTTTTCCATACCTTGTCTGGGGCGGAAGCCTGATTGCCTGAGGCCCAAGAGATTGTTTGTTTCTAGATAAACCTGAATTTGCAGGTAGGCTGCCCGGTCCAATATTTTTAGTAAGAAGGGCACAGTTGTGATGGGTCTGTAGTTGGAAGGGTTACTAGGGTCGAGGTAGGTTTTTTGATTAATGGGATGACCCAAGCATCTTTTAGATTATCTGGCACAATTCCTGTTTTAAAGGAGGCGTTAATGAGATTATTAATGAAAGGAGCAAGGATGTGTGCAGCCGCTTTAATGACAGGTGCTGGGCATAGGTCACCCTGACAGTTGGACGGTTTGAGCTTCCTGATGATGTTTTCTACTTCCCACGTGGACAACGGTGAGAAGCTAAATGGTTTAAGTGAAGGCTCAGCCTGGGTGATATTATATAAGGCTGGTTTAGATTCTGGATCTCAAAGTAGGTTACATTTTTTGGCATTGATTTTGGTTTGTAGCATCTATATTTTATCGAGGAGAGCCTTTTGGATGTTGGTACACCATAAGGCGTCTGTGATACATTTGTTAGTGGGGGCATTAGGAGATTCCAGTTCTTTAAGAATCTTGAACAATTCTTTTTTATTGGATTCAGCTTGTTTGATTCGTTTATTGTAGGTGTCTTTTTTGGCTAGAATGATGGCTTCTTTGTAATTAGAGGAAGCTGTACTCAGGGTATTTTTGTTGGCTTCAGACGGGCAGTTTTTCCAATGTGCTTCAGCATTTCTCTTGGCTTTGCGCATCTCTCGTAACTGCGGTGTAAACCAGGAGTTAAGGTAAGATAGTGGTTTGGGTTTACACAGTTTTAGAGAGACTATCGTGTTTAATGCTTTCAGGATGGCATGATTATACAAATCCACTAGGACTGTAGGGTCTGAGTGGGCAGATGATGTGTTATTGAGGAGGGGAAGAATAAGTGGGGGAAGGTTATCTCTTGTAATGTCCTTCTTATTGTGTGTATGAGTAGTTGGGGCAATGTTAGGATTAGGGCTGTGTGGGGTAGCTTTAATAGAGAAGGTTATTTTGTAGTGATCTGACCATATGCAAGGTGTAATGGAAATCAGATTAGTTATGCAATTTAGGTCTGCAAGCCAGTTCAGGGTTCGTCCTTTGATATGTGTAGGTGCGTGAATATGGTCAGTGTAGCCGAGATCTGATAATGTACTAGCTAAATCAAGGGCATTGGTGTCATGGGGTCTTTGAAACCAAGATTAAAGTCTCTGCGTATTATGCTTTGCAAGTTAGGTTTGGCATTGGTGGTAAGTAGTGTTGCAATATCCTCACAGAATGTGGAAATAGGTCCAGGTGGCCGGTAGATAAGATGTACTGTGGCCGTATGATTTGGCGATAGTGGCAGTTTAATAGATAGCGATTCAGCAGATGAGATCTGAAGGTTGGGAATAGCTCTAATATCGATAGAGTTCTTGAATAAGAAGGCAATCCTACCTCCTTTTGTTTGGTTAGTGTTTCTATCACATCTGATGATGGCATAGTTGCCTGGAATGGCAATGGACAGTGCCGGACCTGATGCTGCGTGTAACCACGTTTCTGTGACAGCAAGGAGGTCAAGGTCTTCAGTCGTTTTAAAGTCTACAATGTCCAATGCATTGGCTGGGAGGGATCTAGCGTTGATAAGGGCTACTTTGATCATAGTGTCTTTAGTGTTAGTTTTATGAGTAGATGGTTGAGTAGCAGTTGTACCACTGGTGACAGGGGTGGTACCTATGTCCTTGGCAATGTTGTTAGGGTTAGCGTGAGGAGACGCATATTTGCTGGTCTTAAGTAGGAGAGGGGTTTTTGGGCACAGTCTAGATCCTAATCTTAGGTTTCTATGGGAGGTACTGGCGTGAGTGGGTGGGTGAGGGTTTGGCATGGGTAGTGTCACTTTCAATATCCTGATATGAGGGTGTTCTACAGTTAACCTCATGATAAGAGCACCATTTTGTTGGGATGCATCTAGACCTCAGTCTAAGATTTCTGAAGGAGGTAGAGCATGGTTGATTGGGTATTGGCTTGGTGGTGAAATGTTGAAGACAGAGGGCAGGGTCGTTCAGTTAAGGATTAATGCATGTCATGGTGTCTGTGTTGATCTTAGGCCTGTAGGTGCTGACTTTTGCACGTGTAAGAAGAGAGATGTGAGGCACAATGAGTAGGCTGGTGGTATTCTGGAATATATCGCGCTATTAGGTCCTAGTGCGAACAATAGATACGTGGGTAAGGCCAATACTGATATGCAGTGTATGAAAGAGATAGGTCAGGAACCAGTACATAATGGTGTATAGTAGGCATGTGTAATAAGCAACTGGGATGCTCCTGGTCATAGGTTAGATGGCATAAGTGAAAATATTGTAGTACACAGTGCTAATGTTCATATAAAAGATGGGTACAGCACTAACATGCGGCTGTTGACCATTAGGCTAATGCTGACAATGTGTTGAGTTATGCAAATAGAGCATAGTGATAGGCAAATTTGATCAGTTGATTGTATATAGTTAGGTGCAAAGGTACTGAAATAGACATTTGTTACCAGAGCAGGCTAACTTGGATCACAATGCTAATAATAGTCACAGTGAGACTTAGAAGAGTGGGATGCAGAGGCACGTTAGGGTAAAGTGGATTACATGTAAAATGATGAATACAGGAACTTAGATAAGCAATATTTTAACAAATGCACAAGTTAACAGGAGGCACCCTAGAGAGAACAATATCACTGGATAACGTGTAATGGAGGACAGCCTGTAGGCATAACACTACAATCAATGAGGCTGTTAGAGCTTGAATGCAAAATCGGACAAAGGTGCGAATGTAGAGCAGTGCAGTGGTGGTCAATATAGCAATACAGGCAGAGTGGCGGTAATAAGGCTGATAATAAGGAAGATAGGAAGTGGGCAGGTCGAGTTGATGGTTAAAAGTCAGGTGGCACTCAGGTGCAAGTGTGAAGTGGTCTAGCTGTAGAATCGCAGAATGAGGCGTAGGGAGATTCGTCAGATCACGCAGAAGTCTGGGCGTGATGGAGCTGAATAAGTAAAGGGTGCCGGATTGTGGTAATGGCAAAGGAATTTACAGTTGGTAATGCGTTCAATCATGGCGGTCGGAATACAATTGCTATGTATCGTTGAACTCCGGGTATGACAGGAGGCCTACCAGATAATAGAAGTTGGCACGAGATGCAAGAGCAGGGTGATGTGCCGGCTCTCGCCTTCTGGCTTACTGAGGGTGCGGAAGTTGGCGACAGCAACCAATAGAATAACACTAAACAACAGCCCTGGTTGCTTAGCAACAGGACGCTTGAGGCCCTGTGGCCATTTTATAGCATATCTCGTGCTGGATCATAGATATTGCAGTAGGTAGGTCACGGAGCAGCCAAAATCGAGCACATTTATCACCAATCGTGCAAGGGGACATGAAGGGCAGTGGAGCTGCTTACCCTGCATATCAGCTGATGACAGGATTGCGGTTGTGTGCACAGATGATCGCGTGGCGTTTCAGAGGCACGGAAGGAGTAGGCTCCAGCCCCTCCTTGCATCAGGGTGTTGTCAGAGTGCTGGCTCAGGTGGGATTCACCTATTAATAGTCTCTGGGGGGTGTGCTGGCTCTCGCCTTCTGGCTGACTGAGGGTGCGGAGGTAGGGATCTCAGGCATTTGAAAAATGTCAATTACAACCTCAAGGTGTTCTTCGATACAACTATATGACCCTTTTTTGAATGGCTTGACAATGCCTTGATACACTTAATTACCTTCGGTGCATTGTACAGTGTACTTCCCAGTGTAGTGATTTGTCCCCCACAATTGCTGTTTGCCGGCAGACTCAGCCTCCAGTGTTGGAAAGGAGCCAGTTCTTACTGGCTGAATAACATCTGGCCCATTTCCCAGACTGTGACAGCATTCAGTCTCAGCAAAAGTAATGTCCTTTTGCTTACAGGGATTCGAGAACATTTCCCTATTCATATCAACCCAGACACTGATTTCTCTTCTTATCACCCTGTACTGGGCTTGGAGATCCTGCGTTTGACTGTGAAGGGCAGAATTCTCTCTTCTCAATTGAACAACTTCACTATGCATTTCAGTAACCTGTGTTTTGTAATGGTCAACTGCCTGGATTTTTCTAACATTCTCATCTATAAGTCAAAAAATGTCATCATTCAACACTTGCAATTCCTTGGCTTTTTCACTACCAACTTTTCTGAGCATCTGAATTTCTGCAAATGCTACGTCCCTATCTTTCCAGACACCATCTAAAATGCTTTTTAAATGCATTAATTCTTCCTCACGCTCTGAAAACTGTTTATCTTTCTGCATCAACCCTGCCCTGACATCATCATATTTGGCTAATATCTGTGCATCAAGTTGTCTCACAACAGTCGTTCATGCTCTGCAGCCAAATCACACTGTAATTCAGCAATCACATCAGCATCTTTTTCTCACAAATTAATATGTTTGTGTAATGAAAACCAAATCATGGCACACAAACAGATACGACAGTTGATCTCTTGTTTCCGGTACCCTGCCTGGAGTAGCTGGGAAGGACACATCCATAAAACACACCTTTTAGCAAAGATTTTGCTAAAACCTTCATTTTCAATTTCAGTATTAATTTGTTCCTGCCAATTTGATATTGTATCGGATAACCAGATTAGTAAAGTCAACATCAATCTCTGTCATATTTGAACCCAGTGCAAGCAAGGCCATAAAGAGAAACTCAACATGCAGCCAACACTTTCACTACCAATTCCCACACACTGCACTGTTTGCAGGGGAAGAACAAAGTGTACAAAATTGAAAGTGCACCTAGCCCAACACAATATGCCTATGCTATTCAAAGCTATGCCGGCAAATGCTTCATGACCCCTTCCCGGCCAATGCACCATACATTTGTTGGGTATTTTGTGAGGTTTTCTAGCTTGCCACCAAACACAAGGCTAAACATACATTGGGATAATTTGCTGAAACCAAAAGAAGGACTTAGTCCTGCACCAGGTACTCAATTGCTCTCTCTTATTTATAATGGATTGCTCGCTAATTACCCTGTGTATGTTTAGAAAGTCAATTGTAAAATGATGTATTCATAAAATGGGGAATCAAATTGCAATTACGTTCACTTTATACAGGGCCTCTTGCAGAGAGACTCAGGTTCGAACACACTGTTGGACATATAAATCTTTATCATGGAAATATACCCACAATGGACAGCCACATACATTTCTTTTTTAAAACCATGTCCTTCAGCGTTTATCTATGTATTCTCAAAATATGGACAATGCATAAATGTAATTCATCAGTGTCATTAGAAAGACAGAGAGAAAGCGCATTTAGCAGGAAACAAAGTCAATTCATATTTCACACGTTGTCAACTGCATTCCCCATAGCTCAATAACAGCAAAATTATTCTGAAACCCTTTTTTTACAAAGCTTCTCACAAGAGGTTTGACAGGCGAACACAGAATTATCTGTGGACCTTTGACCTACTTTCAGTACTTTTGCCAGTTTGCAACTGTCTACCCACATGCAACACTCACCCCACAATATTCTATCGCACACAAACACAATGTAATGTCATCACTTGGTTACTTAATGTTTACCCAGGTGCCTGAAGGATCTGCACATGCAGATACAGCGAGGGACATGCTCTGTGCATTCGTTCTCAGCACAGCTTCAAATTCCCCCTGTGGTTCCCTCCTTTTCTCTTCTGCAGAAAGGGTCGGCCCTGATTTGCCTGACTCCGATTGTGCCCAATTCACCTCCTCTTTCTGAAAATTTCCATCCCCCTCTTTCTGGAGCCAAAAGTAAAAAACGCCTCCCTTTTCTCTGTGTCTTCTACTTAAAGCCTCTCTTCCAACTGCCAACTTCATTTATATTCCCTGACACAAAGTGGAAGATCTGCCTACCCCTGACTGTGATGTCATATGTCAACCAAACACCTCCTCTGGATAACCAAACCTCCTGGAAACTTCAAGAATACCATATTCCTTCCCACCCCACATTTGAGCAGAGGTTTAGTTCTATAAACAATTGACTCCATGAGTTATATGTCTTCCTGTGCTAGAACACAGACAATGGGCTAACTATGAGCAACATGATTTTGCACATTCCAAGTTTTCTAACCCTCAAGTCTCCCACTAAAAGAGCAACTTTAATTCTTACATTTATTTCCTAAGCAGCATTTCAGAGCCTGTGTCTGCAGTCCCATTTACATCCCAGTTTGCACCCTAGGTTTGCACCACTGATTTGCATAAAGTGCTACTGGACTTAGCTGTCACATTTTAAACACTAATTTTATTAATGGGATACAGGTTAAAATGTGTAATTAGTTATGTTAGAAGTTAGTAATTAGTCTGTACACTAGCTGAAAATGTACACTGCCCTGACAGGGAAAATCCCAAGTTACCCTTACATTCTGGTTTCTATGAATTCTCAATGCTATCTCACACCAGTGTCTCTCATACAGCTTATCATATCTCTTATAGACAAGTCTGAGTAGTGATTCCTGGCCTAGTTGAAATTTGCACCATCTGAACATTTCCACCAGCTAAATTTCCTACAAGCTCCTTTGTGACATGGACCTTTTTGTCACTGCCACATGGGCATCTGTAACCTCAGGACCTGCTCCGTGCCACGGGTAGGACAGGCAATGTGACTCAAGATACTGATGCAGTAGACCAGAGATACCTACTATGCCTTTGCCATAGAACTGGTGAGAGGGGAATCTGAACAGCAGATTACCCTTTCTGAGAACTACCAGCATCTTTTTATTATTCAATAAAAATCAAAAAAGCCAGGGCTTTACACCCTTGCCAGATGGTAGGTCCTTGCATTGTGAGTCTGAAAAGAAGCTAAGGTAGATATGTCAGATGAAGTAAGGATAATATAGAGGGTACCTCCCTTAATATGAGATGCTGTGAAGGGTCAGAAAAAAAGATTATATATTGAAGTAGAAAATTAAAGGGGCACAGAGAAGAGTCCACCTGTGGATTCTGAATATTAAAATCACCAACAACAAACAATGAACCAAAGTAAGAGGATAACAGTGGCAATAAAGCGTCAAAATTGTCTAAGAAAGAAACTGAGGAATCAGGAGACCAATAGATTATTACGATAGCAATCGATGAGGTCACAGAAAAGGATCCAAAGTGAAACTCAAAAGAAGAGAAGAAAGTCAGTGAGGGAGCGGTTGAAGCAGAAATCTGGCGACTGTGAAAACGAAGACCAACACCACCACTTGGGCGGGTAAGTCTAGGTCAATGCAAAAAGGAAGAATGGGCCAAAGTGAGAGCAGACAGGGTTGCAGATTCATAATGTCTGAGCCAAGTTTCAGAAATAGAAAGAAAATCAAAATTAAATGAGAATAAGAGATGTAGCACTAAATCTGTTGAAAGAAGAGAGCAAGCATTCCAGAGACCAAGGTTTACATAAAATGGAAGATAACGACAAATACTAGGATAAATAAGATTAGTGTAGCTAACTGCTTGAATTATGTCTCTGTCTTTGAAATGTATGGTGTACTGGAAGATGCATGAAGCAAAGACAGAGCAAGAAGGCAAGAGGCTGCAGAACTCATGATGAAACTTCAGTCACAAATGAAAGTTACCACTGTTTTGTAATAGCCTGTGTCAGGCTTTGTAACTAGGTCTCAAGTCTACTTGTGCTGTTGCGCCCAGCTGCCCACGGGCTTGGAGTGCATTACCAAATAAATAAAAAAACAAACAAACAAACAAACAAATCATGCCAAACAAAATCAGCAGACAATGTTTTTGTTGACCTTCCAATGTGACCTGGAATGAACAAGGGCAACCTGGGAAGGTAAGTGCCTCTAGAAAAGTGCATCCTTTCAAGATGGACATGCGGGTAAGGAACCCTGTAAAGTGTGGCTTCATACATTTTTGGCCCAACGTGACCACAGACGATGCATGATGGGTACACACAGCTGCAAGCTGTTGATACAGTGGTGACGAGTGGGGATGCAGCACAAACCCCACCCCTGCAGCATGCCAATCCACACAACCAAGAGTCAATTAGAAGATAGTAAGTTCTTTGCGCCCCATTGGGGTATTTCAAGGGCTAGAAGCACCTGGCCCACATGCTAGAGGTCATGTAACCGCAGATGATGAGGGTAGGCTGACAAAGCTTCAAGGTGTTGCTGCAGCAGCAATGAGTAGTGAGGCAGCACAAGCCAGACAAGCAGAGCACCTGCAGTAGCTGGATCCACAAAGCCAAGAGCTACTCAGAAGATGGTGTTTGAGACAATATTCTAAAGGGCAAGTTAGCAAACCTAAACATACTGGAGAAAGAGCACACAGAACAGGCACTGGGTCAGCTTTTTCAGGGTTTGGACTTTTCTCAAAAGTTTTTATCACATTCACACCCACACCTTACATGAAAACATTCTGGAATATGGTATTAGGATAGTGTTGATTATGTGACAACTACCTGTAACGCTCACCTGGTTCCCACGGGGGCGCTGGTCTAGTCTGGATTGCTGTGGCCTCTTCTAGCGTGATGCGCAGGACCCGGAACTCCGATTGGACAGGACCTCCAAATCGTGCTTGCCTGGCCCGTAGGAATATCCTTCTGTAGATGAGAAAGGGGATTAACAGTCTGCAGAATAGTGTGCTAGCTCCCCCCTTCCCCCTTCCTCCTCTCTAACTTCCTCCAAACACCGGTTTAAGCTCACCTTATGGTTTGGAAGGAGGAACTCTCCATCCTGCTTCTGGTGCAGGGGCGCGTGTTCGTCCAGTTACTTCACTGGTTTTCAGAATGGCGCTGGCAAAATCCACTTGACTTTCCTGAGTGATGCGCCGTAAGTATGAAAGTTCAAAGTTGAAGTGAGGCCCCCTTTATGTTGTCTTTCTAACCTGTGATCTGTTCTTTATTTCAGGTGCAGAATGAAGGCAATGCGTCGAGGGGTTAAACTGCCGAGGTGAGTAGTGATGAGGGCGATCCCTCTAAATGTCCTTATCATTCCCCAGAAATGTCTCTTGTCCTTTCCCCATAGGGGCCGGGGTACGGTACCTGCCAACGGAGCAACGCGGACCCGAAATGTGGAAGAAAAGCTGGTAAGTATTATGGCTGTTAATCAGGCTTTCCTTCTGTGTTCCTTCTGCTCACCTTTTGTTTCTTCCTCTCTCCCCTAGGTGCAGAGATGTGGCGTCCGATGCTGACAGCCGCGATGGAGCCGGGAGATGTTTCGAGGACAGGTGAGTGAAGCGTGGCGCTGCAGCGAGCAATGCAATGCTTTTAAATGGAAGTCTTTCTTCAGGGATGCTGGCGAGAGGATTCCGGATGCAGGTAAGAAGTTTGAAATAGTCCTTGGTTTTCACCTTTCTCTTCTCTTCCTTCCTTGCAGGTCTTCCAGGTTCGAGGCGGGCGTGGCTGGAGTCCAGGAGCAGGAGCAGACACGGTGAGCGTTAAGCTGCAGGAAGAGGAACAACGCAAAGCATGAGCTGCTGTCTGGGCGTGGCTTAAATAGCCTCCAAAGAAGTCCCAGGTATGTATCCTTCCCCAACTAGGTATGTATCCTTCCCTGGCCACGCCCGAGTGAAAAAATAGTCCCTATGAAAAAATAGTCCCTTTCAGGTCTCAGGGAGGCCTGAAGCGTGCAGCATGGTCTGCATCAGGTAAGTGCACAAAACACCTCCCTTTATGAGCCTGGTGCCTATGGCGCCAGGACTGATGTCCAACATGAGCCTGGCGCCAAAGGCGCCAGGACTGAGTCCAAAGAGCCCCTACAAGGGGCCGCTGGGCTTTTACCCGAGGGCATGATGCCTGCTTCCGGGGGTGCTGGGCCTGGCCTGGTGCTCCGGGGGTAGGCATCATGACAGCACTCCCCCCCCAAGGCCCCTCCCAAGGTCGTTCCTTCTGGAGGTTTCGGTTTGTTTGGGAAATTCCGATGGAACATTTTTACCAGCCGAGGTGCATGTACGTGATCACTGGGTTCCCAAGACCTTTCCTGAGGCCCGTACCATTTCCAATCAATTAGATAGAAAAGTTTTGATTTTGAGATCTTAGAATCCAAAATGTTCTTCAGCTCGAATTCAGGCTCCCCATCTATCTGAATCGGTTCTGGTGGCTTTGTTAATCTGGTTCCTCGGTGCTCTGGTTTCAAAAGTGACACATGTAAAACAGGCTGAATCTGCATGTTAGCTGGTAGATCGAGCTTGAATGCCACTGGGTTGATTATAGCTTTGATTGAGTAAGGGCCTAAATACCTTGGATTAAAAGTTCGAGGCCCCTTGAGTGATAGGTGTTTGGTAGCCAACCATACTTGATCCCCTATTTGGTATGGAGGCGCCTCTCTTCGATGCAGATCCGCATTCTTTTTGTATTTCCCTTTCGCATGTTGCAAATGTGCATTTGCATCCTTGAAGGCTTGAGTAATCGTAGAATGCAAATGGTCCACTGCGGGCATTTCAAGGCTCAGAGGTGAGTCCAAGTCTGAAGTACGAGGGTGATGTCCATATAGGGTATAAAGGGGCTCTGACCAGTTCCAGAGTGTATCGAGTTATTGTATGCATATTCTGCCACCCATAAAATGTCCTTCCAATTACCCTCCGATTGGTGCAACATACATCGTAGATATTGTTCAAGGGTCTGGTTCGTTCTCTCCGTCTGACCATCGGTCTGTGGGTGGTGGCTGGTCGAGAGTCTTACGTCGATTTGTGCCAGTTGACAACACTTTTTCCAAAAATGAGAAATAAACTGGCTTCCCCGATCGGAGACTAGTATGGACGGGAATCGATGCAAACAGATGATATTTTCGAGGAATTCTTTGGCAAGAACAAAGGCTGAAGGTAATCCTTTCAACGGAATAAAGTGGGCCATTTTGGAAAATAAATCCACCACAACCAGAATAGTATTGTAACCATTACAAGAGGGCAGGTCCGTGATAAAATCTAGTGACAGGGTGTGCCAAGGTGCTGGTGGAATGTCTAAGGGCTGAAGAAGACCGGCGGGTCTTGTCTTTTGACCTTTGTTTTGGGCACAAACTCCACAGGACATCACGAAACATTTAATATCCTTTCGCCAGGAAGGCCACCAGAATTGTCGTTTAACCTTTTCCTCTGTTTTGGCAATGCCAGGATGTCCTTCCATCAGGGTATCAAGATGACGGGAAATAACCAGTTCTTGCAATTCCTTTTCTGGCAAAAAAAAGCGTCCTTGTAAGTAAGGTAAGCCATCCTTGACTGAAAAGTTAGACCCCCTTTTGATCCAATCCTGCAAGGCTGAAGAGTCCAGGAATTGTTTCACTCATGCTTGAATGTCTTCAAGGGTTTGTAAAGTTGTTATCCCCAAAATTCTTTGTTCAGGAATTATCGGCACAGGTTCTGAGTTTGTGTCTATTTCTTCCATTCCAATTCGGGATAGAGCGTCCGCCTTACCATTCTTATAGCTGGGGCGGTAGGTGATTACAAAATCGAACTCCGCAAAGAACAAAGCCCATTGGAGCTGTCGAGACGATTGAGCCTTGGCAGTTTTTAAATATTGTAAATTTCGGTGATCAGTGATCACGGTGATGGTATGCCGGGCGCCGAGGAGATAATGCCGCCAAGCCTTGAAGGCGGACTTAATGGCTAATAGTTCCTTATCGGTGATCGCATAATTTATCTCCGGCGGCGAGAACTTTCTGGACCAAAATGCTACGGGGTGCAGTTGGTTGGTTTCAGGGTCTCTCTGAGACAGGACAGCTCCCATGGCTAAGCTGGACGCGTCGGTTTCGACTATATATGGGAGATCGGGACGCGGGTGCTTCAAAATAGGTGCGGACGTGAACTTAGCTGTCAACTCCTGAAAGGCCTGTTCGGCTTCCTCGGTCCATTCAAAACGTTTATTTTTTCGCAAGAGTGCAGTGATGGGTTGCACCACACGTGAAAACTCCGGGATAAACCTGCGATAAAAGTTGGCAAAACCAAGCATGCTTTGGACGCCTTTCACCGAACTAGGTGATGGCCATTTGAGAATGGCATCCACTTTCCGTGAATCCATTCGGACCCCTTTAGGTGTCAGGATGAATCCGAGAAACTCAACCTCGGTGGTATGGAAAACACATTTTACCAGCTTGGCAAACAGTTTGTGCTGGCGCAGTTTCTCTAGGACGGCCCTGACATGCTTTCTGTGATCAGATTCCGAAGAGGAGTACACAAGAATGTCATCGATGTACACGACAACACAGACATCGATGAGTTCCCGAAGGACATCGTTCATGAAGAATTGGAAGGCTGCAGGCGCGTTGCACAACCCGAAAGGCATCACCTGGTATTCGAATAGTCCATATTTTGTACGGAAGGCCGTTTTCCATTCGTCGCCTTCTTTTACTCGTACCAGATGATAAGCCCCCAGGAGATCTAACTTGGTGTATACGCAAGCGTCCTTCACCTGGTCAAGGAGTTCAGGGACCAGAGTCAGAGGGTAACGATTTTTAACAGTTATCTGGTTCAATGCACGGTAATCGATACAAGTTCTAAGGTCCCCTTCTTTTTTAGGCACGAAGAACAAAGCTGAGGATGCCGGGGACTTTGACGGGCGAATGAAACCATTGGCGAAGTATTGATCTAAATATTGTCTCAAATGCAGATTCTCTGGTTCAGTAAGGGCGTAAATCCTGCTACAAGGGGGTTGTGCACCGGGCACCAGATCGATTTGGCAATCGTACGATCTGTGGGGAGGTAACGTGTTGGCCTGTTCCTTTTGGAAGACGTCCTGAAAGTCTTGGTACTCTGAAGGTAGTTGCACGGGGACAGAGGTTACTGATGCTAGATTAATCTTTGGATTTTCTGGGTAGCAGGTTTGTGCACAATCCGGGAAGGTTATTCTCTTCGCTCGCCAATCAATTCGAGGATTATGTGTCTCTAACCAAGGGATTCCGAGAATAAGCTGAAACTGTGGAGCCTTGATTACATCTAACACAACTGCCTCCCGATGGCCATCTGGACCTACAAGTGTCACCTCAGCTGTGGAATGTGTTACCGGTCCAGAGGCAATTTCAGTTCTATCTACTGTGGTGATGACATCTTTGTTGGTTTTAGGACGCAGAGGGAGGTTTATCCTAGAGACCAATTCTCGATCCACATAGTTTCCTATAGCCCCGCTATCGATGTATGCCTTTATAGCATGCAACCGTTTAGGCTGTTCCGGATCTACGAGGACCATTGGCACAATGAAATGCGAGGTCTGAGAGTTAGTTTTCAAGCTCGGCAAGCGGACCCCTACGCTTGCCGGGCGTGGTCGTTTCCCGATACAGAGTTTCCATGGATTTTATCAGCGGCTCCTACCACCTGCTTGGGCGACTTAACCGGGCAATCTCATTGAAAGTGTCCAGAGGACCCACAATAAAGGCATAATTGCATCTGTCGTCTTCTTTCCCGTTCTTTTTGAGTTAGGGGTCCTTTAACACCTCCGATTTGCATAGGCTCCGGGGCATCAGCCCCCTTGGGGTTAGCGTGGGTCTTGGCCAACACCCGGGTTTCAAACTTGGACCGATCTGCTTTTCTGTTTTGCAGCCTGTGATCCAATTGGACCACTAAGTCTATATATTCAGTGCATTCTTGGGGCGGATTTACAACTTGTGCCAGGACATCTTTAAGTTCTCCGCGTAGACCTCGATAGAATAACGTGATTCTTTTATCCTCTGGCCAACCAGTTTCCACAATTACTCTATTGAAGGATGCAATGTAGGGTAGAAGGTCTTGATTGCCCTGTCGCAGAGATAGAAGTTCGGCATCCAGAGCCTGTCCCCGGGAGTGTTGAGCAAATAACCTTTCCATGCTTGTTTGAAATCCTTGAAAATCACGAAGAATCGGGTCATCTTGAGTTACCAGTGGGACTGACCAATCGGCAGCACAGCCGCTGAGATATGACAACACAAAGGCTACCTTGGTCTGATCATTAGGGAAGGCCCCAGGTCTGCATAGGAAGTGCAAACGACACTTATTCATGAATACAGCGAATCGTTTGGGGTCCCCAGCAAAACGTTCAGGTGGGGCCAGCAGCATGTTTCCAGGTAGATTAATCTGCACTGGGTTACTGGAAACCACAGGAGCGGGGTTCCCCCCGGAACCGGGTAAAGGAATTTGTCCAGCTTGACCTTGCAAAAGCTATCTAGCCAGGTCATCAGCTCTATCCTTTATTACAATCACTTCCCTCCTGAGGGCACTAGTCTCTTGATGAGCGGCGTGTACTTCGGCCCGTAATTCCCCCAGTAATTGGGCCAACTGGTCAGTTTCGGAAGTTTCCATAGCGCCTGGGTGGGAATTTGTAGGAAGGCTTTGCATTCTGTAACACTCACCTGGTTCCCACGGGGGCGCTGGTCTAGTCTAGATTGCTGTGGCCTCTTCTAGCGTGATGCGCAGGACCCGGAACACCGATTGGACAGGACCTCCAAATCGTGCTTGCCTGGCCCGTAGGAATATCCTTCTACAGATGAGAAAGGGGATTAACAGTCTGCAGAATAGTGTGCTTGCTCCCCCCTTTCCACCTTCACCCTTCGTTCCTCTCTAACTTTCTCCAAACCTTAAGCTCACCTTATGGTTTGGAAGGATGAACTCTCCATCCTGCTTCTGGTGCAGGGGCGCGTGTTCGTCCAGTTACTTCACTGGTTTTCAGAATGGCGCTGGCAAAATCCACTTGACTTTCGTGAGTGATGCGCCGTAAGTATGAAAGTTCAAAGTTCAAGTGAGGCCCCCTTTATGTTGTCTTTCTAACCTGTGATCTGTTCTTTATTTCAGGTGCAGAATGAAGGTGATGCTTCGAGGGGTTAAACTGCCGAGGTGAGTAGTGATGAGGGCGATCCCTCTAAATGTCCTTATCATTCCCCAGAAATGTCTCTTGTCCTTTCCCCATAGGGGCCGGGGTACGGTACCTGCCAACGGGGCGGAGCCGCCCCGAAATGTGGAAGAAAAGCCGGTAAGTATTATGGCTGTTAATCAGGCTTTCCTTCTGTGTTCCTTCTGCTCACCTTTTGTTTCTTCCTCTCTCCCCTAGGTGCAGAGATGTAGCGTCCGATGCTGACAGCCGCGATGGAGCCGGGAGATGTCTCGAGGACAGGTGAGTGAAGCGTGGCGCTGCAGCGAGCAACGCAATGCTTTTAAATGGAAGTCTTTCTTCAGGGATGCTGGTGAGAAGATTCCGGATGCAGGTAAGAAGTTTGGTTTTCACCTTTCTCTTCTCTTCCTTCCTTGCAGGTCTTCCAGGTTCGAGGCGGGCGTGGCTGGAGTCCAGGAGCAGGAGCAGACACGGTGAGCGTTAAGCTGCAGGAAGCAGAACAACGCGAAGCATGAGCTGCTGTCTGGGCGTGGCTTAAATAGCCTCCAAAGAAGTCCCAGGTATGTATCCTTCCCCAACTAGGTATGTATCCTTCCCTGGCCACGCCCGAGTGAAAAAATAGTCCCTATGAAAAAATAGTCCCTTTCAGGTCTCAGGGAGGCCTGAAGCATGCAGCATGGTCTGCATCAGGTAAGTGCACAAAACACCTCCCTTTATGAGCCTGGCGCCTATGGTGCCAGGACTGATGTCCAACATGAGCCTGGCGCCAAAGGCGCCAGGACTGAGTCCAAAGAGCCCCTATTAGGGGCCGCTGGGCTTTTACCCGAGGGCATGATGCCTGCTTCCGGGGGTGCTGGGCCTCGCCTGGTGCTCCGGGGGTAGGCATCATGACAGCACCTTAGCTCCCCTCAGATGTGTTCTGAATGCTGCAGTATGACTCATCAAAGGACTCCGGAAATTGAACCACATCACTTTGACCCTCATCGAACTGCACTGGCTCCCGCTGCAAGCCTATATCATTTTCAAATCCTGCTGCATCATATACAAGACTGTCCCCCTGAAGTCCCCAAGCTATCTCACTGAGAAACTCAGCATTACTTCCTCACCATCAACATCTGACTTGCCCCTTCAGGTTTACAGTTCCGGAAGGAGCTCAAGAACCTCCTCTTCAAGGAATGGGTCCTCCCTTATAGCTAGGACCAAACATTGCCCACTTCATACCTCCCTGTTTCCTCCCCTGGTTACTTGTAGATCCATTGCTGACATATGCCTTCCCTCCCCTGTTGTTAGATCCCCGCTCCATTATCACACCATTATTTATATGCTCCATAACCTTATTCTTCCCCTATTGTAATTGTAAAGTGTGTGTTACTTCCCAAAGCTAGGTCCATGCTCAATAAATACCCTTATAACAATAATCATAATTGGATAGATTTTGGGAGTAGGCAATATATTGCACTTAATGTATTTTGGGGGTAGGAATGGTGTTACACTTAGATGGTTTGGGGCAGGCAATGTATTGAACTTAGATGGATATTGGGTGAGGGTAATGTATTGCAATTAGATGTAGTTTGGGGGTGGACATGGTGCTACACTTGGATATTTTGGGGGTAGGAATGGTGTTACACTTATGTGTAATCTGGGGTTGGGTAAGATGTTGCACTTAGACAGAGCATGGGGGGTAGACATTGTGTTACACTTAAGTGTAATTTGGGGGAAGGCAACCTATTGCACTTAGATTTTCTTTGGGGTAGGCAATGTATTGCACTTAGATGGAACTTGGGGGTATGCATGGTGTTACACTTAGATGTTTTTGGGGGTGGGTATTGTCTTGCACTTAGACAGAACTTGGGGTTAGGCTATTTATTTCACTTAAATTGATTTTGGATGTAGGCAATATATTGCACTTAATGTATTTTGGGGGTAGGAATGGTGTTACACTTAGATGTTTTGGGGGAAGGCAATGTACTGAACTTAGATGGATGTTGGGTGAGGGCAATGTATTGCACTTAGATGTTTTGGGGGTAGAAATAGTGTTACACTTAGATGTAATCTGGGGTTGGTAAGGCATTGCACTTAGACAGGGCTTGGGGTAGACATTGTGTTACACTTAAATGTAATTTTAGGGTAGGCAACCTATTGCACTTAGATGTGTTTTGGGGTAGGCAACGTATTGCACTTAGACAGAACTTGGGGGTTGGCATGGTGTTACACTTAGCTGTTTTTGGGGGTGGGCATTGGGTTGCACTTAGATAGAACTTGGGGTTAGGCTATTTATTTCACTTAAGTTTATTTTGGGAATAAGCAATGCATTGCACTTAAATGCATATTGGAGTAGGCAATGTATTGGACTTATATGGATTTTGGGCGTTGGCACGGTGTTGCACTAAGAGTTATTTTGAGGTGGGCAATGTGTTACACTTAGATGGACTCTGAGGGTGGGCAGTGTATTGCACTTAGACATGATATGATTTGGCATTTATAACGCGCCTATACACAAGTGTTTCAAGGCGCGACGAGGCAAGGGAGGGGAGAACAGTGGAAGACAGACAACAATCCTAGTAGGCCAGGTGTCATTCAGATCACACAAGTGCGAGGATAGGGAGAAAGGAAGAGTGCAAGGGGAAGGGAGAGGGGAAAGTGCAGTGCAGTACATGTAGGAAGAATAAATATGAATAAATAAAACAGCCTGATGGTGGCAAGTGCAAGGTAAGAGCACACATAAGTGCAGGTAAGGGGACTGAAGGGATTTCAGAACCAGATGGATTGTGGGGAGTTGGCAAGGTATCAGATTGGAAGCATATTTGAAGGTGGCCAATGATTTGGACCACATCAATAGAAAGGCAGCCATTGCTTCTGCTCTCAGATGATTTATAAGTGTATTCAAGATGTTTGCTCTGACTATCCATTAGCATGGCTCCCCCAGCACTTGTGGTCTGTATCTGTAACCCGTAGGCATTTTTAATGTTGGGACATTTTTTGTCCTGACAAGTTTTCATTAGACCCACATATGCTGTACATGGACAGGATGAAATATGATTTATTCATAAACAAATAGCTATGTGACGATGTCCTAAAACAGCAAAAATAAATTGTGTTATGGCATGAAATGTGGAGCTGGGACATAAAATGTCCCACAACACGAGTTTAAAGATTAGCATACCTCTATAAACATCAGACTCCTAGTGGGCAAATGCAAAACAACTCATCCTACTTTCAAATTGACCATTTTCAAATTGTTCATTATTTTACTAACTTTTATTCAGAAACATACTCCGTCAAGCATTATCACAATATAATATATTCAAAACAGTCAACAAAATAAACATCAGATAAAACAATAAACCACGCATCATCACTTTGGAAAAGCATCTATCTCTGTGAGAATTCACTATGTTCAACAAAAAAAAAAAAACAGAACAGTACTTAGAAGACACGCCCAAATAGTACATACATGGTGAAGGTTTAAACATCAAAGAGAAGACAAAGGCAAGCACATAGACATTTCCTGCCTGATTCATGGAATTATTTGCACCGAAAACGCAGATTTGCGTGCCTTTCTGCCCGAAAATCCCTGTTTGAAGTATGGGGATTTTCGGGCAGAAACGCGCGCAAATCTGCATTTTCAGCGCAAATAATTCCATGAATCATGTTTGATATTAATATTTAAACACAAATCAAGTATACACATTCATGACATATTGTGTGAATCTTAAACTCACCTACATATTACTTTAAGATTTCTTCAACAAATCAAACTAATCCCGTATTTTACATTTTCGAATTTGCCCTTCCGCAATGTTTATCTTCATGAGGATAAAGTTGAAAAGGGTGCTAGTTTATAAATAAAAAAAAAAGATGAGTACCTCTTACTTCAGTCCCTCGATAGAAAATGTGCTGTCTCTCTCCCATACTTTACAAAACCTTAGCACATCTAATGTTAAGCTCATATTTAAGCCTCAGAACAGGTTTGAGCAAGGACTTCCTAATCATGTGATACGGAGGGCATATGAAATGGAAAAGAAAATGCAGTTTTTTATGCAAGGCAAAGCCCGATTTTTCTGGGTTTCCATTACTGAAAAAGGCGTTGTCCTCAGCCAAAGGCAATCATTTTAAATAGAGCTGTTTCGATATAAAGAGTACGGCCCCGGTTAGATATTCTTCAAAGCCACGAAACAATTTCACATCCAGGTACTTTTTACAAAAGCTTTCCTTTCCTGCAGCTCTTCATTGTATCTTGAAGTACCCAAGTAGAATATGCTTCTTTTACAGAAGGTACTGCTTGGTTACTCAGACAGGTTGGATTTTCATATGAATAACTCAAAGTTAGAATAACAAATATCTGCTTCAATTATGTAATCCATTCCGAAATCTATCCCCCTAACTGGATAACACATCTTTGAGGGTTTTTGTATAAGGGACAATTCATCCATGTGCTTCAAATCACAAGCTGTTTTTGGAGAGCACCATATTTTCTAATTTGCAATATCCACAAATCCCTGTACGATAGCGGGCTGCCGTCTTCCCCATTGCTTTGCACACGTTGAGGGTCAGAGAAATTGTTTGATCACTGAACCATTTGAAGAAGCTTAATGAAATGTTGACCCTCTTCAATAACTGCTCATTTTAATGACATGTTTTGTTATTCAGACCCTCCAGGATATTGCAGCATGAAATGGCAAATTTTGCGGCACAAACCTTTATTTATTGCTGCATTTCTGCTGGACATTTTTTATTCACTGGCACATTGGAGCAAAGAGGCAGTGTGCAAGGCTGCAAGAGAGACAGGGTGTCATTAATTGTACCTTTGTATCAGTTTAAGAGTCCCAGATGCCTCTGGCTTGGCAGAACATTGTTTGTTTTGACTATGTTTTTGGTGTAATGTGCATTCCCATTTAATATTAACTGATTTGATCATTTTCAGTTGCAATGCTGAAAATATTCCCTATCTATGTTCTTCAATCCCCAAACAACCACACTTCTCACCAAAACACCTCACACATCTCACCAATTCACCCATCACAATTTGCACTCCCAAACGTTTCACTATCAGTAACACACATAACTCACTTGCTCGGTCACACTTACATGTCACAACTTGCACTCCGTATTCCCAGCCACACTTCAAATCATACTCCCAATGTACACCTTATGCTCCCCAATTTCTCCTGCAGCATACAGTTGTTCATTCTTTCGTACTACTTCTGCATCTGATATCCTTTCTCCCATTTTTTCACACTCTTCCTTCATCCTTTTTCACAATCTGCAGCTTTCTAGCCAACCACTCTGTCTATGCTTTCTGGCTCACTGCTCCCCCTGACCCCAAGATTCCGCTACTTTCTGTACCACTCCTGCCTCTCTGATTTCAGGCCCACCGCTCCTGTTCTGATTTCTGGCCCAGCGCCCCCCTGCTCCCTCTCTGCTCTCTTGTCCACTGCTTCCCCCTCTCACCCACTGCTCTCCCTCTGCTTTCTTGCCTATCACTCCACATCACTCACCATCTCAACCTCCTTTCCATCTCATGTTATGACTGTTTTTGTAATGTTTTAAAATGTAGATGGTGGCCCAGATCCTTAAATAATGGGGCATCTAAAAATAGAGCAGCCGATATGCTATTTTTAGAGAACTCATTTTTGGAAATGAGCAGGTCACCTTATTCTCAAAGTTGACCTGTGCAGTTCCACAAGGCTGAGTTTTAGGGCAAATGGTGCGTTGGCCAATCCCCATGAATACATAAGAGTCGGAAGCGCTCTAACGACAATGTTCTGCAAGCTCCCAGTGCATCTCACTGTGACAAGACCTTAAGGGGCCTGCCACTGTAAAATGCAATCCAAAAAAATGCATTTCTATCCTGTTTGAGGAACGGAAATGCCAGTGAGACTGCAGCAGTTCATACCTCTGCGGTCACACTTAAAATACATTGCATGACTGTGTCAGGAAAGACTTGGTCGTGCAGCGGCACCCCCGTTGCACCTATTCAAAGCAGGCGCAAAGGGCTGTCTACAATTTCTGCACATTTGAAAGAACATCTTGTTTGTAAATTTGGGATGCACTTTTAAATGTGCAGAAATGCCCCCTAATTTGTGCAAATGCGCGAAGGCATGAAAAAGGCCATTTGAATGGGTGCATATAAGATGGGCCCATTCAGATGTCCTTTGTGGATTGGGCTGCTCTTTTTTCGTCCAAGTGATGAGATGTGCTTCTGCATTTAATATTGAGTGTAAAAATCTTTTTTCAGAAAATGGCCCTGGTGTCTTTTCATTCTTAAACTATTATTTTTGCAAAAGCTGCAGTTTTTGCAGGTGTTATTGCAAAAACTCATGTTTTCTAAAAAACAATTTAAACAGCAATTTACTCAGCATTTTGCATGATTGCAAAATCGCTATAAGCAGGAAGTCTGGTTATTGTGATTTATACCACACACCACACCCATTTTAATGGTCTCCAGGTTCTCTGGTGGATTTGAAAAGGAATGACGTTTTGGAAGTGTTTGTAGGATCGAGAGGGGGAGTGCAAGAGAACTTTGATGTACTGTTTGCTCCTTCAGTTTGGAAAAACCTGCCGCTGTGTGTTTTATTTTTCAATTTAATTGGTAATAGTTTGGCGATATTTTGTGTATGAGTCTGTATGGGGTGGTTTGTGGGTTGTGGTTTGGTTTTCTGTAGTGTGTTTGGTTTGGAGTGGGATTGCAGATTGTGTGCAGTTTATGGCGGCTTCAGGTTTCCACTCTTTTAGAGGTATGTGTGTGTTTTGTTTTGGTATTTGTGGATGAGTATGCAGGATATTGGAACGCTGTTAGTAGTGTTAGTGATGCGGGTGGTCTGTGCCCTCCATGCCAGGGTTATGGAGGTTTGGCAGGGCTCAGACTCTTCTCTGGTGGCCTGCGTTAAAGTCTTTTATTTCCTTGGGTATCCAGGTTTAGGTTAATTAGGTTAGGTTGCTTGTTGGCATTTCTCTTGTGTTGTGATGGCTGTTTCCCTGTATTCTGTTTAGCCCGGTGCAGCGTATGGGTAGTGTTGGCACCGCATGGTGTGAGCAGGAGAGGATTTCTTTGCTGTCTATGCATTTGGCCACGACCCCCCCTCTTCATAACTGTCAGCACCTTCCCAGAGTGGCGAAAGCCCAGTGCAGCATAATGGCAGTGTTTGCGCTGCATGGTGGGAGCAGGAGAGGATTTCCTTGCTGTATATGCATTTTGCCATGCCCCCCCCCTTGATTACTGTCAGCACCTTCCCAGAGCGGCGAAAGCCTGGTGTAGCATCATGGCGGTGTTGGCGCTGCATGGTGTTTGCACCGCAGTTAAGCGCTGAGGCCAGGAAACCACCCACCCTGCTCCTACGTGTGTCTGTTGAAGTCTTATGGAGGAAGCTAGGGTCGCAAGTGAAGTAAAGTGAATCACGAAGCAATACCGGCAAGGCAAGTGAGCACCACAGAGCTTTTACAACCATTCTTAAAGAAGAAGGCTAAAGGTTTGGATATGCAGAGGTCATTTCACTGATAGTTGTTCAGTAGCCCCGGGGGCTTCCCACTTGTTTCTCGGATTTATCAACGATTACACTGGCGATTTTACTGTTTAAATACAGTTGTACTTCTTTTCAAACGTAACTTTTTTTTTTATCAAACAAGCACAACATGATACCTCCCTAGAAGGGGTGCTACAGTGTCATGCAGTGGGGTGAAAGCAGTGTTTTCCAGTAACACCCTTAGGCATAGGGGGGCAGTCGGACTCTGGGTGCCCCTCGACCCAGTTGTGCGTCCTTTGCCCTGAAGGCTGGACGAGTGTTGTGTAGTTCTCGGTTTACCTTGTGCTCTTACCTTGCGCTCCCAACTATGAACCTTTTCGGTATGGAGAACAGACTTGATTTGTTTTTAATCCTGTGTTTATTTTTAAAAACAAATGTTTTCATTCGGCCTGAATCGGCTGCCCTGAATTTACATATTTATATATTTGTTTATTTTTTTCTGTCTATTTTAACTATGTACCAATATTTTTGCAATTCCTTTGCAATTTTTAGCTGCAATTGCACAGTTTGCACAATAGCTGGTTAGTCGAGTAGGGGGGTATATATAATATATATGCATAATGTTCACATTTTATTTTAGTTTGCGCTATTTTGCATGGTCATGCAGAGGTCATATAGTATCTAGTGAGTTACTGAGTTCCCGGTACAGCATGAGGCTCAGAGATTCCTTCAGTTTATCCCATACATCTTTTTCTTGTAAAATGGCAAAAAAGAAAGCAGAGGGATTGTTTCCCCAGAGTGCCGCAAGAAATAACATTTCTAAAATGTTGGAACCAATTAGTGAGGTTAATCATTTAATCTCAGAGATTAAGGGTTTTTTGCACGATATCGAAGACTTCGATGTAGCCGTTTATTTAAAACGAAAAGATAAAGTGAAAATTGCAAGGGCTGGACAGGTTCATTTACTGTGTTCAGTTGGAAAGAGTCCCCTTAATGTGAGATCTAAGTGTGTTGTTCTGCCCGAGAACGCAGACCTGATAGATTTCTGTGACACTGACCCAATCCCAAAAGAGAACCAAATTGGCTACATAAAATGGATGGCCGAAAAGGTTGATTTGATGACCCCATTTGAAGTTTTACATTTCTCCCGGGGCAAGAGGGTCACACAAATTATGTTTTTCCTATCAAAAATAATTCCACAGCCTTGGTTTTTGAGGGGGTGGATATTATGGAAATATATAATGAATCCACCGTTTTAAGCATGTTCGGACCTGCACCTAAAGTTATATCCAAAATCAGTTCCAACAGTCCTTCAGCGAAAACCAGGGGTGGTTCCAGCTGCTTCCCCTCTGGAAAGGGTAGGGTAAATCCTGGTGGTGGGACAGAAAGTTTAATTATGATCCCAACAGCAAATCACTTTGATCCACTCCTAAAACAAACCATCTCCCCAGGTTCCAGCACCCCATCTAGTAGAATCCTCTGGGGTTAGTAATAGTACCACAGGGGAACCTAATTGTGCCAAAGGAAAACAGGGAAAAGGAAAGATTCGGATAAAGTGGAAACGAAAGATGACAGTCCCGGCATCAAAGAAGTGGTCAGGGCCTAAACAGTGCACAGTAGACACACAGACTGAGCTTTCTAAGATCCCTTAACTCAGTAACACAATCCCTAGCTCAGTCCCCCTCACAGAATCAATGGGCGAGATAGTAAGATATTCTTGCAACCAAAGTAGACAGTACAATTGACTTATTAAATACTTGAAATGTGGAAATTAGGGAAATTAAACGTAACCTTGTAGAACAGAGTAATCCTATGGTTGTAAAACCCCACAAAACATTGTAAAGGAGGGTTCAGTGGGGATTTCTATGGCAATTAGTAAAAAATGCCCACTTAGCTCTGCAAGTAATATGCCCAGAACAGTAAGGGCCCCCATGCCCACCCAGAGGAGGGCATTTGCTCAGTGGCGCCCCCAGCCATTTTTCATAGGGGTGGCCTGATGAGGCCACATGAAATCTTGGGGTGGCACACCAAAACAAACACATAACTGAATTTCAAGAAATCTCTTATGGTGATGTAGTATATAGTCCAGTTGAAAACTATGTGTATATGAGAGAACGAATTGCACATTGATATAGTTCCATGTATTATTTAAGTTAACTAATTAATGTATCTGATGAGCATAGACTAATACCAGTACCACATTCAAGCATGCGCACAATCCCAAAATACAGCCCACGAGACACCAAAATCTAAATATCCTTATGCTACAAGCAAAACACTTCACACACACACATAGACCAAAAAATAAACTAAATTATAACAACGCTTGCTACCACTAATAGGGAATCCACATAGTTTCTCCTCTTGTATTCATGCACAGCCCATCCAAAGTGCAAAGAAATATGATATGCCATATGTGCAACTAGTCAACGTGAATTAACTAAACATAACGCAAAAACATACAGATGTTACATGTTGCTACCACACCAGGAATAGACCAGCCAAATCTGAGTGGCTACTCAAGTAGATGTACTTAGTCTACAAATTAAGTGTGGAGCCACTAAAGACCCAGCTAGCAGAGAATGTTCCACGTGGAGTAAAGATCGTGGAAGAGAACAGCTAAATTATCCTGTTTTGTGGAAAGGGACAGTTGTAGAAAAGGAACAAAGAATGGCGAATCTGGGAATAACACCTCCAGCCAAGTTGTTGGACAGACCGGGAGAACCCATTACAGAGTGGGAAGACTTGTTCAAGTTTTATTTACTAGCAATGGGTGGCAACACATTTTCGGATGGACCCAAACATACCACATTAATGAACTGTTCGGGCAAAGAGGCAGTAAGTAAGCCTTATTAAGAATACCTTGGATCCACTTGCAGCAGCGCAAGCTATAAAAGCAGTGGTGACCAGGAAGAACAAAGCTCCAAGTGCTCGAGGAAGTCTATTAGTGGGAACAAGCTTCAAATGTGCTTGTTTCCTGTATGAATTCATAGGTCACATGGTGTCGGACCCAGGTTGTTCAGCAATAAAAGGGGTGTGCTGAAAATATAGCAGGAGAGGACAGTTTGCTAAAGTGTCACGATCATATTATTCAGGGAGGAAGCAACCCGGACAGAAGGCTCGAATAAACATGGATGAGGCAAGAGAATATTCTATGGTGGTGGTCAGGGGAGTATCCAGCAATTGCAAGAGTGGGGGTGTGAGCCACTAAAAAAGTCCTGCTACTTTCCCCCCAAATGCAGTGCGCGCAATTCTGTACGGTCTCATTCGCACCCCCAATCCACCCACACCTGCCCCAATCTACTTTTTTGGTAACATTAGTGGCAGATGGCATTTTAACACAACAAAAACAAGAAAATTGCAGAATCATTACAGATGCAGGGAACTCATCTATTAGAGCTCTGTCCAGGCTCTCTTAGGCAAAATACATGCAAACCTCCAAATGTGCATAAGGATTGCACCAATAGAAATGACTTGACAGAAATGGAAATTTCAAGGAATATCATCAGTCTTTGATACTTGGAGGCACCATGGAAGTGCCTTTAGAATAAGGTGCCATAAGCAAGCACTTGCAACCACACCAACAGATATCCACATCATGACAGCTCTGCTGAAATGGAAAGAACTGTACTCATGTTTGTATTAAGTAAAATGCATATCGTCGTTACAGAAACACTATTTTCAATTCAACAACAAAAAAAAACCTCTACCTTTGGCGATGGTGAACCGCAGACGTAAACCACTGGCCAGACCCTGCACAATTGTTCCTAAAAGCCTTTTGCGCACAACAACCTACATGCAGTCTAGTCGAGGATGGAAACTCGGAAATAAACACAGCCTGGCTGGAAGCATGAGCCAATGCAGAAATGCGCACATCCAGGCTCAGGATGTGTTTATTTCCGGGTGCGTATGCTGCCATTTTACTAAGGCCTGCGGTCTGCTTGTCTGCATTTCTGCAAGATGAGTGCCCGTTCAAGTGTTCTCACCTTTCGGCTTTGTTTAGTGTCACAGTGGCCTCTCATGTTCTGAGGATCTAGGTATGCACAGTGTGCTTATTCAGATACTTATTGGGAAGCATTGCAGGATAGTGGCTGTCATGGGTAGGCATTGCATGCACAGCCATGTCTGCAGTGAAAGCAAGGCTTGTTTCCTGCAGCCATCTGTGGGTGGAAGGGCAAATTCCCAATTTTGAGATATACTGTACAGATGTTCCAATTTTTAAATGGAATTGAATTGAATTGCTTTATCCCTCTTATACATCTTAACCTGTGCTTGGGTCAGTTATTGCTTATAAATAAATCAACAAACATACATGCATTTTTCCTAGTACGTGCAGTGCAGACGCAGCGTGGTAATAAACATGTTCTTATAGTGCTCTCAGCATCACTCTTTGGTTCCAGTTCTGAACTGTTTTCACTTGGGTTCCCTACCCAAACCAGTTAAAGAATTAAATATCCATTATCCTTCATGATGGACAGGTACTGCATATCTATATTGTTTGGGGGATAGGAAAAACTCTATAGTAAAATGTACTTTTTAGTTTTCATGTAATGCTTGATACAGGGTTTAAGTTATTTTGAATGCTCCCAATTGTGCCAATTTAGGGGATTTAGGACAAGCGATATAAGGTGATTTGCCAAGAATCACACAAATTGCTTCAGTGGAGCTGGCATTAGAACTCTGGCCTCCCTGTTCATACATCAATTTAGCAGCCCTTTGTTGAGTAAAGGTACAAATAGGAGACATCAATGCTATCATTTACATACGCCGGGTGGATAGCTCAGGGGCAACTTGACAACATACATAGCAACACAGGTTTGAATCCTGGTCTTGCACTTAGAATACCTCTCTGGTAATTATAAAGATACCCTGGTAACACATGCTCCCCACAGTCACCCAGGGATCTTTTTATTTTCCCAAGGGTATCATGAATTCAGCTATGCTATACATTGTGTAGATAGGTAGGTGTACAGGGGCCTTCACTACATGTTGAGTTGTAGTATTCGTGCTGAAGATTCTTTATGATCCCGTTTGGCAGGGTAGATTGTAGTTTTCAGTGCTTGTGACTAATGGTGCCTCCCCTGTTCAATGGGCTAAAGGTTTGCACAGCTGAAGCAATGACGACCTGCTCAATGCGTGTGCGTGAGTGTTTGGGGGCAGAGGTGCATGGGGGTCTTCACTTTTAATCTTTCCTGCTATAGTCATTTCATAATCTTTCCTGCTATGTTTTAAAAAGATAGTTTAAAACCTGAGAGGGAAATAGTCCACGTGGCCGTGGTGCTTGTGCCATGCAAGGGCCTGTGTCTGGATGGGATGACAAAAGGGCCTTTCGCCCAGAGCAACAACAAAAACGTTCACTGCCACAGCTCCAGTGCTTATTCTCGTGTGAACTCAGTACTAACAATAATGTGTAGCGTGGAGTGAAGGTTTTCATGTTCATACATCTCTATGTAGTGGGCTGAGAGAAAGAGAGTGTTCTGGAAGGACATCATAAATTCATATCTCAGCAAGTTTTTTGCTTGTTTGTTCAGAATATAGAGGGACCCAACTCGAAAGGAAAATGTAACTAATTTAAGCTGTTACTTGGATGGAGTGGGGACAGTCACTTTCCCTGCTCGTGCTTTCTCTCCCCCCCGCCCTCTGTAGTCGCTGAATCCCCAGTCCACCTGCTCTTGCTTCCTCCCTCTCATCATCTTTTGTGTCCTCTCTCCCACATGATGCCTTTCTACTTCTCCACCTCAGGCCCTCATTCGGGGTTCACTGACTGAGCATGTGAGATCAGTCAGTAATGGGGGGGCTACCATCATACGTGCCACTCTAACCCTGTGGCAAAAAAGCAAAAAAAAAAAAGACATTTCTTTTTGCACCGAACTGTGCATGTTATTTGTCCATGCACAGTTCAGTGCGGGAAAAAAAGTATTATTTTGTTTGCTTTTTTGCAGGGTGGCCAATGGGGGGGCCAGCATTTTTATAAGGGTGGCCATGGCCCCCCTTGGCCACCCCCTGGGGGCGCCCCTGCATTTGCTGTACAAACAGGGTTATGTGAGCCCCGCACATGAGCACACATTCCTTCTATATCAGCCACATGAGATACAGAAGGGTTTTCCCTTGACAGGCTCAAACTTGACTCCAATAAGGAACCCCATTATTTGCAACCCAAATGTTTCGAAAGTGAACCCCCAAGCAAGTGATTACTGCACGAACATTCCCAGATTAGCTGCTGGACAGCATGAAGACCATGAGAGCTTGAAAAATAAATACTCAGACTGGAAGATGTACATAAAAGGGGTGTCTCTCGGTTGTCTACGACGATATTCTGTCATGTCAGAGGGGCAATACACCAACATCGTTTCTAGGGCATAATGGGTCCTCTCTCATAGACTATGTATTGATTTCAGCAGCAGAATGGGCCAGGGTAATTACCTTGCTTCTTGCCGTATGCAGTTCCACAAGATGTATTACTTTGCTCCCCTGTTATTAATATAATGTTAATGCTATTCTTTTTATTATCCATTATTTTTGTAGCATTGCTACATATCTGTAAAACATTTTGGAGAAAAACTCAATGAAATCAAATATCAATAAATAAAGAATGCAACAGGCCACAGGTTGTAATCATAGTTTACACACATTCCACTGTGCACGTGTTTACAAGATCTCATCACATCAATCGGCCATTCTCATTAACGTTTTAGTAACATTTAAATACACATTACATTAAGATAAGCAAAAGTAAATATCATTATCATCTTTCAAAATGTAGCACCTGATGCACTACACTTTAGAATAAATAAACCCACTTGTAATCTGTACATGCATTTTAAATGTACCATTTATTGAAAATATTTAAAACATCTAATATGACGAGTTAGCTTTCTTTCATCGATGGGTGAAATTTCAATGTTTTAGGGGATGTGGAGTTTTAGGGAAACCCCCCCAAAAATAATAACAAATCAATTTCACTGTGTTTTTTCCAGTAATAAATACTCTGGAAAAAAAACATGGACATTTCACTCCTTGATGAAATGACATAGAACCAATATGACTATTACAACCACCAACATTACTACCTCTGATAATAATAAAGGTTCTAAATATAATAATGATAATATAATATGGTGAATAATATTGATAATATGTATCTGTTTCAATGTAGTCCTTATTATCACAGTTTCACACCACTAAAAATAAAGGGTGGTACTAGAACAAAGGCCCATGAAGTAAAGTAGTAAGTAAGACAGACAATGAGCTCTGTTGTAGGGAATATTAGGTTAGTATACCTCAGTGGCAACGCGCTCGTCTTGGAAGCAAGACGACGCAGAGCAACAAAGGTTCGAATCCCGGGTCCACACTTAGAAACCTCTTCAGTATTAAGCGCGTTATAAATAACCAATTATATTAAATATATTTTACAAAGTATGTTGATTAAAAAAGGTATTCCCTGCTGTTCTAAAATCTCTGGTACCAATCAGGTTATTTTGCAGGCACAGTTATCAAGTCCAATGCAAGCAAAGGGACACACAAATGTAATCTTCAGTCTGTGACATAGGGTTTTGTCATGGTTAATAAGCAAGGCATTCCAACAAGGCTGGACTGGGAACCAAATCCCACAAAGGAAAGTATTGCCAAACCAGACACAAAAATAATCTCTAATGACTGAATTATTTCTGAGAGTCCACTTGACCACCTGGGCGAATTAGGTCCTCCCACCTACAGACATTCTTAAAGCTAATGTTTCTATACGTTCTGAAAAATATATCATACCTTTAGGGAGTAGTGAATTATCTCACTTAATTGTGCAGATAGCAAAGAAAGCATTGACTAAAGCATAATATAACACCCTTGTTTACTTTAAATATCTCGGTTGGTCTCTGGTGTGTAACATTTTGGACAGTCAATGGCATTGCCCACTGTGATTACAGAAATTCTATTTCATTTTATCTGTATCCTAATTTTTGCAGGAGCTCTGCTGGGTCTCTTCACCAGGACTCACATCCTTAGAGAGGGAAGAAATGTGTAATGGAAAAATGAGAGGCTTAGAGTCCTTGAATTGAGAGATATGGAGTGGGCATGCTGGAAAGAACGGCTAGGAAGGAACAAAGAGAAAAAGCACATGATTGGAATGGGAGACGGAATGGAAAGAGAAAGCTCATATCTCAAAATGGTGGAAGAAAGATAACAAGGAAGCACACACATGGACACTATATAGAGTGAACACAGGTATATAGAGAAGAACTACAACAGATCAGCATTTTAGACACTGTCTGATCTTACACAAATGTACCTCTCTAAGAAAACAACCTATATTCCTGGCATTCATTGATCTCTAAATGGCCTTTGATTTGGTACTGCGTGCCAATCGTTGGTGGTCTATAACCTGATGGAATATTCCAACTAACATACTCTGTGCAATTCACTACTTATATGATAACAATGTCACCTCCTATAGTTTGGTGAATGCAAGCTGAATGGTCCCAGCCAATTTCAATAAACAAGGGGACCAGACAGTGCTGTGTTTTAGCACTCCTGCTTTACCTTTTGTAAATCAATGGCCTTATAATGTCACAAAGTAAATTAGATGCAACACACCTAAGCTAGGAGGTCTCAGATGGTTTGCATAGGATGCAGTATTAATATTGTGAATGCTTTGCAGGCTACAACTCCCATTGAATGCATTTACTGCTCAATGTCCTGAGCTGGGATAAGTCAGTAATATTGTACACATCATGATATGCTCTGCTTCTCAAGCTCTTAAAGTTCCCTTTTCTTTTTCATGTAATTTAAGCGTTGCACTTCTTCAGGGGCTAGAAACCTGTGATTTTCTAGGCACTCGATTCCACCAGCTACTGTCCTGGTTGCTCCATGCCGAGAAGAGTGAACTTGCAGGGGCTATGAAAGGCAACGTGGTAATTAACTTTGCTTCACTCTTTAGAGGAAAGGCTTTATCTCATGCGCTTTAAGTCTATAAAGCACACGCAGTGTCCACAGCGATCTATGATGCTAAGCAACGGGGCAATTGTCATTCCTCTATCTGACAAAGAAGGGAAGACACGATTTTAAGGCACCTTATGTGGTTACCATATACTGCCCCCTATGCTCCAGCAAGGTTTGAATTTGGTATAATAGAGATTGCCTATCTAACTAAATCGAAACCTCTTTTGTAATGGCTAAGGCTGTGGAATAACTCTGAATTGAGTTAATATTTTCCAGTCTTACATTATGTTTACGCATAATATAATGCAATCAAGATTCTGCGGTTCCAACATACTACATTTTCATTTCCCTTGGTCGTTCATGTCTCTAGAACAATCCTTGCGTAGAACTGTAAATTAGTTGTGATCCCGGCAATTAATGACTGAGTCTTTAATGAAGTTGGTTTGCGCTATAACCAAAATTCAGTGTCACGGTATCCACTGCTTAAATTTAAGCCAGGGACTGAAAAGTATATTTATTTTCCTGCTGAAATGTTTAAAAAAATACCAATAGCCAAATTGCATCTAGGAATGCTTTACCAGCCTTTGGGGACAAGACATGTCCTCATGAGCCCAATGAAATGAATGTGAATTTCAATATGTGTTCTTATGCCCTCTATATCAGCAACAGAGGAAGTTGGTGGTAAAACGACTAATGAATATGAGAGATGCAATGACCTTCCTGAAGCTTAGTTGACTGCAACATAGGATTATGTATATCACTGTGATAAGCACAGACCCGGGATCAAACCCGTGCATCATCTATGCTTTCAAGGCGAGCACGTTGCCCCTGAGCTATCCTCCAGAGACTTATCACAGTGACTTTTTCAATGAAGGGCTGGACATTAAGGAGTATGTTTTTTTATCAGCTATGCAAATGCACCGAGATGCAATATTGTGCTTATCTGGTTTTGCGTTAAGGAGTGTTCATGTTGCAACTAGAGGTTGTTGGTTTTATTATGACTTTTATTATAGATTGTATTTTATGAATGGATTCATGGCAAATTGTCAAAATAAAGCCACTTGATGATGAAAAGGATGATGATGATAAGGATTATGTTGAGAAGAACTACGGTATGCAGGAATGGAGTGGCAGAACAAAAGTTAGAGATCTAGCCCATCTGACCACATATAGAAGGGGTCATCAGCAGTGAGAAAGTATTGGAGGAAGCACCATACCCACTCGAGTTCCAGTCCAGCACAGAGAGTGCTGGCTAATCTGGGGCAGCTGCTTTCTGCATTTCTCATTACAGGGATGACATTGCCATTTATTTAAAATACATAATTGGTTATTCTGTTCATAGAAGCATATACTCAAAACCTTTCAGAACAGTAGATTTAGTAATGCGCTATTGTGATGTGATATGATATGGCATCTGTAACGCGCCTATACACAAGTGTTTCAAGGCGCAATCTCCATGTGGACTACACTATATTGGGGTACCTCTGAAGGAGTTGCAGGGTAAATGAACACTGTTGCTTGTTGCATAATAAATGAATACATTAATGAATTAATGAATACAGGAATAGTACAGGTCTATGAACAGATTCACTCATGAACTTTCTAACTGAAAGACTGTCATTGAGCCCTAAACAATTCTAGTATTCAGCAATATAATTGCCCTGAAAGCAAGGTGGTTGGTTTCATTGTGTATTTTCTTAGTTAGAATGTTCCTTAGATAGGTATCTGAAGTTTAAATTGAAGGATTCGGGAATGGATAGTGCATGATGGGTGCAATACGCTACATGGCCATGTGTATATAGTTATCTTTTCTAAGTTAACTGACATATTTTGTAGCCTTTCCATAGATGCATTGGTGGGTTAGGCAGAGGACCAAGGTATAGATTCTGTTGAGGGTGACTCTTTTGGACCTTTCTTCCGGTGCTGACAATGTTGTTTGTGTAAATGATTAAGGATGGATATGTCCAGAGGGCTAGATGGTTAGAGTTATACCTATATCAAGAAAGCCATTGCAGCCAAATATGATTTCCTTTTCCTAGTCACCTTTTTAAAGTCTAGTTGAAAATTGGGGATATTTTCCCAGTTTGGTAATTTTATGCATATGTCCCCCAGCATTCAAGCATCCCCTTTTGTAGGTGATACAAACCCCTGAGTTGGCAATTCCTGTAGAATCCACACTGAAGTTCTGCCAGCCCAGCTGTTCTTCCTCTGCCCTGGATCAAGAAGCTGGGTCTGTCTCAGTACCATCCTCAGTCATAGAGTCTTGATGTCTTGAAGAATCCAAAATTGGATTTCAGATCCTAAATGAGCATGGTTTTACAATGATATCATTTTCTATTGAATATAGTGAAGAAAAAAAGTCTCTTTGTACAACAAGTTATGATAAGCTATGTCTGTATTGAAGCCAGAAATGATTTGTATTCAATTGACTTTTTTCTCCCCCTCTGCAACTTCAAAGAATCCAAAGTACATCAAGCAGACTCATTCTGAAACTTCGAAAGAGGAGGTACCTTCAAAGCGCATATACAACTGCTTTCGCTGGAATGGTGCATGGAATGGTGCATTGGATTCAATATAAGGCATTGCACCTGGCATCCCAATTCATTAACAAACTGCAACCTACTGATCTGTTAAGCAGAAGCTAATTTTCTAAACCCACAAAATCCCTCAATTCCCACAATGAAAACTATCAGTTGTCCTGATTGTTTAGTGATTAGTCCACAACTCCTTGCCACATCAAGCAGCTGTATGAGGTTTTGTCTTATTGGGGTAAATCCAGGATTTGGTGGTATTTTCCTACTGTGATATTTTGGTGGTAAACTGGCGGTAAACTGGCCTTACATTTACAGATAGTTTAGTATTACTCTATTGTGGTGATAATATAATATTAGCTTGTGTTGGTGGTAGTTTTAGTGGTATCTTACTTTATTGGTATTTTCAGAAATACCTTATTTTTGTGGTATAGTGGTGAGCATGTTTTTTTTTACTACAAGCCCATCATAAAACAAACCTTTCCTCTCTATTAGAATGTCTTTTGGTCGCCTGTAGAGAACCCGCAAGCCTATCACACTTCAGAGAACCCAATGAGTTTATTCAGAAGGCCATCTACGGTTTGTGGCTTGTATTACTGGCTTATGTACATCCAGTAATCTATGTGTCTCATCTGACACTGCCTTCTTTTCAGCATGCAAAGAAGGAATCACTGACAACACTTACACACACATTCCTGCCTTGCAGGTATTTATTCACTTTTCCTTGCTTGCTATTCTAGCTACAGTGGTAAATTAGCAAATGCTTTACTGCTCTGGTATAAACATCAAACCCTTGTGATTCCCCTGTATAGACATGATTCACAGACACATGACTGACACTGGCATCCCAGCCTTTGATTGTTTGTGTACACTCTGTATTATATAACAGTTATAAACAGAAATACATCTTACCACATGATTTCACAGCATCGCCTACAAAATATAAAAGAGAACAGAAAACACACAGGCACATTGCAAAAAAAACGAATTTGGTGTTCAGCACTTTTAAACATAGAGAAATATGAATATGCAGTATTTTATTTAACTCCCTGCAATGCCAACTATTATGTCATCTCCCATTCATTCTTTTTCCTCAGTTGGCACTAACTCACCCAGGCCAGTAAAGTCTGAAACTCTCGCTGTCAGGATTTTGTCTGTACGACCTCGCCGCTTTGCAGACCCAGTGCCAAGAACTCCTTCGCATGTGTGGGGAGCTCTCAGCTGTTTAAGTTCATAGTAAGCGCTCACACCCACATGGAGTCCAGCAGAATTTATTATGTAGCATAGTCGGTCTCTCTGTCCCAGCACGATCTGAACTCTTCCCCTGGTAATTCCTTAAGAAAACTCTGCCTGCCTATTACCCTAGGTCAGCCCTCTAATGATGTGGCCCATCCACCCTCAATCTCTACCAATCAGAATAAAATAATGTGTCCTGTAACAGCTCTCGTTTTTCAAGACAATGAAGATTTAGCAACTGTTTCTGTTTTTCTTCCCTCCTTCCAGTGGCATATTTCTGCTCTCCACAGAAGAAAAAAAAAACCCTCACACAGGTATTAGATGCTTTGAGACAGGGTACTGTAGAGTTGCTGAGCCACTTCAGTGCACTGCTCAAGAGACGAGCTGGAGTTCTTGCTAAAGAAGCACCATCAGAATGGAATGGTGCATGATTTTAAATGGCTGCCTGCTGTAGCCTGAATATGGTTTTGATCAGTGATGCTGTCAATTGTGTTACTAGAAATGTTCATAAGGACACATTTTCACAATATGATTAGTAGATTTCAATCACGATATGACCCTCATGTTAATCACATATGCCCTTTAATGTGTTTATTCTTTCAACTTAAAAAAAAATGTACCTGGCGTGCTGCCCTTCACATCCTACACACAAATTGATATTGCAAATGGCAATGCCAATTTGTATGTAACGATTGTTGACTTGAGCAATAAAGCAAGATGATATGCACTTTTTAACATGAAGTATTCAATAACGATCAGTCGCAAAGTCAAACACCTTCCAGGGAACCCTGTATTGTATACCGCTTAATCTACATGGATGTGTCAGCAGTTGCCTATACTCAGGAACAAATGCCTAGCTGCCCCTTCCCATCTTATAGAGACACTATTGTATCATAATTCATAACAGAGCACTGCTCTTCCCATACACAGTGTGTTTATCTTCATTTCAGAAATGGTACTTTTAAAATGGCACACAATAGGTGTCTATCAACTACTTGCAATTTTAAATATGTAGTCCTCTCTTACACATAGGCTTATTTTCTTGTATGAACGGTTGGACTTGTATAGGTGTGTGTATCGTAGTTTATTACGTACACTCTGTTGCCAACAAACCTGCACAGAAGTAGAAATGGTGCACATATGTTTAGATCTGTTGTTAACTGTGTCTTCGGCAAAGTTAGATCAACTCTTTCATCTTTCATGAAAATACATCTGATCACATCCATGTGTGCATGCAAGAAACATCACGAGTGTATGCTTGAAGTGTACCAGGTGGCTAGCAATCATCCCTGGGGCATAGGACTATAACACGCGGTAACATATATTAACTAGTGTTAAGGGCCATTGCTACTCTCTGGCCTGCTAACTTGATAACCCAATAATGTTCAGTGTGAAAACAGAAGCAAACATATCAAAGGCAGCAGCATGGATTCAAATAACCCCTGCTCCCCAGAATTGAATTATGTCTAGGGTGTTGAAATCAATGTGTGTTTTATTGGCCTATTAAAGTATATAGCAGCGGGGCAACATTCATAACAATGTAGAAATGTAGACAAATATCCCCCTCCATTCAGGGATCCGGCTGAACCCTGCCTGAAGACTATGGAGCTAGGGTGTGGTAGATGTTGTGCCTTCCGACGGAAGGTTACTTGCAAGCACAGCCTTTTCTTCACTGAACATTTTCTGTGTGTAGTCACTGTGATGTTTTTGTCTCAAGATGGGATCCTTGTGTATTCCCAGCCAGCAAATAAAAGTACAGTCAATTCATATCAGAGTTTTACAGAGCAACATCCGTAAATGCCATTATCCGATACGTCCGAAAAGTAAACTTATTATGACTTTGGCCTCTGAAGAGACCTCCTGGCTTTACTCAGCAACCACTTCTTTCATTCCAAGGGTGAATGGGTGTTTCACAGCTACCAGTCAGAGACCCAGACAGTGTTACGTTATCGTTTTTTTTAGCTGAGAAAGTATTAGTTCAAAATGTCTCAAATCACAAAGTTTGAAACTTCCATCTGTGTTGCATTACCAAAGCTGTAAGTTCAAAATGTTTGCAATTAGCATGTTCCTTGTTATTGTATTAACAATATTTCATTGTACCAGGGGCCTTCTGCACTTTTTTTTCCCATCTTACAATCCCATGTACACCCTTTTTCCCACTTCTCTGTACCTTTAAACATGTTCATGTATCTTCAAATTAATATATTGACCTTGTACCCTTAGCCTTCTATTGGACAGAAAGTCCTATGCTAACCAACTTCTGGCTAAATGAATAAAGACATATTTTCTGGTCAAGATTGTGACGATAAGACCCATGCAATATGCATTGGCTTCTTAATATCTAAAACCTCATAGTAAAATCCTAACCTGAAAGTGTCACTTGCAACTCTTGCTAGGAAGATGTTTGATCAACATTTGAGCTTTCAATTCTGAGAAAAATGAAACACCCTTTTGGTAGTATCTTGGTGGTAATGTCACTGAGATAACACTAAACGCTATTACTGTTACCACCATTTTAGTCAAGCTGTACTACCACTGGATTACAAGTGGTGGTAGGTGGTGTTAGTCCCCACTAATTGGAGTCCAGTGGACCCCATCGGGATTTCTGTGTTGTTAATACCGGCGGTATTAACACTGGTGGGAAAACCACTGATTTGGCAGTTTTTGGGCAGTAAGGCAGAGGAGTTACCTCGAGCATTCTGCTCAAGGTGCTTCCTCTGCCTTATTTCCAAACCTGTAGCGCAGCTGTGTGGTAGTGCAGTGGTAATGCAGTGGATGGCTAAACCTCCTGGAAACTTACAGAAGTCCCTAATCCTTTACACCGTGACCTTTGAGCAGAGCGTTGGTTCAATGGGCATTGGAATCGAGGAACATTTGTATACACTGACTTCCTGTGCTAGTAGCTCGGACAATGTTCCAACTTTGAGAAACAAGATTTAGCAAATTCCAAGTTCACTAACCTTCACGTCTCCATTGCAAAAACAGTTTTTATTCCTGCATTTGTTTTCTAAACAGCATTGAAGAGACTGTGCCTGAAGCTCATTTACACCCCCACTTTGCAACCTCAGTTTGCATCAATGATTTGTACTAATTATGTGTACTAAGTGTGATGGACGCAGCTGTCCCATTCTAGACACACATTATATTAATGGGTACATGTTAAGAGTTATGAGTTAATAGGTTCTTTGTTATAAGTGAGATATTAGTCCCTGCATCACCTGAAATGCACTATGGCAGGACAAATCCCAAGTTACCCCTCTGTGGATTTGTATGCATTCTCAATGCTGTGTCATGCCAGTGTCGCACATACACACTATCATATCTCTTTTGCAGGAATCTGAGTTGTGATTCCTGGCATATTTGAAATATGCACCACCTGAAAATGTGCACCACCTAAATCTCCTACAGGCATTGTTTTTGCACTAGAGGAAACTAGAAATGGCAATCTCTCTCTCTAAGAACTTCTCAGAGGTTTAATATTTTGCATTCATCTAGTACTTAGATCGCCTGTGAAACGTAGCACTGCTCCTTGTGCATAGATCAACCCAGGAAGTAGACATTGTTCTTTGTACAGCTAACCCATTTCTCCTCTTGCACACCACACTTTCAAAACTTAGCGGAACACACAATCTCACTCCACACACACTGCGCTCACATATAACACAAACACTATTGCACATCACCTCTAACATAACAACGAAGATACTTTCAATGACAAAAATTGGAACTGCAGCTTCCCATATAACTCTCTGGGCCTCATTACGAGTTTAGCTCCATGGCTGCCGCCAAACTGGGCTCCTTTACCGGTTTCCCAGAATGGGGAATTACCGGGCCATTCCGAGTATGGAGGGCCCGGTAATTCCTTCCTCTGGGAACACGGACCCGGACCTTCCCCATTCCCATCTGAGCCCCCATAGGGCTCAGATGGGAATGGGAGAGGGTGCAAACAACAGGCCGATTACGAGCGGCTCATTGTTTGCTCCCTCTTCCCCTCACGGGACCCGGTAACGATGCCTGGTTTGACCAGCGTTCCTTACCGGGTCACGCGAGGGGAGCTTGTAATCGTGCGGAATGGAGTTAACAGATCCGCATCCATTTGCAGAACCTGTTAACCCATTCCGCCGATCTTATAATGAGGCCCTCTGTCTCTATAAACACAATTCCCCCTTTAGTCCATGGTTTACCTCTGCTACGCCCATACACACTCCTATTAGACATGGCTGACTAGGAGGGTATTGGCCATCCTCGCATAAAGTTAATGGCTGAAATGCACACATGCATAATTGCACCTCCCAAATTCTCCCAACTGTTTTGAACTGTGGTTCCTCCGATGGACATTAAACCAAAAGGACGTTGGGACCATAATTATGAAGGTGCTATAACAAATGTCAAAATAAATGAATGAATAACGCACATTTTGTAGTGTACCTAATTCTTGGATGTGCCAGGTCATTTGAAAAAGATGCCAATGCAAACAAACACAGACAGTTACATCCAGTGGATCAACATAGTTTGATTAGCGTAGGACCGAAAAAAAAAAAACATTAAAATCAGAAAAGCCTCTTATTATTATTATCGGTCACACACTATAGTATGTGGCAAAGGTGTCCACTCTGCTGAAAGGGTTCTGACATGATCCCCATAAAAAGGTTCCCCATTACATTTTGAGC